>NC_092591.1:55987500-57187500 GCF_047663525.1 Anas platyrhynchos
TGTTGTGCATCCCACATAATAAACATCTAAGTTGTACATTGCCTTCTGGCTTCTTAGACTTGCAATCTTTCCTCGGCAGACCTATCCCAAGTGGTCTAGGACTAGGAATACTAGTATGCTTAGGAGGCATGGTTTGAATAATGAACACTTACTTTGAGTTACTTGTTAGACTTCTTGCCTTGGAGACTGTATTAATTAGCCTAAATGCAGAGGCTCTCCTATCAGTACACAGACAGATTGTGATATTTCAAAAACAAAAATAAGATAAAAAGGATGTTAATCATGTTCAAATAACGAGTGAAAGGATGGCAGATTGTTCAGGATGTTATTCTGCTGGGACATTTTGTTCCACAAAGCTTCTTTGCTGTTACGCGTGGCTCATGTATAAATGGTTACATGTGGTATGGTGTTTGAGGTAAGTGACTTGTGTCATAGAAAGCTGCTGGAAAAACTGGGGTGCACTTGAGATGTCTGGAATTTTCCCAAAGGTGAAACCAGATCTAAATGACTGGACCAAGTCTTAAATCATAACATAAGTACAGACATGCAAACCTGACAGTAAGTTCTGAACAGTACCATGCTTTTCAATGTTGTAAGTAGGGTAAAGGTAATCAAAATCCATTCTAGCTGGTAACTTTTACTTCATGATTAAAATCAAGGCTGCTTTGGTATTAGACTTGATTGCGTTTACTAACTTTGATTATTAAATCTAGTCTCTAGTTCTTCTAAGTAGGACAAAGTTTTTATTCCATGTGGACTTCTCAGTGCCCTATTCATATTGAGAGTGTGCATAACTTTAGTATTTTTTTCTAATGCAGAAGTGAAAATTTGAAGAAATTTTGAAGGGTTCCAGTATTTCTAGTCACCCTACACAATTCTAGGGGCAAACCAGAGCTATTTGAGCAGAGTTTCCTGTCAAGCTGATTCCCAGGCATTTACAAGGTGTGTTTCTTTGTATAAGCCTTTATCTTCTAGATTTATCTTGTAGAACAACTCTTCACTGTAACTCTGTTTTATTGGTTTTGTTATACCTACACATGCAACAAAAAATCTCTGTACAGAATAATCTGTAGTTCACTGCAGCTTGTACATTGCTCAATATTCCCTCAGTCAGTTTTGATTTTTTTTAATCTTATCAGTTTTGAACTCCATCAATTAAACTGGCTAAACTGGCACAGCAATTTCAAACACATCCAGTTTTGTAGTAGTTGCCAAAACTTTCTTTTAAAATTTGTTTTTCTTCACTTAGATTCATGAAAGAAAACTAATTTAGGTAAGTATTCCAGTAACTTGGGTAAAGTTTCTGGTGAGCTTATAGTTTTTAACTGCAGTTGAGCAACTTCTTTGAAATCCAAGTCTTTGGAAATAATAACATCAGAATTGAAAGCAAAACATTTGTTGCTTTGCACTTGATTAGACTAAAGGAGTTTATCTTTCAAAGAATTATCTTCTGGTTTCATCTCTATTTGGAGCTGGAAGAAAGCTAAACTGTCAGACTTTTCTTAAGGTGTCATGTACCACCATTCTACCACTAATGCTGCAAAAATAGTGCAGTTCTGGCTCTAAGTATAGTAGGAAGAAGTGTAGGGATCTTGTTTCCTGTTTTCTTAAATTAGTTGTATTGAGGTGCAGAACATATTGTGGAAATGTTTTAACAGTCTTTAGGTCACTCTAGAAACTGTGCAGTGAAGGAAGAGCCATAAGGCGTTCAAAATTAACCTAATTTTTTCATTACAGATAATAATGAAAAGCCCAGTGAAACTGGCTTCTGTGTGGAAGAGTACAACTTGATAATCAACTTTGGAAATGTATTGGTGTTTAGTAATAGGCTTTGAATAACACACTGCTTTTAGTCAGGGAGTTGTGATTGCATGTTTTTATTTTGATGAATATTGACATTTTCAGCTCGAGAAATGAGTCATTGAATTATGTCCAACCATGTCTTGTTCAGTTGCCTCTTTTTCCTGAAGTGCATACCTGCTTTTTGCCATGATGTTTAGGTTAGATGCTAAGAGCTCTGTCAGTATATCCTCTGTGCAGCTTCATAAGCTTCACTTGCCTAAACTTAAGAAGAGTCTAGAAACCCTAGAAACTGAGAGTCAGTCACTGTTCAGTTGTGGTTGGGAACATCAACACCCATGTCTGTGTCCTAACAGAAAAATTTAACCCTGTTGAGGTCCTGATTAAAAGTCCATATCCATAGTCAATCTGCAGACTTTGCTGAATGGACAATGGTGTCTTTTTGTTCTGAGGAATTAGAAAACACTCAAAATCTTTCTGTTATTCAAGCTGCTTTTGAAAACTGTACGTCTGATTTAGTTGATTGGTTTGTCTGCTTTGAGGAATATATAGTATTTCTTTTTCTTATTAACTCCTCTCGTAGGTATGGCTGCCTTTTTTAAGGACAAGGGAGAATGGAAAACTGCAGGTATAGCATATAGCATTATGTACATGTCAAGCATTGTGCAAGACCACGGTTGATTATCAGAATGGGAAGTCTTGCCTATACTGGATTTTTAGGTTATCCTAATGAAAAGGTTTTAATTGGTGCTTTTGTCCTTGGCTCTTCCATCAGTTCTTCAATGCTGAAAAAAATAGCCCCTAACCTTAGAAACGTTGTGCACCTACATTGGATTTTGAATCCTTATCATTACTAATGCTAACTGTGTGGTGCTGATAGGTGCCCATTGTGAGCACAGAAATGGTCAGGAAGTCTGTCTGTGCTGGTTTCACGTTTCCAGGTCTCTCCCAGTGTGTGGAGAGAGGGTGTGAATAATGAGCTGAATTACATTGTTCTTATCATTCTGTAGCTTGAATTGTTATCTGCTACAGTTAGGAGGGAGTTGGTGTTAATGTGGACACGTAGGAATACTTGAGGTGAACAATGGCACATTGCTGGAGCTATTTTTTGAAGTGAGCTTTAAAAAGAGGCAACATATGCAAAGACCTTTTAAATTTTATTATAATTAATATGAAATAATAGGGGCATAAATGTTTGGTTGGGGTGTTGAATTAATTTTCTTCTAAACCTCCAGGTCCCCAGTAATTAATTTTACTGTGGTTGTTTGAGAAGACAGCCATCTTTTGTTCTCAATTTCCTGGAGTCTTTGCCGTCTTGTTCAATTTCTCAATGTTCCTAAGCTGTGCTGGGTAACAGTGACAGATGCTCACCAGCCTTTGCAGACTTCATATTGTAACAGGTCAGTTATCCTCAAGTACTGGTGCTACAAGCCACATTTTACTTTCATTTGCCTTGGATGTGGTACATTGCCAATGAGAGTCAGATCATTAGTTGGGTTTACAGACCAGCAGCATTCTTAAAGCCAGAATTAAGTTACTTTACTTTCTCTTCTGAAACTTGGTTCCTTTTGAACTGTTGGAGTATGCTCTACTAATACTAACAGTGGAGATGATGGGGCATCATGCTTCTGGTTTAACTCTGGGGGTTGTTAGTGAAGCAGTAAAAACAGACTGATACCTAAGAAATCATTCCAATATTCCATTGGTAATACGGTAGTTATAAGTATAAAAAAAAAAAAAAAAAAAAAACAAACGATGGCAGCTTTCTATGATGCTTAGCACATGCTAATTAAACAAATGATTCATATTTCTTGAAATTGAGCTGAAATTGCCGTAAGCACAAATGCTTAAGAAGAGGACCCTTGTTTTCCCCATCTCTAGTCAGTACTCATAACTTACAATAGACCAAAACTTGTCCTTACTCTTTTAGTAAACAAGTGTTTAGACTACTGGTAGTCCTCCTATAAGGTTGCAGCGTTTCCCAGCTATATTTGTAGTCACTTATAAACAAAAACTAATTTTGAAGCCCTGGACTTGGATTAGGTAGTGTGATCAATGTTAGCAAATTCTGAGACCTAAGAAGTGATAGACACTGAGTTGATATTCCAACTGTTATTTTAAGAGTCTGTTTAAGAAATGTGTCAGCATCTAGTGCAGTTCTGAAGTATGGGTCACGTTCTCCAGCAATCTTAGCAGGCTTCACATTCAGTAACTTGAATTTGTTGTTCACTGTACCTTGCAGTGGCTTTCACAGTACATGTGATTGGCAGAAATTAGAACAACAGATAACTGTCTGTGGGTGAATGCTCCAAAATGGAGCTTTTCATGTGTTAAGCACAAGTCTGCTACCTTCTTAGTTGCAGCTGGTATGTAGTGGTTGTGAGCTTGGACAGCACTTGATCGACACCTGGTTTCCCAGTAAGACACTTACGGTAAAGTGTGATACAGAGCCACCAGTCAGAGGCTGGCCATGCACTGTGCTTCTTCACATCAGCTACTTTGAGTGGGAAAACCAGGAGGTTGAAGACCCAGATGAAGGAAGTGGCTGGAAGAAAAGCATCTGCAAGTCAGGGAGATAGGGGAAGACGCATGGCGGGGGATGCTCAGGGGCCTTTGTTGCTAAGTCCCTGGACTAGTTACTGTACAGGGTCAACCAGTATGACTTTCTGCCTGACCCTTCTGGTCCTGCAGTAACCAAGTGGGAATGTAATGCTGCTGGGGGAAGAAGTGGAGCACAAGCAAGCTAGTGAGTGTTAAATAGTCTAGTGAAATAGATCTCCTCTCCACGACCTTTTAATAAATGCCAGTGGATTACTGTTCTCTGTGTCACCTCTGACAGCAATGCCTAGGCATGTGGAATCTTAGGATGGCATTGCACGTGTTGCAGTAAGGCTCTTGGTGTGAAAAAGGAAAAAATTCATATTGCCCACTTGTGTGCATGTGTCAGTGGAAGAGCTGAGAACAGAGTCCATAAGGAGTTTTCCTACATGACATGTGCTAGATTATTCCGGTGGTATGTTACTGCAAAGCTGCTTGTTTTAGAAGTTGTCAACAACATAAGCTAGCCCAAAGTCAAAGGAATTCTGACTAAATAGCTGCATACATTAGGCACTGATCTAGCTACATGCAGATGGCAGAGGCTAATGGAGAGATGTTCTGATTATGGATACTGGTTCACAGACAATCTGGATTCATATGCGGTTACCCACAGAGACAAAATTAGGTTTTTCTTAAGTTCAGCATTACGAAGAAGTTTCCTATTTCTTGAAAGACAACAGGTGTACATGCAAAAAAAAAAAAAAAAAAAAAAAGTAAATTCCACTTGCTGTAGAGGAAAAGCATGGTTGCAATGAGATGATTGTATGTAATAAGTAGTGACAGTGTTTTGTGGCTGAAACTGTCCAGGCACTGAATTCACAGCTGGTTTCTTAACCCCTGTGCAGCAGGGTGGTGTTAATGCTTTTGAAATGTTGCCTTGGCTAATAATATGTATTACTAAAGTCAAGTTTTCTATGCACAGGAGTAGGTAGACTTGTGTAATAACTTGGTTTAAATGAAAGACATTAGCCATAGACAGCCTGACAAGCTGCTGCTCTCCCTACAGTCATTGAGGAGAACAGCAGTTGTTTTGCTGGCTGTAAGGAAGTTAAGAGAACAGGATTTCTATCACTCTTCTGGTTACCAATACATGTAAAGGAAGCGTAAGATGAAGGCATTTAGGTGGCATAACAACATACGTTCAGATAGCTGACAGATCAGAACATGCTGTAAAGTAGTACAGACCTGATACTCATCACCTGATTTGGAAAGCAGATCACGAACTCCTTTAAACACTATTCTCATTTAAAAAATGAACAACAACAAAAAAAAAATACTGTAAACAAGATGAGGCTATAATTACTACCACCACCAATTCCCATGACACATTGAGGACTATAACAGCTGTCTTCAGATCACGGTTTACTAAATCATTGAAGTTACAGAAGCTCAAAACCTTGATTTATTTCAAAACATAGCTAAACTGAATATATACGCGAATGTCATCATTATAAAATCTCCATTTTCTGGAGATTGCAAACAGTCAAAAGGAGTTTGAGACATAATTTTATGATGCATCTTTATTACATAGATGTTATGAACCGTGTTACTGACACTGTCATTAACAACAAATGCACGAAAGCTACTTAGAGCATCAGGTAAAGCAATGCTCCAAGCAATTTTGAGTATCCTTTGATTTCTTCAAAAATTATTTTACTGTTTCTCCAACACTTAAATAACCATATTCCAGTATGGTTGAAGAAGCAAAGCAGGATTAATCTATCTATCCACTTCACAGATGGATAGTCAGAGTGCTAAAGAGTAGGTGATGTACTGGAAAGCACTGTACAAGCTGGTATCCAAATGAATTCCTGGTTATTATAATTGGGTTGCTAAATATGCTGCATCTGAGGACTAGTTGTTCCTAGAATGGAGTGTGGGTTGGTTTCTTTGCTTCTCATTTTGGAAATAGGGTCTTGGAGTCTTTCCTAAGTACTTAAAGCAGGATTATACCCTCTAACTTTTTTTCCCTAGTTATTTACTATCTATATTAGCTTTTTTTTTTTTTTTCTGCTAGCTGTCAGTGTCTTTTTTTTCTTTGTAGGTAATATGTTGGAAGTCAGGTATCATGAGGGGCTGTTATTCCTGTTACTTTTATGCTTTAGCATGTGGCTGACTAGGTGTCATGTGTGCAGTACTAAGTATTGTTGTTGGCTCTGTATGAAAAACTGAAGTTAGACTCTTCTATTATATACAACTAAACATGCAAGACTACATAAAACTTTGCATGTAGTAAAACCAAGCAATCTGAAAATGATTTTTTTCCTGACAGAAATCCTCAATTAGAGATAAACCTTACCTTATTACTCCTGTGTGTAGTGAAAGAGAAGCAATTATAAAAGGGAATATCTAAGAGTGGTTGTGCCAACACCAAGTTTTCATGCGCTGTGATGTTAGTGCAAGGAAGAACACTAAGAAATGTCCCCCGTATAAGTTTGCTCTCAAAAGCAATACAATGTTTTAAGGGAGCTGTACCACAGAATTGGCTTCTACCAACAGAAATGAAGTTGAGGGGCAAACAAGTAGCATTGAGCAGAAGTCCTGGCTAGAGCTGAAAGAGGTGTAAGGTGGATCCTCTGCCTGACTACTGTGCTGCTTGCCAGCAGCTCTAGCTAACATTCTGTAAGTTGGAAAAAAAAAAAAAGGGGGAGGGGAGGGAAGGGGAGGGTTAATGTTACATTTGTATGCAACAGAATCAGCTACAAAAATAAATTAGATCAGATATGATCAATGGGTATTGCGTACGAAAGATGAGTTGAGAAACACTATAGGGGTTGACTTGTTTTTGAGCATTTTTTCATAAAATTGAACATCAATATCTTTTCACTTCTATTTTTCAAATCTGATCTATTGTATTTGGTTTCAAATACAAGATAAAATTAAATTATTAATGTGAAAAAATGTAAATGACTATTTGTGACTTGTTTCTGGTATAGTAAAGATCGTTGTAACATGCTAATTGTGAAGGGTAGACTTCTAAATTCTGTTCTTTTTTAACACGTTTCTAAACTAGATGTACTGAAGTGTATTATTAGAATATTTCTCATAAATACAAATAAAATAGGGGATGACTAAAGTGACAATTATAGCATTTTTAATACATATTTCTCAGTGGTCCACAGAGCAATCTGCTTTGAAGGAAATTAAGGTATAAGAGCAGGGTTTGCTCAAAGAACAGCAAGGATTTTGTCAGATGTTTTCAGTCTCAAGAAATGAAATCTACTGAGTTTCTGAGTGACTGAACTCTGTAAAGGGCTTGATTCTGCACACAATAACCACAGTAAGATACCGTGGTCATTTGAATGCAGCCTGGTGCTTATTCTGAACAAGTCTGCCATTTATGTCATTACACGTGGTGACTCATCTGCACGACATCTGATGATGTACTGATGATGCATGCATCTGACTTCGTCAGATTGCCTGAGTGTTTCCTCTGAGTACCAGTAGTCTTTATATATGTGCTTCCCCCTGTTGAAATTGGGAGTTGCAAATTCCCTAAGCATCCTAATGATAGCTGAAGCAAGTAATACTTGTATTTCCTTTATTTAACTCCATTTGCAATATCTAGTTGGCTGCTATGTGTCACTGGGAGTTGTAAAACAAAACAAGAAAAGCCACAAATGAAACACCCACAAAAATGTAACATCTTTTGCATCACAAGGTTTTTGTTTGTTTGTTTTGTTTATTTTTGTTTGTTGTGGTTTTTTTGGACAAAAAAAAACCAACAGCAATACCTTTTCTGAAAACTGGACATGCATGTAATGAAAGATGATACTGCTTCCATCAGCTGTAGTTTTCTCAGGGCAATATCAGCCTAGCTTTATTTGTCGAGTATTTAGTCAGCAATTACTTGCATTCGGTATCTGCCACTTAGAAGAAATATAAGATTCCAAATGCCATAATTGAAGGAAAAAAAGGGGCTCTACTATTCTAGAGAAAGGGAGGGGTTTAAAACTGAGGGCAAGATAATGCATTGAAACTAAAACTTAACTGTTTAGTTCTTGGCGGGGGGGGAGGGGTAACTATTGTACCTTAAGCTCTGCAAACTGCAATCTAAAAGTTGTAGAAGGCTAACAAGGTTTGGACAGGAAGTTAGCAGTGTCACATGTGGTTCACACTTGCTGTAAATCAAATTCTTTCTGGTTGTCGTCATCAGTGATTTGATCTAGTACTACTGAAACAAACCGCAAAGCTCCCATGGTAGGTGAAGTGCTTGGGTAGAGCTTAAAAGCATTCTTGTTGGCATTACTTCAGTTTGATCCTGACTGACTTGAACAAAAAACACTGAAACAAAAACCTCTTAAGGAAGTATGAGTTGGGACTGAGTACTCTCCGAGCGTGGAGGCTCTTCTGAATCCCACTTTGTACACCCTCCCGAGTTCTTCTACTATTTTCATAAAGACAGTGATAAATTTCAAGACATGGGAATTCACATGAGCTCATCTCCTAATTCTTGGAATATGGATATCCTGAGTAACAACTGCTTTTGCAAGTCTCAAAATACCTGAGTTTTCCTCATGCTCATTACAGTCCAATAACATTTATTTTCTGACTGGGATTGCTACCTCTGAAAAGGGACGCATGGATGTAGAAAGACAAATTGAATGCTTGCAGCAAACAACTTCTCTGTGGTGTTTTACAATATGTAATAGAGCCAGCAACATGCATTTATTTTCAGGAAGTATAATTGATCTCCCAGACATCCATCCTGAATATTGGGGAATAGATTGAAGTTGACAGTTCATTCGGGTGAGTTATTCAGTTCTCAGCTGCTCACAGTAGAGGGACAACTGCTGGAACTGCAGAGAGCCAGCTTCTTAATTGCTCAAGGCTGCATTAGAAGAATTCATCACTACCTCCAACGAATTGCTTTTGGAAGAGAAGCTACTTAGGCTTGTGCAACAACATATTAGTAAGAGTAATCAATAGTGAAATACACTGTTAAATAAAACCAATTAGAACCCATTAAACTATCATTTCACAAGGAATATCCTATCAGTATTTAAGCAAGAATTGGAGGCTTCTTTGTGAACTGAAGCATTACTCTTCAGAAGTAACAGAAATGTGTGAACATATTTACTTTAAAAACTTTCAGCCCATGTGCACACAGAGCATTGGTCTGTATTAGAATGGATGAGATGTACAGTTATACTCACTATCCTGAGAAACTTTTCTGCTCTACAGATTTTATATTATTTTATAAATGGACCTGTACACTAGTTGGCTTTCCAAGTCTTGCAGAGATCTCAGTTTCTGCAGAGCCCTCAGGCTATCTGACTTGCCTGGAAGTACATGCTGTGTAGAGGTTCAGCTAGCTGGGGTAGTGGCTGTGCTTCAGTGTGGCAAAGGAATGCTTCAGGCAGTTTGATGCAAAATGAGGGATTTAGCATAGAGGGACGTGCTGCTTCGAGTAGTATGCATTCCTATAGCGAGACAGATTTTGGAACTAGAGCTCACTTTGATGGGCTGCTCTGCAGGTGGGTATGAACAGATTTAATATTGAACCTGGGTAAAGGTAGACTTCAGATGGTGAAATGTGACTTGTGCTTCTGTTTAATCTAAAAGTCAAACTTCCCACAGATGGTAGAAAACCACGGTTTTAGGGGTGGAGTGCCTCTACTGTGATCTAAAGCTAGATGTTTTTGTCCGTCTTCTCAACAATATACAATACTGTGAATGCTATGTTCAGTTGCAGACAGTGTGCTGTTTGTCTTCTTTTCATGATGAGGACAGTCATAAAAAAATTGGTCACAGTGACTGTTGTAGTAATTGTACAGGCTAAATGGCTGATGATAATTGCTCCAAGATAAATCAACTCTGTGTGATTGTCTTCTGTGTGGGTTTTTTTTTTTTTTTTTTTTTTTTTTTTTTTTTTTTTCCCTGAAGAATTCCCTGGGTGTGTTATTCACTGGAAAACAGGGCAATTCTGACCTCGGGATGAAATTCAGCGAGTGGTTTTGTGATGCTGTGGTTCTGTGCTGGCCTGCTCTTGAATACATTAATATCTACAGTTGGAAAATTGAGCACCCTTTTCAGTAAATGAAGGATTCCACTAAACAAAAAATAAAGATCCATCTGTGAATAATAATAAATGAAAGCTTATGCCAAATGAATAAGAAGTTTTATTGTCACTTATTTTTCTTGCTGCATATGCCCTTCGGTTGAGTGATGTTTCTGTGATGCTTACCTATTCTGACAGATCCAAACTCATTTCCTCCAATGGTTAAAAATAAATAAAATAATGAGAATACTCTTGCTTTTGTGAACTGCAAAAAAGTTCACACAATGGCAACATGATACCAAGTACACCATATGGCAAGACGAAGCACACGTCACTGAAATAAAATATGTATGTATCTTTTAGGTATATATTGCAAATTATCAAAATTACAAAGCAGATTACTTTTGATAATGGGAATATTGCTCTCTTTTTATGCCGTAGAGATCATAATTTTTTTTTGTTATTGTTGTTCCCTTCACCAAAATGTGTATCTTGTGTATCTTGTGTATCTTGTGTATCTTCATGTTAACAATAGAAAGAATCAATATGGGGACAGAATTGCTGAAGATCACCCAATTCTGTTTTCAGAACCTCATGTCAGCTTTACAATAGGTAAATGTTAAAATGCTTAGTCTATCTTGTGATGTCTCTACTTTTCTTGAAGCAGAATCTTGTTATTGGGGGCAACAAATGAATGTATTCAGATGAATTTATTGGAACAAAATTTTGGTTTTCCATCTACTTGAAGGAGAAGCAAAGCAGTAAGTTTCAGTCATGCTGGCAATATATGCAAGCACAAGGTGAGGCTAGGTATTGTTTAAAAGTAACAACTGACATGCTGGAGAAGTATGCATACGTGAAGAATGGAGAAAGAGGAATAGGAAAGGAAGGAGATGGTGGGTAGAGATAACGTGACATGGAAAACTTGATATGCTTTTAAAAGTAGAGAACGAGTAGAGATGAAGGACTTCGATAGGAATTGAGTAGTTATTTGTAGGTTTAAACTTCTAATTAGAAGAAAAAATATTAAAGGAGGGGGGTTGAAGGTGAGAGCTGGGTTTCTATTTCCAAAATGACTCCAAGATAACAAAAATGAAGTTATCTGTCCTAGTCAGAGTCCAGATGGACGCTATTACAAGTTGATTATAGTGATTGCTATTTTTCTTTATGAATCACAAGCCATGAGTAATAGCTGTTATGTCACCTTTCTATGCAGGCATGCATAACACTCTTCCATATGCATATATTTCATTTCACCTATAGTCATATATAGGCACATACTGGAGAATTTTGGAGATACCAACTGTTCTTTCCAAAAAAAAATATCCCATTTCTTAGGGTTAATGGTCTTGTCTGCAACACTTCAAAGGGAAATGCAAGCTATGGAATAGTTTAATAAACCTATAATATAACAGGTGAGGTTTTGTTTTTTCCATTTTTTTTAATTTAAAGGATAGTTGCAGAGAAAGTACATTAAGTCAGTGATTGTTGTCGTTAGTTTCTGTTAGAATTCTAACTTAAGATATTGCCTAATCATTTTTTGAATTAGCTGCAGAAGGCCAGGCTGTTCATAAAAGAACAGTCCTGACCCAAATATTTTGTCAATGATAACTTTGCTTACCCATGACATATGAGACTGAAATACAAAAGAAAACGTAGCTGTGTCACAGGACTTGAAGTAATGAAGATGGGGGAGAGGATACAGAAATGATAGTGTACTGAAACTGAAGCATGACATCAAAAACCCTGTGGTTCATATAGCCATGAAAGAAGCATACTGGTTGTTAGAATCCATGCTCCTTCAGGAAAAAAAAAATGATATAGATAAGTAATTACCAAGGAAGTTGGAAGTTGTTGAAGTTGCTTTCCATCTAGTTTTGTCAACTCTATTTGACTTCTGTATGGGCGTTTAGAGAGAAGATGGATCTTTGTTAGTCTGAGATAACTTTGAAACATAGTTCTTCAACAACTTTGCTCATTTCCTCTATGGTCTGTGTGCTTGATTAGCATATTACTTCTGCCTGCTTAGGTGTGCAACAGTGACTTAGTCAATGACAGTATTTAAATTTATGAAGACCCTGGCTCCCAGTAGCTTTTCCCCATTGGGTCTCACAGAAGGCAATGCAAGATTAACATTCACAGGCCCCTTTTGATCCTGTAAGAAAATGCAAATGAAGGACCAAGTAAATTGATGGGGGTAGTACAGACAAAAGCACATTTTTTAATACATAACCTTATGAATAACTACCACAAGGTATTTTTGAGAGTAAGGCTAAACATTTGAAAACCAGAGATTCAAGTTTTCTATTGAGACTTGTTTTTCCCCTGCAATTTCTGTTTGGGATCTGAGCATGAGTTGTCTGTTAATTTCAGTAGGCCGAGGTTCTTAAGAGTGCCTCCTGTTATTTTTAATTATTTACTTGGTTGAGAAAGATAGGACTCGTGTTACTATTCTGCTGAAAAACACCCTTTGAGATCCTGGTGTTAATAATTTATTTAAAAAATAATCCCTACCTAAAATTATATTTAAAAAATCTTGATTAGACACTTGAGAGAGGAACAGTACTGAAATACTGCTATGAAGGATGTTCACCTTTCCTGGGCACTTAATTGTTAAAAGAAATAAAGGCTAAGAGTTGCTGAAAGAAATGAAGGTTGAGTTTTTCAAATGAGATGTAAGATACTGTGCTTAACATAAACTTCAATATAATTGGAGCAATCACTTCCTCGAAGGTGTCAAAACCGTATATGACAGATGAAGACTCTTAAACAAGCCCTCAAAGCCTTCTGTAGACTAGGGCTACAGATTTTCAGGGTTGGCATAAAGCCTGCTAGTTCATGGCACTAGTTCTGTAGAGTGAATAGGGTATTAAGTTGATGAAAAAAATAAACCACCAAAGTCTGTGTTCTGGAATTGTTTCTTTGTAATAAGTACTGTTCCAGCTACTGTACATGTATCCTTGAAATAAAATCATCTGCTGCTGCACCCAGAAGGCTGACTACTTCCACAGCTTCAGGTATCCCCAGAAAATAAGTGGATGCACCTCAAACTGAACCCTGAGATCTAGGTCCAATATAAGGCAGCATGTTCTAGGTATAGTGCCCTTTTCTTCCTCTTGAGAATTCAAAAGTAGGATTTCTTGCAGGCATTAACTACTGGTTTGCTTCTTTATCTCTTTCACATGCATATATTGGGGTTGTCTGCCTGGGTTTCTAACTAGCAGAACATAACTGTTTTTGTAGATATTTGTATGTGTTTTTTATTTTTTTCCCCACCTTTCCTGCTTTATGTCAAATTAAATCTGTGGGAAAAACTTCCTGGGAAAGACTCTTCCAGTCCTCCTGCTTGCAGCAAGATGGTCACACATATAAGAAAGCCCCATCAACTGTAACCAAAGCTGTAGTTTGAATACCTTAAATATTTAACATGCCCTGCATTATGTTCTTGAACAACATGTAATTAATGATCAAACCAAATACAAGGTGTAATGGTCCTGTTTGTAATTCATGGCAAGGATCAAATTAGCATGTGAGTGTGTGAGTCTGCCTGAAAAAAAAACGAACTCCTAGAAATAACCAATTAGATTGACTATAACTTTTAGACGAAGCATGGTGAATTAATAATAAAATTAAGCTAATAAAAGAAGGGTGCCTAGTTCAAAAAAACAGTGAATGTCTTTCTCTGTAAACCTAAGTCATATTAACCTTGTAATTCGCATGCAATAAATTTCCTGATCTTTTGTCCCGGTATGTGGAAATGAGAAAACTATTTCATTTGCTCTTATAATCACTAGAATAACCCAGGAAAAATAGCTTTTCCCATTTCATCACTACTTAACGTAGCTAGAGAATCAAAGCTATGGAAATGACAAGAGATGAATTCATCCTGCTGTTCTCTTGTTGTATAGCTGGGATTCATGAATACAGATGTGACTTACACCACTGGATCTGTTATCTTGCGAAGCTAGAGATCCAGCACTGCTGCAAGTTACTGCAACTTCATGAAATCCTGATGTATGCTTCTATGAACAAGTCTATTAAACTCCAAAGTTGTGTTTTAATTTTCTGAGCGTTTCAGGATTTGAAAATTGCGTATGCTTAATAGTTTCTTTTGTGTTTTCAGGAAGGCATTTGCAAATCTTGATATGACAATTCATCCTGGAACTCAAGGGTGAAATTTTGTATAGTAGTCAGGTTGGGAATTTTTAGGTAGGGTCTAATATTGAGCAGGATCATTCTGAGAAGAAACACTGAACACGCAGAGACAAACTTTATTCATCATCTTACTCTCTTAGTGCCTTACAGCTGATGTGGAGGATGTGGTCACAAGGGTTTGTCCTGTCCTGTCATTGAGAAGGACAAATGCAGCAGCCCTCATTCTGGTCCTTTAAACTAGGCTGGTGCTCTGCCTAAGCATTAGGAGGTGGTCATTTTCACCTTCTTCACGTGCCCTGGACCATTCTGCACATTGCTCATGATCCACGTATCACTCTACAAAAGTAGTTATCTCAATGTCCTAAAAATCTTTTGGTAAAATCACTCTAACTGGCTTTAGGGAGGAGAGAGACTTGACTTGATATGAATGATAGGTTACTTTCCTAGATCAAAACCAAGGAAATTGGAAAAAAGACTATAAAATGTTGCTTACAGCATGGGAAAATTATTTTTGAATAGAACTTGGAGCACAAAGAAAAACTTACTAATAATTTAGGAAGGAACATTAATGGGCATTGACAATAGATCCATTGGAAAGAATGGGAAACCCAATGTGGAAAAACTCATCAGAAACAAGTAACTGGCAGATTTAGGGTAGATAAATTTAAGAAAAAGATTCTACAATAGAGTTATGTAGACTCATAATTGCTACAACAAAATTCCTGCAGGAAAAGTATTTCATTGTTCTTTTAAGAGAACAGCAAACACCTCAGCTGCTCAACGCTCCTTCCCTCCTTTCCACTCCAGCCCCCCCCAAAAAGGAAAACCAAACAAAAACACACAAAAAAAATAAGCCTACTGAAATCATTAAAACTACTTTACAAGAATTATAATGGGAGTACACCTATGTAAAGAAGCATCGTAGCATAAGAATAGTAGACCAGATAAACTGAAAAATAATTAATTTAACAAGGATGGGGCTTAATGCTCATTTAATAATTTTCTTATATAAATTCTTTTAAGGGAACTGATTAGTGCAGAATATGAGATGGTAAGGAGTTAACTAAAATGATTTGTGTATGAATGTGGCTCTTAGAATAGGCTAAGAGAAATAAAAAAAAGTTTTAAAGTTTGTTTTTTTCAGACATACGTGTAAACTGTAACCCTCAGAAAGGAAATTAACTATTAACTGAAGTTAACCTGCATGTAGGAATCCTGAATAGCAGTTATCAAATTACTCCTATGAAATGCCAAAAAAAAAAAAATACAAAAATTGTTTTTGTAAAACTGGTATAATGTTTTTTCTATTTTGTAGCTTTGAGAATATATGCAAAAACAAAGCTCTGAAGCATATCACCTTGGTTCATTTTTGAGACTAAGTACATTTCTAACTGTATGCTGTAATATCTATTTTTTTAAATCCTGTTACAGTTTTCAGGCTTGCAAAGACCACATTTCTGTTAACCTGATAGTATAATTACATGAAAAATGTCTGTCAATTATTCAGATGATTTACAATTATTCACTACTTACAATGAGTTTTTTATGCAGCTGACTAGCGACCTATGCGTCTTCCAAGGAAGTTATGAAGCAGTGTTTATTCATCACCACCTGCTGATTTGAGAGCAGCAAGACTCACAAATATAGCTGCTACATGGCTGAAGAATACGAATGCCCAAAAAGGAGAATGGCTAAAGAAAGGCAAATATATGTGCATGTATTTATGTATATTGTATATGTATATATTTGTGTATATATATAATATACACAAATACATATATGTTTGTGTGTGTGTGTGTATATATATATATATATATATACACGTTACATACACAGTATATCATCAGTAACATGCTAATTGGATTTGAAAGGTATATTGCCAGGCTGTACAAAAACTACAAGCAGTATCACCTTGTATGAAATTCAAATAAAATTCTGTTTCTTCAATCTATATTTCTATACAGATCTTACTAACTGAAGACAAAAAGTGCTACAATTTTGACTGTTTAGTTTGAAAATGTTTGTTTTCAGATGACGGGTCTCCTCCACAGCTTTATGGACTTTTTTTCATCTTATTTCTTTCTCCCAAGTTTTTTGTTATCTATCCCCCAACAAGTAACTTTTAATTTTTCAAAAAGATATTACTCTTATTATTACCAAGAGAGACTGGTCATTCTTCATGAGTCTGATATATGGCATAATCCTACCAGTTGCGTAGTGTATTTGGCACTTACTCAGCCTTGTCTGCTTCTAGCAAGAGCTGTACTGCAAGGCAGCCTGAGTACTTGAAATCCAGCAAGGTATTACTCTGTCTAAGATGGAAAATAGATTTTTAAAAATTATAAACTCAAACAAAATGGATGAGTGGTTTCAGAAAGCTGGATGAAAGTATTAGGGATATCAAACCTAAACTCCAAAGGGTTGTATTCTAAGCCATATTTATCTGCATATGTTCTTCGCTAAGTTCTAGATCACTCATAATTATATGGAGATTTCCAAGTTTCACAAAGTCTAACAGCTCAGGAGATCAAATAGCTCCTAATGGAGCTTAGTTTATTTTATGTATACATTGGTATATTTTTCTTGTTTCCTCAAAAAAAAAAAAAAGTACAAATGTCCAATTTTATTGGAGTGGAATTAAATACCTCTATAAGTTAAAATAGCAGTAAGATAAGGATTCAGTTGTTTTGTTTTTAGGGTATTGTAATTACTCCTAGTATGAGTAATTTAAATAGTTGAAGTGGAACGAGTGTTTTGTCTCCAGTTAAATTAAATCCACCACAGTTACCTAAGCTATCTAATCTTATCTTGCTTCAGAATATTTCTGCAATCAGGTTCAGTCAAGCTGCCTGAAATTATGGCTGTAAAGGTTTGAGCAAGGATGGGGAGAAACAGTAATGTGTTACTGAATGTGTAATAATAATGTGGTATAATCTCTAACTGTAGAAATGTGGTTTTAAGACTCTTGTATTGAGTACTGTTGAAGATTCTGCAGTAGGCTGAGTGGTTTATTTTGTGGAAGGATGCCAAGGGCAAGAAGTTGAAGAAATATTAAAAAGTTTAAAGGTTAGTGTAGGGATATTAGAAAGATTTTGGTAAAGGAAGGGATCTTCCCTAGATGATGACAAACACAAAATGGGAAGTCTACTTCCCTAAGTCCTGTAAGTTATGTGTCTTCATCATGTAGTCTGCTATCACATTAACCTTTTGATGGGCTTCATGTGGTTGCTTACAGTGCTCTGACAGATTGTGTAATTAAAGATAATTGTATGCCTGGTTTGTAACCTGGAAAACCTATTCTTTCTGTTAAAATCTGACAGAATGAAGCCCAAATTAAAAAACTACAGTAGCAGAGTCTTGAACCATCTAACAGTAAAGGTCATTTAGTATGAAAATATAAAGATCAAAGAAAATACATGAAAGCTTAATATGGAATAAGTTATCAATTTTTCAACAGGAACGAGTAAACTGAAGGAAACTATGAAGCATTAACTTGTGTATTGCAGATACACAGTACTTTCTGAAGTTATTCCTACTGTTTATACAACTTTTCATTGTCACTTCTTTAAAAAGAGTTTTGCACATGAATCTTCACTAGCTAAAGAAAGGTGATTAACTCAAAGATTGTATTAAAAAATCAAACAATGATTGTTTGATTGGCAACCTAGATGCGTTCCTTTTCAAACTAGCAGATTTGCAACAATTGTGGTGCTTAATTTTAAGGCTATAGTAATATGATATTTCATACTTATCCTCCAAGGGTCTCGGCCCATGAATGCTTTAACTGTGGTTTTTAAAAACAACAAAAAAAAATTCTGTTATACCTATCATCATAGACAAGTACAAGCCTGAAGAGCAAGCAGCAATGTGTCTAAATTGATTTGTAGATAATGTGTTGTCCTATTTAGAGAACAACAACAAAGCCATTTACCTGTTATTGTTTTTTCTCCTTTCCTTAATTTAATTTTCCTATTTAAGTCATCGACTATAGGTCAATCTTCTGCTGGGTACCTTGGCTACAAGAAATAGTCAAGATAGTCTCTCAGTCACTTATTTAAAAATATGAAATGATATGCTGCTTTAAGTGCAGAGGGGTTTGTTTTCTGAGAGACTCAATATACAACCTTGTAAAGATAGACCTAGAACTACCAGGAAAATGCTTTGGATTTGGTGGTGTATGATTTCAGTTAAGTTAATATTGAAAAATGAATAAATTAACAAATTTAGGTGAAAATATAGGAGAAGATAGTTCTAAATACATGATTTCATAGTTGTATCTCACATTTAATGAGTGCAGAAGCTGAAATGTGTCTTGAAGCAGAACTTTAGGAAGCTCACTATCAGTGGGCTGAGGAAGGTATTACCACCTACGAGGTACTGTATGAATGTGCTCAGCCCTCATGTCAGACAGAGGGAGCTTAAACAATTCAAGTGGAGGGTAGCGTTCTGAATCATGGTAGATACTGTAGGTCAATGTATTGTTTTACTCAGCTTAGGCCAGAATGAAGACTTGCTTTTCCTAGTGAATTACACTGTGAAGTGCTTTTCCTGCAGGTCTTTATTGAAATGCAAGTGTGGGCCACATCAGCCTACCTCATGCAGAGTTCAGAAAAATGACTTTTCCACAGAACCTACTGTGGTTAAAAAACGGAATTGGAAAACTGCATAGTTACACAGATAGAAACCATTTTGCACGCTGTTCTTCAATGTCGACCTTTGCATGAGCTCATTGTGACCCAGTTTTGCTATGACAAAAAAAAAATCATATCCCTTCTCCAACCTTCTAACCAGGGGTAATAAAACTGGAATAGTTGTTAGACAGGTAGGCTGTTGCAAGAATCGATGTTCCTTGAAAGAAAACAATGATCCACCCAGCAATAAGGTGACTGTTTGCAGCTTTTCTTTTGTATCTGTGCCCAGATACAGTCCCTTGTATCATTATTGGTTTCTCCAGTGTAGCTTTTCATCTTAATGCTGGTCTATTTTCCTTTTACTTTCACTAATAGAAAACCAGGCTAGGGAGGAAAGATGAGAGTAGACAGGGGATCTGTTGGGTTGATAGGTGTTGTGTGCTTGTGTTACTCTTAAGGGATTCACATGTGAATATTTTTTTCAGATTTTAGGCCAAATATCTGTAAGGACAGTGCATGAATGAGTGCTCACTTTTAATGATGAATGGAAGTAATAAAGCAAAAAGTTTTTCCTGTAAATAGAAAATTAACCTATCCTGAAGAAAATAACAGAATTGTCTATATATCTATCTAGTTGGTTACACAGCGTTTAGTGTTGCAGTCATTTTAACAACCATTTAAGCATGGGAATTTCAATAAGATTTTGGAGATATCTGAACTCTGTCTTGAGGTATCTTGCCTACACCCCTTGTTTAAACTTTTCCAAAATAACCATGCATAAGATGGTTTTCCACACTTGGTGAGTGCGTTTCCTTTCTGCCCTGCAGCAATCTCAATGTGGAAGAAGAGGGCTCATTTGCCTTTTTCACTATGTTCCTCCATATCAGTCTTTTAGATTTTTCAGTTATCTTAAAAACAGGCTTATTCACTATTCTTTCAAAATTACTACTTTGCAGGTTTAATAGATTTTGTATTTATGCGAACATAATTTTACATCCTGTTTCATCTAAACAAAGTGTGGACTATGTTTTGGGAGCATTTTTGAACTTCTTACCTTATCACAGTAGTTGCAAGGTGAGCTAGAGAAACAGCTTAAGGTTTGCAGCTCTATCTTCTGGACTGAGCCAAAATATATTAATTAAATCAAAGTCTAACTGATAATAGACATCTTGGGTGACATATGGTATGTCCTAGGCTTGACCAGGTTCTTAACAATGATAAAATGGTGCATTTTATGACACGTAGAAATGACGTGAAAAAGTAAGCAGAAAAAGTAATCATAGATGCCACA
The DNA here is from genome assembly GCF_047663525.1 of Anas platyrhynchos. Lineage (NCBI taxonomy): Eukaryota > Metazoa > Chordata > Aves > Anseriformes > Anatidae > Anas > Anas platyrhynchos. The sequence goes on from NC_092591.1 coordinate 56,007,977, forward strand.
GCTCTGAAATTTAGTTTTTGTTGGTTTGTATTGTTTAAAGATGAAGAAATTGTTGTAAGGTAATTAACTAGAAATGCTATGACTTTGGTTTTGATTTGAAAGTCAGGAATGCTGGAGTAAATGAAGAAAGCTCTTGAGCATTATTTTTTCTCTCTCTCTCATTTTCTTTTTATTTTTTTTTTTATTTTTTTTTTTAAATTTGAGGCATTGCATTAGTTAGTTCTATTGTGGCTCCTACAATGAACCTTTTGAGTATAAACGTTTTGCAGAATGGCAAATGATGACAGGAACTGTGAAACCTAAGCAGCACAAATGGATTACTGTCATTCCGTAATTCATGACTAAGTTAAGGCATTTTTTAAATCTATCTTAGGTGAAAACTATTGAGAATCGTGAAGGTATCAGGACTTCTATTTTCCTAGCCTTTCAAAAACTATTTAATCACTTTAATCATTAACTATTTTCTTTTTGGTGGCTACTTTAAGGTCTATTGCAATATCTGTGTAGGACTGCATCATGCTCTTGATGAAATATAACAGGAAAAACAGGGTATCATCTAATAACTTTCTAGGCTCACTGAAGACATGGAAATATGTTAACCTCTTTTATCAACCTGATTAATTCAATTAAACATTTGCATTCACTGAGTAATGTGTTTATTTATTTATTTATTGGGGGGTGGGGGGAGATATTGATTGACTATCAAGTTTACATCCAGTATCATTCTCCAGATTGTCAGGACTTCATTTTTGGTTTTAACTAAGGCACATTAACTCATACACTGCCATTAATGGGATTGCAGCTTGATAGCTGATTCTTCTTTCATACAGATTAAGGGGTTGGAAACCAGAATTAGACTCAAAGCTTTGTAACTTAGTACTGTATTAAAAAGCCAAAATAAAAGCCAAACAAACCCTTCTCGATATCTAATCAGATGTGAACAGTAACACTCATGAAAGAAGTCCCAAGTTACTTTGGGTTGGTTTAAGTAAAATGTTATTTTTATTTATTTATTTTTTTTTTTTTGGGGGGGGGGGGCGTAAGTAAATGTTTTTCAGCAGTATTTTTTATTTTTTTTATAAAAAAATATATTTTTTTCTTCAGAAAATGTGAACTAAATAAAAAGCTTTCTAAAATAATTTTTAGACTACTTATTCTCTTCCCCCCACACCCACATCTTTTTTTTTTTTTTTTTTTAATGGCATTGATTAATTCAGTGGAAAATTACTAAACGGTTTCAATAATGCTAATTGAAATTAAAATGTAGTGACACTGTAATTAATCTAGTGTTCAACTTCTTTTTGTACTAGTGCTTTTAAAATACGCCTGGTATTTTTAAGTAGATGTCTAATTCTATATACCTACTGGTTTTAATTTGAAACTATAGATGAGTAAAGAAAAAGAATTCCTGTGTTATGAAACCTTTTAGGTCAGATTCTGAGAAAACAGTGATTTAGCTGAATTCAGTAGAACCGTTAAGGTTTTCATGAGCTCAGTATCTTTCTTCTGAGCTTGTATTTTCATTGTCTTTTTCAGTTTTCACTGTAGATAGGATCACAGATGGCTACATAGAAGTACAGATGCTGTTTTCCTACTGTGGTTTCCAGTACTGCACAGGGAGGCAAATGCAATGACTTAATATCTGATTCTTTTCAGGTAGATCGAACAAAAAATGTCCCTGTCATACTCGTTTGGTCTGCTTGACTGATTCTTTATGCTGTTCATTGCCATACATTTGTATGGACTGTGTAAGCTTCAGATGATGAATGATATGTACATAAAATGTATGTACAATTAGTACAACAAATATATTGAATAATGTGGTAGTCTGATATGACTGCTTCAGATGGCTTTTACTTTGTGTTGAAAAGATGGTGCAATTGTTCTGTTATAATGCAGAAACCTGCAAGAGTTTTTAACTATGCAATTATAACAATTATTAGTGTGACAATCTCACTGTTGATGTAATGCAGCAATTTTCTCTGATTTCCCATTAATTCTGTATTTATGACATATTGATATTATCTTGATAATATAATTCTAATGCATATCGTATCTAATAAAATTTGATTTAGAGCTGCACTTTTGTTGGCTTTTCAAGAACTATTTATTTCATAGGGTGTAACAGAAAACAGTTGGAAACGTTAAGAATTTCTCTTTACTTTCCCAGGGAAACTCAGTTACGTGCTAGAGCCTTACACTACTTCTGCTTTATTGAGAAAAATTATGCAGACTTGTTAAGGAGAGGGTATGGAAAGGTGCATATGTATATCGCTGGTACAAATGAGATCATGCACTATGTTCTAGTATAACTCTGAAGATAACATGGAATGTTGTCCTCTGCTCACAGTCTCTTACAGTATCCTCTATTTGGTCATAAAAGCGCTGCAACTACCTGTATATTATGAAACAACAAAGGAAAGCAAGCAAAATATAGAACAAACTGGAAAACATATTTATGAGCATCATAAATAGCTATAACAGTTGCAGGCTGACACAATAAAGGTACTGTTTATGCATTTTTTTCTACACCAACAGTAATTATACTGCACGTTATCTAAATCTCCAGTTATACTTTTTGTTAAGACTGCCCATGATTGTATGTAGCACAAAGTCATAAATATTTTGTGTAACATGGGATTCCTATTGAGAAGCTTATCAGTCTTAGCTTCTCTGTGATTCCCTCTCCCCTGCCCCAAAAATGACTCAAGTTATTTCACACCATCAGTTCCTAAAAGGTCAACGGTGATCTAATAATATATTAATTTATCAAAAATGCTTACATACTCTGGGCATATGAGTCTCAGTAGCATGGATATCAACTTTCATACTTGGATCATTGGGATATTTGTCAAGTCCAACACTGAAATAGCCTATTGACTTACTTGTAAGAAGTTTCTTGGCTCACGTTCAATCTCATTAGAACCGTAGAAGGCCAAATGCTTTACAATAATTGGATTTAATTTCTTTCTCAACATTTTTTTGTATTGATAACTGGTGGTGAGTTAGGATTCAAATACAGTACTGGGAGAGGGAATCTCTCCTACATGTAAGTATGGGTGCCCACCAGCCTTTAATGTTGTAAATTGAGGGGGGAAACAGCAAGCACATTTTAAATGACTAAAAATATTTTGAAGAAAAATATTGGTTTAGCTTTTATAGTGTTCCTTATTCAGTGCCTTAATTTCCGAGAGAAAGCTTTGTGATGCTGTAATGAATTGATGATAAACTACTCGATGCTCTACTGAATTGATGGTAAGTATGATATATTCAGCTTAAGAATTCTTAAAAATAAACAAACAACATTTTCTTACATTGTAAAAACTGTTCTGTTCTCAGACAAGGTCAGCCATACCTAATGTACCAAAGAAGCATTAGAGAAGTACTCTTCAACTCAGACTTGAAAAATAATAATAAATACATAAATAAAATATCAAGTTTTTACAGCAAGTTTTAACATGCTTCTGACATACATGTATGTTGAACCTTATACCCAGAGTTAGTCCATCCATTATGGAAGAAGTAGGAATGATTCCTGACCTCTTCAGGGCTACTCAAATGTGACTGAAACTTGTTATCCTTGGCTTATTTTGCTGAAAATGCTATTAAACTATTGTTGCCCAGCTTTTAACCCAATTAGTCTCACAAATGAGGAAAAAACCCAAACAAACAAAAAAAAAACACCTTTTTTTGAGAATTGATTTTAGTTTTCTCTGGGAGGATTACCAGTAGCTTTTGTTTTACAGAAGTCAGACTTAAGCAACTTAACATTATGTATTAAGCAAGGGATTATTTCAGATTTAAACAATAAATAGTTTTTTAACTACTTGTGTGTGGATTGTCATATTGCCTTTGTATGCACGTATTCTTTCTACCTTTGGCATGTAATGCATGTTGACTTCAACTGCATTCAATTTTGGTATGAGATGGCAGATTTGCCCCAAGGTATCTAGTGGATATAAGCAAACCTGATCCCTGAGATGCTGAAAAAAAGAAAGAAGCTCTAAACTGCTGCCTTGAAACACTGTTTCTGAAGATGTCTTAACTCATTTTTTTTTTCTGACATCGGTTAACCTGGTAGCTTTTGTGATTTAGATTTCAACTAGTCTAGTAATAAAATGAGAAGACTTTGTGAAACCTTGGATTTGATGTGCTTGATAACATGTTGTCTGAATAACACAAGTGACAGCATCTCCATGTTAGAGGCATAACCTGTTTCAGATATGTGAGGGGCTGTTATATTTATAACAGCTTCTGCTTCACAGGCTTACAAATGAAAAAAAAAGAAAAAAAGAAAAAAAAAAGAACCTTTTAGGTTTTCTTAATACTAAATAGTGCACTGCAGGTTATTTGTAGATGTTGAGGGCTCATCTATTTCTTGTACTTGTAGAATTTAGGCATCAAGAAGTAAAGAAGACTGGATTTTCCTAGTGCTGTTTTCTTTCAACTCCTCCATTCTCTCTAGCACATGTGAACTGTGAATTTATAGTGAAGTGATTCAGCACTGCTGACTCAATGGTCAAGAAAGAGAAGTCCAGAAATTCTTTACTAAGTTGGCTTTGCTCTTGTTTCCTGCTTCCTAAAATCCTAGAACTTTTGGCCATCAGTAGTGGTTGGATCAAGTCTTGCTGTCACTGCCAGAATTACTGCAGTTGTAATATTACATAAAATGTTGTGTAATAAAGCTAGGCAGCTAAGGTATGTTAAGTATTTAATATATAATCAGTGCTGTTTTGGACAGTGGAAAAGGAAATAGAGGTTTAAACGAATGAAATCAAACACTTTTTTCAATAATCACATGCCTGTGAAATCGCTCGTTTCTCTGCATTTCAACTGCAGACCTCAGTGGGCTGCATGGATTTGCTAAAGGTCCATGGGATAACTTGAGTTGAAAATCTAACCTGCTCAAAGCAAGGGTAATTATTAAGTTAAATGTATTTTTTTTTTTTATTATTTTAATGAGCTTCTGAATTGACTGGTTCTTAGCTACCAGCGAGGAGCTACCTTGAAAGTATTTTAGAAGTTTAAATGACCTTCAAAATAACTTGGCAGCAGCCATTTCTGAACTTTGAAATTTAAGCTGTTATTCCAACACTGATAGGGCATTTTTCTTTTTTGGTACTAAAGTTAGGCACACTTCTTGGGCAGTTGCATCTTTCTTTTAGCTGAATACAAATGAAGTATCATGAATTCTGAGTTCATATTTCCAACTTTGTATTTTATTTTTTTTTATAGGATGGTATTTAAGCTTCTAACTGGAAAATTAGTTTTAATACTTAGAAAAAAATAAAAGAAATGAGATGAGATGACATCAGGCTTCCTCTAAAGATGCTTGTGCAAGTCCAATGAGTTAGCTGTGATTCTGAATACTTACTATTCCATATGTGTGCTTGTAAGAGTATTAATAAATATCCTGTCTCACCTGAAACATACTTTTACATGTAAATGAAGGTGGTTAAAGAAGAAACTGGTAGAAACTTGCCCATGTTTTACCCACTTTTGTCACTCATGTGCCTTCCTTTCCCATGCAGACAAGTCATTCAGAATGAGGGGATTCCTACAATATTTGTAGAAGCACGTGTTGAAATTTTATCTGTGAATCAGTCACTACAAACCTATTATTTCACAAAGTCATTTTTGCTAATGTGTCAGGTCTCAGTCACAAGAGCAATAATACAATTAATGTATGCAGTTGATGCAGCTGCTTGTTTTTGTGCAAGTTGATATGAAATACTGGGCCCAAGTACTTTCCAATATTTCACCTAAGACTTACGTTTTGCCTTACTGTTTTGGTAAGAACATTTTGCTCTTCAGCATCTTAACACACGTGCTGAGAGTTCAGTTAAATCAAGGAGTACTTCCAAAGGCAGAAACTCGGTCTACTAGGTAAGGGAAGAATGAAAATGTGGAGTCAGGAAAAACAGAAGAAAAAGTTGTAAAATGAATGCTGAACCTATTTTTGAAGCTGTAGTGAAATACTTGAGGGGAGAGAAATGTGAATCCAATCTGAAGAAGGAAGGCTGGAGAGCCTTCCTACCCCTCCCTAGGTGTGAAGTAGTTGTTCAGATCTTGGTAGTTGAGTAACCACATCAGAGAACTTCTGGCTTACTTTGTAAGAAAGATTAAGTAGGACTTAGTTCCCATCACCTGCTTTTTAAAACTTTATAGTTCTATTTCCTAACTAGCATTTTGTAAAATAAGATTGTCTTATTACTATTTATTATTATTCAAGTATTTTAGATTGTTTTGCATTTACTGGCTCCTACTCTTCCATCTTTACAGGAGGACTAGTTCTTACAAGCAGGATTCTGGATCACTTATCTACAAAGGTCAGTGGTCCTAAGATATTTTTCAAAAATATGTAAAATGTACCTGATTTAGGAACTACTAACACAAGGGGCAGAGAGAGACAAACTCCCATTGGTGATGTTAACCAACCTTTTAACAAGGCTGTGCATGTGGCAGTGTAACAGGAGACAGTTACTTTCTCAGTCATCAGCAAAGAAGAGAAACTGGTTTCTGTAGGTCTTGCCCCGTCTGCTCCTGCTTAACAAGCTTTACCATCTCAGAATTACACTGGTGGCTATTTTGCATCCCTGAAGTCAGCAATATGTCTGTTACTTAGCTCATAAGAGCTAGCCTTAAGTATTGATGCCTGCTTTTCTATTTCCTGTTATTTAAATTACATGTTATTTAACTTGCCATTTATCAGACCTCAAAGATTGTTATTACTTGGTAACTCAGTGTCTAGTATTTATCCAACATATTGCAGTTCTATGTCTTACTATAAAAGCATATCAAGTTACTGTTCTAGTTATCTATAATGATGCTACAGTTCAACGAAAATAGATGTATGTGTGCATTTGTGTATCTATGTTTGTATACAAACAAACTAAAATCTGGCATTCTCTGAATTGCAGTAGTGATATAGCATCTAAATTATAATAGAGTCTACTTAATAGAGTACTGGCTATGAAATTGGGATGATTGAGCTCTACCCAAAGCTTTGCTTCAGTCACAGTCTTGCACTAATAATAACGATACTAAAGGTATACTGAAATTAAATGTATTATATTTTCTGAAAAGTTCTGCCATTATTCTTCTGAAAATATTCGGTGTAAACTCTTGTGAAGACTTCCACATTGACAATTTTGTTGTTGTACAAGATATGTTAATGGGCTGCTTCATTAAGTGCATTTATAGAAATTTCTATCAGCACATATGCATTCAAGATGACTGAATATCACATACGGCATTACTTCATGATTCTTTCTTTTTTCTTACTGCTATTTCCAAAGAATGAAAGTAAAATTGGAACCCCTGCTAAAATAGTTACTTTAAAAAAAAAAAAAAAAAAAAAGGCATAAGTGAATGTTTTTCTGCTCTGGCAAACATAAGTTTGTACTATATTTTGCAAAGGGAGAGAGTAGATTTCTCTCCCTAAAACAGGAAAACAGGTTACGATCTTCCCATATTATCAGTGTATTTAGTCAAACTTGCAAGAGTGTCTGTGATGACTACTTGGCACTTCTAAGGAAATGCATAATTTTTCAGTCTCATAATAATCTTTGCATTGTTTTATTCTTATATATATTTCATGTGTAGGTATTTGTACAAGAGCCTATATAATCACTTTAATTCTTCTTGCTACGCTAGGAGAGTGATTATATATTCAATAAGACTGTCAATAAATTTAAAAAGGGAGAAAATTTAATTGTGAGTGAAAATTAAATATTTTTGAGTTGTGTGTATAATGTTTGTATATGGAAAGTTTCTGTCAAAGCTCTTCGAAGTTTGTTATGTGCCAATGTGATCTCACACCTTTAAGTATGCATAGCACCAAACATAGGCTTTGTAAAACTAAGAAATTCTACAGTTCTCTCCCATTTTTTTATATAAATAATTATTTTCTTAAAGTGTACCTCATGCTGTTAAGACAGATCTCTAGAAAAAATAAAACAACAACAACAAAATGTCTGGAGCTTAAGATCTGGGTCAGTTAGATGTATTGGAGGGCTAAAAGGATGCCTTTTTATGTGTCTTCAGGTGAACAGCTTGAGCACAATCAAGTCTGACAACAGTTGCATTTAAGATGTTAAAGTGCCTTGTCCTTAATTATAGAAGAAGTTTGCCTCTAAAACTCCGGCTTTTCTTATATCTACCTCCATTCACCACTGTGCATTTCCCTTAACAGTAATAAAACTTCATCTGTGCATATTAGGGTTGCACTTCCTGTGATTCTGGGTTAGCCACTGCTGCGATCTAACAGTCTGGTTGTGTACAGGCTGTGCCTAAGCAGACTGAGATTCCCCATTCCCATATTGTGACCTCAGATGGGAAAATTCACCGGAAATACCTTCACACCAAGTCTGATGTGTTCATAGGCTGAAAATGAGCAATGGCATTATATCCTTAAGTATCTTTATAGGATATTCACATGTAAGTAAGACTAAAGTAGCAGTATTGGAAATCATGGAAAGTTCCTAGTTGTCACTTCTGATCAAGGTGTTGAAATTATGCCAAGAACAGTAAAGTGATGTCTGGATGCCACCAGACTACTTGTGCTGGTGTCACTCAACTTCATGTATACTCAACTTATAAGGGAAAGGAATTCCTTTCCCTTATAAGGAAGGTGAGAACCTTGATCAGAAACCAAGACTATGCAGAAGGCCTCTTTATTGACCCTACCCCCAAAAAAGAGGCAAAAACTGAGATTAATTCCTGAAGTTGCAAAATTCCATTATGTGTGTTAAGCAAGCTTAACTTTAGTCATAAATGATTCTCTTGTGATTCATTTAATGTACTACTGCCTTCTCCTGTTTTTTCCACCCTGTATGCGTGCGTGTAAAGGAAAGATGGAAGAAGTTTTAGCTGCTCATTCATAGGTGCCTGAGAGGTGTCTAGTAGCCTGGGAAAGCTGGCTTTTTCTGGAAGAGAAAATGACAAGCTGACTGCACTTTTTATGACCTTTTTACTGTTCTGTCATAAGTATCCATGGTAACATGACTGTTTCTTTCATGCTGGTATTGTAGCATCAAAATAACAATAAATGCTGATTTCAGTTAATGTGGTTGAATAAAACTTGCTACTACGTGTGCTGGAAAAAATACTATACTTGGGACAGAAACAGAAGTTGTCAGACATCTTTTTTTTTTTTTTTTTTTCTTCTATGTACGTTGCCTTTTCCTTTTCATTTCTTTGTTCTCCCTCTCATTTGATCAGGAAGTGTGTGTAATTTAATTTATTAATTCCGTCTCTTTGCCACATAAGTGCCTTATTAAGGGTCAAACTTTGCTTTGATACAATCCCAAATTACTCCTCAAAGAGTTGAATGCAATGACACACCAGCTTACACTATGGAAACTTTTATGCAAGTGATGTATAATGTAGTTTTTGCATGCCTTTCATATGACCCCCAAAATACAGCTAGAACTCCCTCTTATTATGATCAGATATTGTTCACTTGCAGCACTTGCAGACCTTTTTTTTTTTTTTAATGTGTGGAAAGTTTATTTTTGTTTAAATGATGTGTTCTCGTATGATTTGCCATCCAGTGAACTTCACTTGTGTTAGGGTAGGGAATACTTCAATTCTGAAAGCATCTTTATTGGAAAATGTCATTTATTTATTTCTTTAATTGGATTAAGTAAAAACAGACAGAGTGGGAAAAAGAGTCTTAAACGCTCTGAAAGTCTTATGAATTGTTTCTGGTGGGTGAAGGGTTTTAGAGATGACATCAATGTTTCCAAAATATAATTTTAGAAGCTGTTTGTGTTCTCTGAACTTGATGTGGTAGTGGGGTGAATGAATATGTAATTGAAATATAACTTGTGAACTGTAGCTGCACAGAAGTGATACCTTTCCAGATCTAGTCTGACAGGCTGATTTGTAACTTGACACCTACTTCAAAAAATTCCTGCCTCTGTCTCATGAATCTTGTATAGATTGACTTCTAACAAATGGAGACTCTGATCATAAAATATTGGTGTTTCTTTAATTGCATTTTCTTTCTTCTTCCAGGAAGAATTCCTAGGATCTGTTCTGCTATTACAACCTTAAAGCAAAATGCTAGCCACTGCGTTCTCATCCCTCCCTGCCTGCCACTTAAACGGCGAGTACTAACAAATCCTTCAGGACGCGACTAGAGCCAGCGTGTTGAATAATCACAGGCGATCAGGCTGTGGGCTTGCAGCAGCAGCTTGCTGCCTCGTGACATCACTCCTGGAGCTCAAATCCCACTCTGAGCTCCCTCCGTTAGTCGGTCCGTTGGTCTGTCTGCTCACACAGAGCTACGGACCTCACACGCCGGGCAGGCAGCTCCCCCAGGCAAGGCTCAAGAGCTGCTGGGAGAGGAGAGGGGGTAAGAGACAGTGTGAAGAGCGATTAGTGGGGAACGGAACAAAACAGCGGAGCTACAGCATGAAATTCATCTGTGCTTATTACTTGCTGCCTCTTTTTCCTGCACTAGTCTTCAGCAGTAGGTGAGTACAGAGAGCTATTTTGTGTATAGTTCTCCTGTTTTGTTTGCTGTTTATTCTTTTAGATTCAGTATTCCCAAGAGAAATAATATGTATTTCATCTTGTACTAGAGTAGTAAGTTTAAAGTGCAGTTATCGTTTTTGATTCTTATCTTTCCCCTCACTGATCCTCTGAGAGATACTGAATCTTTTACTTGGCCTTTCTGGGCTTTTTATGATGTAAAAGAGCTGCTCCAATATAAGTTGACCCAGAGCTCATGAGGTGAAGGAAGACAGTCAACAAATATAAGCATCGTATGTGTGTATCTATCTATATATATACACACATACACACACGTATATATACAGCAGCAATAGCAAATACTCTGCTTCACAGGCAATAAGGAAGCCAAAGACCTGAAATTGAGAACATGTTAACATTTTCCCCTATTGAGTGCGGAAAAACAAATACTTGAACAATCTCATCTGAGTTGAGGCTTTTGCATCTGAATAGAGACCTAGGGCTTAGCTTCTTTACTGTCAAATACAGGTGAGATGTTGCAGTATAGTATCAATGCTAGGAAACGTGTTAAAAAGTTACTGCAGTCTAGAAGCGTTCCTTTCTGTGCAAGTATAATATATCACTGAGAAAATATGAACAAAATCTATTGCAGCCTAAAAATAAAAGCTGTTCTGACCGTGCAGTGTTCTGATAAGATAATGCGTATTGCACAGTTGCTCAGAGATGGTATGGTCTCTATGCTGTTGATATAACCTGTTCAGCAAAGGGAAGATAACACCAAAACACTCTATCTCATTGTTTCATTCATAGATGAAGAGTTAATGCCAGGTGTGGAGTAGATATGTCCTAATGACACTGTCCTCAGTTCAGGCTGCTTAGATTCCAGTTGCTTCTCAGAAAATAAGCCTTAATTTTAAGGAAGGTATTTCTCTGCTGTACTAATAATAAGCAACTTATAAGTCTGTAAAGCATATTATCAGAAGATAAAGGCATTTTCCAGGAAATTATCTGTTCCTTTATTCTTGGTCTTTTCTTATAAAATGTAGAATGCTTATTTGAAGTGTCCCCTAATTCCCCCCCCCTCCCCCCGCACTTCTTGTTTCAGATCTTAATTGTTTATAGGGTTAAAAAAAAAGAAAAAAAAAAAGTGCCTGCTAAGTACTCAAGGTAAGATGTAGCAGGAGCACATCTCTGTATGTCCTCAAACCCAGGAAAGTGATAACCAAAATCTGAGTGGGAAAAGACCTGAATGCAGGGAGAAGTGAGGATATCAAAATGCTTCAGTTATTTTATTATTTCACTCCCTTGGGGGGGTATAATTTTTCTGTAACACTTGTGATTTAAAGACTGCAGTGCCAGTCAGTATGAACAACTCCAATGCTCTTTGAAATACAAAACTCAGAGGAGAATTGTAACATACAGTGATTCAATAACTTTCCTTTCTGATTTAATAAGCAGTCTAAGCACTATTCACTAGCAGCCAAGTGTGAAACTTCTTGTGAATTCGTATTAATAGTTCTACTCATTTGAAAGTAGTATTTTCTTCTCTGAATTATGCCACAGTTTGAAAGAAGCGGGTGGGTGGGGTACCAAGCCACTTTTTGCAAATGCGAGTTTGCATCTTGCATGGTTTTGTATAGACTAAAATCTAGTGAAGAGATGTGGAAAATTAATATAATTTTTTATACTTTATAGGTTTTGTAAAATGCCAAGTAAATGACTTCAATGTACAGGGGACTGAACTGCGACAAGACGTCTAGTGTAAAACCCCAAAACAAGTGCCTCTTATCTTTATGAGGAAAACATTTTTCTGTATGAAAACACAAATTCATAAAAATTTGTAGTTCAGTTTTTCAATTTTAGTCATATATTTCCCCTCCAAAAAAAAAAAAAAAAAAAAGAGTTGGGCAGAATATGAAGGAGTTGAAGTTGTCACGTGAATGTTAATTATGAACAGTATGAGTTGGAGTGTATATATTCTTAAGAGTATAACTTTGTGACACATGATGATTTGTATTCTTATCAAAGTGAGGGATGGAAATGATTAGAGAAATTCCATTTAAAATGCCCTTTGAGTATAGTATGTGTTGTAATGTGAAGTTTTGCTTTTGATACTAGATTGATCACTGCGTTCCAAAGGATATTGGCACTCTACCATAGTACTGGTGATTTACAGAAGTCTGGAGGCAGTGGACTGTCCTGGTCAGCAGCTGCCATCAGTTGCCTGATTTTTAACTGAGTTAGTTTTTCAACAGCACGTGTTAGAAGCTTAAAAATGATACGGTGCTATCAATATGCCATCTACTGGAAAGAGATTATGTTTTAATTTGCTCTGGTGGAAGACAGTTCAGTTAGCATTTCTTGGGAACGTACAGTTAATGCATTCGTTGGACCCAAACATAGCAGGTTTTCAGGAGCAATTGAGTTAGAAAAAAGCAGGGTCTAATATCCTGCTGTGTAAAATGCTTAGCTAAGGAAAAGCATCAGCCTCATGGGGCAGAAAGTTTTCCATTTTGAGTTTTTGTTGCATAAGTTTCTAGAGAAGCAGAGTATCCCTATTTAAAGCATTGGTGTTGAAACCACTGAGCGCAGTAGTTGATGCAGAAGTGTACAGCAGCTTTTTCTTCTTTGTCACGCAGTGAGGCTATCGTCTTTGCATCATGACACGATTTTATAGTTTTAGAAGACCACAGCACATCTTCAAGACTAATTGTAAACAAATAAGATTAGATGAGTTGAATGATGTTAATGCTCATGTTGACTTTTCTTTATTTACTTGTCTTAATTTACAGTATTGTTAAAAAGTGGAATACCCAGCTATTGCTCTAAAGATTGTGTCATTTCTGATTTTCAGAGCTGTATGTAACTAATAGCTTGGCATAGCCTAAAGCCATATGCATGAACAAAATGTTAAATTGCTGGAAGTTTGTGTTCTTGAAATGGACACTTTTCTATACTAGTGATTACTTTTAATCATATTTCAAGTTTCTTCGTAGTGCCGAAGAACAAATGAGCTTAAGGTATATTGGTCCAGTTAACAGTGTGTTTAGATGGAAGGAGTTAAAGTCACTGCTCTGAAGCCCACAAAATGTTAAAGGTACTAAATTTGTAAAGGTGAAATTATTTTGGTACAAACTATCCTGAAGCTTGTGTTTGCTTATCCAGTTTTCTATTTCCTTGGACTGTTTGGTTTGGGCAGATGTAATGTGATGATGGCTCATGTGTTACTTTTTTATACTATGCTGAAGTCTATAAGTCTGACTGCACCAAGTGCTCAGTAAATTGACATGGCATGAAAGAGGTTAAGGCTCTGATATTTGCCTGTGTGCTTTTGTGGATGTAGCTGCCTAAACCTTCAAGCTGGGTAAAAAACTATTTGTAGAAGGGAGTATCTGCATGAAGTTACTTGTTTGGGTCAGTAATGGATCTGCAGTAAAGGTGATCTTGTATAATGAGACATGTCCTTTTTTAGCTAGAAGGGCCCTTTTCTGCATATTAATTAAACTTCACCATTGGAAGGCCAGATATTTAAATTCTTGATTGCCAACTTTTTTTTTGTCCAAATGACAAATATCTGACTCTTCAGAAGAGGCTTGGTGTGAAATAACATTCCTTTTTATCTAGGACAGTAATGAAGACATGGACTCTCCTGTCCACACATGAAATTTGACAGATGCAAAGTACTTAAAAAATTTGAGGTAGAATTTTACAGTTGAGAATAGGCCTATAAATCCAACAAGATGCACTTTAATAGCAATTTTAATACTAATACAGCAGCGTGTTAAGTGGATATACAAATAGCATGGCTACAAAAGTCAGATCCTGTATTATTTTAATGGCAGTGAAATGGCTGGTGCTATTTTTTTTCCTAATAGCTCAGTTCAAGGACAGTCTGAAGAAACTGATGTTATAAAGCAATCTAGAATTCAGTGGCTTCAGAAGAAATGCCACCTTTTGTTTTACTTTGGGATAACAGCAGTGTACTAATTTCTGCTTGATAGATGATGCTTAATGAAGGTATGGGTTTTGATCTATGTACGCCTGTTGTTGGAAGTCATGCAAATATCTTGAGTTCACTTACCTTATGAAATATGAGAACCTGACTCAAATGCTAGCTTTTTCCCTGTAATGAGTTTTTGAGGTCAGATATTTCCTTTACAGTGTTTGCTGGTTTGGGGAACTTGTATTAAAGAACATGAAAACACAAATATCTTTAGCTTCTGTCAGATAAAGTTTTATGAAGAACTCAGTCTGAGACTTGAAGATGAGTAAAGGGGAATGCCTTTGGCCTTTTACTGGGGTGTGTCTGTGTTTAAAATCCTTAAATCCTTTTTTTCTAGTTCTTCACCTTTCCCAACTTAAACACCCTTTGGACTATAGCCAGATGTTCAAAGTGACCTTTTCATTTAGACTTACATGAAAGTAGGGAGAACCCTATCCCTTGCTAGATTACGAGGTAGAAGACTGAGACTTACTGTGTGCTGATATCCTTGACTATAGCCGCTCCACTGCGATGTGTCTTAGCCAATGACTAAAAGCAACTCTACTCAGAGATCTCAGGCTGAGGTCCAGCAGTGTCCGTCCTTTTCCTTGTGACTCAAAGTGAACTGTGCATAATGGTAATGTGTTGTAGACTGTTTTAGCAGAGAAGAATGTGGGTTTTTGCTGTAAGCTTCACGGATAACGAAGACTGTTTTAATATCGTGCTTTCCGTATTCTTCTTGAAATGTAGGGGTGTTGACTCTACAATGTGTCTCCTGCTCAGAATTCCTTTCACCCTTATTTCAGCCATCTGAATTTTCTAGACTGCAAACGTGTTTTGCTTTTTATCAGTCTTGGATGATTACGTGTCTTGGGTTAACTGTTTGTAAGTACTTCAGTTGCAGAAGTGGCATTCAGTATATGATTCTCAACCTTTCTATACATGGAGAAAGCATGCTCTTTGCTGTGGACTGTGTTTAAAAGTAATGGGACACATTTTCCTGTGGTACAAAGCCATTATTTCAAGGAATGCACTTAGCTCATTATCTATTGATGTATAAATGAGGACCTAATACAGCAAACTGCTTGGTTTCACTACTTGGTGAAACAAAGTCTCTTCCTTCTTCTAGGAGAGGTTTTGAACTTCAATGCTATTAAAAACAAAAAGAAAAAGAAAAAACCCGAAATCAATAAATAAAAGCTAAACCAGGCTGCGGTATAATGCAGGCATTTTCAAGGTAGTTTTTAAACAAGGTAGTTTGGTTACATCTATATTTAATAAAAAAGCATGCCAGAAACTGCTGTAGGTGGACTTCTTGGCATCAGAATGAAATTGCTTAAGGCTAGTTTGGGAATACCTGTAGTTTCACTACAGTTTACTATGCAGATGCATGTAATCTTAATGCTTGCCTTATGTAGTATACACCAGAGCAATCGCACATTTATTCTACCTGTCTCCTACTTGGGGTGGGGGAGTAGTAGATTCTTGTCAAAAGGTTTAAATTTTATGGGATTTTTTGCTATGATGGTGAGGCTAGTTTCTGGTTAAGAATGATGACCTTGGAATTGGTATAATATAAATGTTTTATCCCAGGCCATAAGATTACATAGCAAAATGCTCCACAAATTTAAGCCTGCCAACATAAATTAAAAGTCCAGAAATCAAGTCTTTCTTGGTGTGGCCAGAAATACTACAAAATAAATTTTGTAATACTTTGTTTCTAACAGACGAATCTGAAAGGAAAAAGAGGGAAAACAAGTAAGGGAAGAAAGGACACAGCTTTAGGGGAAAAAAAAAAAAAAAAAGTAGCTTTCAGGAAAGACTTAGTGTAGATTTGATCTAATCTACAGTTAAAATTTTCTTGAACTTCCATGTAAGATCAGGTAAATCTCGAGGATCTCTAGAATTCAGTTTTAAAGATGTAATCAAATGTTTGGACTTCTGCTTGTTGTGCTATGTATAAATATATTTCAGCTCAGGTGGCTTGCAGTGGATCTGCTTTTGACATTTTAAATGTATTCTCTGTGTTCAGAGAAATTATAATGCTGATACTTCCCTATTTTTTTCTCATTTATTAATTCAGACAGGGATGAATTTAAGGATACCAAACCAAATTTGAAATCCCTCTTTTGGTAAGAATGTGGGTTTGATATTGTTTCTATATTTAACAGAAACCTGTTCCCAGACAGAAATCGTTGTGATGTACCAATCTGTAGACAAATAAATCTCATTTATGCAACTTGTCAGAAAACATTTTCTCCTCATTGTCAAGTTTTGCACAATGGGTGTACAAGCTGCCTTGCAAGGGTCAGATCCGTAAATGTTCTCTGTATAGAAGACAAATAATGTATCTGTCAGAAAGAATGAAGACACTTCATACTATCCTTCAATCTTAATATTTTTCAAAGGTTTAAGAAGTGTATTGTTATATTTGCAATTTCAACATTTCAGAGTGGCAAGTACTTTTTAGAAATTTTAGAATTTGGCATTGCATTAAATAGCAGTTCATGATACTCATATTTTTTTTTTTACCTTTGCTTCTTGAGCTGTTAATCGCCCACCTTCTCCCTTTACATCAATTCACTCCCACATTTAATAATCTTCATTTTTTTATGTGTACTATCTTAGAGAGAACACAAAAAAATTCATTGTTGATTGCTCTAATAGATTTGCTGAAAAAAACTGTTTCAGTGAATCACGAGAGAAATCAGTGGATACGGGTTTTGAGCTGAAGAAATAAGTCTGTGGAATTTCTCAATATTTTATTTGCTAATATTGATTGATTGTTTCTATGGAAAGCAGTACAGTGTAACGTCAAAATTCTGATGTGTTTTGTTTCCACGTGCTGTCTTAGGAAGACAAGACTATTATGCTGCTGGTTGGTCTATTTTTACCAAAACAAGTAATTTTCCTGGCCATTCACATACTTTCATTGCTGTTTATTATGAATACTCATGTCTTGCCAATTTATGTTCTCAACTTCAATGTGGGGTGTAGATAGGCTTGTTACTCATTTACAGAGTAGGATAGTAGAAAGTGGTTAGAAGACAGACTTACTCAGTTTTAGAGAAGTTGCAGCATTTAGGAAACTGCAGAACAGACACATTTCACGTTTACTTGGACATAGAGCCGCAGCAGAACCTTACTCTATGCAAACTTCTCCCCGGCTACCACACTTCTACCAAACATTGTGCTGTCTCTGGCTTAGCTAATAATCCCACCTACAGATCATCAAAATACCTTCTAATTAAGGAGAGGTGTTTACAGTACAGTCTTTGCAATCTTGTAGTATAACCGTTTAACGTTTTTGCAGTAGCCATTAGGGATCTTTGAAAAACTTGGTTCAATAGTGTAAGAGGCCAGGAGAGAGACAAGTTGCCTAGTATTATTTGGGGTATACAGTGTTCTTGTTTTCTGCTACCACATGTGTGGATTCACAGTATGATAGTTCTTTTCAAGGGCTTTCATCCCATTGTTGATGTGAGTGATAACAGAAGGAAGTAATGAAACTTGATCTTGGAATTGGTGAACAGGAGGATCTAGAATGATGGTAACCACAGTAATATACTGTGACCATGTTACTAAGCACCTTATGCTAAGACTTTTTTTCCAGTCCTCATTGCATTTGAATGATTTTGCATTTGTGCTTATTTCAGACTAGCCTGTGGCAGCAAGCTAGAGGGAAAAAAAAAAGTGAGATTTTACTGAAATGTAGATGAGAAAAAGTGTGAAAATCAAATTGGCGTGACGCTGAAAAGCAGATGTGCTCTGGGTGACATTAGATTGGCTGTTGAGGAAGATTCTTCCTACTGATGCAGCATAATGTGTGTGCTCAGTGTGCAAAGAGAATGTCTCTCTTGAAAATGGAGAAATAAAATCAATTCTACTAGTACCTAACTTAGAGATTTTTTTTCTAAAAAAAATATTTTTCAGGACAGGGTGAACCCTCGGCCAGGGTACAAATCAAACACTGAATAGCTAAACCTTTGAGCTGTTTTGCTGAAATTAATTGGTTCATGATTAATTCTAATTTTCTGTGCTAAAATACCCAAGATATACATTGTATTCTCACCACTTCTTAGTTACTGGCTGAGTCCATCAGCCACACTGTAGGTCTACCCCTCTATTCCGTAGAGTACACAAGTTCCTGGCATGCTCTCCATATGCACTGTAGCTTTTTTTTTTTTTTTTTTGGTTTTGTTTTCTTCTTTCTGTGTATATGAAGGAAGCCAAGTTCTGCCTAGAGACCAGACATTTTAGAAAGACTTAATGTCCACTACAGATTATAGGTATTCTTTAAATGTGTGGAATGAGTCTAATCTTGATTCCTTTTGAATTTCAAAAGGGGGGCAGCATGTTGGCTGCACTGACCTTGTGAACATAAATGAGAGAGCTATGTACTTTGAAACTTAGACTGTTATTTAGCTGTTGAGGTGTATAGTGGATACCAAATAGTCATGATGGTTAGAAATCAATCCTAACCCCTTTCAGAAAGCCTAGCCTTGCAGCTAGCTTTGTTTCACTCAGAGTTGAGGAATAAGGTTATTTGGCTTAATGCAGAGGTTAAGGCTTGGGAAATGATGCTGTAACCATGGTGCCCAGATGACAATAGAGCAAGGGGGCTCTTAGAACCCATGGTATCCTTGCTGCTTTCCTTGGGTTTTCTTCATTTAGTGTCTCTAACTTCGCAATTAATGCAGCCTGTACTGTTTAATTTGGTGAAAAAACAGCCTGAGATACTGCTTTCTGTGAAAGCTCTGCATTCATACTTGAATGATGTATGAAAAAAATACTCAAGTGCATAGAGAGTGAAAAGAGACTTCTTTGCAGTTACTTTTTTATTTACTTGCAAAACAACTGTCTGCTGTTCAGTATGCACAGATGTGTTCTGTTTGGCTAAGAAAAGCTTATGAAAGCAGACAATTTAATATCTTTCTTTAACTTGTGCCTTTCTCTCTGTCCCTGTTTCAGTCATCCTACTTCCTTCGCTAATTTCTACCCAGCTGGAGCCCTTTTTGCTCAAGGGAGGAGTTCTATCAATTCCTGGAAGGGGAAAAAAATGTTGGTTTTTCTGAGTCCATTTGAAGAACTGATTAATATTTCTTGAAAATACGCTTTTTTTTTTAATTCAGTTTTTACAGCAATTTAATTCTATCTGTTTAAAGTGATAGTATATGGCATTACACATTTCATATGTGCCGAAGACAACATTTAAATAGCTTTTGAAATTGCTAGGAAGAAATACAAGATGGTGTGTACGCTAGAAGGAAATGAGTAAGGAATACAGGATTCTTTTGTCAGAGATGAATCCCACAGGACTGGTTTATAAAATTTAATCTGAAAGACTTAGATTGTCTGCATCAAATAGATAATGTACAGAAGCTGATACTGCAGTTGGGATTAAATATAATTTCAATACGTTCACCCTTTCCTGTAAGGGCATCGTATGGTTCTTTTGCTGCTTAAACTTGATTATATCACATGTCAAAGTGGTACCTTTATATGTAATAGAAAACCTTTCCCAGTAATATTTAGTTAATACAGGAACATGATTTTTTTTTGACTGGATTAAACCTGTGGAACACTATTGTGTTGATGAGAGTGGTTGCTACCCAAGGAAGGTGAAAAATCTTGAAGGAAGCAGGATGAAATAATTTCCATCTGCCTTAAATGTCTCCTACTTCTAGGGAATTAAAGGATCCTTAACGTAGTTTGAACTATTCCTGTAGAAGAATATTCAAACCAGTACCAAGGGTTTTGTTATTTTGAATACTTGCAAAAGAACAATTTGGAGAAATAAGGAGATAAGTTTTCAGCATTTTAATTGGTAACTAAGCTGGAAACAAGTACACTCAGACAAGCAATCCCCCAACCACCTAACTTGCAGGGAAGTTGTCAGGAAGTTTCTCTATACGGTGTCAGAAGTGAGAAATCACCATAGCTGTTGTAGGACCTAGTAGGATGAAGATACAATATCAAAGGGTTGGTAGTGGGAAAATTCTTTTTAATGTCTGTTAGAAGAAAGTAGATAAAAAGCAATATTAAGTGATGAATGACTGAGCTGGAGTATTGATATGAATCTGGAGACTGTCTTTTTACCTTTGTCTTACCAAAACCCAGCTACATTAAGCTTCTGTTTATAATACAGAAATGAGTAATGTTACATATGTAAGATGTGCATAAAACTCTGAGAAACGTGGGAGCATGGAGGAAAGGAGACTTGCTCATGACTTAAGTTCTGGTATTGGTCTAGGTTTAATTCTTTAAAGCTTAACAAGTTTTAGAAAAACGCTCTGTATGCTTCTTCAAACTTGATAAGTGACATATACCGAATGTTCACTTTAGGATGTATCTTTCACTTGTCAACAGATAACACTAAGAATCTTCTTAGCTGTTGTTACATTACATGTGTTCATGAGGATGGAGAGAATTCTTACCTGTTCCTTCTTAATTTGATGGAAAAGAGCAGCAGCAGGAAAATTCCCTGATTAGATGCAAAGTCATCATAGTGGTTACTGACAAAAATAAACTAGAGATTGCGCAATTTGATACAGTTCCACTAGTATGTTTTTTCAAATGTAAAAAAGATCTTTTGCTTCAGGAAAAATACATAAATATGTATACTGTATGTGCCTGTGTGTAAAGGATTTCTAGTTGTAGACACATAACGAAGTATGAAAAATTGATCTTTGGCCATCTTTTCTCAGTGGCTTGAATTAGATGTGTGCTTCTACTCATATACAGTTAACTGTTTCAGAATAGCTGAATATTTTTTTGCCTTTAAAAAAAAAATCAACAAACAGCTAAGGCATCAAATTTGCACACATCTTTTGCAGTCAAAAGCATCAAATGATTTCTACAAATAACATTAGATTTTAATTATTTTTTAATATTCTACCACTTCCTTCAAATGCAAGAAGTTACGCTGGAGACAAGCATGATTTCTAGCAAATACCATAATAATTCAAGATTAATCTAACTTCTAATATTGCAGTGTTTCAGTTGAACAGTTTTGCACTTAGTATAAAAAAAGAACAAACACTATTGAAATGCAGGGAATTTACAGATCTTTTTAATGTTGATACTGACATTAGTTGTTGCCATAATGGAATTGGCGTAGCACTCCTGAAAAAGTAATGTGAGAAATTGCAGTTGCTTTAAATGCTTCCTCCACAATATGTTTTCTGTGTCTTTTTTTTCACTGTGTTGGGTTATTACTGTAATCTTCTGTTGCATCTTGACACTTTGTGAAGGCTCTTCCAAACCATCCCCATGATGTATGTGGATGCTCTTGTCTCAACTGGTCTTGAAGCTTTCATGGTCTTGACATTTGTATGCTACAAAACTCCAGAGAAAGATCTGAGTCCATTTGGGTCTCAATTTTTTATTTTTTATTTTTTTTTAAATGAACTGAGTGCATTTAACATAACACTGAAGTGTATGCTAAAAATATGTTCCAATTTTACAACCCAGTCATTTTCTGAAGTGTATTTCAAGCATCATTGAATTAATAGGTGAGATGAGCAGAATCCTGCGTCTCTTTTTGAGTAATAATAAAAAGAACTGATGCAATAAATAAAATAAAATATACAATAAATAAATAAAAACACCATGATACTTGTGGTATGCCACAATTAAAAATAAATAAATAAAATGTTTATAATAGTCCGGTCAGAAGGAACCTTCAAAAATCATCTAGTCCAACTGCCTGACAACTTCAAGATTAATAAGAAGTTCAAGCATATTACTGAGGGCATTATTTAAATGCCTTGTGAACATTGACAGGCCTGGGGTATCAGATGCCTCCTCCCTAGGAAGCCTGTTCCATTACGTTGCAGTGTTTGACCATCCTCATGGTAATTTTTTTTTTTTTCCCAATATCCATTCCGAACCTCCCTGATGCAGCTTTGTGCCATTCCACACATCCTGTCACCAGTTGCCAGTCTGAAGAGACCGGCACCTTGTTGTCTGCTTCACCTTCTCAGGTAATTCTAGATAGTAGTGAGGTCACCTTTCTGCATCCTCTTCTCCAGACTGGGCAACACAAGCCTCCTCAACCTGTCATCACAGGACATGCTTACCAGCTCTTGTGTCAGCTTTGTTGCCCTCCTCTGGACATTTTCCAGGTTCTTAAGGTTCTTAACATCCTTTTTGTGTTGTGGAGCCCAGTGAATACATTGTATTCAATGTGAGGCTGCATAATGACCTCCTGTGATTAACATGTGTATATTTATGTTGGTGTACAATGGCTGAGGATTTAACACTCCCTTTGGATGTTAGAATGATTGTTTTCTGCTTCCAGTAGTTCAGGCTTTTGCCCTATGTTACAGTAAACTGTTCTTAAAAGAGGGGTAGGGGTAGGGGGGAAGCTTACAGTCAGTCAGTGATTTAGGATATATACTTACAGAAACCACTGGGACTAGAAGCTGTTGATCTATAGACTTTTATCAAACAATAGTAATACCAATTCTGCAAGACAGATGACTGAAGCCAAGAATATTGTTCATTCTTTCACCATGTGCCTTGCAGCATCACTTGGAATTAAGGTAACTCTGAATGAAGTGTTCAGTGTTGTGGTTCTAATTTTTGAGAGGAGGAGAAAAGTGGGAAGACTTCCTTCTATTTCCTCTTATTTTTTTTTTTATTCAAAAACATTATGGAAACTAGTGTTTGGTTTAAGTATGAATTAAATCCTGTGTTCATTAAAAAAAAAAAAAAAAGGATTTTTTTTTGACATTGTTATGGTCACTGCTAGTTGGTTTGTTTTAGTTTTTCAGCTTGCTGCTAGTCCAAGGATCATGCTAATAAGTTCTTGTAAATATCTGCTTGAAAGAGTTGAAAGATGCAGATTTACACTGCAGCTCAATTTGGAGTATGGGGGAAAAAAAGAAGAATATAATAAAAACAAGTTAATTTGTGGGGTTTGGTACAGTTCTACCTAGTAGATTTGATGGAAATTCTCCCTGGTTAAACTATAATGAAGAGTAGTAATTGCTGTGACCAGTGTATAATGAGTAGAGGACTGTTGTGAATTGTAGTCAGTCATCTTCCATATACTGAAACACAGGAAAATAGGAAATAAGTCTTTCATTATAATACATAGGAATATATATGTGACACATCAAAATGCAGTCTTTTAAAGATTAATAGTAAATGAAAATATCTTCAAAAAATAAAATGATGACTTAGATTCTGTTTGGTTAGAGATGCTTTCTGAAAGCTTAATCCGTTAATGTTTTTCAGTGAATGTTATCTCCCTCTACAATCTCTCCTATAAGTTACTGAAAGACATTGTAATTAGTGTCTGTATACAAGAAAGCTCTTACTTTTACAAGTGAATTTGTTGCTTTGAAAAAAAGCAATTAGAAATAAAAAAAAAAAAAAATCTGCCTTGCCCTTAATGTTTGCTTAATGATTGCTTAGACAACTTTGAAACTTCAGGCCGTGTAAAAAAAACCATTATATTCACAACTATAGACCTGTTTCCATGTGATACTTCACTGAAAGAGACTTCAGATCAAATAAACTTTTAGCCATAAATGAATCCATTTATAGACCCTCACACTACATGAGTCCTTTGCCTACTTCTGGTTTGAATTACTATCTTTGTGATTCTGAGTAAAAGGTTTCTTTTTATATACAAAAATATATTTAAAGCATTTACAGTACCACTATTACAGTGCATGTAAGGCTGCATTTTTTAATACCTGGTTTCAAACTACAAGTGGAATGAACTGTCTGGAAGTTTCTCCTTAGTAAGAAATAGACTTGAGTGACTCTGTCACAATGATGGAGGAAAGTGGCCTACTAAAATATATTAGCTGTAAAAAGATCCTGATGGTTTTTTAAGCTCCATGTGTCAAGGTTATAGTTCTCCATGGGTCAAGGTCATAGAAATGTGCCTTGTTCACGTGACATGTAACCCTGAGAATATTAATTGTCTTGGCAGGATTCTACCAGAGTAAAAGCTGTAGCTTTAAATGAATTATTTGATCATCTTCAGTAATAGCTATAAAAAAATGCCCATTTAACAGCTTTGGAGTCATAGTGCCATCCACCAAGTTGACCAAATTGCTGTGACTCTTAAAATAATATAATGTTCCCAGTGAAATCCTTATAGCCTTGATGTGAGGAAAAAAGATAAATTGGTACCCGGTATAACAGACAGAATGAAGGCAGCATTGGAAGACTTCGGATAGAGAATTCTTTTCTTACAGGGGAGATGGTTCCAAAGTAGTTTTCAGATTGGCCTTTGATACTTAATTCTATTTTCTCCAGCTGGAAAATCTCACTGGGATAATGCTTCTAGTGTGAAGGACAGTTGGTTTTTTAACCCTTGTTCAACTATTCCCTGCTAGAAGAACCTAAGTGTGATTTTTTTACTTATTTGCTTCGTGATTTAGATCCTCGAAATTCTGACCTATATTGAATTTCTGACCTACTTTTATTTCTCTTGTAAACCTTTTTCCCCTTACACATATCTGATTTACCACTCCCTTTAGTAAGCAGCCAAGCACAGTAAAGATGGAATGCATAGTACACAGATCATTTTCCCTTTTTGTTCAAAAGTTTCTTATTTTTACAGCCTACTGACATTTACTGTGCTGGTTTTCGTACAGAGAATTGGGAGACAATGTGAGATTTTTTTGTCTTGTTTACTTGATTTTGGGATTATGAGGAGACGAGGCAGATTCCTGATGCAGATCAGAGTGACTGTCACTTGTGTTATGCGAGTGATCTTTTGGACTTTGCCCACTTCCCTTTTTATTTTTGACATGTGTGGTATTCACATGTATGGATACTGTGCTTCAAGAAGTTAAATTTTATAACTTCAGATTTGAACAAAAAGTACAGAAATGAACCTTGTGTTCTCACTGCCCCGACCTCATGGAATTTTGTTGCCAAATGTACGACAGCTATGACGTATGTTAAGCAATCTAACTTAAATTTCCTTTCTGTTTCTGAGTCATCTGATTCCATGAGGTATGAAGCATACTGCTTTTGAGTCTTTGGAGTTTGTTTTTTATTTCTTCAGTGATATCTATGGTGATC
The DNA here is from genome assembly GCF_047663525.1 of Anas platyrhynchos. Lineage (NCBI taxonomy): Eukaryota > Metazoa > Chordata > Aves > Anseriformes > Anatidae > Anas > Anas platyrhynchos. Next base: position 56,033,490 of record NC_092591.1, read on the forward strand.
TGAAATATTTGTTCCTGATGAATAGTGAATGAATGCTGTACGTAATTGTTGTGAAAAGTCTACCAAATACACAGCATCCTAAATATACCCATAACAGTTTCAATTCATTTGTCATTTTAAAGCTTTCTTTGACCTAAACATTGTTTTGCTTTTCTTAACTGCTACTGAGAGTTGTTCACGAGGTATTGTTAGATACCTGCATAACATGAAAAGTGAAACCAATAATTGAGAGAATGTTTACTCAATCAGTACTAATTTAATGAGTACTGAGACAATGTGGCTTTTAATCTGTAAAAATTAAGAACACAAGCATTACATAGGCTGTACTTCAATTTATCTGAGAATTCAATAGGGAATTCAAAAGAATAAAGTGAGTATCTGTAAGTAATTGGACGTTGCGCAGTGACAGGAAGAGCTGTCTATCACAGCTGAAGGATGGCTCTGTTGAAAACAGGATCTGGTTATTCTAGTGCTTAAGTTGTGGCTGGATCTGTGCCACCAAGAAAAGAAGAAAACAACACTCTCCATTTAAGGCCTTCTCTCTGAGGTCATTGACTACGCTGCAATGTGAGAATCTCTGTAGTCCATTCCAACACATAAAGAAGAAACGCAGTACTGTGTTTTAGAGTGGAATTGGCTCAGATCATCAGCTGGCATCTGCAACTTTATTCCCGCTATGGATCTGGCCATGCACCAAATGGAGACATCTTTTAATTGTAAGCATTGTATCTTTGCCAATTCAATGATCACTTTCTATATTTTTATTCAAATCGGTATTTGAGACATGATTCTTATGCTGAGCTGTTAAAGAACAACCCCTGCTTAACATAGAACAAGAAAAACAATGATGTTAGATCCCATCTTGTTTCCAAAACAAAACTAGCCTGTTTGAGGAAGCTGCGATATATAAAACAGGGCTCCCTCCAGACTCTTCGTGTGGGAACATGCTGCGAACTTCATGCAGTTCTCCACCATTTCAGACTATATTTGCTTTGTGTCTGTATTCGCTGTGCAGTCTAATGCTTACCTGCATTCTTACTCATCTGCACAGTTACTTTCAAAATGCTCCTTGTTTGCTTGTTCTGCTTGTACCAAGCAGAAGACATGGGAATGGACAAGACAAAACCATGTGTTTATGTGGGGTATAATGGTGCATAATACATCTGTCTCCTATCACTCACCCTCTTTCACTAATAGAGAAAATCAGACCTTGTTAAGAGCAGAATCTTAGTTGAAGTGAACTGTAATAACTGAGTCTACTTTTGTGGATGACACTTTCCTTTTCCTTCTACCTGCTTTAATTGACGAGCTTAAATATTCAATAAATTGGGAAATAAGATTAGGCCATCAGAAATATTCCCAATAAGTGCTAGGCAGTACCGTTATATGTTTCAAGTGTATGGATCTTGGAAAGATATGGGATAGAAATATGTTATAAAATTATCTTACACTCAGGGAGCTGAGTTGAAAATGCCTGCTTCAGCTTTCATTATGGGATGAAAGGAACAGGGACAGAAAATCAGTTCAAATTGAAGAAAGAGAAATAAGGTCTGGTAATGGGGTGAGAGAGATGGAGCTTGAAATCCGATTTCTTTCCCTCAGTGCTCTGATACTCAGTGATGTCATGTATAAAATACTAGTGTCAGGAAAGATTCACGTGGTTTCACCAAATGACTAGCATATGGTGGACACACCACGGTGAGAGAGAGAGCTAATAAATGTTTTCTATGTGAATGCAAGACTATAACTATGGATTTTAATTCCTTCACGAGCTGAAGCATGAATTGTTGAAGAACTTGCTAAATGAAACAGAACTGAAACAATGGGGCTGCAAAGGAATATGTCCTTTTGCTCTCCTGTGCTTTCAGCGTGATGGTTTATGCAGCTGTGAAGAGAGGCAATGTGTCTGGGGCCTGTGTTTGGACAGTCTGACAGGTGGAGGTGAAAGATTTGCTCAGCGGTTGCCTGGAGAAGGAATTGCTGCTGAAAACCTAACTTGCAGGAATACAGCTGTCATCAGGCAGTGGAATTATTTCCAACAGGTAACAAAGTGCACTTCTGGAGGAACTGATAAGTAGGGAAGGATGAAGAGGAACGTTGACAGAAACAGATCTGGAAACAAGGGACTTGTAAAAGACTGAGCTGTAGCACTGGAGTTTCCTTTGAGACTGACTGTAAAATTTATAGGAAGAGTTACAGAAATAAGACAGACGATAAAATTAAACATGCAATCATATGCATGTATTTCTCTAATTTAAACAATGACTCATTATGAAAGCCTCACTGTTTTCAAGTAAAATGGCTGAAGAGACAGTTTTGCCCCTTTTTTGTACTGTACTAGGTCAGAAATGTCTTTGCTTTGTCTTTGCAATAGAACTTTGTCTGGATGGATTTCAGCACAGGACCAGGGTCATGCAACAGTAACCAAGGGAATTGCATCTCGCGCACATATACTTGTTTTACTGTGTACAGCAGTTTGGCAGATGGTCTCAAATTTTTCTGCACCAGAATCCCTGTTATTCTTGTGACATCTTTCCTCCAAAGAATCTTATGGGAAGAGGACAAGGGAGAGGCTTTAAATGAGCAGAATGTGCAATAGGAAGGATAGACTTTATCTTAAAAAAGATGATGATGAAAACGCATCTTTTTTTCTCCTTCCTTCTTGAACTATTCCACTGGCATGAGGAAACAAGCTTTCTAAATGTATTTTGGTAAATTTTGACAGAAGAATCTGAACAGTTTCACTAGAGCTGTGCTTTGACAATAATGAGTAGAAAATATAGAACTTCTAGAGAGTGCGACATCAGAAGTTATTCTGTTCAGAAGCAGATAACTTTCTTCAGGAGAGGAAGAAAAAAAAAAAGCCACAACTATGTCTTTGTCTTCTGAGAGAAAAACATTGGGGAGATATGATTTGCAGAACTGGGGAGCAGAGAAATGCTATGTTTTAAATGGGCTTTGAATCAAAGCTACACTAACTGGTGGCAGTTGTTACTCTGTGATACTTTCAACAGTTGGCAGGAAGGTTCAAGTAATGCCTGCATGGATTAAACATTAAAATGAGTAGGTCATTTGCTTTCCTAAATGTGTTCCATGTGCCTACCTACCGTATTTCTCAGTATTATCTATGGCCAAGACAAAACCCACTCCAACTGCAGTCACACCTCCAACCCAAATCCAGCTCAATCAGAATCCCACTGACAAAACATGAAGGAAGCTGTTGCACTTGAATTACTTCATCATGAAAACCCGTGTTATAATTGAAGGACTTAGTTTTACCATGGTTGCAGTCTATCTCAGCTTTTGCAGCTCTTGAGTCAGTATTTGTAGCAGAGTTGTAGGGAAGAGGGTACTGCTGAGATAGTGTCTTTCAAGTACTGATAAACTAATTGGAAATACTTCCAAGCAAAGCCGTTGCTCTGTTTTTATAATGCCTTGACTTGGCTCAACTAAAATAATGTAAAGTATTGTTGTTGATGTTAACAGCAATACAATCAGCTACTTGGTGCTTTTCAAGGACCTTCCAGTTGAAGAGCAGAACACATTGAAGTTAATGCTTGAATTATATAAAGGAAGTAATTGCAGACACTGAAAGCAAGCTGTGGTGTTGAACCAATAAAAGTTTAAATGCTTATTCTTGGGGGGGGGGTGCGGGGGGAAGTTTTAATATTGTTAATGTAGAAATCTTACACTACTAAGAACTTGTTATTTTGTGCATAGAAAATGTACCATGAATATATTTCTTAACTATTCCTTTAAAAACAACATCCTTCAAGGGCAGATTTCATTTGAGTGCCAAAGGGGAATTGTAGGAGAGAATTGAAATAAGTTTTGAATTACCCTTTTTCTTCCCAAAGATCGTTAGTAGGCTTATGATGGAAATGATGTGGTTCTTATTGGAATATTCTGCTTAGCTTATCTTTGTTTTTCTTTCATTTTATGTAGGCATGGCAGTGTAATATTTGAAGCTTTGGTTTGGAATTTACGTTGCAGGATTATGTTTAACTCTGAATAACCAGTTTTGTATAATGAAAAACTGGTTAGGCATTTCAGGTTTTGATAATTTGATTCCACCTAAGTATATGGTAATGAAACAGCATCTGTTTTATGTTTCAAAACAAAATACTTTTTTTCTTTCTGCCTTAAGGATTTTTATCTCTTGAGTTATTTATTTTTGGAATATCAGTAGGAAGATGAAGCATAAAAGCATACAGTGACTTAAAACCTGTTGTAAGAACTAGAAAGGGCCAGAACCTGCCCCTTTTAATCAATCACAAATGTTTGATTGATCACTAATTAATTGCTGGAGCTTCCAGTTCAAATTATTGAATGGAAATAATATGTCTTAAAATACTAATGCACCAAATATTTTATTAGAAACCCAGTTTCTGATAAAATTTGTTACTGGTTAATGCATTCTTTAATGGAAAAAATAGCATTAAATTTCTTACAAAGGAAGCTATTTTGTGTTACTTAATATGCAGAGATGAAATGTAAGTTTTCTGCACCTCATCAGTTGGAACTTTGAGATTTCTAATTTAATGTAATTTTCAGGACCCATGTTAGAAACATCGAACGTCATGTTAGAAGAACATCTGTTGTGAACAGAAATGTCAAAATTATTTCTACTTGGTGTATTTGTAGATTGGTAATGTATTAGCTGCTGCTTATGTTATTTCAAAATCATATTTCTTTAAACTTTTATGAAGCCATGTCAAGTCACTGAAGTCAACTATTAAAAATTCAATATTTCATTAGAGATGTATATCTTTAATGTGTTTTCATGACTTTTTACATGTTTTAGAATAGAAAAAGTATGAAAATGTCTGTGGGGTGATTCCTTAAACAATTATGTAATAATGGAGAAATAGAGTAGATTAGTAATTAGAGGAAGTTTGACCTGATCCTGTGTCAAACATGGCTTTGTTGATCTTTGTTAAAAATGACTTGTTTGTACTTTCAAACTAAGGCGTTGCAGTTTTGCTTCATCTTTTCATTTTATCTTTATAGGTCCTCTGGTAAAACTTATGTTGTTACTACAGGAAGAGAAGATTATGATATCTTTAACTCTTATGTCAGTGCAACTTCTGGGGCTTCATGAATTGTTTATTTTCTGTTGTATAATTACTTGGCAACGATGGATACAGTATTTTCTGGAAAAATAAAAAAGAAAACTGAGCAGGAAAAATTTGAAACAGTGGTAACTAGTAATGTTTAGACCTTGGCAGGTAAATAACTTCTTGAGAGATTCTTAAGCCTGTATAAGCCCACATAAACTTTTAAGTAAAAATGGCAAAAATAACGAAAACATACTTTAATAATATTACTTAGTTTTTGTGTTTCATTTACTGAACATGGGTCTGGCTTGAAATCAGAAGGAAACCATGTTTTTTACTTTATTGAAATCAGTAGTTGTACGTACCATCAAGAGCTGTAAACAGTTACTGGATGAATTCCTCCTGACAACAGTTGAGTATAATAGCAACATAGAAGTTTGTTTCCAGTTTTCTTGAGGATAAAACAAGATTGCAGTTTTCTTCTGTGATCAAGTTACTTTTCAGTTACATACATTTTTCAATGGATCAATATCTAGATGTTATAGAAAGTTGGTGTTGTACACATAAGTAGTTTCTAAGGAGCATTCAGATGCATTTTTAAATGTCCTTTCAAAAACAACAAGGTAAGGTAATGTTTAATGTTAACAAAAGAGGCAAGAAGTTCAGTGCTCCTATATAAATCAATGCTTAGCTGCACTCAATTGCAAGTCAAAAGGAAAGTTGAAATATAAACTTGACCTAAGAGTCCTAACACAAGAAATCAGTTATGGTAGCAGCGTTGAAAACTGAAGAATACTTGCATCCACACTTAGTGGGGAAAAAAGAATAACCCATTATTGCTATTGAGTTCAGGCAGCCTGGTGACCCTCAAGTGCGAATGATGTTAAAAGGTGCCATCTGTCTTGCTAACCCCTGATGTGAGGTATGAGGTTACCAGCAAAGTATGAATCTAATTAATGTATACTATCATTCTACTGACTCAAAACCAGGGGTATAGCAGGTCTTGTAATTCAAATTGCTTGTATTACTTGTACCTTAAACTAGTACAAGGAAGAGTTAGACTTAGCTCAAAGGTCTGTAGTGGCCCTTAGGTTCTCCTGCTATATTTAGCTCAAGAAATGTTTTCTGAAGGTGATGACACCCAGAGAAATAGTGTCTCTTTCAAGTCTTTTGTTTTGTTTTGTTTTGTTTTTTTTTTGTCTACTAGTTGTTCGTAGTGTCCAAGCAGATAGAGATCAAATTGGCAAAAATGTAAGTAGAGGCTTATTATTTATCATTTTATTGAGAAATAGCTTTCTCCAGTTAAGGAGAATGTTCAGCTCTTTTCTGTTCTGGCTATATTACGTAATAACCTGTTAATGTTTCCAGAGACATTTCCTGCTAAAAATGCCAACCAGATTGTTCTTAAGATACTCTGCCTATGACTGCAGACAGATTTGGCTGCTTTGTTCCTCATTTTTTTAGCAGTAGAATGATGGTGGGAAATAACTTTATTTCTCTGTACCTTTTAATTCATAAATACTATATCTAAAACTCTTTGGAAACTGGTGTTTATTCTGGTTACATACTGGCGAGGTCAAGAACTCTGATATTATGGATAATTCTGTACACTCTAGATTGAAGTGAAATACATTTGTGAAGTGTCGTTCCTTTAGAAAGCTTATAGTTTAAAAAAAAAAAAAAAAAAAAAAGCTTTTCAGCTTTAACTGCATACTTGGAAGCCAAGACAAATTGTTGATGATTCTATGGTATGGCCTTTATGACATAACACATGTCTACCTCTGGTAGAAACAGAAAATTCATTGTAGTCTTTTATATGTGTAACCTCTACCATGTTGTAGTTTGGCTATAAATCTTTTCTAAATATATTAAAAAAACAAAACAAAACAAAACAAAAAAAAAAAAAACAAAACGAAAGAGTACGTATGACTCAGAAATAATTTTTAGGTGTTACTTTTTTAAAGTAACTGAAAAAAAACAAACGCACTATTAAAGTCTGCAGGTGTGATAATCACATTTATGCATATAGACTGTATAATTTTTCATTAATGGTATAGATTTAGACTGGTGAATTTGCTACAGATGTCAAGATGAGGGGAAAAAAATGATCACAAATCAGTCAAGCTCCTATTGTGCTGTGCATTTAACCTGCACAGAATTCATGCTGTAATGAGGATAGTGTAGGCCTTTTAAGTGAATTCACCATAGAAGACTCTGTCTTTTAACATCACGAATCCAACAGTTCTTAAATCACCTACTCTTCTGGTTGACTTTAATGCAGATACATCCCAGAAAAATAGCCAGTAGTCAGAAAGGAGACACTTTCAAGTTTAATTACTATTAATATTGCATATCCAACAGCACCCATTTAAACAGCTTCCCCTGCTACAAGAAAATAGAAAAACTGATTGACAAAAGCAGAATTGCACAATGAATGTTCAGGTTGCTGTCATACAGAGGAGTAGTTCAGACACGCTTTCTCCAGTTTTCAGTGTTAATTGGGAGCCCTTTAGTTGTGGACTTGGTGTATGGTTAATGATCTTTGATGTTAGCTAATTAGCTTTGAATTTTCAGTACACAGTGCAAGTAATTGGAATATTTTGTTCAAATGAATGGAATAATTCCTTTTCCTATAAAAATAAAAACATGACATAGCTGTCCATCCAACAGAAATAAAGGAATGGCTAAATACAAGTCATTTATTCTTTATTAATTCCTAATGTCACATTATAGCTATTTTTCATCTCTTTCTTTCCAGATATAAGTTAAAGCTGTAGCTAATTTGTCTTGTGGGAAAAAAAAAAAAAAAAAAAGGTAAAATGTGTTTGTATTTCCTTGACAAAAATGTCATTAGAGCAATGAGTTATATTTGTTCAGTAGAAATATATAGTTGCTGTTGAAAGGACTGCATGAATCAGACTTTCTTGTTGTTTTAAATGATCCCATACCTGTGATAGCTCGCTTGGTTTTATCTGCTGGAAAAGACTGACTTCAATGAAGACCAGCTAGTGAATGGTAAATGATCTTAAAATAAATTTCAAGTCCTAAGCAAAGTCCTTCATGTCTTGATGAATTTTGTGACAACACAGCAGTGTTAACATGCAGTTAAGGAAGAGATGCTTGTGTCGTGCTTGGAAGAAGTGTTTGGACAGTGCATCTAGATACATGGTCTCAATTTTTGAGTAGACGTGTGATTCCAGGAGTTGGATTTGATGATCCTTATGGTTCCCTTCTAATTCAGGATATTCTATGATTCTTTCTTCCCATGCGTTATTCTCTGCAGCTTCTTTTGCTGACAGCTGAAGCATTATGTATGAGCTATGACAGAAAAACCATGTATGTTATGGTCAGAGGTGTCCTTATCATCTTGGAGAAACTGATTTGGCCTCGAACATTTGAGTACAAGATTCACATGGTGTGGGGAACCACACAGTAGAGGGATATCCAACTTGATTTCAGCTTTCAGTAGGAGAACTGAGATGGCAGCTGAAATCATCACCCAAGAATACTTCTTAACATCAGCAAGAAGAAATAAATAACTTAGCAATAGGATTTTTACTCTGTCTTCCTGTATTTCTGTTTATGGAAGGACAGACTCTAAAAGCACATAAATAATCATGACTTGTAAATGAATTTACCTTGGTCATAATTATTGATGACCACTTTTTTTTTTTTTAACTTATTATTTTGTAGAACTATTTTATTCAAACTAATGCTTATGTAAAGTAAAATTCACATTTGAATATGCAGACATAAGAATTGATGGCAAAATTCTTTCTGCATGGATATTTGCAGCAAAAAAATCTGAAGAATAAGAATTACTCTAATGTGGACAGAATGAAAAACACCTTAAAGTGAATGGCTTTAACATGTCTGAACTGTAAATTTTTCTGTGCATTTAATTGCATGCAGAAAAGTGGATTGATGGTGGTGTGTTAAATAAATGGGTCTGACTATCTCTGAGAAATAAATGGATATAGTGAAATAGGCTTCCAGCTCTGCTTCAGGGTCATCTAATGCACCTGCAACTCTGAAGAAGCGTGGAAAAAGTGAGAGTAGCTGGCATGTGCAGGACCACGGAACTTTTTGACACCATGGTAGGTTGTTAGGATGCCTTTAAAGGCATCCCTTGTGACCTGAAATTGGCTGGACACTTCTCTAGTTCATGGAGAACACTAGTCTAGGAAGTCAGGAAAATAGCTTTGTTGCTTATGTTGTACCTTCTTTCCCGTGGCCCATGATTCTTAAAAATTCATCACAGATTCCTTCAAGTTAGTTATGAGTTAGCTACGTTTCAAGTTCTACATTGCAAAATTTAGAACATATACCAGCATGCAACAAAGCAAACTAACTCCTATTAACAAGGAATAATGGTGGTGTCACCCTTTTCAGGTAGGAACAGAATAATATCAAAAAATCTCATGAATAGATATATTTCCTGTATTGTAAGCTGCAGTAGATATAATTGTGATGTGATTTTTGATAGGATTTTGTAATACCCTAGAGATATACTAGTACTTACATAGTGGTTAAGTCTAATGTTGCAACTGTTATTCACATCAGATAGTTTTCTGGAGATGATTGTAGTATATGTATATAGGAACTGTTTAAAGAGACGCAGTTGTGGATGAATAAATGACAGTGGAAGAATTGACGATTAGTACACAAACAAAATTTGTTCTTGGAATTATAGATTTTTTTTATAGTTCTTTATGTTGTACTTCACAAAAAAGTTTTATCTTGAAAGGAACAACAACAATATACTACAATATTGAATCAATATGCATTGGATTTTGTAGGAACTTTATATGTGAAATTTCTTTTTTTTTTTTTTTTAAATCTATGAAAAGATTCTTCTTTATAGGCATATCGTGAAGTGTTGGGTTTATTTGTTTTGGTTTGTGTTTTTGGTCTGTTTTTTTTTCTCCCTGTATAAATTAGGCTGTAGTGATCTTGGGACATGTTCTTATAGATAAACGTTTTCCTCTGACTTGGATGTTATTGTGAGAACCTCTTGGTGTTTCTGTACTTTGTAGTTTTCTCTTTAAAAAAGAAATGTTTTGTATATTAAAAAAAAAGGATTAAAAAAAAATGCTCGCACAGTAACTAGCGTTAAGCACTTGAAGGATCCTTTTGAGATTTTTTTCCCCCTAACATTTATAGCTTTGCTCTTATTGTTTCAGTGTCTGAGAAACACCCCAGTAATATGAGCAATATTCAGACAAAATGTCCATTTTAGATTAGGTTGCTAATGCGTGCATGTAGGTGCTGGCTGTAGCTGGGTCTAGCTGGGAATGGAGTTTATTTTCTACATAGCAGCGCATATTGTGCTGTGTTTAGGATGTAGCTAAACTAGTGCTAATTAACCACAAATGTTTTCACTTCTGCTGAATGGTACTTGCACAGCATCAAGGTTATTTTACTTTCCCACCATGCCCCCCCATGCAGCAACTAGGCTGGGATGGGCGAGAGGCTGGAAAATGACACAGCCAGGACTGCTGAGCTGAATGGCCCAGGGAGATATTCCTTGCCATGTAACACGTGTTGATGTTGGTCCAATCCATCACCACAACGGTGCGTGTCTGTGTGTCATAATGAGCAATAATGGTGCAGAAGACGTGGAGGAACGTTTTCTTCCAGGGTGGCTGTTTTTTGGAGGCTGGGTATGGATCTGCTTGTGGAAGGTAGTTGCATTGCTTGCCTTTGTATCACTTGTTATCTGTTTGTGTTTTGTTTGTTCGTTTGTTTTTTGTCCCCTTTCCTTCACCTGTTAAACTGTCTCTATCTTGACCCATAGATTTCTCACTTCAGCTTTTCCTGTTCTCCCTGCTGTTCTGCTGGGACTGAGGCAGGAAGAAGGGCTGTGTTGGGTCCATATCTGATGGCTGGGGGTAACACACACCAGTTGTGTAAGGGTTGCCTAGTCAAAACATTTGCAGACAGAGTACTGTAAGATGATATTTTGAGACACACATACACACATTTAAGGTTCCTTATAAAATGCATCTTATAGGCAACCAGGCCTGCAATGCAACTTTTGCTTTTGTTCTTTTCTGAAGAGCCTGGAATTCTATTTCTTTTCTAAGAGCTTGGAAAATATTGATTTGAGAGGAATATATGGTCATCTGTGCACTAAAAGACAAATATGAGGAAAGAGAAATGGCACGAGCTGGTTTTCTAATCATTCAGGAGATTGCATCTCTTGATACTTATGTGCTATAGCAGTCTACTCTCTAATACTATTCTTTGTGTTCTGTGCAGTACTAAGTAAAGTAACTAAAGTTTTTGATCTTATTAAGAATCATTTTAATGTCTTAAAGTTAGATTTGTTCTTAAAGTCTGTACTCCGTGGACTTTTTCTTTTTTTTTTTTTTTTAAAAAAAAAAAAAAGCAAGGGTATTTCTGTAAGCTGTTTCATGGGGGGTTGGGGTCTGGGCATTCTTTGTTTACTAAGGGCTTTTTATGTTTAAGACAAAGCAAAGTCTTTGTCATTTGTTTTCTGAAGAATTCAAGCTTTGGTGTCAGAAGCTGTCTTTTTGATTTGTGCAAAATACTAAATTATTCTTACGATAACTTGTTGTTTCTTTGTAGTTGCTCAGTGGCCTTCCTAAGAGCAGCATGCTCTTGTGATCTCTTAGGGTAGACCCAATGTTCCTTGTAACTTCCTGCTGACTGGGAATCAGTAAGAGAAAGCCAGCTATTCACATTGTAGGTTAAGTTTACTTCAGGGTTTGTGTGCATATTTCAAACAGAAATTGGAAAGCAGTGCTTGGAAAGGCAATTATTGTTTGGAAAAATGTTTCCAGGTTATAATAATTAGGTTTAGTATTTAGTATTTAGTCTTAGTATTTGCAGACTCTTCATACCAAAGGATGTTAGAATCAAGTAGATTTTGTTGAAGTAGATTGTTTTTTCAATTTCTTCTTGGCTGCCTCATTTCTCATTTGTCTTTGCTAGCTCACAAGTGGTGCAGTGTTGAGGGGTTTGAGTACAGAAAATGCAATGTACAAAACCACCTATGGATAAAGGAAATCCAGACAAATGTTTTTATCTTAGTCAGATCATGTTCTACTCATGTCAACTTTTTAATTTGTAGGGTTAGATTTTTGATGGAAGACCTCATATGTGCTTTAAATTTAATCTGCTGAGGAAATGTATAACCATTTAATTTGAGTTAGATATGATTCTCATCTGGAAAAGTCCTTTGTTGTTGTCGTTGTTGTCACTCTAAATGGGAGTACTGTGATACAGAATGTAACATGAGTAATTCAGCTGGATAAAAGCTTCTAACACAATGACTTTGTAAGTCACCACATGAAATTTGTAACAGCCTGTGGTTTCTGTATTTGTTAAATGGGAAAACTGTTTAATTGCTTCCATCACAAATAATTCTAGAAGAGAATATGTTTAAGTATTTTAAATATGGAAAATGTTAATCTGGTATTCACAGCTGGGGTTTGGAAATGTTCACACCTTTATTTTAAAATTTCATTTCAAGCTATTACTATATGCATGATAGTCTAGCTGCAACTTTCTTAGTAACACTATACACATGGGAAGTTTTCATATGTATGCACTGTACTTTAGCTTTTGTATTGCACAAAGATAACTTGAACACCTGTGATCCCTATAAGCTTTATACTATAAGCTTTATAGTATGATCCTATGATAATCAGAGAGAAAAAAAAATAGTGGCTTGAACTCTGACACTCCATTCACAAAATGGTTTGGGGACAGTTAGATCAGATAGCAAAGTAAAGAGCAACAGTGTTCTGTTGCAGCACTAGCATGTGAAGAAACTGGTATTTCAGAGTGGAGTAATCATTTTTCTCTTCCATTTATATTTCATTTTCTTGGAAGCCAAGGTTTGCACTGAATATTCAACTGTAATGAGCATATAGTCTCGTTCTGGCACTCCACAGATTCATTGATCTACTCACAGCTCACCTTGCAACAGGGGTATTGCAGCAAATAATGCTTATGGTACTGATCCTATTGAAAACATGCTAGTTTTCCTAACAGTAGTCTAAAATTGCATGCAAGTCAGCTGGGCCACCGTGTCATTGCAAATGGTGTCTTGGATTTGGCTAAAACAGCTTAATTTTTCCGTGTATAAAGTTTTAGTTCTGTCTAAAATTTTTGAAAATTATTGCACCTATAATGTGGTAATTGGTAAAAGACATGGAGGCAAAATAGTAGTGTACTGTGACACACAGAATTTCTGCTGATATGTTGCTAATGCATGAACTGTCTACTTTGCTGTAGTGGTCCATCTCTGATGGTTTTGAATCAATAACAGGACTTGTATCTCAAATTTTCCATTATAGTATGTTATTATCAAAGTAACATACTAGTTACTATCAAAATTAATAAGTAGTAAAATAAGATAAAGAATAAGAATAAGATAAAGTCAGGAATTAGGAATAATCTTGCTAAAAAATGATCAGATATTGGTTGAAAAGATAAAGCTCTTGCTACTCTAAGGTGGGGCTGCTATCGATATAAAAGCTACCTTTTTCTGTATTTAATGTCAAAGATGTGAACTGTAATTGTAGAACAACAAAATGTATTAAAATCTATTTATAGTCTTGGGTGACATATAACTCGATATAACTGCTGTAATTGTAGCTGAGAAGATTTTTTTTTTAATGTATACATTGAATTTTTTTTTGGACTCATGTTCAGTTCATGCTGTTGTATAAGAATCACATGCGATATGCATCTGTAATTCCTCTAAACTGCTAAAAATAAATACACTTACTAAAAGACTGGGAGGGAGGAAGGGGGGAGGAATAGGAAGCAGCCAAGTGCAACAAGAGATGGCTTATGCTCCATAAGAGGAAAGTGCTTCTTTCCGTTAAGGATGTTTTAGGATCTTTTAGGATCCTTTTTAGATATTATCTGATAATTGGGAAATTCTTTAAAGAGTTAGTAGTGTATATTTTATTGACGTTCTATCTAAAACAACTTGAAGCTTCCCGTAGGTCCATTCTCATATAAATATACTCTGTAGTTTATTTATTCTGTAGCAATATTATAAAAGTCTGCCTCTCTCAGTAGCTGTGGCATCTTCCTTCAGCCCTGTTTGCTGCCTCTCACCTACAGTTATTTACTGAGTACTGGCAGTCACCTAAATGTTAGGCAAGGGTAGCCTGTGACTGAATATGACCAAAAGCATCAAATAATTTAGTTTGCTTTCTACTAGAAATTTTAACTGCCGAAAAGCCCAGTAGAACAAATCTTCAGAACATTAATATGTGTTTATCTTTGTGCCATTTAATATAGAACATAATTATTTCACCTTATGTGCACAAGCATAAACAAATCCTCAAGGTTAGTTGCATTGTTGCAATGTTAGGTTTGGTATTGACGAAGGGGTTACTTTGCCTGCTTCTTCAGCATGAAGCAGAAGTAATTTGCTAGAATTAGTTATATATATTTCAGACAAGTTTTGTTTAATAAATTGAGTTGTTAAACAATATTCAGTATTGTTGCCTTTAAGCATATTAAGAGTCTGACTTACTTGGAAACTTGATTTAGACTGGTAGACCCATATTTATGAAGTCCAACTACCTAGAAAGACTCTCCCATACCATTTTCACAGTACACTGCTCTTGTGTCAGAGGCTAGGGAAGACAACAGATGATTTTAGTGATTTAGCAAATTATGCTTCTAGAAATGTATTTATACACAAAAAAAAGAAAGTATTAAATGTATGTAAAATCTTGGAGAGAGTAAGGAGTACATAATAGCTGGAGAGAGAAAATATAAATAATATAAAATGATCTGAAGTTCTGTTGCTGTTGGATGCTTTGGTTGTTTTGGTCAGTATTTCATTTGTCAAAGCATTAGTCCTTCTGCACTGCAGTAGATTTGTACAATTTCTTTAATAATCCTTGGGATGGGGGTGGGGGTGTTGTATTTTTGTTGTGCTTTGGAATAAAAACTATTGTTCTATGGAAGTCTTCATACTGAAACATTTGTATTGAAAATAATATAGATACAGTTTGAACTGTTGATAAATGTATTGATTAGCTCCTTTTGTAAATTTTGTTAATGCTTCCATTTATAATGGAAGTAGAGCTATTGAACTGAAAGCAAGGATAGATGAGAAGGGATTTTATATGCATTAGGAAGCATTTTCATAAATCATATTAATAAGAGTATTAACTTTTAATGGGTGCTTGGTATTCTTTGCATATTCTTCTAAGTAGGTAATGCAGATTATGGTTGCCACAGTGTAGCAATGTATCAGGGCTGGCCGCAATTTTCCTATCAAAGTTACAGAACAGATTGGGTCTTGCAAATAATATATATCATATTCATCTGTTTCTGCATCTTTTAAGTAAACAGTTTTGCAAGGGGAGCAGGAAAAAAAAAAGGGCTCAGCTGTCAAACAACTGTTTCTAGTTATGTTGTACGAAGCTATTAAGAGTTTCAATGGAGAACCTGACAAGGTATGAAAGGCATGATGTAGAACAAGAGCTTTTTTCACCATGTTTGCCTCCTTTCACTTGGGGCTTAATCATTGTGCTGGCTGTCTTGTTTCATTGCAAAGTGTTGTGTTTTTTTTTTGTTTTTTTTTTTAACCTTTGGAGGAGGGAGGAGGTTGTATATTTTTGAGCTTTTTTAGGGGGGTTGCTTGGAGGAAGCTTTTCAGCCATATTGTAGGAGAGTTCGCTATCTGATGAGGGATGAGGGGACTTTTTATTATTATTATTATTTTTACTAGGGGGTTTTGGTTGTTGCTCAGGGAACTCTTAGGAACTAAAGGGTTAAAGATAATGATCCCTGAAAGCTGAATCATTTTTCTCATCTTCAGAGTTAACAACATAAGTGGCTTCTGGAAGTCATATATTCATTGAAAGAATGTTTTTGAATTCGTATAATGCCAGTATATTACAGGCCATTGCTGAAAGCTTGACTCTTCTTGTGGGCCTTGACTCTTCTGAATCTGTGAAATTATGCAAGAGAATTGAACGGAACCATTCAGGTGATTGTGTTGTTCTAGTACCTTGGAAATACTGGAAGTGTGCAGCACTATACCTGTAGTGGTTCTTTCTACTGTTCCTTACTTCAGCCTTTCATGCGGAATTTTACTTTGTTTTTGTCTTCTACCTTAGCTTTAATTTTACTGTTAGAATGCTCTATTAATATTACTTGTTATTAATATTTACTTGGGTTTTAAAATTCATATATAAGAAAAAATAGGCCAGCCAGCTAGTTTTGCTTTTATGTATATTGTTCTGTATGGTTTTGTTCTGCATTTCCTTTCAGAAAACAACACTGGATAAAATATCGAATACCATGCAAATGATGATTTATTTTTTAAGTAAGATTTATTCCCACATCTTTATTTTTTCTGTGAATTTCTTAACATCGCTTTTATGTTTGACATCTTCTTGTCCTCCTTTCTTCACTTCTTTAGACTATGCTACTGAATAATGCTTCAATGTTATTCAATGTTTGATGATATTAGTAGACCAGTCAAAGTGCTTTACAGAGAAGATGACATATACTTTTTGGAGGTAGAATTTGAGCTTAGTGGGCCAGTTGAAAATTGAGCTATCAAAATATCTGATCTCTTGTCAGCTAATTGGAGAACTAGAGTCATGCTACTCTTTAGTTGAGGAGTAAGCCTAAAGTCTTTATGTAGTGTTGAAGGAAAATAGTAATTACTGACCCAAAATCCATTCACAGCACTTCTAGAATAGTGTTTGGATAGAATTAATAGTGAGAACATAGCACACCTGAGCAGAATGGTTAGCCTTCATCCACAATGACATAAGAAAGCAAATGCCAAGAGGCTTCATGGTGATTTCTATGCACAAATACCACCTTGCATATGAACTCAGGTGAGCAGTTTGTTTAAAAAATAAGACCAAAGTATTTCATAAAAAATGCTTTTTAACCTTCATTAAAACCATTGCTGAGCAAGTGGTATTATATTCAGACTTAGTTCAAACTGTATTCAGACCTTATTTTAAACTTAACAACCTGTTCAAAATTTCAGTTTTGGGAACTGAAGGGATTTTGGTTAGACGTGAAACGTGAAGTTTAATTTTTGTTATAATGAATCTTAGTAGTAAATTAATTTATTTATGCATTCTCTGGGAAGCATTCAACACCATACAGCAGTCTGTTTACTTTGTATATGTATATTGTGTATGCACAAGATAAAGGAAAATAACAAATCTCCAGATACTTATTTCACTCTATCTATAACAGCTGATGCCAAGTCATTTTGCATTAGTAAACATACATGACAACTCTAAATTTCAAACCTGAAGTAAGAAAGACGTTGGATTATTTTTTTTTAAACTGACATATTGAGTACAAATCTGTGGAAACATATGCAGTGTTGAAGCAAAACAAAAAGAAACAAACAAATCTGTCCTTTGCCATTGTCTTAGAGGATTATGAAGTTATTAAAATGATGTACCCCAGGATGAGGTTTCCTGTCACTAAAGGTGCCACTAAAGCTGTCACGGCTGGTGTCTGTTTGCAGGGATTTATCTTGGCACTATTGTTAACCAATGCGTGCGGTTGGGAGATTAAGACAGAATGAGGAGACATGAAGATGATCAATACAGTCAGCACAAGAGTAATAACTGTATCCTCAGTTTTAAGATAAATCCTGTGTCCTTGAAGCAGTTACAAGCTATTTCTAACCATTTACAATTCTGGACAAGCCATTTCAAGTTCCTGATGATGATTTGTTGAAATTACGTTTACATTAGGAATATTTAAATATGGGATGATACTGCTTTTGAAACCAATGGATATCGCTAAGCCATCAAATGAAACGTGCATGTTGCAAGCTTGCTTCCACAGCTCTACTTGTTGAAGGATATTTAAATAGTTTTTATGTTAAATGAGTAATGTATCCCCTGTGCTAGGAAAAATGCAGAGAAGTATGGTTAAAATAATTAGAGATAACAGTCATGGGGGTAAAAGACAACCACAACAAACTTTTTGCATGGATGTTGCTGTTGGTAGTCTTAATGAAATGGAACAGACTATTTCCTAAACTCTTCTCAAATAGTGTAAATTCTGTATTATTGAGTCAAACAAGTGTGTCAGAAATTAGAAGAATAAGATTTATGTTGCAATATTTGACAATGACTTTGTATGAAGTACAAAAGAATATGAAGTGTAAAGCTATGACATTGACAGTTCGTGGGAAGAAAGCTGCTATCTAAAATCAATAATGCAACAGACTTTTTTCATTTATTAATGAGTGTGTCATGCCAGATGGCATGAGTAATGACTACAAATGTAAAGCAACTTGTATTGGTAAGAGACATGCTAAATTAGAGACATTCACCTTGAATGTTTTGTTTGATTATGATTTTTAAAAGTGGAACTACTGTGATATCTAAAATTTGGTGCGCACTTGAGATTTTTGACAGAAGAAAACAGCAAACAAGGCTAAAAACAAACATTGACTTAAAATGTTGAGAATGTGTACTGTGGAACGTGGTGTCATTTGAATGTTTATCTTTAGAGATGTGAATAATTAAAAGAAAAAAAAATGAAAAATAACAAAAATCCATTGTTTCAATAGTTGAATTCCTGCTTTGTTTCACAATGCAACTTGACAATTTCACATTATGAAACCTAAGCTAATCAGAAAAATGGATTGATGTCAAATTTAAAAGAAACCAAGAAAACTTGTTTTTCAAAAGCGGTATTCAAAATATTACTGTCATGATTTTAAACATTTCATCTGTAGGAAAGACATCTTTATATACTTTATGAAGTGTTAATTTTTCATTCTTTTTCTCCACCTAGAAGTTCTCAGATATCATGGATGTACTTAATAGCTCGTATTAGTGTATCAAGAAGTTGAAGGAGAACCATATATATATATATATATATATACACACATGTATACATGTGTATATGTATATATATACATACACATATATGTATATATGTATATATATGCATATACACAGGATGGGATTGTCATTAAAAGTACTTGTATTGGTTTCCAGCTACTTATGGCTTTGGAGGTTCATTTTAGTAGTGAGGTATATTACGTGGCTTATAAAGAGGCCATATAGTGTGTGTATTATCTAGTTTTTTGGCTATGTAATGTCTCAAATGAGAAGGATGTACAGATTGCAGAATTGATTTAAAAAAGAAAAAAGAAAAAGAAAAATCTATCTAATCTTGGAATATCCTGTGCTTGTTTTGTTTCCTGTGTAAGAGCAGAAGAGAGTAGTGAACACTGAAGGTTTCAAAGTAAATCATATTCAAGTGTTTGCCTGGTGAGCACTCTACCCTTATTTTGTGATCAATACCTGCAAATTGTGTGACCTTGTGCAGTTAGAAACATGAAATATCCAAATTATATTGGATCTTACAGCAAAACATTCCTGCATGAGAAGTAGTTGGTGTTTTTTATCCTTGTCAACCAATGTAGGTAGCACTTTAAACTAAGTTAAGCAAAACTGGTCAGGAAAGAACTGAGTGTGGATGGCCACCTGAATACACAAGAAATGCTCCATGGTAGCTGTTTCTACAGAGAGATGTGGAGTCATAAAAATACTGTGTAAATGCAGATCACACACTTTATGACTTTGCAGCTATAAGCAAATGGGCACTGTAAACTTGCAAAAATTCTATCATACTTGTCCACTAACACATCTCAAATAATGCTTTTGTCTTCACACTGATAGAGGCTACTAGGGGTTACAGCATTAGTACTCTATATTTTTAGTAAATGAAATTGTATCCTGGTCCTAACAATGCTACACAGAGAACTGTAAGTGCTTTTCATTCAAATAACTCCATAGCAGACAAAAAAGCACGTCACAGAAACTGGCAAACAAATGGTAGAAAAATTCAAAAGAGCAGTCAACATAGTTAGCCCTGCTCTGTAGGAGCTACTAATGCAGGCATTTGACATAATCAACCAGGTTCCTAAATAATCTGATTTTTAGGAAAGGATACAAAACAAACATGGAAAAGAGAAACAAAGCTTAAACAGTAGTTGTGCAGCAGTTCATACCAAGTGGTTTTTATCCTCAAAGAAGTCTGCACTATTTTTTGTATACCACTTAATTTTTTGGAGCTTGCTGTTCTCTGTCTGACATCCTCAAAGGAAAAGATACTCTGTAGTTAGAAATTTGTGAACTGTGATTAACGAACGTGAGCCTGTAATTAAGTAGGACTGAAAATATTTTCCATAGTACTGTAAAAGACAATGTACGCGTGAACATAGTTGATGCAGTATAGTTTATGTAACATGTTTTGGGGCTGTTATAGGAGGATAGTCAGTGGCCTGGAAGTCATTATATGCGGGTCATTTTTCTAATGCAAACTTCCATATAAGATTTGGGGTAGGCTGTTTAATCTTCATGTCTGTGCTTGCTGAGGTTGCTTCTTTTTCTGTGTAACTTGATCTAAAGAATTAGCAATATTGTACTGTATATATTGAATCCCTGATCCAGGGCTTAGCATGCAAGATTTCAATAAGCATCAGTAGTAATATGTGGGGGTGAGAGACAGAATATCTGTACAAAGAACTTGTCTTGCCTCGGTAAGTATTTATTTATCTTTATAATTGACTTGCACTCAGAGGAGGATGTACCTTCCCTTTATAACACTAAAGTCTAATTCATACAAACCATCCAAATAAAAGATCTGGGACGTAGCAGAAGATCGATTTTCTTATAAAAACACTTTTTTTGAAGATTACTAATAGAGAAGACACCACCCCATGGTTTCACCACCCAGCCAATGCTGGATAGGAATCCATTTGTACCAATGTGTTATGTACACTACGCATAAAATAATAAAGTATTTCACAGGTTTAAATTCTCTTATGAAGAAGTGGGACATATTTTTTTTATTGTTCTTCAAATAGAAGGGAAGTAAAGAACTGCATATTATGAAGTGGAATGTGGTCTATGGTGGTATGACAGAACTGTAAGACAATGGGTTTGTATGTAGCCATAATAGAAATCAAAATTTCTGTGTGCAGCTGGAAACCTGAAAGTTCATTTAGAATCTGTTCCGGTCTAATAATTTTATATGAAAAGATGTCAGTTGCTTGATAGCTTATTTCTGTTTGAGGGTTCTTAGGTAGACCACAGGCATTAAACATTTTCTGTCTGTCTTTCTGTCTATCTTTCTTTCATCTGGTACAAATGAAGGTCTTTCTTATGTTTTGAATTGCTATTTCAGTCAGGTAATGTCCTCTACTGAAAAGTACAAGGAATGCCAGTTTGTCAAAGAGATGTCCCCTGTGGTACTAGTAAAGAGGAAGACAACAATTCTGAGACTTCAGGAGCTTGGAAAAACTGTCTTTAACGGACTGGGATGAGACGGATTACAAACTCTGACACTGAAATCTGTAGTATGGCCTTCTAGCTGTTTTATATTATTCACTTTCTTTATTGGTATCTTCTGTCTGTTTTGGTACTTTTGCTGTCCAAGGTTACAAATTCATGGTCTTCCTCAGTAATTTTACTTTACAAGTGAATGAAATTTCATATACAAGGGCCTAGACTGACATATCTGATATCTCAGTATATTTGCATCAATTTTGTAAAAATAGAATATTTTAAGTTTATTAAATTGAAAGAAGTTGTGTAATTTCTGTACCTGTTATATGAAAAAGAAGACTTCTTGTCTAGTGGAGCTGTCATTACTGCATCACTTTATATAGACTGCAGAAAGAATGATCACTAATTTTAAGCAGACTGTTGAAATTTTTATCTACAAGCGCACAAATAATGCCATTATAAAAAGGGCATATCCTTTTGTGTTACACTTGAACAGCTTATTTTAGTAAATGAAGGTAGTCCAGTCAATATCAAGAGACTTAATTATTATTGTTAGCTCTGCCATGGACCTCCTAATCTGATCTCGAGCATGTTTTGCACTTGTGCATTTCTCTGTTGGCCTCGCTTGTAATTTGTGACTTGTCTGTTAGGTATAAGCAACGTGTGGTAGAAATAGTTTGTTTTAATAGTATTTTGATTGTGCCTTTCTTGTAAGGGCCTTAATATCAAGGTCAGTATTTTGATCCTCTGTCATGACTGTTGCACAAAAAATAGCAAATCATAATTCAATTTTAGATAATAAAGCAGAAAATATCTGAACTGTTAGTTTTTTAGCAATGAATCATAATGGAGCCTTTATCTTGCTTTTGTCCATATTAAAAACTGCTTTCTTCTACCTGTTTATCTGCAAACCTTGATTATAGGGCAAGCAATCAGAAACTAATGGCTTTAATCTCTAAAGCTGGAAAATAGCAATATATTTATCAATGGGACACCTCATTCTATTGATGTTTGCACTACATTTATCCAATTAGATTTTGCTTATCTTTTAAAACATTATAAAATTGTTGATCTTAAATGATAGGCAAGACAAGCTCAGCTGTAATTATAACTGCTTCCTTTTTTAAACAGTATGGAACATGAAAATTCATTAGGAGATTAAAACTCAGAATAGGTTTTTGGCACAGGCAGGATATTCTCTTGTGTTTTGTGTCCTCAAAACATAATAATAAAAAATGTTTGGCTTACTTGTAGCGTGCACTTGTTCTAGATACAATCTGGTAAGACGAATGCAGAGTTGATAATGTCAAGTAGTTAGCCATGGTATTTCCTTAGTAAAATGTTTGTATAGACTTCACATACTATACAAATTAATGTGGCTTCTTTTCCACCATCTTTCCAATTAATGTGACATGTAAGATCCACCTCTGGTTTTCTGGTGTCTAAATGTTTGAGTGTTACAGCAGCTATTGCTTCCAAATACTGATTAATACTGATTCAATCAAATTTATACATAAGAAACAAATTGAGTTTTATAGGTGGATAATAATGGAGAATTGTAAATCTTTCTAAAACTCGAGTCTGTCCTATTTCTTCTTCTACTGCAACCTCTATGATGCCTACTTCAAATTATTCATACAAAAATTCCTTAAAAATCAAAAAGCTATTGTTTTCTCCTATTTCATAAAAACAGAAAAAAAAGAGTGAGTGGAGGTCTGAGGTGCTCTGTAATATGTTTTGTCTTTCTACAGGATGTCATTTACCACACAGCTCCTGTATGAGCACACCAAATCTGAGAAGTCTTTGGTTACATTGTTCCTCATGTCAGAGAGTGAGAGCAGAGTGAAATAATATACACAAAATAAAGGCCATGTGGTGATGAAGAGTCTATATCTGTGCTACTTATCAGCTAGGTGACAGAAAACTTAAAGTGAATCCAGTTCAAGTAAGAAAGCCATGCACACAGAGAAAGTAGGTTGACATTGATGAGCAAGGTGATCGTTCTAATAGGTGGCTGACACTGCTTTATGATTTTTATCCAGCATGGATTTTAAAAGCAATAAACCTGTCCACAGATAAGTGTAACAAGGAAAATACCCTCTCTACCACCTCCAAGTAGGTCTTTTTATTGATTACCTGGTGGTTTACTCATGTGAATAAAAGTTAGACAACTGCTGCTTGAGTCTCAAAATACCAATGAAGATGGGAAGTTAAGACCAGTACTCTGAGTAGCAAAGGTGAAGAAAGGAAACAGATAGGGAGTGTTCAGAATACAGTTTCATAGAAAAAATGAGTAGTTAATAAACACAAGGAAAAATCCTACCTGAGGAAGTCATGATGCTGACAGAATACTGCATCTAGAAGGAGACATGCCAAGTGACAAAAATTCAGAAGTTAAATTGCATTAGCCTTCTGAAGAAAGCATCTGAAAGTAGTAAAATTTCTATAATATACCATTTTTTTTTTTATTTTAAATCCATGATGGGGAGAGAAAAAAAAAAAAGCAGTCTCATCCACCTGTTGTTAAGGGCACCTTGCTCATGAATGATAACATTTCTTCATGTGTATAGGTTTTATGCTTTATTGATGTTCATCTCAAGTTTTCTGTCACCCAAGTGATGGGTGGCATGGTCTTAGACTCAGCAGCAATTTGCATTCATGTGCAGTTAACGTCTGGTAGGTATTGATGGAGTTCATTTTGAAATGAGTGGAGGACTGATCTGGTTGGAAGATATTTTCACTAGTGAATATGATTTTGAGGTATTGTCCAGATACTAACATTAAGAATAACTGTCATAAGGTAAAGAATAAGTAAGAATAATTGTCATATGGTAAATCTGTTAACCGAGACAATAGTTTTAAGTATTTATAAGCCTGAAAACTAGTCAGGCAGCAGTTCCTCTCTAGTTATTTGTTTAACACAGTATGAATTCTTGAGTCTAGACCACTAACATATTTGGATTTTCAACATGAGTCAGGTCTGACCTGTCTCTTAACTCCACGGTGCATTACCCAAAAAACTTTTTTTGTAACTCAAAACTTTTTTGGAACTCATAAATAAACATGCAATTATTCTACCTTCTCCTGATAGCTCTTTTCACAGTGTATTGGGAACACTTAATGTTAATGCTAGCAGATATTTTACATAAATTCCTCTTTAATTTTAAGGTTTAATAATTCCAAAACACACAACTTCCTGGATTGACTGCATGTGCAGCTGAATGTGTTAGTGTCAGATTATACTTACCATCAGAATCATTAAATATAAGCAAATTTCAAAGGTCAAATAGCATTCCTTTCAGACACCGTTTCTTAACTTTTTTTACTCTTATTGTATGATATTTATATCCTTAGGGACTGTCATTAGCAATCTAAAAAACACTGTTGGGCTTGTGTTACTGTTTTTTTTTCCTGTCATTTGGAAGGAGAATGAGAGATTTTATAAATGTTCAGAGGTTTTTTGTTTATTTTTTAATTTGTTGTTTGATCTGATCTTTTTCTGATGAGAGGAAGAGTTGATTTCTTGAGTGAAAGGGCAGATTTTGATTGAAATTACTTATAGGTGATAGCAGTGCTACTCTTTTGAGTCAGCAAGTTTGTGAGCAGATGAAGTGCTGGCTGCTATCACAATAGTGTCAGGCCTCTCCTGGTTTTGGTTTTGCATTTCTTTATATATGCATTGGTAGATGTGTACTCACTTATTGAGACATATCAAGAAATTCTTCCTGGATTCTTCCTGAAACTGTATCCAATCCCTGATCTTTTATCTGTGACTGATGGTGCGTAATCACTGTTGCTGGCATGAACAAGGAGATAGGGTCAGGTGGTGACAGTCTGTCTTAAACTTACTGTGCAGGGAAAAGGAAAGGAAAAGATTGTCCTTGCTGTTGTCACTCAGCTCACCAACTTGACATTAATGTCCACACATGGACCTGGCAACTCAATTCCTACAATACTACTAGTGCTACACATGCAGTGTATTTTATTGGGACTAAGAGAGGCAAAAGCTTTCAGGGTAGGCTTAGGGTTGTTGTAGCTGCTAGCCACATTTGTGCGTAGCATGACATTATTCCTTTCTGTACCTGCAGCTGTGGCAGTACATGGAGTCTGCACAGCAGTGCGACACCTACTGTGGGTGAGCCCCGCAGAGTTAATGCTCTGCATCTACGTGCGCGCAGCCAATCTGAAATCCATTCTGTGCTGTTGGATACTGTTTGCACGTGGCCATAGCAAAGATGTGCTGCTGAGCTGGCATCCTGGTCATGTAATGTTAATGAGCTCCTCATTAACTGTGGCTGTGTTGAAATACACTAAGGGGTGTTGGCAATCTGCACTGATGCAGCAGCTTTACTTTCTTAGGTCTGTCTCTGCTTGGGATTTGGAGCTCCAGTGACAAAATGTAAGTAGAATTTCTAGACCTTTATTTTGAAATGACTTAATTTTTCGCATTTATAACTTTGAAAACAAAATGATAAAGGCATTTGGGCAGTGGAAATAAACTTGGCAAACTAAAGGAACTTGCAAAAAATATATATCATTTTGTACACATTATCATCTCGATGGTGGTACTTAGTATAATGTCCAGTTAATAGCTTGATTCATTAATAGGTAATGTTCCATGTAAATATTATATAGCCATTATATTATATTCCTTAGTTTTATTAACACTCACTGGTCAACAGTTTCTAAACTTGATCAGATTTTTCTCTGGATTGAGACTGTCAGATTAGCAAAGTATTAGTGGAGGGTTTTATTCTACTTTTATTAAAGACTGAAAACAACGTTATTAAAACCCTTTCCAATTGTTCATAAATCTGTAAAGCTACAATGAATAGTAAAAGAGCTGTGTAACTATTATATACAATACGGTAGAGATTCATTTCTCTCCTCCATTATCTGTCTGTTCAAATGAACAGCCTGTGAGTTAATCTATGATAAATGCACTATATTTAATGCAATGGGACAGTCCCTTAATTTGAGCACCTAGCATGGTGTCAGCCTAAATCTCCTTCAGCTGATTTAATTAACAAAGCTCCATGTTAATCAATTTGCAATTAAACTTTTTCAGACTTGTTCTAGGAAAAAAAGAATCCCTTCACAAAACAAAAATTAGAATTAGCTTGGTGATAAGAGTAATTTACATGTTGGTTTTTTTTTTTTTTTTTAGTAAATGTGTTAAATGGTTGATGAATTATTCAACACTTAGTGTCTGTAGCAGATTTACAGATTTTAATGAGCTTTCTTAATTTGACTTCCCATACTACATTATACTATTTTTGCATATTTATTAGTGGAAAAGGATTCATAAGCAAAATATATTCATTGATATATTATCTCTTAGTAATAACAGCAATATTTTTTTCCATCCATAATTATTTATTACTTCATCAGTGCAGAAAGAACTTTATTTCCTATGGGTTAAAACTATGTGACTTGTTAGCTAGTTTCCTGATGAGGAGTAAGAGTGAACTTCTTTTGACTGCTGGTTTCAAAGTTCTCATCCAGATGCGTTTGGTCTTCAGGTGCTTCTTAGTTGCAGTTTTTACAGCATGTAAAATTTCTGTATTTCTGTATTGCTGTGTTGAATGATAACTTTGGAGGGGACAGAAATCATTTCCTGGTATGTTACATTCTTGACCTATAAGTCCACCTTCTCAAAACCTGCTTTTACTTTTTCAGGAAGATTCTGTGGGCCTTTTTTCTTTTCTTTTCCTACTCTTAATTCCAATCTCTTCACAAATGTATCCATTTATCCATAGCTGCTTGTTGTTGTTCGTTTGTTGAAATATATACTGCTTGACTCGAATATGTCCTGGCTGAAGTGTGTAAATCTCACTTGAAAATCATTACATGGCATTTTCAGAGATTTTTTTTTCTCTTTAAAAATGTAGTAAATGTCATATGTTCACATATTAGAAGTTGTCCTTTTTAGTGTAAATGATTTGTGATGTTGGAAACTGAGAATTCAAGTAAATTTTAGCTGACTTAAATCACTGAAAAATAAGTTCCTTAGCTTCTATAAGTTTCAGTACAGATAATTCCAGAACCTTCATCCCACCAGTACCTCTAAGAGAAGACAAATGGCAAGTCCTAATGTAGCATGTAATTGCACTTGTTTGTGGAAAGATGAAATATCAAATGGATTTCAGTAACTCAAAGTAGCTTTCTTAAATTGTGCTTTGATGTTCCTGTTTAAGAAGTCAACATCTGAAATAATCCAGCCAATATATTACAGCATAAATTGGTCTCAGGAAGTTAGTTTCATTTTGTTAGCACTCCACGTGTTCATAAATGGTGAGAAAAAAAGATAAATGAAAGAAAGTAACTCATGGACAGTAGTAGAAAAAGATGGGAACAGAACCTATTTTCTCTGACTGTGATGACTACGTGCCTTCCACCTGTTGTAGCCTGTCTAGGTGAGCATGTGTTCCTCTAACATCAGGGAGGTCATAATTACAAGGATGTGCTATGTAGAAGATTTGAATTAATGTAAGCTTTGTGCATGCAAAGAGCCCTGGTGTTTACAAGAGCACAACTAACCATGTGCTAAACTGGGATGTTGCAGCAGATTAACCATATGTTTATCATTTTGCTGATCTGAGATTCAGTGTGAATTGTTTAATTGAGGATTTGAATATAACATAGTTTACAGTCAAAATAAATCCACTCCAGTTTAAAAACTCCATGTACGCAGGTACCAGAACAGGATTTTGATTTCTATAAAAGACTGACTTTGTTTATATTTATCTGAAATATGAAGAAGCAGTCTAAGTGTATACAGGTGTCAAAATAAGATAATTTGTGTAGCTCATACAGCTGTATTTGCTCAGCTTCTTTTGATTTCTTGTGGTGTATAGAAATCACATTAGGAGCTTGCTTGAGAATCAGTGGTGAGAATCAAAAGCAAATGAAATCTTATTGCTAAGATTTCCTGTCATCTCACAGTTCACTACAACACTTGAATAAACTGATGGCTTCCTCGTTTGGGCTTTATAGGGTTTATTTATGTTTTGGGGTTGTTCTGAATTCAATGTTATTTGCATGATGTTTCATTGTTGGTTTCTGTGATCT
This sequence comes from Anas platyrhynchos, assembly GCF_047663525.1. Taxonomy (NCBI): domain Eukaryota; kingdom Metazoa; phylum Chordata; class Aves; order Anseriformes; family Anatidae; genus Anas; species Anas platyrhynchos. The sequence goes on from NC_092591.1 coordinate 56,061,916, forward strand.
TTCTCCCTTTCTGTAGACATTTGTTTTGGCTGTGGAGCAGACAGGGAGGTCTTGGACATGGTAATCTGCCAGTAATCTTAAGCAATACCTTAACAATAATTTATTCATTTGACTTCAGGGAAAACGAACAAGAGGTCAACAGTTTTCTGAAGAGTAAAGATTCTCTGCTGATAAACTCTATTATAGCCTCTAGAGCCACACAGATGTCTCAGGTTAACTGCACGGAATACTACCCGCACCACCACCACACCAGCCAAATCCTTCAGTCGATCATCACATATCTATTTATCTTAAAAGGAATTTTAATATTTTGCAAAATACTTCCCTTGTGATCCATTTCTTTTTGGATTTTTATGGTTTAAAAACAACAAAAAAAAAAGTTGATGGGGAAGGGGAAAAGTAGGCCAAGTAATTATTTCACTAATTAAGGTACTGTTGGGAGCAAATTCTTGAATTTGAACCTGCATTTTTTCTTTATTGACTTTAATCATTTTTATCTGATTTATCTGAAATTATTGTAATTCTTGTAAATATCTTAAATCTAACAGGGCTGTTGAAGTTCATGATCCCATTTATACAGCATGAGACGACATGTCTTCACTGAACATCTAACTTGAATGTTGGTTGTAAAAAAAAAAATGATTTCCTGTCTTTTTACTATTTTTTTTAAGACGCAAACCTATTCTAGAAAGTTCTTATTGATTTGTTTTATGCTCAGTATTGTACCTGAAGTTCAAGGGTCATGTTAGGTAGCATTACAGACACTTCTTAAATGTTCCCAAACCATTCCTAATTCTCTTCAGCGAAAGGACATTATGTATTCATAGAATCATTCACATATATTTTGTTACATGTGCAATGAACATTAACAGTCTCAGTGCTACATTTACAATACTCAGACAGTAATGCTTTATTAGGCTGAGCTCTTGTCTCTTAAGAAATGGATCTACTTGCCCATTGTAGAACATTTAGGAGTGTTAGGACTTTGTATTTTCTTCTTGTGTTCTGTCTTTTACTATTTGTGTCATGGCTTATTTAAACCGTATGGGTTTTGTTCCCAGACAGCATGGTGTCTTGAGGACAAAAGATTAGAATAATTAACAGTTATTATGAACATAATTTTCTATAAAATTTTTTAAAAGTGAAAAACTGTTTCAAAATCATGTTGGATTTCAGAAAAAAATTGCTCTTCAGAAATATTTGTACGTGTAGCCTCCAGGATGAAACACAAGCTGAATATAAAGCAGTGCCTACTTCAACAAAACATGAAGATCTGCTGGATCTTCTGGAAACAGACAAAGTCTTGGGCAGTTTGAGATAAAATCACGGGATGAAAACAGATGAGACATCATAACCATTTCTCCTAAATGTATCATTCAGATGGCACCATTATTTCCTTTTTGCACTTGAATTTATTCTTGCCTATTTATTTTGCTTGCAAGCCATCAGACATATACAAATGAAAAAAAAAAAATTCAGATTCTAGGGCTCCCAGGAGAATAGCATTTTTTGAAGATGAAAATCACTAACTTCTGAGTAAACCCTCTGCAGCCCATAGGCATGCGAAACAATAATGTGAAAAATGAATGTCTGGAAATCAGAATATAAAATAGTTCTTAATGATGAAACTGTGTCCAGTTCAGTTCTGAGACCACCAGTACAGAAGTTCTGCTGTACATAATTTGTATCTAGTGTGGAGAGGACACAGGGAACTTCCAGTCTCCCCTTTGTTCTCTTCAGAATTTAGAACACATGCTGGAGCATCTCTTATTCCTAATGCTCTTTAAATGTGAACTTTATAGGAGAAGCCTGTGGATTTGATTCAAGTCATCACAGTTCAGTGGTTAGAATAGTTTTTTGCCTATATTATGTGTAATGTGAACAAAAATTAGTCACCCATGCCAGTTCTCCATTTTCTTCGGCACCGCACAGTTTTCTCAGTCAGTTTTTCAGAAGAGCTCAGAACTACCTGCCTGTTCAGTAATGCTTGGTATCCAGCAGCTACAATTATAGAGAAAGAAAGCTGTTGGATACTGAAAATTAAAGAAATGAAAAATCCCCAAATACTGATGCTGAGACATTGTGGTGGTTAGGAAGGTGTGCTTCTTCCTGTGGTTGGCTCACAAGCTAAACTAAAAGTACAGATTATATTCTTTTGTGTATTCCATTCATAAAAATTATAGTGTATTTATTTCTTTTTTCAAAATCATTTGTTGCACGTAAACCCTGAGCTGAAGTTTACTTGTAAACAGTTTTTTTTTTTTTTTTCTGTTGTTTTCAAAAACAAACAAAAAATATGACTATTTTATAGTGCGTATCATACACTGCTGAAAATGCATCATTTTATTACCAACGCTGAAAATAGAAGATGATGGCTGGAAGCACTGTGTGCGACCTTCTGGCCATATATCTGGTATGTTCATAGCATGCACAAGAAAGGAAAGCAGCAAACTAGGAAGGTTTGATACCATCTATTTTTCACTTTTTCATTTTACAACAGCCTGTGCTGTGACTCAGAGCACTATGCTCTGAGATATGTCCATTATTATTGGAGTAGTTTGAGGTAGTATGCTTCTATACTTAATGTTTTATCTTAATAATGCTGTTCTTGTTCAAATGCTGATGAGAACAAGGTCAGAATAAAGTGTAATTTGTGCTAACTACTGTGCAAACACCAAGTGTAGTATCGGCTTCATTTGTCTATTATGAAAAGAAATGGGGGGGGGGGGGGGAAGCTAAGAGAGGTGTAACAGCTAGCAAAATATTAATATAATGACAAAAAGTAGTTCCACTATTTTTTCCTGGGGGAGGAAGGATGGCTTAGATAAGTCAAAAAGATAGTGTACTGCAGAAGACAAGAGTGGTAGAGATTATGTTGGAAATCTAGAGATGTTTTATTTGGGATTCTGTACAAATGATTACGGATAACAACAGAAGCTTCAACAGTTCTTTGTGAAGAAAAAAAAAAGTCAGCACAGTTCTAGCAATCAGGAAATTCAAGAATTTTTAAAAGGTCTAGGAGAGTTTGTGGTACTGTTGGAATGTCATGCCTGTGTGTGTATATGTTTATATATATTATATTAATTTCAAGTAAAACAAAGTCTGAACCCTGCTACTTATGTTTGTATGTATACTTACATATACATAAAGTGGCAAATGATAATCAGATATTTATCTCACTTGCCTTGCTTTTAACTTTATTTTGAGATATTGGAACATAGAAAAGGAGGTCCTGGACTGAGGATATTTTCTATCTACAGAGCTGTATCAAGGCAGTAAGAATGTCCTGGAAAGAGTAGTTAGCATGCTATGTTTAGATGTTAATTCGCAAGAGTGCTGAGAAAGTCTTCCTAATTATTTACATCTACCAGGTAGTACCAAACTGCAGATATCAGCTTCCTGGCCCTTTCTGTGATTTGAAACAATTTTAATGAGAAGGAAAACCATTTTACTCTCCTAAATCTTGCCCTGATATTTCTGCCATTTTTTTCTTGAAACTGTAACTTCTGTGAACTGGAATCTTTTCGTGAAACAAAATGCAGTGTGTGGTGGCAAAGCAACCCACCTAGTAGAAAATAATCAAGAGAACAGGAGAAAGAATTGATGCACATATTTTTACATGATAAAACAGTGCTGAGGTTTCTGGGGAAAATTTGGAACCAGCTGTGTGTGGGGCAGGGCCGCTGACTAGGGTGTAGTGCTTTAGGAACCAGGGTCCCTATACTTGCATTGTGTGGCATGCTGTTGTACAAGATCTGTTTTCAGAGTTAATTTGACTGTAGGATTCTAGACAAGCTTTTTGAAGTCTTGTTTATCATATGTTAGTCACTTGGCCCTGCGCTCAGAGACTGCTGTATTCTCCTCAAAGCGCAAGTGAGTTTGTGCTTCATTGTAGGAAGATGTGCTTGGGTTGATCTTAGGATGCCAGAATCCAGTGTTGTCTGACCAGGTTCTTTTAGCAGTATAATGAAATCAGAATGCAAGTTTAAGTAACACTTAGCAAAATGTAGTAATTAGAATATGCAGTTCTCTCACAATACCAGTGTGGTCCCATTATTACCTGGCTGTGTAATATGACTGTTGTCACAGTGCTGAGCTTCTGCAGCTGCTGGGGAGGAATACGTGGACTGAAGCTAGCTCAAGCCCATTGCTGTCCTCCAGTCTGTTGTTAATTGTTCAAGTTTTTTACTCTGTGGTGGCCTGAGCCACATATTCACTACCCCCATGCTGGTCTGGCAAATTCAGGGAGGCATTCACACTCTTTTAATGAAATAAAGTATTTGAGTGTAAGACTGACTTCACAACACTCTGACACTACTCATTTTTTAACACTTGTGGTAAATAGCACTGGGGTAAACACTAGAGGAGATTGCTATGGTTGTTGTAGCTTTGTTTTAGGACAACTTTGTGCAGAGGAAACAATATCTGTCCCTTCCAAGCAGATTGTGTGTAAGAAAGGAGCCTAGCTTTCCTGAAGGTTCATGCATTTTGGGGAGTTTGCCAGCAGTATGTGGAGACCAGCATCTCAAGTAGGCCATTTCTGAGCCAACTTTCCCATTCTTATTCCCTTTTGCACTGCTTTGTGGTCGTATATGACATCTGAATTAAACAGATTTTATTATCTGTGTTCTTCTTTGTATAACTTGGAAATGTAGATCGAAACATATTATGTTGGGTTAAAGACTCAGTATAATTACCAGCACTGCTAAAGCCATTGCTGTAGAACAGCAAGTTGCCAAAATGGTATACTAATAGACAAACTTTTTTTTTTTTTTTTTTTTGTGTGTGTGTGCCTGGCCCCATTCTCTTAATTTTAAACCCCCTTTTTCCTTTTCCTTTTCCTTTTCCTTGATCTTTTTAAATCATTCTTCTGTTCCTTTGATTTTTTTTTTCTGTTGTATTTGAGGCCAGTTATGTTAGTAGCATCCTAGTTGGTTTTAATAATCAAAAATGTCATGTAAGTAGTAAGCGAAGAACAGTACTGCACATTTCTCTCTGGAAGAAAGAATACTTTGCAGTATTTTTGGGATGCTTAAGACCTCTGTGAACTGTTTTTCTACATTTTTTTTTGTCTTCCCCCCCCAACTCTTTTTTTTCATAAGTTAGTATCTATGGCAAAATGTAACCAATTGAAGTCCACTGTTTGTGCCAATTTCTACTGAAAATCACTGTACAGAAATGTGAATAGCTTAATGCCTTTATTTTGGCATGTGCAGTAACTTTTCATTCTCTGTAGTCTTCCTACTCTTTTGTTACCTCCAAGTCTTCCCTCCGATGAAAGTTGCTTTACTTCTATAGGGACATATAGGTTGTGCTTCTCTATAGTATGATGCTCTGTATTCTCACGACCTGGGCTGTATCCTTCTGCACATAACTGGATACCACATGGGCTGTGCCCAAGCATTCATCTTGGCAAGCTTTCAGACACACACCCAGATTGGTATCCAACTCACAAGTCAGAACGCTTGGAAAATCCTGTTGCAGAGCAATATAATCAAATTGCTGTTCCTTTCATACAGTGGTTTTTAATGGGCATGCATAGATTTATATATTGATTGCTGCAGAAAGCATTATATAGATATGGAAGTGGGGATAAAAGGCCCGAGCTTGAGAAGAACATGGAGTTGTCCCCATGTTTTCAGTATTTTTATTCACGTTAATCGAACACAAACCATTGAAATCTGTCAACTTGCCAGATACCACACAAAACAGTAGTTATTTGGTATGAACAAAGGGAGAAAAATCAAACCTTTATTTTGTTTATTTAGCTCTAAAACATATGAATGTTTATTATTCATGTAGCTTAAACAGTGGGTTTAAAGCCCAGAATCTGTATATATTGCACAGCTCAATATGAGCTAAAATGCTCATTTTAGCATTTTTTGCTCCAACCTGTAACTAATAAATCTGGAATTGTTCACAGCAGTACAGTGAATTAGTTGTCTCATTTTATCTTTTGACATTGCTATTACACTTCAGATGTTGCTTTCTGGAAGAGACCATGGTTATTGTTTCAATTTTAACTAAATTGGAGAAAAATGTCCATCATTTATAGCAACTCTGTTGTATGTTGCTCCACTGCCCTGCATGAATGAATTCTATATGGAAAGAAGAAAGGAGGGTCAAGGTATAGGTCAGATGTAACACATGATAGGCTGTGGGTTGGAAGAAATTCAATGCTGCTATGGTTGGTCAAACATGGTTCTGCCCTGTTCTGAGATAAAGTTGCAGTTATGAACTCTTCAGGTAAGAAATGACTGTAAAGATCTTATCTAGATGACAGATGATTGTAATAAGCTTCTTTTGTACCACATGGTGGTATGTTGCTAGAAGGAGTAATGATAAACAGAGCTCTATAGAAAAAGAACCAGTACTTCAGGAAAGAGGTTTTTCATTTATGTGGTGCAATGAGGAGAGAATACAATAGAGAAAAAACATCTACATCTTGAGTTACTTGAAAAACTTGGATCTTTGGTTTTATGCTAGATGTTTATTACTGCTTTTCTTTTCTTTTCTTTTCTTTTCTTTTCTTTTCTTTTCTTTTCTTTTCTTTTCTTTTCTTTTCTTTTCTTTTCTTTTCTTTTCTTTTCTTTTCTTTTCTTTTCTTTTCTTTTCTTTTCTTTTCTTTTCTTTTCTTTTCTTTTCTTTTCTTTTCTTTTCTTTTCTTTTCTTTTCTTTTCTTTTCTTTTCTTTTCTTTTCTTTTCTTTTTTTGAGTCATTGTATTTTCTTCAATAAAATGAAAGCACTCAATCAAATGAACATACGGAAAAGACGATGTTGCACCTGTGGCCAATAGGATTTACATATGACAGTATTAGCTAAAGCTCTTGGGCTTTGTTAGCTCAAAGTATAACTCCAGTCTACTTAAAGAAGTCTGTAAAATCTTGTCCAGGTGTGCAACTGTGTTCACAGTACTTTAGCATAAGTATTCATGCAGTGTTTTAAGATCATTGGCTGAGGGCTGTTGTATGGGCATTCTCATACCACAAAACCAATATCCAGCTTTTAATTTAAAAAGCCTTAACAAGAGCTCTTTGCATAGCAGTGTTTTCATTATTCTGTCTCTTAGATGTCCATCAGTGTGTCAATAATGGACAGGCAAATTACTTGTGTGACCAATAGACTTATTTTTACAATGAGTAATGTCTGATTAATGTTCGTGGTAGACATGTCACCAGAAGGGAGACGTCTTCTCTGTAAGATGTTATTTCTGCCCTGTTGTTATTGAAGTTGCATTGCTACCAACATGAGAAGACTAAGATGTGTCACGGCAGTAATTGATTGCATTAGTGCTTCTGAAATCGTATCATGCACAACCTGACATAAATCTGGTGTGACTAGATGCAGAGCTAGACCTTACGTTACAAAAATTCAGAGATGTAGACATGAATCTAGACACATTTATAAGATCACTGGGCAGTTTGCTATAGGTCTTCACTGAAGTGAAGAATCGATAAAAAGGTTTCTTTTCTGTCCAGAGGTAGCAAACATATTCTGTCCGTAGGATTTTTGGGTAACCAGAGTTTGCAGTTTAGTGTTCACTTTGAAATGGACATTTTTTGAAAACACGGACAATTTATACCAAAACACCTTCCCATAATTGTGATATTCATGGTATTTAAAAAAAACATATCAGAATAGTATCATGATAGCATCATCTATTTATGGATTTAAAAGATTGGTGTTTGCATTTTCTTTTCTTTTTAAAAATTTTTATATTAAATTATATTTAGTATAGAAAATACACATTAAAAATAGGCATGTTGTTAAGGTATTGAGAGCATTTTCCCACTTAAAATCCACATACTTATTCAAGAGTCATCTGCATCATATCTTTGGAGACTCTTTCAGAGTGGGAGAAGGTTGGGAAACCAGAAACAAGTTTACAGGCCATACAATCTGTACGTGGAACTGTGTGTGCTTATGTGTTTTAAGATAATCAACTTCAGAGTGAAATTCCGAATGTCCTTTTTTCTCATAACATTTTAGGTATTTTTTAAAATAAGTGTATCATTTTTTCATTTATACTATGGTTTCAGTTGGAATTAGTGTGAGTTTATACAACTCCTTTAAAGATAAGGGAATGCTGTGTTCATATCTGTTTATCATGGATTGTGGACTTTTAGGACAACAGAGTGTTCGATTGACTGGCTATTTCCTTGGTGAGAGGCAACAACCAGCTCCAAATAACCTTGGCACTGAACTTGAGAGCTTCCTATAGTCAGAAATGTTCTTGATGAATATCCTAGGAAAGAATTACAGTTTATAAATAGCGGCCAATGTAATCAGCACACCTTTGCATCTCCAAAAGGGGGATGTAGAAGCAGTGCAAAGCAGTATCTCTGGCTGCATAGTTTAGGGCTTGGTCTGCTGAGGCTATCACTAGTCCATTGTTGAAAAAGAAGTTTAGAAATTGTGTACAATTATTGTCCTATATATTATGTCTTTTGAGACTTGTGAGGACAGTAAGTTTGGGTAGCTGCACTGAAGTGTGTGAGCATGTAGACTACTAACTCTAGGGGGTGGAAATAGATCTCTGTATGAGCTTTCTTTAAAAAAAAATTTTGTGGTGTCAACTTACTTGCACATTTTGATTTAGTCACTTTATTCTCTGTTGCATTTATTTGTCTTTTTATACAAATGGTTTTGTTGCTGAAAGGAGTTTTGGTTGTTCTTAACCTTGGTTTAGGTTTTCATGACTCAGAACTCACTTGAAACATGGTGATGTTCTCACCAATTTTTCACAGTCCTTTTTCTTTCACTCTGTTTGAGCAAGTCCTCTAAAATTTGGAAAACTGTGAAATCCACCTCTCTGATCAAGTCTGAAATGTCAAGTATGACTTCATAAATCACACTTCTAAAGGACTAAAAAGGGGAGACAAATCTGAAGAAATCAGTAACTGTCGCTGTATATTTGCAATTTGTTTCTCCACTTACTGTTAAAAATCCCTGAGGATTTCTGAGACTATTATCACCGGTTATAAATGCTCCATGTATAGAAGTCTTTCTTGCTCCTAGTCCCATTATTATTTATTTATTTTTTAAATGCTGTTAAAGAGACTAAGTAGCATGCATCTGCAGAAAGGCTGGGTACAGCACAAAAGCGCTGATTTGGCAGTACAGTTTTTGCTTATTTTGCTTGAGGGGTTTGAATAGATAGAATGATATTTGCCATGAACACTGTGCTTTTCTTAGACCCTTTGGCAAAGCCAAAACAGACCTCTTTCAATGTTTCCTTAAAGTATTTTGGTGCTCTTTTTTTTTCTAGAGGACAAGCAAAGTCAGTTGAAGCATTGACAAAATTTCTGACTTCTTAAAAGTCAATCATCTGTTTTAAGTGAGTAAAAATGTAGTGTAATAGGAAAAAATCTCAAAAGAATTATGAAAATGTAGTTATTGTAACAGTGTCACAAAGAAAGCCTATTGTCATTATTGTCCAAGTAATATGCAATTAATTAGCATATCGGTTTAAAAGAGTGTGTGTATTATAGCTGATAACTGCAGGCAATTATATGAGTAGGTTGGCTTACATCTGCAGTAAAGTAAGCCATTGACGGAAAATCACTTTTAAATGACCCAAACCTGGCATTTCTCTATTTTTTGGCTTCTGCCAAGTGTTTCAGGAAGATTAACGTATCCTTTATTAACTAAAGAGTCAGATTCAAGAAGCGGTGTTACTTTTTTCCTCTCCAAATGAGGAAGGATTTTTTTCATGCCAAGGACTTTTTACAACTTTATCTGCAATAACATTTTTTTCCTTGCTGCTTGCAAGGATGCTTGCAGCTCTTTCAGCTTCTCATATGTCAGAGAGTGATCCTTGGCTGAAACGTGCTCCTGGACATCCATGTCACTCTTGTATTGGGGAGCCCAGAACAGGACCCAGCACTTCAGCTCTCTCGCAAGTGCTGAATAAAGGGGAAGGATCCCTTCCCCCAGCCTGCTGGTGACACCTTTTTTAATGCAGCTCATGAGCCCCTAAGCCACCTTTGCCTCAAAGGTATGTCGGTGGCTCATGGTCACCTTGGGATTTGTCTTGACTCCTAGATCTTTCTCTTCACAACTTCTGTCCAGCAGGCTACTTTCCAGCTTCCTTCATTAAAATAATAATAATAAAAACGAGGTCCTAAAACTCTTATGTTCCTTTTTAATGTTTTGTTTCCTTTACTTTTGTTAAAGATAACATGACTATGCTGTGAGGTTAAAATGTGATCGAAACACTTCAGATTAACCTCAAGTTAATGCCTATTTCTCCATTTAGAGCCACACATGCCTGGGTTCTTCAGCACAGATGCCTTTGCAGAACTGATGACTTAAATTAACCCTAAATGCCACTTCTGCAAATTAACTTCCTGACTAAAACAATGCAAATATTAAATTTATTAGCCAGTCTTAGAAGTCAGAAATTATGAACGGATGTTGAAGTTTTATTACATTATTTCTAATATTAAGCATGCTGGCTGAATTTCTGGATTATTTTAATTATAATGAATCTGGCTGATCCTTGTAATGTAGGAAACTCACATTTGAAATATTTTCTGAAATCTCTTCTCAAAACAATTATTATTCCATTTCTTATTATAAGTGCCATATAGTTACTGACCTGTGTTCTTCCTAGTGAGCCAAAAATGATTCCTGCAGTCAGCTTAGAGGGCTGAAGATACTAAATCTCATTTTAGTTAGTGCTAGTAAATGTGGGTTGTGTGATGCGCTTTGCAGAGGTGTATTTTTTAATACAGCATCTGGGGACTGTCTAATTATGATTACTTTCTCGAGAGGGTCCTGTATACTTATCCTGTAGCTGTGAGTCTGAAGTAATTGTCTTCACACTTTTAAGCCTGCTTCCAGCTCGTGTGCTATACTATGTCTTGTGTCAGTTTTCTATTTCCATGTATTTTATTTTTCTAAAAATTTAAGATGATCGAATCCTAATTTTCATCTGCCACTTCTAACCCTTTTTTTTTTTTTTTTCTGAATGCCAATGAGGTATGATTATTCATCATTGCATTTACGATAATGTATTTTAAAAATAATTGTGATTTTTATCCAGGTATCACAATTGCATTAGATACTTTGATTTATAGAACTTTCTTTAGGGAATACAAATATTAAGTAGTGTTTTTCATTTCTTAGATGAATGAGAAATTGCATTAGACACCAGAAAATCAGTTGTTCTTTGAAAAATAGCAAAGCTTGTCTTGTAAATTCTTGACCTTTTCTGAGTTTATTGCAACTATCGCAAAGTTACCATTGCAGTGACACTGATGATGAGCGTTATGTATTGACATATCATGAAGTGTTAATTGTGTTAATTTTTAATCTGTGGAATAATTATACCCTCAATCTAGAGCTGATTGAGAGACAAATATAGGCAATACAAAACAATTCTGGACCTGAGCATCTGCTCAAGCATCACCTTGCAGTCTCTTCTAAAATTTTGGCTAAAGGCCCAGCTGCTTCTGTACCCTTATTAACATAAAAAAGTAGATGTGGCCACCTTGTAGCCATGCAGAGATATGTCTGGTCAGTCCTTTATTCGCAGTGGTGGCTACTTCAGAGGAAGAAGGAAGCTCTCCCTCATAAATCTCAGTGTGAATCAAGACACCACAGGGGTACATTTTATCTAGGCCTAGGCGTAGATAAAGTGATGTTGTCAAGTATTATTACATGTTTTGATTGTACAGCTACATAATAAAACAATTATAATCCACCAGTATTTTGAGTTCAGACTGTATTCTAATCCATATATTTATCTGTGTCTAAGCCACTCACTAAAATTTTAGGAACACTGTAAAATGTGAAAGAAAATGTTCAGTAAAACGTGAAATTAAAGATATTTATGGCAGCTGGATCCAGTATGGATGGATGAACACAAAACATATTTTTCAATTTATGTTGTTGACTTGTTATTTTTATAATTACTGTTCTCTATAAAGCAAGTCAAACTTTCTGAAAGCAAGTGCAGTAAATAAAGGCAGCATTAAGATTGTTAGCTACAGGTATCAAAATATGACCGTAAGCTGTGATACAAAGGCTTGTTCTGAATAACTGGACAGTTAGCTTGTCTATTTTTATCTCAATGGGATTTAACTTCATAAGTTCTTGGTCAAAGAAGCAATTCATATGGAAATTTACTTCACAATCGCTTTTTTGTCCTTACAGCACTGTCTTCAGCAATTTTTGAAAAGAAAAAAAAAGGGGGGGCGGTGGATCTGTAGTGAAAGGATACCTGTAAAGGTTTTTTTGGTAGCAGGACTTAAATCTGAAATTAATTACTTGTTGGTCAGAAATTCACTTGTTTTTTACCACATTGCGTAATATTTGGGCCAAAGTGTATGATCACTTAGGAATTATTGTAGAAGTGGTTTGATTGTATTCCATACTTCATTTGATATTCTGAATGCAACCACCCACCCTAGGACAGGGGCAGTCCCCAGGAGATGGCAGTCCACGGGTCACCCATGCCAGAGCAGGGATGCTTTGGAGGAGCTCCACTGGGGACTGGTGCTTGAGCCCTGAACAGCAGTAAGAAACAAAGAACAGCAGACAACTGCTGAAGGAAAGCCGAAATGAGGAGTGGGGTTAGGGAAGGTAGGTGTATGGTTTAGGATAAATGTGGGGAAGAGCGAGGAAAGGCATTGACTGAAGTAGTTGCTTGATTGTTCATCAGATCCTTTATTTTCCATACCCAAATCAGTGGTTAAATGTTGCTGTTAGTTAGCAATAAAGTAAGTAGAAATTGCCTGGGTTGCGAGAATTGTCTGTGACAGCCACAGAAAAAGAAGAAATAAGGAAAAAAAAAAAAGCCACTCTGATTCACGTAGTTCAGAATTGGAGTTTCCAGGGTCTCTGCTGAGTATCTAGGTATTCCTGACTCAAACTTGTATTTAAGCAAAACAATTACTTATACTATGGTACCTTTGAGAGATGTAGAAATGAAAAGCCAACTTCAAGGTCAAGCTTTCAGTTCAATTTCTGATTCAATTTATTTATTTAACCTGAAGAAAACTCATGAGATGTAAAACATTTGACTTCTAACATGATTCTTGAAAGAGGCGATAAATTTATACTTGTACAAAAACATTCAATATAAAGGGCAGCTGTCAAAAAGCTTTTGTACTATATAATGAAATGAGGTTTTAAAAAAATATGCTGAGTTCAAATCCAAGATCTCAGTCAAGTTAAATGATTAAATGGTGAATATTTTTGAAATCAATAGCCTTTGCAGTCAAGGTGCCTTTCTGGAAGTTCTCTTTAATTTGCATGATGAAACTCAAATGTGAGAAGTGATGCACAAAAATACAGAAAGAAGTATGTGCAAGTCAATTTTTTTTTTTTCATTATGCGTTAATGCAGTACTTTTAGATCTTGTGTGCCTTTTTTCCTTGCACTACAGTAACTTCCTTCCAATAATGGTAGCTCAATCAAAAGCACTAGTTTGTTGTTGTTGTTGTTTTTAATTTATTGGAAGACATGGAGCAGCTGGAAGAAATACTTGTAGCTAATAGTGAAATTCGGTTTTCTCAAAATATCTCTTTTGCAAGTTACATTGTTCTGTCTTTTTTCAGTCTAGGTATTTGCTCAGTGTTTCCCCCTATTATAGCACTTCAGCATCTTTTACGGCAAATGTTAAGAAACAGATTTCACTTAAGTGAAATCTGTTTGGTAGCATCAGTTGAAAATTTAGTCCATTGCTTGTTTCTGTCCTTGGTACAAGATTCATAATCTAAGCAATGCTTTACAAATCATGTTTTCAAGGAAGAAGTGAGTCATTGGTGCTTGTGAGAGCATAGTTTTGTGCATGAAGAGGTTCGTATATGTCTGAAGTAACAAATGTCCACATGGAAATTGCTTTAATGTAAGCAAATGCTGAATGGCTCTTGTCTGGAAGCTGCCAATATGGTGGTTTCTCTCTATACATTTTTAAGCTGTAAATATATGTACAGGAATAATAAGGTTATAGAAAAAAACATTACCAGTGCTTAATCTTCTTTGGCAGAAAGTGAAGAACTAATTTTTCTGTTATCTGCAGGCACACAACTCAAGTGTTTTTTGCTTTGACTTGGTTATATGTTAAGGAGGATGAAATGTTTCCTCAAATACTGCAGTGCATTTTGTTCCCTATTAAATGCAGAATGAGTGCTTAAAAGCCAGGGCTTATATTTCTGTCAGCACAATCTGAACTGAGAATGCTCATGAGGTCAGCTGCTGAGCAGCAACTGAAACCGTCAGAACTTTATGAAAGCTAATTTGGTAAAAATACAAAAAGCTCCAAGGAATTCTGTGATTAAAAAAAAAAAAAAAAAAAAAGAAACAAGAAAAATATTTGAAGTAGAGTTTGACAAGAAGTTTGTGGTAGCAACAGCTGCACTTCAAAAATATGTAAAAATCTTTTGACGTAAGTGTATGTGTTCATGCTGTTATCTGTGTGGCTGTATCTCTGGGTATTTGAATTTGTATATATGCAGTTCCAATAACACTTCCAAGAACACTTGTTTGAGGGCCATTCTTTGACTTGTGAAGGTGTTTACCTTTGCTTTTTTAGTGCCCTGTTAAATTTTTTCTGTTGAAATTATTAGTCGAGGTATTGAGTGGTTACTCATTTATACCTAGTCCGGTCTTTAAACACTTGGCAGCTTTCTTCGGTACAGGTTTTTGGGACTGCCTTTGAACGAGGGATTGCAGTGTGTGGAGGAGTCACATGGGGGTGAATGCTGGAGGCAGGTTTGTCTTAGTGACTCCAGCAGGGTCTTGGAATTTTATGGCATACCAGCATCTTCTGCTATTCCTTCTGTGGCAGAAAAAGAGCTGGATGTGATTTTCTTTATTAGGTATTTGACGTTACATTTAATAACAGCAAGTGCCATTGTCATTTTATATTTCGGCTTTTATCAGGAACACATTTCCTACTTGAAGAAAATATCTATCACTTCAAGCTTTATTTCAGTTAACATCCAATCCTAGCTGAAGTGTAACTGTTACAAATACACTCCGGTGCTTGTACATATATCAGTCTTAGTAGCCCCATGAAATTCAGTCAAGGTAAATCATAGTTCCATGGAGTTGGGGGGTCTATTGCTGTGAAAAAAGCTAAGTGCCTGTAACATGGCAAAAACACAGTTGATGCTTGACAGCAGCAAGCACTGGCATCCAACGTGTGGAACAAAGTGATTCCAATCAGAATTCTGGGAAAGTTACAGTATTTTAACTCACATATCATTCTGACCTATGTTTGCAGTGATAACTCTGTTTCAGCTGTTTAAGAAATGTAGATGATAGTTGCTTTTGCGAAGCCCTTGCATTTTGTACAGTGCTACTAGGCTGAGTGCAAGGGCTGCTTTTCTGAAGGCTTGTTTAAGAATGGTGAGAAGTTTGTGTTAACATCTCTAATGATGTTCTCTGATTTATTTTTTTTTTATCTTGTTTTGGTTTTGTCCTAAATTGTGTAAGTGCCATTACTTAATAGTGGTAAATGATGCTATTCTGGAGAGCACAACTCCACAAGAAAAATGGTAATTCTAGGGGTAGAATAAAAATAAAACAGTGAATCTGTAATTTCATGTTTAGTGAACACATTAGGGGCTTTTCAGAATTGACTACCATTATAAATTAGTTATTACCTATGCTTCAGTCTAATCTAAGTCCATAAACTTTTGGCCGAAGTATAATTTCAAAGTTTAATAAAGCCATTATTTATTAGTATATGTATTTTTCCTATGCTATGCTGAAGGACACTTTTCCTAGATGTTGGGAAAGTGTGATCATGTTAAATTCAGATTGTCAGTATGCCCACAAGACACGAAAATAAGCAAGACAGACTGAATACTTGAAAGATTTTCAGTGGAAAATGAGAATATCAATAAGCAGAGTATTCTGTTGTTCTAGCTAACAGAAAAACAGCAACTGTTTTGTGCGTATCCAACTGTTAGATTCAAGAGTGAAAATCAGCGTAAGTGCACTTAATTACTTCTGGAAATGTTTTTGTAATTGAATGAGCATGTTTCTTCTGCAATGTATTCTTGAATTGTCCAAAAAGGCTTCAGTTTTCACATGGCTGTGTGAAGGTCAGTTTTCTTTGGGCATGTTTTTGTTCAGGATAAATTCTTTAATAATCTGTCTAGTAGATCTAGGTCAACTTTATAGCTCATGAGTCTATGAGCTATTTTCAGGAAAGGTATTGCTGTTGAACTTATGGTCAGGTCCATAACCTTCCCTTACTGTTGCAGACTTCTAGAAGAATGGCTGTGTAGGAAAAGTTTCTGTTCACAAACATTTAATTTGATATTATGCCAGGAAGGGAAAGGATGGAGCATGGTATAATATTTTAGTGGTAATGAAATTACGCCTGGGATGTCTTTGGTACTCAAATTCAATGTAAAAGTATAGTGAAAAGAGTTTGCAGTCTGGTTCTTATATGTTGAGTTTAGCATGATAAATAAAAATTTATTTATTTAGTAGCTCGCAATTTTAGCTGTCAGAGTAAATGTGTATTGGTTTACATAGCTTTGTAGGATAAGCCTTCCAGTGGTGATTTGGTGTGCTTAATATTAGTTCTGATTATCTCATACATGAGTTATATTCTGGTTCATGCTCGCTAACTTTATAGTCACTGTTGTTTCATTCTAGCATAAGACAGAGCAGAGTAAGGATATTTTTTTCATACATAGCTATCGATAGGAGTGTACTATCAATGGGTTGTCATTTGCAGCAGATTGTCAGTTCTTGAATGTGGTGCATGATTAAGCACCGTCCTGACTATCTGAGGAGGAAAAAAACAAAAACAAAAACATAATGCACATGATCAAAAATGGGTAAAAGGAGCAAATATTTGTTGACTTTGCCACTTTGTTCTAAGTTTTTCTTAAAGGCATCTTTGTAGCCTCACTAACTGAAACTAGCTGGAAAAATAAGTGACATCACATGGATATTATAAGCATGTAATTGATTTCAACATGGTAAATGTTAAGAAAACAAATGAACAGTGTTTGGGTGTTTTTGTTTTGTTTTGCCTTTTTTTTTTTTTTTTAATAGGTGAAAAGGGAAAAATGTGGTGGTAGGAGAGGGGAACTACTAGCATTTCACTTAAAACAGATGAATATACTTACCCCAAACTCATTAAATGAAACTTGAGATATCTCTGTTCTGTAATATTTCTGGACCAAGTGAGTTAGAATCTAATGAAGATCTGTTCATTTTTTTCTACCTGTTCCAGTGCAGCCCCTGAGCGCTGGGAGGCATGGGACAGAGCAGAGTTCTGGATGTCAGACTTGGTATGCTTCATCTGACATTCTCTGTGATTTATCTTAACACTGATAATGAGATCTACTCATTAAGAATAGAAAAGGTAGGTAGGTTTGGAGAACAACAACAACAACAAAAAAAACTGTTGTTTGTCAACGCAGTTTTTTAGTGTGGTATCTCTCAATGCTTTGAATATGCTACCATATTGTTGTGGTAGGCTGCATCATCTAATTCTAACAAGCTTCTTGAGGCAACTAACTAAATCTGAATGTGCTTTGTTTTGTGGTTTACAGTGTTTTCTTCTTCAGTCTGGTGCATCTGTTTCAGATTTTCCTGCCTTTCTTCTTCATGTGAATTCCTCCCTCATGAATTTTAGGGTCTCTTGCCAGATTGAAGGGTGTGCAAGGAAAGCCTGACAGCAGGCAACAGAGTGTCTGAGCAGAGTTTATTGTACCATTGCCCATAGTTTCCTTAGGTCTGTTTTGTGCTTGGTGTTAATAAATGACATTTTCCTCTCATGTTGAAATATGAGGAGGAAGATACAATAAATGATGGGCATAGTTATACTCTGTTTAAAATATGCTCCAGCTAGGGAACTTTGCAATGACATACAACAATTTGTGGGGAGATTAAACATTTTTCCTTTCAACTAGACATTAAAGCTCTTACTCTGCCTTGTCTTTCAAGTTTGGATTCTTTTGACTACCTGACAGATGCTGTTCCTGTTTGCAGTTTGCATGTTTGGTATGTAGTAGAAAATAAAGATGAGATTGGAAGATAGTTAGTAATCGTTAATAAATGTTTCTAGGCCAGTACTGGAATGGAGGTGTGTTGTTCCCCCCTCAACACACAGAGAGGTTACAGATACTAAAATTGAGAGTAATTAAACAAATGTACTCTAATGAGTACAGAGTTTTGGGTTGCCTTAAGAATCTGCTATATTTCAGTAAAAATTGTGTTTTCCTCAAGTGTAATAGCACTGTTGGACTGTTGCTTTCATTGTGCTTGTTATCTTTGAAAATCTTTTCATTTTGGAAACAAACATGTTACTCCATTGTTCTTGGAGATGGAAGTAATAATGTTTGTGCTTCTTCCTGCTGACAATTCATAGTTTTCTTAACTTGAAAAATATATATATATAATGATCTAATATTATAGATTCATAATTTGTATAGTATCATATTGTTCTCCTTGGTCATCCTTGATGGTCTTCTGAAAGAATGACTCGTTAGTGTAGAAAGGACAACATTGTTTTCAAGCTAATTGCTGTACAGAACAAAAATAAGTTCCTTGAGGTTTAAATTGCACATATAATTCATAGCAGACTGCAGTCTGTTTGCTAAATATACCTGGAATACTAATTATAACCCTAATAAAAATGGTCTCTTCAGACCTTACGATGAGCTGCTTTGACAATTGGGAACCTGCAGGGTGAGACTGTCTGCAGTAGTTCTGTGTACCGAGTGTTAGAGGGCTCAAGTCTGATTCATTAACTAACAGATTACAACAAACATTAATCTTTGTGCCTTCCAGCATAAAGCTAATGAATAGCAAATTCCTAGTCTGTGGGTAGAGTGTATTTGTGTTTTCAATTTGGCTGCGGGAACTCCAAGGATGACTTAGTTCTATATACATTGCTCATTAGTGCTATGTAGCTGACTGAGTAGGCCACAGATAGTGAAGCATGCTTATAAACTGAATTCAACATCACCAGAAAATGTAGAACACCTGCTTAGCATAATGCTGGATGATCTGTCAGTCTTTAAAGGTGTCTTTGGGATAGATAGCAGCATTGTACCCTGATTATAAGCAAAAAGGACTATGCTTGCTAAAAAGAGCCAGAAGTTGCACTGCTTTTTTTAAAATGAGGATTCATTTTGTTTTTTCTTCCATAGTGTTTACATCAGGGATTTGCCTGGGAATTCACAGTTCTGCTCCACTGGTGTGTGAAGAAAGGAGCTGCTAAAAGGCCCCCGGGCCTTAGTGTGCTGCTTTCTCTGTCGTCCTTCCCTGTAGTTTAAATATGATGCCTTTCTTACCACTTGGCAGTTCATGACTTTGAGAGGAAGCATTTGAAAGGAGGAGGGTGGGAAAGCACTGTGGGTGGACTTCCTTGACACAGCCTGCTTCACTGCTGAACCTGGACGTGGATTTGGACTGCTGTGGAAGTTAAATATTGTAGGAAAAAAAAATGCAATTGTAAGTTTAAGAAAATAATATAGGATCAGATTTGGGTTGTTCCTTGCGTCAGATATCTCAATATGACTGATCAGGGGAAGCTTGTACTTTGAGGCTGTTTCACTAAACAAAAGTAATTTCCTTGGGAGAGACTCTGCATTAAGATTTCATCATTAAAGCTATCAGATTCATTTTTTTCCCCAGTTTTATAAATTTAATGTAAATATTTTTCATGGTTCTCTAATTTAAAAAAAAATGCTATCTGTAACACAGACAGCTTTGTCAAAGGTAGCTTATGCATGCTTAAGTTGTAAACAGGCATTATACAATGAAAGTTCAGTGTGTAGAGGATACTGCAATTATCAGGGAGAGTTTCAGTTAACTAGACAGCTAACTTGGGTTTGGCTAAAAACAGAACTTAAATACAGCCCTTGTCCCCGCCCCCCTCCCCCCCCCCCCCCCCCAATGTACATGCTCTAACTTTTGCATTATCTTTCTTTTCTCCAAACCGTGTTTGCTGAAGAACATTAGTTTCACAGCCTGTTTCAAAAGAAAATTAACTGTAAATGATGAGTTAGACATGGATTTTTGAATGCCTACAGTCCGCTGATCATAATTTCCTCACTTTGGCTACATTAAAAATAGAAACATAAAAATACTTCACTTAGAATATATGAACTTATTCCTGGACTTTTAAAAGCAGGTAATGTGAATGATAATGGATCAGAATTTAATATATACTTAGAAAGTGGCACTGGGGAATCACTGAAAGATCTCTCAGGGAAGCGCACAAGCTTTCTTGAATACAGCAATAAAGAAAAGGTTGTAAAACTTCAGGGAAAAAAGTACACAGGAAGCTAAAAGAGAAATCCCTCCCTTACAATTGTTGTTGTCCTAAATCGGAAACATTCTCCCTCACATCTTTGCTAATCCCTGGATGTGTGAAACTAGCTAAAGGTGCCTTGAAAGTGTTAAGCTTTTAAAATTTGTGGCAGGGAATCACTTCTGCACTGTCTGTAATGAAAAATACTCATATGTCCCCAAGAGCAGAATACTTTGACAGAATAAGTGTCAGCCCTTCCTTTCCTGAAGAAGTCTTTGGGCGATGCCAGCTTATATCCTGTATAAATTATCTTAGAGAAGCTCTCCAAGACAAGCAATGTGAGAGGAGACATTCAATATCTTCCTCAGGAGGTGAAGGTTACTATTTTAGGGCCGTTTCTGATCCATACCAAAGTTCAGATTGCTGATTTTATGATAGATGTCAGCATCTAATATTGCTCTCCTGTAGTTATTTTTGAATGAAATAGAGTAATTTTCTTTCTAATTTGTAAATCTGAGTATCAAATAGTGCCTTTTGAGCTTAAACACTTCATTTTTTGGAGGTAGGAGAGGGATGTATTTCCCTATGAATCTCAAAGAGGCTGGAGGTGCTCTACAACTGAAATACAGATGTTGAGAATCCTGGTTTACTTTCGTCTTGTTCCCTGAATCCCCTCCTCTGCCAGGGGCAAATGCAGGCCTGCAATATCTGCAGTATGGAGCTCTTCTGTACCTCCAAACTAGAGAACAAATAAAATAATTACAGAAAAAAGTTGAACAGAAGGGGGACAGAAAAATCATTATCACATAAAATTTTGTTATCCGTATATGACGGTTTTGCAAAGGGTTGTCATAGTAATGATGGGTAATAAGAAACCTTTGCAAGTGACCTAATAGAAGCAATGTGTCTTAAGAAATCAGCTACAGTTAGCTCAAGGAAGAATCCTTGCTTCAAGCTCAAACATAGACATGCATTAGGCTGCAAACACAAAGTAATTGACTGCTCCCGTTCCACCTATTTTTTCTCCTTCTTAGCCTTCTGTAGCTAAGCAGCAAAGGTGAATTCATTTGGAAATAACTTAGAAAAAAGAGACTTGTTTTCAACAAAGAACTTCTTGTCAAATTGGTTATTTAACTGCTCACTGTGATGGCATGCATGTTTTTTGCTGGAGATGAGCAGAGATGGGCTTAAGCTTCTATAATGAGATTGGTGCGGAGCTTCCACAGACTCCAGTCTCATAGAAAGTTGCTTGTGTTCTAATGTTGGTTTGCTTTGTCAACCAAAAAAGTGTCATGCATTTTTCATATCGTAAACATACATTGAACTGTTGGTTTTACCATATGCGTTAAATTGAACATGACAGTAACAAAGCAAACAACCTCAAGGGTCAGAAATGAAATGATGTATTCTGTCTTCTTTCTAGGGTTAGTTTTTTGGTTGTTTGCTTTACAAGCAATAAACTGTACTAAGCATCCTGTGCTTTTAGACATAAGCTTGTGAATACATTGTAGAGATGGCAGGGTAGAAATAATTAGTTTTGGTTCAATAGCAAACAGACAAAGTTCAAACAAAATATTTCTGTTTTCATAACACCCCTACTTCCACCCCCAGTATTGGAAACTGATCTGTTCAGCTCCTTGAAGTGTTCTTTGTGTTACGCAGGCTGTGGATTTGTACTGCCTTTGAAGTCTGATATGGGAAATATGAAGCTAATTAGTTACTCTGAAAGGTGAGATGATGAAGAATCCATGAATCCCATTTATTTACAGCTTTTTTTTTTTTTTAGCATTTATTTACTTTGTACAGAATAGGATGATTGAGAATGGCTTTGATTTTTTTTTTCTGTTGGAGGAATCATTCACATAAGGAATAGTATTGTTGTACTCCCACCATCATGAATGTTTCTCTTTAAAGGGAGAAGAGCATCAGCAAAGCATGCCAACAATTCTCAATTCTTAGTGATCTAATACATTGTTAAGTGACATTGTCTGAGGTGAGAGCTAAATTAGTGGAAAATGGGATCCTAAATCTCCTAGGTACTAATAACTGACTTGTTGGATATAGGGAATGTACAAGCTTTTTTTTTTTTTTTGATTCTGTGGGTTCATTACTACTTTTTTTTCCTTCCAGCAAGAGTTTCTTGTTAAATCAGACCAAACAGAAATACCTCTGAAATTATTACAACTGCATCAATTAGCATTGCCATGTCCCTCCTGTCAGGTTTTTCCATTTTGAGGTAAAATCTAGGTATCTTCAGAAGATAATCTGTCAAGTGCAGTATTCAGTTCTCTTTGGCAAGTTTTTAGTGATCCAACATTACTGAATGTTCCATCAGTCCCTGGTACACACAACATACAACAATTGGATGTACACCCAACTCTAATAGTGAGACCAGCTTTAGTAATAAAAGGACTGCTCAATCATAAATAGTTAGAAATTAATAGTTTTCCTTTTAATAATAGACAATGCATTTTAGGTAAAAGTGCGTTGGTCTAACAGGCTAAGTAAGAAAAGCAAATGAAAAGCCTTGAAATTTGGGGGTAAGGGAAATTAATCAAGTGTAGTTGCTAAAGTAGGGCAGTTTCCTAATGACTATTTCATGTCATGAAATGACAAGAGAGAAAAGTGCATGAATAGTAAAATTGCTGCTGTTTTCTCCTCTTCGCTTCATGAAATTAATCACAGAACAAGCAAAAGCATAAGAATTCCCAAGTATTGTTTATAATATAAACAACAGACAGTAAGATTAACAGGCAATCCCTATGTAGCTCTTGGTAAATTTGCTACTAAGCTTATATTGCAAACAATAAATGTTATATCACCAAACATTTGGAACTGTTTTCTTGAATTAGATTTCAGAAGATATTGTCCTTTGAAGTGTACACGTTGTTTTTTAAGATTCAATGTGCCTAGGGTGTGTTATTTATTTATTTATTACTGGAGAATGTTACTGGAAAAACACAGGGTTTGTACACAGCATTATTTCTATAGAATTCCATTAAAACACTGAGAACTTTATTGCTTGTATAATGTGCGGAATTATCTGTTTTATTCACTACTAGAAAGGAAGCTCGAGTCATTTTGAAGGGTCTTCACTACAATGATAGCTACACAATATTTATTACAAGGATGTAGTGTCCAAACAACTTTGCTCTTAAAGCCTTTCAATATTAATTATTAACAACTCTTAGCATTTAAGAGAACAACAAAATGATGTGTATGTAATGATTCATCCAAACAGAAAAACATAGTTTGTTATGGATTTCCTCACCCAGGTTCCAATTAGGTCCGTATCAGCCGCTCCCGTTAACATAATAGTGAAGTTGGCCTCTTTTCTATAATTCATGTGCTGCAATTGCATCTACTATTTGCGTGTTTGTGTTGTCTTTGAAAACCTAGACCTGACCGTATGAAAAATAATGTATTTTGCACAGGGAAAAATAATCCGTCTGTTCAGAGAATAGTCTTAGATGGTCAGCCACCTCACTTTGCTACTGTTGTACTTCAATTATTTGATTTTATAACAGCTTTCAGTAATTGAACTGTCATAAATAAGCTGTTGTGTGTGTGCAATGATCATTTCCTGAAAATTGCGGATATTAGCCAAGACTTGCAACAAGAATAGGGAACAAAAAATGCAGGCAAAAGATGTTTGTCTCTGAGCAAACCTGTAATTTTGTTTTTCAAGTTTTGATATAAGATGATGCCGTTGAGTTCAAGAGTACACCCTGCCACAGAGTATGCTGCCTAACTGGCATCTCTGCAGATATAAGAAAGCAGAATTGTTCTGGGTCTCGTTTGTAGCATAAGTGGATGTGTGAAATGTATGAGTTTGAAGGATGATTAGCAAAACACTTTTATCACAACATCATTTTTTATTTCTGAGCTACATAGGAGTGTGTAACTGCATGTGTGCAGGATTTTTTTCTAAATTCTCCCAACTGGGAGTATATGAATATATCATCAAGGCTCTACATCACCTCTGCTGCTCTGCAGTTAATGAAATAAATATAAGATTCTACCTACGATAATGAATAGCATATATAACTAGCAAAGGCTGTGGGTATTTTTCAAGACTTGAAGTGCTTTCAATTTAATCCTCAAGAGAAAGGAATATAGAGGAAAATACCTTGTGTTTTGGCTAGATGTGTTTTTAGATATAAATATGTACGCATGAACTTACAAAGCACTTCATTTCCCTTGGGTACAATTCCTTTCTGGGATTCATGAGAAGAGATGCACCAGGTGGAAGGAGAAGTTGGTCTGAAAATACATCTGTTATTTTTTACTTTTGTTAGAACAGTGAACTATTCACGGGGAGGGAGCGAACAATGATAGAATTATCAGGAAGTCAATACACCAGATCTTGTTGCTTGTACAATTCGTGATGTGGGATATGTTAAATACAGCTTTCACCCTGTAAGCAGCTAATCCTTTCTCATAGCTAAGAATACCAGTATATAATTGAGTATAAATGAAATCCTTCATGCATATTTGTTGTAGTTAAACATCTGGGTGTAAATAAAACAAGGTAAAATACATCACTCTGAAAGACTGGACTTGTCCTTGGTAAGTGATCTCATATTGTAATTCCCCCTGAGAAAACCATTCTCAAGTTCAGGTACAAGCTAAATCAATAAACCCTTTAAATTGCTGCTGGCTTATATAGGTTGTACGCATTTTCTAACCTTCTTGGAAAGCGTAGTGGTAAATAGAAATGCCTCCTTTACAGCCTCCTGAAAGACTGACTACTGTTCACTTTGATGTGGGAGTTTGTTACTAATCTGTGCTAAAGCTTGGATTGTTTCTCACAGTCAGGCTACTTACTCCTCAGTACTACATCCAAGTGCAGTGGGAAAGGTGTTTAAAACTAAGTGCTTACACCAGGGGATAAGATCTTCCCCAGGCCTTTGCCTGTGATATTTCAGGTCCAACAACAGCAAAAAAGCTCAGTTGTCTGTGGCACTCAGTGTGTCCAGAGAAGTGGAAGCTCCAAGATTGAACTCCCTGAAGAGTAAGCCATATCAGAGAGAAGTTGAGTATAAGGTAAAGCTAACTGATGTAATTTATTTAACTGGTGCAAGATATTTAAGTGCCTTTTGATCATCACTTCTTCCTTATCTAGCTAAGTGCTTGCACGACTGTGCAGGAGGGCAGATTTAAGACAGGAGAATACATACACACTAGCTCCTGATATTTCCATGGTCTTTATTTTTCTTGAGAGGGGAATTAGAGAGGAGGTTTTTTAAGTTGTGTATAGAGTTGATCAAATTTGTATTCCTGAACAATTTTTAACGGAACTCTTTATTGTATTTTGTTGTTATGGGAAAAAAAAAAATGAACGATCTGAATTAAATGATGAAATCTGGCATATCAGGTGTTGAGGAAAATTTAAATAAAGTACTATTTGTAGACTGTAAGTTGGAGAGTGTACTGATATTAGTATGCTCATAACTAGGGAAATCTCTCCAGCAGATGTAAAAAATGACATCGTTGAAGCATTGCTAGAACTCATTTGAGTGACACCCGCAAAAGACGATACACAATAATAAAAATAAAAAGTTGTGGAAGTCACAATAAGAAAAATTATAAATGTTGACAACTGTATTAAGTCATGTCTGGCTTCTGGCTGAGTTAAAATAGGCTGGAGCTGAAGGAAGTTCTTCCTTTTGGGGAGAGAAGTTGTGTTGGTTTTACTCAGGCGGGCAGCCGAGCTCCACCACAACCACTCTCTCACTCACACAGAAGTGATGGCCAGTATATTGAACCAGCCTCCTTAATTTGCACATATGGTGAATTTCAGGCACGTTCATGTGCCATTCTCTGAAACAAACCTTTGATCTCACAAAGTGCATTGACAAAGAAGTTCGCTATGTAGCATTTGCTTCCATTGATCCTGAAAATCTATGCAATGGAAATGTCATTCAAAGCAAATATGGAATGAGAAGGGAAACAAATGTATGTTCACAGCTGTTCTGTGTCAATTAGGTACTCTCCAAGCAAACTTGGTTCACATAGCTCTTGGTGTAGCTGAAGAAGAGCTTATATTGCTGTGAACCTGATAAAAACTTTAAAGTGAAGTTAAGAGGTAGATTTTATTCCATCTACAAGATGTACCAGGTGCTAGTTGCTGATGAAGGAGGCATATGTTGAGGGAAGAGTTAGTGCATGAGAAAAGAAAAGTCTGTAGGAAGTGAGATGGGCATTTGCTTTTGGTGTTTGCTTCTTATGTATATATATTTTACATATAGCTGCATTTCACCAATCCAGAAGGATTTTCTCAACAGCAAATAAAAATTTGCATGAAACTTGTTAACAACGTTTTTCTTTAGCACTTGTTTTACACTCTGTACCTGGTAAATTTAGCTGTTTCCCTTCTGATTCCATCCCTTGTATTTCTCATTTTGATGTATGCAGAAAATAAGTATTTTTTTAAAATTTAAAAAAGAAAAAATAGTCAAAACTGTTAGGAATACTTATATTTGCACTTGGTAATGTTTTGCGCTATAATTTATGCTGTGACCTTTGAAAAACCTCTCAGATATCTGTAGTTCTCACAGTCTCTCTAAAAATCAGGAAAAGTTATAAAAGTAGAGTGATATACTGCTGTTCCCAAAGTGACTTAAAGATGAAGCTGCTATGGAATCAGTGTCCAACTGTCAGAATGGTATATTCCTGTAGTTTTAGTTTCTTATTGCTCTGTGTCACAGGAGCATCATGGTCTTGCCTTGAACGAGAGCTATGTGTCAGGGCTTAGCAAGCCCTGGCTAAGAGGAGGATGTGAGCAAGAACAGTGTGGCGAGACTTGGTATAGGCTATGAATCATCAAATGAAACTGCTGGAATGCATACCACAGTGCTAGGGAGGGCTGATCTGACAGTAGGCTTGTATTAACAGCTGGCTATAAAGGTCTGTGTTTGCCCCAAGCTCAAGTGTGCCCAACACATGAGTGGCTAGTGGGGAGCATCTTAGGCAACTGTATTCCGTTGGGTGTATGTACGGCTTTGATTGTGAAGCTTGTCCTGACGCAGCCTGTCCCTTGCCTAATCCATTTAATAAACTGAGGCTACTAATGTCTTGTGTTCCTTTTCCCCTTGTGATACTCTGTGTTCACTAAGGATGTTCACTCTCATGAAAAAATGATCCAGTTGTGATTGAGTCATTTGGATACTAAAGCGATAGATGCTATGGGAAATCCAAGGTCAAAACAAACAAACATTGTTTATAAAGCGCTTTAGTCACTGAACAAGTAAAAATAGTGGGAACGCTAATGTCAAGAAGGGAGCAGATCTCCTGAATACTCTGTCATAGACTTCAAGGGAAAACCATAAAAGACTTGATTTAAGGAGTGCTCCGAATCTCACGTACAAACTAGTAACGTGAGTTTCAGAATGGATAGATGACATGGTAATTAATAGTTTCCACTACCTAGAATTTCCATCATGAAGAAAAAAATTTTTACCCAGATTTTTGGAAATATAAAATCTGTCTTAGGAAAAAATACATGAAATAAACCTAAAGTAAAGAATGAAAGCATATCTGTTTTACTCTTCAGTTCTATTGTGTCATTCTTTGGAGTCTATCGATTCACACATTATTATGTTATTTCAGATCTATTACTGATGCATTGCCAAGCTATAAATATTACAGGCAGATTTTATTAAGTACATATTTTATTAAGCTTAACTATATGAAGACTAATTGTGTACAGTCTTGACAAAGGGAAAAATCAGTATCAGTCCAATGGCAATATCAGTTACTTAACTTCCATATCACTTTTCTTTTTGTGCAACTTATGATTCAGTAAATTTTTGAGTAGAATAAGAAAGGAGCACTGTACAAGAAAAAGGAGTAATGAATTAATATATGTTGCTTTATGTATCTTTTACAAGGAAAACCACAAAGTAGACCACGCATTGTTTTTTTGCATGTACCTTTTTCTGGATAGATTTCTATACCTGGATTAGAGAGGATTATACCTCTGACATATAAATTTGCAATATTTTGGCAAGTGTTAGATACAGAAATACTTTTCATTTATTTTGCATTTATAATTCTTTAAAATCTATTTAAATAACTTATTTATTTATTTTCAGCATGTCTCTTTTTCATGTTTCAGAAGTTGACATGTTTTTGAAATTGCCATTTCTTAGCTTTCTGGGTAATTTTTTTTGTTCCTGATAATTTGTGTTCACTAGTTTTACACTTAGTTATTCCAGGTTTCCCTCACATAACTTCTGCTAAAAACAGACCTCTCAGAATTTTGTTGTTAAGGAGTCAGAGATAGCAGCAGTCCTTAGTTGCTTGCTTAGTTGTTTGCTTAGCTCTCCCAATTGCTATCAAGGACTTCTTACTACGTTTAAGCTGCTCAGGTATTTGTGTTTTGTTTAGATTTCAGCCTGCTGCTCAGAACTTCATATTTATTTTGTGCTGCTTCTATGTCTTCTTTGGCACTCTGACCTTTTTAATCCTGTTACATTTTATGCAACCCATGATCATTCCTATGGTACTGTACCTTGATGCTTAATAGGTACCGCAGTATTTGAATTGCTTTTCCTTTCTCTTTACTTGCCCTATTGGAAAAGAAAGAGAACCTGATGATCACATCATGTTGAAAATTAGTAAAGTAACATCATGGCTAAAGTCAAGATAACAGTTTTGATTGTTTGGCCAATATATGACCCTAACAAGAAATCCTTTTTGGAATTCATATTGTATTAGAAATAGAACTGTATCATATCTGAACAATTCAATTCCAAACAAATGCGTGCTATATCAGCAACAAGTTCAATAGTTCTCAATGCAATAGAGGTCTCCTTAAGTAAAGATTTATAAGAACATGGATGTTTATGCGGAACAGCAATTAAATACATAATTAGGTTTTATGCATATTTTAAGCAAGTGTTTGAAGTTTATTGAAGACGCTGTTCAAGATGTGGAGAATAATTTGCAATAAATCAATTGCAAATGAAAAAGGTATCATGGATGTGTGACTGCATCATTGCTGTGCCAATATGAAGAAAAAAGCAACATTTTAAAAAATTCTCTTTGAATATATTAAGGATCTTGAAGTAATGTTTCAAGTACTCCAAATCAACAGCATTGCAGAACATGCAGTCTTCTGTTTAGTGCAAGCTCAAAGAATATATTATTTTGAGAAAAACTGTTTTCACTGTGGACTGAACAAAGTTAAAGGTGGCTGGATACCATAAAGGCAAATTTAATGTTAAATTGATCAAAGTTGTCCTTTCTGGTAGAAAATGAACTATACAATTGCTTCTGTCTCTTCTGTTTATTGTTCTGGTGCTGCTGTTAACAGGGTGAAGAGCAGGTACAAGGACAGAACTGCTGGCAGAATTGCTGAACTTACACATTACAAGGAGATAGAGTTAACTTTTTTTTTTTTTTCCTTTCACGACAGATTCTGTAAAACAAATGTTTAGATAAATAGAACAGAATATTCTTACTCTTCTTCCTTCAGGAAAGAAGTCTCCTGAAGTGTTTTGTGGAGTTTTTCTTGGGTATAATTATCTAGCAAATAGATTAAAAACAAAACTAATGAAGCAACAAAAATAAAATCATAGAATCATAGAATGACTTGGGTTGGAAGGGACCTCAAAGATGGCCTAGTTCCAACCCCCTTGCCATAATCAGGGATACCACCCACTAGATCAGGTTGCTCATCTAACCTGGTCTTGAATGCCTCCAGGGATAGGGCATCCACAACCTCTCTGGGCAACCTGTTCCAGTGCCTCACCACCCTCTGAGTGAAGAACTCCCTCCTAACCTCTAATCTTCCCTCTTTCAATTTAAAACCTTTTCCCTGCATCCTGTGAATATCTGTTTGAGCAAAGAGGTGCTTTCCATCTCTTTTAGAAGTTGTCTTCATGTACTGAGTGCAAGCAAATGACACGTGATACCAAGCGGGTAGCTCAACATTAAGACAAGTCATGTTTAGTTTTAAAAATTGAGTGGATAAAATTGATTCAAATTAGTTAACGTTGTACTGTGTTGCTAGCCTTTGTACAGCCAGCACAAATGTTGAATGAACTTTGGTAAATCCAGATCTGAAGAAAATACTGCTAGGTGATCATAACACATCTTAGTATGATTATAGGAATCCAGCTTGCATTTAAAGCAAATGTTCCTTGAGACATGTGTCTGTCCAGAAATAATTACCCATGATAGCCATAGGTCTTGTGTATGTTTACAATTGTATATATATTGGAGTGTGTGTATATACAGACTTGTGTATGTAGAATCAAATGATCTGTGACTAATTTTTCATCTTGTTGCCTCTGTTATTAAAAAAAAAAAAAAAAAAAGTTTTAGAACTTTGATTTCTAGAACTGTCATCTGATTAGAGATGACCAGTGACCTTTTCTAAACTAAGTTGCTGAGCAGTGAAACAGGCTTTCATACTATTCACATGGAATTTTTTGCTAAGTGACATAGTATTATCTAAATTTTATCTTTATTGAGATAACAGCTTAGACAGAAAAAGAGTGGGATAGATGTCAATATGCTGCTGTTTGTTTTTATTAACAGCAGAACTAAATGTAAAATTCTAAACCAAGCAAGAGAAGAAATTATATAGCTAGCTGCGATAGAAATGCTAGCCTGACTATTGTCAGAGATGTTGGAAGAAAACATTGTTCATTATCTCTTGAGAATAGTACAAGAGTACTGAATTGAAGGGTAGTAACATTGAGGTCATAGTCAAAAGTTTTAAATTTGCAGCAGGAAATCTGAGCAGAGGAAATATTATAGATAAAAATGATGAAGAATATCAGAACTGAAACATAATTATGTTAACTATCCAGAAGAGAATGTTTTTTGAATAAATGTTTTTTCTATTACAGACTAAACCATGTAGAACTGATATGAAAAGTATCAGTTCACATGCAGTCTATAGTTCTACAAGTTTATACTTGTATATACATATACATACAAGTCTATAGTTATACAGTCTGTACTTGAACGGTTGTGCCAAGTTTGATAACTTCGAGAAGATTTAAGTGTCTGTTCCATATTATATCAGTATGGATTTATGGATTCAGTAAAGATTCATTGCTATAGGTAAAGTGCCTGCTGAATGTTGGATTAAAGAAAAAAAGACTTGGCCCACCTTTCTATGTTTGGAAGGGGGACACTTCTTTAGCATGCAGTCACAGGGTTCTATACAGTCCTTCATTAAGTTTACTCTACTTTTGTGGTCTAAGCAGTTTTCAGTAGATCAATAGAAGTTTGTTTGTTCGTTTTAATGAAGTTACACAGGACAGGTCAACTTGCTGTTTCATTTCTTGGGGCCATGTATCTAAGCCAACTACAAGTTTTCAGAAGTCTCCTTCGGTTCCATTAGTCACTGATGGGAACTGATATTTGCACGTTTTCCCTGGTGGGTCATGGATTCTACAGAGTCAAGAGTCTGCCAAAAAGATGCGAGGTTATTTTTGTTTTGTTTTGTTTTACAATCAGTGCATGCTTAGTAGTCATGTAAGTATTGACAAAGTGGTTTTTATTGGAACTGCTAATAAAACAAGCCTGGACCACATGCTTATTTATTAGTCTCAGTAGACGGGGTGAAATATTCCAACCAAATATTTTAATGCACAAACTATGGAGGTCAGATAAATAATTTGCCTTGGCTTTCCCTAAATCCACAACTATTTGGCTTCCTTTAATTTATTTTTTCATTTTCAAACACAATGTTCAGATAATTCCCAAATACTAAATATATAACATAGATGCTATTTGAGTGTGGAGAATTTTTGTATCTGACAAAGACTGGATTTCAGCAAGGACTTATCTACTGTTCATTTTAAAGCTTATGTGATTTTGTTTTCCAAATGTCATTTTCATTCATAATTGACTGACATCAGATTAATATACTTGAAACTGAGTCTAGACAGTATTGTATCTATAATATATATAATATATATAGTACATATTGCCTACATCATTTAGGTAACTGGATTATTTTGTTTGTTGGCTAATAATGACTTCCCTCACACTGAGTTGCTATATCAAAAATACTCATTTATGAAGAGAAAAAGCAAGTGTGGTGTCCTGTTATCATTAACAGTGATTTCCATCTCAATTTTGCTTATTTTTACAAATTTAGAGATCCTTATCTTCAACTTCCAGGTATGTTGATTCAGAATTGTGATGAGTCTTTCTCACTTGAATACAAACTGCATCCATGTATACCCATCTGCCCGCAAGAATCTCTCTTAAGTGATTGTTTTAGAAACACCTGGGCCATCCTGCACTTGGCAAGTGTACTTTGTAAACAATATTGTTGTTTATGATGCATGGAAAGGAATGCAGTCTACTCTTTTCAGAACTATTGGTGCTTTAAAACAAACAAAAATGCCTAACACATTAAAGCTGTGTCCTTTTCGTAATCTTACCTCACTTTATTTGAATTTACAGTAGGATGTCCTCAACTGTTAATTGTAAGTAGAGCAGAAAAATGAAAAACAGAGAAAGCGTCTTCTATAAGTGACAACAGATTACAAGTGATATAAGAACATGTGACAACAGATTTGCTGAAAGATGCATCCATCTAAGCTTCTTGTCTTAAACTGGAGGTTTACAGTTGTTTTAAATGTCTCTGACTGCAATGAAAGCTTGTGTACCATAAGTAATTGAAATCTGTATAAAAGTTGTCATTTCAAAGAAAATCTTTGTAACCAGTCAGAAAACAAAATCAATTTTCCTTTGTCCTGCTATTCTGTCTAATATTCAGTGAGAAACTTGATCCATATTTTGAAGACTAAAAGCTGCACTTCTGATGTTTAAGGAAATAAGTCAGACATGGAGTGATGGAAAGGTGGAGTTGCTACACATTAGTCTCTGTTGCATGCTAAAACTTAAAATCTATTGAAATGTTTTCTATGATACATTCAGTTGTGTCAGTAAGAGTAATAGAAGAGTCAAAACAGCTGACTAAGCTTAGAACTATAAGGGAATGTTATTCCCTGAAAACAAATGATATCGGGACTTACACTGACACTACATCAATAGTCTGGTAATATATATGCGAAACAGCTTGCCATTACAGTATTGCAGATGACCTTAACATGCAAAGTATTGCTAAATTATTCTGTTTTATAATGTACATTTTAAAAAGCATATTCTTAATAAAATGTTTAATATTTGTTCTAGTCTTAGGTGAGTATGCTGATAATGACAATTTTGCAGAATGATGTAACTGGTGTAACCTACTACTCAGAGAACAGATTTAATCTCTGTATAATTAACTAGTGAAGCTCCTAGAATTAGGTTTAAACTTATTTTCCCCATGTGTAGTTTACTGAAAAAGAAGTACAAAACTCAGACAGTTTTTAAGTTTGGAAGGTTTCCAAAATTTGCTGGAATTTTGCAGTGTTTATGGCATAGTATGGTGCCACACGGATTGAGTCAACTTCTTCCCAATCTGTCCTCGCACCCAAGTTGGGCATAAGCCTATCATTCAGTTGAGAGCTTGTTTTTCTTGTTGCAAGAATCCATTCTCTCCTCACTTTCCCATAATACTTCATCAAGTCTAAACATTTGCCTATAAGCCTCATAATTTTACGTATTTTTCTTTCTCCTCAATGATGAGGGATGATGGCATTCTTCTTAAAGAGCTGTATGATTCAGATACCTAGATAGAGCTTAGATTTCCCTTCTATACAAATCAGAGGAATTACGCTGTTTAAGTCTGGTCGAATTGCTTTACATCTTATGACTTTTTTTTGTTTGTTTTTCTTAATTAAATAACTATCTTGTTAATCACATTCAGAGGAGTTTGATATTTGTCAGGAGCAAATTCTGTATTTCTTATATTTATGGACTTCTTAGCTTGTGATTTAGAGGATTTCACATAACAAATACTGCTACTATGTCATGATGGGAACAATTCATTTTTTAATATGAATTTCAGAAAATAACAGCACAGCTACAGGATATGGGTATGCTGTTGTGGAAAAGTGACTTCTAGAATGGTCTGTCTGTCCATACTTAAAATTATACTGCATATGTGTGTAAGACCTTCCAAAGAGAGTTCATCAAACGAGAGGGAGACTGAATTTCAGTTACTCATAATTCAAGAAGGGAGGAATAAGAAAAACAATTGATTGCTTAAGTCTTTGTTTTATCTTTGCTTAAACTCAGTCCTGGGAATACTTTTTTTTTTTTTTTTATTAAGGTGCAAAAGTGAAGATATATTCAATTTTTTGAAATAATGAGAGTCCTTGAGTAGTTGAATAATCTAAGTGATTCATGACTCAAAATATAGTATACCATATAAGTACAAAATTCTATTTTGTATTGACGAATTCACCTTTTTTTTTTTTTTTAATTTTATTTTTCACTTAAATTGCTCTTGTTTGGTCTAAATGACCTAACTTCTCAATGTAGAAATTGCAGTCGTATTATAAATAGCCATGTGCAAAGTTGAATTTTACTGTCATCAGATACATGAACACTGTCCATGGACACAGTGCTGAGTCAAAGGTTGATATCAGGAGTAATATTGTCAACAATTTAAGGAACAATTAAATTAACAATTCTTTAGCAATTGTCAAAGAACAAACAATTTCAAGTCCTGGACAGGGCTTTAATTTGAAGTGATTATTTAAGACAGTGTTACCACCTGGTTGGTTTTTTAATGCAGGGTTTCACTTTAAACAAAAGCACGACATTTTAGTGGCATAAGGCTAATATATGTTTTGTGCTTCTTAAAGAAGAATGGAAATGGTGACCATACTGAAACTACCTGACTACTTTAGCAGGAGGAAATCCGTGCTTGACCTCTGTTCATTATCAAATTAAAATAGGAGTATTCTCTGAAGCCTGTCAGGCTGATTACACTTAATATTGTTCCTGGCACCGAGGTGAGCCAGCTCTTTTACTGTGATGTATGCCTCATTAAAAATCACATATAGCTGGGGTGGTGACAAAAGCTGTAGGTGTTCATAAAGCTTAATGCAGGAGATTTTATATTTGTTGCATGTAACAACTAAAAGGTTATCAAGTGTTCTATTATTGGCTAGATTTAGTTCAGTAAAAGTAAAGTTTAGTAACGTAACAGTAGGTTGTCATGCAACTTGAGAGAAACATCTGAAGCAAAATGTGGGTTGTAAATAATGCTGAATTGTGGCAGGTTCAAATTCTTGGAATATGGATTTTCCTTGTAAACCTGTGATGTGACTGACTTGTGTTTGATCGTGTACTTCTGATAACATTAGTAATTATATATCAAGGGCAACCAAACTGACTGCTGTTGAGTTACTACATAGGTTACAAGTAATTGAGTCCTGACATAATCTCCTTGCATGGACTTTGCCCTAAGTGTTTGTAAAGCTGTTCTCAGAGGCATTTCTTTTTCCCCAACAATATTTCTAATTTCTCCTTTTATGTGGTAGATGAACAGAACAGAAATGGTATGAAACCACCATTTCTTCTAATAAAGTTCATTCACAAATTGAGAGGAAAAGCAAAACATATCAAGAGGACAAAATAACTTGCTGAAAGCTAAGTACTTTATTTATCAGGTAAAGGAAGCATTACATTTTAGTTTTGTGTTCTTCCATCCTGGGAAAGCTTAAGATACTTTGTTACTGGGGGGTGGGGAAACCCATTCTTGGGGAAATCCTTTCTCCTCTCTTCTTCTTCAGCTGTCCTCTAAAATAAAACTTCTACTGAAAAAGTCAACCTAGTGTGTGCTGATGATCTTCACTGAAAGTATTGGGTATTACGCTGCAGGCCCTGTTCTTATTTTTGCAGCAGTGAGAAAGTGGAGATATTTGTGTGTCATTAGAAAAATGCAAACTCAAACAGCTCCATGCTTTTTGATCTGCCACATTCTGGCAATGTGAGCGGAATATAATTATTGATCAAACTTAAAACTTCAATATAAAGATACTTTGTGATAAAATTAAGATATCTATGGCGATTAGATAGCATATTATTGACTTGCGCTGCTTAAGCGTGTACTCAAAATCCATTAAAAGAATGTTAAGATCACCATTTAACTTCAACGTCCTAGGTCTGATCAGAAAACAGCACCAGTGTTGCAGAGTTGAGGTTCTTTGTTCCCCTTCTTTCTTAGAAACACTAAGAATTACTTGCAAGTAGAGTTACTGCAAGGTCAGTGGAAAAAAAGACTCCGTACTGCACTTGTACAAGGAACGGATGTTTACTCATCAGTCTTCTTCAAAACTGTGATTTTAAATGGAGAGAGGGAAAAAAAAAAAAGTTTAATAAGTATCTGAGATGTCTGCTTTTTAAATGAAATGGCATGTGAGGGTTGGATCTGTATTTCATTGAACCTAAACCAATTTATCAGATGGATTTCACTGGGGATTTTACAGAAAACTTTAAAAACTATAATTACTTTCTAAGTAAAAATTACCATTTTAAAAAGGAATAGACAAAATATTTTGACTTACTAATTAATTCATATATAAGTTTGATTCCTCTTAGTGTATTTTTGGTTCTAGTTTGTACTGCAGGGAGGTTTCAGTTGGGGGAAATTTTTATATGAAATTGTCTTTACAAAGTTCAGACAGCACTGAATCACTCTTTCCCCAAATTACTGGGTGTCATGAAGCTTCATACTGTGAAAGTTTTGCTTGGCTTCGTGTGTGGAATATCTTTCAAAACAAGAAAAATCTCACACTATGCCATCATTCCTGTTAAACACATCCTTTCTGTCTCTTTTTCAACACAAACAATACACAATGCCAGTGTTTTGGTCTGGTTTATATATTCAGATGCAGCATGTGAGGTTAACATTTAAAGCATCTGTTTATCTAAATTGGGAGAAAGCAAGTTGTTATAAGGGTAGGTGGAGGGGGGGACCTTCCCAACATACCAATTTGGGATCTTGCTGGAGTTAATTAAATTTGGATGAACTAAGACTGTTTTCAAATACATTGAGGAATGTTACAAGAGGATCTCATGCTTTTGTTTTCTGTGTTAGACAGGGCTATGAAGAACTGGAGAGACAGCTGAAGGAAGTCTTTAAGGAAAGGAGCAATATCCTTCGTCAATTGTCGAAGACTTCTAAAGAACTTGAGGGAATTAAAGTAAACCTCCAGGTTAGGTTACATCTGGGTTTTTGTAACATAGGATTGCACCCTATTTACTTGAAAAATTTGTTGTTGTTGATCTTTATATGCAAATAATAATTTTGTTGACTTGCACTGAAAGTAAAACGTGTATTTTCAAGGAAAATGCAATCTGAATGAATCTGAAATCCCTCTGACTCAGAAAATAAAATAAAATATAGTACAGTAGAATAAAAAGAGGAACAGAACCAGAATAAGCTGTCTTAGTGAGCTTACCCTGCACGTTTACCCTGGCAGCTACTAGGAAGGGATTTCCTTTACTGTTGTAGGCTGCATCTTTGCTGACAAATTGCATATACACAGCCTAGTGTAGCTGCTGACTTTACCTTGCTGATATGCCATCTACGCAGAGTCACTGGATTTACTGCAGGGGATTACTTTACAAGTTCAACTGATAAATTGTATTAGATGAGCTGGCAGTCAGCCAACTAGAGCTGAGGCACTTCTGCATTTAACTTGGGAGATTTTGGGGGTATTGTATATAAACTGAAACGACAATAGTCAGATTAAGTTCACAGTCAAATCAGCACTTCAGAGTGAAAAGTAGAATAAAGATCCTGCTCTGGATCTGAAGTACTGAAATCACCAGATGATCACTCAAGAGCATGTTTGTCTTTGACTGATACGGTGTGCTGATCTAGTGAAAACATTCAGGCTCCCTTTAAGTTAAGATTTTTCCCTGTATTACATGCCTTTTTAATGGATGGTATTTTTCTGACATTGCATATTTAACTTTCTGATGGTATAAGCTTGCTAGGAAAAAATGTATGGTGTAGCATCCTGCTGTCTGTTCACAGAAAAAATGGGTACTGTGTGTCAGTAATATACTATAGTACATTATTGTGTTATATCATCTTACAAGATTTCTCTGATTCTAATTAACGTGAACTGTTACCTATAGAACATTTTCTTACTCCCCCTCCCCTGTCCCTTGCTGCCTTAAGTACTTTACCAATCCTTCTTTTATTGTATTTTTTTTTCTTATTTGTTATAGAAATGTGATTCACCATGAAGCTACTTTATTTTAGAATGGGATTTTTTAATGCAGCAAAGTTGAAGGTAGTACTCAGCAAAATTATACAGTGAGGTATTTTAGACTTAATGCTTCAGAGATGCAAAGAGGTCTCTGGTGTTATATTTTGTACTCACACTTGTATTTGTCTTGCCTTCTTAATGTTTTTTTTTTTTTTTTTTGTTGGCTTCTAAACTTATATTATGTGATCATTTTTCACCTAATACTTTAGACACAACAGGTGTTCAGTTAGCAGTGCTGAGTTAGGCTGAAAAGTCAGGCTATTCCTCCTTTTGTAACCTTGTCTCATTAATACCTGTAATTCACTGGGAATGTTTTATGAAAGAGGTCCCAATTAATCATTTCACAAATGAAAAGCATTCAAGATCTCTTTGGTAATTTGTTTCTTGCTTTGTTACCAGTCTCTGAAAAGTGATGAAGCATCAGCCAGAGGTGATGTGCAGAAACTTCTGGAATTGGGCCAAAAGCAAAGGTAGGACACACCTTCTTCCTTTTCTTTCCTTTCTAGACAAAAAGATGTAAGATTACAAAAGGCCATCCATCTTTCTGCCTTAAATTATAGACACTAATGTAGTCTGGGCGCTGCTGATCACAAGAGTAACAGTAAAATAAAGAATGTTATTCTGGGAAATTTTGAAAACAAATAACATATAAGCTGATATTGGATATATACGAGGAAAAGGCATTAAAATGCTATAGTGAGATATCTGCTAATGAAAAGGGTTTTGACCCTTCTACATGACACTTTCTATTTGTTAGTACTTTTATTTCTCAGCACTCTGTGACCAAATTCTCTTAAATATTGGAATTCAAACATAACTAATATAGAGAGCAGTCACTTCATCTGAAGCAATGTTTCTCAATGTCTAGACAGACATATATTAAAAACTTAATGAAGTACAGTGCCTACTGCCTTCATTGATAGAAATGTAATACTTAAATTCTTTATTCCTTTTATTGCTGATACTGCATTTAGTAGAAGTACATACAAAATTACACTGTTGTATAGAAGGCTTGTAGTACAAGTAACGTTCAGTTACTTCAGAAGTAACCTTTAGTTCTTCAATACAAAACAAATTGAAGCCATAATGAAATACTACAGAACTTTGTATTTTTACTTCCATGGAGAAGGATCACATACATCAGAATCTTTCAGATATTCCAGATGAATCTATTAAATGATTAATACATTTAGCCCAGCTATTATCTTATTTAAACACTTATATGACTTTGGTACAACTGAAAGGTATATTTCTCAGTATCATAGCTGCCCTTGCCATGGGCTCTATCCTTCATACATAATTGTGTTTTTGCAGTGGTTTGGCTGTTGTGCAACTCTTATAAAGTAGTGACATTAATTTATTTACAAGTATTAAGACTACTCAGTGAATAGATGTTCTGAGTTGCTGATAGGAAAATCCAGTGGGCTAAGGGAAAACTGAATACATTAGTCATATACTCCAAGTTATTTTCATAATAACTTTCTTAAATCTCCCCTTGGTCCCTAAGTCCATCCAAAAGGAAATGTGAACTTGTGCTTCTAAGGGTATCAACTACTGAGTATACCACTGCGCAGCAGCAATTCCCAGAGACAGACTGGGAATCAGTGCAACATGCAGGATGCTACTGAGCAACCCTCACTCACCTACAGCAAAGAAAAGACTTTTAATATATGCTTCAAGAAAATGCCTTGGAACTATTGCGGGTACTTGAAAACTGTTTACAAGCTCACTATACTTTACTATGAGAGCTATGGAAGTCCAATATAAGAAGCAACTGTTAATAATGTTCAAAGGAATCCCCCTCACAGAATTTAACAAACGGTCACAGTTTATTTGCCAAGAAACTCAGGCAAAACTTCTGCAGTAAGTCAAGAACAGTGAACGTAGGGTTCCACTTAAATGTGCTGTATTTGAATCACAATCCAGAATATATTACAATATTAATCTTACAATCAACTTGGTTTGGACAAATGTGAGCTCTGTCTGGTCTGTGGGCACTGCTTTGATTATTTCCTGTGGTGATGGATAATACAGTAAAGTTTGGAGTGCTAAAATCTTGGCTTGTGCTAGCTCTGCTGACTTCACACTAGATTTTTTTTCATTCCTTTTGTGCGAGTTCTTCAGTACTTCTCAAGTTGCAAGTAAAATTTGGTCACTTACTACGGTGTCTCCAGTTTTGTTATTGTTGTACACCATCAACTTTTTGGAATGATCACATCTGTTTGTACAATAAACGGAGCTGTACTGTGCTGATAATACATTGGTTTCATGCTGCTCAGTCACTATCTCAATCAAATCTGTTTGTACCAACCTTCCCAAAATTGCAAAAGTAATAGAGGTGTCAGCTAAGAAACAGCAGCTCAGAAGTTCTGTTCTTGTCTGAAGCCTTCCACTCCAATTTATTTTTCATTGGGTTTAATTATCAGCTGTATATAAACCCGGTTCTATGTTATATAAACCCAGTTCTATGTTGGTCAATATTCCTGGAGGTTTATCCATTCAAGCAGCAGCACTGATAATACTCTGCAGCTGTTCGGAAATATGTCACTCTGGTACTTTGTAACAGCTCCAAAATGTGTCATGTAGGTACAAAGAGATGGCCAGCAGAGGATCTCAGCTTGCTGCAATCATCTTTGGAGACATTTTCTGATTAAATCAGTAATTCAAAGCTTTTTTGATTCAAATAAACAGTCCAAACAATTATTTTTTTCTCTTGTTCAGTTGTATGCCAGGATCTTCTACTGAATTTCCTCTTGTTTCTCTCTAGAAAGAGCCAAGTGAAAGCTGAATTATATAAGAGTATTTTTTACTACTTTTTTTAACAAGTTGTTGATATTAGTGTGGTGCCAGTTCAGTGTACTTTCAGTAGCCTGCTTTTCTTGCTCTTATTGTGCCAATCTCTTGCTAGAAATTATGCAGTGGCAGATGTTTTGCACAGCATGCTGCTTGGTAGATGTGAAAGGTGTAGACAGTTTCCATCGTGGGTAATTTGTCTTGCATTGGTACTACAGTTCATGGGGTCATTGTAGTGTTATTAGCAACACCTGTAGATACAGCACATCTGTCCATTACTCTGAATAATTAAAGGTGTCTTTTCTTGAAAGTGAATAATTTCTTAATGGATAATTGTGATGAAGTTTGTGTTCTGTGTTTTCAACAAACTAGGGAAGAAATGAAGTCTCTCCAGGAGGCCTTTCAAAAGCAGCTTAATGAGGCAGCTGAGAAAGCAGAAAAGCAGCAAGCTACCGTGAGTGATTCCCTGTCCCTCTTCCGTTATTTCTTTTTCTGTTTTTTTTTAAACCTCCTGCCTCAAGAGATCGTTGTAATCTCAAATATGTTTGCACATTAAAAAAATAAAAAAAAATAATCTTATGTTTCAAGTATGTTAGTACTCTATAAGCTTTAGAAGAAAGGATGTGGTGAAAGTCAAACCCTAAGATATTCATCTTCTCTAATTTCTGTAGGATTTAGGTGTGTGTACCTCCTCTCAGAGGTTTGGAACTAAGTCCTTACACCTATGAGGTTACCTTTATAGACCCTCATGTCTCATCTATACCAATTTATGTTGTCATACTGTCATTGACTTTTTTTGAATTGCTACAGATTTTCAGCAAGAAAATAAACAGCAGAAAGTTTGATTTTGACCATAGTAGATATAATCCTCACTACACTGAGGTAGTACGTCCCATTAAGATTTCATGCTTTAATTCATAAGCATGATAATTCATAAGCATAATACATAAATAGTAGGAATAGTTGGATTTGTGTATAGCACTGTAATGCTATGGGACATACATGTAAGTAGCCAGATTTTGCTATCATGGGAAAAAAATAAAAACTATCT
The DNA here is from genome assembly GCF_047663525.1 of Anas platyrhynchos. Lineage (NCBI taxonomy): Eukaryota > Metazoa > Chordata > Aves > Anseriformes > Anatidae > Anas > Anas platyrhynchos. The sequence continues at coordinate 56,104,155 of NC_092591.1, forward strand.
TTGCTTAATGCTTAGCTATAAGTAGGTGAATATTGTTAGGTTCATCAGTAGTATTGCTATAACATCAAGATCACCAAGCATAAGTTGACTAAGTAACTTCCAGATGTTCCTTCAGACATCAAGTGTTCTGTGATTCTTGTTCTGGGCCTGCAAACAAGCTGCTAGAAGGTTTTCTAGAGCTATTTTTAGTTTCATATTGTATAATTGCTGATTTATTTGGTAATATTTTACTGGCTTTCGGGCTCATGAAACAAGGGTGTTACCAGGACAGGTTTGAACAGAATTAAATAATTTAACAAATATTTAAAAGTTCCTTCCTTTGCCTTAATTTGTTTTCTATGGGGCTTTATGTCCTTGGTGAACAAGATATGAATTTATTATTTTAATTATTAATTATTTAATTATTTAAGAACTAGTGATACTCCCACTGAAGCTAATGGATAGTCATACAATGTTTTTACTTGAAAAAGAGATCTTTGGTCCAGTTCAGTAATTGACCCAGGGTGGGTAGTCATATGAGGTCTACATGTTAGATTTAAAGTGGCATACTTTGGATTCTTAGTTTAAGGCAGCTGGATCGAAAGCACCAACTCCCATTTTCAGGCTCATGCAAGTAGGATGAGTTCCTAGTAGACACTAGGATCTGGAGTTTTCTGTAATGTACTTTTTGATATGCAGCTGGGATGCAACAAGGACCTGCCATAGATGCTACAGCTGGGAAGGCACATGCAGGTCCTTCACTATAGAGTTAAGCATTTATAACATCAATGCTTAACCTGAATTTCCATATAGTTTTGGATTGTCATTTATATGGGTCATGCTGTATTTTGGTTATAAATATATAGTATGTGTTTATAATATATAATAGTTTTACAGGGTCCCTTCTAATTAGAAAGAAGTTAGATTTTGAGGTAAGTATTTCTCTTGCAGGTTTTTTTAAGTTGAGATAATTATTGAAAGTGGCTTCTCTCTCTCCCCCCCCCCCCCCCCCCCCCCCCTTTTATGCTTGGAAGTCAGAAGGGTAAAGATACTGTTTTACCTGTTCCTTCACACCCCACAACATATAATTACTGGATTGCTGGCACTTGTAGGCTTCTACAGAGAAAAAATCCCCCTTCTGTTCTTGATCAGGAGAAAATCAGTAAACTGAATGCTGAATTGAACCTTGAAAAGAGCATCTTGGATCTTTCTTGGTAATCAGGGAAGATTATATGCATGTGTATATACATACATATATATATATATAATATTATTAATATATATTATATACACACATATAATATATATGTATATATAAAATTATATATATTATAATATATATAAATATATATATATATTATATACAATTGTTAATTATTATAAACATATATAAATCTGTGCTTCTTTTAAGATTTTTAACTAAGGCAAGATATATTGTCCTGAAATAAGAAATTAGAACTTAATCCTCTCTGATAAGTATGTAAAACATGCTTTTCCAAAGTTGTCTTTTCCAGATGCACTGACACTTTGGTGGCAGAGCAAATTCTAGCCCTACAAATTAAGAGTGGAAAACTTTTTTTTTTTTTTTTGAGTCTCTATGTTGGATTTTGATATTGAAAATTAATCCTGCTGTGTTAAATAAATCTCAGCTGTAGTGAATGGATTATTGGCTCTGTTTTTTTTTTTTTTTTTTTTTTTTATGATGTAATGCCATCTTTTTAACTTGAGCAACAGTGCCTTTCATAAACTCAGCCTCCAGCATAGAACTTGGGAAGAGCACAAATCCATTGCAGGAAAACAAACAAACAAACAAACGAAATAACAACAATGAAAAAACACACACGCACATACACAGGAAAAAAAATAAATACGCTTCCTGAATTGATAATAGAAATGAACTTGGACTTGTCAGATGGTTAGAGAAACTGAACTCTTGAGTTGTATTCTAAAACTTGCCAATAACAGAGTATTAAATCTGGCATCGATTTTAAGGAAAGCAATGCTGGCTCCTTGGTTTGTAACATTTATTTCTTTATGCCACAGGGTACGATGTACATAATGAAACTCACCCATACAGTGAGACTGAATGAATATTCAAAAAATGCTTCAGGGTCCTCAGATGAAAGCTGCAATAGAAATGGAAATAAATATTATTACTGTCACAGAGTGTTCAGATGGTTTCTCTGTTTCCTGTGTTTTTGAAAGCAATATGACTGCTTTGAAAGAAAGTCTAGGTACTTCAAGGCGAGCCTAGCTGGAGGATGGGAGCTTGAATTTAATTCTAGTTCAATGAATTGTGAGTCTTGTTTCTAATCAAACTTAAGCACATTTTATTCTACAGGACTCGGTGAACTACATATTGATTTTTATCTGAGTAAATAAGAATAGAAGTACATTTCTCAAAGCCTTCTGCATTAAACACTGGAGAAAACAATGGTTGGATACATATATATATATTCATTTTCTGCCCTTTTAGAGGAGACATAATACAATACTGACAGTATGTTAATTGTTTGTATATGTTCAATGGGGAACATATGATCTGTGTGATGGTAATGACTGTCTCAATTATGTAAATCCAAAAGTGTATGCAAGAATTTAGAAGGATTACATCAGTCAAATTACATGAAAAATAACCTGGAAAGTATTGAAGGGGTTGGAGAAAACTAAATGAAAAAAGATGCTACAGCAATGCATTGCACTTTAGAACCAAATCTTGTGCAACATACAGCAACACTTTTCACTCCCATTTGCACAAATGATTTGTCAGCAACAGTTATAAAGGATAGCACAAATGTAATGACATTTGTTGTGCATGTTTAGCTTGTTATCTATTTATTTGTTTATTTATTAACTATTTAGGATTAGAGAAGCCAAGCATGTTAGGGCATGCTTTTTCTTTTTTTTCTTTTTTCTTTTTTTTTTTTTTCTATAAATTATATGGCAGAATTAGGTTCAATTCATTTAATTAGCCAGGATAATTAAATGTGCAGAGGAAAAGTGTTGTGGTGGGGATAGTTAAAAATTTCAAATAGTCCTGTGTTGCAAAGTTCAAGGTCAAATGCAGTCTTACAGAATGCTTTGTGTTGTGAGGAGCTTCTCTTGCCTACCAGCCAGTTCACAATATAACTATCGTTTTTTCTCTCAAAATTCATTTCTAAAATTGTTTGTTAAGAGCATTCTGCCAGATTTACGTGTACAATACATATACAAAATGTCCTGTCTGTATAGGACATATCCATATAACCTGTTGGCCTCTTTAGCCAACTAGTAGAAGGCTGATAGAGCATTTTGGTATGCATTTAATAATTACCAATGTAGTTTATAATAGGTTTTAGTGCAGTTAATAAAGTCAAATTATGTGTTAATGTGAGGTGGAATTACTTCTTCAAGAAACATAATTAGGGAGCATGGACCAGTTTTAGCTTTTGTTAACAGAAACAGAGGACAAATGACACATTTATGTAACTTACAAGTTACAGTGAACAGTTTTTCAGTGAACTTGAATACATAGATTTGTAGTGATTCTGTATCTCTGCACTAGGTTAACAAGCTCTTGATAGCTTTTTGTACAAGGGCTCTTCACTTGACTGTGCTTCATACTAACTAATAATATTCTTGATGATACAGTTAATTTTTAGGAAGAAAAAAAAATTCAAAGCTGCTTTCCATTAACTTCAAAGTCTACAAAATGAGATAGACTGCTCTTGATGAGTGAGAAAGTAAAGAATGAAACAGGAAAATGACATTGAGGATGGGGAGAAAAAAAAACAGTGAAGGTAGTACACACATTCTGGTAGAACAGTAGGTAGATGAAGCCTTTTTAATTTTGTTCCTGCTGCTATTTTATATCACGGTAACAATTTTTAAAAAGACATGGTGACAGACTTGTTTGACAATACAATTGTCATACAGTCTGTCAAAATAAAGCACAAAATATGTCAGCATAAAATCTTTTTTTTCCAGCTTCTCGGTCTTCACTATGAAAAAATTAGAATTAAGTAATAGATTGTGCATGACTTGCAAAAAATAAACAATGATATGGTTAATCTGATATCAGTAGGATGTTCTTAGTAGTAAAATACAAATAGAACATGCAAAATTGATTTCAGAGAGATTCACTGACAAACAAGAATCTTTAAAGCTATCTTCAACTCATGTTTACAATGCTTTTCATAAAAAGACAAGACATCCATTTCACCTGAATGTGTTTTGTTTACTAACAGTTCTTATGACAGGTCCAAGTCCTAAATGTCTCTGACAAAAATGTTTCTTGATTAAAATACAGCTTACAACTTAAAAGTTACATTCACTGAAGAAATCCTAATAGGCTAAAAAAAAAAAAAAAAAAAAGTATGTTTAGTTTTGCTTTCAGAAGAATTTAAGGCTTTGCCAATCACTTTTTTCCAAAGGTGGGATTTTTATTTTTTATTTTTTTAAATGTAATAGTGTAACCCATTCTCTCTGGCTTTTGGAATCAATTCCTACAGTAATCTGAAAATAAGATGATGAAAATGAATATTGAGTATACTAGGGCTATGAAGTATTACTGAAGTAGTTAAGTATTGGTGTATTTCAGTCTTATCTTAAATGTTCAGGTCTTAGTCCTGAACACTGTACAAGATGTCTGGAGGTAAGCGAGTAAGTGTACAGCTGAGCTTTGACTGTGCAGTAATGACTTTATATTGGTATTCCTTCATCCTTCGTCTGTAGTGAATAACTAACTATTGTCTGACTCTTAGAATTAGATCACTGCCATCTGCTAAAGCATTCTGTATTTCGATAGGGGAAAATTTAATTTGAACGTTTCAAGGTCGCAGACTGCTGTGAGTAAAGGCTACTGGATGGAAGCTGCTGCCTTTAATAAACATAATGAGCTCTGAAGCACACAAAGCTCTGAGTACCTTGGATGTCTGTCTCCAGGAGACAGAAGCAGTGTCCTTGCTTAATATTGCAAAGTTCAGCCTTAGAACGCCAATCCATTTTCATTATGTATTTTCATAATTACAGCTAGATAGTAATTAAAGACAGCCAACATTAAGAAGGAGCTGAATGTCAAGCAAGAAACAAGAGCAGGTAGGAAGTGGAAAAGATGTAGCTTTAAATAAGGGTAGATTTAGGTTAGATATTAGGAATAAATTATTTCCTATGAGGGTGGTGTGGCCCTGGAACAGGTTGCCCAGAGAAGCTGTTGATGCCCCATCTCTGGAAGTATTCCAAGCCAGGTTGGGTGGGGTTTCGGTCTGTTGGGAGGTGTCCCTGTCCATGGCAGCAAGGTTGGAACTAGGGGATCCTGAAGGGTCACTTCCAACCCATTCTGTGAGTTTATGTAGAAAGTTTCATAGTTTTTTTTTTTCTTTTTTTTTTTTTTCTTCAGTTTGTGTATGTTTACGTTAAAGCTGAGCTTAAAAACTTACTAATGTGTATTATGCTATCAAGATTTGGAGACTGAAAGCCAAATTTTACACTTATCTTGAAAAGCAGTTTGTGCACTGTAATTTGCCCCTAAACTGTACATTATGACTTCAGATTCTGAAGCAAAATTATTATTCCCTGTCCTTGGGACTGACTAAAAGCATCATGCAGATAATCTGGTACAGCCTCATCTGCCTTAAAGCATGAAATTATAGACATAGATGTATTTAAATGGATAGATAGATTATCTCTGTAGTAGTTCTAGTAGCCATGCCACATAAATCCCTCCTATATAGCTCTCTACCAATATACATTATGACTAAGTGGCTCTTCAGCTGTTAGAGATTTAGTAGAAGAGCTCTAAAAATGCTGCTGTGATATGCAAGCAAAAATGAATGGTTTCATAATTAATGCTGCTTAATAATAATTAAAAAAAAAAAAGTTTAATAAAGCTTTGAAAAAAAAGCTTTCTTAGAGTTTTAGCTTACTTGACTAATGAAAATGTGTAAGTTATTTAACTTAACTATGTGTAACTATTTAAAATGTCTGTAAAAGTGATATCAGATGCATGTATATGTGAGGAGCAATTAACATAAATTACTGGTTTAACTTGCTAGTTAATTTAACAGTTTGGTGGTGTCATAGATATCTTTTCACTGGAAGATCCAAACTTATATTTACAGGCTATGTACAGAGAGCACAGTCAGTAAGTCTATTACCATATCTTTTCTGTTTTTTCGTATATATTCATATTTAGATAGAAGTGATATGCTCTGAAGGAATATTAGCATTCCCTTGAGAATTAGGGTGAAGAAAAAAACACTCTTTAACAGAGCAATATATTTTTGTAACCATCAAATGGTAGTTCACAAATCTTTTAAACAGCAGAAAATGTATCATATGACTAGTTAATTTCTTATTTTTTCAGTTAATCCTGACCTCATACTTAGACTATGACTTCTATTGTTGTGCAAGAACTTGCTATTTATTATACATTGTACATAGACCAAATTTCATTATTTGCAGACATAATCACTAGAGAAGCACCAAATTTTCTGTTAAAACATGATCCTCACTGGTATCTGTACATAGTGTTTCCATAACCTACCTAATTATTTAGACAACATTTGGGAAGCACTTAAAAAAGAAACTCTGTGTCAGTCTCATGTACCCCCTACTGACTTTTCTCTCTTAAGTGATATTGTTCTCTAACTTCTCTTTTGATATTGATAAGAGTGATGTCAAGCCCAGTGATGGCTAAATTACTGACATCTACCTGCTTGAGTGTGGACATGAACAACTGACAGATTGCATAGATTCACTGTCATTTTTGATCTGCGTCATATTCAAAACTTTGTTCCGTGTCAGCTTATTTGTAGCCTAACTCAACGTTTGAAGTAATTTTTTTTTCTGAGATTTTGTTTTTCTTAAGTTTCTTGCAGTGGCAGACGCACTGTGGTTTCCCAGGAATGTGGGTAGAGCATTGGATCAATGGTGGAGAGAACAATGGATGGGGTATTGAGTATAAAAGCATGAGAATTGTGCAAAATGAAGGAAGATGCTTGTGGATACCTTACAGTAAAGAGACTGTGTTGATTTAATCCTATAATCACCATCTCCTTTTTCCCATTATGTTCTTTAAGTCCAGAGAAAAGTCCATTCTTAAGAGAAACTTCAGCTGATTTGTAAACTCTTTGATAAACTGAATTGAAAGTTTTACCTCCCAAGACAAATGTTTGAAATAAAAAAGGACAAAGGACCAAATTAAAACACTTTATATAAACAAATTACACTTTATTCCACAGATCAGTCTGATGGGAATTGAGAACTTCATCTTGTTAGGGCCAGTAGCATAGCATTTGAATCAAGTAATTGTTAGAAACCTGCTGTTATAAATGTGGTGTTGTTAGATGGTTAAAATATTATAGACTACAATGTCAGATAATATTTTTATAAAAATCTTTAATTTTCTTAAGATCACCTTGGGCTTCACTGCAAAAGACAAATACTATATCTGCTGGTACAAAGCCTTTTTATGAAGTTATTTTCTTATTTTCATTATATGTTTCGTAGTACATATGATAGTGTGCATTTATAGATTATCAGTAAATAACTGTGACCTATACCAATTTGATTGACCGACAATAATTTTCTAAGATACTAGAACACTACTTGTTAGGGCCAGATTTAATTTTATTTTTTAAAAGCCATCAATAAGGTCAAAAAAAAAAAATTTGAGATGATGTTTACCTACATTTCAAGAACTTACTCAGAATTTTTTTAAAACTTCTAGATTAACTTTTTGAAGACTGAAATGGAAAGGAAAAGCAAAATGATCCGTGACCTCCAAAATGAGGTAAGAGGAACATGGAATTTTCAACAATAGATGCAAGAAGATATTTGAAAATTAGTTTCAGGTTTTGGCCATTATTGAATATGTTTAGGATTTTACTAAAATATTCAACAGAGAAAGCAATGAAATGTATCAGTATTTATCCTACTCTTGTGTTAGAATTGTGGAATGATGGAAGTTTCAGTACTTACTGTGATCGGCCTCTGCAGAATATCAAGCAATAAGTATTATATTTCATCACAGAAATTAATTTTACTTATAATGTTGTGGTATTTTAAGAGTGTAAAAAAAATAAGTTTAGACTGAATGATCTAATAAAATGAATTATAATGATTTCAATCTTATTTTCTAATGCAGTTTTTTAATTCATACCATACATATATCTGCTTATTAGCTGAGGATGAAAAATAGTGGGCAATGATTTTCTCTTTTAATCCACATCTAAATGAAAGGTTGGTTTTGACTTGAGGTAGCTGTTTTTCAAATGCATGCTATGAGTGCTAAACTTACCCAAGGATAGTATCTGAGCTTTTATCATATTTGTATGAATTCAAAAGCACTGCATGAGCCTAAAAATAAACTTCTTGAAATGTAAAGGTGGAAAGATAAAACAGGAAACAATGAATGTTATTTAGATTAGTGACTGATGCTGTAGCCTATGAAGTATCCTGGAGTACCCTATCCATAGGTATTTTCCCTCTGATCAAGTTGAAATGAGAATGGGGTTCTTCTCATTAGTTTGGTAGAGAAACTGCTGGGCTTAATCTCTACAATAAGAATATAGCCCTGAATGGCTTTTTTTTTTTTTTGTCTTTTAATTGTTTTTATTATCTTTTTGTTTTACTAATTTGCATGGGTAGAAAAGCTTTTATCAGAGGAAATAAAATAATAGAACATAAGAAACTTTATTATGTTTCTGTTTTGTTTATTTCCACGTAATAGAGACATCAGCATTTTCTATTCTAAACTTGAGTCACATGAGGCCTGCTTTGTGGAAAGCATCAGAAACTCATAGCACATGTGCTACCTTAATCTGTTGTTATATAAGCATTACAAATAAAGAGTATACATGTACGTACTTTCATTATATACGTTGTACAAATTTTACTGTCCTCTAGATACCAAAAAGAGAAAAGAGCTAATATGGATGATGCTGATCATATGGGAGGGGGGAAAGGGATGGGATGGAGGAGCAGAAAAAAGTTATTAAGTACACAAGTGTATATATATATGATTGTACAGCAATGAGATTAATTTGCTGAATTATGATTTTTCTGCACTTGCACTCCTTTCAAAGCAAAGATGGCAACATACAGTTCAACTTTATGTTGGCTTATTTTTGTTTCGTGATCTTTGCCAGCCACTGGCACTTCTGTGAAGAATTCATTTTCAAGCTGCATGTGAACAACTCTTTCTAGGAAATAGTACTAAAATATTTCCCAGGGACTGGATCACATATATATACTTTTAAAACACTTTACGTGGAAAAATGAATACTTGAAACAAGTAACAAGTACGGTTGTACCATTCTTGTAGGAAAATATTTGTAATCTTAACTGAATGTGGAAAAATATCATATGAATTCTGGACGGTTTTCATTTAAAATTCTTCTTTAGGTTCACATCCTGAATATTGACACATTTAAATACGTATTTTCTCTACTTCAAAATGCTAAACTTTATAAATGAAGAAACAAAAAAAAGTATGCTGCTTGGAAAGTACTTCTTGCATTAAGACAGCATTATTGAAATTATTTTTTCAATTTAAGGGTCACAAGGGAAATTGTAGCATGGCTTGCACAATATTCGTAAGAAAGAATCTGAACATGAGTAATGAACCCACATCTGGTATAGCTCCAGTTATGAATAGAGAGTCTGCATAATGTGCACCAACTAAAGGAAAACTTTTGACTCTCTAATAGGACATTCATAAAAGGAAGTTAATGTCTAGTTAAAATTCATCTAGGGTAGATGGTACCGCCTTGGCGAGATTGTTTGATGATCAGAATTCAGTCTTGAGGTTTAGTAAGTATTTTCTGGTTATAAAATTGCATGAGAAATTATCAAGTGCTATTTTTAGGCTTTTGCAAGGCTTTTATATGCCTATGTATTTTGGAAAAGCAATGAGCTGAAGCTGGAAAATAAGAGGGCTGGATGAAGAGGAGAGTGGGAGAGGTGAAGGTTAATGTAAATACTGATTGTATTTCCATTCAGGTATAGTATATGCATTCTATCCTAACACTTTCACATAGATAAATACTGGAAAAGTCTGCATAAGTTATATGCTTTTTGTTTGTTTTTAATTTATTCAAACTATCTGAAATATTTTCATTTTTTATGTTGTCATCTTATCAGATGTTCTAACAGCTGCAGGAAAAGATTGTAGGCACTGTTTATTTTGCATATATTTTAGGAGGAAATACAGAACAGTATTTGTGATTAAAGAAGTGATATGATCCTAGAGTGGCCTGGAAATCAGAAGCTCCAGAATGCTTTTCTTAGAATCATAGAATCATTCAAGTCTGAAAAGAACTCTAAGATCATCTATTCCAATCTTTTAACCTAGTACTGAAGTACGCCACTAAACCATGCTACTGAGTTTTCAATCTACACGTTTCTTGAAGACCTCCAGAGATGGTAACTACATCACTTCTGAGGGCAGCCTGTTCCAATGCCACACAGCCTTTTCAGTAAAGAAATTTCTTCTAATATCTGACATAAGTTGACTTAATCAACTAAATTTTTCATGAGATAGTTTTGATTTGAGAGGATTGCTTAGTCCTGTGCTTTAGCCTGGTGTGTGGAGAAGGATCTAATAGCTATGCCTATTTAATGTTTTTTTTATTAAAACTTCTGTAGTATGTTGTCAGTTGCCAGAAGTCCACTAACAACAGATTTTTCTGGAATTTCTATTATTGTTATTGAACACTTCACATTTTGATGGAGATGGACAAAATAAATAGTATGATTTTGAGGAAACAGTGTTTATCTAAGCTCTACCTCCAGTCACTGAATATACAGTATGCTTTTAAGAAACCTGTTAGTAATATTAACTATGCTGTATATTTAATTAATAGATCGTATTTTATATATAATTAAAATACATTTCTGTCTGCATACAAATGGACAGAGACTCAATAAAAACGGAATTCCTTTCATTGCAACTGTTGCCCTTCTTTCAAATATTGCATTTACTGTCTATTTATATTGGCATGTTTTTAATTCAGCAATCTCAGACTCACCCATGACTGTAAAAATTCCCCATTTAGTTTTGGTGTTTCAGCGCATTCACCCACTGTCATTCAACTCTGCAATTCATAGATAGGAACAGACAACAGCAGCATTGTAACTGAATGCAGAAGCTGTGCTGTAGCATATGAGGAGAGGACAATGTACAGAAAGGTAATTTTCAGGCTGCTCAAGGTTTTGTAGAAACCGTTGGCAACAAAAATTGCCCCTGGTGTGGAAGGGAAAAAGTTCTGTATACAGTACATTGTGATTGTGTCTAAAAATTCCTCTTTGAGTTCTCTCAGTGCTTCCTACAGCACTTGAAAAAATCTGTAAGTCTTCCAGCTGATAAACATTTTTGTGTAATTTGCTTGAGATAAGCAAGTTAGGAATTCCTCCCAAAATTTAATAAATGCTATCATTACCAATATTCTATATGGAGAGCTAGTGAAACGTTATTCAGCTTTGTTACATGGATGTCATCGTTGCCTCACATTGTATTTAAGTATAACTCTGTATTAAAATAATAATAATATTAAAAAAAGCTCTAATGTAAATCATTTTATTACATGTGATTAGATGTGATATGATGGTATATTTTCTCATCTGTGGGGAAGGTGTTTCTCTCTATCTCTGTGTATACCTATATTAACGTATGTTAATCTCTTTACACACTCTACTTAAAACTATCTTAACTATCTACTTAAAACAATCGCATGTTTTTATTAAGTTGGTATAGCATTTTATATCAGGCAATAGCTTTCTTTGCTGTTTAGGCTGCAGCGGAACTTTGAAGAACATGAATTACATGAAAGACACATAGTAATACAGGCAATACAAAGTAAACCAGGAGTGGAAAATGGATTTGGCTGTAGCTCCCAGTAATGTGTTCTTTCTGCTTAGAAGCATAGTTTTAAATAACTACCTTGTAAACAATACGTTTGTTCTATTCATGTATAAATTGTGCTTATAGCTTTAGTGTCAAGTAAATCATCCTAAAACAGAATTTTCTTCAATCTCTCTGTGCTTAGCTGCACTAATAAAAGGCAAAGTCACAGCAGTTTAAAGTCCCACCTGATCTATCGGGAATTTCATGCCCTGCAGGGTGAATTCAATCGAATTGCATTGAATTATGGTGGAAAAAAAATGAACTCCCTTAGTGAAGCAGAAATGAAATTTTAAGGCTTTGAAACTTCATCCTGACACTATCCTATAAAGGAGGACATTGTAATTCTTCGCTCTTTGTACTCAGTATATAAAATTAACTGTGAGTTTTCTGAGTATAAAACTCTGTCACCATGCAGGAAAAAAAAAAAAAAAAAAAGTTGGGTAAAGTCCTGCTCCCTCTTTGGATATTACATTGGTTCTACATTTCAAAAAAATAAAAATAAAATAAAATCATTAAGTATTAGAGGGAGTGTCACTGTCAAAGAAAAGTTAAATAAACGACAAGAGTATTATTGCAGTTTCCAGTAGCATAGTCTGCTAAGGACCTTTAAATTCAATATTGCTTCTTGCCTTATTGCAACTTCATTTGAACTTAAGAAAAAAAAAAAAAAAGAAAAGAATTTTTCTAATGAAATGATATTTAAAATTATTTCAGTATGATTTGTCCTGAAAATGATGGTGAAAAGCTGGAAATGCAGTGTAATCAAGTGAGGATGTCTCTTAGGACAGTACTTGAGATCATAAATAAACAAATCCTGCTGTATCCAGATTCTTAGTGAGATATACTTGTAGTGACGTGATAGCAGCTGCAGCTACAGTGAATGTTAGAATAAGCTTTTCTTTTTAAAGGTCAGTTTTCCTGACCTTGTATACCCAAGAAAATAGGATACGTTTTTTCAGATTCTGTTGAAGGATAATCAGAAAATCAATTAAGGTATTTTAATGGATAAGTCTGAACCTCTCTCTGTCCTAGGAACTGCCACATTTCTGCCACATCATTTTCAGGTATCTAATTCACAGCCAGGAGCTACAAGAAATTGCAGTAGACATTAAAATATGAATGTTTAGATAAAATGCATTCTTAATGGATGAGAAGATTTTAAATGAAATGTGTACCTATTAGGCATCTATTTTCATCCAGTGCTTAACCACAATGTCTTGGCTGTCTCGTTTGATTTTGTGCAATATTGTTTGTATGTTGACTTTTCAATTAATGTTGAAGGTCATAGCAGTGTTCTTTTGTGATATTTCTGAATTCATTCTGATATCTTGATTCATCAAGTGTTTTTCAAGCACTCCCTACTAAATTCTTATTTCTGTCATCCTCATTCATTAAGTCCAAAACTGCAAAATGTCTGAATTCCTTATTTTGTCATATTTGTGTAGTCTCAAAACTGTGTAACACCTTTTGATCCCAATTTAGGCAGTTGTCATTTGTAGCAAAACATCATCTGCAGAGAAAAGCGTCATTTCCAGTCTGTGCTTCCAACACCCATTTCCTATGGAAGGAAATGAAAATTAGAGCTCCTGGGTACTGGTGCTATGTAATGTGAGCTTCTGTAAAAGTGTTGAAGATCAGATTGCTTGGGTCTTTGGTACTGGGGAGATACAAGAGTTGTCTGATACTCTGTTTTGTCTATGTTTTGTCTATTGACATTTCTATGTCAATTTGGCCAGTATATTTGAAGGTAAAGGAAAAGAGTAGTAAGTCCTAGTAGTTTCTTTACTTTATGCTATTTCAAAACGGCTGCCTGGTTGAAATTTTATAATCAATGTAAAACTTCCCCTGAAGCTAGCATCAATTTTGCCAAACGGGAAAAGTTCTGATCTAATTTATTCATGTTATGCAGACAGGTGGAATAGCTGTTTGTTGGTACCAAGATGTTGAAATTACCTAGCAGGAAGACCACTTAAAAGACCACTATATATAATTGATACTTTTACATCTTGAGTAGATAGTATTGATTTTTATCCTTAGATGAAGTAATAAAAGAGTATTTAATGATTAAATTTTCATAGTTCATAAAGAGAAGGTGAGGTATAAATTTCATCATTACAAATAATGCTTTCAAATACCAATGGTTGTCACTTCAGATTAAGAAAAAGGGATGAGCCCTGAGAAGCTCTGTTATCCTAATTTAGTGTCAGACTATTCTTTGCCTCTGAAAACACCACACAATAGCATAAGAATTTTAAAAGGTATATATGGCATAAAAAACGTACGTTTTATTTATTTAAAACATTGCTTGAGAAAGTTATATTGCACCTGGAATACAACAATGCTGTTGTGGGCTGACAACTCTCTTGATGTTATAAGTAGATTTCAATGGAAGTCAATAAGAAATTAGAGAAAAAAGGAGAAGCCCCAGCTGATCATGTTATAGTACTCTATACAAAACTACCATTGTTTTCAAGAGAGAAGGTGTAGTGTTTGCATTTTCTTTATGATCATACTGTTGAATATAAATGAGGTTTTCTGCTGAGTTCAGTGGGAGCAGAAAGTGATTTGGAAAATAATTTTTCTTCTGTGTTCTTCAGAGGTTTAAATTAAACTGGACTGCTGTGGTTTTTAGTAGTTTTAAATCTTAATCATGATGAGGTATAGCTTGAAAAGTTTAACTTTATACTGTAAAGTATGTTTAGACTGAGGTTTGTTACTCTGTGACTTTTAAAAAGACTTTAGTTCCCTCCTTTGGTTCATTAATTTGATCAAACTATGTGCAATATTTGGACTGATAATTCTAATTGATATATAGATATTTATGGAAGATGAAATGATAAAAATAACAAAATATTTAACTGTAATTTACGACAGAACTATTCTAGAATAAAACTTCTAATGAAATTCCTGATTTATCAGTCATGTTGTTACATGAGTTGAAGCATCTATCAGGCTTTTCAGTGAATGCAAAGCCCTACCAGCTGTTTGACTGTAATGTAACTCCACCATGTCGTTCTTAAAGTGGTAGAATCATAGGAAATTATTTTTTCCTGACAGTAAAATGAATTAGTTTCAGCTACTGTGTGTTTCATTTCAGCTTAAAACCCTGGGATATTTGTAAATGAAGGCATTTTTGTCTCTGTAAAAATAAACTATTTAACTAAAAAATGCAGTGTTTTGAGGAGGGCTGTTCAGTTTGTTTAGCTCATGCTTAAGTATCCGCTTTCTTAATGAATATCTCAGCCTTGCTGTGGAATTGGTAGCATTACAAACATGGAAGTGTTGATGGTTCAGTGCAGTGGGAACAGAATGTTTTACAGTCCGATTGGCCACTTCCTATACAGCCACACCAGTAAGTCCATGTATATTATGTTAGTGGTAAGAAACAGTTCACCTTCAGTGTCCAGTGAACCTTCCACTGAGTCTCAAAAGTAGAAATTGTGCTATTCTGGGGGAAAATTGGTCATTTTCTTTTATCCAGAGCATTTTAAACCACTTTGTTCTGGAATCTTTTCTCCCACACTACTCCCTTCAGAAAGTTGTTCCACAGTATATGAGGATGCAGATGCTATTGGAGAAGGAAATATTAAATAGATCACTTGATTTGTCTGTAATTTAAACCGTAATAACTTGAGTGACTTGCATGGATTTTATTGAGTTGTCATTTAAGTATTGATATTAAGAAAGTTTTTTTATAGCTATATTGTAATTTATAAAAATAATTTTTATTAGACACCTCGAAGTGGCTTTGCCATAGCTGTTGTAATAATTATGCTCACTTATCAAGTTTGCCTATAGAAATCTTCCCATGCATTGTCTTCAGTTCTGCAGAAGCCGCTCTGTGATTTTCATAGCTGAAAATATTTAAAACAACAGCCAATAATACTTGAACTATTCACATTTTTAATTATCTAGGGTATTGTAAACAATTTAAAACATGCAAAATTTAATAGATATGGAATTGTTTCCTGGGCAATATGATAAGAGCTTAAACAAACAGGTGATGCTGAAAGTATTCTGTAAGATGCTATCTTCTCTAATCTCAATTCGTGTTTGTGAGTAAGGATGTCTGAGTAGTATTTTGTTTTTATCAGACAGATACCTGAACTCAGGTGGAACCTACATAGAGTAAAACAAACAACAACAATTTAAAAAAAAAAAAAAAAAAAGGCAACACCCCTGTCAGATTGCTATGGTTCATCAGCAACCTGTGCTGTCTTTTTATTGTTTTGTGTTTACCTTTTCACATATAGAATAGTTACTCTGTGTAAGGCTGTTAAGTGTACTTCTGTAAATTTAAACTAAGTGTTCACTTCCTGATTATGTGCATATGTATTTGTGAGTATATTTAAATTAAAATCCTTTGCATATAGGTTCAGATACATATTTGTTTATCTGAATATACTTGTGTATAAGAATATACTGTGACCTTCAATTGCTTAAAGGCATCAAAAGATTTACAGTTGATACACGTGAAACTGTATTGGCTAAGTTTGCCCAGGAAACTTTCCTCTTTCTGGTATTCTGGCTTCTGCTCCAGAGCCTTGAGCACTTCCTGCCCTCCTTCTGTACTGACCTTGGGATCTGCAGGGCTATTTCTCACTCCAGCTGCTGTTGTGCAACAGATTTTTTTCCTTTTCTTAGGTTTGCTTTCATAGAGGCACAAACAACATGTCTTATTGTCTCGGCTCTGGGCAGCAGCAGGTCCCTTTGGAGCCAGCTGAAACAGGCCCTTACCTAACATGGGGCAGCTTCTGGCCTGCTCTCACAGAGGCCACTCCTGCAGCCCCCTTCTTCCCAAACCTTGCCACATAAACCCAATACACATACAAAGCCAGGAAAGCAGATACATTTGACCGTGCTTTTTTCCTGGTAGTATAATTTGTGCTTGCTGTGCATTTTTGCATTGCAACCAGAAGATTCATTGTATTTGTGTTAACCAATGGTAAGCTCTGAGTATTTAAACTGTAGATTTTCTGCTGCTGACCTTTGAGTCTTAGGAGAAAAGAAGTGAAGATCTGCAACCTGAGAGTTAGTTAGTCTCTCCTCCCTCATCTGCCCAAAATGGGCCTAATGAGATCAAGGAAACTCTACCACCTAGGAATGGAATTCATATCCTGTACCTGTTCACTGGATATTTTTTGTGTATTTTTAGTGTTGACGTATTTGTAACCAATACTTCCTTTCTGTAGTGATGTCTGTCTGTCATGTTGAAATAGGATGGACCTTCACTAAGGTGTCTAATGGGGTAGCATTTATTATTATAAAATATATATTTTTAAACTCGCTTTTAAGTTCATAAGAAGATAAAATCTGGCATGTGTATTCAATGTGAAGAGCATGTTATTTTTAGCAGAAATGTAAATAAAATGATTTGGGAAAGAATCAGTCAAATCTGGAACTGCCAAGGCGGTTATAAGTACATATTGAAAGCTTTTTGTGAGCTGGCTCTGCATAGTTCCCCTACCTGTTAAGTATGCCTCTTTGGTATACTCTACAGAATCTGATTTTCTAAAATCTATTTTATTTTTTAAGATTCATGCTACTCCTTTAAGCATAATTTTGCGAATGCACAAGAATTGGCTCACTCAGTTGGCTCATTTCATTATAGTTAATTGCATCCTTTCTGTGTTAGAGGGTGACACTTTTTTTTTAGTTGCACAAGGAAAAATAAAATTTCTTGAGCTTTCTGCCATTGCAACAAGCAAAAGCACCTCTAGCTTGATACTCAAAATATGCAGAGTTGAACAAAAAGCTTTATTATTGCATTCCTCCAAAATGTTTGCTTAGGTAGAAAATACATTTTAAATCTTTTTGTCTTGATGCATATTCCCAGTGACTGCTGCCAACTCTTGTTTTTGTCATTTGGGGAAAAAAAAGCAAGTAATTTACATTTGAAAGAGGCAAGCATGTATGTGCAGTTTGTAGTATTTGCACTGCATTGCTTCCTTCTGCTTAAATTCTCTGCACAGATCATACACTGTCTGAGAAACAATCAGTTCAGTAGCACTTGGTGTGCTAAAGATTTCACGGTTACTGTGTTATAAAATAATACTCAATTTTTATGGTGGTTTAAGCTCAATGAATGATGTAGAAATTACTCAGTAATTTGAAGTTAATTATTTATAATCATTAAGTGTCCCACATTTTTCTCCTTTGGAAAATGTTTGATTTCCTTTTAGTCGTTCTGGCCTTTTTAATCATTAGAAATGGACCTGCAAGCAATAGAAGAAAGGAAATGAAAATTTAACTTTACTTTGGTTTTGTTTTCTGTTATTGTTACTGATGCTTTTTATATTTTAACTTTTTAAGTTTGATTTTGTATATATTTGTATAGCTAAAGTATTTGGTTTAATTTATTTAAGGTTGGCTTTGAAATAGTGTTCTATATTTGTCATATTTTAAGTCTTAATTCCAAAGGTGAGCAGGGGAGTCAGATACAGCACTCAAATTCTGCAGTGTGAAGTAGTTTGTCTTTGCAAGTTTATATGCAGGACTACATATTTATGGAGAGAACTCAAGACCCATGAGTGATAAATGTAAATGTTTAGCTTACATTGTTCTTTTTATTTATTTAATTTTTAATCATAAATCTCAGGAAATGAGCTTTGTGTTGTTGCAAACACTGTCTACAAACAAGTGATTTTAACAATCTGTATCTGTATAACTCTTTTGTATTCAAGCCTTGGCAGAGATGATTTGTCTATCTCATAATTCCCAATAGAAGTTTATGAAGGATTTGGACAGTTAGATTCAATTGAATTTGTTGAGCTTTGTTTGCATCAGGCTCTCTCAAGTACATAAGTGTTTTCTAATTCTCTAACCTGATAAAGCCATGGTATCAGTGTTACCTCTGAGACGGATCCCTGGATGCCTTTGCTGAAGCTTGGATGGTGATGGCTCAGTCAGCTGTTCCTCTTCACTGGGCCCTAACCTGGCTGCTGATTGTTCTGTGCCTTATTTTCCCCTTTCATTACTTCCAAATACATTTTTTTCTCTGGTTAATCAATTATGCCAAATAACAGTCCATAGGGTCACTTCTTCTTCACAGAGTAAAATGAGCTATTATCAGTTAAATAGAATAATTATATTAAATATGTTGAATACAACACATATGCATAGAATACATATAAATATATGTATTCTATATATAAATACATATAAATATATGTATTCCCATAAAAGAGAATAAAAGAGACCACGTACCTGCCTGGCTTGGCAGATCTGAAGTCTCCCAAATGTGATATCCAATTTACTTAAGTTAAACAATATTTATGACCAAAGAAAACTTAGTCTAAATTTTACTGACAATTTTTAGGATTTATAATTGTGGACATTAGATAAAGGTGAATATACCCTTTGTTTTGAGGAATAGCAGTTTTGATAACACGGAACACAAAATGGAAAGAGAATGGCATTTTATTTAAACCAGGAGACAGGAATGGCATAATAAACAGTGTTTTAGCAGTACCTTTTTCTGTTCAGTTGAGAAAGTTATGAGGATGATCAGGTATGCGTTTTACTATGTTGTTGGGCTCCATGGGTAAGTAATTGTTGAACTAGTTTTGTAATAGCTGTCATAAATAAGCCTATAAAATATACAACAAAGGTTAATTTATAGCAACAATCCCAAGTGACAGTGCGAAACATAGAGCTGTAATCTGAATGGCACAATTCAAGAGGGGAGAGGACAAATGTGACTTCTCACCTGGTCTGAAAAGGTTTATACTTTGCCAATTCAAAAGGAGCAGTGCTTTCTATACCAGTAGGAACAGGACCTCAGAATATCTAGCACTATGAGTGCGGATGATGTCTATGCCAATATATGTCAGATGAAAAAGAGCACCGTAGCAGGTGTGCTCCTACAGCAACAAAGATACCTACTAAAAATAAACTGTTTGTTATTGCTTCTATGTAATGTATTGCAAGAAGCAAAGGTTGTAACAGTGGAGTTTTTCATATGCTTGTCTTTATGTAACATTTATCTTCTCTTCATCCATACTGATTGACAGTGTGCATTTAGCTGTCAAAAAGAAACAAAATATTTCTTCCAGGAAAATGATAGTAAGCATAATCAGTTTTCAAGATGACTAGCAGTGGCTTTCCTTTTGTCTAATCAGGAAACTGTAAAAATGATTGCCACCTTACCAGACTCAAGAGGAGATAAGATAATCAGGCAGACACTAGCTAAGTCACTTCACATGCCTGTGTTATAAGAAGTCACAGAAGGCACAGGCAAGGGTGTGTTTTGGTGGTAGACTATAGTTCATTGTGGTGGAACAAAACCATCTGAACTACACCTCAACTTGTAACAAGCTACCGATAAAGCCAGAATCCACAATGACAATGGGCATGACAGGAGATGTTGGCATCCAGCCAATATCTCAAACCAGGAGAGTAAATGTATATTTATCCCCTTGAAGTTATCACCAGTTCTTAGTTAAAGTACAATTAGCAGTTTCCACAGTGACCCTTCTAAAAAGATGAAACTTACCTGTCTGCTTTATCCACTGAAATGATCAAATATAAATGTCTTAGAGTAGATTGATGTAAATCAATCCCTGGAAGTCTTTAAAAGACGTTTAGATGTAGAGCTTAGGGATATGGTTTAGTGGGGACTGTTAGTGTTAGGTCAGAGGTTGGACTCGATGATCTCGAGGTCTCTTCCAAACTAGAAATTCTGTGATTCTGTGAAATGTGTTTTATTTATTTATTTATTTATTATTCTTATTTCTATTGTATGTGGCTCCATCCATCTGTTCCTTCCCACACCAGCTACTGTTGGCTTTGACAGAATCTCCATTTACCATTAAGTATTGAGGTAAATTTTTAGCAGGAAAAATGTGTTGCAGCTGTTACTAAGCTGTGAAGCATGCTATTAGGAAGGGACTGGTAAAAATGGTGGAATTACTTTGGCCCATACTAGAGGCAGCATGAGAATTAGACTGGGGATATTCTAGATTATTCTTGCTATGATTTTGAGGCAGCTGGCTCTCAAACCAAATTATATTTCCATTTTAACCCTCTGACCCTGTAATAACCACAGCATTTAGACAAGCACCAGCTAAGCAGAAAGGAGTTTTTAAAAACTTTAGAAAGGTTTTACATTTCTGCCTTTCTTCTTTGCTTGATCTACTGCGGTTTTAATGCAGTTGATTCCTTCTCACCACCACCACCCAGTTTTCCCTTTTTGAGAAATATATTATCTTAATTCTTTGCTTCTGAAGCCTTGAAAACTTTGCACATTTATTTTTACAGGCCCTAAACTCCTTATAAATAATGAGTCCTGATCCTGCTAGATTGCTTTGTAGGCTAATGCAATATTTTATTTATTCCCATGAATAATTATTCCCAGAGACTGTGATTTTCAACTACTTGATCTAAGGCAATAACTCTCTTCTGTTCACATCTCAGAAATCTGTGCTTGGATTTTTTTTGTTTAGAACATAAGGCTAAAATGATGGTTCATATTCATGTGTCTACTCCCAACCATTTCCCTCAGCCATGGTCTCAGTTTAGGCTACTTGAAAGTCATCTTAATCCTAATTTGACCTCTAGACCATACATGGAGATAGTGTTTCTCTTTTAACAAACAAAACAAAATAAAACAAACAAAAAAAACCACTATATATATACCTTAATAAAGTAAGGGATTTCTCTTGATGCCAGCTTTGACTATAGTATTTTTCTCATCATTGTATTATTTTCATTGTTTCTCTGAAATGGGGATCAAAAACAGCTAAAAGGTCTTTGCAGCCTCCTTTACATAAAGTAAAGGTTCAGAATACTTTATGAAATAAACTGGTGTTTAGATTTTTGCATAAATTGTTAGCAGATCAACCAAGAACAACTTATACTGAAAAGGAGGATGTGTGATAAGAATGAAAACACAGACAAAGGCACCCTCTTGTTTTTCCATGCTTGAGGAAATATTGGTTGTTATTATTTCAAAACACAGTCAGTCGTGCTTGCCAGAAATTGGAGTCTATCAGTCTATGAATTTAGATCCCAAACGTGTGGGAATTTGAAACTACACAGCTTTATTGTAGATATGTTACTTGGGTTTTGAGAAATAATTATGGGTTCCAGGACATGCAGGTGTTGAGCAGGAAGTTCATTAAAAGACTGCTCTTATGAAAACCTGTCTGAGTTCAGAAATACTGAAATATATTTTGCAGATAAAATCATACCCCTGTTAAACAAATACTATGCATAGCCAACTGTGGCTTTAAGAAGCATTCATAAGAACTACACATTGTATGACCTCGAGCCAGATCTCTAAGATATTTCTGAGAAGTATGTGAGTATGAAAGTTATTAAATTTACCGGGCAGATATGTTGCTTAGATTACCTGCCTATGACTGACAGACCAATATTTTACTTGATATCATCGGAATGGGTAAATTACATTTTTACATCCTTTCTTTTTCAGGACAATCTGAAAGTCTGCTCACTGTGAAGTTTGTTCTCTTGTCCAAAGTTCTGAATGTTCAGTTTCAACTAAGATAAAAAAAAAAAAAAAAAAAGGAATTGAGATAGAAAGCAGAACTGAATTAATAAATAATCAGAAATTAATCCTACACAGGTTTTTGTGGGTACTCTTAAGAATAGGTGTCCCAAAAGTTGGCATATTTTGTAAAAAATTAAATCACAGCCCTAAAGTAGCAAAAATTCAGAAATTAGAGCATCCCTTTGAAAAGATGGATGTTGGATCCATAGTCAGCAAGAATGGAATCAAGCCTTAGATGTTCTGCAATCTAGATGAGAAGGCAATGCAACAGCTCTAATTTCCTCATCCTGAGGGAGATCTGAGCTGCTGAGCTTGTGAATACTGACTAGACCAAGACCTGCCCCGAAGCATAGTATTAGTCATGTGAGATTTTAACACTGGATTGAAGGGCTAGGGAGCAAAAAGAGAGACCAGATGAACAAGCATTTAGGTATTTCAAGTATTTGCCTGTGTGGTTAGAGCTTCTTGTGTGTGACCTGCTTGCAACTTGGATTTTATACAACAGTGGTAAACATAAACATGAATAAGACTAGTTGTCTGGCACTCACTTAGAACAAATTGGTGTAATTCAGTTAGCTAATTTCAGTTAAGCTACCACCGTTCACAGCAGCTGACTATTTTAATACATATTCAACAAAATGTTGTAGTCTCTTGCACCGTTTTTGTGCTTATTGTTGTTCTTGACTCTTACTAGCTTATTTCCATGTTCATGTCACTCTAAAATCTGCACCTAATATGCACACAGCTGACATGCTTGGCCTTTCACTTTTGATGTAAGCTTTTTCTCTCCTTCTGGGAGCAGTAAACAACACTGGACAGTTCTATGTTTATTATCTCTCTGTCTTGGTAGAGGAGGAATTATTCACATCTGTTCCTTCTGTGTGTGAATGCATGGATGTTTTTAATGTATTATAGGGACAAATAATGTGCATTTGTCACTTATTTTGCTTTATGTTTTAAGGTATTTTGATGAGAGAGCAGGCCCCTTCAGGCTTTTGAAGCTTTGGATATTGGGGGAACACCACAAAAATGTTTTCTGTTATTATAGCTGCATTTGCCAACTCCCAGCATTAAAATCTCAGTCTGAGTCGTAAATTGTATACAGCTGCATGAAATTTTCAGTGTTTAGTAATTCAAGTAATTCATAGGAGTGATGAACTGGTGCGTGATGTTCTTAAATCACCATAGAAACTAATTGCTACCTCACCTTATTTTTATTTTGTATTATGCATAGCTTTGTTATCACATACCTTGCTAGTGTGTACATGATGTGGTTAGCCAGCACTGCTAACTGGTGTTTGGGGGGGGAAGTGAGCTCTCGGCTGACATGACACAAACTGTGATTCTATACGGATGTATTCCTGGAGGGACAATACCTGGCAGAGTTTCTGCTGCTTTTCCTGATGTTAGTAGATGAAGGTAGATTTCTCTTCATCATTTCATTTTGGGATGTGCAATGTTTTAGTCCTAACAAGATGAAGTACTCATTGTAGTTCTTCAGATATATAATCCCTCTTAATTTTTTCTACTCCATTAGCATGTAGTATTTTCCCATTTTAGCTCTGAACCAGGAAGGAATCCAGAGGAAATGAACCTACACATTAATTCTGATGCAATTCTATACATTATTTGTCACACACTACAAAATGTTTTGTATCACAATAATCTCAAGCAGGAGTAAAATGGAAACGTTCCTTAGGTACATTCATAGTCTACTGAATATCTGTCATGATGAAGTTGAGGTGGGAGAAGCGAAGAAGAGCTTTGCTGTTGTGCAGATTTTTGTGTCTAATTCTAGCATGAAAGATCCCGTGAATCAATATAAAAATAATTGTTATTATGCCTATATTCTGTATGTTAATATAATTAATGTGCCTATGTTCTGTCCAGGAACATCATAAATCTAGGAAATGTGAAATCTCTGTTTCTCATAAAGCATGTTTCCAGTCCTAAAAATACCTACTAATATATATAGGCGGCACTTCCTTAAGCTGCAG
Source organism: Anas platyrhynchos (assembly GCF_047663525.1). Lineage (NCBI taxonomy): Eukaryota > Metazoa > Chordata > Aves > Anseriformes > Anatidae > Anas > Anas platyrhynchos. The sequence goes on from NC_092591.1 coordinate 56,128,525, forward strand.
GAAACACAGCCAAACATAATCTGCGAATATCATTTACCAAAAAATAAGTTGAATACAATTTTGAGTGATAATTTATTGACAATTGATACTGATTTTTCTGCAAAGATTACAGTAAGGAAAAGCAGACAAAGATTCTAAATGGAAACCCACTCTCCTCCGCTTAAAGAAAGAGCAGTCTCTAAACTGGAAGGTAGGAGCATAGCACCTTTTTAATTCCTGTGTTGTTACACAAAGTAAGCATTTTGTGCTAAACATTTTAAACTGTGATGCTCTTTGTGGACAGATGTACAAAGCTGCATTTCCTTTCAAGTTTATCCAGGACATATCTGAAATATGTTGCTAATAATGCTTTCGAGGTCAAGCCTCAAAAGCAATGTCTTTTCGTTGCTACCTGATTTAGAAGGAATTCCTGTCCTGCATTGCAGGTGCTGGCAGTGGTCAGGAGGTGACCTGCATGTTCTGAGCTCTTTGGTGAGGTTTGGTGTAAGTTCTGGTATCAAGCTGTCTGGAACTGTTGTTGCAGAGATGAGATGGATCTAAATGTGAAGTTCATCAAAAATATAATATTTTTGGCATTGTAAGTGTCCCCAATACTTTCTGAGGCAAATTAAGTTTTGCCATTTGCACATAAGTGCAGCTATTAAGAGAACATTATCAATAATAGTTGATATTTGAAATGTGTACAAAAGCAGGATAACCATAAAAAAGCAAGATAACCATAAAGAATATCAGTGTGGTTACAGTGGAAGAGATTTCTTTTGAATACTACCTTACTTTACGGTGTTTATATAAGATATTTCAAAATACTAATAATACATTTTTTCTGAAAAAAAGGAATCATGTTTTTCTTTTGTAAGGCACAGCTGACTCTTTGTGAAATTTTGAAGGAATGTCTTTTCAAATGTTATAGCCAGAGATTGAGTTTAGGGGGTTATCTTTTTTAATGCATTCAGAAATGTGTTGGTCCAAGTGACTTCAAGGTTACACAATACAACCTCTACTGTTTAATTACATATTTTCTGAGGTAACTGGTCAACACATCCCCTTTGACCTTAGTTAAACATCAATACTGAATCAAGCCATCAATATGAAAAAAAATGCAAGAGTTAATCTACAAAGAGAAAAATGTTTTGTGGTAATAATTTCCAAGAACATTTTGTTGTCATTCCCCATGTGTCAGATCAGCTACTTCTAAAAATGGCTGTTGTCCTAAGAAAATGTTTATTTTAAAATATGAACTTGTTAGCATTTTAGGACGTGACCCCAAATTCTGCTGAAACCCTACCTTGACTTGGAGATATTCACTCAATGGCATGTTCATTAGCAGATGACCAGGCAGATGTTTGTTTCAAGTCTTCTTAGAGGAATGATGTCTAAATCCTAATGTTGACTGAATAGGTTTTCTTATGAGTACTAATAAATGTCTTTTATCTTTTTCTCTTTCTTGCAACTGTCATGATGTTTTTAACTTTTAAGGTCAGAATTACTTAGAAATATTTATTGTTGTTTTCTGAAAATATTTTGTTTATACATTGTAACTTGATCCCAGAAACCAACAAAATTTAAGCTGTAGTCAGATCCTCTTTTTATTCTTCTCATAAAAACCTTTAGCAGCCCAGTATGAAGTATCTGTACCCTATGTTTCTGTACTGAGCTAAATAAAGGGAAACTTTTTCTGACTTTTCAATACTCAGAAAAAGTAGTTCAGTTTTAATTACAAACTGAACAGTAGTTCAGTTTAAATTACAATATACTTATTTCCTCCTCCCTGGCCAAGATGCAATCTTTGCATTTTAAAAAGTGTATTTTCACATGATGATTCGTTAAGGAATAATATTAATGGCTCACGAAGTGTCAGTCGCATCCTCTGAATTAGATCCTACATTAGACTTTGCATCTCACTGAATGAATTTTAGGAAATAATTAGAGTTTAATGGAGATTTGACTAGAGTTCTGTGCCAGTGGAGTAAGAATATCCCTAAGAATATCTGTCTATGCAAACTCTTCTGTGCCTATGTTTGCATTAAGTGAATTGTTCACAGATGTAGTCCATACTGTCTATAGCCAGCAGTCACCCTGCTAATGTAACCTGGCCATTTCAAGGCTAAAGAGATCTCATGCCTTGCTAGCCTGAAGCACAGGTAGTGCTTGTGTTGCTGCCTGCACCTGGTGAGGCTGCTGGTGTGGTTACACCTCTGATGCATTGAAGATATATAGGTGTGCTTTATGTTTTTGCTATAGATAACTAACTATGGCAAATTGCTACCATGAGTTTCACAGCAAGGGAATGTGAATTCAGTTCTATCTCATCTGACAAAGGTGTTGGATCCACCATTGCTTTGCTTCCTGAAATGAACTGTGCCCCTACAGAAAGTATCACCTTTCAGCCTTGTAGTACTAGTGATAATGTCTGCATAGCATGTCTGAATTCAAAATAGTATTTTAGAAAATACTGTAATATCCTGACATGAGAATTATTATACTTCTAGAAATCACTGCAAGTGGGCATAGACTGTATCAGGACAGAGGCAAGAAGGTATTGTCTATTATCTCTTATGTAGGCGCTTTATCACCAAGTATATTGAGTGAGCACAGCATGGTAGGAGTAGTTTATTGTGTGGATCAATTCAGTAGAATGGCCATAGGGATATCTGTTTCCTGATTGAAAGATAGTGTAGTAAGTTCTCCAAAACAGCAGATGTATGCTTTAGATGTTCTTAGATTCCACTTGTGGAACTGCTACGTTTAAAAATTAAATACATTGGCTAAAAAGTTCTGTAACAACAAATACTCAGTGCACTGCTACTGAGAGAATTCCTGAGGCAGAGCCTATTAATATTAAAGCAAACCTGAGTGATATGACTCCACAGAGAGCAGTGTAATTGTATTCCTCAGTCATTTTCTGCCCCTCTCCTTTCAGATCTGTGTCATTTATGTTTCAAGACACATGTTGACAATTCTGGGATGCAAATGTAAAAGGATTTAAAATGTGCTTAATGCAGCATTTCATCCCCTGCTGCTGCTATAGAAGAAAATGGGAAGATGCAGAGCTGAGTGTAACCAGTATGACCCTTCACATTTCTAATGGCAGAGGAGCTTGTTTCTTTCAAAGACAGAAATGTATTTAGTTTCTTTGTGCATTTGGTCATGTTCAAAATTTTCTTTTCATTTCTGACCTTAGTAGAGTAGTCCACTTCTATTTGTATTTTTTTTTTTTTTTCTAGCCTAACCTCTAGCTTGTAGCAGTAGTAGCTTCTGTCACCATTTTGTTCACAAATGCCAAACATATAAAAAGAAGAAGCTTCGGGGTACCATCTACCTAACTAGGTGCTCTGCTTTACTGAGTCCACACACTGTCCCTGGGGCACTCAGCTACCTCTACCAAAGGGAAAGATCAAAGAATTGTCAGGTTTCTTCTCAAGGTAATCCTGCATGGCATAGGCAATTATGTCTCGTATCAGTTAGAAATTCTGTTACAGGATGTTCTATATTTAATACGCTGCTATATTTTTAATTAGAACATCTAAAATAGAAAGAATTAGAAATGGCATTTTCTTTCCCGTAACAAAGTTTACTCGAATGGCTGGAAAAGTGTAATTGAAGAATTACCTTAGTTCATATTTTTCTGTATCATTCTCTCATCACGAGCTGTCTTTACTCAGAGATAACAAAAATAAATGACCCCAATCCATTGAAATACAAAATCAGAAATCACCTTGAAGAAAAATACTTTGGCCAGTACACTGATTCATTGCTATAACAAAATAAATCATTCTCTGAATGATTAGAGATTGAGAACTTTTTTTTTTCATTTAACTATTTAAAATATAATCATAAAAGACTGCGTGTACCAACGTTTCATATTTCATCATAACCTTATAAATAATAACAGTCGTTCAGGAATCTGATTTTCTCTAAAAACAGGTGAGAGTTTTTTCTTTTTTTTTCTTTTTTTCTGAAGAAGTGCATATTTGCAATCTGTCTGAATATTAATATTTAGGTGTGTGTTTCAGTGAATCTAAGAATTCATAAAATTTCACTTCTTTTAAGTGAAAAGAAAACCTTTGAAATACAGAAGGGTGAAACAAGTTTCTAGGTATTAGATAAATAGTAGTGTACCATGAACTTCCTTTTACAGTTGAGATCTCTTTCCAGACTTATTTATTTCTTTATTTTCTGCACATGAAGGTGAGAGCAGAGAGAGATTGAGATGCTTACAGGTCACATTGAAGACTAAACCCTACTTGACAAACACCAGGAACAAGTGCATCTCCTTAATGACTGTCTCCATTAATAAATCATGGCATTCTGGGCTAGCATCATTCTGAGTGATTTTAATTTTAAGGATTGAACAGGAAATATGTCTCACCTTAGATGATAGCTGTAAAGAGCAATACCTGTTGTCACTTACAGGCATGCAATTTAAAATACAGGCTAAAAAAAGATGAAAAAACATATCCCATGTCTTTAAATGTAGCACAAAAAGTAGTTTACATATATTACTACAATTAGTATCGCTGATCAGAACTTCTAGAGATTTTCAGCTATTTGTTTACCTGAAGAAGAGCTAGTCCCAGAGATTGCTGGATAGCTGTTCTTTGCAGCTGAGTAATTGCGTCATGAATTTCACTTGAATTAGACTTTAGCTTTGTGAACTTCAGAGCATGAGAACTTGTAGTAATTTATGAATGATTGAGACCTAATGACTTGACTCCTTAGATACCATTGTGCATTTTTAGTATAAAAGACTGTTATGGAGAATCAGCATCTTAACTCATTGTTTAATAATGTTAGTTTTAAAACACAAAATCAGTTCTCTAATCATGGTTTGAATGTTAATGATTTGTCAGTGAATAGGAAGAGAGGACATGTTAAATAAAAGTGCCTTAAACACTACATCTTGGGAAGGGGAGAAGATTGTCATGCTAGTCTCCAATGCATGCAATATGTTCTGAATCAAGAACATGCAAAATGTTCTGAATCAAGCCTGGCGCTACATATCAGTGAATAACTGGGGTTTGGTCTGCAACTAGTTATCTAGACAATTCAGTGTTGCAAATACTAGCAGTAATAATTATGGCAACTGAATCTTCCTATGAGGTCATTAAGTGATCATCTGCACTTCGAGTGATCAATGATACGCTCTTTAGAGACACAAATGCCACTTAAAAGATTAATCTTTTTAGGAATAAGCTTTTATGGAGAAGCCAGAACTTGGATTTTGTGTGGAAACATTAGAATGTCAAATATATTGAAAGATTCTGAGAAAACAGCACGTATATGGGCAGGCCATCAGGGATGTACTTCGTAATTGTATAACAATATTGTTATGAAATAAATGAAATGCATTTTTTTTAGCCTACAGCAAAGCTTCTACCTTGACTCTAAACTCCTGTTTCCCATTGAATGGTGGGCAAGCTCACATATACACACTGCACTGTTGCATAGTTGTGATGGAATCAAATCTCAACAAGTGCTACAATTATTTTCTGACTTTTGAAAGTTGTTTTTTTACATAATCTGGTGAAAATGTGACTAAAAAAACCCAACTGTATATAATGGATCCAATCCAAGATGTTGCCATCTGATAGCTTATGAATATAAATGCATACCCATATATTTACCTTCACTTGTATATGTATAGAGAAAGAGATTTAAAAAAGGCAAAATTCCAGATTATTCTAAATGTATAATTTTTTGAAATCAGTCTATATATATATCATTATCCATGTAAATTATTCTATATCTCCTTCAGTATCTGTTCCTTATTCTGATTCATTTAACACTGTGCTATCATCGTTATAATAAGCGTTTTATGATGCTGCAAAACTGTGATTGTAGCCATGGCTGAGATGTCTTCAGAGTGTTATTCTACCTCATTAATGCAAAACAAACATAAATACATTGATGGAGATATTTGGAGGTGATTCACAGCAATGGTAGAAAATACCCACAACAAAACTCGCATAATGAAGCACTTGAGTTGCAGTAGTGTATATAGAAGTTGTTGCCTAAATTTATCAGTGTTCTGAACTGGTCAATGTTTGATAGCTGATCAAGTACGGATAGGGGGTAGTGAGATTACATTTCGGTTTTACACATTGGAATTGTATAGGACACAGCTGCAAGAAATGGAGTGTCTCAGGTGTGAGGAATTGCTTATTTGGTAGAGAGGATATTTTTGTGTAATGTTAGGCTATCGCTACATGTACTTGTCATATGAGCACAAAGATGAAGGGATGCAAACAAAATGGTATTTTTCTCAGGAAGAAGCTTCATGTGTCCGGGTATGTTTGCTGACTCTATGCTTCCTTTTCTCTGTGTGCTTCCTTGGAGTGCAATTTATTCCAGATTACTGTTTGAAAGAAGCTGTAGACACAACACTTCTCAAATAGGCAAGGAAAGTCTTTGCTCATTTCACTAGAAAATTTGGTATCTTAATTCTCCTACATGCCTGGGCATTTGTGGAAATAGTGCACTTCTAAGTAGCTGTACTTGCATCTCGTGCTGCCCAACACAAAACTCTTGCTAAATGCTCATATAGGCAATTTTCATGTGTTGTATATCAAGTTCTTCAGTTGAGCTGGGCTACCTGAAATTCTGGAGGAAAAAAATAGCAGCCTCTAGCGTTGGAAAGGGTAGATACACACAGTGAAATGTATACGGTATGTTCGGGGAAGCTTGCTCTTATGTGCCTTTATTTTGAACATAACCTCATTATTTTACAAAGCAAAATAAATAAAAGTAAATAAATAAATAAATTAGAAGATTAAAAGTTGAGATACACCTACCTAACTTTATGAGGAGCAGCATGACTTTTACTTGGGGATTACCTAGTCTGTTTGTCAGCTGTTGGGTGCACTTGCATTAGACATACTGCAGAGACAGATGTGTCAGAGGACATCTGTGGGCACTGAGAGGCTGTAGCCTGGCCATGGTCAAAGTGGGCTTTTCCCAGGAATTCAGAGCTAGATGGACAGCGGTGGTGCTTTCTGAGTTTAGATCAAGACAGATCTGAAAAACACGCTCTTCATATCTGCCTGGTCCTAAAATACCCCCTGGTGGGGAAGAGCTCTTTGGCTGTTTGGCTCACTGACCACTGAGAAACTGAGGGAGAGACAGAGACCCAAACATCCTCAAGAATATTAAGGCAAACATATCCTGAGGGGAAAAAAAAAAAATCACCACATCTTCACTGCCAGATAAGAAAATGTAGAATTGCATTTTGCAGGGTCTTACCTGAAAACCCTCACACAGTAGAGTGCAGGAAACTCGATCTATCTGTCTTAGAAAGATGAATGGCTGAGTCAACCCTGATGGAATTAAAGTTCTTACACTGTTTCCTGCTATATAAAACATATTTTCATCATCCTGAAATATAAAGGTAATATCCAAAGCAGAATGAGTACTGGTACATTGTGGCACCAAATAAATCCAGGTATTTGATTCTGGGCCATTGGTGTCTTCTGATTTTACTTCCTAAGGGCTCAGTGAGCAGCCTTTGTTTAACAGAAAATGGGAAACAGTTTTCATTTTGGCAATAGGCCCTGACATTCTCGCTGAGTAAAGTCCAAGGATTTTTGTTGTTTTGGTGTATTTTTGTTTTCATTTTGTTGTTATTGTTGTTGTTTTTGTTTGTTTTTTTATAGAAAATTTGTTTTTTATAAGAGAGAAATGTTGCAATGATGAGTGAGAGCACAGTATGGTTTGACTTGTGCTAGTCAATAAGGGGAGGTAGAGCTAAATTTATCTTGTATACAGCATAAAACTGCTGTCAGACCTCAGATAAAATGTTTGAAGTGAAGTTGATTGCTGGGAATAATTTTCTAAGAGAGTGTGATTTTCTTGAACATAGTCTGTGTCCTCATGCTCTGAAAGGCTAGCAGGCGAAGTAAACTGGCCTTCTACTGATGATGTCTATGTTGTATAGTTTTGTTCATCCATGGTTGAGATGAACAGGTTTGTTCATCGTTGCTATTTCAAAGAGGTAATATAGATATTAGGAATTATGAAACATCAGCATCAGAATATTAAACCACTCATCTATGTGGCTAGAGGTCAACATAACCTGATTTCACGGACAGACTCTAAAAATTTGTGTATTTTCCATAGGTAGTGTAATTTCACCCTTCTGTAAATTGAGTATAGTTTATATCAGATAACTGTTAATCTCCATAACTACATACATGATATGGTGATAAACCCCTTGAAACAGGACCCAGAGGTAGTTTGTCACAATTAGGACATCTCAACTCATGCTTCATGAGGTGTTTTTTGTATATATTGAATGAGGAGAGGATATTATGAAAAATACAATATATATCTATATAATGATTTTAATAATAAAAGTTGGCAGAAGAGGAAAGAACAAAAACTGCAGCTGTTCACACACTTCTGTTGAGCTTTTAAGTGCTTAGTTTGTGCTTTTCTTTTTACATCTCAAGTCTTCTAATAGAAAGATGGGAAATAAAGATAAGAAAATAAAACATACCGAAAAACCCTATCATGCCTTTGACCTGTTATGCATTGATACCGTAGGGTGAAGGTAGTGATGAGTGGGAAGAAGACCTGAATGTTATTGACATACAAGGTGGTAAAATTATCTAACAACATGGAAAGAAATAACCATTGACATCATAGTTCCTTCATTTTCTAAGGCTTCTTGGACATGGAATATCTTGCTAATTTTCTTCCCTCTCTCTCTCTTCTTTGTAGAGGTGATGTGTTGGTAAAGGTTATTTTGGTGTACTGCAGAAACTTTATTCAAGAGAATAAATGACAGAAATGAAAGAGTTATTTTCAGAAGTTTGAAATAAAGAGACATCAGTTAGTGGTGGGACTTGGTAGATCAGGTTGGCAGTTGGATTTAATGATGTTGAAGGTCTTGTTCAACCCAGATGGTTCTGTGATTTTGATTCTATACACTCCTCCAGCCAGAGCACGAGATTATTTTTTCCTGCAGCTTCTAAAGGCATGCTGGCAGGACAGCTGTCACTACAGCTTCTTCTATCTGCCTTCACATCAGTCTCCTTGTGGGGAGGTGTTTAGGCAACCTTAAGATAGAGAGTTACTTTCAATATTCATATAAAGAAGTCAGTTCTCATTAAGCTTGGTCTCGTGTTTTGAATATAAGATCACAACCCAAACAAAATATGTGAATGTTATGTCGCTATTGGAGGAAATAAAAAAACATGCACTGAGACTGAAAAAATTACCCCAGAAATAAGGCAGAAAGCTTAGGTTCAACATGGAAGTTCTGCAAAGAAAATGTTAACAAATCTGATAGACTGTCCTTGAGAGCTTTTATGTTTCTGAAGGATGATGATACACAGTTCTCACACGTGGTTCTGCTTGTTTTGGAGTGCACATACGTTCAGCTGTGTGAATGGACAACAGGAGTCCTGTGCACATGGCAGCAATTTTCTGCACCAGAATTTAGCGGTGAACTGGAAGCATTGGTGCAAAATTAGTAAATGAAAGATTAAATACTACAGTAACTTGTCTTAATGATGACATGCAAATGTTTCAGCTAACAGTTTGTGCTATACACTTTTCAAGATGTTTAAATACATTAAGCTACCTATTTAGTTTGAGTATAATGGTATTCTTTTTGTAAATCTAAAAGCCTATCTCTAATTAAAATCATTCCTGTATATCATTTTAAGAGACACTATTAAGGACATGTTTACAGACAATTAATTCTTGAAATATGTTGTTTTTTAAACTGGAAACATCTATGACTTTTCTGTTAAAGTACTTCAAAACAAGTTAGATACTTGAAACAAACTGTACAATGATAAACTTTTTGTTGTTGTTGTTCTTTGAAGGATATGTAGTTGAAGAATAAGAGCCATCATCTTGAATCATTAACAGAGACATAAGAGTGAGAAGTTCTGTCCTGAATTTCTAAGCATTTATAACCCAATAATCTGATTAATTGATCTGTTTTTCAATAAACCCATTCTAGCAAATTTACAGAACATGTACCTGAGAAGATGCTTCATTTCATATTATTTAAGTCAGAATCCTGATGAAATGAGGCTCTGGTATACTACATGTGTTTTTAGTGGTATACTTCACATTATTCATATTATCCAGAATCACATTATTCATATTATCCAGAATGCAATCCTGTATTTAACAGTGACATGTAATTTGCTAAGTACCAAAAAATCACTCCAACTTGAAGCAGGAGGTTGTCAGTTGCCTCTGACAAGCACCTACTTGTTACGCTCTTGATAACCATAACCTTCAAATGCTTGCTCTCCTTTCTAAAAATATTAACAAGAGCGGATTAAATCACAGGTGTTTTGTGGTAACCCCGATTTCTGTTTACTTGCTTTAGGCTAGACAGGATTGACAAATCCTTTTAGGCCTAGGTAAAGCTCCAAAATGATGTCCATCTAACTTAAAATATTTTCACAAAGTTTTGTTTTTGGCTACATTTTCCTAATCATATTTTTCTGTTAGACTACTTTGGCATGACACGTGAAAATTGTGATGGTCATCTGCTACAACATATGTCCTTTTGGGGTGGTAGGCTTTCAGTTCTTCATTTCTTGGGTTACTGCAAGGCCTCCACAAAACAGTGCATGTGGAAGTTAATTTTGAGCTGTTACTGTGTTGATAGAAGTATTTCTTAAAATAGCTCTCACTTGGCAAAAGGAAGAAGAATGAGTAAAAATGCAAAGATGACAACTCACTCTTACTTTGGTTCTTAAGTAACAGAATCTGCTACCTTAAACTGACCATTGTCAGACTATAGGGAATCTGGAGGGTAATGAACCTAGTTAGTCAAGACAAAATGATGATTTAACATCCTGGGTTAATTAAGTGCAATTTCCTAATGAGACAGTGCCTTTGGCACATCTGGTTGGCTATCAACCTGAGAGGTGATGCTGATCTTTTATGAAAAAACAGTGACATCCAACAAGTGATCACAGTACAATAAAGATCTTTAGACATACCCCTGGTGAGTAATAGATTTGCTGGGCGTGCTTCATCTCTTTGTTGGGAATTAATTTTTTTTTTCGTTTACCTTTGATCCCCTTGTAACTGCTACCTAACTCCCTTTGTGCAGTCTCGTTCTGTTTCTGCAGTGGTTAGCACTCATAAAGCACTCATCTGTGACTGGAGCCACCACATCATTTTCAAAGAATAAAACGTAATCAACCATGAGACTTGAGAACAACATGTGTTCTCTTTCCTTTCACATCCAACCCTTTGTAAATCACATTTTGTGCGAGGCAGAATCTGTTGTATTATTCGAAGTAATATCCCAGTTGCTTTTTTTTTTTTTTTTTGCATTAGAGAATGGTGTCAGCTTGAAGTGATTTATTGTTTCTGCAGCAATATGTATAAGTGCAGAGGAGACAGCAACAGTGAAATGTGTGAAACAAGATGTCATATCTTCTCATTATTTTGGAATTGTGCAAAGGATGTTTCAATTGTTAGATTTTTTACCTTGGATTTAAATAGAAACTTATTTCAAGAAAACCTCCAAGCTACTAATTCTGGAAACAAAATGTCCAGTGTTTCAGTGGAATACTAAACTAAATTTCAATTGATATCCTGAATTAAATTATAATATTTTTCCTAACACCAGCATATGCTTGTGCAAAATATTCACGAAAGCTACTGCTGTACAATAATAAATATACATTTCTGAAATGTGGTGGGCTGGATTTCTGCATGTATGTTTACAGTTTGTTAGCACAGGAGAAGTTATGTTTTGTGTGTTTTTTTTTTTTTTTTTATGTTAGCATTTGAAGATCTACCTATCAAATATTTAAGTTTCTGAACAGTTTTTACAGGTGTTCACGCTGCAGAGAAATCTTACACTTGACTGTCAATTATAGGATAATGTGAGTGAAGAATGCAGAAGAAATCACTGAACTATTACAAATTTATTTTTATCAAATTATATATATATTTTTCCCCTGAAAATGAGAAATATTTACAACTTGAACATGAAAAAGAGTACCGAGTGGTCAAAATGCTATTAGCTAGCTAGTGTTTTAAACGTTTTGATTACTTACTGTTTTAAATTATGAAATTTAATGAAAAGTTACAGTGCATTTGATCATCAGGGCTAAATGTTAAGATCCTTAGACCTATTACTCAGTTGTTATAATGATTTATTGAAAATGATATTGAGCTATGCCCTTGACATCAGGTTAGGATAAGAGGTTTTTTTTCTTGTTTTTATCTCACATATACAGCCTAAATTGCTCGCTATTGCTTGAGAGTATTGGAAGGTTTCTTGTGCATTCCTCTTTCTATGAAAGCATGTTTTAGTGCCAAGCTGTAGACTTGCAGAATTTTGTCAGAGAGAATATTGTGCCATGATGCAGCTATTTTATCTTCTTATTTGTGTCTTTTTTTGGTGACTTGAAATGTTAGTGATGTATAAAACAAAACTGGTATGATGAAATATTTAAGAGATCCCTTAAAATTTCAGTAAGTCTCGGTAATAAAACTTTTTTTTTTTTTTTTTTCCCCTCAGAACAAAAGCCTCAAAAACAAGCTTCTGTCAGGAAACAAACTTTGTGGTATTCATGCAGAAGAGGTAAGTAAGGTTGCTTTCTATTCTAAACTAAGTATACCCAAAAGAAGCTTGCATCTAGGTCTCTTGTGCTGAGGTTCCAGCAGAGATTATATATTACGCGTGTGTGATGACTGTTTATCTCAACTTCCTGTGGCTTCGCTACAGGCAACTCAAATGTATTAGCAAGCTGCAAACTTAAGTTTTGGACAAGTACAGTAAAGTTTGTGCATAGTTCTTAAAAGTATATATAGCTCTTCAAAGGCTATATTATACATCTTTAATACATATAAAAATAATTTTCTTTCCAAGATCTCCATGCCTATAACACAGGAATTATGTGTTGTTTTTTTTTCTTGCTTTTTTTTTAGTTTCTTCTTAAAGTAACAGAAACAGCCAGATCCATTACTATCAGTCCTTCTGATCAGTTCATGATTTCAAAGATGAGGTGTCACATTACAAAATATTCTCTCTATATTCTTCTATTCTCTCTATAGAAGTGTTAAGACAGCTGATGATAAAAAAGCCTATTTTTTTCAAATATGTAAATGTACAAGTAACTGTATTCATTGGAGCAGTCCCTTTAGCTATTTGCCTTTTTATGAGTGTTTATTAGTATACATTAACATGGTTTACTCATTTGTATGAGTTATGTCATTGGGTTTTCTATGCACATATAACTTCTGTAAAAGTAATTTCACCTTCCTAGAACTGAACAGAAGCGTAACACTTATCTTCTTGACTAAAATTTTATATATTGAGGTTGAAATACCACATTTCTTTATCAAAGACTCTACTTTTAAACTTAGGCAACAAAATTTACGAGTTCCAAGCAGTGATTTTGAGTTATGTTAGGTATTTAGTCTAACTGACAATCTGCAACCACAGTTTCTGAGAAATCCTCAGCAGTAGAAAATAATGATTTTTTTTTTTTGTTTCCAGCTTGTCATAATCTAGTATCTTCCTATGTCATCATTGTTGTTTTCAAACATGCCAGAGTATTTGAGTATAAATATATAATCTTCCCTTGTTTACTGCTTTAAAAAAAAAAAAGGCAGTGAGCAACATAGCATTCTGCTTTCCCTTCTTGTTCGCGTTTTTTGTTCCTAGCTGTATAACATAAATGTACATATGATAATAACATATAAAATAAAAAATAAAATAACCTAAATGTTATACAGCTAGGAACAAAATGTTTTTAATGTTGGGTAATTGACTTGATTATTTAATATTTGCTGCACAAATGTCTTTAAATCTGAGGGTGAATTCTAAAATGAAATTAAGCTCATTGTAGTATGACAAGCTTTGTTGTCCAAGAATTTCAGGAAATCAAACCAAAGCTAACCACCACTCAATGCAGTGGATTGTGAACGTATTTGAAACCGTAGGAAAATCAGGCTTGATGAATCATCCTGGCAAATGTGTGGTTTTTAAGTGGGTTAGTGCCATTTGAACAAACCAAGATAATAAGATTTCAGGATCATCCTTCTTAGCTGTTGTTGTTTTGCCAGTTAGGTGGTGTAGGCCACAGAAATGCCAAGTATTTTCTGTTCTTTAATTAGGTACTATGCATACCAAGCATAATAACTATGTACCATTAGTACATAGTACAATTAGTATTCTTTTAATGATTAGATCAAACACCCTTTATGGATAGAACTGTCTAACAGGAAGCTCGCACTTCATTCTGCTCTCCCAGGCTGCGTACAAACAGTCTCAGTGTGCCCTGAAGATGGTTTTGAAGGTGATGCCTCCAGACATCCTTTCATGGAAAGTACTGAACATCTCATGTCTGAAATATATAAACCAATCAACTATTCATAATAGTGCATATACATGCTTTAGCTCAGTACCATTTTTCTTTTCCCTTGACTCATTTGTCTGGTTTAGACATGTTATCCTGGAAAAGCAACTGGCTTTCATATTGGTTACTTTTCTGCATTTTAAAGCTGATCTCGTTTCTGTTGTTGTCAGATCTTGCCACAGTTTTTTCAGGTCTTAAAAGTAAGCATTTGAAAGGAAAAACACTGACTTTTATTATCCTTCCTTTCAGTCAAAAAAGATTCAAGCCCAGCTGAAAGAGCTGCGATATGGGAAAAAAGATTTGATTTTTAAGGTGAGTTTTCTTCAACATAACTTTGCTAAGATATTGGAATTGCTGTAATGTTGAAGTAATCTGGGAGTATAATATCTGCCTTGATTACTGTAGGTCTAAGGAATCATTCGTTTCCTTCTCACCATACTAAAAACAGCTCAAAACACCAAAGGCAGACATAAAAACATAATGTAATTTTAGAACTGCTACCTAGTTCAGTTGATTTTTTTGCAAACCACTCTAGCAGGGTTAGAGTGCTTTTTATTAATTGTTTTCTGGGGTAAAGAAGAGAAGATTCAAAGCCTAAACGATTCTGATATCTTTGTTTTTAAATAGAAAAAAGAAGTGGTAAATATTAAGTTTGTTTACATGTTCAGATAAAACAATGTTCTAGTTCCTTTCTGGTTACCAAAATCTATTGCCCTATTTTATAGATTGTGTAGGGAGAATTTTGTTCCCTGTTAAAGAGGGACAAGAGGATACATTCTAATCTTCTGTAAGTTATTCTCTACTGTCACAGGGAAATACTGTCTGGGGAATAGTTCCGTGTCTGGGATATAGTTCCTTTTACAGTAGGAATAGTGGCCTATGTTTGGCCATGTGAATTATGCTTTAAAATACTTAACCTATATTGAGTAGACATTGTTTCTGATTATGAAGGAATACTTGAGCCTCCAGCTCAAAAGTAGGTTAGAAATTAGGTAGGGCAGATTCTGATCTAAACGCACTTACTTGCAAAATACAGAAAATTTTTATTTACCTTTTGGGGGAAACTATGAATTAATATAATTAAAAGCACTTCGAGAACCTTAGATGTTAACAAATTGTGAAAAGGATGCTGAAGTCCTGTGTACTGAGAAGTACATATGCAAATACCTGAAATATCTCTTCACTGTTAAGTTGATCGTGGACAGAACTGCTGGTTTGTTAATTTGATATATCCTTTATGTAGTCTTTGTCAGTCTTTTTCCTGAGTAAAGTAAAATTGTTTTTGAAGAAAACCGAATTCCAAATTTCTGCTATCCTCCTAGATAGTCATGTGAGATGTAGGAAACAGTAGGCTCAATGTGCTGATCTGTATGTATTTCAGGTCTGAAGACATTCAATAGAGTAGAAGCTGTTTGGTACAGGGTGAAAAGCTTTTTCAGTACGTGTCTGATCTGATTTGGCTGCTAGATGTGGACAAGGCTAGATATTTTATCATTTCATTTCTATTTGCTTTGATACCAACAACTAGACAGATTCCAAGCTATCATTGCTGTTGAAGCTGTTTTGTGAAGCTCTGATTCTTTTTGATAAAAGATCAAAATGGTGCATGAGTAGTCTTCTGACAGCATAGAGAGTAACCAGTGTGTGTGATGATCTCCTGGATGCTAGTTATTGTCATATTATAGGATTTACACTGCTTCCCCTTACCACTGCATTCCCACACCATTCAACCTTATATTTTCTGCCTGCCTTATTGAGGGCTTTAGGGAATTGTATTTCCTGTATAGATGTGATTGTTGCAAGCTTCTCATAGCTGTTCGCTGGAAGGATGTACACTTGAGTCTAAGATTTTCACAGGGCATGAGGGAGCACTGCAGTCTGTGCCCATTAAGCTATTGCTTTCTCTGGTGGAATTAATAATGAAGAACCCTAAGAGGGTTTTTTGGTTGTGATTTTTTGGTTTTGTTTTTCATAATCAACATTGAGAAACAGGTTCTTAATGAGCTTTAAATTGCTAACTGTTTTATAACTTTTTAAACTTTAAACTGGTAACTCTTATTGTCAATGAAGCTACTGATTAGAGGTTTGGGGAATAAGTGATCAAAACTTAACAAGTGGTAGTAAATAAAACATGAGTTCTCAATTTTTGGCATGTGTTTACTCTCGTGCTTTCAAAGCATTTTATAATCTTTGTTATGTTGCATGGATGTATGTATATCTTCCTACCTATCTATCTGTATGATAAAGTGCCATGTGATCGATAAACAGGGGGAGTCACTAAAGTTAAGTGATGTTCTCAAGGCTGTGTAGTTGTCATCTCTCTTGACATTAGAATTTGAGTTCCTTTCTCTGTTAGTGCTCAGTCCCTTAAAACATGCAGTGCAATAACCTTAAAGATCTGACAGAATTGGAAATTTGCTACGTGTCTCAGCAAGGAAAATAAGGAATGATTAATACTAAATTTTCAGCCAAGAGTTTTGATTTTATAGCTCTCTTTTTAAGTAGGTACCTGCTAGTCCTGAATGAGTCCACTCTTAATTAGAATAGTTTTATTATTGATAGTTTAATAGTTAATGTAAAATGCTGATTCATTACCGTATACTTAAGTTTCAATACTTTGCTAAGTTAAAATCGATGTTTGTTTCAGGCATTCATAACAACTTGTTTCCAAATGTGCTCCTCCACCATTCCCTGTCTTCACGTCATTTTATTACATTGTCCTAGAAACCTCACGGTTCACTAAAATAGAGAAGAATTGAAAATATGTTTTGGTATTCTTGAAACACAAGCACATGCGTGTCTGATATGAATACGACATGAAGAAAAATATAGCCAGCATTTACTTTGACTATCACCTTACACAAGTCTCTTGCATATTTGAAACCTTTGTTCTTTTAAATGTACAAGGTGCAAATGGTTAATTGTTATGGCTTGAATAAATGTTTGTTTATTGCTTTGTTATGAATTCCTAAGGATTGTGTTTGAGTTTCAGAAACATCAATTCCATCTGCCATTTAATGTTTTCTTCTTTGGTCATTTAAATTTTGAGGTAAAATATACTGTTCACTACATATTTAGGATGACAATGTAAATATTATGCCCTAATAAGCTCATCATCAATTACTTTAGTAGGTGCATGTCAACCATTGTTATCCAATGATATTGTGAACATATGTAGTTCATTTCCTTTGATCATTAATAATTATTTTAATTAATGCTAAAGTGAAAGTGCAGATACAGTCCTAGAAAATCAAGTTAAATTGTGAGCAACAGCTAAATAAGCCTATTCTACTGATGTACAGCATCTTCGTTCCATAGTATAATATAAATAAGTAAGTAAATAGCATCAGCTGTATAATAAATTAGGTAACTGCTAATAAATACTCCATATCTGGTCTTACCATGAGCAAGGTAATGTATAATTATGCTCTCTCTACTGAGGAGCAAATTGCCTTTGCTTCAGTTGGGTACATGCATATGGCCCACTATTGAATTTTAGGTGCTAAATATGCATTGTAAATACGTACCTTACGTGCTGACTGTTTGCCTGTGGCCCTGGGGGGTCCTTAGAACTCTTCACAATTTTAGAGGTTCCCAAGCGATAGCGGTAAAGAACCAGCTGTGCAACTGGTTCCAAGAAGACAAATGCAGGGGGTAGGTTTTGGGGGGCATCTGGCAGAAGCAAAGAATGAGGTGCTCAAACAGGGAAAGGTGAGGAATTTAGTGGAGGTGACCAGGAGAGAGGAACAGGATGGGAAGAGGAAGGAATGAAAGAAACAAGAGGAGAATCTTACTCCCAGATGTTGATAGGCTCTGCTGCTCCTCACAGTGATCTAGCTTGTTTCTGCGGTGTAGCCTTGAACCCATACATTTGCATGAACTGCGACATCATGTGTTTAAAGCGAGATGAAAAACCTTCAGTTTTCTCTTTTGCTTCTAAATAGTGCTTCAGGTACTTGAGTGCTCAATACCTCTAAAAGACTAAACCATACAATATTATCTTCTCAAACTTGGTCTTGTTTTATAATTGCCAGTGGAGGCCTGTATGAGAAATGGTAGTTGAAATATAATGTTTTTCTTTCAGGAACTTATTTGAAGAAAGTATCGTGGTCTAGGAAAAACCCAAACAGACTTTCTATGGAAGGGGCAAAGGTTGTGTTTAAAAGACTTACCTAACCTGTACATTTGCCCATGAATTGCATTTGCTTTTGTTAATATTATCAACTAGAGAATTCAGTTGGCTTTATGTATTTGAAAAATGAGGCCATTCATACATTTTAAAGGTTTCTTTGCTATATTGAGAGTATCATAAAATTCATTTTTTCCTCTGAAAAATGCTTTTTTGGAGGGGAAAAAAAAAAAAGCATCATTGTTTTCCTTCAACTTTATATATACATTGATTTATTCAGCACAAAAACAATGTTCTTGTCTTGTTGGTGCTTTCAAGTTGCCCTGTAATACTAAATGAAGGTGATAAAAGAAGGTGATAGACTGAGGACAATTTCATACGGACCTGTCACATCAACTTTTCTGAGAGAAAGCTGCAGCTCTTTTCACTTTCAGACGGAATCTCTAGCCTGCAGTGTGCTTGTTCATCTCACTTGTTTCCTCAGTGTCTGAATCTTCTGTGACTTCCCTGGGGAAATTGAGCAGTGCTGCTTAGGACAAACAAAACAAACTATTATAAAATAGCTGTTATAAACATAGCATAATACAAAATAATTAGAGGTGATTTTTTGTTTGTTTGTTTGTTTTTTCCTCAAAGGGATTTTTAAACTGGTGACGTTATTAGGGATAGGTTGTATAAGCTACAGACTGACAACATCACATAGCAAAACAATCAAGTAGAATCCGGAAGAGGAAATCTCTCAAAGAAATTTTGCTTTTTAAATTAATACATGTAGATTTTTTTCCTTGGTTCTTCTTCCCCATAACTGTTTGCACACCATTACTGCCTGATGTTATTCTGATCTGAACTAGGTTCTTTTGGTCTGTGTCCATTTACAGTGACATTTGCAAGTAGACACAAAAGTCCAGCTGGGCATTTCATCCATACATTTTTTTGTAGTCTGTACCCACAGTGTTCTTTGCTTCTTTTACAAATATTATCACACATTCAGCAGTGATATCATCTTGAGTCATTCATCCCTACTGTGCTATATTCTGTTTGCTTCAGTGATTATTCCTGTCTGTATTTTACACTTTTACACTTGTCTTTAGGGAATGTCATCTTATTTTCTCCAGTTTGTCAAGATAACTTCAGAAAAAAAAACCTTCTCCTATGACATGTAGAGTTCTTGTTTGATGTCACCAGAATATTTGATGAGTGTAAGTTTAATTCATGGTTCAGTTCATGAATGATATATAACAGATAAAAACTCTGTCCCCTAAAGAGCTAGTTTGATTATTCTTTTCGGTATTTTACCAAAAAATGATTGTTGTAGTATCTGTAAGTTATAATCTCTTCTTCTTTCCTCTTCCAAACATGGGTATCATTTCCTCTTTTCCATTCTTCAGGTACTTCATCTACTCTTGGCTGAGCCAGTGAGGGGCTAGGGTCCTAGAGCCACGTCATAGCATACCATATCATACAGCAATAGAAATGATGATGCACAAATGTGACTAATAGAAGACGGCCAAGTGAAAAGTCTTAATTACTCAGAGTGGTATTCAAAAAAAAAAAAAAAAAAAAAAGCTTTGTCTAAAACCATTTGTCTAAAAATGTTAGGACAAGAACTAAAAATAAATATAACTTACCAGGTACTGTGTAGCGTACAATTTAAATTTGGCTGAAAAGTGAAGAAAAAAAATCAGCACACAGAACAGAGTTGAAAAGAATTTGGAAGACAAAGGCTTAAGCTACACTGTGTAAAAGATATCCTTTGAAATCTGCCCCAGATCTTGAGAACTACTACTACTACTAATTACTAACAATAATTACTCAAAATACTACTACTGCAAATAGTAATTATTTCAAACTATGGTTTGTTCTCTTGCAGTGAGGGTCTTTGTAGAAGAAAGCATTGTGACTACAGGCGTTGCAGAATGTTGCTCTTCATCTTGAGCTATGGAACAATTGTCTTTATCTAGTATTGCTAAAGATTTGTGAGTAATGGATCCAGTGATACAGCAGTTATACAAGCAGATCAGGATCTCAGCAAGCTCAGAATTTATGGAGTGCTTTGCATTTCTTGTTCTAGTTCCATTTGTATACATTGGTTTATGTAGAGCCAGGTAGTAAGATTGATGACCCTTCTCCTTTTGAAGCATTTGCAATACAAATTGCGCTAAGTGCTGCGCTTAGTCTCCATGGTTTAGGATCCCCGTAGCTCTTGTTGCAGGTGGTAGTTCAGTCTTTGAAGCTGCTAGATGTTGTTTTTTTTCAAGTGATGAGGCTTATGATAATTTTATTACAATGCTTCTGTTAATTATTCACATACTTTTCATGAAGTCAGAGCTTTTGTACACTTCTAGATATGTAGTTGGATGCTACCCAGTACTGGAAATAAAATGCTCCTTTCAAGCTTATCCACTATTTGTGATTGGATCTGGCTACTTATTGGGTGTAGGAAAACAGTTCGAGACAGGATATTATTTGTTTTTCTCAGTAGTTCAGCACTTTGAGATAGGAAATTTAGATTGGCTAAGGTGATTTTTGTGAAATACATTAGCTCTATTGCATACATACCTGTGGCTGAGATAAAAGGTGGTGAGTGGTGGCTTGATTACTTTTCAGATAACTCTCTTGTTGAGACAGTATACCTAGCATGGGGATAGTTCTGTCATCTATTACTGTGAGTGAATACCTGATTTCATGAAGTGCAAGATTTTTTTTCATCTTGTTTTAGTTATCTTTCTTTTGAAGTAGGTCAAAAGACATTGAGTACTTTTGTTTTGTTTTGTTCTTTGTTTGTTTGTTTTTGTTTTGGTTGGTTGGTTGGTTTTTATTTCCCTGAATGGTGGTATAATTTACTAACAAAACTTAGAAAAATATATGTAGAAAGTCTTATCTAGACACTTTTTTTTTTTTTTTTTTTTGGTTAGGGGCTATTTCACAGATTAAATTAACATTTCTTTGCTGTCACATTTTTTCTATTTCAAATACCATATCTTATTTTTTTGTATATTGGTTCTGTAATGTTACAATCATTCATAATGTGTTAATGTTAGCTGCACAGTAGGAGGCTAAAAATACAGGCTGAATTGGTTGTGGAAAAATACTTAGAATGCTATTTGAAGAAAATTGAAAAAAATAATATATATATATATATGTAATGAGATGTGGGATACAAGAAAGTACAGGGGTGTCACCATGTGTATTTCTGTGTAAGGATTTTGGTTTATGTATTTGTAACATAATTTATTGTTGTCTTTATTGAACAAAATCTCCTTCTGTAATTTTATTAATAGCTTCATGCAATTCCAGAGAACAGGTTTATGAAATGTGAAATACTGTTGCAGTGATTAGTAAGTCAAGTCTATTAGTTTATTGTTAATGATTTTTTTTTATGGCATAGTTTTGAGCATTAAAATGTGTTGAATTTTTTAATGAACTGAAAAATCAAATTTAAAAAGTTTCTGTATGGCCATGAAGATGTAGCCTTAACAATATGGATTTGCATTACAAGTTAATGTGGTCTTAAATAGCTAGTCTGAGTTACTGTGAGATACAAGACTATTCAATGGCCAGCATGAGCTAAAGTTACTTAAAACTAGCAGCAGTAGCTTTATGTTTAACTGGCAGCATTCAGCTATTCAATCAATTTGCATACTTGGTCCATCTCCCACCAAAATGAGCAGAGTTCTACCATCGATATCAAATTGAAATGGATTGGGACTTTGACTGACATGTTCTAAATAGCATAATTCTAATAATGATTTTGAGTGTGCCCAGTAAAGGTGAAAATTTTTTAAATGTTTTCACGTAAAGTATTGAAAAAGTTCAAACTGCCCAAAGGTCAGAGAGAAAATAGGTCAGAGGGAAAGAAATATACCAACCTGAAAGATGACTTAAAGCCTCAAGCACGTACAGATACAAACATGTATTAGGAAAAAGAGGGAACATTTCCCATGAAAGCCATGAATGTGGATCCAGGTGTTCTATATGTCAAAAAGGGACAGGCTTCTGGATGAATAATGCCAAGGTCAGACTTACACCGTCATTTTTCTTCCATGTTTAAACTTCTGCAGTGGTAGATGCTGTATAAATTCCTGAGGAAAAAAATGTGTTTTTGTGGAAATATTAGAACTGAAGACTTGTTACGCTGAGAATACTGGGACAAGACAAGCTGTCAGCCTCCATGCAGCAAGGGAGGGAATGGTCTGGCAGAGGCACAACAAATTGTGAACAGGAAAACCAGGCACCCACAGCAGTGCACACAGTGGAGAAAGCACCCTTCACCCTCCAGCACTCACTGCAAGCTTTACGCCTGGCTCAGGGTACACGCCATGGAACATGTTGGCCTTCCCTGGTAGTGGAGAGGCTGGAGGAACAGACAAGGTGGTATCCTGAACACCACATCCCTGTTGGTACCTGGCACGTGTGGGACTCCAGATCCAGCCACACTCCCAGCCCTGGGGCTCCACACCAAACCATGCTGTGGGGTAATGACTGTGAGATGGCCTGGCTTTGGGCGTGTCCCACATTAGGTGTACTTCCCAGCAGAGCCAACGTGGAACAAATGCTGAGGCATTCAAAATCAGATACATAAAAATTCTCAAAATAATTGGAGCATGTCACTTAGTCTCCTTCTGCTTGTTCCTGTTTTCTGGGTTGTTGCTGACAGCAAACAGCCACCTACACAATGATCTGCAGTATAAAATACTCAAAATTAATGCAATAAATTTAATATTCATTTGGTAGGATTTTTGAAAATTGTGTTACTATTTTTTAACTGATTGGAACCACTCAATTATTTATGAATACGCTGGTATTAACTATGACTGTATATGTTGGATGGTTTGGGCTCTCCTTTGTTTCTCAGCTGAACATGAAGTGCTATTTTAGAAAATGCAAGCTTTGAGATAGCTATCTCATGAAAGGCACTTCTAAGTTAAGTGACATTGCCAGAAATACTAGGTCTATTTTCTTTCATATTTTCCTGGCTGAACTGTACTCTTGACTAGAAAGGTCAGATCCTAGAAGGAAGCCTCAAACCCTAAGAGCTAAAGTTTCTGGCAAGACTTGAACCTCTTTCAAGTAAAAGGAAGTAAGTATTCATAACACACTACTGAAAAAAGGCCCAGAGCATACTGGTATGCCTGAAACGCATTTTAAAATGCTTACTTCCTCAAAGCAGGTGTCCTTACTACCTAAATTAATAATAAAATTGTTTAAAGAAGGTTGACAGGAAAAAGAAAGAACAGCAGGTTGTTTTATTCATGTTGATTGGTTAGCAATGGGCAATAAAATTTAATGCTAAACCATAACGTGCTCTGGCCTGAGCCAATGGAAGACCAGACACAAATGTTAGTGCTGTGGCTTCCTGGGTATTGTCTGAGTGTGTTTCCACAGGTAAACAGCTATTTAGTTTAGAGCTTGAGTACTTTTGTACAACCCCAGAAAAATGCCATCTTGCTTTCAATGTAAATGGTTTTTATGTGAAAGAAAAGTGTGCAGGCCAGGGAACTTGAAGTGAAACTTCCACTATAAAACCCACAAAGGTCTTATTTCCTTTTTCATGTATACTCAATGCAGTCACAAATAAGAGAGAAAAGCATGGTGGCAGCAACAGGAATCAAGAAAACTTAGAATTTTGCAGAAATGATGCTTCTAACTGACTTTTACCACTGTTAGAAGTGCTTTAAGTGCAACTGAGATGTTTCTGAACATCTGGCTGTAGGTATACACCTGATTAACAGGAATCGCTGCCAAAAAGTTTTATTCTCAGTTATATTTTACATACTCTCCATACAGTTACATACTCTGTGAAAAGTAGAATTCAGAAGCATGAGTCTGTGTTTTTCTAAGATACAAATAATGCTTACAGAATAAGCACAGAAAACTTCTATTTACTGGGTAATTTATTCAAGTTTAGCAGTTGTCCCAGTTTTCAGTTAAATGGTTTCCAATTAAAAAGTTGTCCTAGTTAGACAATATAATGAATTATAAAATAAAATGTTGTACACTAAATATTTTATCATTTTTCAAAGTATTTGTTTAATGACTATTTTTTTAAAAAAGTTCAAAATTTAACGTGATAAAAAATCACTTAGTCAATCATGTTCTTTAATTAAGCATTATCTGTGATAACTTTATCTTCAATAACCAACAATTCTTGGTATGTGTAAAAAAAATAAGGTTAAAATGTTTTATAATAAACAGCCAAATTAAAACATATCTTAATCATCCCCTGAAGAAAATTCATAAAGAGACTAGAAATAGTTATGGTTATTTTAAGCAGTTAGAAGTTAAAAACAAAAAAAATAAAAACAATAAAAATCCATCACCATTTACATTTTTTTTTAATATTGAATGAATTTGCACGTGTTGCATAAACTTTCTGGGGAAAAAATGCTAAAAGCTTTTAAAAATATTTTTAGGCTGTTCTAATGGTTGTTTTGTATTTTTAATAGCCATGTCTCCCTTTTTTTTATTTATTTTTAATAGCCATGTCTCCCTTTTTATTTTTGTACTTATGCTTGGAAAAAATTAAATATGGCCATTCTGTGTTGTGTAATTCACAGTGAGTAAGGGTAGGTATATTTGTATGTGGATTTGATCTAGAAAAGTGTACTTTATGGATAAAAATTGCTTAGTGCATTCTTTCAGAGGATGAAAAATTGATTTATTTCAGTTTTGTCTGTAAGATCTGATTCTGTGAAAATGCCGAAGGGAAACAACATTTTTGTTTTCCCAGACCATGCTTTGCAAGGGTCTTTTCCTCCCTATCAAAACTTGCCTTGTGTAGTTCTACTGGTATTTTGTATTTGTTCTACATTCAGTCTCTAAAGCACATTAATTGAATTGGGGTCCTTATCAATCTTTTTAATTGAAATAGCAGTGAAGTTATTGTGATAAGAATCCAGGCTTGATAGATAAAATTTTCAGAAAAAAAAAAAAAAAAGATAATAAAAAAACTCAGTCTGCCATTTTTGGATTTTTAAGTAAATAAACATCAGTATTTCTGAGTAGTTGATTTAAAAAAAAAAAAAAAAAAAAAAAAGAGAAAAAAGAGAGAAAAAAAACATTTTTAATGCCAGGATTTTATTGTTACTTAATGTCAGTTGAATGGTTATCAATATCTGACTCAATATTGAGCCAGATTATCAATATTGGCTCAGTAATCTGTGAAATAAAACCAGTATATGTGAAAGATACAGATAGCTTGCCCATCAAAATACTATGATATTACCAAAAATAAGAATGAGGATAAATGAGGATATGTGCATCATAAATGATGCATCATAAATGATGCACATAGACAAACTTTACTAATAAATATTAGCCTGTCCTTTGGAAGAATACCTTTTCACTGTAAACTGAAAATGTTTTACTTGATATGAGTTGTGTTACCACTGTGTGTTAGATTAATTAATTCTTTTTAATGACAAGTACCAATTAAAGAAATTAAATGCTTATCTTCCAAGTTGATTTTAATATGACTGCAGTTTCATTGAGAACAATGAATTATATAGTATTAGACATTCTTCTGAAAAGAAAGAAAGAAACAGCTGTCACCTGTAACTACAGTTACCTGCTTTCTATTAACTACCCGGATTTTCAGTCACCTGAGTAATTTACATATCTAAGAAAACCAAACACCTTGAAATGTGTAAATCTCCTATTCCACTGATTTAAACTTCAACACAGATGGTGCTGAATGGAAAAGTAGTCTAACAACAAGTGGCAATCCATCATCCTCTTTGTAGTCTTAATCCTTAGCAACGCACACCATCAGAGATGCCATTGTGGCCTCTCACCATATAAACACTATTTTGTATAATTTCATTTTTAATGCTAAGTGAAATTATATATACTCGTTTTCAAATGTTACTCATATTTTAATATGTATTCATTTGTTTAACTAGTGTAGAGTATTTTAATAAGTAACAAAAACTAAAATGTTAATGATGTGAGAAATTACTTGGTCTAGTTCTAGTATCTAATGAGAACTGTCTCTGACAGAACCGAATTCAAATTCAGTCTTTAAAAACATAGAAATGTGCTTATTGTCTGTGTTATGTACTATCTTTAGTAACAACTGCTGATGTTGCTGAACTTTAGGAAAATTCTTGTATGGTAATACACATTTTCCTCTCATAAAGTCTAGTTAAATTATGCAAAATCTAATGAAATCAAGATTCCTTCTGTATTGCCTGCTCTGTCATGCTGATGAGCTGAACCAGTTGTCTGATCTCTGGTCTGCATGTGACAGTGACTAGTACCAGCTCGACGAAATGTGATGCAGTGGAAATGATGGAATGTGGTCACGAGAGACTTCCCTGCATCTGAGCAAGAGGTTGACTTCTGCTTTGAAGCAAGATTGCCTTATCTTACATGTTTTTGACTAATGAAACTGTAGCTGCTCTGATAAATCCACAGATAAATGTCTAAGCCTGTTTTAAAATGTGACTAAGTAGTTGTTTACATGATCAGGGAAATAAAAATGTCAGGCTTTTGCCTTTTTATCAGCCAGTACAGCCTAATGCTAACAGACATCTCCTGAGGTATCTGCTAACAACCACAGGCCTGTCAAAGCTATACGTATCACCTACAGTATGTGCTGCAAGTAGTCATTGCACCAACACGTAAACCAAGTTAAATGTGCTTTGTGGAGCTTAAGCAAAAACAGCATTTATGTTGTGTGGCTACACATAAAGCTATGCTACAGTCAGTAAAGTATGCTTGATCTTGAGAAGTCTGTCAAGAAAACTGTCTGTATGGGTTAAACCTCTGAAACCTAGTAGGTAAGGGGTGGCAGTAAAGAAAGCATGCTTGCAAATACTTGTTCAAAATTGAAATGTGTTACTCTTCCTAAAAGGGAAATGAGCAATGTATCCGATTACTCTCCATGCACAAAATGTGCATTACCTAGTCAGAATTTCAGAGAGAAGAAAACCTGATAGTCTAATACCTGTCTACTCTTCCCTTCATAAACTGGGAAAACAAGAAGTAGGCTGTTATTGCAAAAGTAATAGGAAAAAAAAAAAAAAAAAGGAAAAGAAAACTGTACCATCTTCCTTCTGGTTACATAGTAATGTGCTGTTAATGACAGAGCTGAGAACTGCGGGAATCTGGGAGCTCCTACTGCCCCAAAGTGGGAAGCTCCTGCAGAGAATGAGTTTCCCTGAAATGAGAAGCCTGTTCAACTGTGTCTCATTCCCAGGGAAGGAAAGAGGATAGAAAATCATTGTATTTATTTACTGAGTTTTTAAAGCACCTCCTAAATGTCTGCATTCAATATATTGCATATACTTTGTAGAAAGCTAGATCTCCTTCCAAAGGACTCGGCAGGCAAATAATGTGCAAGGTAAAAAGCAAACAGGCCTTCTGAATAGGGTACAGACTGGGTGCCTGAATCTGACTTCAAGTACAGATCTCCCCAAATGCTTTCTTCCTATGTATTGCATAACTAGTTATTCCTGTGAATTTTCCTTTCATATCTCAAGGGAATGGAGATGGAGAAACAAATCTGAAGTTAACCCCTTGCCTACCAGCAGATAGTAGCATGTCATAAGGAATCCACATGTGTGAATATTTGGATGCTTCCTAATTCCTGTGTTTATTCCTAGTTATGTTACTGGTAATAAGCCCATGTTTAAAAGTGCAAAATCCTGTGTTGAATTACAAACAGAAGTAAGATAAATGAACAAAATAATGAAACCTGTTTGAACACTTGCGTTTTTCAGAAGGATACTATGGAATAATCATAAATATAGTATGAAATATCTTTTACTGCTGACATTGAAATTAAAGAGTAAACTTGTGTTCACAGATTCTGCAGATTTGAGCCCTGTTCCCACATAAAAATACATGTTCTCAAGGAAAAAAAAATATATATCTCTTGAGGCCTTGTCTTTTGGCAACCAATTCTGACCCAATTCATTAAAATAAATAAATAAATTGTAGATTATATCAGCTTTTTCTTCTTTATTCCCACAGGCACAACAGCTAACAGATCTGGAGCAGAAACTAGCAGTTGCAAAGGATCAATTGGAAAAGGCAGCACTTGACAAAGTAAGAAGTGTAACGTGATGTAAGCACATTTGTCAGCTGTGAATGTTTCAGTGTAATTTGACAAAAACAAATGGAATTATTGCAAAAATTCAGATGCATGCTTAATTGCACATACCTGGGAGTTACCTTATTGAAGTCAGTGGAACTAATTACAATGTGTGAAGTTAAATTCAGCTGCAAGTTATTTAAGAGGAGGGAAATCAAGTTAGAAATAAAGATCTCAAAGACCCACTGAAAGCAGAATGCTCTTTATGCATTCAAATGCACTAATGAGAATATGCCTGTTAACTGATATAATTTTATCTGAGGTTTAGTCTGGATAGAAATGTCTGTCGCTTGTCGGGATCGACTTATGTGACAGAGTGAGCTCTTCAGAGGGCAGAAGAGTACTCTCAGGACGGGAGGCCATGAGAAATCCTTAGGGAAGCAGTTTATCAGACAAGAAAACACTTCAATATACTTCTGAAGACTATTCTTTTAAATGTTTGTATGTACATATATATATATTGTTTTTAATAGTTTTCTGCTATTTTCAAGTTCCATTAAGCATGAAGAAAGTATGCCCATTGCACGAAAGCATTTTTTGTTGGTTATTAGTATTACAATAATTGAAATTGTCCTTTAGATGAAGGATTTACCTCCAGCACTTCAAAATGTCATCTACATAAGCAATGATCACAGTAGCACTATCCAAACCTGAGTGTGTTTCTGATATATCAGGTGTTTTTTACTTGTACGCTGAACTGACCTACTCCACATATTAATTGAAAAATGTATACATATACACAGGCATGCTCCCTCACTAGTGCTGTCTGTGGCAATGACAAGAGGACAGTGCGTGTAGGAAACATATTCTAAATGCAGTTATTATAATGCAGACGCATCTGAAGGAGAAAGTAAAGAACGTTTGACATCAGGAACTTCTAATGAGAATGCTATTAAGAAATTCAATCTGCAAATTAAAAGGGGATTTGCAGCACACTCAGCTGACTTATCTGACCCTGTGTTTCATTCTTAGGAAATATTATAGAATTTTAATTTAGGGCTAGGCTTACTAGAAGCCTGCTGTTGTCTTCTGGTAAATAATCACTGAGAAAGTCTTTGGGATGGCATCATTGCTCACATGCTGTGCAAGTGCAGTGGAAATGAAGCAGGTAAACAGGAGTTAAACAGCAGTGCAAATGAAGGAAAAGGATGAAGTTCACACCAGTGAAATTGCAAACAGCAATATGAGACTAGAAATAGCCATGCTTGACTAGTTCTAACAGCAGAGTAATAAGACTATTTAAGCTTCAGGTACCTTTTTGCCCTGGTCGCGAGCTTTCTTGCTGAACTAAAAATAGTTAGAGATGTCCAATCGTCCATCCGTGTCTTCAGTGAAGACTTGGCCATAACTGTTTTGAGAATGTTAACACATGTAGTTTCTGCTAAAGGAGTGGAATAGGTGTAGAAAGCAGAACACATTTTTGGAGCATGAGCTGTATTGGAAATGAATAATTGAATGATTGAGTCTCAAACTGTGCCTATAAATAGGCATAAAATTGTATTTTTCCTTTGGGAGGATATCAAAATTCTCTTCTAAATGTTTGTTTTAAATAATTTTTGCACTGATGGTAGACTCAGTGTTGCTCAGCAGTGTATTTATAATGCAGCATTTTTCTAGTTCCTGTGAGGGATCCTTGGAAAACTGACATTTTTTGCATTACCACAGCCCAAAGTATTCTGTACTGCATTCAACCACATATCAAGAGTATAAACAGGTCTAGTAAATATAAAAAAAAAAAAAAAAAAAAAAAAAACATGCATTGTGTTTTGACGATGTTTTTGACAGACAGTCTATTTGACCCACGATTGGGTATATCCAATGTCACCGAGAACTTTGTCAAATGACATCTTTGGTTCCGATGTTTTTTCCTTAAGTTGTACTCTTGTGCTGCCCATTTATAAAGCTATTATCTGCAAAGTCAAAATTGAATTTTGCTACCCTCAGGATGAAAACAAAACAGATTATTATGCTTTTACATCTGTAACGACAAAATGGCTGGCTGTACCCAAGACAAAGCAAGCATTGACAAACAGCAGAGTGAGGTGAGAGGATGATAAATTATCAAGAGGATTTTAGGGATCAAGAGGCTATTTTCCCCTCAGAATCAAGAGGAGTCCATGTTTATTATCGTGAACGTGTTTGCTGATGTTTAGTGGTGGTGCATCAGGTGCCCAGGCATACACACGCAGGGTGTAGGAAGCATTCAGGGTCATGTAGTGCTATAATGATTGAGTCCATATATTCAGGCCAAATTAGACAGCCTACTGCCTCTGCTAATTTAGCTGATTTGGGCTATGTCAAATGGCAATTTCTGTTCTCTGTGTAGTCTGTTCTTGAAAAGGCAGATAAAAAGATATATAACAGAAAATAAGAGTGCTCAGATTTTCTCTTGTCACTTAAAAATTAAAAGATCCCAAGTCAGATGGATGAAGTAATCCTTACTGTTTTACACTGCCATTAGGTCAAAGATTTACCATCCTGGCTCAAGGTTCATACATTTTAATTAGTTACTCATACAAAATGCTGGCCTCTTTGATGATAATCTAGCTTTCCTTCTCACTGCACACATCTTAAGTGAAAGACACTCCATTTTGTCTGTTTGCAAACAAATGAACTCCTTTCGATCTCCTGTTTCTTTGATTTTCCTTACTGAGCTATGTGCGAACAGTTTTTTGTGGCTGTCTTTTGTCCTGCCAACTGAAGTGTTCCCTGCTGACTCTTGTTTATTTACTCTTTTTTTTTTTTTTTTAATAAATGGTGTTTATTTCTTTCAGACTGTCTTTCAGACTGTCTCAGTTATGTGATAGAGTCCCTAGCTGAATTTCAATGGAAGTTATCTGACATAAAACAAAAATATTAGCCAGGATCGAAGAATAGTTGTTCAGCAAATGAACGAAACCAAAATGATGTATGCTAAATCCCATTGCTTAAGATACTTATTCATACAGCTGTAAATATTTTGATATCATCCATATAACATTTGACATGTAGTATGT
Source organism: Anas platyrhynchos (assembly GCF_047663525.1). Taxonomy (NCBI): domain Eukaryota; kingdom Metazoa; phylum Chordata; class Aves; order Anseriformes; family Anatidae; genus Anas; species Anas platyrhynchos. Next base: position 56,160,094 of record NC_092591.1, read on the forward strand.
TATATTTTACACATCTATTTCCCATCAGTTTTTGCCACAGTATACTTCATGATCCTTTATGCATCTCTTTATGTATCTTCTAAAAAATCTTTGAAGGACAAAATGTGTGGATGTATTCTGTATTTCTAGGTGTAATTTTAATACAAACACTAAAAGCGAGATTTTTTTTTTAACACCAAATGCTGAGTAACTCTCTCTGAAATAAGTATAATAAAATTACTTCAATAACTAAGGTTTGGCTTAAGTGGCTTGCAATGATAGAACTAAGATTTAAAAAGAGATTTCTCCAGTACAATAGTTATCTCACTGTTCATACTGCCTCCACTTATTTCAGTGACAGACTGTTGTTTTGATTAATATATCTATCTGTATTTTTATGAGCAAAATAGCAGTATTCTTTCTCAAGTTACAAGCACTGTCTTATAATTATGGGAATAGCAGTGTATTCTCCAATTGAAAGGTTATAGCACAATAATGGATATGGACAATCAAATTCATAACAGAATTGAAATGCCTGTGGCCTATTATATGGCACAATAACATAATATGCACATGTATGTACACGAGGGAAGTCATACTTGTGTTGGATTAAAATCAATCTTTATAACATGAAAATTACTAATTATGCTGAATATTATAAACAAAATTCCATGAAAGGCCTGTCTTTGCAATACTTGTGTAACATGCTTCTTTCTATTATTATATGTGAAAATATGATATTTGTTGTATTTTTGTTCTTTTAAATATAAAATATTTAATAAGTATTTGCAATAAACGATATGGATAAAATACATGGATGAAAAGGAAGAGTGCCATGACTTTTTAAAGTTTCATGTTTAATAAACAGTAAGTTCATCTATTTAAAAACGGCACTAAACAGCCTTCATTTTTCCTGTTAATAAGAAAAAACAGCTGGTTCTAAATGTGGTGTTTAATGTAGAGAGAGAAAGCAAGCAATTGTGTTCATTATAACACGTCTTGGAGAATTGGTGATTTCTTATTTTCCCCAGGAGTCACAGCTGAAAGCTCTGAAGGAAACTGTGCAGCTTTGCCTGTCTTCTGTTCTGCACAATCAGCCTCCTGCTATGAATCGAATGCCTACAAAACCAGCTGCGAAGCTGACACCCCTAGCTACAAAGGGCTCAAAAGTTCCATTTCAAGTGACAAGCACCAAGGTATGGTTTCTCCCTCACTTTTTTTTTTTTTTTTTTTTAAACGTCTTTGAGTGTTTGTCCTGTAGGATCATCAAACTGGAACTAAGGAAGATTTAAAATTCATTGAAAGATTAGGATGAATTTGGAAGATAATTCTAAGCCTGTTTCCGATGTCAATAAACTTTTACAAAGTTGGGAACTGGGTACTTTTATTTGCTGAAGAACAAAATTCTGTCACTTGCTAAATGGACCATGTTTGCATAACAAATCTACGAGGAAGATGGATTTACATCAAAAACAAGTGAGAATGCTAATTCATAGGATTATTTACCTGCCAGACATTGATAGTGTGTTTGTGGCATTACAGCACTCAACAGTAACACAGTTTGTATTTTCCATAAAAAAGTCTAATATAAAACCAGAAAACAAGCTGGGAAACCCAAACAGAATTTGCCAAAAGGGATCTTTGACTCACACAACATATCCAGGAAATGGGAACAGAGTTTAGGAGAAAGTATAATTTTAAAATAAAATAAATCTTTAATGCAGTGTTTTGAGTAAATAGATTAAGGCATTTTAATGCAGTCAAGGTTTAACAGTGATTGACAGCTATCCTGATAATGTTCATCTCCAGGGTTACATTTTGCTTCTGTATTCAACTGGCTCAATAAATCTAGCACAAGCCTGTGATTTCAATTACAAAAGGAAATGTTACAGAAGAATGATGGATGGACAATTTAATATCCACCTTAAATTTCCATACTCATTCCTGAAATAAAAATGGGAATTGCCAATTCATAGTCAATTTGTAATTTTTATATAACAGCTGTTAATAAACACTATTAGTACAGTGGTTGGAGCCAAAAATTAGTAATCTTTCTGGGTGTAATGAAAATTGAAATATAATTTCAGACATCAGAATGTAATTATAAAACTGGATCTCATGTTGCTAGTCTTAAAATAACTATTGGAGGTTCCTTAACTGTTTTACAGGAAGAAAACTTCACATCAAAAAAAAATAAATCATTAACTCTTGAAACAAAGCAGTGTATTAATAGCAACCCATGGGGATATCAGTGCCTATTTAGATTAAGATTACTAGTTCTCTACAGATCTAATCTACAGATCTTAATCTACAGATTAAGATTACTGCAGCAATGTGGGCTCTTCTCATGGGACTTGCAGGCTGAGCTTCACCCTGGGATCCCTTGAGCACATTTTTCCTAATGAGTGTGTCTGTAGAATGGTCTGCTTTCTTCTTATTGTCTTTTTCATCAGGTTGCGAATGTTTGCGCCTGTCATGAAAGCATAGGTGCACTGAAAGATAAGGCCGAAAAAGTCACTGTGTCTGTGTTTAATATTGATATAGGGTCAGAGGCTTTGAAGTATTTGAATTCTCTTTGGTTTTGCAGGTATTATTGTAGTGCAAAATGTGAATACAACGTAGAGATTAAAATTGCATTTTTTGACATTTGATTGAAACACAAAATATTCTTCATTCTCTTTCCATAATCAAATAGATTTTGTGTTTAATGTTCCTGTTTATAAAATGTAGCAGTATTTCCATGCCGCAGTCTAAGTCCGCTCTATCCCACGAGTGCTTAAATAAGTTATACTGTCTCTTTAATAGACATTGCTCACATTTCTCTGCACATGGCACATGCCATGAAAATGTCTGCAAAAATAATGGTTTGCAGTCCTGCTCTTCCACACATTGACACCTCATTATTATAAATCTGTGTGTTATCTGTGATTATAAAACCACTGAAATCTGCTACTGTGAAATAGGTTGTCAAGTAATCATAGTCAGTCCAGAATTATACTCTCTACATCTGCGCTGTATTATGAAAGGCTTCTTTTTTATGACACCCATTCTTATACATCTTTTCCTTGGCTTTGTTTTACTCTTAAACCAAGTAAATCTAACTACAGGTGTATCGTTCTCTCTATTACATTTGCATAAACATTTCAATATAACAGGATAGTATTTATGTGAATGTAAATGTGTTTGATTACTTTAAATAAGTTTTCCTATGTCAAAAAGGGAACTTCAGATGAGCGGTACTTAAGCATCTTGTCATGTCTGATAAGCAGCAGTTTAACCTTCAGGAAAGAAATGATCATTTGTGTGGCAAATATCTTATTTCAAAGATATTCTCATCCAGCCTAAAAAGTGTTTTCCAGAAGCGTCAAACTTATTTTAAATCTGTGAAAGGGTACATCATACGATGTATGACATCAGTATCACTTCAGAACAGTCATCTACGAGATTGGGCTGCTTCTCATTAAAAACAATATGGATATGAAAGTTGTATTTCTGTAGAGAAGATGCTTAAAACAACAACATGGTATAGATAGGATAATTAGAAATTAAATCAACAGATTTCTTATGAAAGGTTCATTTTAAGAAAATGATTTGCTAAGGATCTATTTGGGTCTTTCAGGAAGCTAATATGAAGAAATTTAAAGTTTAAAAAAAATCAATGTAAATCTGTGAGAAAAAAAAGTGCATAAATCAGGGGGCAAAATGTGTTGATCTGGATAGCTCAGGAATTTGGAATAGTGAGTGGTAATGGGATATTCTTACATTTAAATCATAGATAGAGTTTGCTTAAATTGATCAGAAGCAGTATCAGTCTGATGCATATTTTGCTATGTTTTAAATGAGTTAATATGTAAAATTTACTCCAGTGTAAAATACAGGATTAACAGTAATACTTCAGACCAAACCTACTTGAGCCATCATATACCCATCATAACACAAATGTCAGTGGTGAAAGTATTTACCATTAAAAAGTATTTACCATTAAAAATGGATTGAAGACTGTGTGTGAGTTCAATGGCAGTAACAACTCCAAGGAAACCACACACAATCAGAAAGTTTGCCATTAATCTTGATCTATGAGGTCTTTAACTTTCTAGATCATGACAATTCTTTTTATTATATAGTTTCTTTTTGCACCATCGTGTCTCAGCAAGTAAACATTCTGTATTCTGGAAACGGAAAATCTTCCCAAGTGAGTTTAGAGTTGCCAGAGCTGGATTCAGTGGCAGCAATTTCCTTGCCTCATTCCCATGAACAGAGGTCATGAGGAAAGAGAAAAATGATAATGAGGAGGAGGGCTAACACTCCACTTTGCTCTCCCTTTAAATCTCTAAATCAGTGCCTAAGGACCTGGAATTTCATAGGCATTTAGGTACTGGAAGAGTGTATTGTTAATGGATAGATATTAATAACATTGACTAGATTACCCACCAGAGGAAATGTGGTTTGGGGTAATTTGTGAATTGTGTACTGGTTCTGACTTCCTGTTGAGGCCTTTTCTGCACTAACTGTAGCTTGGCATAAAAAACAACTCAGAAGTTGTTCTCTTCTCAAATATGTGGAGTTATTAGGTGGAATGCATTCTTACTCAGTTTGTTTTAATTTCCCTTTCTGAAAAAAAAAGCTAACATTACACTTAATAAATATTTTATTTAATAGATATCATTCAAATATATTTGGCTGTGGAGTGTAAAGATATCTGTACCTAGAATGGAACCAAATAAGATTCAGTAATTTGGAATATTAATGGTATACCAAAATCAGAAGTGAAACAGAGAAAAAGTTTCTATTTGCACTGGTGAGGTTGAATACAGAAATAATGGGCCATACGGTGACAAGGATACCAGAATAATCACATTGCTCCAGGGTGTTTTTGCCTAACGTTGTTTCACATATTCCCCAAATGAATTCTTTCATTATAAATGCCCTGTGGTTTTTTTTTGTATTTTGTGAACTGCACTATTTTAAGAGTAGAAATATCCAAGAATTTGGAACTGTGAAGAAAATAACAGCCCCTTCCCATACAGTGCATAATTTGAAAGAACACATTAAATGCCACTTCAGTGTCCTAGTCTCGATAGAGAATATATAGACTGAGTATGAATGAGAACTATCCTGTAGAAAAGTAGGGAAACAGCTATTCCAGTGTGAATGCATTGAATGCATTTTTAAAAGATAGAAAAATCTCACAAAAAAAATTACACTTTCCTCCTGGCAACTGCTGCAAGGAGCTCTTGCCTCTGTATTGGATATTCTGACTATTTTGTATTCCAACATACATGGATCAATGTAAAAATCCAGAAAATTTTAAGTACTGTGGGCTATCATCCTTTCTCCCAGAAATAAATATACTTCGTGTGCTATCTAAATGAGTTTCAGGAAATTAATACTAGCTTTAAGCTTAGGAAAGTGTTCTTCTGGGCCTCAGCTTGTGAAACTGTTCAAGGAAGGTACATGTCTGGATATTTGGTCAGAACAAGCCAGACAGAAAAGCATTTTGGAATGGCCATGTAGAGCCCAAGCCCAAGTTTTCTGTGTTGGCACTTTTATGTATTTAGGTTAAATTTAGGCTTGCAATTATTTTGAAGGCATAATGAGCATCTACTAAAGACACTGACCAGGGCTGCTGAAAATATGAGATGCCTTTACTGTGAAGACTCTAAGTTTCCTGACTTAACTTTTTCAGGGTTTGCTGGTGGTTGTTGCTGTTGTATGTATGTGTGTTTTTTAACCTAGAAAATGGTTATGATTCATCTAGGGAAACAGAACATTTCTTAGGCTCTAGACCCTTAACCATTTCATTCTACAAAACTAGAAATGATTGATATAAATATTTTATATGAACTAATGATAGAGTAGTTAATTACTTGTACTGAATATTAGTTATAGAAAATTGTGTATCATATTACTGATAAGACTAGGATATTATAGTGATAATTGACTAGAAGTTTGAAAGGAACTGTAATTACATGTGTAGATTTATTCAAAATATGCATAAACATTTTGAAAGACTGAAGAAACATTTGGAATGTGTAGGTTGGGTCTGTCCGTGTTTATGAAGGCTGAACAATTTTTTTTTTTTTTCATATTTATTTGTAGGTCATTGAAAACTAATACAATAGCTTTAGATTAAAGAAAAAATAACCAGCTGAGTGTAGCATTATATCATCTCATCCTTTTCCCTTTGTAGGTCAGAACACAAACCTAGAACAAATTACTAAAGGAAATAATTTCTGTTTTCTAAAAGTGGAACTATTACTGATCAGATAATGTGTTGTAATATTCCAGTATAAATGAAAGTTCCGACTCCTGAACAAAGCAGCTGAAAATTTGTTGCTCAAGAAAATATGAAAAAAAAATACGTGACTAAAATTGTGGATTTACTTGTGTCATAAGAAAGATTAAGACTCTAAAAGCTTTTCAAGTGCATCTGATTATTTTTACTTAGGGGTGACCTCAGTTGCTACAACATGCTGAAAAAATAACTAGGAAATTATTTCTCTTTAGGTAGTAAATTTCAATCTGACTTGTATTGTGTCAGGAAGCATTCCAAATTTTGTTGGTAATAACCCCACTTCAGAGATCAAATGACAAGTCAAAGGTGTTTTGAAAAATACAAGATGTTAGGCTGAATTTTAAAAAATGTTAGTGTAAGGGATTAGATACTTGACATTCACAATATGCATATGCTTTTTGGTTACATAGTCTCTCTTTCACAGGAGAAAACCAAAGCTCTATAAAGCAAAATATTTTTGACTGTTCTTTTCCAATTTTCTATTGATTTTGCTGAGTACTTTCTTGCTGTTGCCCAAATCACTTTTATCACATTCTGCATCTACTTGGTATTTTGGACCACAAGGCCAGAGTAGCTCAAGGTTTTCCTCTTTTCCCCCACCTTTCATTTTTCCCTTCCTTGTTTCTAAGTAGTCATGATCATTTCTCCTAACATACCACTTTTGAGCATTTTTCTCTCATTCTGTCTAGTTAAATATTCCTCTCTGAGTCTCCTATTCCTTCCCCAAACTTAATAAATTACATGACACAGTTTTCCTATAAAATGAATATTCAGGCCTCAGGGTCCGGTGTTGTCTGAGGCAGATTTGTTAAAGGGTCTGTTTCAAAAAGATAATAAAATAAAAGCTTAGACCTGAAACTGTGATGAACTTTTAGCCTGTTTAGTTAGCTGTGGTGGTAAGTGAAAACTCCATGTAATTGTGAAAACCACATTGAGCAAAACTTCTTTGATGTAAAATTGAACTCTGGGATAATACAAACCAATACAGATGTAGCCATGTGTGTTTGAATCTCTTCAGAAATTCTCTGTTTTAACAACAGAGGAGATAAATAAATAAATGTGTACCCACCTTTACCAGAGGAAACGGGTTGAAGCTAAGGGCACAACATACAACATGTGTGGCCAACTATGAGTAAACAGAAAAAACGTCAAGGACAGTGAGTAGAACTGTGTTCTACTAAAGCCTTAGGAAGGCTGTTTCTGTGGTAGCTCACTGCTTTTCTACGTTTGTTTCCTCCACTTTTATTTCTGACAGAGTTAATGAGATATCGCTGGCACCTGCAGTTTCAGTGACCTGTAGTTCATTGCATTCAGCACAGGGATTGGGAAATGGTAATTAAAAAAAGAAAAAGGCTATTACTAAATGCAGAGTCAGCCATATGTGTAATATGCAGTAATGACATCCAATCATATAACCCTTTCCTAACACACAAACATTATGAAAGTAAAATAGCATTGAAAAATGACATCTTCCTTTGGTTTAGAATTTAATTTCAGAGTAAGGAATACATGTGCCCTTCTAAGGTACTTACATTACAGAGCTCAGGTACTAAAAGTATCTTTAAGCCTAATGCAGTAAGAGATTTGTTTTTAGAAAGATGAAAAGTAATCTAATTACAGAAGCATGACTAGCATAAACTATTCTCTCATGAAGGTCTCTCCTGTTCAGTTTTTTATAGCTCTCTATAGGCTTATAGACTTTTATTATCATTTTGATCAACTAGATACCAACCGTAGTCTTGTATTAGTTTTGCTTTAATGATGATTCATAAGAGAACATCAACAGTTTCTCATAGCTTTTATTTCCTGAATTTGTTTCAGATTGAATGTTTTTCATATTTCCTAAGAAAGCTTCCACATAACTTTTTCTAAAGTCCTTTTTCTTCAGTGACTAATTTTTAATAAAATTTTATTATATGCAGGAAAATATTTAACACCAGAGATCGTTAAAATGAAAGCTGAAGCTGTTTGATTTTATTACTTACTTTTAAGAAGTCTTCATTACTAGAACATGATCTTGACAGTAAGTTAGTTTTAGAGATTTTTTGTTTTTAATTTTTTAACTAAGTACAATCAAGGGAAGCTGGAGGGGGGAAAAAGCAACTGGCATCTCTTATGTAGTCCGTATCCCAGAACTACATCATTCTCATTGAAGTTTCTGACATGATCTTTATAATTACCCTCATTTCATAGATTAAGTGTTTGACCTCTCTCCTTCTTGTAATCGGGTATAAGTAGCTGAACTGGACCATTACCCCAGGGATCCTATGACTCTGAAATTAGCAGAGGGCTAATGAGTTCAGGGCTAATTTGTAACTACTGCTCTTTCTCTGGCTGTTAAATGCAGTTATTTGCCTGTGTATGAGGAAATGTCTCTGAAGAATGTCTTTTTTTTTTTTTTTTTTTAAGATTCATGTTTTATTTCTATAAAGTCTCCCACAACACTGTGGACTACTATTTGACAGTGGCAGAAAAATTGATGGGAGCATGTCATGTTTAAATTTCCTAAGGAATGTGTAAAATACTACCAAAATAAAAAAGGTCATTAGGTATAGCTAATGGTCTTGCATGGACCTGGGGTAATCTGGGATAAGCAAACAATTTACATCCATCTTCTCAAATTCTGCTCCAGTCTAAAACCAGGCCTCAGTGCTAGAGCAGCCTCAGGCTGCCTGTGAAGATAAATAGCTTTCTGGAAAAGCTTATTATTCTTTTTCTCTAGCAGAGGGAGAGGAGATCCCCTTAATTTCATATCAGGTGTATTTTTAGAGATACCTGTCCTCTCCTACTGAAGTGATGGACTTTTTCAACATGTTTGTTTGTTTGTTTGTAGTCTCCCCTGTTGATAGTAGAGATGATTGGGTGCAAACAGAGTATTTTTAATTTTAGTTCACGTTCCAATTAGCAGAGAGCTGGTAACACATTGCTTTATCTTACGACTTTATGAGCTTGTTACATGTTCCATTAGAAACCATGGATATGTAGAAAGGCTGTCCATTGTAATTCTTCATTTTTTGATGACAGAAAAGAAAAAGAAACAGAACTTTTTCAATTCCATATTAGTAAACAGGTTTTAAAATTTGTTAGTATTAATGCTTTTTTCTATGTTCTGTGTAAAAAGATATAAAATGTGCAGAAATCTAATTAAGCATTTTAAAAGGCTTACAAGCTTGAATGTAATTGTGAAAGTACTCCCAAGGGGATTTTGTTACCCAAGGAGATGCACAAAGCTTTACATTATAATTATTAATGTGGTTATCCTGTATACAAAATCTATTAATCTACTGTTGCAAAGTTTCACTTAATAGGTGGAGCCAAGAGAGGTGCATTAGAGATACCTGTGTTCTCTTATTTGAGCAAAGACATGATTTGGAAAACATTCAAGGATGTATCAATACTTGAAAACTGGATATTTGGGCCATTAATACTGAATTTAAAACCATTGTGCTGAACCATCAAGGACAAAAAATGCAGAATAGACTGGTGGCAAACCTAAGACAATCAAGTTCAATTCAGTTTTGAGTAATTTAAGAAATCACGTACTGGGCTGAAACTGAAATCTTATTCCCTAATTCTTAAGCTGTCCCCCATTCCAAATTTATTGTTGTTTAAATCTCAAATGCTATTTTATTTTTCTAAGAAAGTAGTATTTTAAAGGAATGTGCTCTCCGTTCATGAAAAAGGTAACATTCAATTAAAGGAAAAAAAAAAAAAAGGCTTTTAGTATCAAGCCTAAACTTGTTCAGCTCTTATAATTAAATAGGTAGTGTTTAAATTGAGTGTTTGAAATGATAACAAATGGGGTTGTAAAGTTAATATTTAATTCTTTTATTAATAATTTTTGTGATGGTGTATGGATTATGTATATACTCCTATTTTCTAATATTTTTTAAAAATATTTCTCATTTCTGTTAATATAACTGTGGTCATGATGACAGTAGTGTTTTCAGGGACTTTTTTATGATGATAGCTGTTTTTGTAAGATGAGCTTAAAGAAAAAGATGATTGGAAGGAAACAGTTTGTCTTTGAAAAGCTCCCTTTAGCAGGATTCCTACTTTTTCTTAAATCAATAAAGGGCCTCTTTTGAGGCATGCTTGGGGAAAAATATCCCAGTCTTGAAACGAAAAGCATTTCTGTTAACTCGGTTCTGTAACAGCTCCTGCTTCAGAAGGGTTCCAACTTCACTGAGCCTGTCGTCCTGTGGTCTGTGAGTCCTCTAGAACCTTGAAAATGCAAATGCTCATGTTTGTGACTGTAACTTCAGTAGCTGCTTACGTTCATCTGGGAGGCTGTAATTGCCTATAAAGCATATTCTGACACAATGTATTATTTCTGCTCTGAAATGTAAGAAGTGTTATACAGTGTTCATTATCCCCCAGCTAATTGCTTTTTCCTTGGTAAAGGATGTAGAGAATCAAGGTACTTATTAAAGCAACATGTTGATTTGGTTGCTTCAGTTTCTTAAGTATTAACAAGTAAAACAGCAATAAATGAATAAATAAAACAAAACCAACAACAACCACAAAAAACATCTTAAGATGTTTAGGTGTGATAAAAGTTGTGTAAAATAAAGTTTTGAAGTTTTTTTTCTGCCTCGAAGAACAGCCTGTTTGAAAACTTGAGAAGTTGTAGAAAAGTGAAAAGAATTAGATAAAGGAGTTTTTACTCGTGTTAAAATCAAAGAAGCAAAATGGTGCAGAGCTCCCTTTGTCCTTGTCCGAGGGAAGTTTCCAGCTGCCTGAAAGGGGGGGGGGGGCATGGTGGTGGCCCCCTTGTGCTGTGGAGAGCCTCCAGCTCCCTGTAGCATGGATTGTGAGATGGTGTGCTGTGGCAAGATCACTTTGCCCATGGTTATTGGGAGCCTCCACCTTCCTCTAGGGCCATGATGCAGTGAAGTTTGTGACTGTGTATTTTATTATCATAGGCCAATGTAGATCCAGACTCTCTGCCCTGCCTGGCCCTTCCCTGCTCTCCCCTTTCTGCCCTTGCTCACCTGGTTGCTCATCTGCTAGCCTGGTCTGGTGCAGCATTGTAATATTCGTCTGGCTTTGACGAGGCGTCCCCAACACCAGTGTGGTGCCAGGAGTCTGGTGGCTGCATGCTGTGGCATAGCCCTACCATCACCAGGGCTGGTGCATCGCTGGGATATGGCTAATCCAGGAAAAAAAAAAAATAATAATAATGAACAACTGATAAAGTGAGGGAATGAAATCAGGTAGCTGTAGAAGCATTTGAAAGAGCAGCAGCTCAGCAAAGGTTAAGAGAGAATTAAAAGCAGAAGGTTCTATCTGCTACCCAATTTTAAGAAGTTGTGTTGCTACTTGCTGCTGAAATTTGTGGGTTTGAAGGTTAAATTCTGGAAGAAAAAGGATTGTCGAATTGACTGGTTTCCACACCTTTTGAATTAAGACGTGTCCAGTATCAAACCCTGCATCCATGAGTTGCTGATGACACAGAGGATGTCTCAGAGAGAACGGCAAGACTTGTCTTGCTCTTCCTGACAAGAATTAGAGATTTTGCTAGGGACTGTCATGTGCCTCTGTGTGCCTGTCACTTCGATCAAACCCTGGAACAAAACACATTTATTATGTTCTATCTCCTTAGTTCACTGCAAGCTATTACATTTTCTGTAAGTGTCAGGACAAAAGGCAGTGGGCACGAATTAGGACATGGGAGTTTTCCTCTGACCATCAGGAAACACTTGAGCACTGTGCGGGTGGCAGAGCACTAGCACAGGTTGCCCAGAGAGGCAATGGGATTTCCCTCCTTGGAGATCTTTAAATGCCGCCTGGACGTAGCCCTAGGCAAGTGGCTTTGGGTGACCCTGCATGAGTGGAGGAATTGGATCAGGTGGCTTCCAAAGGCCCCTTCCAACTTCAACATTTCAGTGATTCCGTGAAAATGTTTCATAAAGAGTTAAGAATATACAAATAAAGGTCCATGTGAGAAAGTCATTCATTGCAATAGGATAGAACAAAAGTACTCTCAGATGGGAGTTATTTTTTTTATATGTATGTATATACTAATGTACTAATTGAATTGATTTGTTATTTTGAGGCAAGATAGGTTGACTGGGCATAGTGATTGGTGGAACAATGAGCACCAGCAGATGATGGTGAACAGTGCCCAACAAGTGGAAGAATAAGATCAAGCTGACCTTTCTCATAACAAGTTAGTGATGGTAAGAGACTACTGATCTAGATGCCTTTCATCTAGTAAGGGAGATTGATCTAGGAATTGATTAAGCATTTTGAAAACTTTAAGAAAGGAAAACTCATTGAAATTACCATTTTCTCTGAAAATAAAAGTTATAGAATTGTCTTTGAATTTCATGTACAGTCAGGAAGTCCAAATCAGGAATCTGGTAAGAGTATTGAAATGATGCACGAAGTACAAAAAATAATTTAAATGACATCTGTAGCAGTAGTATTAGAGATTTTTCTTTAATTTTCAGACAACCGAAATGCAGCATACTGTTTGCATAGGATGACTCGAACTTTTCAGTAATCAAAAGCATATTATTTTAAAAGTAAATTTAAAAGAGTTGTAAAAGCTAATTTAAAGAGGGGAGAAAGGAGGTTTATTTATATATACATAAAATGCATTTATTTGTACCCATGAATATCTACCTCCTTCTCTAGCCATCCTCAAATTTTGCATAGTACAAAATGTTAGGTACTCCAACTTGCCCAATCTACAAGAAAGCAGATGATAAAATTTAATAATGATAAAGAGAATGAAAAATTCTAGGTTTAAACCATAAATATATGTGATCAGCATTTATAACTATATTAACAAGTTTTTCTCTAATAACGCTTTCTCTATAATTATATATATGATGCTTGAAGGAATACTTGTTCTGTTTTTCAAATCTAGTCAAGTCTACTTCCTTTTCCCGTTGTTTTGGCTGCACACAAATTTGCAGTAAACATCTAGAACTGTTGCTAAACAAATGATTATTAGAAGAAATATAAAGTGAAATATGCCATATCAGTTGTACTAATTGCATTCTGACACTAGACATAGGTGCTCACAACTAATTGGGCTAGTCAAAAATAAAATTGTACCTATGTACTCATGGCTTCTGATATCTGTTGGAATAATATTTTGGGATCAGTGAAAATTGGCATCTGCTATGAATTATTTATATTGAGAATAGAAAAAAACATGCGGACAAAAAAAAAAAAAAAGAATGCGGACATATAATCTCAGCTGGCATATTTGCCACAGAAGTTTTCTATAAAGAATTTGTTGTATACCTTAAGATTTTTAATCTACCAGTATATCATTTGTATAAAAACTCCTTTAAATTAATGTTTTCATTCATGTTCTCAGCACCAGAAATTTAGAAAAAAAAAAAAAAAAAAGTTATAAACATGCTGTGATCCGGTTAAATTATTTAAATCCAGATTCTGTCTGTTCACTGGAAAAACAGACTAGGCAACTTTCTCTCTTTCTCCTGTCATCCATAGTTCATCTAGGCAGAATTAAAACCACCCTCAGTTCTCTATTACCCTTAAGCACTTTTTGGTTTTCAGATATTAGAAGAGCTGAACAGACAAAATCTAGACCAAGACAGTAAATTTCTTTACTTGATAATTTAGCATCTGACATTGTGTCATCATTACTGAGTGTTTCTGGAAGCATTCTAATGCCTAGAAGAAAATGCCACCTGAAAATGCCACCTGAAGCTCTAGGACTTCGTTGTCCAGTCCATTGTTATTTATTAATTCAAATTGCCTAATGTGAGTTAAGCTCTTTCCAAACACTTGGAAAGGCACGTTTTGTAGTTTTAAGAGCCTACAGGAAAAACTCTTTCCCTGTCAAGCTAATATATCACAACTGACTCCAGTGCAGTGCTGGCAAATTACATAGTGGCATGTCATCCCAGCAAGAGCCCAAAATAATGAAGAAAAAGGACACAGATAAGCACATGACGTATTACTAAGTCAAAAGTTACTAAGAGGAAATGTGATGAAAGAAATGATGTGGAAACAAATTCATGCATTAGTGAGCAGTATGTCTAATGCTGTCTTTTTCCCTTGTAAGCCCTGCCTGTTCTCTATTATGGAGATTGACACTATCTTGATGAAACTTGGTTTTAGACTACTTTTCATTATTCTAAATTATTTACAATAGGAATCGTTAAGCATGGGATCGAGGATAATGGTAAACTTTGAAAGGAAGAGATGTTAAATATTAAGCTCTTCCAATTATACTCATCCTATGGTTCTTGAGTTTCCTTTTTTATTTTCAAATTTAACAATGACAATTATCTGTTCAATGTTTCACCAATCACTTAATGGAAAGGTTCTGTAAGTTACAGATGATGGTATTCGTCAGGTCTAAATTTATGTACAAATACTGCTGTGCTGTTTATTTGGTCATCATACTAACATGAGCAACAGTCAGCTTGGAAATACGTGATGGCATTCTAGCAGGAATTCATTTTCTAGTTTTAGTACCCTTCAAATACTGAGTAGAAGGGGACTGAAATCTATGATTCTTAGTGCAACGGTATAACTGAAGCAGGGTGTTTGTAATTGATATTTTTCTTTTCATAAGCTTACATTCCCATTACAGTAGTGAAATGAAAACAATAACCCCGGCTGTCTTTAATTGAACTATCCTGAGGATCCAGAGCAGTCTAGCTTCAGCTGGCAGTGCATACAAAAGGCAGCAGGGAAAGCTGAAGAAGAAAGGAGGACTATCAGCCTTGTTGGTTAAAGCTAGCTGTGTCAAGCCCAAGTGACATGCGACAGTATTTTCCTATTCTTCCTGCTTTTTAGGCAGATTCTTCAGTATTTGCTACTGTGCAAACACTGCTGAGTTTGTAGTGTTGACATAGAATCTCTGTTGTTTGTTGGTGTCGTTTTCTCCCCGGGACTATTTTAGAGCTTTCCAGTCGTTAGTTACTTGATTAGAAAAATTCTCAGCAGGAATGTAGATGAATGTTTGTGATAGCAGACCTGTGAGGGATACACAACCACATTTGGCAGGAGCACATAATAAACTATGCCTGTAAGTACAGCTAATAGCTTAAACAGTAAAGGGATGAATTCATTTTATAAAGGAAAGCTTTCTAATATTTTAATCAAACAAAGTAATAAAATGAAAAAACTCAATGCATTTCTAAAATGCACGTCCTTCAATAGAAGCACACATGTATCAAGCAGACCCAGCAGTTATATTGCAAACAATAACAGCATAATATCTTGATCCTGTGATTGCCCCACTATTTGCCATTTCTTTCTTTCTCTTTCTTTTTTTCTATTTTTTTTTCCTTTGGATTGCTGAGAGTGTTGTTACTGATTCTTGTAAAGAACTTAAATCAAAATACAACCACAAAGTGCCTCTGCAACCTCTGTACCAACCTCACACATAATTTCTCTAAATCTCTGTGGAGAATTTGAGATTTTTGCTAATGCTTTTACTTCCTTTGGTCTATTTTACTGTGAGAGCACTGTGAGTGCATGTTGCGTGGGCTTATTTAATTATTTGAACTTTTTATTCATCTTATCTGCTGTACTGTAGCACGTGATATGAATTTAAGAACGTACCACATTTCTTTCTTTTTTAATCTTAAAAATGTCTCAGAATATTTTCTGCTTCAGTTTCTTTCCAAAAAAAAATTCTGCCATGAAGTAACTTCTTCAATTGAAATATAAACGACTAGGTTAAACCTAAATTATACTTTGAACAGGATGATTATTCACATTTTTTGTAATAAAATAAAAAAAAAATAAAAAGATTGTCTAGTCAGTGAGTTACCAGATCTTGCACTGAACAAGTACAATTAGACTGAAAATATCAATGGTTATATGTATATTTATACTTACATAGACATATATATATATATATATAAGCTTATATGTTCATTTATCTATTATATGCATTTATCTGTAGCATTTTCTATATCACTTTCTCTTTTCTCATGAAATGGTTGCCTTTCAATAACCAGTGAAAGTTAATAGTCCATTTCTTTCTGCACTCATATACAGTGTGTTCTTCTAAGTTTATAAAATAAATATCAGTGACCCATGTACATCAAGAAGAAAATCTGTACCACGGTCAACAACATACTTGTCATGAGTTGTTGATTATAGCTTAACTGGGAGAAAAGGTGAGTAAGAGGAAAATGTATTTGGTCACTAATTCTCCTATTGTGAAACGGTGTTAATGGATTAATGTCAGAGGTGCCTCATCTCTGCATCAGAATTCCATTAGCTGTCCATGGGATCCAATACAGAAGAGCAAAAAAATAAATTTGCAAATACGATGGCTTTTACACAGGTAATTGCTCAAATTTATTAGATAACTTGAAGGAAATTTACTTGAGTAGTTAGCAGACAGTCACAACAAATAGGTGATAAATACAAATAGAAATACAGATTGAATTTCATCTGACTTATGTAAACTTCGGTTTAATATTATTTTCTGTGGGGGAAAAAAAAAAAACAAACAAAACACCCTGTGGTGAATAATGAATGGATGGGTGACTCAAGAAAGAAGAAAGGAGAAAGAAAGTGTGAAGTAGTGAAATAATCTTGATAATTTAACACCAGAGAGAAACTTCTTAGCTTTATGATGCCTTTGAATTCAGACGGCTAAGAGCTGTGCATAAATCAGAAGAAAGCTTATCTGAAAATTTGAGATTATTATTTCTAAACTATTTTGCATATGAAACCATAGATATAGGGCTGTGGAATACCTCACTGTTAAAGAACTATGAATGAGAAAACCACAGTTGTACTAGTTAAAAACTTTATCGGGATTGTTGCTGATCCAGAGTGGAAGTAGTATTATTTGTAGAGAAAAAAAGAGCTATTCTTCCCTTTTGTTGCGAGGTGTGCATCCTTGCTATTCAGTGCTACTAAGGGAGGGCTGATAATGAAAGAAACATGCTCCCCCTCTCTTCTTGCAGGTGAAGGAAAATAAAAAGGTTAGTTCTTTCTTAAATTCAGTACTTTTATTCTGTCAAATATTCACAGAATATTGATGGAGAAACATTGGTGCAGACATTTATATGTGTTATGTAGCTTTCTAATGCTGTTTCTCTAACCACTGCCCCTCTATACTTTGTGCCTTAGCGTGTGCAATACTAGTATGAACAGCTCTGGAAACCTTTTGAATTAAACCAAATTTAACAATGCGTGAATTCACTGCTTGCATCTTTATACATCTATTAATGATTTTCCTTTGAAAAGTGTTACTAATATCCGCTCTTCTTAAATTTCAGGGTCATTGTTCTTCACTCAAAAGTTTTCCCCTGGAGGAAGAATATGGCCATTATATGTTTTTTTGAAGTCCAAGTCATGACCGAGTTAGTTGCTCATTAGTTACTGAGACAATCTAAAAGAATTGATTACAGCCCTCCAGATTTCTTTTCCTGTAGAGAAAACTATTTGCAACACACCTTTTTTCATGTTCTTCAAGACCTTTTGAAAAAGTCAGTGATTTCTGGAGGGGTTTACACATGAAAAGAGAAATAGCCTGTCATTTAGAAGCATCTTATACACAATTAAAAACTGCAGATGTGTTCTATCCAGATGGAAGTTTTACCTTGCTTATATGTTAGTGTTTTCTTTTAAAGGACAGTGAGATTTCTTGTTGTTTTAGAATAGCTACAATTGTTTGGATCTTATATTTTGTTTTTGATAACTTACTGATTTTAGAATCTTTCTGAAGATGCCTTGGAACTGCATACCCCTTGAACCTTGTCCTTTCTTGATAGTGCAACCTACAGGAACACAGTCCAGCCTCTCAGCTGGTATGTCTCAATATCTATGCTGAGTTGTATCAGTATTCTTCTGTGTAGGTGACTGGTTATGTCTTTATTAACATCTAGTATCCCAGTGAGAATATCTTGTGCTTCTAACTCTCGAGGAATTGTGCAGGCTCAGTTTTTATTAGGAAATGAGTGTGAAAACAATGTTTCCAGTACTTGTCAACTAAAAGTGTGGGTACAGAAGAAGCAATTCTTGATTTGTCTCTACCTAAGAGGACTTTATACCTGCTGCTGTTTTACCTTTAAGGTTTAAAAGGAGATATTCAGTATCTTTAGTGGTATATCATAGTCATAAATTTTTGCAGTTTAGAAAATTCTTTTCAATTGCTTATGCGTTTTAAGTTGCTGTATGACAGAATGAATACCAAAGGTACATAGGAGTATGGTACAGAGTAATTATTAAGAATAGAAGATGACATAGTTCAATTGGAAGTGACCTTCAGTCATCATCTAGTCCAACTGTTTGATCACTTAACAACTTGCATGTTTACATGTTGGCATCCTCTGATGACCACAAAATTACAGATGCTAGAGTACAGGGGAGTACTCTGACACAGAGTACTTCTTTGTCAGTACTTGGGCTAGAACTTGAACTGAGTTTTGCAAATGAAGAGAAGGTAGTGCCACCTTCTCAATTTCCATTTGTGAAACTAAAATCATAGGTTGGGCTATCGTGAAGCATAGTATAGCTGTTCTGCTGTTGAGACATATGAAAAAAAAAAAAACCACAAATGTATTTTCGTGATTCATCTTGATGTGGTTGAACTTGATGTTTCTGTCAAGACATGACAGTGTAGTGGCCTAGAGAAGTGCAGAGATGGAAAAGTTTCATGTAACTCCCAATGCAGACTGAGTGGAAGAAAACTGTGAAAGCAGAATATCTCAAATGCATGATTTTAAGATTAGACTAGCCTCGGTAGAGTGGCATCAAATTGTTTCAATATTAATTTAGAGACAAAAATAGCAGAAGCAGATCAGCCAGCTTTTGTGTGAAGTAGTCCATACAACAAAGTTACTGATTTGTGTCAAAAATTCTGTTGAAAAGCAATAAGGTGGTGATAGAAGTGCCATAAGCAATTCAACTTAGTCAAGGTGACCCTTTCTCAAGCAACGACGTTGTGCCTAGATGTTTACAGTACACATGATGTGTAGTTACGTGTGCTTAGCTGAGATCTCCAGTCACAGCAAGCAAGTCTAAATCTCTATTAGAAATTTGAAAATTCAGCTAATTTACCACTATAGCTTTTATTTGTTAAAATGCCTATATTATTTATTGATGAAGTTGGTTGTCTGTTTTTTGAAAGTGCACATTAATAGATCACTGGGGAATACTGATGTGGTAGATATGTTAGCAAATACAAATGGAGGTCTGGAACCTCTCCGTTATGCAGTATAGCACCAGTACAAATGCTGTGCAAACTATGCATATTATTGAATGTTATTAGTTTTTTAGAATAGTACACTGCAATTTGGTATTTCTATACAGAATGTATACTATAGTTTATTTGCCATCCTGGTTTATATTTATTCCCATCTTTATATTTTAAATGCACATCAAGTCTCAGGAATTCTAAATTATATTCACTGACTTGCCATGCTTAGGGCCTAAAATAACTTGGATTTGTTTGGAGATGGAATTGTTTCTGTATTCTACCACAATATTCCTAATTTTGATTCTGTTTTTTTCACTTATCCCTGTATGCGGGTAAACTGTGTAAGATGCATCCTGACCAACTGAATGAAACAAAGTTCTGTTCTTATTATTTCCACTAATTAAGTGATTTTGTGGTTTCCCATACTGTACTTCTGCTTTCTCATCTATGAAGTAAGTGGCATTGGCTATTGAAAACACTGTAGGAGAGCTCTTTTGAGCATGCTGATTGTTAGGTCAGCACTGATTAATTTTTTTCAAATAAGTTTGAATTTATTGTGCAACGAACAAGAACTAAAATTAGGGAAATGAGATAGAGAGAACTTTACATGAAGAACTGTCTGCTGTTGTCAGTGTTATGTAGGCATGTTAGCAGAATATACTATATTTGTACTTTTTCAGTTATCATTAGTCTCTAATGCCTGTTCGATTTTCTTATGTTACAGTGGTTGCCTCTATCTATTTTCTGGTGTCTTGTTCGTAATAATTACAACTTTCTTCCCCCCACCCCATGTGTAGCACTATCTAGGTGATGACTTTTCCATAACCCTAAGGCTCTGATTTGAATAGGTCAGTTAGCCAATGTTCAGTACTGAAAGGAGATATAATGGAATTCTGCAGCCTCAAGTTACATTCTCAGAAAAATTGTCTGGAAGGTGTGCTAAAGAAAAATATTTTTAAAACTTTTTAATACTAAGAGATAAGTGGTGTTCACACAATATGTTGCAAGGTGTAGCAGGCCCTTAAAGACATGCCAAATTCTTTCTTGGAGTTCAAAATTGTACTTAAAAACAAGATTTGAAGGACATTTTTGTTAGATAGTATAAGGCAGCAAGAATTAATCCTGCCTTTCAAAAAAAATATTAGAAAAATACGATAGTTCTTGCTATCAGGTCTGTAGCATAGACAATATTACGGATAATTTTTCATTCAGGTGACTGTGGGGTAAAAAAAAGTAGATATACCTTTTACCATTTACAAACCCATCATTTCTCAAGTTGCCCGCAGTTCTTTTGGTTGACTTATGGAAACAGAAAAGTCGAAGTTTATAGTTGAAACACAAACAATTAATGATATGAATGCTGCAATTCTATTAGTAAGTCCTTCAGCAGTACAGTAATTCAAGAAATTATTTATATGCTACATGATACATACAGTCATATTTTTAGGCCAACTACTGAGAAGTTTCAGATAATAAATGTAATTCTTGTCCAATTTAGAGGTTGTTCTACTTTTCCTTTTATGTCAGTGATGTTGGTTTCAGTGTGCTGGGTGCAATAAAATGCCTTGGAAGTAGTTTAACAATGATATTTTTATACTCTTAAATGTAAGTCACTCAGTGACTTACACACACCTTTGTGATATAAATAAGGATTTAAGGACCCACTTCAGAGAAATTTATGGAACAGCTGTTTGTGGAGTTAAGAATACACTGTAGGATGAATTATAAAAATGTCTTTAGTGCAACTGTTGTAAGCCAGTGACCAGACCATAGTGCCATGAGATCCTGATAGATCCTTTCCTACAGATTGAAATCCTGTAGTGCTACATAAGCATTTTCTTGAAAATCTGTGACAGAACAGGAAATTAATCAAAGGGAATTCTCTGTACAGAAAGTTCATACAAATAGTTTGCATACGGGGATTAAAAAAACAAAGGCAAAGGACTTCATAGTAACTATACCCTTTTTTGTAAGGCACTGAGATTTCTCGGCTTACACTGAAATTGCTCCAGTGGTGCCTAGGATTTTGCAGAAGTGAACCCATAATGTGTTATCAACTGCTTTCCACAGCAGTCAGCTGTTCTCAGAATATTCACGCTTCACTACATCGTTAGAGGCTGTGCTAACCTTCATGACATGTTTGTATCATTAGCCCAGCTGACTTGAAAGAAGGGCAATTGTATAGCAACAGAACATTTCTGTCACCTATAAAAGTCAGGATTAACAAAAGCTAGGTCTGCAAATGGAGTAGAGTAGATCTAAAAAGACTTTTTCTGACTGGATTGTCCAAAGTATAATTTTGTTTTTTAAGGCACAAAATTTCATCTGTTGGATGAAATTCTCATAATAAAGGAGATGTCTTTTTGTTTTTCTCCTCTTTACATATCAGCCAAATGATTAAAGAGAGGCAGAAAATGTAGACAGCTGTGGGAACACCTACCTGCTTACACAAAATCCCAACATATAAGCACACAAAGCAATTATTTTAGCATTTCCACTGGCTTCTCATACAGAATTCAGTGTCACTTACTGATGTGATAATACTGAGATCTCTCATTGCTTTTTACTGATAAGCTGTTCTTTCTAATGGGCTTATTGTATAGGTTTTTAAATATACAAAAAATTATCTTGATATATATATTAGAATAATTTAAGTTTATGAATAATAATCATAGAATTACAGAACTTAGGATATGAATGTGAAAAGCATGTTGGGATATTTTTTTAGCAAAGAAAAAGACCTGATTATGTTTAGCAGAGTATGAGAAGTGTCCTTTAAATTCACTTCACAATTATGTCCTCTGCTAAAGAGGGAAACGAACAATAGGCTAACCTACCACTGGTAGTAAATGAGAAATTATCTCAGTGCTAAATTTCAATGCTAAAAGTTACTTTTTTCATTGGATTAGCATTCAGTAACTGGGCACAGGTGTTTTTGTAATTAGGATTCATTTGGAAAATTTTACAGTGGTCAGTGACCCTCAAAGTTAAATAGCTTTTTTTGTTGTTGTTTTTGTGATGTTATTGTGATGCAGTGCCATTTCAAATAATATCAGAATACCATCTGTCCTCAAATATTTTGTCTAGATTTTTACACTGCAGATTTCTTCATGTATTTAGTTCTCAGTTCTGTTATCTGCAGAAGACTAAAAATATCTTTTTTAATTAAGAATCTTTCCTCTAACTGCACAAGTTTTTATCACCCAAAAGTGTATGGCAGCAGAATTGTTCTGTACACCATATGTGCCTGATTGTCTTCCACAGTTATATATTAAATTTCTTACTAATACAGGTTAGTTCTCTTATCACTAAGGTCAAGCTGCACTTTAAATGACTGTTTTTGTTTAGTTTGGTCTTTATTCATAAGGAGATATACTGCAGAAAAGCACAGGCAAGGAAAAAATGTGGCAGCCTGAATGATTTTGCAGAGCAAATTTAGCTTGTCAAAATGTACCCAGACTGAAATTTTGCTGGGTTATTATTAGGTATTATGTAGATCTAATGGGAGTGAATGAAAATTTCTGTGGTAGTAAGAGCCTTAAGAAAATGCTGTCTGACTGTTTTTGGACTTCAGGCTGTTCTTGGGTTGTGGGGTTATTTATT
The DNA here is from genome assembly GCF_047663525.1 of Anas platyrhynchos. Classification (NCBI taxonomy): domain Eukaryota; kingdom Metazoa; phylum Chordata; class Aves; order Anseriformes; family Anatidae; genus Anas; species Anas platyrhynchos. The sequence continues at coordinate 56,183,133 of NC_092591.1, forward strand.
TATTTATTTATTTTAATGTGAAAAAGAGGTAAAATTAGTCCAAGTCACCATAAGCTGTTTAGGACAAGCAACTGGGGTTGTATAGAGGTGTCCATGGTTTTACAGGTAGTAGCAGGTACACACTGTAACTCACCATATTATTCCAGGTTAAAATATTGTTATTCTAGGTTAAAATGTTTTGACTTTTTATTTTCACACAAATGATAGTGATAGTGGGAAGACTGAAGACTAAAACAATAGAAGATAGAATTGCTACAGTGAGCCAGTAGAGACTAAAGCAGCTGCGGGTAATCAGCGTTCAGTGCTTTGCATTCAGTTTATTACACATTTATACAGACTCAAAAAGTATCGGTGGCAAACCTATTGTTCCACCTTCTGCAAAAAGGGGAGTAGAAATGTCATGCTTCTCTCTGCTGTATTTCTGCTTCAAGTGCTTGATAGCCTGGACATTATACACATTTACTTTGGAAACTACTGCAATGGCATGTATAACTTGAGAAGAACAGAAAAAGTGGCTCACAATCAAGAGTTTGGTTAATTTAGCTCTTTTTTTTCCTATATGCTGAATCATTCATGAGTGTTTGCTAGCATTTTTTATCTTGCTGCTGTTATTAGTGTTACGAAATATTCTAAGACAAAAGGACTATTAAACTCCTGTTAAAAATACAAACAACAACAGGAAATTGCTTCCTTACTTTCCTCTGTGCAAATGAGCATCTACTCTGCTAACCACAGAGTACATGAAAATATAAATTGGGTGCTGTCAAAAATAAAAATAAAAAGAATAATTCATGCTTCTGAGAACTTGCAGTGACCTTCAAATCTAAAGATATCAGCAAGTATAATAACATTTCGTTCAACAGTAACTGTGTCTGCTAGAGGAATACTTGGAAAGCACATAAAAAAAAAAAAAAAGGAAAAAAAAAGAACAAACCCATCACTGCCTCTAACTCTGCTGAAACTGTCACCTTGTCAGACTTATAAAATGATCAGATTGTTTTTGCCATCAGAAATAATGGAAGTGTTTTTTCAGTATCTCCTTAAGTGCATATGGCTATTAACATGCACACAACTTTCAACACAAGACACAAGTGTGTGTTTTTATAGCCTATATCTAAACAGTATGCAGAGTGCCAAGTGCTCCAGAGAAGAGGGTGGATAGCAGTATTACAGTTATGCTAAACTGTAAGTTTTCTTTGAAATGCTTTTAACAGTCCCATTCTCTGTTACTTGAGTGTGTAATGCAAAATTTCATTGCATCATTGTTTATTGAATTTTATTTTTATCTTACAAGTTAGAAAGAATTAGAACCAGGGCATTGTCATATCCTGTTTAGAGGAAAAAAAAAAAAAGTAAATTAGTAACTACACTGATAGCATTTGCTCTCAATGTTGTGTTCTGTTTCACACTTGAGTACATACAAATGCACTAAATTATATCTAAATGAATATATTAGATGGGATGAAATATGATCTTTGTATATAATATATAAACGTGGATGCACAAGCAGGGTGTGTGTGCACTAATTAGATTATTATCCATTAAAATGTAATTTCAGCGGTAAATATTTAGGTTCACCAGAGTCCAAAACTTTGATTTATGGGGTTCTCTTAACACTATGTTTTCCTGAACAGCCAACCTAACAGCTGTCTCCAATAATTTCAGTATTTTTAATTATCAGATATTTCATACAAGCATGTTCCTTGTATGATAAGGAGATGATATTTTGTCTTCAGCCTAATGCACATTATTATTTGTGGATTTCACAAGGTCAATATGAGGAGAAGTATTTCTGTGTTGTTTTTTTTCAGATAATTCAGGTAATTCTAACTCTTTTTCTCCATTTGTCTCTCTGGATTTTTGTTTATTTTTGCTTAATCTCATCAAAGCACATGACTTAAGTATTCTCTATCATGAGTCCTTGTTTGCAGGGAAATGGTAAATGCATCTTTTTGACTGCGTTGAAAACTGAGGTAGAGTGGATCATTACAGAAACCTTTGTATTGATCCCGAGAAAACTCATCACATATGTTTCCATGGTCTCTTTTTTCCAACTTCATGGAAATACAAAGAAAAAAATGCACTTGTTACAAGGAAGTCAGGCAACTGAAAATGTTGGTTTAAGGTTCTACTAGAAAACGTATTTAAGTTATATGAAATACATAGTGCTTTCAAAATAAGCTGTATTAGAGAAAAAAAAAAAATAAAATAGAATTTAGAGCATAATAATAAGTAGATGTGGTTTCTTTTATTTGTGCATAGCTAGGAACTTGGGAAATTGCTTTGAATAGGCATCCATTACTTATTAAGAAGCAATAGAATAGCTGTCCAGTTGTTTCTGTACAAGGATGTTGCTTTGCCACAAGTCTTATCTCCTTCACCAGCAACTTGTGGTTGTCTCTGAGGCAGTTGGACATAAATACTAGATGCTTGTGCATAGGTGTTGGAGTTTGACTCCATATTGAAAATGCAACTGTATCTTGTATTACCAGAGGAAGATAAACTGTCACTACTTTCATCTTCTGCACCTCTTTCACATCTTTAATATAACCACTTTTGTGAGTTGGCTACACATAGTGCTTGGTTTCCCTAGAGAGGGAGAGGGTGCTTTGCACCTGTGTCTGAGAGTAGACTATTATCTTCCAGCAGTCTGGTGTTCAAGGAACACAATACTAGCTCTAGCTTCCTCTAGAAAGGTTGTTAGAGTCATTTCCCATTGTTCTGCGGTGTTTAAGTAAATACATTGTTTTGTTTTCTTTTTAATTATCATTTTTTTTATTATTTTTATTTTTTTATTTCCTAGGGAGACGCACTTTAACTGGGAGACTTCTGATGTAGAAGCAAATACTACAAACAGTGCTAGAAATCATCTACATACTTTACCTGTCTCTTTTCAGTGTGACTGTATGAGTTCTTATAAATTTATTTATTTCCCTCCATCTATTTTTTTTATTAATATTATTTTCAAGAGAGGAAGAATCCTGGAACAATTAACAAAGAAACATGTTAAAACTTTAATACCCATATTAATGTCCAGTATAATATACCACTGAGAGGCAAGTCCACGTGTGAGGGAAAATTATGCATTTAGTAATGTTATGAAAAGGATGATTCAGGAAATTATCTTCTAAATATGGTATCTCTCATCTCAAAGATCTTTTTGAAAGAAGAAATCCTTTCAATTTGATGGATGTTCAGCCATTTGAGCTTATCATGAATGTTCATCTCAGAGAAATTTCATTACAAGCAACACAAATCCACGTGAAAAGAGAAATGCATTCTTTCAGCATCCATGCTAAAGATGTCCCAACAATTTTCAGTTTTAATGGGGAGTGAGGTTGCCCTAGATTATTTGTCAAACTTCTGATGTTGTGCTCAATGCTCAGCGTCAGCATAATGTACCAGAAAGCAACTATTTTCTGCCTTAAATATGTTTGAATATAGTGCAAATGAAAAATTGAGGGGAGTTTTGTTTGCTTAAGAAGCAATATGTAGAAATGTAAAGATCTGGTACACTGTAGGATTTGCAGTCCTTCAAGATGAATTGCCATTTGTTAATGTAACTCTGTAGATATGGATTAAATAGAGAGAAAAAAAAAAAAAAAAAAGCTCGTCTCCTCCCACTTACTGTTGAATACTGACAGTGTAGTAAAGTTAGTTCTGTTGTATACACCTACACATGTATATACACATATACAATGACCATCACTGTCATAGAAATACAGAGGATGATGTACTGTTATTAGTATTGGACTTGTCATTTATTTTTATGTGTTGGTTATGCTGTGAAAGATTTTCAAGTCAGGATGTAAAGAAACGTGGTACAATGGTTTGCCTTATATTCTCTGCAGGTAGTCATGCATATTTAACTGTGATTTCTGTTGTGGAGAGCTACAGCAGAAACATCTGAAATGTAAAGGGCTAGAAGAGCAGGTTAAAAAGTCTATTGTACAATCCAAAAATAACAATACTTTTGCAATTACAAATAGTGCAACTAAAAAGAGAGGGGGAAGGGAAAGATCGTAGGATTGATGCCTTTTTCTTGAACAAAATGAAGGCATTATGTTGCAGTTGGCCTGTGTGCGGTGTGCAGACCAAGTCCCTGGTTTCCAGGAGCAGTCAAACAGAACTGATTTTGGAAAGGAGATATTTTTGGCTCTTGTACTACATACCTTGCCCAGAAAAGTCTGACAACTTCATCCACCTGCTACACATAAATGTGCTGTAGGTTTTTACATTAAGTGCTGCAACTCCTTGAGCAATTTTGGATTTCTTAGGTATGACAATAAATCATATCTATCCTAAAGGAGTAAGACATCTCCCAAAAGAGTCCAGATTCCTGAGTGCACTGGAAAGAGCGGACAACTTTGGCTTTAGGTATAGTTTAGGTTAATCAGAGCTCTTTGTAGTCCCTTTTGAAGACAATGATTAGCAATCCCTCTGAAGGCAGATGAATAGAAGCCCGCCCAGCCCAGGGGGGACTCTCATGCTTACCTTGCTCAACATGACACACAGAAGTCACAAAGTACAGCCAGAGGGACCAGGCATGCCAACTAGCTAGCAAGTCTTTGCCATAGGTAGTTTTGAATGTTTGGAGAGTGGGCTGGTAAACAAGTGTTTCTGGGCAAACTCCAATGATTTCAGCACTTAAAATTTATCAAAACACTCTATAAATATGCTTATCATAATGACAGTGTCTGTCACTGGGGAAAAATTATCTTAGATCTCATTCAAAGTGCCATGCAGCAATCCTCCTATTAGATCCGTATGAGTATCCTTAATTAAAATAAAATTCCTCTTTTAATATGGAAATTGAATAGCACCAGAAATCCTTAGTGTAGAAAACATTAACCTGTGATGGCCTAAATGACAGGAAGTAAATGTCCTGGTTTATGTTGGCAAATCATCCAGCAAGCAGGCCTGTCAGCAGCAGTCTGACATCTAACATCAACAAACGTTGACCAGAGAAAGTAAATTATTCAGTCGTGCCAAAAAGCCATGTGGGAAGGACAAAGATCTGATAAGATTATGTCTAAGATAGTAAAGAATTGAACTGTGTATCAAAGTCAAAACAGATAATGAAAGGTGGAATTCAGTTGATCTAACTTTGTAGGATTTTAGCAGTGATTAGAAGATATTATGATAAAAATGAATGCATTGAGAGGAAAGTTGGTAGAATGTTAAAAGTGAAAAATATATGAAGTATATGTGAAGGAAATTTCAAAGGCATGCAGCATAGGTGGGCTCTGTCATTTCTTCTAATACAGACCTTGGAAGAGAACAGAAAGAAATAATGAGTTTGGCTTGCTTTCCTGTCATAAGTATTCTGGAATTTTGGCTGCAAGCAAAACACACACCAACTGATTTAATCAGCAAGCGTAAGTGCATTGTAAAAGATGTGCTTACTTGAAATATCTGAAATTTAAAGCTCACTTCTTAGTCATATTTGTAACATCACACCAGGAGATACTGCAATTGCTAAAATACTTCAAGAAAAAATGGTTATAATAAAATATTCACATGTGAAATCTTGGATTTAAAAGCTTTGAGGAGGGCTCTGAAGTCTTCAGGCAAATTGGGAAGGAATTCAGAAACTGTTTCCAAAACAGTTTCCAGAACAATTTGCTGCAGAATATTTGGTGGATTTTTTATTAGGTAACCTGTTATCTAGTAAACAGGCTTAATCCAGGCAAAGTAGCATATTCATTTTTTATTAGGAGAAATAACTTTTAATAACAAAGATTCTTGTTGGCAAAGTCTACCTCAAAGACTTCCACATCATTGGCAAGCAGATAAGCCTTCAAAAATATTGATTTATCTATATCGACTTTTTTTCTCTCTGGTTTCATGTAAGATGTCAGTCTTAGTGTCAAAGCATTATAGATTAAATGTACCTTTGTAAAATACAGGAATGCCATATGTGATTCTGGAAGTAAGCACAGAACTTAAATCTCCAGGAATCAGCCAGAGCCTGGCAAGACATGTTCCTGTCTTCTGTCCTTCTGCCACCTGGTCTTTCTGGTTCTGGTATACTTCTTGGACCACTGCAAGACCACGGCCTTTCAATCTAGAAGACGTACAGATTCAGTCAGCTTAGGGTAACCGTATGAAACATAATTGAAGATGATGGTTGTGTAATAGCAGAGGTGTGGCAGAGGATAGCAGAGACTTGATGACTGTCAAGTAGGCACTAGGCACCAAGTGAATCAGACCTGTTGCCATTCCCGACTTTTGGCTGGTGTTTGAGTAATGCCCACTGCTCAAGTGGTTAAGCAGTTGCATGAAAACTGAAAAACATTGAAATTTGTTTGTGGAGAGAAAAAAAGGTGATAATTTTAGGATGGAGTGTTACACTCAAATATTTTGAATATTAAAGAGGATAAGAATGGGAAAATTTGTTTTCATTTTTCTGGAAGTAGTATTTGAAAACAAGACACTGGGAAAATGCTTCCTTGATGATAGTCTCACCTAAGTAACTCAGATTTCCCCTTGTTCTGTGGAAATTAGTTCAACATGCTGAGAAAGCTTATGTCTATACAAAGACATATTTTCTTCTGTTAATAAGGGTTCGAGCTGGCTGTTTTTTCTGGCCTTCCATGTGGATGTAAAGATGCAGGTAGTCAACAAGTCAGGTTGATCTGTGTACTGTATGTACTGTGAGTCATTCACTGTGCATACTCCTTTCGTTTTCGTTAGGAGGAAATTTAGATTTGCAGAACTGTAATTACTGCAGTCCAAACAGGAAAATAACTCAATACGGATAAAAGATCAGACATTAGATTATATTCATTATTTCACAAAACAATTTTTGTATTTATCTGTTTTGCCTGTTCATCTCATGATCATTTTTCTGATAGTCATCTGTTCTATAAAACTAACAATTCCTCACTGAAGAGCTGATAAGCAAAGAAATATTACAAACAGTAACCTGTGCATTTTTTTTCTCCTGTTCTGCAACACTTTTGAAAGTTCTATAGTCATTAGTAATTCAATACAGTATAAGGGACATGAGAAAGGATGACTCAGCATTCCAAAACTCATGTCTGAAATTCAACCTTTTCACAGAGAAATGATTTTGATATGTTCCTTGCTCCCATCCCATATCTGAAACTTAACAAAAACAAACATCAACAAAAACAGAGGATCGTCAATGTTGCTTTTGGAATTTAAGTATTTTCTTGGAATACATTCTAGCAGAATTTTCTGAAAGAACAAGTCATAGCGTTGTGAGGGTTTTTTTTAGCAAATATATTTTTGGGAAATTCTTCTAAATCTTTGCTAAGTCATGTACATTACTAATGTGAGTTCCAGTGGACTTTGAATTAGACCTCTAAATGCAGATAGAAGAGAAAGAGCTTGTGAAAAGAAATGTCATCACTATAAGATGAATACTTTCTAAACAAGTAATTCTGCCAAACTAATAGTAGGGTGCTGATACTGATCATCTCATGAAATTATGGTTCATCCAGCTATTTTACTTGGTTTCAGCAGAATATACAAGCATTCATACGCACATTAGAATTTCCAGTTAATGCAAGTGATATATTTTTCAGATTTTTAGGGATCATTTCTAATTGAAAAGATTCCTTATCATGCTATACCATACTCTATTATTTAAGGCCACAAAATTGTGAAGCTCTCAAGGTAATTAAAAACTACTGAGGTACAAATTTAGTAAAAGCTCTCTAGAAAATGCAGTGCATATTTTTCTCATTTGTGCCTCTTTGAACCTTAGAAGTTGCAGCAGATGTGGAAAATCATGCGTAAAACAGCTAGTATTTCAGTGGAAGGAAATTCGCCGCTTATATGAAGCAATAGCCTAGACTGTAGAGTAACTGCTCCATATAGAAGTCCATTTTGAGTTTAAGGAGGTAAATGAAAGGCATGAAATGGAGCACATTTTGCCAACTCACACTGACGTGAGGTCCCAGCAGGCAGAGACTGTAGGCAGCAGAAATAATCTAAAGCAGTTCATAAAATGCTTAAACTCAAGGCCTAAATGTGTCCCGGAATCCGCATGAGGCAGAGAAATATGAGTTTTCAAAATTCTTTTCTTCTTTAACCCCCTTCCAAATGTTTGTACAAAAAAAAAAAATGTAATTTCACTTGTACTGCATTATTAAGCATTGATCTTCCTTAATAACATACAAAACAATATACCACCAAGTCATTTCTTGTGTGGTCAGCTTTCAGATAGAAAGTCCTGACATGTATTTATGCAGAAGTAATCGTTTATAAAACAATGATTTAATAAGAATGCATGTTAAAGCATTTTTTTAATGAAACTTGCTGAAAATGCAGTATATAAAGTAGTTAACAATTTGCAATATCTGATTTTCATGGTTCTCCTGATTTTCTGATGTGACTTCTATGAAGTTTTATCTATAATAACTGTTTATTTAATTTTATTTTTATTTCTTATGTCTAGCAAAATGCTTCAGCAGAGAAACAGAATCTTCACATGACCTCAAGAAAGGAAGAAAATCAGAGCATCCAGGAGTGCGATTCTCGAGATGTAAGCCAAGTTGACTTAGAAATCAGGTTTTAATCCAGATTGTATGAAAACATGATAACCTTAGATGATTAGCAATGTGCTTTATTTTTCCTAACCACACTGACACATATAACATAAGCCAGCTATCTTCTACTTTAAAGCACAGAGGAGCGAATTGTCCTTGTGGTCAATCCATGCAGGTATACTCTCTGGGTTTCTTTTAAAGATTACTTAAAAGGACTTGTAGAGCTTTTCAGGGAAGAAAAGCAGTGGGAAAAGATGTGATTTGTTCATGCAGCTCTGTAGTTGATGAGCTGCTGCAGCACAGCAAGATGCATAACATTGTTTATGCAACATTTCCAAAAATAGTTGGGTACAGTTGTCACAGATGCTACATTTAATTAGGAAAGAAAGGGGAAGAAAGGAAAAGAAAGGAAAATGAGAACTTTCAGGGAGACATTTAGCTTGAACACCAAGAGATGACAATATAATAGTGACAGTAGGTAAGCGCTACCAGTCTAGGCAAGCCACAAGCTTTATTCTTCTCATGACACATCTGACAGAAAGCTAAGTCTGCTGCTTTTAGCAAGTCAAAAATCTCATCCGTGCAGCATGGTGAGAGCTGGAACATAAATCCCAATTGCATTTACTATGACTGCAATTAGAACAATACAAATAAGACAAAACAGGAAGGAAAATAAAACAGAAAAATGAGAGAGAGAATTTATGCTCAGAGTATATTTTCAGTGAAGTAGTTGAAAAAATATTGCACTGCCATGACTAATTTGAAGGTGCAATATAAAAAATAGGGAAAAAAATAAGACAGTCGTAATGGTTCTTGAATGAACTACTGAGCACATTGCCTTCCTCCAAACACAACAAACTTCTGTAGAAGTAACTGGGTAGCTTGCTGATAGCAATCATACTAGCATATAGCAGCATGACGAAACGTTTGGAAAACAGATCTAGGTGATTGACCTACCCACTTTTTTGCTAGCACCCAACAAATTGTAAAAAGCTAGTATTATTACCCATTTATTGCAAGCATTAATAATTTATTCAATCATAATTGAGCTCCCCTCTGCCACAACCTCTAGAGGGGGCAGAGGGAAAGAAATTGCATATCCAGAAGAGTGCATAATTTGATGCTGCAGCTTTCTTTATATTTAAAGATGAAGAAAATGTCCCTACCTACTAAAATCTGAAGAAGGATATGAAAGAACAAGATTTAAAATTCTGAAGCTGGAGCTAACTCCAAATGGAGGTTGGTTACTGCTTGGGAAAATTAGGAAACATTTGATGGAATACAGTTTAGTTTAGGTAGACCTTTGCAGACTGTTTGTGGAAGGAGGTTCAATAATCTTTTTACTGAAGTGAATACTTTAAAACAGCAAAAAAAGAGAAATTAAAACATTGCTCAATGTGAGAAAGTGTCAAATTTCTATGTTAAACCATGAAAGACACAGAAAAGATGCACTTTTCCATGTAAGTGGGGGTTTAATTATTTTGACTTGGGGGAGAGGGTGTAATTTTTTTTGCTGCTACCAGCTAGTATATTTAGCCGTTTAGTCAGTATGGCTCAAATTAGTATTTTGAGAAAATGAGAAGAGAGAAAGCAGAGGAAGACTCCAACTGGAGTTAGAGGTCTTGAGGAGTTGAACTATTTGTCATGACTGAAGATAAATTAAACCTTAACCCTATTCCCTTTGTCCTTCTAAGTGCATTATAATTCACAGATAAAGAAAGTAGGCTGTATATCTAAACTCGATTAATAAGATTAAGATTTATATCATTTAATCTCTCAATAATTATTATATTTTAAGACCAATTCTATGTTCTGTGGGACTCACATTTCCATTACATTTTAAATCTTTGAGGTGTGTTAAATCTGTGTTTGACAAAATCTACTCTTTGTAGAAATAGCTGTAAAATTAGAGAAAGAATGCCATTGGGACATATAAATTCACTGTGCCTTGCTGGATAATACTCTTTATTGGAAAATTAAGCTAGAAATAGTTTTGTCAGTCTTGTCTTGCCCTTAATTGTGTAGCTATAAATTCATTTTCCAACTGAAAAATAGGTATACTATGTAATATTAATAGTTTTATTCTGTTCACATAAGAAGTAAGATTCACACTAATATGCAAAAAGCTGTCTGTGAAGTTTCACCATGCTGTGCTTCTAGTGTCTGTTGAAGGAATAGCCCTGAGAGATGAGTTACAAAATCAATTGTTAGGATAGCCACACCTGCAAGCAAGGAAACTGTAATCAGTGTGATATTTATCCGTAGTAGAAACAGATCTTGCAGTACAATTTTTAAAAGTCACAGGAAGAAATTAGTTTGTGACTTGAGCTTAGGAGAAAAAAGAGGGTTTATAATCTTCGGAAAAGAGGATGGGCCACTCTATAAGGATGGAGTGGACTATAAGGACTATAAGGGTGTTGCAAGGCTGTGCAGGGACAAAATTAGAAAGGCCAAAGCTCATCTGGAGCTCAAACTGGCTACTGCCATTAAAGATAACAAAAAATGTTTTTATAAATGCATCAACACAAAAAGGAGGTCTAAGGAGAATCTCCATCCTTTACTGGATGTGGGGGGAAACCTAGTTACAAGAGATGAGGAAAAGGCTGAGGTGCTTAATGCCTTCTTTGCCTCAGTCTTTAGCGGCAAGAGCAGTTGTTCCCTGGATACCCAGCACCCTGAGCTGGTGAAGGGGATGGGGAACAGAATGTGGCCCTCATAATACACCAGGAAATGGCTGGCGACCTGCTACAGCACTTGGATTTACACAGGTCAAAGCAGCCGGATGGGATCCTCCTGAGAGTACTGAGAGAACTGGCGGAGGAGCTGGCCAAGCCACTTTCCATCATTTATCATTTCCTAGCTGCCAGTTGACTGGGACCTCCCCTGATAGCCAGTCCTGGCTATCAGGGGAGGTCCCAGTCAACTGGCAGCTAGGAAATGTGACACCCATCTACAAGAAGGGCCGGAGGGTAGACCCGGGGAACTATACACCTGTTAGTTTGACCTCAGTGCCAGGGAAGCTCATGGAGCAGATTATCTTGAGTGTCATCATGCGGCACTTGCAGGGCAACCAGGCAATGAGGCCCAGTCAGCATGGGTTTATGAAAGGCAGGTCCTGCTTGAGGAATGTGATCTCCTTCTATGACAAAGTGACATGCTGGGTGGATGAGGAAAAGGCTGTGAAGGCTGTTCTTGGCTGCAAAGCCAAGAACATGGCACAAGTTCTCACGTACCATTTGTTAGAAAAAGAGATTGGGATGGGAAAAAGAAAAAAAGGGGAGCTCAAATGAATATGCTTAAAATTCAGATGTTGCTTAGAAACCTAATATTTCTACAATGTTTTCTCAGAGCTTTGCAAAGAGCCTCTAATTTTCTCTCTGGTAAAATAAATAAATAAATAAATAAATAAACGTGATTTTTGTCTTAGAAGAGTTACTGTAGTAAAGACTAACTAGAGAAGAACATGCAATATTTCAGTTTTTAAGACAAAAGATAAAGGGAAATGGCAAGTTGTTGGTCTCAAGCAATATTTCATGGTCTGTATGGCTAACCTTTACTGTAGGTGTTTAAAATTGGCAATTATGAACATATGTCAATTTTTCTTGTATGCATGTTCAATCTAATTAATATAGTATACATTGGAATGAATACAGAGGAAATGTTTTTTACAAATAGGACACAGACAGGACAAATGAAACGAGCTGATTTTTAGTTTAGACGCTGCCAACACCTTTGTTGTCATGAAATTTGACATGACTCGTCTTAGCCAGAAGTAGGTAGGATATCCTGTAGTGGAAATAATCCTGATTATTTCAAATCATCTTAAGTTTGTTCAAGACCATGAAATGGTAACTTCAGTTTTATTAAAAATAAAAATAAAAGCAAATAAAAATCTGTTAGATAATTATTATATTTGTTTCTTGGCCTCGCCTAGGTATGTTTTCCCTGTGACTGGCTCCTGAAAGTCTCTGTACAGAACCAGAGTTCTGCAGAGCTCTTTTCCGTGTGTCATTTCCCAAAAGCTCTTGTGTTTGTTTTTTTTTTTTTTTTTTTTTTTTCTCCCAAAGGCCAACTACTTGTATGTAAGAATGTACTTTGTCTCTTTTTCACATCAAATACTTCTAATGCATATCATTTCAAACCTTCTTTTTGTAGTGCTGAATCCAAACAAGAAATATAAAGTACTTCTTGGTTCTCTGTTCTCATCGTAGATTTCTTACTCTGTGCTCTTGTAGACTTCCCTGATAAATAAAAGCGGTAGTGCTTTTATTTACTGCCTTAATTTCCTGCAGTAAACAAACATTGCATGTTCATTAATCATTCAGTGACAAAAGACACTGAGTATTGGACCAAAACTTATACGTTTCTAAGCAACCACAGAGTTTACCTTCATTTTTCTCTGTCTGTTTCAATTGCAGAGCTTTGATCGCATTGTGCTTTCCCATCACTATCCCAAGGGAGTAATGACAGAGAAAAAAGAAATCACTACTGTAGCAAAACTTCAATTATAGAATTCTTGAAACGAGTTTAGTAAGTTTGTATGCTAAATGAAGACTATGCAGGTCATAAGAAGTTACATCAATTTATTTTAATCGTTCACTAAGTACATTGTGCACTAAAATAGGAGAGGGGTATGAAAAGCTGCACAACTGTATTATGAACACACATGAACACTCTTCATAAATACCATACACCGTATCTTCTAAACAATGTGGGTTAAAAAAGATTGAAATACGTATTTATTATAAATTCATGAACAGATCTTATAAAAGGTGTCCTAGAATAAAATGGAATCCTAACTTTCCTAATAAAATTATTTCCACAGAAGAATGGTATTTTAATAGAACATCATCTATTCTGAGTATATGCAAATTGTCAATGTTCAACTTCACAAATTGGAAAAGTTGTGTTATTATGAGAAAAAAAAAAAAAAGTAGGAGTAAAACTATAAAAATATCCATTCAGTTTCAGAAGAAATAAAACATGTCAAAGAAGTATTTACTTCATGTTGTAGAAAGCTAAAATCTTGTGACCCAAAAAATTCAGTCTGAGGTGCACAGAGTATAAAATTGTTATATGAACAAGTAGACCTTTAAGAGGCATGCAGCACATATGTCGTAGACCAATGAGCATATGTGGTTATTGACAGGGTAATAACAATTCAAACATCCAAGTAATTACAACATTTGATAGAATTTCTACTTCTTGTCTAATGAGGAAATATAGCCTTTTCTTATTTTTAACGCATATTATTTGTTTTGTTTTCTTTTCACTTTTAATTACCCTTAGTGGGAAAACTTAGCTACTTTTAGCCAAGTTTGTCTTTTAAAGGTTTCAGGTCATTTCAACCAATAATACAAAACATACAGAAAGATCTGGAAATATGAATTTATCTGAAGCTAGTTCTAGTGAGATATCTCATCTAAGTATAGTCGAAATTCAATGATGTTAAGCGTGTTTTCTTCCTGTGTAAATTATGCTGTTTAAAGCTAATCAGTACCATCCTAACTAAACAATTCCTCATGCTCCTTCTGCCTATATCCCAGATGGCACTTTGCTGATGGTAGTGACGGTAGGAATGATACAGCTGAGCATCACATTCATCATGTTTCTCAGCTGACCTGGCCACGGTATCTGGATTTCTTTGTATAGAACTAGCTGATGACTTTCTCTTTTCTCATGCTCTGCAAGCACATCCCACTTTAACACCTGCTGAAGCTAGCAGGGGGTATGGTGATGTGAAGGAATGCTGGAGCTGAAGTGTTTGGTTTGCTCAGTCTGTACATTAGTGATACCCTTTAGCAGTGGTAGAAATATTTACTTGATTTCCTGTCCACTTGTGGTAAGTGGCATATGAGCAACAAAAAGAATTCTTATTCGCTGTGTCGATACAGTAGGATACCCTTCCAGTTACATTGTTCAGCAGTTTGCAGATGAAATTGCATAGTTTAATAGCCTAGGGACATGCTGAATTTTAACAGGCTTTCAGAAAATTCTTTTTAAATGAAGATGCACACTTGGCTGATCCACCTTTATAATTTATACATCCAGCTGTGAACCTCTCCTGCTCAGCTGTACAATTCACTCGGTGAGCTGAATACCATCACTTCTGAAATTTTGCATACTTTACTGATCAAGCTGCGTATTTTATAACCAGAATTTCATATAAATTCACTTAGCTAATAAAATCGTGTAGTAAACTGATCAAGATGGAACAATATTCCCAGGCATATGCCCCACCCGAATTATCATATCTTGTTTAATCTCTCATATTGCTGTTGCAGATACTTTTTCCTGTTGCATACACAAAATGTATTGCTTAAGGCAGAATGCAGTTGTAGTTAGTGTTGTTCAGAATTCTCGCTGCTGTGTGTTAGAGCTTTTAATATTAAGTGTTCAAACATTAGGTTTTTCCTGATGTCTCATGATAAAAATACAGCATGTGTATTATAATGAATATGTGTCTTCAGAATAAGCCCATAATTATAAATCATTTGGCAGACATACTTGAAAAATCAGTGACAGCAATTTAATGTCAAGGCAAAGAATATTTCCACACATAAAATATAAAGATTGCTGTGTAATTGATTCATGAGTGAAATTCTGAGATCTGTCACTAATGGTTGTATACGACATATTAACTGTGACCATTTTTTATTAAAATAAAGCAATATAAGGGAATTGGTAGAAAAAAATAAAGAGAGAGAGAGAGAAAATGTCTCAGTAAGCTTCAAAGGAACGTATATTTCTTTTTTTGTTTCATTGCTCTTCGATGTATAAAATTATTTCAAGATTTAGCCCTAATTTACTTAATAATGATATACTTGAATAAGTACTGGTTACGATTACAAGCAATGAAAGTTTTCTTCCTGAATCTAGAAAGAGGCAATTGTTTCTGTGTGCACATGCTAGGGAAACTAGGATTAAATGTCCTTAATTGAAAAGTTTTCAGGTACTGAAGAAAATATATAGAGCAGAATCCCTCTTCATCCGATGAACCTCTGATGACAGTCATGATTAAAACTTTAATAAACATTGAATATAGCTGGATGAGGAAAACAACAAAATGGCTTCTTTCAGCTAGGTGATGTATGCACAACTGATATGCTGAAATCTTGATGCGAAGCATGGCAAAGTCACAGTATTTATCTAAAAAAAAAATAATAATAAATCTAAAATCTCATCTTCAGAAAATAGAAAACCACACTGACAACATTTCAACAATTTTCCTTTCTGAAAGCAATTACTGTTTGGTTTGTGCTAGTTTCTACCACATCGAACTATTATTCTATAATACTGTAATTAAGAGTTACACCTCAAATGTGATGGAAAGAGATGTGCAGATGGGACAGCAAACAAACAAAATCTTCATAATATTCAGCATACAGAAAACTAACCCTCCCACCCCCTCCCCCCCCCCCCCCCCCCTCCCCAAAAAAAAAGTATTGTTGTTATTATTATTTTAATCTATATATCACTCATGGCTGTAAAAGATATTCTCATAACTTGGTTTATTATTTTCTAATTTGTTTGAGGTGGACTTTATATGCAGTAGAGATTGTGTATGTATTTATATTTGTGTTTGTGTATGCATACAGGTATATATCTGCCTGTGTGTATATATACACACACAGGCATGTGTGTGAATATGTGTGATGGTGTATGGGATATCTGTTAGGCTGTTTTTAACTCAGTTTATGGTTGTGATGGGAGATGCTATCTCAACTTTTGGAACTCAAGACTTCAAACTGAGAGACGGGGCTTACACAGCTCATTCATAGTGACTGGTTACAGTCCTGGCTATTGTGCTGCTGTTGACAGATGGTGTATTGAAGGTTATTACGATGCTCAATCTGTAATGAATTTGTTAATAATATGCAAGTTTTCACACTGATGAAGAATCAACAATTAATGTTTTGTATTTTAACAACAGAAAGATATAGTACTTGCTTAACTTAGAAAACCATTTCAGTCTACTGTCTTTCCAACAGTGATCCATACAGCGGATTACTCAAAAGGAAAACACTTGTGAGTGGAAAAATGTGAGATACTAGAAACATGAATCTCCTCTTCTTGTTTCCTACCAAGAAAGTCCTTGTTACCTGGCCTATGAAAAGAATCCAAAGGATTAGTCATTAGAAAGCATTCTTTTTAACATTAGTGGTTTGGTTTTTGTTTGTTTGTTTTGTTTGTTTGTTTGTTTGTTTTTTGGGGGGGGCGTAAAGCAATCTTTATTTCTTTATGTCTTAAATGTTTTTCCTCCCCTATTTTTAATAATTTCATCAGTTTTTCTATATCCTATGTATAGGATATAGATTTCCTATATCCTATGTACTGTCTTGGTGAAATAAGTTACCTGATAATTTTTAGTATATACAGTTAGAGTGAATTGTGGATTAGAAAAGGACTGTATATTTCCTTGGTGTTATTTATGTGCTTTTACACAGACTGAACTGTTGTTCCTTTTTTGACCTGCAACATCTTTTACCCTCAGACTGTTCACCTGCAAGTCTTTGAAACCTGCACATTTTTCTAAATGTGACTAAGCTGAAAATGTTTTTATCTAGCTCACTAGTAAATATAGCAAATACGTGTTTTGCCAAGACCACGCATATAAAATTTTGAAATGAAAAATTTTGAAATGAAATGAAAATTTTGAAAACTTACTAAGACTTTCTACTCTGTCATCTCACTCTTTAACCTTTATCTAGAATATAAGCTACCTGTTAGTATTTTATTTTATAAAAGGAGTAGGTGCTTTATTAAGATATTTTATCAATATTACCTGATTATTCCCTGTTCGGCAATGTTCATCCTGCTGTTATTAGCTGTTGTGTATAGTGGGGAAAAATATGAAAAAGTACCGCCACCATAAATCACTTCGAATGCATCATCTCCAAGGCTCGCTTTAGTAGCTTAAACTTGACTAAAAACACCCTGAAGTACTGTGAAGTCTTTGGCAAAAACAGTCTCTTCACAAGGTTTTGGGAGTGAGGCATCTAATTCCCCTCCAAGTAGTTTTCTTAATAATACGTTTCATGTTCATATTCACACCTGTTTGTAGATCAACTTCGTTAGAGGCAAGGGACTATCAGAATTTCTCAAGTGAAAAAGCATAATGAATTTTCCTCCCCCTTGTCAATCTCTTACTTTTTAATTAACTTCAATCTAATGTCATTTGTACTGAAAGGATATTTATACAATTTCTTGATATTTAATTTGCATGATAGGGTATTTATTTTCAGTGTTCTCTGCTGAATGAGATAATTTTTATCCTGCTGTGATTTACACTGCTATAGGATGAATTCAGACTTTCCCTTTTTCTGAAGAAAAACTGTCCAAGTAAAAAGCCTTGAAAAACATATCATGTAGAGACTTTTTTGTCTTGATGACTTTATTTTTTATTTTTTTAAGTTTCACTATATTTGATTGGATAAATTTTTATTACCAAGTATAAAATTTCCAATCTGAGCATTGCACATCGGAACTGTGTTCTAAAAATTGCAATTTTAAAGGAATGACCAAAAATTATCCATATTTTACTGTATTTCACATTTTAATTTCTTCACCTATAGTGTCATTAATCCCAGTCCTGAACGACTTGAATATAATTTCAGCAGAATTTTCAGCACTAGTAAGACTTAATTCTTATAATGAAGATTTACCTAAAACTTATAATTCTCTTTGGTTTGCAATCTACTGTGTAATTCTTCAAGCTTTTTATTTATATTGTTCAAATCCTTTTTCCCTCATATTAAAAAGCATATTGGCAAAGAAAATGACATTCTGGCTGGAATAAAACAGTGATGAATCTGACAAGCCTTTCTATACCTTAAGAGTTCTCTGACTTCCCCATTCAATAAGCTCAATGTGTGATGTACGCAAGAGATGCAGCAGTTCAGACAAAAGAACAGTAATAGAGGAGTCCTGAAGTCTAATGCTCTTGTTCAGTTCTTGGTTACTTTTTCCTCACTTACAATAGAAAATTGTAATTACTAACCTGTTTTAAGGGATCACTGTGGAATAAACTTCACTACTGATGAGATTTAAACACGAGGAAAAAGCTATCTAAGCGTTAAATTACTAAACCTTTACAGCCACATAAGACTATGTAGAGATCATAGGAGAAAGGGATTCACTTGGCTATGATAACTTTTTGTTCTGTTTCATCTACTAGGCTACAAACAAACAACAACAACAACAAAACCCACTGTGAATGTTCTAAGAAAACACAATTTTAGGAAAAAATCCAAAGTAATTATCTGTGACATCTGTATTGACAGGTTGGCAAGACATGTTTGGGGAATCGCAATAATTCAACATCTCGTTTGAAGACAGCTGAAACAGAGAGAAGCTTTCAGGTATTCTGTTTCCGAGAAGTTCTTGTGTTTGTATTAAAAGGTCTTGTAAAGCATACAGTTACTTGTAGTGTATATGCACATTCTACTCCAATGCTTTTGAGATAGATTTGTTTGCTCAGTTCACAGACTTTAACTCTGACAGATTTCCATTCATTTGTTCAAAATGGCTCCTGGCTATTAACAGTTTGCAAAACTATTTAATACTTGAAGAACTGAACTAGCTTAGTAATCAACTGACATTTCAATAATGTGATGTCCACAACACTGGGAAGGGGGGAGGAGGTGGACGTTATCAAAACACTGCTACATCTGCAATTATGTCAAGATGTACTCAGAAATCTTACCAATGCAAAAGTCTTATGTGAGTTGTACTCTTGTGCTCTTCATTTGATAGACCAAGGGGGAGGAAAAAAAAAAAAAATCTTATGATTATAGTGCAGCATCAGATTGGTATTGTCAAAAATTGTATTCTTCATTGTCAAAAATTAAGTATACTTTCTTAGTAGAGATCAGAATTCTTCTCTAGACACTAACAAAGAATATCATGTTCTGTTGTGTTTGATATATCAATTTAACAGAAATACAGCTTTGTGCAAAATTGTTATTGATTTTAAATGTCCTGTTTTATTTGCTTATCTGTGTTCATTTTGCATGTGCAATGCTTACACTGATGCTATTTTCACCTTCAGCAGAAGTTGCACAGCCCTCCGTGGACTAAACCTGAAGATAAAAAATCATCTGAGAGAAATGAGAAAAAAAATGAAGAATCAGTTAGTACAAAAGAAAGAAAAATTTAAATGCTACTAATATACATGTAATAATGCTCATTACTTGCTTTCATGTTCATATTATTTTTAGTCCAGAGGCATGAATAGTACCAGGTTTATAAAGCATGCATTTTTCACTATTTTATGAATGTTTGTAAATTAGTCTAGAATAGACCAATTAGTACCTTTCAGCAATAATCCAAAATGGATATTTGAAGAAATGCTTTGTAATACAGTCCAGGTTTTGAACTATTATTCTACTTGATTAGTAATTGCATATTATAAATTAGTTTCTTTGTAAAAAGAAATTACCATTCTCAAGTATTTTCTCAGTCTGTTCTATTTCATGTACATTTATGGCAAGTTAGGTTTTAGATCAAGAATAAAAGGGTAGCTAAAAAAAAATCTGTGTAAACATAGATAAAATACAATGCAGCTCGTAAGAGCAACTGTAAAAATGGGACAGTAGGGCTCCATGTATATTTAACTTTACAGTAATACCATTGCAAATCTGCTAACTTAAACAATAAAAAGTGTTTGGTTGTTTTTTTCCTTTCCTTTTTTTTTTTTTTTTTCCCTCTACCTGCTATCACAATTAGTCCTATTTTGAGAACTGAACTGTTGGCAGAAATGAAGAGTTAAAGGGATGGAGATAGGAAGAGTCATGGCATTTAGGATCCAAGCAAAAATTTTGCAGGTGGACCCAAGTAAAAATTTCTTAGCTTGGGTACCCATCCTGGAACTTCAGTTCCATCTCTTATAGTCGGGCTGACCTCTGCAATATAAATATACTTTAAATGGTGAAAACACATTTTGACCACTGTAGGTGGAATTTTGATCACTACAGCAAAGATGAGCATTTTGGTTAGCGTGTGCTCTGTGACTTTTATGATTCTTCCAGTTTCTTATGGGCAACATACTCTATTACAATGAGTTTGAAAGCAGAAAGGAAAGGAAAAGGAAGAAAAGCAAGGTAGAATGCCGTCTTTGTGTACACATCGCTGTTGATCTAATTTAGGAATTCGTGTGTCTCATATGATTGAGATGAAAATCTTTCAAGAACTAGTGCCTTAGGAACAATTCACTGTCTGATGCAGTGCTTTTGTGCTTTCCTCTTGCATGAGGTGTTTTAAAAAGCTGTAACTTGTAAACTCCCAGCTCGCTCTTACAACACACAGCAGTGAATTACAACTGTTACTGGATTGAAAGCAGTTTGCTTATATTAGCTTGCTTTTCCTTGCTTTTGAATCAGTTCAAAAAGTAAATAGACAATGTTTCATTCAGTTTAGTGGTATTCTCTGTCCTGGTTTTAGCTGTTTAGATTTTATCTGTCTTTGAACAGCCTCATCCAAAAGCTGTCCGTTCCTCTCCAGTGTGAAACGCATTTCACTCCGACATTTTGCATGTGTTCCTCTACTCAGAAGTGGATATTGCAGAGCGGTAGGTTCTTCTGCCTGGAGAAATCTCAACAATTTTGAAAAGAAAAGAAACTTGTGAGCTGATTAAATAATGGCAAAGTCACACTATTATCAAAGAAAAGATTATCCATGTAAAGTGTCGAAAAAATGAAATCCTGGCCACAAAGATAATCAGATCAGAGATGCTTGTTTTCACAATTGATCCTGACCAGCATCATCAAATCCCACCTATCAAATATAATATGATTTTGTTGCAGGTGGTCTGGGCCTCATAGCAGTCATTTGCTGCATTTCAGTTAAAGCTACAACATATCTGGCTGAAGATAGTCTTCTGTTTTTCAAAATTTCTTGTAAACAAGAGAATTGCGATCCCATTGTATCTACAGCCAGCATCTAATTCCTAGTTCATTGTCAAAACCAGAACCTCTTTGTGTATGGCACACATTAATTGAAATACGTGAGGTATGGACTGAAAAGGCCATTAAAACTGTTTCAGACATCCATCTAGAAAGGGCATAAATCTTCAAGTGTATGTCCCAGACGAATGAGGTAAGCTGTGCCACTTGGCATTCATTTTAATTTTCTGAAGAATTCAGCATTGCTGGTGGCACAGCTACTATTATTATGGCTGCATATTGCTCCTGTGCCAAGAGACAGCTTGGGGTTGGTGACTACAACATGAAAAAGCACACCTTATAAATCAACAGCAATCTAGCTTTTTTATTTTTGTATGCATGTATGCTTTGAGTTTTGTACTTTTTTTTTTTTCTAAGCGATGGTGAAGATAGATGAGAGAAAGCCAAATATATATCAAATATCTATCAAATATACATAGGTGGATATCCTTGCTTATCTTTATACCAGTCGTTTTTAGAATAATTGACATAGTGATTCTGAATTAAGAAAAATAATGAAGGATAAATAGATTTTCTTATCCGTGTATGGTATATCTAGTAAATTTCCTTGGTATTTTTTAAGTTGGGCTATTCTGAATGTTCTAGTCTTTCACTGAGAGGGTGGGACACATCTAAACTGATGTCCTTCATGGTTATATGCATATACAGAGAGAGAACTACAATGCAAAAAGATAAACATCTTAGTTGGAGAGGAAACTTCTGTTCAGTTTACAGGTGGGGAAAAAAGGTTTTGAAAAGACATCAGAATGTATGAGAATTTCTGTGGAGAAAGGAGATTTTGAAAAATCTTTGAAAAGGGAAAAAACAAACAAACAAATAATAAAAAAAAAAAAAAAAAAACACAACTCACAATAATGCTTTCTTGTTTTAAAATTGCTTGTAACCAGAAAAAAAGTGTATATGTTTTCCCTCAGTGGATCAATAACCATTCTTTCATTCCAGCCACGAGTATGAGTAGTTTCACATCCCAGCACTGGGATGAAAATAAACAGACCTTACTGTTTCCTCTGATTTGTGGCTACTCAATGTTACCAAAAACATGCTCATAAAGGAACTTGATTTTATACAATTTAAGTTACGGTCCTGCTTACTTGGTCTCTCTAGAATACTCTAAAACTCTTTTTATGATCAGATTTGCAGAGAACCATGTGGCTGAGCCTACTTCCCTACGAGGACCCACCAAACCACAGAGTGGCACATCTTAAAATGTTTTGTAATGCCACGCAGTTGCTTGGCAACCAGGTCATGGACCATATCTTTCTCTTTGCAAATAAGGGTTATGTATAAGACTTTTTCTATTAGATATTCCCCAGTCTAACAGTTAAAAGCAATTTCCAGCATCAGAGCAGGCCATTTTAAACTTCTATTTCAATTTTGCTTTTGCATAATAGACTTCACCTTTTAATTAATTTCTCTTTCTATCAGTCTGTATGTATTTGTAAACATATACGTGCATATACTTATTCACATAAATTTAGGTATAAATATGCATATATATATATACACAATTATGGGTGAGCATGTATGTACACTTAAAAATCCAGAGAACAACGATTCCTGACAAGGTATTACTTAACATGATAAAATTGGTAACTAAGAGGTGCTCTATTGACCAAAAAGACAAAGATCACAGTAAGGCCTGTATACAAGAATAGAGCACTAAACACATTCTGCTAATTTTCATGTTAAAAAAAGAAATACAAAAATGTTTAAGCCTATTTCTGTTTAAAATAGGTCATTTTCTTCAGTAGTTCATGGTATATCATTTTGTTAGGGTGAGCATACGTACTTCATGACACTTGATTTCTCTTTTAGTCATTAAAAAGCATAAAAATAAATCTTAGTGCTTCTCTGCTTAAGGAACAAGGAATTTCCATTTCATTGTTGACTTTGATAGTGAATGTTATATAGAGAGGGCATTTTTCTTCATTTATCCGATAATCTATGAAGTCTGTAATTTTTTTCAGTAATAATGGGCTATGGAAAGCCAGAAATTATAATGGCAGTCCACTTCAGATGCGTGTGTTACAATGCGGTCAGAAAGATTGACCATTCTATTTAAACAAGAACTTATTTGAATATGAACAGGAAGAGGCTCTCAGTGAGTCTTAGAAAATTAAACTTAAGATACATCAAGTTTTGTGATTCTGCCTGACCTTGTGGCTTGGGGGAAAGCTGCCTCACTTCTGTAAGTATTTCAGTAAGAATGATACAATACACTACTTACTATAATGTGGATATATTGTTATAGGATTAAATTGCTTACTTTCCTGTTTTCATGATTATGAATACCAGATTAAAAGATGTTATATAAACATAGAAAATAGTAGCATCCTTTAATTGCTTGCTTATTTAAAGAATAAATAAATCAATGAACTTATTAAAGTTCTTAAATTAAAATAAATGGATTTCTGGAAAATTCTTGAAACTGTTATAGTAGAAAGAAATGCATATTTTAGTTATCTTTCTTCCATTGTATGTATTTTGAGTGTTCTTTTTTCTATACATGTTGAAAAGATATCTATTAAAAAAAAAAAAGTCAATGCCACTTTGGCTCCACTTATTAGTTAGCTTATTCAAATGGATATTTTTTTTTTTAAAAGGGCAACAAACATCTTAGCCATACCGAGAGATCATAAAATTTTCTTTGAAAAGTATTCTTAATGGTGCTGTGAATTAAGATTATACAAATTAATTACCTATAAAATACTTCAACTTGATTCTACTATAATATTCTTATCTATTTTATTTAATATTTTTATTACATAAGTTTCATCTTAAGTCGAGCCATTAAACAATTCATGTGCCTAAAGTAAATCACATAGTTAGTGACTGTGAGGATAGTTTTGTTGTTCTGGCAATTTACAAATACGTTGTCTAACAGAAAATGTTTTTCCTTAAATTTTTGTAGGTTATTTTCAAATGCAGTAATATCTTGGAGATTTGCTTCAGTGCTTTCAACCTTGTTTCCACACTAGGACAACAGGGTCCCACAATTCTTTATACACTGCTTCAGGAAGGTAAGAGAGATAATGAGAATTTTGTTTTTCTACAGTAAGCTTAACCTTGTACTACAATGATGCAGTGATCCCTCTGTGCTTTATCATGATTAATAGTTCAATTTTAGAAACTCAATATAATTAACACAAGAGATGAGAATTATTTTTTGGTACTTAGTGATCTAAATGAAAATAAACAAAAGTAGCAATTTATTTATAATAATTGTCTTTAATTTATGTAGTTGCAGCACGACACATCCAACTATGTACAAACACAGGACACAACAGACATTTAGAAGAAACCATAGACCAAGATTAGCAAAGCCAGCACTTCGTCCTATATATAGGTACCTATATAAACAGGGGTGTTAGCATCTAATAAATACATGCCTTACAGCAGCCCAGCTCATACAGGAACTTGAGGTGCATCTGCCTGCACCTTTTCCTCAATAGGAGGTCAGCCAAAAATCCAAGTTTTGTTAGAAATGGTCAAAAGCAAGAGCTTCTTAAACAGAGAAAAACAAATTCCCTGAATAAGACACAGTCAGAGAGAGTTTGAAAGTCTGTTTGAAAGGCGTTCCTGCGTCTTCTCCTTGCACCCCTCCTCAACCTATCAGTTTTCTATCACTATGGAGGTAACAGGAACATTTGGACACCCTTCCTCTGCACCTCACCCCGAACAGTACTCTGCCAGCAGGAAGCTGGCCAGCAGCCTCCTCCCAGCGCTTCTCAGAGGGCTCTTCTCTTGGCTGTCCTCCTGACTGGCTGCCAGCTCGCTCTTCCTTCCCCTGCTTTTCCCCAGCTAGCACAGCTGAAGCTTTGTCAGGCTCCCTTCTTGTCCATGAAACAGAGGGAAGCCTTTATTTCTGTTGAGTGTTGTAACTCTGCATAATCTAGAGCACCATCACAAATGGTGAACCCTGTGGTGAACTTAAGTCCCACTAGTGTAAATTTTCTAGTCTTGCAGATGTGATCCCCCCAAATAAAATAAAAACTAAATCATACCAGTGTATGTCCTTGACATGTTCCAAGTCATTTCTAAATTAAAGAACTGAAAATTCATTAGGATATTTTTGTTATTAATTTTAATTCAGAAAAAGAAAAAGGTCAGCTTTCCCTGAACATATATGGGACAAAAGTTAAGTTGTTTTGACTGGAATTAAAGGAAAGGTTATAGATGGGCTAGGAGCCTCAGATGGAAACAACAATTCAAACAATTAAAGTTTTGAGCTTCTGAAAATGGAGCCTTATAATTGGAAGTGTTGAATGACACTGAGGACCAAAGGTATGGCTAGCACTGGTAGCATCACGCCTGCTGTTTGCATTTGCACAATCCTGTCAGTTCACAGCATACCTGCAAATGGATGAGCAAGGTTCACGTAATGATGCATGCATGTGTATATGCATGCGTGTGGCGAACATGCTGCATTCCTGCATACAACACTGAATCATGGAGTATTTAGCTGAAAATACACAATAATAACAGTAATAGCAATAAGACTTAACAAATGCATGGAAACATGGATATTTGGCATGAATGTCTCTCTTTGTAGCTCTAACTTCCCAGGAATAGTTTTGATTAACACTATGACAAGCAACTAATATTTTGACATATCAAGAAACATTTGGTTAAACATCTGTCTTTGTCAAATATTGACCCATAGTATAGAGCGATGTAACATACAGACAGATTTCATTTTATGCATCAGATAATATCCTCTTGCTTTCTTCCCCCTGTCTTTCTGTCTTTTCTCCTGTCAACCTGTCAGCTGGAATGTCAGTTTCAAGGATGATGTTCCTATTAAATCCTGCTAATACAATGCCACAGTCACATTCCATTGACAAAATACATGTTCTGCACATACATTTAGTTATATCCCTCAGGTCACTGACCTTGGACAGCTGATTGACACAGACCTTGCTGGATGAGCATCTGGCATCCTGGTTGAGGTGTCACATCAGGAACTGTTAGCGTTGAACCAGTGTTAACATAGGTGCCATGGCAGGCATACTTCACAGCAAATAATGCGATGGCATTTGTTCTGTAATTAAAGATGATGTTAAACAGAATCAGATAGGGCAAGTGGTAGTTTCCAAGTTGTTCTTTTTTATGGAAGGTTTGTTTAAGACCTGTTGGCCAAATTATTTGTAAACTATGTGACACCAGCGAAGCTTCTGGGAACAAACATTCTGACCTGAAAGGAAGCACACGTATTAAAACTAGCATGCAAATAATTTTATTAGAATTCTAGTGAATAGAAGATCAGAATTTTTGTCCATTTGGTAAATATACTACCTTGCAAAGTAATGTGATTCTTGATTAAAAAAAAAAAAAAAAAAGTGAAAATTCTACAAACATGAAATTTAGAGATAGTGAAGTACAATGTTTTAGTAATGTCAAAGTGTTAGCAAAGATTATATAAATTATATAGCATTCATGAATGTATGATGAATACAAACTGTTATATAAATTTAATATTAAAATTACTTCTGAAAAATATTTATGCACATCAAATTATATGGAAGATTTAGCAAAAGATCTCCATTGTGATATTTTGAACACCATAATAAGATGTATTGTGTAATATAGTGAAAAACATATGTAAACATGAACATGTAAAACTGGTGGGCTCCCACAAAGAAAAAAAAAAATAACTCTAGCAAAATGTTTCATGTTAGCAAAAGTGAGCACAATTCAAACACGTGAATGAAATCTAAAGTTATTTTTCAAGTGGATCTATTGCATCCATATTATTTTTTTAAGTTTTAAGAAGCTTACATCTTAGGTGTTTATATCTAAGTAAGAGAGGCCTTTCAGATTGGAGATCTGTACATGCTTGAAGAATCTGCTCATTTCTCTATTTTTCTGCAACATCCGAGACCTAGAACTAGGCTGGGCATTTTGCTATTTCTTACTAATACAAGCATCAAAATTTAAAAGCTGAACACCAACTACCTTGAAAATTCAAGGTGAATTTGGCAGATGGAATTAAATGGTTAATTATGATTAACTTCCCGAATGTAATATCTGAGCTTAGAAGGAGAGTGATTTTTTTTTTCCTGCAGTAAACTCTGCTTTAGATGCTGATTATTGAAGCCACTGTTAAATATACTGCTGTTTACATTGTTTCCTTGTACCTATCTGCTTGACTGGAGAAGCCATGTGCGCAATGTGAAGGCTTGTAGCTAAACCTCTCCAATTTTTTATGCCCTGCTAGAGCTGTGAGGTTTCCATCCTCTCTTGTACATGAGGAAGTGTCTAATTTAGGCTTTTTAACTTGAAACAAATACGAGGTTCCCACTTTGGCTTTAGTTCTCTGTTAATTTCGCTATCATTTTCAAAACGGAATTTTTTAACTGGTGTTGATTAATAGAATTAATTAGTACTCACAGAGCAAACCCTGAGCTGGCCCTTTTTCATCTTAATTCTATTATGTAACTAATGAACAAGACTGGAATTTTGGTAGTTTAATTAAAAATGCTTCTTAATCAATAAACAGAGGTAAGCTAAATAATAGCTTTACAACTCTGATTGCAGATGTGATTGCTAATAATAAAACATCTATTACTTATTTCTACAGTGTTAGCATATATGCTCTTCAGCTGCTGATAAGCCGACCAATTTCTTACGTTATTAGCATGCAGAGTGAAGCCATTATATGTTTCTGTTAGCCGAGGGAAATCTAATACTTAAAAAAATCTTCTGGTGTCATTGCTCCACAAATGTGACAGGCAAAAGCTCACTGCTAGTAATGAAATTATATTGCTTTTACCTTTTCCAGCACAGATGAGATGGCTGCCATCTGTAAGAAATTCCCACATGTCCTAATATTCAGCTAAATTTAGAGGTGCCAGCTGGGTCCTGTTCTCAGGGTATAATAACCTTAATATTGTAGAACTGTCTTTGATGGGGTAAAAGGTACTGCATGAGTAATGAATTTTTCATTGCCAGTCTGTGGTGCACAGATGACAATCCTATATTTTAATGTCTGTTGAAATAAGCCTGTTTTTTAGTTTGTATGTTACTCTGCATTACTATCCTACAGTACCCTATAGGTGCTTTCTCTCACCTTTCTAGGCTTCTCATCTCCTGATAAACCTGAACTATCAAAAAGGAGGATGATGCTGAATTTATTTCATGCACAGTATGTGAAATCTAATTTCTTATTATTCATCAATCAGGATGTGAAGTATTTGTTGGAAACAAGGCAGTCAGTACTCTTTAAAACTGTTCAGTGATTAATACAGCTGTCTCTTTCCTTTGTTCATTTCTTTCTCCTCCTTTCAGATATGGAGAAAAAAAAAAAAAAAAAGAAAAGAAAAAGAAATGATCATCCTCAGGGAAAAATACTGGTTTGCATTACTGTATGGAGAAAAATAATTCATCAACTCAAAAAAAGCTTGCAAAAGCAAAACCAAAAATGTTTTTGCAAACTTGGTTTTGGAAAACTTTTATAGATCCAAATTGTAATTGCTTGAAGCACAATCAAGGAGAAAAGATGCAAACAATGACTCAGCGGTACTATTTTTGTTTTACCAGCTGAAATGAAATGCTACCCTTGAAGTCATAGCTTTGGGTTCATTGTTTTACTTTTTATTTTCAGACCTTAAAACGATGGAGAGTGACTTTTGGTAAAAGGTATTTTGAGCTTTAGATATTCCATTGTGCTGCCAGGTAAAGGGATCTGTACATCATGGCACTGAGGAAAAATAAAAATTAAAAAAAAAAAGTGCATATTTACCTTCTTTTAGCAGCTAGTAACAGTGTCTTTGACACTCCAACACCATATATGGAATATGCAGTTCTTAACGTAACATTTTCTTTTGAGTTTATAAATCTGTTCACATCTTTTAAGTTTATAAATCTGTTCACTCACTTGGGATTCAGCTAGAACATAGCTTCTATAGCAAGCAGAAAAAGCATGAAAGATCCAACTACTCCTGTAATTATATGCCTGTAAGCACAGATTAATTCATGGTGCTAAAGAAAGAGATTTTGTGCATTACATCTTCCCTGTGTTAAACTATTTTCCATACTTAATAAAATGAGTAGGGATATAGAAAATGATTTTCAAATGTCTAGATACATATGAGGAAGTACATAAAAAAATTCTTGTATGCTTTGCCATCTATTTTTAATTCATAAATATATTTGTTAAACGCAGTGTGTATAAACCCCCCCCCCCCCAAACCCTTCTACACTTCATACAGTAGAGAGAGTATAAGTAATGTAATTACATTGACATGAACAGTCAACCGTAGGCCAAGTGATAAGATCATTAACACTCAAAAATCAGCTTTTAAAATTGGATTTGAAATATTTATGTGGTTAAGATATCTCAGTAATCTTAGAGGAAAACCAGTTAGACACTTGGGTAGAAAGTGGTCTTGCTAGGCTGCAAATTTGATGAGCAGCTATTACAGCAGCACTAGAAGGCTGTTCTACAGTTATAAATTTGTTACTGGCACTATTATGCCTCCCTCAAGTTCTTGTACTTGGAAATATTTGTACCCAACCTTTAATCTGTGAGAACATCACTATGCTATGCTCTGATAACCACTGGAATTTTTCTGGCCTCCCTGGTTTGCAGGCTTGCACCTATTACATTGGTTGCACATGGTATCAATAGGTCTTGGATTCACTTCAAAATTAAAATGAATTCTTGCTTCGAAAGATAAGAATAAAGTGAACTAAAACTTAGATGATGTTACTATTATTCTCACTCTTACTCTGTCTCATTTTTCTGAGAGCTTAGCTGCAATCCAGAGAATCAAACTTAAAAACACATAAAATGTTGTGATGTGTATACGGATATGCTCATGGACAGACAATTTGATTCCGTGGCAATATTCCATGGCAAATTTACATTTTCTGGTGTAGGACCCAGGAGCCTCAGTCATATATTGGAGGTTGATTTTGCCGCAGGTAGCATACAATACATATATATACATATATATTTATTTATTTATTTATTTATTTATTTATTTATTTTTTAAAAAAAGAAGCTGTCCCCAACACAGTCTGTGAAATACCTTTTGTAAGACAGTATTTGTTGCATTTATCACTAAGAATGTCTACAAACAGAATTAGATTTCTGAGCAGTCCAAGTAAAAAGCAAGGAGAACACGTTAGGGTTTTTATACTGATCCTTTTTGTTTTTAGCTAAATATGTAAAGAAGGAAAAGCACACAAACAGTACAGTAGGTTTGAGAGAGAAGTTAACTTTTTTTAAAATTTTGGTTTTGTTTTGTTTGTTTGTTTTCCAGGGAATTTCACTGCCTTCAGCTGGGACTGTTGGAATTATTACAAAATGTCTTCACCAGGTTACATCAGGGATGCCTTGGTCTGGAAGCAATGGATTTGACCTGTCATTGCAGTAGGCTTGTTGGCAGTTACCCAGTAAAAAGGCAAGTCTTGGGGAGCACAAGGTAGAAGGGAGGAAAACTGATAAGGTAAGAAAAATGCCAAAACAGAAAATCCAGTTCTGCCCTGTTTTTCTAGTCTGATACTCACTATTATTGTTCAATAAGACATTAAAACCAGGTGTCAAAGTATGGGCAATGTCTCTCTTCAGATTCATTCTACATATCTGAAGAGCCTGTTTTGCTCTTCCCTCCCTCTCCCCTCCACCCCCCATATCTTAATCCCCAGCACTTCAAGGTGGGTGGTGCACACTGTCCTTCCACAGTATGTATGCACATCGGTCGCAGCTCTGGTGCCATTTTTCAAGGTGGGTTTAGGCACACCCTGCTTCTCTCTTTGTCATCTACTGTAGTCAGGAAGAGCCATTTTAAGTTGGTTGCTGTCCTAGCAATTCTGTCTCCAAATCAGAGGATGGCTCAGCTGGCAGTATGCTCACGGGGCACTGCCTTTGTTCTGCTGCTACACAGCCACCCAGCACTGGGGACGAGAGAGCACGGGTGAGATCAGCCCCGCGTCAGGGCTTGAGACAGCAGTGTGGGAGGCTGCTCAGCACGGATGTTACAGTGAAGCACAGTGAAATGTCAAACACGGTAATTTTGCGTGCTTTCTCCCGTCACCTCCCATTGCACTGCTAGGCAAACATTCTTAGTGTCATCTTGAGCAGGGAAAGTTAAAAACAGAAATCACTGCTTACTAGAGAAGAAAAAAGAACCCTTTCTCTCCACTCAGTTGGTGTCTTTTAATTAAAAATGTTTTTAATGAAAGCAGAAGAAAGCAGACATTGTCTGGCTGCCATTGTTCTAGTTGGCAAGGTTGAAGAGCTCTAATCCATAATATCTGTAATATCTCATTAATTTAGGATTCATATTTATTGTTTTTCTTCTTTCTTGCAGTCTCATTAATTACAGTCTCATCTATAGAAGCAAGGAATATTCTCAAATAATGGAAAGGAACATCTTTTTCATAATAATTAAGCAGAGGAATGGGGAGAGAAAGCAAAATTGCCATGCATCACACATACCAGTAAAGAGGAAATTGTGCTGTTAAAGAGTGTTACAGGCTGAGCGGTAATTCATGCAGTCTTCTCTTTCTGATACAACAGCTTCTATGTTTTGTGGTTGGTAAAGGACCTGGAACTTGTTATTTCTGCTTGTCAAAATGGCATGTTAGGAGGATAGAGCTAGTCTTGTTTTATATAGGATTTATGCAACATTAATAATGAAGTTCTAACCTGTCAGCACTTCACAAAATCTATTGTGCTTGGGACTGAACGTGAAATATTTTGGAAGAGAATCTGTGACAATTATAATAACAACCCATCTTGATTATATATCGGGAAACAACTGTTGCATCTATTAAATTCATCACTGTCTTCCTCTGAGCTCCATACATAAAAACAGCTGTATTTCCATTTCCTTTCGTTAACAAAAGGACTAAGGCACATCATGAGAGAGGACATGCACAGCTGCAGAGATAGTCTATATAATTTCCAAATACACACAGCAGACATTTTGCAGCACTTAATTTCTGTGCCAGACTGGCCAGGCCAGCAGCCCTGACAGGGTGAGCAATTCCATAAAGGCACCTTGGAGTTAGTCAAGGAAGAAAGAGAGAGCTATTATGGATTGTCTTTCCAGCATCCTTTCTAAGCACAAACTACTGTTTCTGACAAAAGATCATAAGCAGATGTTTCAAAGAATTCAGCATAAGATTTTTATATGGTATTTCTCTGTGGAAATTCCTGCATTTTTAGATAATCCTCTGGTACTGATTGTCAAGGATTTGATTGAAACTTGAAATAAGAGTTCATACTCTATCCAATTATACTTGTTCCTTAGTCCCAACAGAAATTCTAGTTTGAACTAACTCAAGATTTGATCTTTGTGAGAAAAATATGTTTCTAAACAAAATACTCATGATTATACTTAGTAGTTTAATTAAATCCAATAGAAGAGTATCTGCTTGCCAGGGTACACTTTGGTTCAATTTCACTAAGCTTTTTACCTCACAGATCTTCTATAAACTTTAAATGTATTTTATTTATTTACTTATTTGAATTTTAGATTTGTCTACACTTAGGCATTTTTACTCCTGTTTTATTACACAGGTAGCAAAAAGATGTTTTTTAAGCTATCTTAGCTATTTGGTAATTTCTTAAGGGTTTTTGTTCGTTTGCTTGTAAATAAATTTGTGGTTTTCCCAATATTCTCAATTTTCAGATAAAACAATTAAAGACTTGTATTTCTTGTTCTTAATTTTTGAAAAAGGTCTTCTGTGTAAGATAAGTGAGAAGTACTTAGCTGTCAGGTGTTAAGCTGTTTCTTGTGAAGTATGCTTTTTTGTCTCTCTGTATCTGCTTCAGAATGTCTTGTCCCATTGGCTCATTTCAGACAATTTTGTGAGAGGACTCAAGGACAATGATATTCAATGCTTTTATATGTTTGAAAAAAATAATAAAAATATTCAGTACAGGAAAGAAAGTCTAAATATGTCCAGGAGGGTTTAATGCCTCGTTCATCTGGAATTTCTGAAGAATCCTTCAAAGTACCCCAAGTGAGGAAGAGGTTAATTTTGGAGTTTGCACCTTCTTATACAGAAAGGTGAACTGGCTTTCAAGTACAGGCCCCGAGACAACCAGACTTCCTTGGTTTTGATGCTATAATGTGTAATTTTGTTGTTGTTGCTGTTCTTTTGAGCTGAGTTGTAGGGCTGGAAAGAGAAAGGAACACACAGAAAAGAAAAGAAGGCATGTGGAAGTTGAAAATATAAGCACAAACAGCAGAGATATTTTTCATTTTGATAATTTAAACCCAAATAGCCCAACTTGAAAGTTTCCTCTAAAAAGTGATTTCTTGCATACAGAGGAAAACTGTTTGTTCTGTATTTCAAAGCTATGACTGTTGTTTTGGATGCATCCAATTAGGTCAAACCCCATTGAATATTCTGATAACATTGCCATAATTTGTTTGAATAATTCTTCATGTTGGTTTGGTTTGGACCTGAATTACAGTTTTCAGTTTCTCTTGCAAGGGGAAATTTATTGAGAAATATCAAGGCAAGATTTTGTTTCTGTTTGAAATTTCAAGCAAGAGCAAAAAAGTTGAGAACTGGAGATCAGTTATCTCATGTATTCTCTTTTAGTTTGGTGGACAGGAAAGTCAGAAGTTTTAGTTCAAACCCCTCATCTTTCATGCAGCCATTATTACCACCTTGACCCTAGTCATTCTCTCACTTTTCTTTGTAAAGTAAACACAGACACAGTGTGTTAGAGTATGGTCTGCAGATCAAAATGCATACCCCTTGGAGAGTTCTGAGGAAAAGATGTGAGAGAGTGGACTATCACTACACTGTCAAGTCAATTACATGTTAAATGTTAATAGTATAGTTCAAGTGACAATTAAGGGTCTCCAAGCAATCTATTTTTTTTTAATGAATTTGCCTTTTAAAACCATAGGATGTACGTTTACATGTCAACTACCGTTTTATTACAGATTTTTATTCACTATATCACTTTTTTTTTTTTTTTTTTTTTTTTTGTCTAAGAAAATTTGTAGTCATCAATAAGGAAAGGAAAAATTCTTCATCCAATATTTAAAGTCTTATTATGAAATGATTATGGCCTGTTGATGAGTCAGTGCTTGTGGAAAAATCTTGTAGGTCTCAATCTCCAGTAAGAGACTTTGGGTGATTCATTCCTGGGATCCAGTGTGAAATTCCTTATGCACCCTCTGAAGCTTTGGTACAAGTACTCATTAATTGTATGAGTACAGATGATGGTACCATCATTGGCATGACTTCGTGTACTTTGGGGGTTATCTTTAATCCGGTCCTATGGAGCGAATTAGCATTTTGGTGCCTCCTTTGGGGAAATGTTGTGATTTAATTTTGTGCAAAATGAATCCAGCTGTTGTGTTCAGGGACATTGTAAACTAAGCAAGGTGAGGGCAGGTGATCTGGAGATTTACATCAACAGTATCACCTCATCTAAACAGAAATGTTGATGTAGTAAACACATCGGTTGGCTCCAGCATTATGAAGCTAATGGTGTACTTCAGAAAGGGGTAGAGGATGAAAGTGTAAGCAGTGGAAGTTAAATCAGGGCTTTGAAAATTCTGTGGGTGTTAACAATCCAAGGTTAATTCTTCCATCCAATGAGGTACATCTTCTTTAATGAGAAAGTCAGGCTGACAATATTCTGTCAGCCGGATGTAGGGTATATTTTTAAGATTTGCATCTACAATTAAGCAATATTTGCACTGATTAAAAATGAAACATATTTATGTCTTCAGTTCATCTTTGCCAGCCAATAAAATTAGTTTATGTTTATGTTCAATCCCATCAAATTTGGTATGTCATCAGCATTATAATGGTCTGCCTTGGAGCTTTAAAGATACTTGGAATAACATTTCTTATTTTCAAGTGAAATGAGCTGGTGTTGAGCAAGAACTGTCTTTGGTTCAAATGTTGTGTTTAGCAATAATGTAAATAGGCAGTTTGAACTGCATGAAAACCATTGAGCAAAATTTAAGGGCTGCATGCATAGCTAGTATCTGTTTCATAGCTGCTTTCTTTTTAATGCTTTGTACATTTTTATATTCTGCAAATTCTTCATTCAGTTACTTAGTTGATGGTTTACGCTGTATTATTTTTTTTTAGCAGAGCTCTGTCCTTTAGCACCTTTTAGAAGAACCCTAATTTTCCAAATGTGCTTAGTGGAAATGATTTTGTAACCTAAAAACAAGAGAAAGGATGTAAATGGGTAACATTAGGTTATTTTGGATGAAACTGTGTTTTAAGACATCTAAACTACTTTCACTTTCATGGTATTATGAAGGCTTTGGTAAAGTTGATCACATATTTTTTATTATGAAATTATTTCCTTTTAACTTGTACTTGTTAAAAAAGTAGCATACAGTTTGACTGTAAAATTCAATGTGGGTCACTGCCTTTAAAACAGCACAGATAGGATTTTGATGTAATGAATAATGGTGCAGAACAAGTAGGCTGACCTGAGTAATAAAGAAATGAACCAGCTTCAAGTTTTATTCAATAGAGATTTCCACTGAAACAGCTCCAGCTGTTTCCATGAGAATTTGGAATAAATAAACTACCTTCTGGTGCTGCTGAGCAGCATACAAAGTAAAGATGTCAGTAAGTCAAGACTGGTATTTTAACTTAAGGTTCAAATAGCCAAACTAATGGACAAGTTCCTTTATAATAGGTTGTATCCCCATGTGTGGCACTGGGTGGGAATGACAACTGAAAATGGTTCAGAGAAGCAGAAAATATCACGGATGAGAAAAACTGACCCAAAACACAATGGACCAATTTTGATATGATTGGTCACGATCAAAAGTAACTTTATGGATTTAAATTATTCCTCAGAACAGTCCCAAAGTTTATTCTGCATGCTTTCACAGACACCTCTGAGGTAAGCTTGTATCCAGCCTTTGTACAGTCTTTGGAAAATGTGCGCATATTCATTCTAGAGCTGGGCAATCCTAGGAGCTTCTCTCACAGCAAAATAACAAGAGAAAGGAGAGCAGTGAAGTGAACCAGGAACTCAAGTAGCCTGTGCTGCCTCCGCAAAAGGGCAGGCAGCACACTATCAGCTCAGAGCTTGATGACCTATGTATGACAAATGATTATCACATCTTGTGTGTGTGATTTGCAGAACACTGTAACAGAGCCAAAAATGCTGCCAAAGTGATGTAAACTGGAAGACGTATGCTAAGAATAGAAGAAAGGGATTTCAGAGCTTTTTTTTCCCTGATGCAGCCTTGGTGGCCACATGTTTTGGACTAGCAAATTAGGTTCCAGTATATATAGAGATCTGTTTATTATATAGGGCTCACTGTGGGGTAGTGAAAAAAACCCAAGCCATTGCAGTGTGAATTATTGTCCCTTTCTTAGCACCGTTGCATAGACACAACCCAAGATAGAGAAGCTAGAAAGTGCCTTCAGATGAGGTGGTGGAAGAGACCATGTACAGCCCAGGTGTTGAGTGCTAAAAATATTTTTTGTCACAGGCAAAGATGAGCAGAAGGCAGAGGGGAGCAGTGGTGAAACTCTTGAGGCCTCGCATCAAACTCAGTTTTTATAAAGGGAATCCTCCACCTAAACAAACTGGAAGTTCAACTGGTGTTGCACTCTCATTAATGATCAAGCCAATGCGTGCTTTCAAGTTGGCAGGACATTTTTTTTAACATGAGACACAATGTAGTGGCAATGATCTGGTCAAGCTGGCATTGGCTGCTCTTGCTTTCCCATGGCCCGGGTACCCTGTGCTTCTCTGTACCCCTGGCAGGTCTTTCATTATGGGGTTGCATCTTTCTGTGTCCAGCTGAGGTTTTGCTGCAACCCTACAGGTCATTGTTTGTCCGATTTTTGTTTGTGTTTTTTGTTTGTTTGTTTTTGTTTTTGTTTGTTTGTTTTTCCTCAGTCTACATTCTGAAAATAATCTGAGACAACATATATAAACAACTTTCAACATAATTAATTTGTCCCAGAAATCAAACCTGGAAGCCTAGTAACCTACATTAAATGTCCTAATTCCCCACTAAGACATAAATCTCTGGATTGTTTTTAGTACACACAGACCACCTGTGTCATACAATCTGCTTTAAAAAAAAAAAAAAAAAAAAAAAAAGTAGCAAAAATCTTTCATTTTTATATTAACTACATTTGTATCCCTCACCAGTGATTTCAGTGTAATTTAGATCTCATGCTGGTGCAGGGCAGCAATTGATTTTGATGGGACTATCTTTATGCAGATAGAAATTACTAGAACTTCATATAAATTATAATGAACATCGTACAAAATTCTTAAGTCACACACTGAATACAATTACATAGTGCAAATTATAAACTAATTTAGGACTCAAAATTAATATCAAAAGTGCCCTATGCTTGACACAGTATAAAAGAAAATGGAACAAACTCAGTCATAAGTATTTTTAGTGGACTTTTCATCTTTTTTTAGAGGTATATCTCACTGCAAAGTGTTAAAACCAAATTGAAAACATATCAAGTGGTTTAAAATATATATATGTAGAGGGTACAATTATATCCAAAGACCTAATGATAGTGAAGTATGCTCATGCAATATATGCAACCATGAGACTTCTCTGAACTTAAGTCTGCATAGATGCTGTACTGTATTTCTTTTTATAATAATTGCATATAGTTCATCTTAAATTTCAACTTAGAGTAAATGAATTGGCTTAAAGTTGTTAATAAAATGTTGGTTCATTTTTAGAAACGTTGGGTTTATTTCCTTTGTTTCTGATAAACCAGGAACTCTAATAGTACTTGTAGTATGCTCTGTAATAAACATGCAAGGGTAAGCATGGTGCCTATGCCTGCAACTGTAGCAAGAAACAAATTTCCCCAGGAAAAAATATGAAGCTTCTTGCTCTTATTTTTTTATGCATCTACATTGAGGGAAGCAAGTTACTCTCATGGTTGGACCAGATGATCTTGGACTTTTCCAACCTTAACGATTCTATGATTCTAAGTCACATTTTAAAGCAGTAGTTTTATTTGTGCAGGAGAATCTTCTTCTGCCATAGCACAGACATGGAAAACATCCATTTGCTCATTAACAGTAATGCCCCTAGTTTTTTCACAGAGAATGCTGAGCTGTTTAAGTTACATTAACAGTCTAAACCTAATGCCATGTTTAAAGAAGACAGATACAGAGCTTTATTCTCAGGGGTGGTCAACCTACAGGAATGCAAGAGAACTTGTTAGGGGCAGGTTTCCTAATTCTCTGTGTAAACATCAGCATTCAATGGTTTGCCTGAGACAGTTGGATGGAGAGGATTTCAAAGGAAAACAAACCATCTCACATCACTGCTCCAACATGCAGGTAAGTCAAGGCTTTGGTACTGTTATGGGCACACAACAGATGCTGTGTTTCTCTCCATTACCAGGGTACAGCAGCCTGATGTCCCAGAAGAATAAAAATCGCACTTACTCACTGGTCTTCACCCAGTAGTGGGCTTTCTGCTGTCCCCACTGGATAGCTTGTGGTACCTGTGCTATCTAACCACAGAGGAGAAGCCTCTGCAGTGTAATGCAGACAGATCTGAATTGAAAAACACACAATGGTGGCAGTAAGTGTGGGTGAAATGCATATTTTTTTTCTTCTGTTTCTGAAAATGTTAGTGGGTTATGTATATGTAATTTTCCTCCAAAACTGAACAGAAAGGTTTTGGCTTTTGTGGTTGGTTGTTTTTGATTTTGTTTGTTTGTTTGTTTTGGTTTGTTTTGTTTTCCTGATGGAAAATCATAAGTAATGAATGTGACAGAATTATTCGGGTCCTGTGAACCCAAGAAGAGTGCGGGTTCCCTGTGGCTGTACAAAGTTCCTCGGCAGCGACACAAGAGTACTGCTCATGGTGCTCTGAGATGTTGACTCTTCTTTCTAAGTGTTGTGTGGGAAGTTGCTCCTTCACTGACGAAAGAGAAGGGAGATTTCTAAAGAAACTTCTAAAAAACTAGAAGTAACCCGGCATTTGCCTTATATGTTCATTTCTGCAAGACTTTAAAGATGCTTTACATTACTAGGATCAGATAAAGGTCTGAAACAGTCTTTTTTTGACCCTTTACAATTCATAGACTTTTATTTCTGAGCCCTTTTTCGAAGTATGTTAGGCTGAGCTAGTATAAAGAGTTGAGAGTTGTGAGTTGCTGACTTGAAAGGTAGAGCATTAGAGTGAGACAAAAATTTGGGCCAGGGAGGAGATGGAAAAGAAAAAAAAAATGTGTAGAAAGGGGCTTGAGAAGAGGCAGAAAAAATGGACATAAGAGGTGACTGGGGAAAAAAACAAACAAACAAACAAACAAACAAAAAAAACAATCTATTTGGAAGAGGCATAAAAGAATTGAGGCAAAGGATGTTCAGTATGTTTATAAAGGTAGTGAGGAGACTTATTCCCTAGTAAGCATCTAATGATTTCCACTGGCTGTGGTGTGCTCTTCCCTCAGTACATAACAGGCTCACGGGATGAAAACCTCCACGCTAATTCAGAGGCAGAGTGTACATCTAAACTGTTTATCTAGTGGGCACCCCCTGTCTTTTCTCATGAATGTTCAAGAAAACAAAATAGCTTCATCTGTAGGGCCTCAAGCACTGTCTGGAGATGCATGGAATAGCAAGGTAGCACCGCAAAGGGCACTTCTGTCTCCTCGCTCTATCTTGTGAAATGTGAACAAGCAGAAAATAGGGAACAAATAAGAGAAGGAGAAAAGTGTCTCTGTCAAAGAATATACCATGGACAAAATACTCAGATGTGACCAGAACCAAGTTAGTAGAGGTATGTATGCCTTGAAAGCAGATTTTTTGCAGATCCAGGTAGGCCCTTTACTTGAAATACAAAGAAAGAGAAGAAAAGGGCTCCCCCGCTGCTATTTATTTTGGTGCCTAAACCAGAGCATAGGCTTTTATTAAGTCTTGTTAGAGCAGAGAATACTTTAAAACAAGGAATATGTGGAGCTGCCCTTTGCAGGGGATGGTTGGTGGTAAATTGCCCTGTCAGCACCTGGAGGCTCTCCAGGCCAAGTCACTCAGGAGGACACCAACTGAAGCAGAGGGGTTTTGTGCTTTGTTTGGCAGCACTGTCCAGTGTCCAACAGTATCCATCGAGCTCAGGGACCCTTCTTCTTGAGAGCAGCTCATGGAATTATTCATGAGATTATTTGGTCAAATAGTCAGGCTTCCTGTATGAGAGTCTGGCCTACAATTTATACATAGCATTGCTAGAGAGCTGAAGGACGTTTTAACTCAAATGTTCAAGGAAATTCAAAAACTAGGCTAAAAAATAAATATAAAAAAAAAAAAAAAAGATAAACCTGCAGGGGTGCTTGGCCATATCTCCTGGGTCCCAGCTGCTGCTAAGAGGGGACTGTCAACTGGACAGCCCAAACTGTCTGGGAAAGCGTGTGCCTAGAAGT
Source organism: Anas platyrhynchos (assembly GCF_047663525.1). NCBI lineage: Eukaryota > Metazoa > Chordata > Aves > Anseriformes > Anatidae > Anas > Anas platyrhynchos. Next base: position 56,223,994 of record NC_092591.1, read on the forward strand.
CACTCCTTAACAAGAGGAAGGCAAATGTCAACCAGATTAAACAGGCACAAGAAAACTGTGGTTTGCTGGGTTTGAAACAAAGCAGGGGTGTGGGTGTAAATTGGGGCGGTGGGCGGCAGGATGGGTCCCACATCTGCAGGTGGAGGGAGCTGGTGTCAGGGGAAAGTGGGGGCATGTGGGCCGCATGGCTCCTCTGGTGAGGTGCTGAAGGGCACTGAGAAACTGCCAGGGGCATGTTAACATTTTATAAAAGCCCAGCATTACAGTTTTGCTGATATGGATTAAGAATGTTTAGTTCCCTGATTGCTAGCTAATTATGTCATTAATCAATAAATCACTTCAATATTGACCTGGTTTAAGCAACGTGAACAGAGCATTTTTTTCCTGTGATACAAGTTTCCGCATAAGTGTCTCATGTTTTAGTCACAAGACATCATTTCATAAATCCAGATTTGCACAGCTGTTTAATGCAAATTGTATGACCAAAAGTACTGAGGTGGACAACAAGAATGTTTATGAATTACTATTTCTTTTTGAAGCTGATGTGAAACTAATTCAGAGATTGGAGAAAGAAAAACCAAAAAGGAATAAGGTGTTCAACAGGGGAAAAAAAAAAATTAAAAAAAAATCTCATCCCTGTTGTGATTCTGAACATCAGCCTGCCTTTCTTGGGGACCAGAGAAAGACCATAATACCCAAATCCAGCAGAACACTGTCCAAACATTTTAAGTAGAAAATATGTCCATCAGAGATTTGTTTATAGATATATAAAACACAATTCCCTGGTAAATTCTTGTTGGAGTATTGGAAGCAGTGTACATTGCTGATTAATGTGTGCTAAACAGGAAAATTAAATTATCCCCTCTCATAAGCTGCGAACTCTAACTTCTGTAGAATAAAACAACTCTCAATTTTTGAATGAAATAAAATGTGTTTTTAACACTTGCACACAGAATCGCAGGTCCAGGGCGAGGTAAAATCTGCAACACACTGAATATCTGATCCTGTCCTAAAGAAAACTTCGTATGTTTCAGGTATTTGCTCTGCCTTTGTCAAGAACTGAATTGTTTTTATATTTTCAGTGGGTAGCATACAAGAAAAGGGACACGAGGACAATCACCATTCACGTGAACAAGACCTTGTCACCCTTCTTCATGTTGAATCTGCCTTTTCTAGGAGAGGGAAGTCAGCATCAGGCTCTGGCCTTCATCTCCCAGGTAATGTACAGATTGCAAATTTACTTAAAACACATTGGAGAACACATTGTAACATTAGATTAGAATCAGAGGAAAAAAAAAGGAAGGTCATTAGATTAGAAAGAGTAAGCATGGAAATATATATATAAATATATATATATATAAATCCGTTAGAGAATCATTTGCAAAGTGCTTCACACAAGGAACAACATTATGCTCCTGCTGTTTTTGTGAATTCTCCCATTTCAAAATTCAATGTCTGTGCACTGTTGTGGAGCTGCGGTACTCCCCAGGGTAGTTTGCTGCCTTCTTCTCGACCACCTAACACTTGCCCACGGAAGGGCAGTTCTTCATATGCCACTGGAAAGTCCTGACACCTGAGTAATAACACAGTTGATGAGAAAAAGACACCTCTGTACCTTATCTTTGTTCTTTTTGACCATTTCCCCAGCAGGAAAAATGTTTATTCATTTTAGTATGTCTCCTTCTGAATAACCACAGAAAAGCACTTTCATTACTGCTAATGGCTATTGTACGTTTTTTCTGCTGTGATGTGTCCTGACTTGAACATCAGTTATCTCAAAGATGAAATTATGGAAAAATGAGTCTGCAGCATATGCAGTTTGCAGTGTGTGTTGTCACTGCTTTCAAGGGCTGCTTAGTAGAAAAGTAAAAGCCATGGTGTTTGCTCACCCCAGAAAACTGGAGCAACTGCCTATTTTTACACTCTAATCTCAGCATGTAGAGATCCAGCCATTAAGCTCCTATCAAGGTTAATTAAAGTTTTGAAGGCAAAGGTTTGAAATGCAGACTTGCTAGAGAGAACCACATTTCCTCTAAGGATTAAATTCAACTCAGTCACTGCAGCTCTTTTCAGTTTCCTGTTAATTCATGTCTTTGTCCAGGTGGTTTTTACCCATCAGAATAAGACCTGAAGGGCTCAGGAAGCTCAGTTTGTGAGCTGGGGCCCTAACTCTTAGGCTGAAGACCCATAAATTAACCAGGAGCTGTCAGACAGCTCTACATGATCAAACAAAAGCCTAACACTAAGCTGTTTAACAATTCTAAGATATACAGCGATGAAAAGGGAACTAAAAGTAGGACAAAAATATGCACTATGATATGAGAACATTTGCATAATCTTTTGAAAACAAACTAAGTGCTTTCTCTTTCATTTTTTTTCCCTTTATTTGTCCAAATAGGGTGAATATTCTTAAAAATGCAGTTTTAATAGATATATTGCACCAGTTTGGTGTTTCTAAAAATGAAATAGAAGATTCAGCATTTGAAATATCACAGAAAGATATTAGCTAACTGAATGCTAACAATTTCATACAGATGTCTACTTATCATGCAAATAGTTTATTTAGATGCAGAGACACATTAGACTCCAGTGATCGGGAAGTGAAAAACGGTAGTTGCTTCATGTTGTTTCAGCATACGTGACTCGAATTTCAGCATGTTTCCTCTAGTAGTTCAGATAGCAACACTGAAATAAGCAACAAAAATGAGGGACACAAACTGTGTATACAAAGGAGGCTTGATTTCTAATACAGTGGATATTAGCAGTAGATGATGGGCTGCAGAAGAACAGATGCCTTTAAATCAGCAGAGCATTATGCAAACAGCTGTTAACAAGATAAAGCATGTAATTTCACCTACTGTACTCTTAATTTTGCTCCTACCATGCTGATCACATCCTGATTTCAGTATGACATTTAAAAGGAGGTCTCAGCTGGTTTATATACCACTTTATAACCCCTGATTTGCAAAAGGGTAACTGACTGATTCTACTTTTGAGTTCCAGAAAATAATACAGCTTATAGCCTTTTGTGGTACATGAATGGGTTTTCATTAGATTTTAAACTTAAACAGCTTCCTGACCTTTTCCCAATACTATACTTATTATTTTTCTCTCTAAATGAAATGATACTCAAACCCTAAACATTGGTACATCACTTTTATCTATTACTGTTCCTGAAGATGACTTAATTATCCTAATATCTAGTGTAAAGGTCTTGCTGTTGCACCTAATCACTGATAGCATGCAGAATGAAGGGCCTCCATTTACAGATGGGTCAGATAGCCAAGTGTCCTAGCAGCACGTAGTCTACAGCAGAGCACTCTGTGTGCTAAACAGACCACAGAATGTTTCATCTCTTGAAAAACACATCATTTATTCATACTGGAGCAAGTTATCTCTGAAAGCAGTGGATGAAAGCAGAAGTCTTTTCCTTAACAAAGATCGTCTCTTGACTGGTGCAAGTACGTGCAAATTCAGAAAGAAAGAAAGAAAAAAAATCTATTTAGAAAGGGCTTTCTGATATTTCTCAGTGATTTTGTGTTGAAGGGAACCATTCTAGACACCAGATTAAATTCTGTTGTTTACTGTGTTCAATATAAGTATCCAATATTGTTTTCTTTTCATTCTCCATCATTGCCTAGCAAAGCTTGACTGATGATGCTGCCATTGAGGGGGTGGATGGACACCCTCCTCCTTCTCTGCAGCAGCCTGAGACAGGAAGTGATATTTTTTTGGCTGCCCATCACCACCAGTTGCCATCTCGGCTGGCCAAGAAAAGCAAGACGTCGGCAGCAACCTCTAACAGATCATGATGAAGTGATGCCCTCTCGCTGTGGGGCGGCTGGGCCTCAAGGCAGCGGATCCGTAGGACGGCAGTACTACAGGGTGCTCATCCCTGGGTCTTCTTATGAAAGATTTTGTGATTGGTGCTGATTTTTCTACTTTTCTAAATTGTTTTGCAATGTGTTGTGGAGTTGCTTAGGCCTTAGGGTAATAAGGCTTATATTTCACTACTGTGAGTTTTTTTCCTTGAAAGTGGAAACTGTCAAGCATGAAAAAGAGAGGGAGAAGAAAAATAACAGTTACTTTTTTTTTTTTTTTTTATGAATCCCTGTTGTTTATTCTGCAGTGTACACCCAATATCAATTACTTTAATCACAGTGGAGACTGTGTGAATCCATCAGAGAGAAAGTCTATAAACATGATAAAGAAATGTCATATTGTCCTCACTATCAGTTTATCTTTTTTTTTTTTTTAACTCTCTCATATGTGACAGTAGCAATAAAAAATAAAATTAACAAAAACCTGAGGCAACGTGTCGTCCAAACCCCAGTTGTTTTTATGGCATATTTATGCATTTAAGAAGTTGATGTTTTCATCAAAGGAACAACTGATTCAAAAACAAGGCAATTTATTAAGGTAGAATAAAAGAATGTAATTATTTTATCTGAATTTTGTGTTCTTACAGTTTATTAACAAATAAAAAGATGTTCAAAGTGCTTACGATAAAAATATGATGTTTATTCAATAAGTTGCTGCGTGTCACTTGGTTTATTTATAGTACATTTAAATACATAACCATATCAGTGTAAGAGCTTTGCACGGCTTAGTTTAACCACCCAGAACAGCTATAGTGTGTGTGTGTGAACATATATATATTTCTCATATTATTTTTCTGGATTTATTTCCACTGAAAGCCTCTTGGGGATTTTATTGGACTTGGGATTAGAGTCTCAAAGTGTGGCTGCAATGCCTGTTATTGAGAACCATGTGCATCACGTCCCTGACCCCACATCTCAGACAATACCAACACTGACACAAGTGTTTTTCTTTGGAAATAGATATTGTTCTCTTGACACAATCTCACCGTGTGCATGAGTATAAATAATTTGCTGAGGAAGAGCTGTGCCTGTGACATGATGGAGCAGTTTTTGCCCTGGTGAGAACGTAAGCACGCAGAAGTGAAATAACAGCTGGAGGAGCTGCCTGCAGAGACACGATAGCCTCAGAGTCATCCCAAAAATGTTAAAGTAACTGTTTTTGTCTTTATGTTAGCATCATTGATGTTTTCTGTTTCTATCTAGCTGTGCGTAGCTTGGCACTGTGCACACTGTGACTGATGCTCTCTCACCTAAGTGCCAGCTTTTGCGAGGCTGGGTGTGAGAATTGTGACCACAGGATGCTTGGTTGATTTAAGCAAAATTGTCTGGGAAGCCAGACATGAGCCAGCTTTAGACATGAGAGAGACTGTGTACGTGTCTGAACATCTCAAAAACTACCCTGTAAGGTATGCAAAAAAGGTAATATAAAAAAGAGCAGAGTGACCCCAGCCAGATTTTTAGTATGTGGTGTTAAGTATATAAAGAGTGGCAAATGAAGGGTGTCTGGGGACACAGGATTAAAGAGTGAATACCCTAGGAGAGGAAAATGTTTTTCCCTGTAATTTCTTCTACCGCTGTTGCTGCTTTTCATATTATACTGCACCTGCTGCCACAGTGACATTTATAAGTCTGGAATCAGGCACCATCCTCCTGACCCAGAAAGCTTAGGTTTAATTGAGATAATGCAAACAGTCAATAGGAGAAAAGGCCAGAGATGAGTTTTACAGCAAGGTAAGCAGACCACTGGAGACATGGCAGAATGTGATCTCATTCTGCTGTCGACAATGCATTTCTTTGGCAAACATTTTTCTGTAGCAGAGACTTTCATTGTATTTGGAAGTTATCGTCTGGACTCGCACTGGGTTCAGTGCCTTTGAAACTCGAATGCTGTAGATCACTACAGTTTTTAATTGGTTTTACAGTTTGTCAGATGTGTCTTTATTTATTACCAAAGCCAACCAGCTCATAAAGAATGTTGTTTGTCTCAAGTGACTGGATTAGGAGGAGGGAAGGTGCTAATAGAGGCTAACAAAGGAGCTCAGACTGTCAGTGGGCCTCCCCATCAGGTTTTGATATGAATCAGAGGCAAATCTTTGGACATCCTGTTAAGAAGCGAAGCAAAAATGACTTGGGGCTTTGCTGAGATGATTTCTTGGGACTGGACTGTGGTCATTTTACTCAGCTGGGCAGATGAGCTGCGCCACAACTGCTCTCACTCTGCTTCATCAACAGGAAAGGGGGGGGAAAAATGATGGAAAGGGCTCAAGGGTTGAGATAAAGAAAGGAGGGAGATCACTCTACAGTTGTCACAGGCAAAAACAGCCTTAGCACAGGGAAAGTAATGCAATTTATTACCTATTGCTAACAAGGCAGAGCAGTGAGAAGCTAAAAAAAAAAAAAACATCCCCCCATCCACCCTCTTCTACGTCTTCCCCCCAGGCAGCACAAGGGAATGGGGAATGGGGCCTGTGGTCAGTCCCTAACACTTCGTCTCTGCTCCTTCACAGTCTCTCTCTGCCCCTGCTCCCCGTGGGATCCCTCCCACGGGATGCAATCTTCCCTGAACTGATCCTGTGTGGGCTGGCCCACAGGCAGCAGCTTTTCAAGAACTGCTCCCACATGGCTCTGTACCACAGGGTCCATCCCTCAGGAGCAAACTGCTCCAGCATGGGTACCCCACAGGTGGTGGTTCCTGCCAGACCCCCTGCTCCTGCGTGGGCTCCTCTCCACAGGCTGCAGCTCCGGCCCGGGGCCAGCTCCTGCAGGGGCTCTCCATGGGCCGCAGCCTCATCCAGGCCACATCCACCCGCTCCACCAGGGGCTCATCCACGGGCTGCAGCGTGGAGATCTGCTCCATGTGGGACCCATGGGCTGCAAGGGGACAGCCTGCTCCACCAGGGGCCTCTCCACAGGCCGCAGGGGAGCTTCTGCTCCAGAGCCTGGAGCACCTCCTGCCCTCATTCTCTGCTGCCTTTGGGGTCTGGCAGGGCTGTTTCTCACTCCTCTCTCTCTCCCAGCTGCTGTTGTACAGCAAGTCTTTTCTCTTTCTTAAATCTGCTTTCACAGAGGCACAAACGACTCAGCTTATTGTCTCAGCTCTGGGCAGCAGCAGGTCCCTTTGGAGCCAGCTGAAACAGGCCCTTACCTAACATGGGGCAGCTTCTGGCCTGTTCTCACAGAGTCCACTCCTGCAGACCCCTGCTATCAAAACCTTGCCACATAAACCCAATACATGAAGAAAGTACATTTAATAACGTGTTAGCAGTATTTAGATATTTACTTAGAAAAGCTGGAAATGATTAGGCAGGAGAAGATAAGAAGTATTTGCTTAGCGATCTCCCTTGCAGTGAAGGACTGGAGCAAGGGGAGGGGAGGGAGGCAGAAGAAAATTCCCAGAAGGGGAACACAGATAACTGCTGTGCTCAAGGTATGGGATAGAGGGAGTTCTTGAAGCAGCTGACAGAGGCACCTAGCTCTGCTGGGAGGGCACCAGCTCCTTTTACACTGTTTAAGGAAGATTTGGCATGCTGCTCTTCTGCAGCTGTGTGTGTCCAGCAGCCTCTGAGAGTTTCAAGGGACAGGTACTTCGTTCTGCCATCTTGAGGCCGTGAGATGTCTCTGCATGTGTTTTTTACCACTTCTCTGCACACAGCTGAAGGCAATGCTGGCAGTCAGGAGCAGCTCCTCAGGTGGCTAAAGATGGCAACTTTTCATAGACTCATAGAATCCTTAAGGTTGGAAAAGACAGCCAAGATCATCTGGTCACCCTTCTGCCAATGTCACCCTCTAAACCATGTTCCTAAGCACCAGGTCCAACCCCTTCTTGAACACCGCCAGGGATGGTGATGCCACCACCTCCCTCAGCAACCTGTTTCACTGCCTGACTGCTCTTTCCAAGAAGAAATGTCAACAAATTTCTAACCTAAACCTCTCCTGGTGCGACTTGAGGCCATTTGAGGAGGTGCTGTTGGTAACAGCAAGTGGTCACACAGCGTGTAGACCTCACCTCCCGTCAGAGGCCTTTTCCCTCCAACATTGGTTTGGACAGGATGCCTTCATCTATTCAAGATAGAGTCTTGACATGCAAGTGAAAGACAAAACAGATAGTACACTGAACAAGCCACCTGGAGAATGTGGCGAATTCTGGAGGGTGAAACCACAGCCAAGCTGGAGGAGTAGTGGGAACACCAAGAACAGGTATTACAAAAGAAGATGCGTATGCAAACTTCTTTCTAAAGATCATCTTCTCAGGCTTCAGAATATAAAGCCACAAAAAATCCTTAAATCACACTTAAATCTCTTCATTTTTTCCCCCAGCCACAGAACTGGCTGAGCATGCTACATACATGCACACAAAGGATAACCTTGGGGCTTTACAAAGGCAAAACTGCTTGATGTCTCATAAGCAAAATATCTGGCCTGACAAATGCAGTTTTCCACAGAAAATGAGCCTCAAATGCTCAAATGCTGAGAGAGCATAAGAAGAGCAGTTGCAGGAGGAAAACCAGGACATAGCATCATGCTCCCTCTGTGAACTGCACTCCTGAGCCACACAAAGTTCCTGCTTCATGTGTCTGACCGATCCTGGTGTAAAAAGCTACCTCCTCTCAGAAAATGGTCTGACAGCAACCTTCAGAAGCCATGTTTCAAAGCAGAACCATCTGTAAGTCTATTTTGCAAAATATCCAAGATGATTGTCTTAAATATACAAAACAACTAAGACTTAAAGCCAAGACGCAACTGTCTGACATCTCTGCACTATGGTACAAGTTGGCAAAGCATGAAGAAATTAGGCAGAAGTAATGTGTCTAACTGCGACTCCCCTTATTTTTAACACAGAGTGAGAATCCCAATACCATGTGGTAGGACATCTCCTGTGAGAAATGCGAGCCTGACCCTCTCACAGCTCAGGGAGCTCGTGACTCCCCCATTCCCTGAAGGTGTACAGAACAAAAGCACTTAGAGTATTTCTTCCCTCTGATGGCTTTCTATTTCTCTTGGATGAAATAAAAATAAAGATATAAAGGAGATGGATTAGGTTCTAACTTCTCTGTGTATAAACACAAGATTTCAGTCTGCAGGGGTTTTCCTTGGGTATCCATCACTCTAAGCATGCAGGGAAGGGGTAAAACATACAGAAAAGTAACCAAGCCAGCAAGAAAATATAGCGGATTGCTTATTAAATTAAGAAATAAAATGTGAATATTTTTTCCCTGGGAAGTATGGAGCAGTGTTGGCTTCTAAAACTTGTTACTGGCACTGGCTCAGCAAGTGTCAACACAACACAGAAAAAACAAGCTGAGAACAAAATGTTTACATCAGTGGTTCTTTAAATGAAGAAGTAATACCAGCTGCAGCGTTCAATGTGTTTATAATTCACTAGTGCTTAAACAAGGCACATCAACCAGGGCTTTACACATAAAATATAATGCTAAACTGTAATTTTCTATATGATGGGATCTTTTATAAAATACTTCTACTCCATCTCCAGTCCCAATTAAGATTGCAGTCAACAGGAGATGGAAAGCAATTTTGTTTCTGACACAAATAACTTTTAAAGTGATTTGGTAGTCTGATTAAGTTATTCATAACAAAAGAAATGCATATATTTTTCATTAATTTTGCCTTGAAACCCCAAGATACATTTACCTGAGAATATATCTTTTTTCTTTTTATTTATTGACATTGGAAGGCAGTTCTAAGTATGCAACAGCTATGGTATGAGTCATAAAACTCAACTGTAATAATCAAATTGTGTGCAGCTGTGGATGTAGTTAAAAGGTATTTTTTTGAGCTTAAATTATTTACATTATCTACTTTGGTACTTCATGTTGGATCCAACATATGTAGCTAGGTGTTTTTTGTTTGTTCGTTTTGTTTTGTTAAGAATTCTAGGAATTGCATGCACAGGTCAGTGACTTGAGTTTTAAAAACAAAGGATCAGTAGCCCAGTATTGGAGCCTTGGAAAATTCAGGTTTGGAGGGCCCTTTGGAGATCCTGGTCCTGCTCAGCGTGCAATGCTGGGCCAACTTGAAAGCTGGTCAGGTTGTTGAAGACATTGTCCAGTTAAATTCTGAGTTTCCAAAGTGAAGATTGTACAGGAGAAAAATGCCTCCTGGTGAAAATAATCACCACCTCTGAAGAATTATTGTCACTGTGAAGAGTTTTTTCCCTTTTTCTAAATAGAATATCCCTTCCTACAGTTTCTAACCATTGCCTTGCTTCCTTTTCCTGTTTTCCATGTGCAATACACAGGACTTTGCACTTTTCTCACAGCATCACATCATAACAAAACATCACTTAACTGGTTCCCATTCTACAGGTGACTGCATTTTACACTGATTTCTGATCGATTGCAGATTATCGCAGAAATTAGGATGATAGAGCTCTTATATCTGTTTAGTTGGTAGGGCTAGAACAGTGTGGATTTTTGTTCTTTCCCTACTGGGCTAACAATGACATTGGCTGAATGAATTTTAATTCACTTAAGGTGTAGTTATTTTATTTTGGGGCACGTTATGTCTTGTAGTTTGCTTTCTACATCTTGACAAGTTCATAGATGTTCTTTGGTTTCTAGATCCATTGGTCTGGCTTCTGAGGGGCTTTCTGCAACGACTCCTCCACTTCAGCTTCTGCTGTGCCCTGTATCCATATTTAAAATGAAATTTGGATATAGCGTGCAGGCCCAAATATGTTTGGTGACTAAAAACTGTTTGCAGATATTTTAGTTTTCTTAAGAAGTTCTTTTCATGGTTCACCAAGCATGGGGGGAGTATCTTCGCTGCCGTAGATAGAAAGTATGGTGATGGCAGTGGACCCAAAGATGTGGATCCTCTAGGGACCGATCCAGACTTAGGGTGCAGCCCTGCTCCTTTGGCCAGCCACTGCGGGCCCTGCTGGGGGAAGCCGGCATTCCTCTCCAGCACCACCAGCCTGCGCGCAGGGTGGGTGCAAAGGTTGAAGAAATTGGAGTGGGTGAAGAAGGAGGCCTTCCTTTTTATGAGAAAATAAAATAGCATTCTGTGAGAGGGAACAGCTGGCAGGAGGTTATCACTGGTGGGGCAGGCTTTAGTGGGTTTACGTGGCAAGGTTTTGGTGGCAGGGGGCCATAGGGGTGGCTTCTGTGAGAAGAATCTAGGAGCTGCCCCCATGTTAGACAAGGGCCATGATGCTCACCAGAACTGAGCCTATAAGCGATGTTTACACCTCTGTGAGAGCATATTTAAGAAGGGGGAAAAAAAAAAATAAAAAATACTGCCACACAGCACCTGGGAGAGTGAGTGGAGTGAAAAACAGCCTTGCAAGTGCATAGGTCAGGAGGAGAAGAGGTGCTCCAGGTGCCGGAGCAGAAGTTCGCCTGCAGCCTGTGGAGAGGACCGTGGTGGAGCAGGCTGTCCCCCTGCAGGCACATGGAGCAGATGTGGTCCCACATGGAGCAGATCTCCATGCTGCAGCCCGTGGAGGAACTCCCGGTGGAGCTGGATGTGGTCTGGAGGAGGCTGCGGCCTGTGGAGGACCCCTGCAGGAGCCTGCCCTGGGCCAGAGCTGCAGCCTGTGGGGGACCCGTGCTGGAGCAGTTTGCTCCTGAGGATGGACCCTGTGGTACAGAGCTATGTGGGAGCAGTTCTTGAAGAGCTGCTGCCTGTGGGCAGCCCCCGCAGGATCAGTTTGGCAAGGCCTGCACCCCATGGGAGGGACCCCACAGCACAGGGGGTAAGAGTGACCAAGAAGGAGTGGCGGAGATGAAGTTTTTTTCCTTTGTTTCTCATTTCTCTAGCTTGTTAGTAATAGGAAACAAATTTTACTATCTCCCTACGCTGAGTCTGTTTTGCTCATCACAATAATTGTTGTCCTTATCTCAACCCTTGGGCCCTTTGCATCATATTTTTCTCCCCCTTTCCCTTTGAGGAGGGGGATTGAGAGGGCGGTTGTGGTAGAGCTTGGCCACCCACCCGAGTAAAACCACCAGAGTAAAAACCAGGTTTATAGTTATGGCTAAGATACAGATGTAGCTATGAATTGAGCTTCTACAGACAAGCTTTTATCATCCTAATGAGAACCCGCATACACTACTGTGGAGCATATTGCAATATGACTGAATTAGTAGAAACCTCATTTATGGTCTTTCTTCTTGCCTTGCAGTGTGACTGTGGTACTTTTCTTTCATTTAGCCATATATTTTGCCCCCAAGGTTGATTTTGTTCACAAAAGTGAATAAATTACTTCTGAAGAAGAAAGCAGATCACTATCAATAGAATAAAGCAAAATGAAACATAAATTTTATTATTTTAAGATTCTTTGTGTCTTAATTCTCCATATAACTTAGATAACATAGTTGTACAAAACAAACTATGCTTGATATACATTAAAAAAAATTGCAAGTACTTCTAAGCTGTTTACTTATGTGTGTCCTTTAGAAAAAATGGAGGAATGTACGCTTATTTTATATGAACTAATTTTTATTTGAAATAGCATTTTATCATCATAAACCCACACTCAGTTAACATAAAAACATATAAAAATGTGATCCAGAAAGAAAAGTTAAAGAACCTAGTGAAAAAAGGAGTTAGAACCAAAATGTAATTTAACCTGTGCTAGAGAATATCCACAATGACAGAGGATGGAAATGTATTCAAGTGAAAATCTGTAAATCCATCTGGTTATTTTAGTAACCTAATAAATATTAGCACTTCTGTCTGAGAGTTTATGATGATTTAATATATCTGCCTTACTACATTTATGGTCTAATTTAACAATGTAACATCAATTTCTATGAATTATATGTATTGTAAACTGAATAATTCAAGAATGTGAATGCTTAAATGATGAATGTCTTAAGGTTGAGGTTTTAATTTCTTTTTCACAGACTTTTTTCCTGAAATTGGGCGTTTCAAAAACATTAGAGAATGTTATGCATACATTTTTCACTCACTGTTTAAAAAATAAAAACAAATAATAAATTCACAAAAATTGAGTACTCTTTCAGATGAAGCAAGAGTTTTCACAACCAATATCTTTTTCTTGGTGAAGGACTACCTCATAATAAAATTTATCTTCCAAACTGTAGTTTTGACACATCCTAAAAACAGACCACAAGCCAGAACAGCATAATAAATCTCTGTTTATTTATGAGATTGTCCTTACAGTGAGCAACAAGTGAACCCAGAGGAAGTTTATTTAAATTTACTTTAGTGGTGAATCAGGTCAAAACCCAATTACCTCTGTTAAATGCGTGTACCAATGTTTTTACAAGCAACCTCTTCTATAACCCTGCTAGTTTAGTCTTTTTGTTTGTTTCTTTTCTTGGAAAGTGTCTTATTTTGACAGAATCTGAATCCTCAGTGTCAAAATAATAATAATAATAATGATTCCCCAGAACGAATAGTTACTTAGAGTAAAACTGCAGAAATTGGTGCACATCCATTGCATGAGGTCATGTATCCCTTCAGGAATATCTTAAGCAAAGAAATTATATGTGGATAAAACAGAATAGACAATACCTGTCTATTGTAACGTGATACGAGGGCAGACCAACTGAAGAAGTGTTGTTATCTCAATTTTTGAAAACAATTACGGATATATAGACTTCCCAGTGGACTTCAGGGACTGCCTTCTCCATTTAGAGCAGAGCACTGCTCTGATTCCAATGCATCATGCCCATCCCAGAAAGGACAACCATTACTGTCACTCTGTTTTATAATCCTTTCACTTTCTCCTTGCCCCTTTAAATTTGCCAAAATTTTCAGTTACTTTTTAGTTTATTTATTTGTAGGCATAAGTGTACGGCATAAACTCTTGATTAAGAGACACACTGAACAAAAATGGCCCAAGAAAAGGCTTTTCAGAATGAGAAGCCTGCTGTCAGCACGGTATATATCATTTTTTCTCCTTTATTTTACAGTATTTGATTTAAAAAAAAAAAAAAAAAAAAAAAAAAAAACTTAAATGAAGAAGCTAGGCTAGTTTCCCATATGATTTTACACAATCTGTCATTAAACTTCATTGCCGTTTCATTAGTAGCTTTATTCAGAACCTGTCTCTTCAGGCCTTACCGATGCTGATTCCAGCCTTTCATGACTGATTATCACATAATTTTAAAAACAATGAAATCTTAACAGACAAAGGAAGCTGAACTATGCTTTTCTATTTTTAGTCAGATGCAGCTGAAACATCATCAGGGCCCAAGGAAAGATCCATTATGAAAAATTCATCATAATACTCCTCTCTAAAACTTGCCGTGAGTACATTTTAATTATTTTTACCTTTCGGTGAATTAGAGTAAACTCTTAAGAAGGAAGGAAAGAAAGAAAACACAGCACAGCACTTGCCAGGAATAAATGAATAAATAAATAAATAAATAAATAAATAAATAAATAAATAACAGAAACTTGCCAGAAAAACTGAAAAGTAACAAAACTCCTTATAAGTTTTCCAGAGTTATATATATTATTTAAAAGACTTGGTAAATAAATAAATAAATAAATCCCTGTACTTTATTCATGAAAAGATTTCATGGTAACTTCAAGAAGTGAAAGCTCTTTTTTAGGGTAGGAAGTTCAAAGGTATAGCTAAGATTAAACGTGACAGATTGTTTTGAAAATACATGCTTTGAAAATCATGATATGAGGAACCTCTGTTCCCAGGGACTGTGAAGTACAAGCTCTGGGTATAAAAGCCATACTGGCTTTTACTTAGTCTGAGTATCTTTGAAACAATGTGTGCTGCATCACCCAATATAGTCATCTGGTAAATATTTAGGTGGGGTTTTCATCCTTGGACATGGCATCATATATGTTCGTGCACATCATACATATCCCCTGGAAATGGACTTTTCCATCTTCCTTATGTTTTTCCTGCAAATACCAGGCTTAAAATCACATTAAAAGTACTGGGCTTATTGAAGTACTTATTGAAGGGGAGAAGAATATTGAAAACTAAAGGTATAAAACCAAGCCAAAGATCTTACCAGGAGGAAGCAAACAAAGGAAAACAAAGGAAAACAAGGAGAATGAAAAGGGACAAGGACAAGGACAAGGACAAGGACAAGGACAAGGACAAGGACAAGGACAAGGACAAGGACAAGGAAAGGGACAGCAAGGCAAGGCAAGGAACCACCTGTTCTGTTTATTTTTATTCACACTGTGCTATGGTCTTACATGACAGGTGAGAAAGAAGACTTTCTTGCACTGCACTGAGAGATTTAATATGCAGTGTAAATGGATCACAAAGCACACCGCGCAGTGGGGCCAGAATTTTTTGTTTGTTTGTGATCACAGGTGGGCAAAATGTCTATCTTTCTTGTGTACTGTGGTACACAGCCTGGGAACAGGCATTCTGCGATGGCACATGCCTATGAACCATGTGGGAATTTAAATCAATGTATTTTTACTCAGTTCTTCTTGAGAAAACAGTATGTGCAGGTTGCCAGCCCAGGTGCAGGAGGGCAGGGTAGGAGATGTTTAACTACAGTCCGCAGGCCTGGCCATCCCCATATGCCAGCACCGCTCTCACCAAGTCCATGTCCCACCTGCGCCCCTACCACTTCCAGATAATTTGTTCTTTGTGACAGGAGGAATTTCTACGAGAAGGGTCAGGCACTGGTATTGTACTGCACAGGCCTGGCTGGTGGTGGAGATCCGATGTAAGCAGACTTGCTGTGCAAATATTTATTGCCCCTTTACTCATTTTTTTTCCTGTCTCCTCTGCTGGAATAAGTGACCCCAGAGATTAAAAAAAATATATTAAAATGTGGTTACTGTCCAAGGATATGGGATGTCCATGGTGAGAGGAGGATCTGGATTTCAGCTCTCATTTTGGCCAGGGCCAAATATTGCCTTAAGGTCTGACCCTGCCATGCCAGGGGCATGCTCTGCACCAGAGGTATCCTCTGTTTTGCTCTTTAAGCATTTAGAAGCTTCTGTCATAGGTAATCCTATTATGGAAGCTGGTTGCCATTTAGTTTGCTACTCAAATGAATATTATTCATGCTGATGGGTCAACACATAAGGAAAGACATTTTTATTTCCAATTACTCACAGTACCAGAAACAAATCCTATAAACCTAAGAAAACCTGCCCCTGAACATTCAATACTGTATGGCTCTAAACACAAGTCAGTCACACTGCGTGTGAAGCCGTGAAACAGAATGAGATGCCAACAAAATTTTCAGTCAGAAATACATTAAATGCCCCGTGTCCGGAAGACTGGATTTTATTTGATATTTGCTTCATCAAGTTGTCGGACACAGCAGAAAGGCTGTGAAAAACAAGAGAGAAGGTATCATTTTGCTGCTATATGAAGCCTTGGTGTACTCCTGACTAGTGTGCAGCTCTGGTGTTCACACCTCAGGAAAGTCCCAGCGGAGCCCAAAAAGGGGCAGCAAAGTGACTAAAGGGATGGGACGGCTGTGATGCCTGATGAGGGGAAGGGAAGGATGGGGCTAGGGTCTAATTTCACCAAACCCTGATGGTGACAGAGCTGGTGAAGGTGGCACTGCTATTCACCAAGCACTCGGTACCGGGCACCCCAAGCAGCTCAGTTTAAAGCAACTGAGAGCAAATACACAGTGTTTAACAGACTTCCTTAATTTTTTGTCCTCTGTGGAGGCAGATGGTGCCAAATAAAGGCAGTTAGACAAATACCAGGCCAGCAAGTCCAGGAAGAGGTACCGAAAAGGGGCATCAGGATGTGCTCTCCCACATCCCTGTGCTTTGAAGTTACAAGGGGCAAAGGGACAGCAGAGGGGCCGTGCCTGCTTGTGCTGCCCGAACACCTGAGCACCATTCCGTGCCTCCTTTGCATGGGACAAAGCGCATGACAAGATCACGTTGGAGAAGTTTCTGAGTTCTTTTATTTTTACTCTTTCATCTTTCAGGCATCACAAAATGTGGGTGAGCACACACACACCCTGATTGCCACCTGGAGCCACACGGGTGTGTTCACTGTTGCTGATGGCTCCTGCTGCAGCCCTGGTGCTGAGTGCTGCCCTCTGCTATAAAAGCTGGCGGTGGGGGAACAGTTCCTGTTTGATCTGGGGGGCTAGGGTATGTCTGAGCTTTAAGGTGTAGGCTGTAATTCTGCCTTGACTACCTTTTTGCAAACAGGTATGCCAGACTAATACTGGTGGTGGTGATGGAGTTGTTTCTAGCATTTCTGCTGTTGTATGGGTATCTTATGTGGCCTTGGTTTGGGAGGAAATTTGGCTTTTCCTCTTTCCTGTTGGCCTTTGCTGATTTTTGTGACTTCAGTTGTGTTTTCTTTTTCCCAAAGAGCTTTGTAAAGCTTAGCTTTACTTGTTTTCTTTTGTGTCCCAGGTTCTTGGCTTTGTGTGTCCTCCTTACTATCTCTATCTTGTGTCTTGCTCCAGATGTCCTCATTACTGACATACTGGTTTCACTTCTTTCAGAAAAATATTATAATGAGTAAACTGTGGTTTTCTAGGTGGATAAGTGATGCTTTTTTATTTTCACCTGCCCCTATTCTGGTTAAAAATTGTACATAAAGTTAGTATATGAAGAGATAGTATGAAGCGTGGAGGGGAGAAAAAAGCTTTATTTTCTAACCTACATGGTATTTGTTTAATGCTTATATTAATTAACATGGAGTTGGTGCTCAATAGCACTCCAAATGTGGGTATGGCCTTAATAATAACCTGACCCCAACATATCACAGGTGTCTCTGGTGAGGAAGTTCTGCTATGTGAGAGTAGGCTGTGCTGCAGGATTTTTAAGCAACTGGTAGTAGTGAAAGTAGAGGTAGTGAAATCTAATCAATGTGAAAAGCAGACTTAATGTTAATGTGGAAGCTTTGTGGTCTTAGGCCACAAAGGTATGGTTTCAAGTACAATAACTATTTCAGTGTGGAGGGCCTTTCATTATCCCCCAACAAGAAAAAAAAAAAGAGGTATTTCATTTGCAGGAACTGGAACAAAATCCATATTGGTGTTCAGTTGATTTCCTGAAGATCATTTTGGCTTGTTCTATGTTACCTTGATAAGGTGGGGTTTTCCAGTAATGATTGTGGCTTAAATTTGGTTGTGCATCTCTGTTAGTGTCTGCCCAACAAGATGTTAAATTGAAAAATTCCTCAGCCACTCCCTTACTGTGGGTTATGTACAACAGAATACAGAGGAGTTTTTTTCATTTTTTACGTAATGCAATTAAAATTATATTTGAAATAAAGGCATGAGGTGTTGTTGAGATAAGAAATGCTGTATATGTTGAGTTAGCAGCAGCCTCCCAGTCAGGTGACCTGAGTTTCATTGTAGGACTAAGTACGTGACTGACTGTACCAAAATAACAGGTTGAGAAAAGTAGGTTCAGCTAAATGAGTGTTGTTTTTCACAGATTACAAGTGTGGTTTCCTAGTCCAAAGCAAGTTCTTAGCAGTTCAGAGTCTTACCTTGTACATAGAGTATTTTCTTAACTTGGTTTAAAAAAAAATCAACCACCTTTGATCAGCTCCAATTCTATTTTCACTCAAGGGCGGTATTTGTTCTTGGCAAATGCAAGTATTTCTGTGCCAAGTCTTCATTTTATAGCCTCAAGTGTTCTGTGTGCCAGGGTTTTGTTAGAGTACCCAGAAGCTTTAAGCACCCATGTTGACTATTTTGAATTCAGTTCTTGCGATGGTAGAGTGTTTTCTTGTGAAGTCACTACCTGAAAACTATATGAAAGGATCAAATACAGAGTGTTCTGAGTTTTTTAATGTTTGGAGGGGGGGAAGTAAAGGACTTGTTACTGCATCTTAAATGAGTTTTGCTTAAGATTTGTGAAGTTTGGGCAACAACAATGCTTGTGGAGCTCAAGTTTGGGTGAATATCATTGCCATTTTTCAAGTTGTTATATGTAGGGTTTTATTCAGGAATTGTCATAAAGCTTGTTTCTCATCATGCAACAGTTTGCATGTAGCTGTACTACTGGCATTTGTGATGGCATCAAACTTGAAGGGAGGCTTTTCAGTGTGAGTCCGAGTTTGGAGGGGATCAGTGGTTGTCCACTTCAGAGCACAATTTGTACTAGCCAGAAAATCCCTATGCACTACTTTGCCCATCTTTTTTCTTGTATTACAAGTACATTACTTTACACTTGTTTTGGTGTGTGTATAGGTGAATTAAAACAGCTGGTTGATGATCCTTTTCTTTATACCTCCACTCTTTCTCTTGTTTCTTTAAATAATTTAGTTAGGTTTATTTCACTTGTGTTGACAATTTACTGCTAAATATGTATAGTTGCGAAATCACAATGTTGAACTGGCAGAGAAATCACTTCCAGGCATTTTGGTTCCCTGATGTAATTTGTGATTTATTTCAAGTACCAAAGTGTGTTTGAAAGAGCTCCAATTAGTATTCTTCCAGGTAATGCTGTGCTTGGAAAAGAATGATATGCATGTTTCTGTCAGCTAATTAGCAGTGTTGGTGAGAAATTCATTTCAGTTAAACTACAAGATTTTATACCTGGGTCTGACGTATACTGTCATTAAATGATTTTAATAAAGTTTTAGTTACTGGAGATATACATAATGAGGGCACTTGGTACTGAGAATTCAAACCTAAAATTGCAGGTAATGAAGTGGAAGGTCAGGCATCCTCACAAGGACCTGTGTTGCTGCTTCTTTCAGTGTTCCCTTGCAGCCAGGACAAAGACCTCCTTCCTCTATGCTAAGAGCCTGACAGTGAAATAAGCAGGGGGTCTGGAACAGTTATGAAGGATTTTAAGTCTCCAGCATCCAGAAACACAAATGGACAATCTCGTGACAGGCAGAGAAATTGGAAGTGTCTTGGTAATGCTCCATAGCAGTAGTAAATATCACTTGTCTCATGCTTCACCTGCTCTGCAGTAATAGTTCATACAATTCACTGCATCTGTGTTTTAATACTCAAATATCCTTGTCCCTTTGTATAAGTGATATAAACTTGACAGCTGAGAAGTTCACTTCTTTGGCTTTCCAACTTTACATACTAGCACTTAACGGACCTGAATTGAGTTTTTGCATTTTAGGGAAAAAGTGGTGGAAAAGAAATGCTGCTGTGGTTCGTTGCAATAACACATGCTGTAATTATTTACTCAAGGATGCAAATAAAAACTGCATTTGTAGCTTGAGTACATCATGCTGTATAGGAATCTGGTTAGTACTTGGTGTTTAATAACTCTGCTTAAAGAAATACCTTGTTTCAGAGATTATGACATAATGAGATGAAATATATGAAAGTGCTTCAAGTCTGAGATAAACATGGAGCAATTCCTCTGAAGCAAGTGGCTTCATAACCTGAGGAAGAAACAATCTTTAGGACTGATTTGTTGTTTAGGTGCTCTCTAACTGGGCTGACCTTGCTATTGGAGATGCTGGACAGGTGAATCCTGGAGGGGCTCTAGGTGGGAGAAGAGCAGAATTAGAGAGGATGCTGGGAGACTGTCAGAACACTGTGTGATTGTCAGTTAGCAGCTTGCTGCTGAGCTGTAATCATACTTAAGTGTTAGTATGGAAATACATGTATAAGTCAGTGTAGAAAGCAGCCCTTCAGAAGGGATGGAGTAGGTTTTGGGGTGATAAATGGGCATGGTCTGTACTTGTCATTGGTGCCCTTCCTGTGTGTTATGCTGTTCTGTGCAATTTAAGCAGATGGATGGATAAATCTGTTGCAGATATGGACAGTATCTGATTTCAGCTCTGAAATGGCAGAGGAAGCAGGATTCAAATAATCCCAGATGCCAGTTAGCAGTCTGAAGCCTTGGCATGTTGAGTTGTGCTCTGGGCTCAGGTGCTCTGGGATGGTGTTGAGCAGACTGCTGATAATCAGGTCTGTGCTAGGGTGCTGCTGGCATGGGCAGCTGCTTCTCATTTGGGCATCTCTGAGAAACCTGTCTGTTGATACTTTACATTGTGGGTGCTCAAATGCCTTTTTAGACTGTTAGACCATTGTAACCCATTGTTCTTACCCCAAAGGAGTTGCTAATTACAGCATCAGAAGCTCTTATTTGCAATGTGGAGACTCTGGCCCTCCTATTTCCACAGAGAACCATAAGGAAATATGTGTGACAGAAGTCAATTTAAAGCTTGGTAGTTCAGAAAAGTAGGTCAGCTCATTGCTTCTATCCCCCTCAAAAGTGTTTTTTTAAGGCAGTGCCTTTTTTTTCAAGGATCAGAAACCCTTTTCCTGTGCAGCCAAGCAATTTTTCCTAATAAACCAGTTAGACATCATTATTTTCTATTTCCAACATATCCCTAAATTACAGTAATGAGCATTTTTAGGTACACTGGGAAATTTGTTTCATCTTCTGTTGCTCAAAAGGTATTAATAGAAGCACGGGTCTGTGAAGTGTCAACAGGCTGAGGACTTCTTCCTGCATCCGTTACCTCATCTGATCTTATGCAGGAGTGTTTGCTTCAACCTCTGCTGCTAGGAGACTGGTCCTTCATTTTATTGATGAATAGCAACTCCCAACTAATTTCCAGATAAATTTTGCTATGGCTGGTTTTAACTTTTTCTAGTATGACCTCTGCCTCTGCTTAGAATCCCTTCCCTAATCAGTCTTTTCATTGTTCCTGTGTGAGGTTGGGATCTATATTTTATCCATTTATGCAGTGTATGCTTTAATATTGAGGGGGCAAGATAAATGGTAATTTGTCTAAGTGTAAACCTTAATTAAATTTTACATTTCCAATACATTTCCTTTCTCAGCACCATTGTGAAATGATATTTTAATGGCTGTTTTATATGTACTGTGAGGGAAAGGAATAAATACCCAGTTAATGGTTATCTCTGGATGCTGCTTTTGCTGTAGTGGCTAACCTGAAGACAAAGAATAGAAGGGAAGATCAGAAAAAAAAAGTGACAATTAGAGATTCAAGGCAAAAATTTCAAGTTTAACTCTGTTGCAGAATCATATGTGCCTATGGTTAGGTCAGTGAAAATGTCAAGGTAAGGCCTTAAGACAAGGTAACATGAAAGGAATGGTTGCTGCTATTGTACCAGAAC
The DNA here is from genome assembly GCF_047663525.1 of Anas platyrhynchos. Taxonomy (NCBI): domain Eukaryota; kingdom Metazoa; phylum Chordata; class Aves; order Anseriformes; family Anatidae; genus Anas; species Anas platyrhynchos. The sequence continues at coordinate 56,245,853 of NC_092591.1, forward strand.
TTGATAATTCCTTCTGCAGAGCTCTCTGAAGAGACTCTGCAGCACTAACCCATTAAAAAGAGCCACTAAAAATGCCTCTAGCTTATTTTCATGTGTATGCATGCCTGAATGGCTTGTAGAAGGATTCTCTAATTCTGTTTTTTATTGTATAATACTTAGTATCAATGTAAATTGTGTAACTTTATGGTTTTATAGGGTGTTCACGTGCTGTTGCTCAGTTTTTAGAGCTATTCAACTTGAATGTTTTTCTCTTTAGTCTGTGTTGCATCTACTTAACACTTCAGTGATCTTAAAACATTTCAGATCGTCTCCTTCAGTGAAAGGCAGTGTTCCTCTGGAGTACATGCCTTAAAGACTACTGAATGCTCTTGTGTTAATGCTCAAGGCAACAAAGGGAAGTTGGAGGGAAAGGAATTAAATAGCATAAAATATTTGGTTAGGTAGTTTAAAGCTGAAGAAATTGTTCTAATTGCTTTTTTTTTACTGTAAATGAAATGTTACAACAGTTCTTGAAGGGGCGTATAGTGTGATCTGTACTAGTGCAGAAGAGCATTCAGGGAGAAGCTATGGTGCACACCCAAGGTTGGTGATGAACCCAAATCACTGCAAGTGCATCTTGCAGGGTGTCAGCCCATGCTTGCCCACTTTTTGGGACCTGTAGAAGATTTTCGTGTCAGCTTGTTACTACTCTCCACCAAAAGGGAAGTTTTCTTTGAAGAAATCTCTGGCAAGGTGAAGTTGAACTTGCTTTTATGTGAGAAATTCTGAACCAGCTGGGGTTTGTAACCTAGGGTTATCGGAGCCATCAGCCTGATGTTTCTGAAGGATTTTTCATGCTTTTTCAGCTCTTAAGTGAACTGTTTAGTTCTGTTGAAAATTAGCATTTAGACTGTGGGAAGCTTGGAAAGACACTAGTCTGCTCCTGTGTGACATGTTCTGCTGACTAGTTGGGTTTGTATTGTGAGGTCTGGGACTTCCACTTGTGGGAACTGGGTGGGGGGCATTGGAGTCCGTACAAGTGCTTGCTTGAGAGTTGTGAAATGACTTGTCAGAGGGAGATTATTGTGACTTAGTACTATATTAAGACCCCTCCTTTGTCAGCACTTTTTACAATCCTGAATTTATCCCAATAGTTCCTTTCTCTTTCTGTTGTAGCCAAATTGCTTATGTTGCTAGTTTCCATGGAAACTGTTTGGCTTCTTCAGAGCTCAAATGGTAGATGAAAGCCCCATACAGGTAACCTTTACAGAGCTTAGTCAACTCCTCACTTCGCAGTTAAAAAAAAAAAAAAAGCTTACAGGCTCTCAGGAGGATCTCTGTTTGCTTGTTTGTCAGAGCTGCAGAAGACACCTGTCATGGCCTTCTCCAGAAGTCCAGTCTGTGACTAACACTGCCACGGACCACCCTGTGTCTTTGTGCCTGCATGGTTATGCCTCATGAATTTAATTTGTTGTACTGGCCAAAAGTTAAGTTGCTGGGTGCTCAGAACTCTCCAATCAGTACTGGATTTTGTGTTATGTTAAGTACAATTGATTATTATTACCAAAGTCTTATAAAAGAAATATTTGTCTGGGGCTGCACATTGGAAGAATGATTTCAGATATGAAACCTGAATGGAAATATGAATGAGCAGATGCCCTGAAACAGGATTTTTATTCTGGTAGTTGTCAATTCCTGTTCTTTGTATGAGATGTGCAAATCAGAAGCTAATGCAGACAGGTTAATTGGGGAGTGAGAATAATTACGTAGTCAGATCAGTGCAAGTAGCATTGGTATTAGAACTGCAGTGTGAAGCCTTGTCTCAGGTGGCCTCCCACCAATATTTTCCATGGAAAAGTTTTTTAAAAAAAACTGTTGCTTTGTAATTTTGGGTTGAAAACCTAATAATATTTCAATTAGACAAAAGATTATCAAAACAATTGAGTGTTCAGGTGCCTCACATGATGCTGGGGTAATGGTTAAAGAATCCAATGCTCTTTATTCTTCTATGGGCCTAGGCTTGCTTTATGATAATTTTACAATGAAGGGCTCTTCTCGGGAAGATAGGAATTTGTCTCAGAAAACCAAGTGGAAGAGCCTGTATCATAGGGATGTGTGCAGGGGCTGATCTTTCAGCTTCTAGAAGATGGGTTAATACTGTGAAAATGTACAAAACTTGTTTTTGAAGTTTGACTAAATCATTCTAATAGGCCGAAGGAAAAAAGTGGTTTGACAGATTTCTCTGCAGTGACAATGAAAAAAAGTTTTTTCCTGTTGTGTAATAGTTCTTGTGAGAATACATGACCAGTTCTGCTCCAAGTGTTCTTTAATGCATGGAAATTATTGCCTTTTTGTTTAATATTCAGTTATTACACAGGTTACTTGCTATGTTGCTTTTACACAGGCTTTTTTCCACCTGAGTTTTGAATGTTCTTATAGATGGAGTAATCTATTCAGTTTGCCCCAGGAGGTTTTATTTAGCACTTTACAACAGAGTGAACTCAAATCGTACCTGCTTTTAAATTTCTGTAGTAGGACAGAATCAGCAGCAATGTAAAAATGAAATGGTCCAAGGAACTGTGGTGTGTTGTACCTTGACACATAAAGCTTGGTTGAAGTACTCAAAGTTGAAATTACTAAAACAAAACATCTTTATCTAGTTGGAAAGTATATATTGTGGTCTACTTCTCATGTATTTATTTGATGTCTAGTGAAGGAAGATATCTTTTTACAATTGAACTTGGTCACCGCTACTCCTTCTCATCCTAAACTGTGTTCAGGAGAGGAATTTCTTAAATGTATTAGGCCATGCATGAATTTATTTTCCACCAGTTCATTCAACGATTGCATAAGCACCTTGTCTTGTCAAGGGGTATCAAAGCTAAGAGTGCCATACTTTTCTTGAAATGTCAAATAGGTTTAACACTAGCCTGTTATATAGAAAGGACTCAGGTAAGTGTCTTCCATTTCCTGGGGCTTCATGTATCTCTAGGTGGAAAGGTTATGGATCAAATGCTGCTGGAAGCAAGTTCAATCCAAATGTCAGGACTGTAACTGGGAAAAGAACAAACTGACAATTGCCTTTCAATTTACTGATAAATTTCACCTGCCCTGTCTGATGTAAACCTGGAAGAGCTGTGGATGTTGCATTCCCCAGCTTTCTCTAATGCTTTTGACAAGGTCTCTTAGAGAATCTTAATAGCCAGAGTGGTGAGATAAAGGCTGGCTAGCAGACTTAAAGGATGAGTAGGGAGTTGCTCAAGCTCCAAGGGGCTGTAAACAGGGGTAGAATGGCAAGGCAGCATTTGTTCATTTCCCTTCAGTGTTTCTGGAACAGCATCCGGAGTCCTGTGCTGAGTTCTGTTCTCTACACAGGGAGACTGGTATATTGGAGCAAGTCCAGTGGAGGGCCACCAAGATATTCAGGGGGCTGGAGCAAGTTATAAGAGTCTGAAAGAGCTGAGCTTCAGCCAGAGTAAGAGAAAGGTAAGGAGCAACCTTAGTGTAATGGGGTGAGACAAGGAATGTAAGTTTGAAAATGGGAAACTGCTGTTGGATACCAGCTTCTGTTAACTACAAGGGTGACTGGATGATGGAGCAGGCTTCAAGTAAAATCTGAGTAGCTCCCTCTTAGGTTCAAATCTTAGCCAGACAACTGCTTGAACAAACACTGGAGGTCACACGAAAAGTGACATCAAAAGATGCCTAAATCTCAGTCTGTAATACAAGTGGAACAACAAAAATCATCCCAAACACCTATAAGAAAGGTGTTCTGTTCATGCTTTAAGTGGGGAGATGACAGGAGGCTACTTGGTGCCTAGAGAAATGTGGTCATTGGTTATGTCAGTTGTCATGCTATATTTTTCGTGTTGATTTCTAAAATGGAAACAGATTTTTGGGGGGAATGTTACTGAAGATGTTTTCCTCAATTCAGTACTCTGCAGTAAAGTCTAATTTTGATTATATTTCTCATGTGAGATTACTCTTTTTCTGGAATTGTGTAGTAGAACAAATGCCCTTGAGTTTTGGAAGGCCTCTGGGCTAATCACGTGTGTTGCATCTGCAAATTTGAGATTACTGCTGAAAGTGGAAGCAGTTTATATTCCTTCATTTTTGATGTGGGACTGAGATGAGGAACATATCCTCCTGTCTTATCCAATGAGCTCATAAAATGCATGTCTGTTTTGCAATTACAATGTAAAGAAGTATATATGTTTTGAAGTGTTTGGGGGAAATCCTGTTAGTGTTTGTCGAAATGAATTGCAGAGAACTTTACCTGATATCTGCCACTTAAGGAGTAGTCACTGCTGGAAATTGGATTTTGGTTTGTAGTTGAAAATTAGCATTGACAACTGCAGTGCTTTGAAGTAGAAAATGAGTGTTCTGTGTAACATGGATATTCTGGATATCCGGCTGTTTTGGCATTATTTAATGACTAATCAGTTTGAAAGACTATGGTTAACTTTGCAACTTGTTCTTTCAGTCATTTCTATCTTGATAGAAGAATCTATGACTTAATGTTGGATTAACTTGCCTTGAAAACTCAATCCAACTGCAATTTCTAATACAAAAATTGTATTTGAATTTGGTATTTTGTATACCAAACTTCCCAGCCTGGTAAGGTACAATGAGTAGTTAAATTAGCAAGTTTCAACTGAAGAGCTACTATTTACATGTCTTTCAATTAAAGACATTAAATGTTTCAATTTACCTCATTTGTTTATTTACAAATAAAACTTCTTTCTGCTACCAGGAAACTGTTTTTTAATCAATCCTCTTGTGATAATCGTGGCTCTACATAGGCAGGTTACTATGGTTAAGCTTATTAGGTGGCTTATCAAAATGTCCAGTACACAAGCAGCTGTAAGAGCAGATCACATTTCACAGGTTTACCAGCCTCTAGGGGTCAGTTAAGTTTAAAACTACTGGATATTTAAATGCCGTTGTATGGATAATTGAATAATATGGATAAGTGATGCACTTATCCAAAAACTCTGTAAAGTTGACCACAGAGTCTCATGTTTTCTCTATGTTTCTTGTTCTACCCCATTGTGCTAGACGATGTGAGGGGTGAACTGCAGTAAGTCTACTTCTCTTGGAGAACCTTGCTTTTTTGTCCCATAGGATTAGAAAGGTCCATCTTCTGTTGAAAAACCGCTTGAGGAAAAGATCTATTGCTCTTCTTCGTAGGTAGCTTGTGATTAAATAAACACTTGAGAGAAAGCTGCTTTAGTGCCTTTTCACACAGTCTACCTGCTGCAAGACATTACGTTGCTTTTTACATTCATCCATGGTAAGTACCCTTAGAGATGAGAAAAATAACTTGAAAACTTCCTCATTAGTTATAATCACTACTCAGTATATGAGCTGACATGATTTAAAAGAAATGTCTAGATATTGCACAATGTAATTGTTCTCTTCCGCTGCTTAGTTAAAATTGTTTTTAAGAAATAATTTGCATAAAACAACTGAGCAACTATGTACCTAGTATGTGCCTTTCTTTTTTTCAACTTGGCTTCATGAAAGGACAGCAACTGAGAAGCTTGTTTTTGTTGTCTGAAAGTACGTTGGTGTTGTGACAGGTCTTTAAACAAGAACGGACTATCTATGAATACTTAAACTTAATGATCAGTCTGAGGAGAGAATCTTTAGGGAGATGCTGTCATTTCCTCAATAAAAGATTAGGGATGGGGGGAGAACAGTATATAAAAGTGTTCTTATTGTAAATGTTTAGAAGAAAACATTATGCTGAATAGTCTTGCAGCTGTGGTATTCATTGTAGATGTGGGAAGCCCTTGAGGTTACAAACACTCAAAGAATGAAGTCTGAGAGGAGTCAGAAATGGATGTTGACTGATCTGTTTTGATGAAAGCTGCTTAAGAAAGATAATTATTTGGTTATTCAGCTTCTGGAAGAAGTTAATACTGAATCAGTATTTTACTTGGAGCCATTTTACTGTATGCTTTTTCGCAATGTCTTTCACAAGATGATTTTCCAAGACTTGGTTTCCCATTCAGTAGTAACCAGTAGAGATGCAGAGGACAGGACAAGTCTTTAAGAGTGAAGAAGATTGTCAGAGGAGAAAAAACTGTACTGTCCCACTTGAGGGGAAAAAGTGTAGTTAAAGTGAATCACTTCTCCTTTTTCCAGAATCAATGTGGAAATGGCTATTAACACTGATGCTCTGGTGACCGAGCTGATGTGTGGAAGCTGCCTGCCTCAGCATAGATTTTTCCATATGCATTTGCCATGTCAATCAAATCCATTTCATTATCTTAAGCACATAAATATTGAAAGTTCAGGACTAGGGATATAATACACTTTTACTCTACTTTCATAATAAATTTGAGATAAATCAGAACTGTGAATATTAACTTGGAATATTTCCCCTAAAGGGGAATGGACTTGGTCCAGTGGTGTAGTTCCCGTAGAAATTGCAAAGAAGATGGAGCAAATTGGCAGTGGTTTATGTTACTTGGTTTTTGAACTAAGATTTTCAAAGTGGCCTTGTTTGTGTAAAATGACAGGAGCGACTCTTCTGCTATGTGGGAAGGTGAAATCACTTTTTTTGCAGGTAGCTGCTAGATGACAATTTGCATGAATATTGTTTTGCATTTCTTTATAGGAGATCAAGTACTCTGGAAACAAGCTCACTGTGTTGTGGCTTGCGTTTCTTTGAAATCTGGACAAGCTTGAAAAAGCTGTCTCAGGTAGTTCTGTGCAGAAGCAATTTTAGTACAGAGGCTCATGCAAGATTTCATTTTCTTCAATTTCTAACACTGATTTGTAGAGTTTAGTAGATGATCTGACAGAAATGCTTTAATCACATTACAGTATTGCAAACCAGTAAAACAGGGATGACAATGTAGCATGTAAAAAGCTAAGCATACAGGCTGTGATGACTTGAAAGACACTTGCTTCATTCACTGAAAAAATGTGTAATGTCTTGCACAAACAGAGACAGGGCCCTGTTTTGGAAAACTAATTGGAGGGGTTTGTGGCTGCTTCAGGTCCTTAAAAGCTCACTGTTCACTTCTGCCTCTTGCTATAAATATTTAAGCATGCACTTCACCTTCTGGAGAAACTGTTTCTGTGGTGACTCTTCTGGGCTAAGCCTCAACAAGGGGTGAAGGAGGGTGCGTGGTATTAATGCAAGTGTTGCAGTGTGTCTGAACAGCTGGCTTCACTGCCCACAGAGTATTTATGAAGTGGGTCACTTTACACTGGGAATGGTGTTATGAACTCTTTCTGCAGGGGTCTGTCCTAGATACACTTCACTTGTAGAAAATATTACTGTCAGTGAATTAAATGGATGAGGGACCAGGAGCTTGTGAAATTCACAGGCAAAACAAAATGGACAAAATTTACAACTCATAACAAGTGTGCAAAACTGCCTTAAAGAAAAAGGGGGGGGTGTAATATTTCAAGTGGAAAAAGTTGCTACACATTTCATACTGAGATCAGATAGAAATGGTATCTGCAGAATAATCTAAAAGCCAAGTGTATATTGGAAATGGTGTGTGCTTCCTTTTATGTGTTTTTTGAGCTCCAAGGAATAACTTAACTGGAAGAAGGTCCATATTTTATAAGGAGGAAGTACTTCAAAACCAGCATGGCAGTAGTATGTTTCCACAGACTCAAATCTTGCATAAGTATCCCAGTATCTTTTATAAAATATTGGTGGTAAATGAAAAGAAAAGCAATAGTGTTCATTAGTGTGAGAAGTTAAATAGTAAGATGAAATATTTTGCAGACATTGTCAGAGTTCAGTTCATTGCAATGCCTTGGGGTTGAAAGGGTAGAAACAGTTCCTCTGCTTACAACAGAGTAAGTTGCAGAGTAAAACTCTCAAATGAAAATGAGGTTAAAGATTCTACAGAGTAGTGGTACTGTAGCTGATAACAGTACTATCTGATAAATATCATGTGTAGGGAAAAATCAAAATACTTTTAGTCTTGAAATTGATGTGAATGGAAGTTTGTGCTTTTAGTGTTTTTTAAGGAGCAAATTTGGCAGATAATAGTGGGAAATGAGAAGCAAGGTTGGGCTTTTCAGGTATTAGATGATAGAAAATACTGATAATTCTCAAGCAAGACAACAGCTCAGAAGATTAATTGCTACTTAAATTGAATTGTTTTGGACCTGCAGTCTAGTCTGCTTATCAACTTCCTTATTAACATGCATATCTTAGGTGTACAAAGCTGATAATTAAACCTTAATGGTACTGAAGAAGTGCAAGTTACAAATAAAAACAGTGTTTTAAGTGTGGTAAGCCTCCTAAAATACAGGCTAAGACAAATTCTGTTAAAGGGCATCAGGGTGACACCTTGTTAACCTAGGGAAAGAATGTGAGATCAGTGAAGTTCCTGGTGAGGAACCAGTATTTTGCTTGTGTTCAGGATATGGATTAAAACCATATCCTTGACTGTTTCTTAGGGACGGGGGAAAAAAGCAGTCTTACATATTGTTTGCCACCTTAATTGGAAATGTCTTGGATCTCTATTATAGAGCTTCATATTTTTCTTTTCACAGTATTTTTTCAGGTCATAGCTAAGACGTATAGTTCTAGAAAAGCTAAAATTTTTAGCTATGTATTTGTGTTTATTTTGATGTTACTTTATTGCATCAGTATTTGTGTTTATATCGTGTTGTTTTTCTGCAGTGTGTTTTACCTTTGTAAGATGAGGACTTGCCCAAAACAAGCAATAATGGAGTGTAGATGCACCTTTAGCTATTCAAATTAGATATGGGAAATCAAGTACAGTGTAACCTGAACTGATTTTGGCCACTTGAAGATTCCAGGCACTTAAGGATATTGAGAGATAAATCCATGTATTCCCTATATATTTCTTACCTGTGGTTCCAAGCTGTAGTTGTTGACCAGGTTAGAAGGAAAATGTCAACAGACCATGCAGACTGAGAATTAACAGGGATGTATGTGTAAGAGACAAATGGGGAAAAGCTGCTTGATTTTCTTTATAGATCATGAGATCATAAAGCTTATTAGGACCTATTATTGCAGAATACTATAATTGCAGAACTAGATGCTTTTTTTTCTATGCTTTCTTCAATCATTTGTAATGACCATGACTCTTAATTCTTTTTAGAAGAGATCCTTTGTCATCCTGATGTCTCTGCCACACTAGTTTCTATTTGTAGAAGTTAACATAAGATATACCAAGGCTGTTGACCTAGAAAATAAGAGAAATTGCATAGTGCATTCCTAGAAAATATACCAAATCCATCGAAACACCTGATAGTCTTGATTGATTTCTTACTCTCTATATTCTGAAAAAATTGTGCTATAAAAATCATATGTTGATGAATATATCCTTATTAGCATACTTTTGAGATGTAGGATATTGTATGATTGAAATGCAACTTGGTGCTTGGAATATTAGTTCTATAAATGGAAGTTCTATTTGGGAAACTCCACCTAATATTCTACTTTTGCACATAACTCACAAGTTTAAAAAAGCTTCAGTAGTTTAAAAATAGTTAGGAAAAAAAATTGACTTATCTGTAAGATTGACAAGATAGCAATTCACTGCGTTTCAAGAAAATGTTAATATTCAGGCAGTAGTTTTCAAGCAGCAGTGTAAACTTTGCTCACCTGAAGGAATTCACTTCCACTTCCTTGGCAGGGATTCAAATTTTTACTTATTGTGCCTGCTTTATTTGGCAAAGTCTAACAAACACTTCTTTTAATGCCAACACCATATTGCTTTTGCCACTTAGTGATGATCTTAACTGATAAAACAATGAGATATAGAACAGCCATGCCCGTATGCACAGACTTGCCTTGGTCTATTGCAAATGGTGAATCGCTAATCTACCTCCAGATGAAGGGTCCATCTGATCCATAGAGGTGCATATGGATGTCTTTGCTTTATAAGGATTTCATCAAAATAAATGAATTGTCAAAGGAGGAAGAGAATTCCTTTACGTGTCATATTTGCAAAGAATCAAATGTAAAATACTGCTCTACAGGTCAGTGAATGCTCTCATTTGTTTTGTATGGCTCTACCAGTAGGGGAGTGGAAGAAGATCAAGTGCCTGTGGCACTTGGAGGGGGGTGGGGAAGGTGTTCTTAGTTTGAATGATATCAGCCTTAATTCATGGCAACTTCAACATCCTAAGATGGTCTCTCAAATACTTCTGTAGATACCAGTTAAATGCTTACTTGCATTTTTCACAATTACTGCAGGTGAAAAACTCTACCAGCTTTAAGAGCAGTCTTCCATTGTCAACAGCCTTTCTGACAGGTACTGAAGTAAACTGACACCTCAAGCCTTTCTTCTTTACTTCCACCTGTTAGACATATGAATGCTGTAGTGTCATGTGGTATGTGCTTACTATCCAGCTGTGCTGTAAATTGCTAAATAATGTCCTGAAGTATTTTCAATGACAAAGTGGAATATGGAATAATGACAAATATGAATATACACTGAAATATGATGAAAATGAATCTGGTAGCAAAAGCAGTTGCTAGCTTGGAAGATGGGGTATGGTGTCACAAAATGAGAAGAACGGTACCTAATGCCAGTATCCTCAGTGCTATGAGAATTGTATATGTAAGTCAGCTAAAGAAATAGGCTGTTCTGCAGTGTGCAAGAGCATTGGGAAATGTCCATTCTCAAAGAACTCCAAGTGCAGTGCAGAGGAATTCCTGTTCCTTGTCCAGGCAGTGATACTTGGCTTGTGTACTATCACTTCAGTTCTTTCTGTTGCCTGTAGTGTACATGTATTCCTTGGTGGCTGGATTTAAGCTTCCATGAATAGATGATTGCTTGCTACTTCTGAATTCCTGCCATGTGGTTGCAAATGACTAAATATTTTGTAGGGGAGATGGTTGGAGCTTGTTGCTGGAGCTTGTAATGGAGAACAAGAATCTATATAAGCATCTTTTTTGTGGGGGTGGTCAAAACCCTTAATGACAAAACTTCATATAGCTTGGTGCATTGCTTGGGTTTGATTAGAGTTGGCTTGCTTATGGAAGTGTTTATAACTTTAGGTTATTTAGTAAATGCTAAGCTTTCAACGGACCGAGGTTGCTAATAGTATCTTATTATAGGAGAATTATTTTGTTTAATGTATTGAGTCAGGTGATGCTATGGACAAACCTTATGAAGTGAGTTCAAAATGTCTATATATAAAATACTAGCAAATGTCCTTTAACTGTTAGCCAAGAACTGAGTGCTGCATGAGTCTCTGGATGGATTTATCTATCATTTAGTTTAAACTCGTGTGTGACAACTCTGTAAGTAAATAAAACTGGTTCAAATGTATTTAGTGATAAATTGCAAAGATTGTTAAATGGAACTTGGGGAAAACTAAAAGGGTTACTAAATATCCTTTCTTGTAACAAAACATTGACTCACTGGGTTTTGCAGTTAAACCATTCTTCAAATGCTTTAGCTGAAACTGCAGACATCATAAAAGGTTTTCGAGAAACACTGACCAAGAAGGAAAAAAAAAGATGCTTGAACAGTATGTTGAACAGTAAATGGCTTGGTTCTTAGTTTTATACGCTTGTTGATTTATACTTGGTATTACAATTTTTGGCCAGCTACTGAAATCCTAAGAAACAAGAAAGATCAGCAGCCTTTTTCTGGCATGATTTTTCTTTGCTGTCACTTTCCTGTGGCAAGCAGTTTAGCAATTCACCCTTATTTCTGTATAAAGACATAGTTCTATAGTTGCATCCTTTAATAGTCAGGGATAAATTTAGGGATACACTTGCTAAGTAGTGCACACCATATGGTGGAATTTGCGTTTATTATGGAAAGCAAAAAAAAAAACAACTTCCTATACTGATGTAGTGGCTCTCATACACACATGTAAGCATAAGCTTTATTGAGATGCAAGTTGATGAGACAAATGTGTATCTAGGTTAAAATGAACTTATTTCATGAACTGCAATTTCCTCTCATTAAGAGCAATTGCTGAATGTCTGAATGTCAAGCCAGCATGAGGCAAGGATAATCGTGGGGGATAGTACTGTGAATAAGGTAAATCCTCCTGGAGAACACAAGTCAAGAGACTTCAGTGGGAGGTAACCAGTGTACAGTAAATCTATGCACAGCAAATAAATGTGATGGAAGGGGGCACATCCAGTACAAATGGTGTAAGACATTGTTCTGGGAGTGCTTGCCATTGTTATTGGTGAAACGGTACAGATGATGAGTTCTTCAAATACCGGATGGGAGATGAGAATAACTGGTGAGTTAGAAATGCAACAGTGAGTGGTATAAGCAAGGGGTACTCTTTTTTACAATGCATGCTTTATACTTAGTCTTCTAGTCTGAGCAAAATGAATGGATGTATTGAAATGGCAATTTAGATTCTAGTTAGCTCTTAATTTTGAAAGATCTTTAGAGGGCCTTCAGCTGTACATGCAAGCCAGGAACATTTGTACTACCTCATGTGGGAATCTACTCTGATTCAACTGTCTGTACTAATCTCTTTGCTTGGTTTTCATCTTGAAAGTAAAACTAGCCTATTCATTTGGGTTTTCTGCATTATTGTAAGTGGGACTGTGAAGAAAGTTCCACCTGACAATGATGATGAACTTAGCCAATTAACTTGTCATTAAAAAAACCTTTGGTTTAGAATCACTTCAGAGACTGCTTGTGCTCTGCATGTGAAATGCAGTTAAATGTAAATGTCTCGTTAGTTGTCACTGAATCAGCATGAGCAGTAGTAACCCTTTTGTTACATATTGGGATGAAGATACAGGGTTTTCTCTGCGGAGTTATCAGGTGACTGAGCTGTCAATGGAGTTGGTCAATTTATTGGTCTATTTTTTAATAGGCCAAGGGCAGTATTCTGTACGTATGTCTAGTGAGGTACTACCTTGCCTGTCGTTGTATTGTCAAATATTTTAAAATAAAATTCATATGTGCAGGATACTTTTTCTGTACTTTATGCAGTGAGATTATGCCTGTGATGTACAACAATTGCTAATGGAACAGTGTTCAGAGTGTAAATCCACGCGAAAGTGGGGAAGTACGGATGCTTACAGTAAATATAACAAACTAGGTGAAAATTTCATAGTTTTTAAGTGATTAAAGATTTTTTTCTGCCAGAAGTCTTGAGCTTCCAGAATGTGTTTCCCAAGTAAAAGTTTGTAGCTGTGCAGTTTTCATACCTCAATATTTCATAGGTGCAAAAGAAATGCAGGAGTAATTGCTTTGTCAAAAGGCAAACTGTCCAAGACCATCATTCTTGTATTCAGCAGGCTCTTGAATGATGTTACATAGTTCATGTCCTTTTCCAGGTGCTACCGTGTAATCTTGTTCTTACTGACAGATGGCTTATCCATCTATTCCTGAAATGTCACTTTATTGGCGTACTTGCCAGTTGAATACAGAAAGACAGAAAGCTTATGTGACTACTTAGCCTCAGCTTGTGATGAGTTACAGTCATCATGAGGAGGCTTAGGGATGTCAGAAATACTTGTGTTTTTTCTGGGTTTAAGTGAGATTCTAGGCCTTTAGTCACCCAAAATGAATTCACTGGTATTGTGTCCATAGCTGCTGTTTTTGTAACTCAGTGCAGTTACATTTCATTACTCACTGTTTTGCCTGGCTCTGATGCAAGGAGTACAATGTCTTGTTGTCTTTTCAGTCTGGGTGGGTAGTTCAGATGGCTTTTTTTCTATCTGAAAATGCACAAATTAGGCACTTGAACTGCTGAACCTAAGAGATGAGAGATGATTAGCCTTTTGTCTAAGCATATGTGAGAAGACAGGACCTTAGGCTTTGAGTTGGATGGACTCTAATATTTAACTGTAGATTCCAGGCTGTGAATACTAAACAAGAAGCCTGTAGTTTCTCTCCCACAAATTTACTGCCTCATTCTCCAGGAGTTTTTTGTTGCCTTGTTGGAGAAGGGTTCCCTTTTCTAATGATGTACAGGCTTTGGGTTGTTCACAGCTGGGTGTTGTGGGTTGTGCTACACTTGTTGGTCATCATTTAAGAATGGTGAAAAATGACAAGTAGCAGTTGAGCTGGACAATTTTCAACCTCTATTTGACTTAGAGGTACTTGGGCTTCTGTGGGGGGTTGGGATAAGTCCGACTGTGGTGTCTTCAGCTTGTAACCATGATTTGTCAGCGCTGTCTGCAGTATCTTTGAGGAGGAGGCTAAATATTAAGTATTTTCAATTAAAATATTTTACTGTAATGTGTAAAGAGAACTTATATCCAGTTGAATGTGTGGTAGTTAAATACCTCTCTGAAAATGTTAGTAGTCCATTAGGCAAATGGTATTTCCATATGGCGTATGTATTACAGCTGACCCAGATACGAGGGCTACAGGGAGCAGGGAGAAAGTGTTCCAGGGAAAAAAGCATAGTAACCCTTGCATAAAGTACTGATGTTATGGTGACAGACAACTGGTAAGAGTCTGTAAGCTGAAGACAACTCAAGTTGAAAACTCATCTCTTCCTTACTGATGCAAGGGAAGGAGTTAGTTCAATTCCATACTTTCTGCTCAGGTAGTATCTACTACCAGTGTAATCAATATTAACTCCTGCTATATCCTATTTACAGGCCCAGGAATACTTTCTGTCAGTTGATAGAATCAATAAGCTCTTGACAGATAGTTCTCGAAAGAGGTACCTGCCTTTCAGTATGCATATTGTGTGGGGCTTTGTTAGATAATGGAGATGCCATGCTGCAAAATTACCATTGTAATAATGACTGCATGTTTCATTCTAGAGAGTCGTGTTCAACTATGCTTCAGATCATTTTTCTTATCTCAAACAACTCTGCACTTAAAATACTTGAGCACTGGTATCCTGGTTGAATTTCTGTTTTGCTCTCTGTATTATGTTTTACAGCAGTTGTGTTGTGATTTGTTTTAAAATCAGTTGTGCTTTCCACCTTCTATCCCTTAATCTGGCTGGGGGGGCGGCGGGGGAGTTTAGCAGTTGCTTTCATTAAGTGTTGGTTATATGAAGACATCTCATAGGCTGTACATCTCTGGCAGATGTATTGCTCTGGTTCCTTTGGTTTTTTCCTTTCTCCTCTTTAACCTTTATGCCCTGTGCTCTTTTGAAAAGTTTACATTCAAGTTAATTTTGGGAGGCATCATAGGGAGGTAGAAAGCAGGGGAGGACTGAGTCAAATGTTAATATTAGAACTAAAAAGCTGTCTCCTTAAAATAAAAAAAAAAAAAAAAAGCTTTGTTCTACAGTTGGTAGAAGATGGCTACTATGCTTTACTCTTCCTAAAGAGGAAGGTGCTTTATCCTCCTCTTGTGATTTTTGCTGAGTTCAGTGGTGCATCTGCTGAGCTGCAAACAGACTAAATATGTTCCCGTCAGTCAATTGTTACATAAATGATAATAGTTATGTTAGATATTGAAACACGTAATTTTCTGTTATAAAATTACATCCCATTGATTCAGCCATCATGAAAAATCAAAAACCAACAGCATCTCTCAGATGGATTGAAGGACTAAGATGATGTTATGGTAGTTGCTGTTAAGGGCAGGAGGGAGGGAGGAGAAAGTGTTTTTAGCACAGTCTTGTAACCTTTTTGGAGTACTTCTGCCTATGAATTAATCTTCATGTTAATTGCATAATCCGGGTCACTGCTACCCAGCTTTGCTCAATCCAAATGTTGTTTTTCCCATGCTTTCCTCCCTCATTTTTCCTGTTCACCTCCATGTCAGATTTTGGTCATGGAAACTGCTTTCCAGGCTGCTCACCTTGCTGGTTTACCACAATGAGCTCATGGTCTCTGTTTGCAGCTCAGAGTTGGTGGTCCTACCTGAAGTGGAAAAGGATATGGACAAGTGGATGATGCTGCTTGCAGTTTCCTTGTTCAGCCTGGTGGTAGTAATATCCCAGGTGAAACAAGGACCTGAGAGGGCAAGCTCTCAGCCAGCCAGATGCTCTGGTCACCTTTTTGCTACTGGAGAGCTGCTTTGCTTCTCCTTTGCTTCTGCTGTGAGATGGCTTTTTACTTTTTCTGAAGCACTATTTTATCCTTGGTTTTCAGGTTGCATATGCAGGCCATGATATGAGCTTGTAATTAGAAGCTATTCACTTAATTAGATATTTGCTTTAATGCATAAGCTCCAGTGAAAGTTCCTCAGCAGTGACAACAGCATAAATACAACTCTTGTGAAAATCAACATGCTAGGCTTTAATCTTAGTAACTACACTCTAGAGCACAAAAACAGGTATTAAAATGCCAGTGTATGGAAACCCCTCAGGAACTTTGTTCCTAGCTTTCTTTTTTCAGGTTTCAAAAAAGAAATGGTTTGCTTTAACAAGAAGGTTTAATGCAGGAGTAATTTGTGTACGGTTTTCCACGTGATGTTCCTTTTTACAACTTTTCTGTAAACTTTTCTTCCACATACACACAGATGTTTCTCATGTGCATGTTACCTAGGGGAAAATGGTGAAAGGTGAAAACTTCTCCAGAACAAGGAAAAAGTAACTTGCTTTCCACTTTGTTTTCTGATGCTGCTATGAACTTACTGCCACACTTGGATGTGATATGTGCTTGCTACTGATGTAGTCTGTCAACTGTCCTTACATTTTCGTGTGTGTAATAAAAGGCTGGGTGTCATGGTTGTATTATTTCTTCCTTTTGTTAGGATTTACATTTCTTAAAAATAGGAAAGATTTAATGAAATAGTAAAATTTTTGAGAGCTTCACATAAAGCATGTTCAGAGAAAGGTTCCCCAGAACTGTGAAGCCACAGCTACGCAGCTACCAAAAGCACAAGGGATTTCCTGCTTGGGGTGGGATGAGGGATGAACTCTGAGCATCCCTAGGGAGTTGGGTGTAAACCTGGGCTTGGCTCTATGTGCTAGAGCCAAGTACATGCTCTAATATTCATTGTATTACCCATGTATTTTCTGGATGGCGTAGACCATCTCAAGCCCTTGGAAGCTTAACCTTTGAAATTTTCCCTTGGGACAAGGGTTGTGCAAATACAGGTTGTTAATTAACAAAAACAATACAGCCTATAGGGCTGTGCCCCTCAGCCTACAGCTCTGTAATTCCTAGGGACTGTAGTAAATAATGCAAATATTGTGCAGAGTTCCTCTCAAATACCAAGCTCAAGACTGACTGCCGGAACACCTCCCTGTGTTCACTTTCATGATTTACTGCAAGATGTTGTATGCTGAATACTCTTTTAAGAAAGCCGTCACAGGATTATCTTCTCTTGATGCTTGCACTGATGCAGAAGGAAGCCTCAGACATCTGAGTGTAATCCCAGTTTGTCACTACAGTTTGTACTTGAAATTTCTTGACTCAAGATGTCAATCCTGTGTGCAAAACAGGTGTAAAGAGCAATTCATTATGCTTCGGGAAAGAGATTTGCCTTACAGATCAAGGAACAGCCTGGAATCTGTGTTTTCTTAAACAAATTGCATGCTAACATCCCCTCTGAAAATGTGCTGAGAGCTACAGCTTTGAGTAGTGTCAGATCAAGTGATTTGCATGGCTTCTGAGTATGTCAGGCACAGTTTTCTTCACCGTTTTTCCAGTCTCAAGTAACGTGCCTTCTAAGGGAACTAAACAAAAGAACTTAGGAAGATATTAAATTCCAAGTATGATTAACTATGGGTCAGTGATCTGATAGCTGAATTGGATGGAAGAGTAGAAATTGACTCTAAAAGTGCTGGCAGAAGCTTGAAATCCCTATAGCTAATCACCAGCTCCTTTCAGTGTAAGCAACACATGATTAGAAATAGATTTACAAAAAAAGCTCCTAAGTAAAATTATTATTCAAAGCTTGCTACAGTAATCCAAGTTTAGAGGGAAGGTGTTCATTGGCTTTTGAGAACATCAGATAAATAATGAAGTAGGAGTGGTTTAAGATTTGGACTGTGCTAACATCTCCCAATTTCTTTAGTGCTTAATTATAACTCAAGGCACAAATGCAACATTTGGTTGTTTCTTTCATCAAGTATTCAAAAGAAAGCAATACATAAATGAATGCTTGTTTACAGGATTTGTACAAAAACTCTTAAACATGGCCTTCTGAGTGCTTACAGATGTTGATGGGTTATAATTATAAAAGACACCGATGCTTTCAAAAGGAACCAACCACAATATTTTGCAAAAAATGCTTAGGGGAGAAACAAGTTTTTTATTTCTTGTTAATAATAGAAAAATAAAGGAAAAATGTTTTAGGCTGGAATATCTAAGTACTGAGCCTTATTGAAACAAGTTTCAGACAACAATGTTGAATCTGATGGTCACAGTGTTATTAGGCAGTTGCACAGTGTTTTTCTCAGCATGTGTGATATGTCAAAAATCCAGAGCAATATGACTCTTGCAAGCAACTGGAAGCCAAGGAGTTGTTAAATAGCCATCCGTGTTGTTAAAGTTGCTAATACTTGGTTTACTTTTTCATGCTGAATGAGGGTTAATCAGATAAAAATCCTAAAATACTGTAAGTTGTAAGATACTTGTATTGGGTTGCAAGTGACTGTCTGCACTCGAAGTTGCATGATGTGATAAGTTGCTACTGCTCCTGGTGCTTGTTGTATGCTTAACATTTTCACACAACTGAAGACTGTCACTTGTTTGAGTGTTTCTGGTTTCTTCTACTTCTTAAAAGACTTGATTTATCTCTTTTCTTTGTGCCTTTGACCATATTTTTCATCTTGTAACTGCTGCTAGCAAGTGTCTATTTTTTCCCTAGTACCAGAAAATAACGGCATTGAGTTGAAATCTGTATCCTGTCATCTACAGCTTCACTGAGACACTACAGCATTCAACATACAGCAGTTGTACTGGGTTTTTAAAACTGCTCCTGTTCCTTTCTGGGCACCTATATGAAGGGGTTCGACTTGGATCTGACAGTCACAGTAGTGATTGTTGCACACAATACTTAAAAAATCAATTAAATGTTCAACTAAAACCAATTACCTTGCTTTGTGCTTTCTGTCACAAACTTCCAGCTTCAGTATCTGTCATGACTGCATAGAAGCATGCAGGTCTTGCACCTGAAGGTGGTTATGTGGGTTCAGCAGTAGTTATGGAGAGAAAACACTAAGATGAATTTGCAGGAATATTATTTGTGTACTTATGTTTTCCTCTAGAGATGCTTGTTTTACAGTAGATTAAAAAGAATTTAGTACAAAAGCAGAAGCCTTGTTTCATGTTGCGGTTATATTACTGCTTTTTTTTACTGTTGTGAGGAGGAAATCAATTCCATGGGTCAAAACATTTCATTTTTAATCAAGAAAGCAAAATGTAGAGACTGTTTTATGAAGAATTATAGTGTTGTAGCAAATATCCACATTCATGAGCATTAGGAACTGTCTCATGCAAAACACATTACATTTAATAAACCATAAATGAGCTGTTTTTAGGGAAACCTGAAAGAAGGCAGCATTTCCATAAGCCAGAAATGTGTTGTTTTGGTTTTTTTTAATAACAAGTTCTTCTTAAAAGAAGGAGCATGGGCAGGATGTTCACTGTGAATTGTGCGAAATGCCACCAGGATGGACTAATGTGCTAAAAGAAAGCTACCTCCTTCAAATTCTATATTCAAAACCAACATTTTATACAACACCCATTTTGCTCTCAGGCCTGTTGTTGCTGCTTGGTTCATTTTAGTTATTTATGAGGTAATTATATTCAGCTTCAAGTGTGTAATGGAACAAATGACTCCCATGGCTCAAATAACTTTGTTCTGCTGCAGTATGGCAGTCCCATGCATAGAGTGCTTGCTATTCAAGTTGGTATGTTTGTTGGTACCAAATAGTGTTATGAGAGTAACATTGAAAAGTTGTACAGTTCCTTACAAATATGTAGCTTAATGGCTCAATCTGTGAATAACTGGCATTGTTTGTTTATGGCTTGGATCACTGTGGCAAGTGTCGCATTAAAGGGGTGTAGCTGATTAACCGTTACGGGCCCGGTTGGATTCAGAGTACTGAACCAGTCGGACATTCACCAAAACTGGGGGTCCGTTCGGACATTCACCAAAAACGTATTAACCACCTGGGGGTCCGTTCAGACATTCACCAACAATGCATTAACCGTCTGGGGGTCTGGTTAGATTCAGAACACTGAACTATCACGGATAACCACCCTCACCCTAGTTGCATTAATGAGAGCTATCACAATGCAATCAAGTATGGTTTATTACAGCAACAGATAATCAGGTTCTTTTGGATTGCCGGTGATAGTGACTATCTGCAAAAGCAAGCTAGTATGCATGAAATACACAGGTGTTACAGGGGTTCTAGGTGTGGGTTCTAGGTGTGGGTTCTAGGTGTGGGTTCTAGGTGTGGGTTCTAGGTGTGGGTTCTAGGTGTGGGTTCTAGGTGTGGGTTCTAGGTGTGGGTTCTAGGTGTGGGTTCTAGGTGTGGGTTCTAGGTGTGGGTTCTAGGTGTGGGTTCTAGGTGTGGGTTCTAGGTGTGGGTTCTAGGTGTGGGTTCTAGGTGTGGGTTCTAGGTGTGGGTTCTAGGTGTGGGTTCTAGGTGTGGGTTCTAGGTGTGGGTTCTAGGTGTGGGTTCTAGGTGTGGGTTCTAGGTGTGGGTTCTAGGTGTGGGTTCTAGGTGTGGGTTCTAGGTGTGGGTTCTAGGTGTGGGTTCTAGGTGTGGGTTCTAGGTGTGGGTTCTAGGTGTGGGTTCTAGGTGTGGGTTCTAGGTGTGGGTTCTAGGTGTGGGTTCTAGGTGTGGGTTCTAGGTGTGGGTTCTAGGTGTGGGTTCTAGGTGTGGGTTCTAGGTGTGGGTTCTAGGTGTGGGTTCTAGGTGTGGGTTCTAGGTGTGGGTTCTAGGTGTGGGTTCTAGGTGTGGGTTCTAGGTGTGGGTTCTAGGTGTGGGTTCTAGGTGTGGGTTCTAGGTGTGGGTTCTAGGTGTGGGTTCTAGGTGTGGGTTCTAGGTGTGGGTTCTAGGTGTGGGTTCTAGGTGTGGGTTCTAGGTGTGGGTTCTAGGTGTTACAGGTGCGCAGCCTAGAAATAAACGCGTTAAAAGGATCAAAGACTCTATAGAGATTTATAAGCAAATATTCAGATCTCACCCAAAGGCGTCCCAATGGGGGGGGAAGAGAGGCTCAGCCCGTCGACTGATCCCAGGAGTCAGGAGGTCCTAAGGATGTTGTATGTCCTTGGGATGGTATCTCCCCTGATGATGGTATCTTCCCTAACATCCCCTCTCTCTTGGGCCAATTTATATTATTTTCTATCTTTTAGGTGGAGCTTGAGTGGCTCTAGTCAAGCATATCTTAGTTATGATTGGTGTAAAGTTTTCCCGTCTCCATTTAAAGTAATAGGCTCCGAGAAATTCAGAGCGCATGCTCAGTGAGGGGTGGTCGCACCTTGGAGGCGGGTAGCTTTTGGGATGGAGGTGTGTTTTGGTATTATAATGATATTATAATGAGCAAAAAGTACACTAGGGTACAGCATTTGTCAAAACATGACAGGTCTTTGGCTTAGGGTGGCAAAAAGTGCAGCTTTGTGCACAAGAACAATCGAGGCCCCACCTGATTACAGAGCCTAGCCGTGGTGTCTCCACTCCACTCCACGCTCCGTGGTGTTCCTTAGAGCTAGCACACCAAGTTTCCCCAGCGCGATAGCATCTAAGGTTGGGAGCCTAGGGAACGCTCAGGTAATGCAGTTATGCCCTACCCTGAAAGCCTCTTCAATGCTGTACCTTTTCCTTAAAAGTGTGAATGTTAGCTTTATTTTCCTAGTTACTTCAGGCATTTACACCACAGCAAGACTGGAGGAAAAAAAATAAATTAAAAACACTTAACCATAAAGCTTAGAGAATCTGTATCTCCAGCTGTTTGGGCATAGTCCTGGACAGGCTGTTCTGGGTGAACAGGCTTGTGTGTGCATGTAGGCTAGATGATTTCCAGAGGGCCCTTGAAATTAAATTTCTGTGAAGAGGTGAAAGTCCAGGACAAGGAGGAAATTTCCAAGAGCTGTCTTGCCCCAGCTGAATTGAAGATGATGGGAGGGTTGGGCAAGGTGATGTCAGTGCTGCAGCTTGCTTCAGTGCTGAAGAGGATATGTGAGAAGAAGCATGTGCTGGGATGATGGCATTGTTTTCTGCAGGCATTTGCTGTTTGAAGTGTTCACACAGAGTGCTTCCTATGACTGAAAAGTCCAACAAAAGTCTTGTACTTTCCCCTCCCTTCCTTGGCAAGGTTTAACACTGTATAATTTTCCTTAGATTGTATAATTCCAAAACCCCATGATACAGAATAATTAGTAATACAAAGTGCTGTGTCTATTCAGAATTATGAAACAGCATCTTTTTTATCTTAGGAAATTTGAGATCTATACTCCATATTCAGGTCGGACCTGTTCTCAAATCTTGAGAGATCTGTTAGGACAACTGGGGAGGTTGCAGATGCCCCATCCCTGGAGGTTTTCAAGACCAGTTTAGATGAGGCCCTGAGCAACTTGACAGAGTGGGTGGTGTCACTGCCTATGGCAGGAGATGAGAAACCAGGTGAGCTTCAAGGTTCCCTTCCAACCCAAGCCGTTCCAGGACTGGGAATGTAACGATAAATTCGCAAAAATGATAGCTCTTGCTCAAATTCCATGTACTCTCTAAAGTAGATACTGATATTCTTGCTGAAACTATTCTTTAGTAAAGACCACGTGTTCAGTTTTGAAGTGCACTGGTGCCATCTTGGTGCAAAACTGTCAAGGCCTAAAAATATTCTGCACAGGAAATCTGTGCCTAAGAGCATTGCAGGTACCGTAGTAAATATAACCGAGACTAATAAACAGTACTTGGCAAAAAGAATTCAGGTTTTCAGCAAAGCAACATTTATTTTACAACGTAGGTTTTTAAGAAAAATGTTTTGCTGTTCCTCTTTTTATCTAAGTAGTTTCAATGAAATGTTTGTCTCACAGTACATCTGTAATGCCCAAGTTCTGAAAATAGTGATGTGTAATACAACATGATCAAAGACTTCTATTAAGCAAATGTCTAGTGCAATATGTGATCTCATAGAACCTCTGGAAGTACTTTCAGACTGATTTTTATTGAAGAACTCATGAAAAAACTAGCATTTGAAGTCTAATAACCATAAATGGTGTTTCTTTCTTTTTACCACGGGAAGTTTTGTAATGGGCATAATTATAATGAGGAAAGGAGAGGTGATAGGAAAAAAAAAAAATGGGGTCAGGGTGAATGAGAGGCTGAGATGAGAACCTTCTGAAACCAAAATCTTCACTGAATATTTGAGATATGAGTATATAGAAAGAGAGAAGGTTGAAAACCTTGCATTTCAGTATGCTAAGTAAGCCTTTTTGGTCCACGTCAAACACAAATGAATAATGTAAACTAGAAGTCATTTTTCCTGGGTTTTGTGCTTATATTATACTGGGGAAAGATACAGGCAAAATGAAACTGTTCACATGCAAATAAAAAAAAAAAAACTCATCCCATCCCCAAAGGACTAGAAAGCAGTGGAAATGACTTACTTTTCTGTAAGAAATATCTTCATCTGAGTATCAAACTACATATATACAACTTGACATTCACTTAGTTCTAGTTTTATAAAGTAAAACTAAGGGCTTTCAATTTTCTATGTAGCTCCCAGATAAAATGTGGGAGTTAATTTAAATGAGTAGCTGGTGTGGATTTATGATGCACCATTATGCGAAGCCAGAAAGGGATTTGAGCAATCCTTAATGTGTTCTTTTCTATTACATCTGTACAATGTGTTTGCGCATATATGTATTCATTTTGTCTCTGGGTTTATACTTTTCCTCTGTGTATAAGTGTAACTTGACAGCTTCAAAAACAAAGTGTTTTTAATGAGGAAATGAGGTTTTTGTGTGGAATGAAGGGAAAAACTTAGTGATCAGACACTTGGACAAAATGTGCTTACTAAATGCTAGAGGCAAACTTCTGGGCCTCTAGTAGGTGACAGCACAGTAATCAGTACTATGAAATGTTAGTGGCTGCATAGACAATAAGGATTTCTGTTACCAGTAATCTTTTTCCATTAGCATCAGTCAGGGTGTTTCAGCGTTATTAGAAACACTGTTTACAGTTTTCATGTAAAATAGCGACTTCTACAGATGGGAAGAAGTCATAAGTAACAAGTTATTAAACTTGTTGGAACTATTAACTACTAAGTAGAAATTTCAGAGATGGAATTATGCCCTCCAACATTTTTATGTGAAACCTCTCAGACTTCTTATTGAAAATTGTAAGCAGTCTGGAAGGGCTTATGGCAACAGATAGCTGAAGATGTTTGTAAACCAAGGATTAAATGATAAAGCTTTAAAAGCAGAAAAAAAATATGATAAATTGAAACAGATCCTTAAGTAGAAATTAAAAGCTGCACATAGTCTACAATGTAGCTTTAATAGCTTTAAAGTCTAGTTAAAAAAACTGCCAACTTTGGATTTAGATCTACCTTAATTTTCCATGTGACTTCTGTATCTCAGCAATTAAGGTCCTTTTGGATTGTGAAAACTCTGCAAGCTGACTTGATCTTTCTTCTGGGGACTAAACAGTGTGGAGTTCTCAAGGAATTCTTCAACTCCCTTGAAGATGGTTGGCATTCTGCAGTGGAAGCTGATATCCAAGCTCCTGTAGACACAGATGTGCTCCAGAATCTCCTTACACAAGAAGACAACATAGGCTAGAGCAAGAATAAACCCCCAAAATGAACATTCTTTAGCAGAACTTTTTAGAAATATTGTCAATTTGAAGGAATATTTTGGATTTGCAAATACCAATGAAGTTCTTACTTCGTATCTTCAAATGTACAAACACCTTTCTCTTTACAATTGAAAGGAAGGCAGAGTAGAGCTTAGACAGGCATAACACGCATATTTGAATACAAATGTTTGTTACAAGATTTTCCTTAATTTTTTACTCTCGAAGGGAAATCATGCACTGAATCTTTCATAACATGTTCAAAATATATGAAGTTGCAGAAACTATACTAATTGAATACTTCTGCATAGAAAACTAAGATCTGAAAATGCAAATGGTTTCTAAATGTTCATAGCTCAAATTTTTCACTGAATTCCTGGCTCTTGCTGTATTTTGGGGGAAATAAGTTGTTAATGTAAATTTCTCAGAGGTAGGGGAGAAGGTGTTTGAGCAGTAGCAGATTGTGTCCTGTCCAGGTCTGTTTTACCTTGTAAGGGAAGCAAAGAAGATATGACCGCTAGCTCTTACACTCCAACACTTCTGCGAGTTTCAGTTGTATGAAAAAACAGGAGTTTGCTAGCCTGATACAAATTAAAGGCTAAGGGTTACTGCAAGTGAGCAGAGGTGTATGTTACTGCAGATCAGTGAAAATACTAAGTGCAAATGATAGAAAATATTCTTCTCAAGCAGCAGCTGTGTTGCTGGTCCTTCTGTTTTCCATCATTTAGAAGAACACTTGCCTTAGGGCAGAGGCTCAGAGGGTGGGATTCTAGGACAGCATGTTCAGCAGGCTCTGGTTCCATTGCCTACCTTGTCCAGCAGAAGCAGGTAATTTTGTTTTGGCAACCTAGTTATTGCAGTGTCAATGCAAAGTAGGTCTGAAATGTGATGTAGCAGTTCAAGGTGTAACCACCCTGTGACAATATCAACAGGTCTTACTAATTCTGTAAGGTCAAAAAAAAACAGTGTCACAAATGGGAAAGTGACATAGTTGATCTCTCAAACTGGAGGCAGTACTCTGGCTGGTAATATGTAACCTTGTAACTGCATTACAAACTGTGGGGAAGAGAACGAAGATGCAATGAACTTGAATGCTGTGAGAAAATTAGAGGTTTTTTTGAGGTGGAGTCATTGTGTGGAAATGAACAGGAAGGGTCAGGAAGTCACAGTGCAATGTTATTGAAAGGGAAACAGCAACTACACTGGTCTTTCTATAACTTTTCTTCTTAGACATAAACTATCTTGTGGTTTAAGAACTTGATGTGGTTCCCTACAGGAAATTCATCTTGAAGTTGAAGATGACAGGTAACCATCCCAAACGTTAGAAGAAACAGGTTGAACAGGAAGTTGCAGTCAATAACTTGAAATCCTTGGGAGAGATCAGCAGTGATATCTCTGTTGCAGTTAGGGAAGTGCTAGATTGAGGATATACAAGATCTAACTCCTGTGTTACAACTTGACTAAAATTTTCCAAGATGAGTGAATCCAAACAGGCTGCTGATCTTATGGAAAAGAAATCTGAAACCCACAAAGCTGACTAACTTGTCTTGGGTTAATGGCGATGGTTTTGCAAGTCGACTCTAAGTGCATACAATGTAGCTAATTCTTTTCCTTTTCTGAAGCAAAAGTAGTGCCACAAGAGTAAATACTCTAAAATTGGTCTTTCTGTAGTTTAGAAGTCCTACTTAGATTTTGAAGTAGTAGAACAATTTTCCTGGTAGGAGTGGAAGCAGAATACAACTTGCATAGAGGAGGAACTAGTTAACTTCATGGAAAGAACAGAGTAGGTGAAGGTCTTGGGAAAATTAAAATTGATTTAATATCTCTATTTCCAAAAAATTGTGAAAGGATTAGGTAGCACTTGCACTATATAATTTTGTGATTTCTTGCCGTACAGGAATGAAGAACTGCTTAGGATGACACATCATAAGGTTCCTCAATGATTCTTTCACTGTCTTTGAAAATAGGGGGTGGAATCACTGCCTGTGACCACCAGGGACTATGTTTGAAGACCTCAGTGATTTGTACTGTCCTTGTTTGCCAACACTAACTTGTCAAACTCCAGTTTGCACTTGCTTGACTGCAGAGGTAAAGATGTAGCTCTGAAACAGAATTTTCAGTAGTAAAAATGATCCCCTTGGGAGCCACTTAAGAATCAGTCATTTCTGAAGCTGAAATGCATGCTCCTTACACATTGGACAGGATTTTGAAATCTTCCTATTTCAAGTCCATGATAGCCCTGCAGGCTGTTATCACTGAAGGAAAGTCAGCTAGGTCTGCTAAGCTTATACAAAGCGCCTTGGGCAGCTTTCAGTAAATATGAGAAGACTTCAAGTAGTTAGGCTTGTTTTGATTCCTTCTCTCCCAAGCTATTAGATCCTGTTCCTGAAAGCTTCTTCCTTTCTCATGCAAAAGAACTAACCCTAACATCAGCACAATTTTTTTCATTTATAACCTTTTCTATTTTTTCTTCTTCATTAGGTCTTTGTCTTGGGCTAGAAAAGCATTCGGTACCCATCACTGATGTTGACAAAGAGGATTTGCACTGTTTGTAGGTGTATTTTTGCTTCCTGAAGTCTTCATGTTGGTCCTCATCTTCTGAAGACTTGAATGTCTTTAGAATTTATCTTCTGTTCCCTTTATTTAAAAATCACAGGTAGACTCAAGTATTAAATCTGTGTATTGTATTGCTTGGGTTTGCTTGTATCCAAGATACGTTCTAAGGTGAGAAAACTTAGCTTCCTT
Source organism: Anas platyrhynchos (assembly GCF_047663525.1). Classification (NCBI taxonomy): domain Eukaryota; kingdom Metazoa; phylum Chordata; class Aves; order Anseriformes; family Anatidae; genus Anas; species Anas platyrhynchos. The sequence goes on from NC_092591.1 coordinate 56,273,195, forward strand.
AGAGCACACGGCAAAAAAGCATCATTCTGTAGGGAGCAATCAGAACAGTGATTTTGTTATTGGAGCATACCTTCAATTGTTGGTTCACCTTTCCACTGTAATTGATATTAATATCCCCTTCTACAGAATTACGTGTATAGTATTCTATTAGATGAGTGCAAATGGAAGGATCTGGACTCATCTTTTTGCAGTGTTAGATCTGTCAGCAGTTCAAGGGATGCTCACTAAAACTAGAGGCCTTACTATAATGTTGAAATGAAGATTCTGTTGAACAGACTTCAGAGAATCTGTGTGTGCTATGGTAGTGTTGAAATGGGATTATGTTCATTTTCACTTTAACTTCAAGAGAGCTATATTGTAATTTTTGAGGTTGGTGTTTAAAAAGAGTGTTTGGGAAAGAAGAAATAAGTAATTAGGTGTGGCAGTTTTTCTAAGGCTTTTAATATATCCAAAGGCTTTTATATGAAACAGAGCACCTCTAGCTGTCTGTCCAAAGCGCCTGCTAGGGTATCATATGCTGGCAGGGAGAAAACATCCAGCATAGTGGAATGTAGGGACATGCAGGTCCCTCAGTCCTTTTCTGGAGAAAATGTGATGCTGATCCTGCAGCTCCATGGGCTCTGGAGCTGCTGCACAGGCTTGTTTGTTGTGCATGTGCATGCTCCAGTCATGTTCCTTACCCCTGCTTGTACCCTCTTCTCAATGGAAATACAGGAGGCTGCAGGCAGGCAATGCATGTGACAGCCGTTGCAGTTCTGTAAGTTACAAGGGAACAAATTTTCCAACATTTGGTATAAAACTGTCCACAGTGAGTTCGCTGCAAGCAGTTCTGCAAAGCAGCTCTTGACCTCAGGTTTTGTTATATCAGTGATGTAGGATGTGTTCAATTCAGAGAGTTTGTCATACAACAGTTTTTGAAAACTGAAATCCACAGATTATTGGGGAACATCAGAGCTTGAGAGCTCACAAAATTTTCAAAAATAATTCAGCTGTTTCTGTACTTGTCAGGTGTTTGACCAAACGGTGTTGAAACACTTTTTTTTGATTCTTAAGCAGTCTGTGCACATGATTCTTGCTATCCTAGTGTAATTGAATGCATGAATTACCTTATCAGAGGTTTCTTCCACAGCAGAACTTGTAATGCAGTCACCCCTTTTAAGTCTGAAATCACAGAACTCCAGCCAAAAGGTTAGTTAGAATCAGTGTTTTTTCCCTAGTAATGAAGAGGTAATTTCTAGGAGGTACTGAAGGAATTGTTCTTTCCTCTAAACAAGCCCTGATGTTTTGGTGGAATTATGGAATAGTACTGTATTCAGTAAAATAAGTAGTTGTTCCACCCTTTCTCTGAACAGGAACCTACTGGTAGGGAAACAGTTACATTGTTTTTATGTACTTTGATTTACAGAAGAATTTTAACAGCACAGGTGGATAGGATCAGGGATTGAGAGGAAGGGACCAAGGAAACAATTGTTGACATTGTTATAGGTTTCTGAACACAACTGCTGTGGGTTGGGGGGGAATACAGGAAAATTTTATTTCTACATGTTGGGACTTGTGAGAACATCACTGAAATGCCAGACCTGACTCTGACATTTACTTTTGGCTAGTGGTATGTTCTCTATAGACAGTGAACTGCAACCAGCAATACAAAGAGCTGAGCCACAAAATCACGTCCTTTGTTTCCCCCCAAATTTCAGATGTACAGACAGTAGGCCTTCCTGTTACTAAAAGATAAGGCCAGATTGGGGGGGGGGGTGAGGGGAATGGTTTGTCTCTGGTTAAATTGCTCTGATATTTCCCATTACCTTTCTGTTCAACAACAAGCATGTACTATCATGAAGCAAGTCAGACACCTAGTGTCTACTTGAAATTAATTCATTGAGCAAGTCTATCATTCATAGGCTAAGCATGCTCAAAGTGGCTGCCTGGCACTGAGGAAATAGTGTGCATCTCAAAGACTGTACATGTGAATTTTTCAAGAAACAACTTCGGTAATCTGATGGTAAATGCAAATCCAACTTCAAAAAATGCAGATATGAAATAAACAGTTGAATGACTTAGTGCTTTGAGTAACATCCATTGTCTGTAAGGAAATATTATTGCATTTTACAAAATCTTATTTTTAAGTAAGCAGTAAGAGAATGTTTGAGGACTGTTTAATTTCCTGCTGCTTAGGGAGTACTTAGTATGTTATGCTTAATATGTTAAGTTCCTTAACCAGCTATCATTCTAGAGTTTTGTGAACCTAGGCAGCTCTGTTTTGTCATGGAAATAAATCTTCCATAAAACTAAATGTTTCTGAAACCAAATGAATATATGCTTGTCTGTATGGGTCTTAAAAGTATGAAAAAATACTTTCATAGTTCCTATTTTGGTTATAAATAAGGTAGAAACAATATTCTTGATGTCTTGCTTTGTTTGTGAGGTCTTACTGGAAACAGTAAACAGTTGTACAGAGCATTCTGTTGCACCCATTAATATCTTAAATGAAATTTGAATTCCGCAATTGATATCTAAAATTATTGAGCTGAAGTTACTAAACGTAATGCATAGCTTTCGATTTTGTCTTTGCTGGAACCTGTGTAAAACTAGCATATAACTAGAAAAATACATGAAGGCCTTTAGGAAGTTTGTCAAGCATTGTGGAGAAGATTTGAGGAGTAATTGCTTTGTAACTAGAGCATGTTTCGGTTTTGAACTTTGCCACCAGGAGCTGATCTTTGTTTCATTTATCTCTTTGCTGTTGGTATTTTGGTCTTCTCTTTAGGCTACAAGCAACACCTTAGTGGAAATCACACATTGCTTCAACCATGTGAACATTTTGTTAGCAACTGCAAAAGGTCTTTGTGTGACAAAGCATAAGGTTTGTAGTGCGTTATGGGAATGGTCTCTTATCCTAGTAACTATCTGATATTACAACGAATGCTGAAAAGTAGTTACTAGATGAATATCAGTAATGTGTAATAGGTCAACCTGGTTTTAGCTTGCTGTTATCAGCAGATCTTTGTTAGTGGTCTCCCTTCACATTTCTTTACTTCGAAAGTAAATTAATGCAAACTTCCAAGTACTGTTTTCTTATTGGTAATACTGTAACATAAACTGATTGCAACTGTCACTGTTGCTCACAAACAGGAATGATCCATTTTGTGATATGTTTTACTGACTGTGTTCAGCATGCTAAAAATCAAAATCAAATGTAATTGGAAATGTATTAACATTATCTAGGAGCAAAATAAGTATGAGCATTTTGCTCAAGACAAAACAGGTTTTTAATGACTCAGCAATATAAATGATCTTCTTGCATTTGAATGACAGAGTATGTTCTCGATGCATTTTGTATATGTCTTGTCAGCAAGTATATATTGAGAAGTTCGGCTTAAATTAAATTTAGATAACGTATTTCTACAACTAAGAAGTGCTAAGATTAAATAGCCTTCGGGTTTTTGGACTGTAGTTCATTAAGTGCATGTCTGCCTTTAATGGTATTCCCCAATTTATTTTCCTATTATAATTGGTAAAGTTAGGTGATGACAGTGTGCTGTCTGGCTACTTAATTTTGTTCTTTCTTCCCTGGGGAGATGATGGTGACCTATTTTAGGATAGTTCTTCATTGAATCATGCAGTAATGCTTTTAAAACAAAGAATTGCAGTAAACTCAAAAGGGAATTTGAAATTTTTATGGGATAGTTAATTCATAATTAAATATTGCCTCCCAACAACCATAAATAAGAAAATGGGAAGTAGAAAACTATGCTTTTAAGATGGATTATTCAATATTGAAGGCAAAGCTATTTGCAAAACATTCAAATGTGTTAATTCATCAGCAGAGTGTAGCCAGAATTGGTTCATTTTTCTACCAGCTCAAAAAAGATAAAGATGATACAGTAAAATAATCAAATTCAAATAGTGCCTCAATTGATTTAGCAGACAGTCTGAGGTATTCCTGGGTTTGTTAACAGAAGACAGATGGAGTTTTCTTCCTTACCTCTTCTTACAATGTAAATAACCAGTTCTGTGGAAATCTAAACGGCTCGTGAATTAATTGATAAGATAATGTTAAACATGTGCTATGGTAGTATAAACTTTTTTGCTATTTAAAAACTGCTCTGGTTCATTACAGCATGCTGTATTTATGGTCTCTTTATGTATTAGGTAAAACATAATTCTTTTTTTAGGTATAAATGAAGTTCTTTATGCATTGAAGCTGTCTCTGGTACAGATATTGCAACACCGTTATTTTTGAAATCATCAATGTTAAGATGTGACTTAACATCTTAACATCTTAGGAGAGCTTCTGTGCAAAGATATTTTGGGTCAGCTGCTTTTTCTGTTGTATGCCTTTTCTGTTGAGTTCTTTCTGGCTGTTGATGTGGTGGGTTGTCTGTGACCAAAACCCTCAATAAGGATTGTAGCTATTCGTAATAGAAATGAGGTGGTTTTATATTGGACCTGTTTAGATGTTGTTTCAGAACTAGTTCTATTTTCTTCCTTTTGTGCCTTCTCACAGTTTGAGGTTGTGTTAACAAACATCCAGGAATAAGACAAATTAATTCAACTGATTAATCAATGCTTATCTTACTGCTTCTCTTCCATGCTGTTTGGTTTATCTGAGAAACATGCAGCCAGATGCATTTTTTTTCCTTGAAGTGCACTGAAGCCTCTGCTTTTTTTTTTTTTTGTCCATTGATATCTATCAAGTTTATGTCCTCACTGCAAAGTCCTTGCCAATTGCTGTTAGACTACAGTTGGCTTGTTGAACAATATAGTCAGGCTAAAAACTATTATGTGAGAGTTGAGATGCCAAACACCTCTGGATATGTATTCAAACAAAGATAGTGCACTTCTAAGCAGATGCTGCACAGCCACCTCTAGATTACTTCCCATATTCTCAGTGCTTGGAGGATGCTAGCCTTGTAATATAAACAAATACTCTTATCTACTGTGATTGAAATAATATAATTCCAGTGCAGTTTAGCCTTGTTCTACGAAGGTGAGAACTAATTTCCTCTGTTTTGAACGTCTGGTTTATCTGTGGTTCAAATGGGTATGACAAGAGGTTCAAATTAACACATGGATTCCCCACTGACACTCGAACAGAGCAGTCTCTGGGAATAGGCACAGCTCTGTCCAAGCTGAGGGCATTAAGCTCGGATCTTCAATTAAATGAAGGCCTAAGCACTGAAACCTTGGACTAATGGAGAATTGTGTCAATGTATCTTCACTACTGTATAAACATGTACTTCTCTTGAATTAAGAGTTTTTTTCACAAATGAGACAATTGTCTTGACATTCTCTTATTTGTAGTCTTTAAGGGACAAGTATTCATAACTTGGTTCGGCATGACTTGAGTTTTAGGTCATAATATCTGAATGGTTTGTGATCATTAAATTTCTATTATCTCTAAAACACTGCTAGTGGTATAAACCCTACTTTAACATTCCAAAACCTGCAAATTTTGATGCTCTACTGACAAAGCATGAGAACCATGAGACTACTGTAAATAACTTGCCAGTATGTATATGTTTGACCGGATGCATTAGAGTATATCTTCATAGAGCAACTTTAAAAGAGTCAAATTGTTTTGAGACTTTAGAGGAACAGCATGTTTTGGTGCTTTAGATTGTTCAGTTAAGTGCCTAATATGAGCACCTTTAGGCACTTAAGGTTTTGAAAATGGTTTGTTCCTATGCTAGTTGCTAAGATTTTGTTCTAATACCTTGCCAGAAGGGACAATTGGATAGTGTTTTTCCTCTTTGTTACTATAAACCTCTTGACCAATAGAAGTAGTGTTAAAATAGACCAGGCTTCTGGTTTTGCTGACTTCTACTGTTGGTGTTGAAAGAGGAATGAGGATGCCAAGGGAGAGATGCCGTAGACGCCATACCATACAGGACTTGAGCTGCTCACAGGCTGGCTCAGCTCTGCACTGCCAAAGCAGGTGCAGTGTTAGGTCCTTCACATCTGTTTTGCTTTACTAACATGGAAATGTCTATAGGTATCTGCTGCTGTTCTGGCCTTCCGTGGGCCACAGGGAAAAGAAGAGTAGGTTTTATCAAATTTCAGCACTAGGTAACTGCTTTCAGTAGATAAATGAAAAGTAAATAGTCATGATCAATATGCTGTCATATTCTACCACTGTAAAATGATCATTACCTGTTAGCACAGTTAAATTGTATTCCAGGGTTTTTATACACACCCTGTAATGCATAAATGATAAACCAGTTTGGGGAATCTCTAAATTGATGAAAAAATGAGAAGCACTGCCTACTGTTAGCATATGATATACATAAACACGTAACATAAAGGAAAAAAATTATACAAATGAAAAATGGTCATACTGCTAAAGATTTAACATGCCTTAAAGTGATTTGCATATTCAGAGTTACACAGTAGCTATGTAGAAAACATAATAGAAACATAATAATCAGATGCTTCATTTTTACAGTAAGCTACACTGAGTTCAGTGCCTCTGGAGAAACCTAAAACATCAGATACAAATTTGAACAGGAAGTCAATTTGTTTGCATATGCTGGGAAAAATCACAGATACCCAGCTAAGCACAGGAAAATGTGTCACTAACAGCCAGCATTTTCGACTGGGGGAAGATGGTTTTAGAATACCATCATGTTTCTTCAGCTATCAATAGCAGTATAACCAGACTTGATGTAATTAAAAACTGAAATAAGGTTCTATTAACACTGTTGTATGTCAGTTCTGCTCTTCTGCCTTTCTTGGCATGAGTTGTGCTGGAATTGCCTTCCAAACTATGTAACATTGGCTTGCTTGTTTTCCCTGTTACATAACCATTTCTAAAGTTTGGGGAAGTGCTGTGATTCTTTGACCAGGCTGTCTTTTTTTCCCCACTCCTGATGTGCATTAATTGAAGTGAAATGAAAGAACTGCTTCAAATTATTTCTGGCCTCTTGGAAAACCTCCCCTGTGACTGAAATTGTTTTTTCAGTGCCACTTGACTGTTTCTGTTAGTAGCAATGGCCTTGTTCCACACCTGGGTTTCCTGCTTTGACTGTAAGTCACCTAGACAATCTCCTCTTGCAAGTTCCCTTAAGTTGGAGAACTGTCCCACTGGGATGTTTGGGGTTTCCTTGGTTGACAGGTGGGTGCTGCTGGAGGGTACGTTTCCCACACAGGCACAGGGGAGCTCTACCTGCTCCCAGTCAGCACGGGGATTGGAGAGGTAACTGCCAAAGGCTTGGTTTGAAACGAGGCTCATGTTAGCTGGGGTTGCCCTGGCAGTTCCTCTCTATCAACTTGAGTTAACAGATTTGGGATTTGTCCCCTTGGTACCATTTAAGAGACTTTTTCCTACAAACTGTGTGGCCACATAGATGTTTCTGCATTTACTGCTAGCAAACAAGGTAAGCAAGTGATAAGCAGCTAATACCTGATGCATCATCCGTAGGTGCCTTGATTGATCCGTAGGTCAGGCTTGATTATTTTTTTCCCTAGCACAAACTCGCGTGTGGCGCACTTGGAGGAATTACGACTCCTGCTGTAGCAGCTCTGCCGTCCTGCAGGGAAACTTGGAGCCGTGCAGTTTCCCCTGCCACCAGCGGGTGCCTCCCTCGGCACTGCTTAGTGGTGTCTCCAGCTGCCGGGGCAGAGGCTGGAACGAGGGGAGAGGAGCGGATCGGGTCTCGGGAGTTCTGCCGGGGTTTATTGGTATCGCAGCTTGGGCAGAAGTGCAGAGAAAGCTTCCAGGACTGAGCTGGTTTGCTTAACGTTACTACTAGTGGTTTTCCTAAGAAGGAACTTGGTATAATCAAGCCTTAAAAACATGGAGCGGAGGAACCAAGAGCTGTTCGTTGCTTGTTTTCAAGGACTGATGGAGTGTGTGGTGTGCCTACGTCTTGCTGCGTGCATCATGGACACAGACCTGAGCGCTCACCCAGGAAACCGAGCTGTGGAAGAAGCAGCTTCCTCGTGCAGCTGCCAGGCTGGCGTGCGGGATGCACTTGTGTTCATTGGTACTGCTTAGCCCCTCCCAGCCGGACCAGTGGGTAACAAAATGGGAATTAGACTCTTAAAGTTAGTCCAGAACTTAGCGGAGATACAGATGTCTCCACTTAGCCTTTCTATTTTTGTACCAGCTCTACTGGAATGTTATAATATTATTGTCACTCCGAGAAGAGAACTTGTTAAAGAAGTATTTTTCTACCTTAAAGAAGAGCTGCAATATTTAGCAAATGCCGCAGAGCTGGAAGGACAGCTTCATGGAAATGGAGTTTCTCAGTCATTAAGGAAGTTAAAAGCGTTTTGCACTATTACAGCTTGGGGTAATATTTTTATGATAGGAAGTTATTTTTTCCCCAGAAGGCAAATAAGCTGAAGTTAAGGTGTTTTGTTCTTTTATTGACTTTGGTTTTTATTGAGTTACACTGTTTCACAATGTCAGAAGTATTAATTGAACTGGATAAATTTTCTTCAGATGAAATTGAGAGCAGAGAGGATTCCAAGTCAGACTTTAAGGAAGGCAAATTGAGTGATTTATGTGCCGATTATCATGGTTTTCAACTTCACTACTCGCGTTCTGCACCAGCTGGTAAGCCTGCCTTTATATAAACTGTTTCCTCAGCTCTGTGTTCATTGACTCCTGTAACATGTGAGTGAACTATAAGACCAGATGAGCTACGCGGCAGTCTTTGCTGTCACATGTATGCAATCTGAAGTTGTTTTTACTTAAGATAAAGGGTGGAACACACATGCAAGCAAACACTTTTCAGCATCATCTGAGTGCTCCAGCATACAAGGTACTGCTAGAAGAGCCCAAGAGGCTGTTACCTTGTGTTACCTGGATGGCAATCTGTATGTGGGTGCTAACATGGTTCTAATCTAAATGCAAATCAGAGCAGCCCAAGGAGCTGTGCTGGCTGGCGTTATGCTTGGTGCAGTGTGTACCTGAGGTGTGCCCTCTGGTGCTTGTGCTGTGCCTCCTCTTTTGCTTTCCTCTGGCTTTATCACATCAGGGCTTGTGAAGTGGAAAATGTGCATGCTATAAGGCTCTTCCATGACCATTGTTACTCATCTATAGCTTTTATTTTGGGGCAGGTGTTAAAATAGCTATATATAGCTACTCTAGCTGATAGAGCTAGAACAACTCCCCCCCCCAAAAAAAAATGTCAATTAACTAAGTGTCTTGAAACTTGAGTTTCTCTAAAAATTCAATTACAAAAACGTACAGAATGTGGCTGTCTTTTTCTAACAGAACCACGGTTGATCAATGTAATCTCATGTAAGTCTTTAATGCCTACTAAAGCATTGAATGGAAATATATTTAGGGAATCCTGTGTAAGAATGACTAGTATCTTGTGGACTACATGTATTTGGACTTGCACTGCTCCTGAGGAATAATCAGTTTTTATTTCCATGCTTATATGATCAATGGAACAAAATGTAAGCAAGAGAAATAGGCAATATCTGAATATATGACACATGTCCTATAACAGGATAACCTGCAAGATCTGGAAGACTGCAACTTCTCTTCAGCTCAAGTAGGTGAATATGGATATAACTTTGACATTTTCAACTCTGAAGAACTTCTGGAACAGCTGGTCCTTAAATTCAGTTCTTGCACTTGAAAATGGACACAAATGCCATGCTATCTGTTCTCTTGCAAGACAAAATATATTGTGCTTTCCTTACTAGAAACTGTTTTATTTTATTTTTTTTTTTTACAACTTGACTGTATTTCTTATGTTGCTTTTTTCATAGTAGAAATGCTTGTGCAATCTGGGGATTTTATGGAAACAGGTCTTTGCAAGTTCAGGAATTGCATTTGTCTGTTCCCTGGGATCCTGCACTGTAACTTAAAAATTACCTCTCCTACCCCAAACTGTCATTAAGGTACTTGTGCCTGCAGTAGGTGATGCGCTTTGCTATATTACCAGAAAGTCCAAGTAATCTGTTCTAGCCTATCTTGTCAATCAATTAAAAAATGACTCTTCAGCTTAAGTAGTGTATTTTTAGTGGGATGGTAACACATTTGCAGGAGAGAGGGGGAAAAAATAAAACCACCTTGTGGGAGTCTTATGCTCAAAATAAGATACTTTTTGGAAGAATTACTTATTGGAATTATTTGTTGCAAATGATATACTTGGGCTGGCGTGATATGATCATCCTGCATAAATGCCTTTTCTATGCGTTAGGGGTTTTTTTGTTTTTGTATCATGAGAAGAATGAGGTATGCTGATGCTTCATATTTCTGATTTGGATGAATGGTTGTGGTCCATGGAATGGAGTGCTAATGCAGTTTCTCTTTCTTTGGAGCTTTTCCTTGATATACTTTGCCAGTGTTTGAAGCAAGCAAGTCATCCGTAGTTCAGTCTTGCATTGGGTTGGCAGAAATCTGAATGAAAGTGGCCAACTTCCATTCGGATTCCACATGTCATTTCCTAAAGGAACTTCTTGATCACCTATAGTTATTAAAAAAAAAAAAAGCTTTTGCTTGTATTAAAATGAATCTGATTTCTTCAAGAACCATCTGTTTCTTAGTAGTGCTGTCTCACAGGCAAAATGAAACCTTTAAGCAATGGAAGCAAGAAACATTTTTGTCAGGCAGTGACAATAATATCAGAAATCTTCCAAGATGTCAACATGCATCATACCTCAGGGTGTTGCACCTGGTTTTTCTGGTGCTGGCTCCTGTGTGCCACAGTATTCTACTCTCTAAGGATTCCAAATCTTTCACTTAGTCTTGATGGTTTTTAAGAAATGAAGTATTTTTGAAAAGGATTTAAAGAACTGTTCTAAAATCATACCAAGCACCAACAAATGATAGCATAAAGTATAAAACATTAGAACTCAGTGTAAACCTAGAAGAAGCATTAGAATATTTTTCTTCTGCTCACATGCATTGAGTTGTTCTTGAAAAGTAATTTATCACACTTGTGTCGTGACTTATGTACAAAACAGAATTCAATATAGAAATACGGTCACTTCAGAGAAAGCCTTCTCCTGTAGCGTGCCAGTTGTTTAATTATAAACATGGCACTCAGCAGTGCTAATGCAGAAAAATGAATTGTCTGATGAAGTAGTATCCTGAAATAGTGTAATGTTATATAAACAGGAAATGGAATTGTCATTAGAAGGCCTGATGTTTATTCAGAGTTACTGGACACAAACTTCTTAACTTTGTTTTTTGTTCCTGGTTTAACCAAACCCTTATCAATGGGATATAAATGTTCAATTGTTTTCCTATGCAACTCTTCTTAAATAAAAAAATATATATAAGCTGATTTTCTGTATACCACTGTCTTCATCACTGATGCAGGTACCAATTTCGAGGCATATTTATTTGGGATCTGCGAGTATGTCAGTAATGTCAATATATTCTAAAGTAATACCCTAGAATGTGAGGGACAGTGTTGTCAACCTTCGTGTGTTCTGATTTTTCCACATGGACCATCTTGATGGTTTGATGACTAATAGTGTAATATCAAGACTGTTTCAAAAGACAGAATTTTGAACTGACCTTCTTTAACAAAATGCTTAGTTGACCAAGTGAAAGGCCAATGTCAACTGATTGCCATGGCACTAAGGTCAGCTGAACTCTGAGTGAAAGCTTGAATGAAGCAGACATCCTGCAAACACATGATAATGTTGAAGCTGATGGTTTTTAAAGAGACCAAGCAATCCTTAAGAAAATAAAGTGATTTTTTTAATGTAAATACCTTGTTAAAAAAAAAAAACTTCAAAGAACGTTATTATTAACACATGATAACATGAGATAACGTGAAGGCCTATGTTGCAGATAGAGCAATTTGTCTTGACCAATGGGCACCAGAAGGTTATTTAAGTAAAAGAAACACAGAACTAGATCTTTGATCTAGACCTTTTGTATTTGCAGTTCAGAGTTCTCACAAGAAGCAAAGCCAGCCTCTACTCCAACTGTAAATATTTGTTCAGGCTTAAACCTTATCACTGATAGGTGCTATTCTGTTTCATTTCACTACTGCGGAAGTGACTGGAAACATGCAACCTACAATAACGGCCTTATCTACTGATTTTTGTTTTATGACTGCAAGACAAAAAACATTCTCAAGCATTTCTTGACTTACCTTCTAATATGTGCCAGAATGTGTTTTTTGTATAGCTTTCTCATGAATAAATATTTTTATTAAATATCAGCACATAAGCATAAGTGGGGTCAGAGTACAGCCCTCAGACCCTCGTGAAATGAGAAATGTTCTAAATGACACGGCTTGGACTCTTTGACTTCCGTCAGAACTATTGACTTAAGAAGGAATGAAACATCCAGGCTGGGAACAAACTTCATTTTCTGTGATCCTCCTACTGATGAGTGTTTAGGGGAACACACCTCACATTACGATAAAAATGCAATTTTATATAAGTTACTTCCATGGTTGGCCTGTTTGTGTTGGCAATCCCCTAGATACTTAATGCAGACATCAAAGGATCAAAACCAGGTATCCAAATCGTAGTGACTGACACGAGTTACTCTTGAATACTGAAGGATATATTCCTGCAAAATGCATTGAATGGTTTTTGTGGCAACAGCATAATAGGATGCTCAAGGAAAGGAAAATGTGAGTTAGTGGGTAGAAAAGTTAGAAATCAGTAAATGCTTTCAGTAGTTACCAGTTGGGCAGCCAGGACCATCGATGTTATAGGTGTGCATACACTATAACAACTGTGTGTATTTCAGCAAAGCTAGAAGACTGAATAGCCTTTGGGAGTTAATAAAGCAGTGCTAAATGAGCAAACTTCCCTGCAACTACCAACCCCTCTTTTCATTTCTGAAATGGTTATAGGTGGGACTAGCAGACTGAACTGAGTGCTCTTTATCATCCCTGTACATAACAGCCCTCTAAGTAACCTGTCTAGACAGCTTGCTATACCACTGCATCAGAAGAGCTCAAAGTGGACAAATTGTAGTCTCACCTCATAAGAATGAAGTCATATTATTTATGATATCAGCTGAAAGTAGAAGGCAGAGTGGTAGATCCCTGTCTTGTAAATGGAGCATTTCCTTTTACAAATTGAAATATTTAGTAGTTCAACAATATGAAATATCCAAAACCTACATGTTATATATGAGTTTCTTCTGATTGCAAAGCCCGATGTGAACATAAATCCTGCTTAACTATGCTTGACAAAATGTTTCCATCTCCACTGGATCATCAGAAGAATCCTCCTAAACTAGCATTTCCTATTTCTACAGTTTACCAAGTTTTAGTTTCTGAATCAAATTTTCTCCTTCCTTTTTTTTAAATTCTGATAAGTGCTTTGTTTGCAGTGCAATGTCCAGAGAACTGGATAAGTAAGGTGTAGTTTCCTGCAGATGTAAAAACACACAGGAAAAACAATTGAAAATACACCAAACATGGGAAACCATGTCTAATAGTTGCAGTGCAATTGAAGGTCTGTATATTAAAATAAATTCTGGATGAAGCTGCAGCCTGTTGTGGAATCAGAGTTTGAAACACTTCCACTAACCCAATTTTTTGAAACTATGCAAACATTTGTAAAATCAACAATTGTAACAAATGATTACACAAAGCTTAGGTGCTATTTTATACTTTCTCACATTTCTTCTTACACAGTAAGAGGTCAAGGAGTGTGATTTTTTTTTTCCCTTGATATCAAGAAACGAATGAAATCTTGTTCTGAAGATCAGTGTTCCGAAACCAACTTTCTGTTTGTGTCACAGCAAACCACTGCTTTGCTGAAAGGCATCAAGCAACATAATGATGTCAGAAATAGAACAGAAATGATATTAGTCTCTTACCCTCAATGCAGCAGTATGTATTTCATTACTTATGGACAACAGATTGCTACATACCTTATTCGCCTTTATATTGAATTCAAACTTTATCTTGGAAACGAATGTTATGTCCATGTCATTGCTCAGTAATAAATTCTCACTTTGAAAACAAAGCAGGTATCTTGTGTAGGGATGTATCTTTTGTAGGGATTGTAGGAGAAGGGAAACTAGGGTAAAAAGCACCTCTGTTCATGTATTTATGGAGGCTGGAACATTGCATAGAATGCTCTAAGGCTTTAGTACTGACAACAGTCAGTCTTACTATTCAGCCTTAAGATGTACTAGAGGTACACATGGAAGATAGTTCATTTCGGCACTGCCTGCTGTACCAAGAAGTTGATTAATAATGTATAAAATAAGCCTGTGGCTAATGAATAATTCAGAGATTGTATATAAGCTGAGTGTACTGAGGTATTCACCTCTGCCCCCGGGGGTCATGACATGATCCTCACATAGCTAGGATAAATGGAAACTAAGCTGAATATAGAAACTTAATTTTTCCCCGAGGCATCATTTCTCTTCTGTGCTCTTCCTTCCTATAATGAGCTATTTACTTTTGGTTCAAGGGTGGGGTAGGTTAACTAACTCTAAGTAAAGTTACTTTAATGATTTATAATCACAGGTTTTATTTCCCAAATTCCCTCAGTAGCAACAGACGAAATATGTCTACATAAAGAATGTTACCCTCACAGGTATTTCAGGAACTTTGAATTTTTTGAAAGGTGAAGTCAACATTTACAAAACATCAGTATAGGCTCAATAACCAAGGTCAAAAAAATGAGAGTAAGAATCAAGCCTGAGCAATCTTGTTGTAGCACACTACTGTAGTCAGCTTTTTCAGGCTTCGGATAATGAAACACCTGTGTTTTGTTAGCAGAAGTGAGGCTATGTTGGTTTTCTTTCTTGTATTCTTTACACAATGAGTTTATATTGACAAATGGGTGTCCAGTATACTATAAGGACGCAAGAAGACAGCACAGATGGTGGAGGTCACTGTCATATTTAAGGTCTCTTTAAAAATTTTAGGGTAAGGATATATCTTTGTATGGTACTATAATAGAATGATGTTTTGTGACTTCCAAAAAAAAAAAAAAAAAAAATGAAGTTTGTGAGTACTATAAACAGAGTAAACATATTAGTAACTTTGGGAAGTTATTAATGTATCAAATATGTTTGGTAAATTCTAACCTAGATTAGAGATTAGTAGCAAGTTTTTCACTCTGAGGGTGGTGAGGCACCAAAACAGGTTGCCCATGGAGGCTGCAGATGTCCCATCCCTGAAGGCATTCAAGGGCCAGGTTGGATGTGGCTTTGGGCAGCCTGCTATAGTGTTTGGCAACCTTGCCCAGAGCAGGGGGCTTGAAACTAGATGATCTTTAAGGTCCTTTTCAACCCAGGCTATTCTATGATTGAGTAATGCTCTTCAGGCAAGGTAGAATACATTTGTATTTGATATTTGAAGCCTTACTGTAAAGCTTGACAGCTCTGTCTAGACAGCATGCAATGAGGAAACAAATGATGTCAGTACATAATCTATCAGCTATTGCTTAGAATCCGTTTCTGTTTCTTTTATCTTAATAGAGGGGAAAAAAAAAAAACAAACAAACTTGGGGTTCTGTTACACCACCATGAATATACAGACACTCTACCAGTTTCATGTTCCTCTAGACCTTAATATTTCTTTATATACTATGTCCTCAGTTAATCTGATTCTTTTTAAAATAAACTTCCTGAAAAAACATGTTTAGTAATATTTAGAAGGGACATCATGGGACAGAGAGAGAGAGTTATCTGTGCAGGCAGATGAATGTTATAAATAGAAAGAGCTTTGAGTGGTGCTGGAAGAGACAAGTGTGTTTTTCCAAGAGCACATGGTGAGAAAGAATTTGGCTGCCTATTAGTCTCAATCCTAAAATGTTCTGTTTAGCTGGTAAAATAATAAATTGAGATGGTATTTTTAGGAATTAAGCATTTGTACATGCGAAGGTATTATTAAGTACTTAGGTCTCCATCATATCTATGCTTTGACTTCAAGGAGATGTGCTGAGGCATGTTACTTAGATACAAATACAGGCATCTTGAGCCAGTGCAATTATGCCAGATCTCTTGAACTGTGTATAGTTTGTGAGGATGATCAATATCAAGTGTCTGTTTTAACTCTTTGACTGAATGCTGAAGGTGACTATTTCTAAAATACATACATCCTGTTCAATATTAAAATTAAAGAGCTTGTACTTCTTTACAACAACAAAAACAACAGCATCCTAAATTAGATTATGCATCGTAAGTCTTTTAAGTAATAGCCTTCCTTATTTCTCTATTCTTTTACTTCTATCTTGCTCTGTAATGCCGTGTGTTCTATGGAAACTGATATTGTAGTTAGCTATTAACTTTTCTGTCAGAATGTTATTAAAATGAAAAGTAGTTAAACAGTGCTTAGTTAACTTGCTTCCAAGGAACATTATGATGTCCATTGAAACGTACTAAATTGGTCTTACCAGAGCACTGAAGTGCAATCTACTTCCTATAGTACCTTTTTCTTGCATGATTAGAAACGAAGAAATTTCTCATAGTTTTTAGAAAGTAAATTCTCATCTTTATCAGTGTGTTTTTGTTTGTTGGTTGGTTTTCTGGTAGTTGCTTTAATTATCTTTTTCCTTAATTATTATTTTTCTACCTCCTTTTCTGTCTAGAATAAGGAATAACAGCTCAAGCCAGTCTTTCAGTCATCATGGTTATGAAGGTTGCTGGCAGATACCAGACAGGGCTTAGCATTGGGACTGTGAATAAGAGGTTAAAACAAATTTCTTCTTTCCTTACCTAGGCATTGATAGATGACTAAAGAGTGGAATTCCCTGAAGTCATTAAAATAACTTAGAGCCTATTCTGCAAGCTTTTTCTCATTTCATCTTGGTATATCTTTGCCTTCTAAGTTCCAGACATTTTGATGTTGACATTCCAAAGCTGCTCCCACCTCTTTCCATTCAAAAGTTTTCATTTCTGCAAGACTATAAAATATTAAAGGAAAATGCTCTTGTGGGGGATATTTGTTTACTCCATCTCTCCTTCACTCCAACATCATGCTGCTGAACCTGAACAAGGAGTCAGATGAATTATTTAAGTGAACCACCATCAAAGTCCTGTGCTGCTGTGTCACAGATTTATGCTCAAGATTCCTGTTGTCAGATACTATTTTGCTAAGGGGTGAGATATACGAGGTATGTGTGGCTTTTCTCTAAGGTTCCCTGCTAAGAGAAGCTCTATTTGCACAGCTTAAGAGAGACAAAAATTAATGAATAGAGGCCCTCAGCCTGGAGGCCTTGCCAGGCCGAAATGACTTTTTGTTCAATGGCATTTTGACACTGGATTGTCACTTTTATTTTTGGAGAGACAATTCCTGATGTAAGTCAATCAAGAATGTAATTATATTCATCTGTGTTTTTTTTAAATTACTGTCTTCAAAAAAATGCACAGACTGGAAGTTGTGTTTGAAAAAAACAAAGAGCTATTGAAAGAGAGAACCTAGTTTTGCTATAACGTTTGTGTTGGCTGGTCATTGTGGCCCTGTGGAATGCCTGCTATGAGGCTCTGATGGTTGCTGCTTATTTCTATTGACAAAACTTAATATTATTTCAGAAATAAACAGTAGTAAAAATAGCAAGTATATTCTGGGTAGCACAGAGATTTTCTTTCTTCCTGTCAAAAAGAAAGACAAAAGTTTGAGTTACTCAGGATTAAGGAACTGAGTGTGTGTAAAATTAATGCCCTTCTGGTTTGTTTATCAAAACCCAGCAAGACCATAAATCTTCAGAAGTCAAGGATCCTAAAAATTAAGTTGAATGAAGTTTATTCCGAATGTTGACTTTTTTTTTTTTTTCTTGAGAGGAACTTGGCTTTGTCCTCTGAATTTAACTAAATGATGTAACATGTTTTTATATTATTTTCCTTGTTTCTGGAGGAGCGGTTCTGTCATTAGTAGACACTTTTCACACAGGATGTATTTCTGGCTTGTTCATTAACGTCAAGAAGGAAATAGAGGGGCACTGAAAAGCATACAGATAGGTGTCCCATTGATAGACATTCTGTCAGCCTCAGATCCACGTAGGCTTAAATACATTGTATTTCTTCCCACATTCTCTTATTTCTGTTTGTGTTATCAGTTACAGTGGACCTAAACTTGCTAAGTGCTACTTTTATTTTTAGGAAACCTTTCCACACGTTTTCTTTCTGATTTTCTTTGTTTTGCCAGGAAAGCAAAGTAAAGATGACTTGGGATCTCTGGCGGGAATTGTTATGCTTTTCTGTCCTTGATAGGATTTAAAGGAATTCCCTTACTTACGTCAAAAGTCCACCTCACTTGGTATCCGGTTTCTGGCGTGGAACAGTATCTCCCCTTACAAAGGAAAGGAGAATAGGAACACATCCTGTTGGCCATGTTTCCAGAACCTCCTCAAGGATATCCTACCGCATGATCAGAACGAAGAGTGATGAAATCCTGCAGGAGGTATGGCACCCAGCTTGAGAATATTAGTCGTCAGCCTCACACGTGCACAGTTTTTGTCGCTTGAGACTGAAGTTTCCAAATCACTGATTTTAGCTAGTTCAGAACTGGGATAAAGTGTGCTTAAATGGGCTGGGGGCAGGGGAAGACCTGCTAAAAAAAAAAAAAAAAAAAAAAAGATCCTCTTATGATGTACGCTGAAAAGCCTCCAAACTGATTTTGACTCTCTTTTATGCAAATCATGTTTCTCATTTTCAGCTGGTCTGTTTCTCTCTCTCTCTTTGCTCAGGGTCAGAGAATGTTCTCTGACTGTCTGATCAATTCTCTGTTCTGTCTTCTGATTAATTGAATATACAGCACATGAAACAGTCTTCCTCTCTTACTAAATTCCTAAGGTTTTTTCTTGACCTTTGCATAACTAATCATCCGTCCATCAAATTTTATTTGGTTTCATCTCACTTATGACTTTTCATTTCACATGGCATGTCTGGATTTATTTTTAACATTTGTTTTCTTGCTCATTCCTTTACACCTCTCACATGACAACTTACCCAAGTATATCATAGGCTTTAAACATCGGTATTCAGTCTATTTCTTGAAACCAGTTGTCTAACTGTACCTTATTTTTTTAACCACTCTTTTAATACTTTAACATACATTGAATTAATGTTACTTTCCCTTTCTCTTCTGGTGCCAATAGCAAAATTTTACTGATATTATTTCTGAGTAAAAAAGTAAATTTATTCTCTCCTTTTTTAGGTCTACAAAGCTGTACATTTATTTTTTTTTGGGGGGGGGGGGGAAGGGAAAAGAGGGAATAAGGAAAAGATTTCAAAATTGATATTTTTAGACTTTTTTGGGTGCAGCTGACAAAACTATACAAGATCTTCTGTGATGTATGCCATCTATATAACTTTAAATGTCTTCAGTGATAAGGAAACTGCTGTTAGGCAGTTTCTGGAAAATTGAGGTGTGAAGAGATTGAGGAGTCTCAAATCAAAAAAATAAAATAAACATTAAAGTTCTTTCTGATTTTACACAGAATTAGGACCCCTTAGCATTTTTGGGAAACAGGTCCTGATTCATTTGCCTAAGCCCATAAAGCAGCTGGGAGATCTAAGTTCTAGAGAGCTGCTTGTGGGTTTTAATATACATACGTCTACATAGATGTATTTTCAGCTATTCCCAAATTATATTATGAATTTGGTGTGCTATATAATGCTTACTGGATGATCTTCAAGAATAAAATGTCTCCATAACAACATTTTCTGCCTCTAGGCAGCAAAAATAGTTTGAAGGTATTCATGACCCCTTCTCACAATGTCAAATATACATGTGGAATCAGGGTATACTCTGATAAGTACAAAGAGAAGATCACTATTGGAGTTAGGCATTTTTATTTCTAGGCAATAAGCTGATCTTTCCCATTCAAAAATAGGCACGATAAAGAAGAACAAGGATTCCTGCTAATGCAAGGCTGAATTCGCTATTGGTTCACAGAGTTACACCTGTTTGCTTCAGATGAGGAATCTACCTCAAACTCACCATGCAGGAAAAAAAAAAAAAAAAAAAAAAAAAATTTTAAAAATTTTAATCCTGTAGGATATTACCACAGGGAAGTTGAACTGTGAGCAGAAAATCATCTGAACAATCAAGTGAAACACTTCTGTGAAGTGACTTAGGGAAGTAAAGAAAGAAAATTGAAGTTTAATCTTGTCCTGGTTTCAGTTAGCACAGAATTAATTTTCTTCCTAGTAGCTGGTGGAATGCTGTGTTTTGGCTTAGGATGAGAAGAGTGCTGATAACACCCCGATGCTTTAATTGTTGCAGAGCAGTGCTTATACTAAGCCAAGGACATCTCAGCCTTTTGCTCTGTCCTGCCAACGGGCAGGCTGGGGGTGCAGTAAGAGCTGGGAGGGGACAGACCCCGGACAGGTGACCCAAACTAGCCAAAGGGGTATTCCATACCATCTGACGTCATGCTAAACAATATATAGGGGTGGCTAGCCGGGGGAAGGGGGCCGGACTGCTCGGGGTTAGGCTGGGCATCGGTCAGCGAGTGGTGAGCAATTGCATTGTGCATCACTTGTTTGTACATATTATTATTATTTCCCTATTATCACCATATTATTATTATTGTTATTATTGTTATTATTATTTTGTTATTATTATTTTCCTGTCTTATTAAACTGTCTTTATCTCAACTCACGGGCTTCACTTTCCATTTCTCTCCCCCGTCCCAGAGAGGGAGGGGGGAGGGTGAGCGAACGGCTGCGTGGTGTTTAGCTGCCGGCCGGGTTAAACCACGACAAATCTTCATAAGGAAATAGTTCTGATGTAGGAAAGTAGTAATTTACTGATACTCCTATACTTGAAGCACCGATCTTTCTGTTTTGAGTAGTAATCATAATCATACAGCAACTTTAGCTATTTGTGAAGGAGGAGATGAAGTGAGTTTCAAAGAGATTTTTACCTTTTTTTTTTTTTTAATTTTAGAAATGCAAATTGATTTCTCTGGAGGGAGGAATGCTTACAGACAGCTTTGCAAAAATGATTTGGTAACTAACAGCCTAGAGTGAAAAAAATGGTATAGCCTTTCCTCCTGAAAAGATAAGGGAGTGAACCAAGGAATCTCTTAGATGTGCCAAGCTTGTGACAATGTGATTTTTGAAGAATTTTATGTGGTGAATTGAGATGTTGTTAAAACCTGGAACAACTCACAGTGCATATATACATACGTTGACTTCTTGGAGAACAGATTGGGAAGGCGACCACTTGGCACTGTCAGCGCTCCTTTGTTCTATGCAGCACACGCAATGTGAGCATGAAACCAAGGTGTGGGTGCAATTGAGGCTTTGGATTGGTATCGGCAAATCATATGTAGCAGTGTGTGAACGTTTCCTTTCGCCTTTTGAAAAGATACTTAAAAATAAGGCATAAAAAAAACAGATGAATGTTAGAAACGTGAAGCTACTACACGTTCCAAGTTGGCATGTGAGCTTTGTTCAAACTGTCCTCCAAAAATAGTTCTGATGATAATGCCACAAGTTTAATGATGCAATGAAACTCCTCTCTGCCACTGCACAGAGCAGGGCAAACATTTTCTCATTTATCTCTTTTTCTTAAGTAGTAGGAAAAAGCCCTAAATATGTTCTTTACACCTGAAAGAACACACTATCTCCCTAGTTATTTAGCAGGCTTCTGCAGGCTTGTCCTGCAGCACTGGCTTACAGTAGTAAACAATTGCGATTTTCTTTTATGATGGCTACTTGCTGTCAGACTACCTGAGTACAACCCAGACCTGAAGATTCCATTGACTGCAGAAGCAATATTAAAAAATTGAAAGGGGACATAAAGAAACACAATCCTGACAGTGTTTAAAAACTTGAAATAATTGTCATGAACCTAATATGAGGCTACAAATTTTGGTAGAACTTGTCATCCAGTAGTGCATTTTCAATACAAAGCCAACTATAAACCAGCCAACAACTTTACTCTAACAAGCATCCCATCCAAGTCAACTCCAGAAGTATTCATTCCTCACTCTGAAGACTATCAGATGTAAACAAAAGCTACTGCACAGCACTTTCTTAAATGCATTTTGGAAAAGCTATTTATATCAAATCAAGGTCTTGAGTGTTTAAAGTCAAGATGATGATTTTGTTCCCTAGATGGAGTTTCACTCTCGTCTCATTATTTTCCTCTTACTGTTACAGTATGAATTATGTTTTGACTTATTTTATAACCTTACAAAAATAAGAGGAGGACCAAAGAGCAATGCAAACAACTCTTTTTGTTATCAATAGCAACTTATTTGCATCTCATGGTAGAAGACTGAGCTCCTGAAACTGCTGCTATGAGAGCATATTCTGGTAGTACATTGCTTACACTGTGGTTTAGTATCCAGCACTGTCTAAAGCTGTTTGTGCTTCTCTTCTGCAGTGTCATGTATCTAAAATTTTCTATGAAACGGATACTGAACAGCCTGACTGTACCAAGTTCTTTGTTTTCACCCTCTGTGCTGGCACACACCAGCACTGACTCTGAGGCTGCTTGTTTGAGAAAGCCTGCTTTCTTAAGTGTTGGCAGCATAACACGAGGATATGATGCAAGTTAAAATTGTGATTGGTTTGAACGTCAGTTAATGCTTAAATGTCTCCAGCAGCTTATAGCTTCATTGCATCAATATACTAGAACTATACATCATGAAATTCACATACCTTCATTTGTTATTCCTTCCTGAAAATCTTAAAAAAAAAAAAAAAAAAAAAAAAAAAAAAAAAAGTCAAATATTACAAGGAGTTGCAAAATAAATTATCACAACAGTGTCTTTAAATAAGAGTTTAAATCAGCAAGAAGTTCAGATAATGAGTTTTAACTTGGCCATGCTCTTGCAACTTACATGTAGGCTAAAATCTGATATCAGCATTTTGAGGTGTGGTTAAAATTAAGCACCAGACAATGCAGTAGAGAGTTGTAAGCTTAGTCATCCATAGTTTGACAGCTTTTTGTGAAAGTTTTGTTCTGTGAAAACTAATAGTGAGCATCATGTTCTTCAATGGCAGAATATGGATGTTTCCTGACTAAAGCTTTTCTTTTTTTAAGTATATTTAAAAAAAAAAAAAAAAAAAGTAAGAAAAAGTTTATAGATTTGGGAGGAAGATAACTTGTTAAAAATGGCCATTAACAAGGGCAACTTCCACCAGCAATGCATGTTAATTGAGTCTTTGTCATTCTTGACACTTTTTTCATTATTATAAATGCCTTTGCAATTTTAGCCTAGACACGGAACAAAGATTTGTGAAATACCCTTGAAGACAATGGCATATTTTAGTGATTTTAACAGCCTTTTGAAGATTGAACCTACAACTTAAGTTTTTATTTAATTAAGAAACCTTGATATAAATCATTTCTTTGTACTCACTGCATTTTGGAACTTATCTCAAACTATCAGAAACAGTAACACTTCCACAGTAAGAGGGGGCTTCTGCATCTGTGTTAATGAGGAATGTTTCCCAGTATTGGGATTCTGAAGAGATGGGAGGTATGCTATACTGCTGCAATAGTTAGAAAATCTCTGAAAGAACAGAGAAAGTCAGCTGTGCAGCAAAACAAAGGGCATTCTGATCCACATCATTCACTCTGATGGCATTTGTTGCAGAAACTGGATGTGGTAAAGAATCATAGAATCATAGAATCATAGAATATCCTGAGTTGGAAGGGACCCTTAAGGATCATCAAGTCCAACTCTTGACACCGCACAGGTCTACCCAAGTTCAGACCATGTGACTAAGTGCACAGTCCAATCTCTTCTTAAATTCAGACAGGCTCGGTGCAGTGACCACTTCCCTGGGGAGCCTGTTCTAGTGTGCAACCACTCTCTCTGTGAAGAACCCCTTCCTGATGTCCAGCCTAAACTTCCCCTGCCTCAGCTTAACTCCATTCCCGCGGGTCCTGTCGCTGGTGTTAATGGAGAAAAGGTCTCCTGCCTCTCGACACCCCCTTACGAGGAAGTTGTAGACTGCGATGAGGTCTCCCCTTAGCCTCCTCTTCTCCAGGCTGAACAGGCCCAGTGCCCTCAGCCGTTCCTCGTACGTCTTCCCCTCCAGGCCTTTCACCATCTTCGTAGCCCTCCTCTGGACACTCTCCAACAGTTTCATGTCCTTTTTATACTGTGGTGCCCAGAACTGCACACAGTACTCGAGGTGAGGCCGCACCAGCGCAGAGTAGAGCGGGACAATCACCTCCCTCGACCTACTAGCGATGCCGTGCTTGATGCACCCCAGGACACGGTTGGCCCTCCTGGCTGCCAGGGCACACTGCCAGCTCATATTCAACTTGTTGTCTACCACGACCCCCAGATCCCTCTCTTCTAGGCTGCTCTCCAGCATCTCATCGCCCAGTCTGTACGTGCAGCCAGGGTTTCCCCGTCCCAGGTGCAGGACCCGGCACTTGCTCTTATTGGACTTCATGCGGTTGGCGATCGCCCAGCTCTCCAACCTATCCAGATCCCTCTGCAAGGCCTTTCCACCCTCATTCGAGTCCACAACTCCTCCAAGTTTGGTGTCATCAGCAAACTTGCTCAAAATGCCTTCTATTCCTACATCCAGATCGTTTATAAAAATATTGAAAAGTACCGGCCCTAAAATGGAGCCTTGAGGGACCCCACTGGTGACCGCCCGCCAGCCTGACGCAGCCCCATTCACCATAACCCTTTGGGCCCTGCCCGTTAGCCAATTGCTCACCCACTGAACGTAACTAGTGAATAAGAAGTGACAAGATATTTCTTCATCTTTACTGCTTCTGACTAATATATGTATTTAGCTTGGGCATAAGTTAATATTTGTAAGGGAAATCCTCAGACTTGGCTGTTGATGTCAGAATATCAACAAATTAAGCAGTATTAAAAGGTAATTTTTGAATCATTGACGTGTGATGTACTTTTCACATGACATGTAGCGTAGTTATTGACACAATGTACATGGAGAACTATGACATTAGAAGGCCTTGTTATAACAAACTTTGCATTTGAAGAACACTGCAGAATGATGTGCAATATGTATAAGCTGCCAACGTGGTAAGGGGCTAGCTTAGCTGAAAAACATTTGAAAGGTGAATGACTTGTGCAACTGTACTCTGAAATGACTAGGGCTCAGTATGACGCAAACTTCCTTTGACAGAATGCACTGAAACAAGGCTGCTCTGCTGGTATTGTTATTTCTATAATCTCATAAGTCTAAGAAACCATTAGTAGATGTGATGCTGTAAATGGCAATTGTGCTAACTGCCTTACATATAGGTATTTCTACAGAGCTCACGAAATGGGAAGTGCCAAAATAATGATCATACTACTACTACTTCATCTCTACCTATACTTGTTACAAACATGTATTTGAAACCTGTCTATCTTTTAAGGAATAGTTATCGCGTTTTTATTTTTTTCCACAATGACTACATTTCATACAGCATTCAAATAGGACATCTACACAAACCGGGAGGCAATGCATAGACTTAGTTAAGGAAACAACTGGATCGTAAGTTTTCACTTCCTTGTTTACTTTTCATCCTTTTCTATTTGGTTTCTTTCATGCAGTTTCTGGGCTACGGATAAACTAAGCTTCTTACTGTTTCTGCATGTGTAACAGCAGGATTGCACTCTTCGCAATCCCGTGTCACCATCTGAAATGTTTATATTGCTTGTCTTCAAGGCTTGTTTCTTGGGTTTGGACTCATTGACAAAGGACAAGTTGTGTTCTCAGTGCATGTTATTTGGTATGATTTTATTTCTGAATATATTTATTTCTGAAAGTCATACACAGAATAATTGATGGTGTTCAGGATGGCATACAGAACCAGTATAGTTTGTATAATTTCTACTACTGGCAATAATTTGTACTAATGCACCAGTGATTGATACGGAGGTTATAAAGTTTCCACTATTTTCTTAACTTGGTAATAGTGCTGTTATTGTTGCACTATAGAGAAAAGTTATAGAGGTCATCTGTAGTTTTGATATTTTGACTTTGATTAAAAGCTAACTTTTTTTGTGTCAAACTGTAGTAAATATTGGAAGTCAAAATGCAGAGTTTTCCAGTGGCTGAACTTTGGTAGCTCAATGTGAACTGGTTAGGACAAATGACAGAAAGCAGTTATCAAGCTACTGTTGATGGTGATGGAAGCACATCTGGAAACATGACACTGGAAACATGAACCCACAGTTTCAGTAAAGAAACGAGTCTTACACAAGACTGGTAGACTCTGGAATCAGTCATTAAAAAGAAATAAGCATTGTGTCACTTAGCTAATGAAATATATTGCTTATTTATTTTTGATGCTGGAAGTCCTCTTTGATTTGCGTTACTAAAAATGGCTGTGCTAATATGTGCTAATATTCCTCTGAGACATTCATCCTCTGTTCTTATCATGCAATCCTTCTGTAAAACATAAAAATGATTAATGCAGTCTGAGGTTCGTGGCTAATTTCTTCTCATCCTCTGTATTCCTATATCAATAACCTCTTTGACTCACATTTTTTTCTTCATTAACGTGATGGAAGATTTGTACCTTGAAATATGACAATACCGATCAATAAGTACTGGGTAAAATGTGCTTTGCCTGTTCTTATTTCTGTGTTAGTAGTACTGTTGATTAATATTTATTTTTTTCTGTAAAAGGGTCTTGTGACAAGAAAAAAAAAGTTCAATCTTTTCTCTTTTCTCTCTTGAAACTTTTGAACAGGAAGTTTCATATTCAGTTTATCTGCAGTACGAATAACATTTTCCAACAGGCCATGTTTGGACTAGCTAGGTAGGCAATGTCCAAGCCAAGAAGTCTAACAGTGAGAAGTGTTATTTCCCTGCCTTACCCTTAGCCTAAGAGTAGTCTAATAAACCTGAGGAAACTACCTCCACCGAATGGAGGGTAGCAACTTAAAGCAGGATTTTTAGTATTTTCTCCTATTAATAATACTCCTGTCCTCACGGTTCATGTGCCATTCAGTTCATGTTCCTGTGTTATGGTTCTCACTCATCTTAAAGAGGACTTGAAAGAGACAACTGGTGCAGTTGTTCAACACACTGTCTTTAAAATGAAGAATGAAAAGGAACTTG
Source organism: Anas platyrhynchos (assembly GCF_047663525.1). NCBI lineage: Eukaryota > Metazoa > Chordata > Aves > Anseriformes > Anatidae > Anas > Anas platyrhynchos. The sequence continues at coordinate 56,300,106 of NC_092591.1, forward strand.
GACTTCTAAGGATATTTTGTTTCAGCAAAATATCTTTTTGGACCAATTCTAAGTCTCTGATGTTGCATATAATAATAATTGTATAGTTAATAGAAATTAAGTCTATTCATGTATTTGGTTTGAAGTTACTTAATCATCATGATCTACAACGTAGAAGTTTAAAGTAGATTTTAACTTTTAGCCTCAATTATAATTGCTAAAAATTTATTACATATTCAAAATGCAACTGTTCTGCAGTTGTTGGAGGTAAAGTGAATGTTCATCATGCTTCTAGTCAAGAGCTTTTACTGTTCTCCCTGAAAACAAAACAACATCTGTTTTTGTTTGAGTTTGCATAGTTTGGGTGTTTGACTTCTTGAGAAATATGCACCAATCAAATATTTTCAGCTTTAAAATGTCTAAATAAGCAAGCAACAAGGCATCCATGACAGAGAACTGGCATTGTTACATGGATAGGAACAATGTCTACAACTTCCAGTGAGATGAAGTAAATTATAAGTAAAAATAGTCCTTTTCAACTGTACAAAATTAGGTCTCGGCTTTTTCTCCTGACTTTAATCTTAAATATTTGTCGTACTGTATGGGAGTCTGAGAAAGATATTCAGCTTTGATTACTTATCTTCACATCTGTAAATTGGAATAAGATTCTCTATTGCTAAAATGAGGATGCAGAGGTATGAAAATCAATTAATTTTCAGAATTCTGGATAATAGAACTGTGAAATGTTGGTTCTTTATGACTTCATACAGAGGGTTGTTCCAGGTTTTAATACCTTGGCTTTTTTGTCCTTTACTAGAGAATGAAAAAAAATGTAAAGGTATGTTTTGCAGAGATACCTCTGATCAAATGAAGACCATTCGATCTATTATAAAAATTATTATCAATTTAAAAAATATAATTTTTTTACTCTTCATCCTTTGTTATCAGTTTTCAGATAGTATTATACAGAGGTGTTAAAAGTAAAACCAAACAATAGTACCAATATGGCCTGGGGGCCAATTCAAACTATATTCTCTAGGGGAAGTAACATCTCTATCTGCACATTATTCATGACTCCATGAGTTTTCAAATGCATTTGTGAAATAACCTGCATAATCTTGAGCTGATCGGGAAAAATATTGTTTCTTATAGATTTCTAAAATAGCTGCTGTTTTTTGCTTTGACAGGTAGCAGTTTGGGGAGGACTAGTAGTAAATCCAGGTATAATAACCACTGAATAAAGAAAACAACAAAACAAAAAGAAGATAAAGCTAGATGTAGAACTAATTGAATGAAAAATTATTGTTGATTTTTTTTTTGTCAAGAACCTCAGCCTATTCCTCTAGTAGTAAATGAAATGTATGAGACTCTTTCTCCAGAGTGAAGTCTAACTGGTAGAGCTTGGTCGATGTGTGTTTGTAAGGTCTTACGTGCTTAAAAAAGAAAGAAAAGAGGGATCTCCTATTGAGTCGTAACATTAATTCCGTGGCATGCACATAACACAGGAATATCTCGTGGTATGTCGTGGGTCGTCATGAATGCGTGTATGCCGAAACAGTCCTGGGAGAGAAATACCCAGCGGTGAGATCAGGCAGCACTGTGCACATGATGTGTTTTGGTGTGGGAGCAGGATCTTTGTGTGGAGACACTGTGGAGACAGCGCTGGCCTTTTGGAACTAGAGCACTTCTTTTGGTGAGCCCGTCCCTGCAATGCAGATATCCCTAGTTCTTATTAGTCCCCAGAGCTCGGTAGGGCTGCAGGAAATGGCAAGTATTACAGGTTGCTAAAGCTGTCCACATTTCCTAGCTACAAGTGGCCTGTACCAGCCACCCAGGTAAGGGCATGTGGTTCTTTGACTGGCCCAGTCTCCATAACGGAGTGGTAGGAGAGAGAGCTCACCTTAGTGAGATCTGCACCCCTTTTGTGCCTCCTTTTTCATGTTCTTGTAAGTAAATTGGTTACGTCAACTACTGTTCTCTCAGCTAGCAGCCCTTACAGCTCTGATAGTATTTGTAGGTTAGACATGAAATTTTGCTATAGCCAGATTACATACATTGAACCCATATATTCACAACAATAGCAGAGGGGAAAAGGTTTCCTTGAAGCAGATGTAGCTTGCTTGCACTGCCATTAGTGCAGTGGCTGGCCCTTGCTTCCACTCGGGGTCTTGGAGGTTTGGTTACAAGGATGATAACCTTACAGCAACATCTCAGTGAGTCAGTTTTTGGTGGTCATTCAAGGCACAGGAAACACTGAATAGACAAGTCTAATCTACACATTATCTCTGTCTACTGCATATGTTCTACCTCTGTAAGCAGGCAGGTGAGCTTTGCCATTGGAGTGGGTCCAGCGAGGCCAAGTCCTGCACCTCCAGCATCCCCTGTCCCTAGGGTATGCCAGTCAGCAGCCTAGGCATGTCTTGGTCACAGAGTTGGAGTTAAAGCTTTTACTTGATTTGGTCTTTTAAAGTTTATCCATTTCTTTTTGCAGTAAGTGGACATATTGTCAACATGAAGCCATTTGCCTCACTGGCCATATGCTACAAGGTAGACACCCCTTCCTGTGTGCCTTCTCTATCCCATGTTTCTCAAGAGAAGTCCTCATTCTGCACTTGTTATTGTCAGTCCATGTTCTTGTCCTAGAGCAAGAGGAAAACAACGAGGATTTTTCTATAGCTTTCAAGAATATAATGAGGATGATACCAGGACTGTGTCTGGTTCTGTCTTGAGCCTATGGGGGTCTTTGTGGAGGATAAGGCATCTCCTGGATAGTGCTAAGGGACGAACTCAGGAAAAAGTCACTGGCATGGTCCCATTGAAATTAATAATTGGTAACCACTGAACCATGTTAACTTCTGGATTGTGCAAGGGCATTGTTTGGGAGCACCATGTTGGCTGCTCAGTGTGCCAGAAACCTTTCGTTGTAATAAAAATTGTAATAATTTATTACATTCCACATTGCTAACAGTATAAGGGCAAAGACCATTGCATGCTTGTTCCCACAACTGATTTGCTCGGAGAGAAATGGCCTCAGACCTTTGCCATGTGGAAGCTACATAGAAGACAGGCATATGCAACCAAAATGACATTGACAAGTATTACTTCCATGTTCAATTCCTAGTCTAGAAAGGATAGAGAAAGCAACTAAAACAATTGGGTTTTGCCCTCTAAAAGTTTGCTCGCAGGACATGCAATGTTTCATTTTACGTGCTAAAAATTTATTTTGTAGCACGCAGCAGTCTGGAAGGGGGGAAGGGGTTTGTGTTGTTTCTGTTGTTGTTTGGGTTTGTTTGGTTGTTTTGTTTGTTTTTAATCAAAACCCCATTTTCATAAGATATATATTGTTTACAGCATTTGTGACAAAACAGCAAGACCTTGGGGAAATAGATCTCAAAATGATCTGTTCTCCCAGAAGTTGCCAGATGGGATTTCTTCTTGGGGGATTAACTCCTTCCTCCTCCCTGTCTTCTCTTTAAGATAAGTGCTTCCTAAACAGTCTGGGTAGTTTGACTGCTAAACTCTACTACTCATTGAGTAATAATCTGTCTTGTACTAAAAGCTTGCTTTAGGGATGGTCCCATATTTTTGGGAAAAGCTTAGCCATCTTGTTTCCAGAATTTCAAATCTAATGTTTGTGTTCATTCCTGTTACACAATGGGTTAGATGCCAGAGGGATTTAATTAAAATTATTGTTCTTTACATCTTTTTAGATTAAAGTGGATTGGTCTGATTTTTTACTAATATCCTAGTCTTTGTTTAAAGACATCTTAGTTCTCTACTCCATGAACTGGAAAACTAGTTTGTTTAACCTGAAAGCACAGTTTCCTGAAGGGTAAAAATGCAAACTAACGCATTTACATTTACATGCCCTAGGAATATTAGATGTTCGTGGATATTTAGATGTTTTGATCCTTCCACTCGGGCTCATCTTTGGGCACCTGAATAACTTCAGTTAATCTCGCTCCTATGTTGGAAAATGGAGCTGCATTATGTGTTTGGGGGACAAGGACAGGGCAGTTAGATGCTGTTAGCTACTGCTACCTACTCTGTTAGCTGCTTATCTGTACTACCTGCTGTGCCAAAATGAAACAATTCCATTGATGATCTTGTCTGTGATCTGAATGTGGACATGACTGATTATTATTGCTCTTCACAAGGTGATTTTCTCAATGTATCTTGTGTTCATTTATTTTCCAAAACTAAAAATTCTTTTTTTTTTTTATTTGTTTTTATTTTGAACAGTCAGCTGGAATCACTTCACTTTAGAAGCTGGAAGACTTTCAGAGAGACTTATTTTGATAATTGTTCTGTAGAAGGATTTGATGTGTTTCTGTTCTGTGTGAGTTTTCTGTTGTGTTGGTTTTTTTTTTGATACTGTGTAATTAATCGATAGTATAGATACTAGTTGAAGTTGTTTCAGGTATATGTACTGTTCTATGGCTGTCTTAATCTCGGCTTATTTATTTCTTGAAAAATCAACATTTGTATTAATTTTACAGTGATTTCACCCTACTTTCATGTGTCTGATTCTTTTGGTAATTTTTTTATTGAGGTGAAACTTCCTTATATCCACCTGAAGTGGGTTCCTGGTTCGAAAATCTCAGATCCATCCCCCCCCCCCCAAAAAAAAAAAATCTAAGTGTCATAAGCCTTAACCATTCTGAGTCACTCTTTGTCAAAGCTCTTTTTACCTTTTAATGGCCATAATTTATAAATTGAGTATCTGTTATAACTTAGCATGATCATCAGGTGGGTATTTTTTATCCCACTTTGATTACTATCTTCAGCTGTCTTATTTTGTGCTGGTGTATTTTGGTCACATTGAGCAAGGAAGTTTTTGACAAAATGTACACAGTTACTTTATCAAACAGACTACATGTATAAACTCAGACTTGTTCACAACTTCATAGTGGCATTCAACTTGATGTAAATATTTATACTGACAAAATGCGTAATATACTTTGGCCTTTCAAGGTAAATGAGACAAGTAAATTCTGTGAAGAAGATTTTCTTAGCATTTTGGATATAGGAGAAGGTAGTGCCTGAAATCCTATTAAAATTTGGTACAGGAGAGGGAACTTTTCTGGAACCTTTCAGGAATCTTTCACTGCTTGGATAAGAAAAGGGGATAAAAACTACTGATTCTGAAAGGACTGATTAACTATAGACATTGCAATGAATAGATGTTTTCCACCTTTGAAATGACAAAACAAGTAAAAAGCAAGCAAGGTTTAGAAGAATAGGTGATAAAAAGTAACCTGTAGGGATAGCAGATTATTTCTATTGCAACATTACAAAAGCTTCAGTTGTAATACTATGAAACAGATGGATGAGATGGGAAGGTATAAGAACAATAATTTCTTTTAGTAATTTTTCATTTTGAGAATAGTTATCAATATGTACACATTTTCCAGGGAGAGTTCAAATTCCAAATACTGTGAAAAACAAATTGTCTGATAAAAATATGTCAAATTTTGGAGTAAGTGTTGACAGAAACAAAACCAAAGGCTTAGAGATAAATGAAAGACTAAATGCAAAGTATGGTTTGAAAAAGGTAGATATCAGTAGGTAGAACTTTTAGGTTCTACCAATTAAAACAATGTTTCTGCACTTAAAATATTCCATGTGAACCAACACAGGAAATTAGTAGTTAAATGAGATGGGTAATCCCACTTAGTAGAAAAATTGTAAATGCTTAGATATGGCTTGAAAGAACAAATGTTGCCAAAATTATGTATGGAGTTGTATTTAAGCATTATTGCATGTTTTATGTTGAATTTAAGCAACATGTTTAAAGTAATGGAGTAACCTTGCATTTCAAACTGCCCATATTAGGAAAGCAAGAAAAGGGGACTGTTTAACTTTGTTTTCTCTTTTTCAAATTGCTCCAAAAATCCAAATTACTTACAAAGGTAAAATGTAAACAAGCTTTTTGTCTAAGAAGCAAAATTGCATTTTTTCTATAAATTAAGTAATAAAAGGAGGAAATGAGAAACATGTTAACAAACACAAACTCTCCTTGAATCTATGTAGTATGGCTACTTCATATAGCAAGAACTCAGTTGTTCCCTCTTACATACCAGTATTCCCAACCAAAATGAGGAAACCTAAACTAAAGCCTTTCTGACAGCATATCGTCTTTTTTTTTGTCATACAATAAATCTTCTGTTCCAAAGCTAACATGTTTATTTGAAGTGCTGTTGCCTCCAATTATATATGATTATAGGTAGTTAGTTGCTGGCAACAGTCCCTGTATTAAGAAAATGGGTTTTATATGTTTTGTCTAGTTCACTATTCTTAACCATTGGTCTTTGGAGGCCCTTATGGTCAGCCATAAAAACATAACTGGCAAGCACAAATAAAGTGATGGAGTGAAGATGCTGGATGGACACTGGTCCAAGACGTGCAGGTTCAAAACTGAATATATTTATTCTTACTCTAAAGTTTCCTTAACTTCAGTTTGGCCTGTGGTTCTGTAAGTCTCATAGCTGTCTTTGTCAGAGTGAATTTTTTTGGTTCCCTATTGATACCAGAGTAATACTTAGCAATACAGGACCCACAACAAATCTGAGTGTTGTGTTAATCAGTTTATAGTATTAGATGTTGAGTATTGATGAAAGCTTGATTTTATTCAAGCCTTCGAGTGTTTATTGAAAATAGTGCAAAGTTGTGACTTCCAACATTTTGATGTGCACAAATGAGGAAGGAAGAGTGGAGCAGTTTATCATTTTGTGGTGATATTCATACCAGTTTTGAAAACTTAAATATCCTTCCTAGGGCAAGTTGGGGGAAAAAAAAAAAAGTGTAGGCCCTTTGTCTGAAGAAGAGGAAAATGTTTTTCAAGCTGAGATTTTTTTTTTGTCATCCTTTGTTTTGAAGGTGAAACAAAATAGTAGAGTGATCATAGTTTATGAAAGAAATTGTCATCCTATTTATGAATGTGTTCCTTTTTGTTTTGCAGTAAGACTTTTTTGGAGAAGGTAAAAATGTATTTATATGTTTCAGTCTAATCTAAATGGATCTTTCTTCACAAGAAAGCAATTATTTTTTTTCATGGCAGAAAAAAAATAATTATCCAGTTCTAGAGTTGCTCACTGTGTTTCTGTTTTTTTTGTTTTTTTTTTTTTTTTTAAGTGATTTGGTTTCTTTGGTGTTTTTCTGTTAGTTTCATTTCTAGTCTTTTTTGCCTAAACAGTAATTTCACCAGCAATAAACCAAAATGTTGTTCATTAGCACATGGTGCTTTTGCAGAAGATTGAAATCACATCTGTAGTTCTCAACTTGGCTAAGGTTTGTCCAGGATTAGGTAATTACCTTTATAAAAAGGACAGGACAGCACTTTATCACATCATGTCATTCCTGTGTTGCAGTAATTGCTTTCCTGGTTCCTTTAAACTGATTTTTAAAAGCTATCTTTTCTCATTTATGCTATCTTTTGTCTTTCAAATACCATTTAATGACAAGTGAGGTATTTTAGGATATCTATGCATCAAGAAGACTCACAGTTTTATAGTTCAGAACAAGTTTCAAATTTAAAAATGGCCTTTTTCTTGTTTTTAAAGCTTTTTCATATGATTATTCTACAGTCTACTGTTCTGCAATATATTTCATCTACTATAAGGAAGTATATTTCATTAATTGTTTCTGTGGTAGCCAATTTCCTTTGCAAAAGGGATTTCAAAACTGATGTTATGAACCTCCTGGCAAATAAGTTATACTCAATACCAGTTGTTTTTACAAAGTAATAAAAAGGTAATTTTCAAAATGTTAAAAGGTATTTGAAATCTTTTTGTGCTGTGCAGGACTGATTTTCGTGATTAAAAGCTCAACTTTCTTTGTTGAAGGAGTTGAAGACTAAGGGATTTAAGGGGGAAAATTGTTATGGCTATTGACTACCTTGAGACTGTTTTTGTGGCTTTTGCTATTTGTGTTACCTTAGAAACATAAAAGCTACTTGAAGAAGGACAGACAAGGTTCACCAGGCTGCCTAGATGTCACCTCTGCCACTGCAGGGTTGACCTAATATTTCCCTACTGCCCCTGCCCTTAGTTCTTACCCCAGGAGAGACCTTGACCAGAGATCACTGGCCTTTGGCTATTTTCAGGTCTCTGGAGTCAATGTGAGGGTAGCGCAGAGGAACAAATAGTGGAACTTGGTCCTTCAGAAGTTCTTCCTGACTTAGATGCCAGAATGAAATAACCAAGGACTCCTTGCAAGGGTGTAACTGAACTTGGCTTGATAGATGTCATATTTCAAAAGCCCAAGCCTGTCAACGGTTGACAAAATGCCATATCTGCCTTTAAAATAAACAGAAACTCTGCTGTGTTTAGTTCTTGAGGGGAAGAATTGAATACAATTAACAGTTTATGCATTATGTAAACCACACGTTAACCTTTTAAACCAAAGATTTGCAGACTTTAAACAGTTTAGAAAATTTCTCAATAAAATTATCTGCTTTCCTTCACAGTATACAGAACACAGAATTTTCTGAAGGGAACTGTGCTTTACCCACACACTTGCAGCATGAGCTCACCAAACTGGGCTCTTCTGTGGCTGCAAGAATGCAGGGCCCCTGCTGCTTCTTCCAGCTGCTGTCCCTGCACAGCTTGGTACTCGGGCTGTCCCGGGGACAGTCCTCTGCTGTGCTGGAGCATCCCTGCATGCTCATGGCAGCATTGGGAAGATTTGAGATGGAAATACAGTCTGCTACAAACCATGCCCAAGTGAATTCAAACCCTTCAATGAACTTTGGATCAGTCCCAATGTACATAAAGCAGCCAGAGATGACTGATGATGGGATGGAAAACATTAAAGAAATCCCCTGCCATCTGGTGTTGTAGATGTCTTGCTGCCATAATGTCCTGCAGAATCCTATGTGTGTTGCCTTTGAGAGTAGGTGTAAATATTGTTCTTTGACCTGACTGTTAAAAGATGTGATTACATTTGGGAGGAAAGATGTAAGAGTGATCTGACCAAGATATATGTGCAGAGACAAACCAAGAAGACTTTACTTATAAGTAACCTGTAGTTATTATCTATCAACAATTACAGCTTCAAGTTAAGTCTTGCAAATATTTGTTAAGTAGCACTTCTTAGCACGATTTTCCAGATGAGATTACATTAACTTCACTTTATATTACTACACTTCCAGCAAGTACTATTCGGATTTTAAAATAAAATCTCGAATCTCTTTGGCTAATGTAAGCATAACTGTTTATAGAGTTGAGCAACAGAAGGATAAGAGATGGAGTCCTATAGGCCAGGTTGCAGAGGGTGTTGGGGTTTTGTTTTGGTTTGGTTTTTGTTTCTTTGTTTTTGCTTGGGAAAGTCGTTATGACTTTACTAATTAATCAGAGAAATAAAATAAGAGGAAGGATCTCTCTGAATTAGTTAGAAAATGTATTTCCAAACCCCAGTTTTATGAAGATTGATTGCTACTTTGTGCTTAGCCTTGTCTCAGTGTTTATGAGCAAAAGACTCATGCATACAGAGGAATTTCAAATACAGAATAACATGAAGACAATTGCTAAAGTCATAATTACTTCAAAAATTAAATGATTTTGTTACTACCCACATCACGCTTAAAATACTCATTATAGTACAGAAGTGTGGTGTGAAACAGCTAACGTGACCAACACAAATTTGCACTACATGTTCTTGAAAAATGCCAAGCAGTAAGCTCAGTAGCAGATAACTTCTACACATTTCACCACACTACATGCTTTGAAAATACAGGCGATTTATGCTGTCGTTGCCTTTTTTCCAATGAAGAACTGTCTAGGAGAAGTAAAATGTGTGATACAGGCCAAACTAGATTTTTTAATTATACATTTACCAAAAAAATACATATGCATATGGAACAGGAAATGTATACATATATTCCTGTAATGTGTGTCAGCAAAATGTTTTTAAGAACAGCAGTTATTTCCTTTTACATACCATAACTATTGTGAAAACAGATCTTCCAGAGCACCAAAGTATTCTGAACATGCTGTTGTACTGGGCCTGTCTAGGAGTCTCAAGATTACAGTAGCAGGTTTCTTAGGAAAACCTATTGCACACAAAATGCAACAGTTAAAACATAGGCAATAAAACATTTGAGGTCTATTTTTGCATTTATTTTGAACTTTGCAGTTTGCATCATGTGATAGGAATGTTAATTCTGTGTAGGTGTTCATATGCATGTGTTCACTTACCCATGCACAGCTATCTGCTTACAGATAGTTATGTGGTCAGTTAAAATTTGGAGGGAAAATGTTAGTTTTTATGGCTCTATACCAAGAATTTAATTTTAACACAGCTACTGGTAGAGTCCACCTAGGTAGAATATAGCTTTTCCTCCAGAAAAATAAATAAATAAATAAATAAAACACAGCTCCTCTATTGAGAGCAGATTGAAAACAACGCTTTTCTGGAAAGCTAATTTAAGAAAATAAAAAAGGGCAAGACAAACTCAACTGTAATAGCAACTAGATACTGTAGTACCCATCTGAAATATGGGAAAATGAATTTAGTGTTACTTCTATTCCCCATTCAATTATTTCCAAAGCATCTTCATGACTATCTGTGTGTCAACTGTTCTGAGGGGAGTACTCTACTCTTTTTCTCATTAGAAGCTTTCTGCTGATCTTGAGAAATGGCATACAGCAAACTTATCAAAACCAGTGCATTCTGTAAAATGTTTAAGTTCGGGCAAATAGTCATTTTCTGTTCATCAAGGTATTCCATTAGAGAATATCCCAACAGTTCCATTCGCAGGTAGTTTTAGTGTTTAAAGGAGATGCATCAAATGTTGATATTTTCCATTTACCATTAGGAGTGTAGTGTATTTTCTTATAGTATTACTGAATTCAAATGATAGGGGGTTGGCTGATTGTTTTAGATCAATAACAATAGCGTGATTTTTTTCTATTTGCAAAAATACGTAGTTAGTACGTCTGTGACAGTCAGAGACTACATTCAATTTTTAAAATAGTTATGCTCAATTTTTGTATAGAATTTGTTCTGCATGGTACTATTTTTAATAACTGAACTGTAGTATGCTATAAAGATGTGTGCTTGGATTGTGTGTGCAGTAGTACTAGAGGAGATCTGTGCTCTTTGAAACATTTTGGGAAGTGTTCGGGCTAATCTATGTTAAATTATAACTGTACCATATAAGATGAGTGGAATGTGACTGGGCGGTAATATTTACTTAAAATTTTATATTTTGGTTGGTCAATCCTCTGAACTGGCTTTACGGAACAGAGATAAAGATTCACTTAACTTTTTTTTCTTTTTTAACACCAAGTTCTTGGTATGTTCAACTTTTTTTCTGACCTCAGTTTACACACAGCTGTACTATCTCCTTATTAGTATTTTTAGGTGAACTCTTGTCATCTTGGATCGAAAGTCAAGTGGCTTGAAACTTCAGCTCAGATGATCCAGAGATATGGAGGGGAAATGGTACAATATGTCCTCCCATTATAATTTGCTGGTATTTGCGATTCAACAGATTTATTGGAAACAAAATAAAGTTTATGGGAGCTTAAAGACTGCTATTGCAAATAGCACTGTAAAAAACCTTCAGTGATTTTAATTGTTCTTGGAAGCAATGAAGTCACTAAACTTGGTATTTCCTCTAAGAAAATATTATGACCTCAGGATAATGTCACTAGAACTATTCCATTACTTTCCAATCCCGTATAAGGGAAACAAAGGAAAACTAAGACCAGTAGTATTATGTAAGATATCCAGACTAAAATCCATTCCAAATGCATTTCAATACAGCAAAGCATTCCTTTCATCTAGTCAGTGACAATTTGAAGTGAAAGCTGCATAGTTTTTTTGAAAACCATCTAAGCAGTGTCTGAAATGTTGTAAGCAATGATAAAATAGGATTTTTTTTCCCCCTGTTACCAGCCACCATAGAGTTCAGTCTGTTTTATGTTACACTATAATTTAGCAACTCGGCCATTTCAGGTACCTTTTCCAGTGAATAGAAGTAGAAACACTATAAAATCCTGCATGGTAAAATTTATTTCATTACTGTTTTTTTAGGTGATATGTGAAAATTACATTTTAAGTAAATTGCATTGAAATGAAGACATTGATGAAACAGAAAAGATTTCCACAGATAAGTAGTTATTCTCTGCATCCTTCATTCAAGCATAAAATGCCTGAAGCATAGCAGAAAATATTAGAAATATTAGTCAAATTGAGCCTTGCACTGTGCCTGGATAATAGTGGATAACTGAATACAGAGCCTAGGAGTTTGCATGAAATCACACAATAAGATAATTATAAGGATAACTCTACTCTTTTGATGGCTTAATTCATTCAGGTTTAATAACAGCCATGTTAACAAAAATGAAAAACTAATGAAAGCTCTGTATTCATCCGTCTGGCAAGATGCCAACGCTTTTATATAGGAGAACAATTGTGCTGTATCTTGTTAAACATTCTGGGCCTAGTTTTCCAGCGTGAAGGATTTAGATTTATTTTTATTGCTTTAAAATAGCATCACTAGAATAATATATGTAACTCAATTATATTTCCCTGTCTTGCAACCTCATTTAATGCTTTGCAGTGTGTTGTCCTTTGGGACTTTTTAGATTGCTGAGTCAAACTGTGATGCTGTTACATTTCAGATGCTTAAATGAAGATACTGGGAAAATGTTGGTTGAGACAAAGATTATCTCAAAAAAAAAAAAACTTGGGAACACTCGATGCACACAAAAATACTGTAGGAAGTCTTTACCTTTGTGCTTATTCTGACTTCAAATGCATTTTACCTTGTTTTTTTCGTGTCCTGGTTTCAGTTAGGATAGAGTTCATTTTCTTCATAGCAGCTGGTATGGTGCTGTGTTTTGGATTGAGGATACATATTTTGTACATAGTAGTAGTATCATCATGATTATTTTCTCTCTTTTTTTTTTTTTTTTCCTGTACTATTAAACCGTCACGTTCAATCTCTCTCTCTCCTTCACCTCCCCGTTCCCCAGGCTAGGTAGAATAGCTCTTCAAAACTTTTGAATACCCTTGGGATGTTCAAACCAGCATGTTCTTATTGTTAGAATGGCATCCAGAGATCTGTCCTGAGGCAGGATAGTTGTGAGTGACATGGAGTGTAGGAGGATATGGGCAGGCACCTAGAACAGTGGGCACATCCAGTGCTTCGGAACTTCACTCCTGAACAAGTGCAGAATCCTAAAAAAAAAAAAAAAAACAATAAAATAAATGGAAAAATGCTTGAAACATCATTCTGACAATTACAGAGTGATACAGATCGCTGCAACATGCTGGGTATTGGCCTATGCTTACTGAGCCACAACCAATGCCACTCTAGCCCCTGCCTGTGACAAGGAGCCCTGCAGCCACTCCAACATGTGTGACAGACCCCAAGGCTAGGCCAGGGAACCAAACTGTGCCAGTATCTGTTGTACCTGTAGGCAAGATGAAACAATGAATGAGAAAGTCAGGTTGTTTAGAAAGCAAAGGAACTTGTTCTCAGACAGTGGAGCAAGAAGTCAAGGCAGGCTACTCCAAAGCAGATGGACTCTCGGATGAACAGGAGGGCAGAAGAAGTTACTATAAAAGCATCAATAACTATCCAATGCCTAAACCAGCATGAGCTACAAGATATGTGAAAAGATTTCAGTCGTCTTCCAGGTGAGCTTATTGTCACAAGGCTGTTGTGTTGCTGGGATAGCAGGGCCAATAGCCTGGCTGAGGAGAAGCTTTTTCAAGAGGTCCACCAAGTCAAAAAGAATGCTTGGGAGAAGCTTTATCAAGAGGTCCACCAACTTAGGGCAGCTGTCTGAGAAAACCACTGCTTCAATTTCTAGTGGGCAGTCCTCCAGATGCAGTGATGAGTACTATGACCAGGACTTAGGGGATCCTGCCTCCAGCCAGCAGGAGGAAAGGAACAGTCAGACTTATTAGACTGTGTGGATTCAAGGGCCTTGCATGTCAGACCCAAAGGAGTATAAGGCTTTGATAGACCCTGGTGCACAGTGTATTGTAATGCCATCCAGTTATAAAGGGGCAGACACGTTTATATTTCTGGAGTTACAGGGGGATCCCAGACAGAAGGGTGAGTGAACAGCTGTGTGGTGCTTAGCTACCTTCTAGGTTAAACCATGACATTTGTTGTTTGTTTGTTGTTTGGTTGGTTGGTTGATTTTTTATTTTTTTTTTTTACTTAAGATACTTTGGATTTCTTATTGTATTCATCATCTGATCTCTCCCCACAAGTTACTGTTTTAGATTACCTGATGTTCTTTTTGCTTAACCAATTCTAATTATTTGATGCAAGGTGACTGTAGTACAGTTTCTATTCAGGGATTCCCTCTGACCTCTTCCACTTGTCCTGGCCTCTCATATCAATTGCAGGGTTCTCCTTTCAGTTGTAGGCTCTGCATGGCAATATTTAATTTTCCCTATCGACCAGTTCCTGGCACAATCACTCTTTTTTGGCACTTGATGGATGTAGGTATGCTGTGAAACACAGGCTCACTTTTTCGTGGAAGGTCAGCACTGTTCCCAGCACATAGCTGAATGGAAATGGAGAGATGAGAGATGGCTGCAGGCCCCATTTCCGTGATTAATGGTCATGTTTTCCTGGGCTACTTTTTAGTTTACATTAAGTTCTCCAATATTTAAAAGGGAGCCGTGCATTTTTCTGGGGTTATGCCTGGATGTTTAAACAAAGGTTAGTTTCCTCTTTCTGATCAGCTTAGCTTCATCAGTTTTATGTATTACACTAATTTCAGTCACTAAAGAAGGTAGAGGATTTGAAATAGGAATTAATGAGTCCATTTTTCAGCAGATGTTGGGTCTTCCACCCTCAATGCTTTTGCTTATTTCAGCAACTTGTGTATGTTTTTTCTGCTACAGCTAAGTTTCCAGAAGCAAATGTAACATTAGTTTGTGGTGACGGAGTTATTTTATGAAAATTGGTAAATACTGATGCAAGAAGTAGGGTTGTACAAGCTTGCTGAACTATGACAGTGTTGATGAAGTTTAACAGCGCATTACAAAAGGAAAGACTGTGGTCCAGTGATTAGATCAGGGCATCGGGGCTTCTCAATTCTCTTTCCAATGTTGCTACAGACTTGGGTGGCTTTGAGTAAGTCAGCTGAGCTCTTTAGAACTCTGTTTACTCATTCATAAAAATGCTATGATACTGCTGTCTAAGGTAGCTGTGTGCCTCCTGCTATTTAAGTTAAAAGAACTTACCTTATATTTTATACTACTATTGCTGTTAATTAGCAGTGTATTCATAAAAAGAAGATGGGGAGGCAAATTCTGTGTGTGTATATATATATATGTATATGTATGAAACAATGACAAAAACAGGTTATCTGTACCAAAATATCATGATATAACTACATTGTCATTGCAGTTACAGTTATTTAGATAATGAAGTGCCAGTGGCACAGAACTGAAGGTCCAAAGCAATAAACAATAGGGCTATCAAGAAAAATGGTTGTTACTGTACTCTTATTTTCTTTGATTACAGCAGTAGAACCGGTGCTGAGCTTATAACCTGTGAAAGTTTGCCCTTCTGTGTAAGTAGATGCCAGCCCAATTGAAGGGGTATGGCAGAATTCCCTGTGTTGGATTATGTTTAGATTTACTGTTAAAATGATAGGAGAGTCGTTGACTTTATTTGGAGCACATCAGCAAAAACTAAAATGCATCTGAAAGGCCTAGAAAGCCACTTCTATTTAAGTACCAATTAATTTCGCTTTTGCAAATGTGTTTAAAATTTTTTTCTAGCATTGTGTGGTATATTTGTGTTTTCTGATTTAATGCACAGGGAATGTGGATTTTAGAATGATGTCAGTGTTATAAGATGGCACGTCTGTAGGACTTGTGATGCTGGTGGGCATCACGGAAACGAGCAATACCCTGTGGCAGCAGAGCGACATCCTCGCACTCCTCTCCCTCCTGTTCCTTGTACTTGCTGTCAGCTGCAATATGTACCAGCTCCTACGTGCATTGAGCTCTTTGCTGAGCTGATTCAGCTTGCAAACCCTGCAGGCAAGCCTTTTCTTTTGGTTGATGTAGTCATCTGTTAACTAACTGCAGCAGCCCAGCAAGAGGCCTGATGGATGCCAGAGCAGGAGTGTGTGGCTGGAATAGGGGTGGGGTGCAGAAATAAAATGCTTTTTGTGACCGGCTGCAATGACTTACTGCTGCCAGAGCTGTATATAGCTTGTTCTCTTTAAATCACCAGTTTCTCATTTCATGGCAGATGTCAGCATTGACAGATTTTGAAGTCTATCCTGAAGTTTATAAAGATGGTTTCTGTCTTTCATTTTGTCTTCCTCCTTTACTCTTTTATTGAACTGAAATGACTTTCTACTGTGATCATTAAGTAAAATGATAATGCAGGCTACAGTTTAGTAAGTTTCTCTGCACAAACGTACTCTTCTCTGCCTCTTTTCTTCTCAACATCTGTAATCTCTGGAGGAAATCCTGCAGTACATCATCTCAAGTGGGTGGTCAGCCTGCACGTGTTTGAGAGCTCCCAGATTGGCCTTTGGAGGAGGTTAGGGTATGTGCAGCGTGGGCTCTATTGTTCTCTTTCCTTCTTAGATGCTTGCGGACAGCAGCGTTACACAGAATTCAAAATATTTCTGACCATTAACATTTTTTTTCCTACTCCATTGTATTGAATTTATAGCTATTGTGTTTTTGGTTCTTAAGAATTTTCTACATAAATGGCAGGCGAGATAGTCATCGGAATGCTGGGCTATACTTGCTCCCTTTCTGTCTCGTTCCATAAACATGTGGGTTCATCAGATATGACTCATAAGGAGTTGCAGAGTCTGAAAGACAAAACAACAGGTATGGAAGCTTCCTCACAGAAATGTGGGAAGCTCAATTGTTCTTCTTAGAACTGCGCTGTTTCAAAACAAAATAAGAAACTAGTATGATACACTGATATGCTGCTAAGGAACAGAGCAGCTGGCCATTTTCCTTCTGTTAGAGTAGACTGTCCTGAGTTGGATGGGACCCAGAACAATCATCCAGTCCAATCCATGGGTCTACACATGAATAACAAACCCTATGAGAGCATTGTCCAAACGCTTCTTCAATTCGAGCAGTCTCAGTGCCTTCACCGCCCCCCTGGGAAGCCTGTCCCAGTGCCCAACCACCTCTGGGTGCAGAACCTTTCCCTAACCTCCATCCTGACCCTCCCCTGTCCCAGCTCCGTGCCGTTCCCTTGGGTCCTGTCGCTGTCCCCAGAGAGCAGAGCTCAGCGCCTGCCCCTCCGCTCCCCTCGTGAGGGAGCTGCAGGCCGCCATGAGGCCTCCCCTCAGCCTGCTCAGCTCTGAATAACTCCGGTGACCTTCTGCAATGCTTTAATCTCGTTTAGACTCTAATGGCACCTGAGAACATCTTTTCTTGTCACCCTTGAACAAACCAAGGCTGAGTCTAGTGCAATGTAAATCCAACTTGTGGTAAACTAGATCCTGTACTGTATGAAGATTTCTTGCTCTTTGTTTCTTCCTATTTCAGGTCAAAACTGTTCCGCTAGATTGTCTAAAGGAGACTGTGGCAGTTATTTTCTTATGCTTTGGGCATTAACAAAATGCTTATCACTGCTGAGAACTTCTGTTGTCAGTACAGATAAGCACAAAGACGTACAATTTCATTAACTTCCTCTCCAGTTGTTGACTGTGCTACTTATGGCTCAATTGGAAAGAGCGTAGAAGTCCTGCTGACATTATTTGCTTTGTACTTACTTCTTGTCCTTATATATTATCACACTTGCTCTGTATTGAAGAGAAAGCTGAGATTAAATTCTATTCGTACTGAATTAGGAAAATTTCAGTAGTTTAATGTACAGCAGCACTGCCTATCATTGCAGAATTTTGGATCAGGCTATATGTAAAGGTGCACACGCCTTCAGACTTTGTTCTTAAAATTTCTCACATATTTTATAGTGCAACAATCTAATAAAATTGAAGGATTGGTCACCACTATATTCTTCTTCCAGTTCTGGGTTTTAAAACA
Source organism: Anas platyrhynchos (assembly GCF_047663525.1). NCBI lineage: Eukaryota > Metazoa > Chordata > Aves > Anseriformes > Anatidae > Anas > Anas platyrhynchos. Next base: position 56,318,094 of record NC_092591.1, read on the forward strand.
TGTAAGGGTTAGATATGTGCATCTTTATTAAAGAGATCTCTAATATTGCTCCGCCCTTCATTCTACAACAAATACGTGCTTTTCGTACACACGTTTTGTCAAATGCAAGCATTTTAATCAATTTAAAGAGCATTAATATTTTTAACCCTGATATTTCAGGGTTAAAAAGAGAAGGATAAGAGAAGAATATCCTTTAGAGGATGCTGTAGAGTCAGTGAGAGGATGAAATGTTGATGGCACTTTCAGTTTTCTGACAGGATGGTTTAAGTGTGCCGTGAACCTATTGTATGTGACCAGTGTTTCAAATTTGTGCTTTTTGATAAAAAAAAATTGAAGGTCAACATCAGTGTATCATAAAATGCACATCTGTAGTGAAAGAAGTGCTTTTATACCTATCAAAAAACAGTGAGCATTTTGAAGTCACATGAGGTTTTGTTGTACACATCTAAACCCTTTAATAGATTTCATCTGTATACTGTAGATGCTGAGGTCTAAAAATACGTTTGTTCCACAGCTACTGGATAGAAAAAGGACTAAAGTTTTTGGTTGCTGAAATGTACTTTTTCCTTTAATTCACATAGCTTACTAGAGCTGTTCATGTCCTTATAAAGCCAATGAATTTTCTGTGGGATAATACTGCTTGCTTTGAACTGCACAAATGAAATATTGGAGTTGAGATGAAATAAGTGTACCAGAAAAGAAATCAATAGAATCCTGTGGATTTACAGTACAATGTGCATGTGGATTAAGGGAGGGGGGAAGGGGAGAGTTGGAAATAAAGGAGTGTAAGGTGGACGTAAGTATTTCTATTAACATCACACCTTGGAGAATGCCTATCAGTAGGCACAAGCTTTGCTGTTTCCCTGTATCACCAGCTAATGTAGCTGTGTATGCACCAGTGTTTTCTTGTGGTGTAGCATTCAGTGTTAAATGGATTTGTTGTGCTTTCTGTAATGACTGATTGACCAGGTGAATTAAGCGCTTCCTGCTAAACAGTACTTGATATTTGCCCATGCAAAAAATCCTATCGTATGTCTGAGTGGTGTTTAGGATTGCTTTTAGTAGCCTTGGGCCCATGGCATCATCCACTAAGCCATGGATGGCCTCCCTGAGTACTTACTGTGATTTTGTTCCAAGCATTATGGTTTTGCCTTGTTACTGAGTACTCAAAGATTTTAGCTAATAGTCTTCTGTGTTAACTATAATAAAAGCTGTGGCCATTGAGATAGAGAATCTAAGTTTGATAACACTGAATTGCTAATCATAAATAGCAAATGCTTTAAAAATAAGAATTCAGATATCTAATACAGAATTGTTGGCTTAACGTTGATTTGGATAGCTTCAGATATTGTTTTGTCACAATATTTTTCATTTCATCTTTTCATTCCTTACAAAAAAAGGGAATCCTCACTTGTCTGCCAAATGAAGTAAATTAATTTTTGTTCACATCTAGCTTCATTTTGTATTGTTCAAAAACTATTTTCTGTACTCTCTAAGCCCTTTGAGAAGCACAATTGCTTCACTGCATGAGTCTCCAGGCTTTAATCCAGGTATTAGGTGGGCCCCCAAATCAGTATCTACTCAACTCATTCCCAAAACCTCACTTGAGCAAAATACATGATGGAAGTTGTGTCGTTTTATCAGGGATGTGTTCAACTAGCTTAGCAGTTCAATCGGGCTTTGACTGAAAAAAAAAGCTTTTTGTTTGAAATATATTTTCTTTAATAGGCTTGGGTAAGAAAAATCTTTTTCCATTCTACTTTTATTAAAGCAGAAATAACACTGAATTTTATTTTACTTTTCTTTAACCCAATGACTCGGTACCATGATGTCATTCTGCAGTTCCTTCTTTGACCTTTGATTCCATGAATGGTTTATTATCAGCAACGAGTGATGTTATTTCACCCTTTTTTTCCTGTTCATATACAAATACCTTGAACAACTTAAATCCCGCTACGGTATCCACTAATAATTTTTCTGCCATCGTACAATTTAGCCAGTTATTCTTATCTTTTTTTTCCTATCTTTCTAATAGGTATCAATCTATTTAAGGAAAAAGCTCATTGTATCTCATGTATCTCATATTATTTTTTGTGTTTGTTAAGGTGTTTTTTTTAAGACTGATAAATTGTTGAAAGGTTTTTGGAAACAACAGCACACATAAGAGCTTAAAAACTAGTCACATGTTTGTCTGCTTGGTCAGGTGGTTGTCACATGCTTCTCTGCTTCTAGTAGATTTGAGACATGACTTGTATGCTCAAGAACTTTGTTTGTGGTTTGGGGTTTTTGTGTTTGTTTCATTTTTTTTATTAATTACTAATTCGTACATGAGGCTTTGTATCATTATTGGTAAATAGCTATTGTGCAGTATTTCCAGGGTGTACCTGACAGATCTGCTTAAACAGTGGAGTCACCTTTGATATCTTCATATCTGTTACACAGTGGCTGTTTCACGTGATAGGCCACTGCAGATAGTCCTACAATTTCCTATTTATCCTTCTATACAAAAATAAAAATAAATTTAAAAATTGTCATCAGAACATACACTTGTTATTAATTTTCTAATTATTTTGATGTTTCAGACAGACCCATTCCTGAATACTGCTCTGAGCTCTACTTCATTAAGTGTATCAAAGGCTGGGAAATATTGGCTTACTTTTAACAGTTAATTTTTACTATTTATATTTTGTGTGATTAGTCCAGTGGAAAAGGTGGCTGTAAGGCAACGCCTGTGTTAAAGCACATGAATAATTCCAAATTGGTGGAATGAGTGCCCTTAGATGAATGTTTGTGCTCTGTCTATGCACTTCTTGCATTTTTTTGACAGATAAAATTGGTAACCTCTCCACACTTGCAGTGGCTTTATGACACAAACTGTACATCATGTGTTATCCACCTCAAAATGTGATTAATAAAACAAAATAGATATCATACTCCTGCAACCAACTGGAAAAAAGTATTTGGTCATATGGATATAGTTTCAAAAATCAGACAAGTTTCAGAGATTCAAAATTGAAAATAACTCTGGAATGTAGGGGATAGTTCCACCTTTTTCCTTCATTGCATTTATACAGAACAGACACGTACTGAAAAAGAACTGGATTGTATTCTTTTTAGGAGAGATTCTTCCCTTTTCAAAAACGCAAATCTTTGTATATTCCCAATTCTACAAAACCACTGCATGTCACTGTAGAGGCATTAATTTTGTAAGCAGTGAGCAGATAGTGCAAGAGAATGACTGTGCACTCCTGTGTGCTGCTGTTGTGCTGACACAATGTTCCTTACAGAGCACAGATAAAATGTCACTTCTGTTCACTGAGTGAGAGATGATGCTATAAAGTACAATTCGATCTTGCCTAAACTGCTGCTTTACTTATGGGTCAGAAAATGTTCATTCTGGTTTGAATCATGATAAAATAGGAAAGATAGTCAACGTAGTTACAATTTGAAAACAAAGGATCAAAGGGTAAATGACTTGTACGAACGAGTCAGATATGATATACCGTCATCACATCTGCTGAGTCTTCTCAGAGCTCACACTGAATTCATAGAAGTTTACGTGTGCATTTCTGAGCCTTCGACTTAAGAAATTAATAATAACTCTGTTCAGATGGACCAAAATCATTCCCCAAACCCTACAGCTAAATACGATAAGCAAGAAATATACAGCTTTGGGAAAGAATCTGATTTCATTATGGCATGCTATTTTTTGATTTGGCAAGTACTTTCCTTGCTGTGTTGTGAAATGAATTTATAGCATTACAAAACTAAGCCGAGTGTGAAATATAAATGAGCAGTGTATGGGAGTGACACTTCAGCTTTTGATCACTGGTTTTCTGGATTTATGGAAACTCCAAGAGCATGTGTTGTCCATACAGGTAATCAGGCAAATTAGGGTTAAAAAGTAATATCCTCTGCCCTGTAACATGGCAAATCAGATACTCAGGTTTTGGTATTCACAACTGAAATACTAACTAGAGGATTTTTAAAAGATGGGATGTTTTCATAATATATGAGTACATAAACATCCCTAGTAGATCTGGTGGGTTGTGTGTGTGTGTGTGTATATATGTATTTTCAGTTAGACGTACCAAGTTAGTTATTTACTGAATCTAGTAAGTATTTATTTCAGTAATAGATAAATATTGGTTATACTGGTTGGTTTTTTTGTGGTTTGATGTTTCTTTCTGGTGCATTCAGAATTTGCAGGCTTTGAAGAACAAAAAGCTAAATTGGTATATGCACGATTCAACAGGGAAAAAAAAATATTTGTTGTATCCTTAAGGTTAGTCAGATCAACCCAGGATGATGTAACTTTGGCTCCATACTCTTAAATGTCATTAATTTTCTACCTCGTGTCAAGTACAATGAAATCTGGGAAACTGTTTTAAGGTGTGGAACATCTCTTAGCACTGTTAGAAAAGGTGATCAAAGCAATGAGGACTGAAAGGAAAATAGGTTATTAAAGATTCGATATGAGACAAACTGAGCTATGTAAATGTTTGCATATAGAGAATGTGAAAACATCTAAAGCAAAAAAAAAAAGCTAAAATTATTTCTGATATAGAATAAAAATTATCAAAGACTAGGCTAAAAGTATTCTATTTTACCTGTTTTTTCTAATGTTGGTCTTGTCAGTAAGAGTTAAACATGCTGACAAGACTATTAGAAAAACAAAATGTATTTAAGCACTTCATGTTTGAATTCATTTGTTTGTAACTACTGATTTTATTAGTACAACGATTTGAAATGGATCTAACTGAGCATCCTTGAAAATGTTGCTGAACCCACTGGGATAAAAGCAATAGCAAGGTCTTTCTAGAGAGACATTCAGATTAGTTTGCTCTGTGTGGTGCGAGAAGTCTGACTACTTAACATTCGCCTGTGGATTCCTCACTTAATAAAAAGCAAAATAATGCCGGAGGGGAAAAAACAAATACAGCCTCAATAGAGGGAGGAACTCTGTTTTCTGTTACTGCCAGAACCATTGTTTTCTAAAACAAACACATGCCCAGAAAATGAGAATTTTTGAGAAAATAAAAAAGCAACCCAAACAAAGCACAACTAAGCCTTAGCATAATGCACTGTGTACTCACATCCTAAGTGTGCTATGTGATCCTGGATGCCTCATCTAAATTAGAGCACAGCAGAGCCAAAAGTGCAAGGGAGGAGGGAAATGGCTAAAAGCAATCAGACAGGGAAAGGACCTGACAACTAAGATCAGATAGAAGGTGATGACGGGAGGGATGCAGTTTTTGATGTTACCCAGGCATTGGAAGACGCACTGTGACAGGACTGAACAAGCAGAAATACAAAACAAAATGGGAAAGGAGACACTTTGCCTTGCTGCCATGTATTGTAGAATTCAAGAGACTTGAAATGGGATTAGATAAAGAGGATATGTTGGGACCACAGAAAACCTGGTACTGATATGAGAGAGCTGCAAGCTTCATGCCGCAGGAAGCTGGCAGGCCTTGCTAGGAGAAAAATGATCTCAATCTGAGCTTTTTCTGTATACTGTTTCCAATATCTCTGTGCTGATACCCCTCATAAACTAGGTTAGAGAGGCATTTTCCTGAGCCAGCATGCCCTTGGTAGTCAGTTGATGATTTAAGCTGTGCTAGATCAGCATGGCAATGGCAATTTCTGTAAGTCTCGTGTACCCCAGTATCTTCCAGTCTCTCAGAAAGCCTGCAGTGTCACGGTGGTCATTGGAAGACATTTGGCTGCCCCATTGACTCTGTGTGACTACTTCCTCACAGATGGATCCAGATGAAATGGGGGGGGGGAGGGGGGGTTGTGCCATAACCTTGTACATACAATGCAGGATGGTTGATAATAGCATTTGTTAAGGAAACCCGGGTACTTTGGAGATATACAATGCTTAGGTGAGGAATACCTTAGGAATGCTTTTTATCTTCAGTTACATGTGAGGCAGGTTATGTAAAATGCTACCACAGATACCCACATAGAGTTCTGCTGGTTTTTTTTAATGGAGGTTTAGTTGTTCAGCTGCAACATAGCCTGGATGCCACGTTGCTCTTCTGCAGGCGACAGCAAAGGTGAGTCAACTGCTCCTCGCTATGGACATTTGTGAGAAAAACACTGTGATGGAGCTCTACGCTTCCATGTCAGGCATTTCAAGATTGGTGAGCAAACGTGCCTGTAAAGTGAGGAGAGTTTTATGTCTTAAGCTGCACGTCCTTCTATTTGACATCTTAACTCACAGCATTCTGCAGGACAGAACCTGGGCAGGAAACCAGCAGTTCCTGGGTTTTCTCACTAACAGGGTAAAGGGAAGCATAGATTCAGAGCAACAGAAGATGGGTTGGTTTTTGGTTTTGTTTTCTGCTTTGTTGTTTTGTTTGTTTTTCTTACCAAGTAAGCCCAAAGCTTTCTTGAAATCACTGCAAAGGAAAACAAATTTAAATAAGCTTTAGTTGCAATCAAGACCTCTGCAACCTAGGTTCTCCTCATACAGAAGATGACTAGCAGTTGCTGGTGTCCAAGGCAACCCCACAGGCCTTTTCCTTGAATAAAGGATTCTTTTTCAGAAGCATATTGATGTAATTAGTAATATATACAAAAATAATGAGTCATATATCAGAGTTTCAGTATCAACTCTTGGCATTTTAATTGGATACTATTATTTTTGAACAAATGAGTTTATATAAATCACTTAAAATTATGAGATTACAGCTCTAATAAATCCTTCTGTTCTGTGTTTGACTGTAGAAATGACTGAGACATCTTTAGAGCCATGAGTTACTTCCAAGTGACACCACTGACGTGCAATTTGAAGGGCTAAGAATCTGCCTTTCCCATGGGAAAAATCTTAGGAGAAGTTGAGTAGGTTTGGCCCAAGCGAGACTTCGTGACTTCTGTTGTTGCTTACCCAATCTTCTGATGTTTAGACTTATCTCACAGAACCTCAGGAAGTCCTCCTACATAGCTTCTCTTTGTTTTCTGTCTTTTAAGCGTGATAGCAGACTACCCACTTAAATAATAGCTAGCGTACAGCTCTCATCAAGCTAAACTTCTTCATATGCTATGTGTTCATCCTAAACTGAAGGAAACACTAAGCACAGATCTTCAGTCAAGATTGTCTATATCTGTTTAATAACTAAGATAACCAATTGATAATCCACTGATTTAATTTGGGTGTGTCAATTCACAAGGCACTTTACATGAATGTTTAAGTTACATGCTTATTCCCTTTCATATAAGATGTTTTTATCCCCTTTCTTATGAGATGAGTCATGACTCATATCCACACAAAAAAAAAAAAAGGCTGGAAGAGGTTAAATAACTTGCTTTATTATGCCGTATGTTCATTGAAGATCCAGGAGAAAAGCTCAGACCACCCATCTTCCAGAGTCACTGCTGAACTAGTCCTTGCCTTATAATTCAAATAAACATTATAAAAAATTCTTCATGAGAAAATAAAATATAATGTCAAGTACATCTATCAGTTAAATCTTTTACTACATGAGTTTTCCTTGTTAGAATGGAGCAACTTCTCTGTTTACTGTAAATCATAATTATGCATTCCTTCCTAGCCCCGCAAATGCCATAACTGACCTTTGAAGGAACTGAAAGGCTTCTTATTTGTTAAGACATAAGCATGCACATCTGGTCTTTGCTGCGTCAGCTGACAGCAGTTGTAACATTAGGTATGCTCGCAGACCTCAATTTTTCACAGTTATGATGCTGTTTGAGTTACCATTTCCACTTGAAGCTTCATTTTGTTTGATGAATAAAAGAAATATGCACTCACCTTTATGAATGCATTTCACTCTGCATTGATTTTACTCATTACCTGAGAATTTAATTAGTTATTATCACAACAGTTCACTGGGATAAGATAAATTTTCAGTCTTTCCTACAAACTGAAGATGTTTTGTTTGACCTCTAAAGCAATATAAAAAAAACAGTGATCATTATAGATTTACCAATAATGAAGGCAAGTGCAAGGAGTAATCTACGGAATAGTTTATTCATTTTCTGAGGAAAATGACCAGCTAAAATATCGCAGATTCATGAAGGGGAATTTAAAGATACTCTTCTCTGCTCAGAGGCTGACATAGCTTTCCATACTGGGAAAAGCTGACCTTATCTGGTTGATCTAACCCTTTTTCATTCTGAGACCTGTATTTTTGTGGCACTTTGGCATGTTTTATACGTGGAAATTTCAATATAGTTTGGATTTAGGTTGATTAGTAACATGATTATTCTTCATGACAGGAACTAAACTAGTGTCATATTAGATATTGTTGAGCTTCCATTCAAATCAGAATAGCTATCAGGTTCATTTTCTGAATCCAATAGTATTATCTCTAAGATGCTGTGATAACAAGTTAATGCGAAAGCTGTATAACAAAAACGTGATACAGAAATAAATATATAGTGATTGAAAAATCTTTTTTCATGTAACTGTCAATTTAAATCTGTAAAACTTGTTTGCGACAGATAACAGTATTACAAAAAGTAAACTTGATCACTTTGGAAGTGTAGGGTAAATATATTTCTGTGATCTATTAGTAATTATTGTTTAATTGCTCCCATGATAGATTTTACTTTGAAGAATTTCTAATATAATTGATTGGGTAAAAATGTATACATCTTACTTATTTGAAATTTTTAGGTGTGACATGAAGGCAAACTTTTAGTTTCAATGGAGATTACTTTGTTGTGAAACAAGTGGTTACAGCAATGTGATGACCAAGGCAGAAAGTCAGGGGGGTTTTACATGACTGGATTAAATTTTTAAGGCTCGTGTTAAAAGATGCGAAATCAAAACATTGAAGGATTAGAAAATTGTGCTTCTGAAGTTGACAACGCAAAAATAGATGTTCTCCTGTGTGAAACTAACTTGAATTACATCCGGGGCAATTTTGCCCCACGGGAGTGAAAAAGTATGTGCTAAATAATAGAAGATAGTGTGCAGAAGATGTTAATATGGTTTCCACTTGAATTTGCAACTTTTTGTGATTGCTTTGAAGGCATGTCAAATATAGCACTAATATGTTTTTTTATTAGCTACCTTAAAAGTGCTATAGAATCTTAGGTATACTGTGAGAAAAACTGATTGTATACTAAGGACGTGCAACTCTAATTTTTATGCAACCATAAGTGAGTGTAAACTGCACTAACGGGCTGCAAAAATAATTAAAAAAGACAAATGAAGCTATCTTCCCAAAATGCATCACATATTTAGAAGTACTGGACTATCTGCTTTTCTTGTGCTACTTCATTGAAAGACCTTTATGTGTTCAGGGTGGGAAAAAATAACTCAGGAACCTATACTAGTTTTAATTTAAACATAGTCAAGAACCATTCCGGAGTAGTGTGTGGTTCTGTTTAAATACATGTATGTATGTTAGTCACACTTAAAATTATTTTTTCTTTATTCTTCAGTTTCAGAAATTCCTAGGAGGACTGTAAGCTTTTAACTCAATTGTGTTAAAAGATTCTCTTTCCAGTTGTTAATGTGATAAATATAACAGGAACTGTTGGAGCTATGCAGTGAAGTAGGATCACGCTGTCAGAGCCTAACACTAAGAAACAGAAGGGAAGGAAATGATGAGAAAATGAGCTGTGGGGAAATTCAGCATTTTATGGTTTTCACTTTTTTCCTATATTTTTATCTTCAGCGTTCCAGAGGGCTATTGAGCTTCCTGTTAATTTGCTTCACTTCTACATGGTCAGATGGTACTGTCACTAGAGGACATTAAAAATATAAATAACTGTAGGTCTTATCGGTACCAAAAACCTAGCAGAAACACAGGTCAAAGTTCAATTTTTAGATTAATCTATGGGTCTGCTGGAGTATAGAACTGGAAAAAAAAATAAAAATGTTAGAGCTCATGGCAAAAAAAAAAAAAAAAAAAAGAAAAGAAAGGAAAGGAAAAATTACAGCAAATGCAACTGTTGGGTCATTTCGATGTTCTTGGTCCACGGGTCAGAACAGGCTTAAAGCCTTTATGCTACTGTGGAAAGCAGAGCTAAGTGCACTGTGGGGCCATTGGCTCACTTAAGACACTGCAGCTGATGCTCTGCACACAACAAAATCAGTTTATGCCTGCAGAAAAAGTCATGGCAAGATGAAATTTTTCAAGCTGGGGTTAGCCAAGAGAGGAAATGGTTTTCTATAATCTGCTCGAACACCTACTATTTGAGATTTTAATCATGAATTCTACAAGGCAGCATATTACTATCTATGATGAAATTCCTATGTGAGGTCAAGGGCAAGCTGGTTATCTTAAAGACTGATTTCAAAATCAGATTGATCTGTTTTTTTTCTCAAGTGTCTTGGGGTGGGGGGTTTTCACTCTGGCAACAATTCTGTAGTTACCAGTTCAGTAAAACATTTGAATAAGAAATTGAAATGCTTAAAAAAAAATAAAAATCCTTTGATAGTTAAAATGCTGCGTTTATCTATCTCTGAAGAATCTCAGTGAGATGACACCCCTGGGAAGCACTGCTGTGTCCCCCTGTTCCTACTGGGGGGACAGAGGGGAACTGCTTGTCTGTAGCCAGGGCTCTGTTCTGTTTTTTCATGCATATGCATATTTTGAAACAAACCAACAGAAAACATAGATATGAAGGGTGGAAGCCATGGTCATAACCTTCTATGGACATGCATGTACATTTTCACCTCATTATAATGACACAGCTACATTTCTCATGAAGACAAGTAACCCGGATGAAGCTCTGTATTTCAGGAAGGAACTAAATTCTCCAAATTGAGACCAAGGACTGGCAATTATTTTTAGTATTTCATTATCATGCAGTGGGGATGTGTAGCATGAGCTCTGGTTAGATGGTAAGAGAAAGATCTTCATGCATTCAGTGAATACTTGGTCTTGTGATTATTTCTTTTGGGCTCCATTTTTCAGAGATTAGTGATTTTTTTTCGCAGAAATGAGGATGTAGATAGATAGTAATGGGCAAGTTTTTATTGACTGCTGGACTGTTCTTTTCCATATGCATTCATCATAAGTCCTTAACACACTTTGAACACCTTAACATTAAACTTCATTCAAATGAATCTAGCTTTCCCAAAATACATAAATGTCTATTGTTAGAATTACATCCATATTTATCTCTGAATCTTTCTACATAAACTCATGTAGCTGCTCTGGGTGAAAAATAGAAGTGGATTTTTTTTTTTTTCTTGCAGACAGAGAAATCTGTTCAGAGAAGTTTTAACATTTCATTCCTAGCACCTCCAGCAGGGGTACTGATCAGGATCTTGGTACTGTATAGGATGATGCAGGGACAGGCTACATTATGTAGTGTAGCGTAGTGATAAATGACTTTTTCCTCATCACCTCACACATAGAAGAAATATCTGACAGAAAGATGTCATTTTAGAAGTAGATCAGACAGTAGCAGCATCATTTGCTCCCTAGGAGGTTGTACAAACCTTTTCTAGTGTAGGGAATTTTAGGGAATATGAATACCTGCCCCCGGGGAAGCCCTGGGCTGTTCTGAACACATCAAGGATGAACTCCAAGCTCCCTTTGCCTCTTTTTTCCCCCAAATCTTATCTTCTATATTACTTGTTACCCATACTATAACTAAAACAGGCTTTATATAAAAAGTATGACAGATGTGTGTTTTGGTGGAACAGGGGAAGCAGTTCTAGTTTGAAACCACTTCCTATTATATTTTGTAGATGAGCTTGGAAAACTTGTGAAACAGTCAAAATCTAAATTCATTGTAATTCAGATGGTACGATTACTTAGCTTTCTGAGAATATGTAAATTTTGGAGGGTACCTGAGAATAAAGAATATATAGAGAGATTTTATGAATGATTAAATGCATAAATTCTGTGAGTCTCAGATTTGTTTGGCAAATCCAGAATACTGCCCTGTAGTGAAATTGTGGTAGAGGTCTTATGAAATGTCATGTCTTCTGGCTGAGGTAGTGTAAAACTGAAACAGGGGGCTTTATCTTTGTTGTATGAGAGAAAAAGAAAAAGCATGTCCAGGGAAAAAGCCAAATGCTTGTAATCTTTCACTTCATCCCAGGAATACTGGAGTGTAACTTTGGGATTTTTTTCCTTTTTTTTCTTTTTCTCCCCTTTGGTTTGTTTAGTGAAATAATTCTATAGGGAGTAAAATACTTATTGAAGCTCATATAAAATGTACTAAAACATATTAGGTGAGATTCCGTATGTGCGTAGTTATAAATAAATTTAGAGCTCCCTCTAGTGAGATTTCAAAATAGTGTTTTCTTTGAGTTCTCAAGTTTTAAAGCAAAATCAAACATGAGTATATCAGGTAAAAACTACTAAACAAATAGGGATAATTCAAATGTAGGAGCATGTCATATTATTAAGCTGTTCGAGCAAGTTGTTATGAATTAAAAAAAAAAAAAAACAAACTACTGCCATTTGACTATAGTCACAGAGTTGTTTTCTGAGACTGAATGTTACTTAGTGCACATGGCTTATGTAGTTGCACTAACTGTAATTTAGTTTTGCTTCTCGAGTTAGATCTTTCGGTACATTTATCTGGCATGCTATATTTAAGTATGAAGTAAATTGAGCTTTAAAGAATGGAAAAGAATGTTAGAATAGGGAAAATAACTACTTTGCACAGTAGCTTTTACATGTAGCTGGAATTTGTATTTGCTAAACAGAAACTGTACCTTGGCTTGTACCAATAGCTAAATCAAATGACAATAGTAACAGTTAAAACAAAACTAAACAAATAAAAACAGCACAAATGGCAACAAAAACAAGAGGAAGATCACAGTTGCGAACTTGAGCTGAAGTAAGCAGAGAGAAAGTATTGGAAGTCCTATCATGATTTGCTGTAATGAAAATAGAATGATGAAGGCATTTTTTGAATTTAGATTTTGGATAATATCTAACTTATTTGGAATGCTGAATATCAAGATTTGACCTATTTATGTTTTTTAATGCAAGAGTGTTGTAGAACATGAGTTCTGTTGAGCATTACAATTAAATCTCAGACTTGTACCTTTTGCTGCTGTTTGTGGCTTGCTAACAGCTGCTTAATTTCTGTGCAGGGTTATTGTAACTATACTCTCTCAAAAACAGACTACAAGTCCATTCTGTATAGAGAACTAAGAGCATCAAGCTCTTTTCCTTATGGAATTTGTTTTCAAAAGGAATTATATGCAGTGTGAACAGAAACACACAAGTTTTTTGTACCACTTAGAGATAAAAGAATACAGCACAGATAAACAGGAAAAGGCAGATGAAATTCCTACGTGATTATGTTCTCCATTGTGATTATCTTCCGCAGAAATTGAACAGAGTAATTAATCTGGAGGTGAACTGAGTACAGATGCTTTAGTACTGAGAGTGCCTTGCACAGTGACCTTCAGCAGCAGCCCACCAGGTCTCCAGGACCTGGTTCTCATCAGAGGACCTGGTGACCTCAGAGCAATGGGTGCCAACATGGGCCCTGCCAGCAGCTCCCTGCCACAGTGGGCGTCCTATGGAAGCTGTCTACCTGTGTGCATGCACGTGGACAGGTTCATGGCCATGGTACCATCCTCTCTCCTTTTAAAAGCTCTCCTTTTTATCGCTTCTGAGATGCCTGACAGGTATTCATTACAATGCAGGAGCATAGCGTAACTGTACTTGGTGTTCATTCGTTTGTTCTCCAGCAATTACTGCTGACACTTCACAAATGCCTCATTGCTTTGATTTTAAGGAGTCTGCTCATTGGGTAGTCCTATGGGAAAGTATTAAAAAGGACTCTCTGCTTGGAATGAACACTACCTCAGCACAGAACACAAGAAAGATGATTGCTTTCTCAAACCCACTGATTGTTGAGACACAGTTACAATTTGCATAAACTAAAAGACGAAGTGTGAATGTATACTGAAGTAAATTCATCCCTGGTTTAATGCCTGTAAGTTATGTTGTAACAAGATCCAAATAGGCACAGTTGGATATAAAAATGTATACAATGCAATTTATTGTCACTGGTGCTTAGACTTAAATATTTTCAGTCAGCAAAGTGTATTTGCTTGATTTTTTTATTACATGTGTTTTATTTAGAGTCTTATAAATCTCACAAGCCAATAGCAAGCCAATTAGCCAGACAAATCTATGGATGTACTTTTTCTTCCACTCTATGTCCAATAAGTCCAAGACCCTTTCTTGGAAGGACACCCACTAGGAGTCCTGAAGGGCAGTCTGTTTCATGTTCTTTGGACAACCAGCCAGATAACCTGACTGCTGTCCTCTGCAGCTTCCCATTTCTCACCCCCAATATCCTGTGACCAATTTCTATTTCCTCTCTCTGTTCCTTTTCTCTGAGACTTCAAGGACTATTTATAAATGAGTTTCATAGTTCAGGTTCAGCTTGGGAATCATAAGTTTTTACTTTTCCTAAGTACAATATCTCAGTAACTTGGGCCTGTAAACTTGCCAAATCTGGTTTCTCACGGGTTTTCCATTATTTCCTGCCTCCAATCATTAGCCTGCAAAATGCCTTTCCTGTGATATTTTGGCTCAACAATGTTGACAGCTGTGAATATGAAGAACTGTCAAGGAGTCCTTCAAATTAGGTTAATTTTGGCTTTGTTTTGAGAAATAATTGGGGGTTGGAAGGGGAGGACAGGGGGAAGGCTCAGATCTTCAGTTGATATAAATAACCTCTATTTTAGGCCAAAATCAGATCTGTCCCAAGTCACTTAGGGAAGAGAAGTATCCAGTCTGCCTATATCCAGTCTGTTTTCTTTTTTTGTTGTTGTTTTTCACTCTGTCAATGCCCAGAGAGCCCAAACAAAATCAGACACTTGCTATAATAGGAAAAGCTCATGCGTTTTTGTATGAGAAATAACCAGTGTTCCAAAGTCCTTATGAGCTAAATATAACATAGATAAGACCTAAGGGAAAGTGGTATCATCCAATTTTATAGGGGAAAAAATATGGTTGGAACTGCTGTCATAGAAGAATAAAAAGGTTTGTTCTCTCTGTTGGGCAGAGGTACAGATAGGCTCGCTCTATCTAGCCCTGAGCTTCCTCGCCTGAAGTAACAACACTTAAAAGGAGAAAGGGCATCTTCACTTGAGTACAGTCCTGTGTTAGTGTGTTTAAAGTGTACTGGACCACGACAGGCTCTTGTTTTGCTACCTCAGAAACAGCTGAGTCAAGGTACTTATTGACTGCATCCCACTTCAGTGCTTCTTTCTGCTAATAGACATTGTTCAGTTTTGCTGCTGCCAGCAATTTGTAGCCCATACTTAAGGCCAAATCCAGACGAGCTTAATTCTAGCTGTTGGGTTTGATCATGCTGGCATTCATTAAGCATGCTTCTGCCCCTCAAAAATCTCAGTTCAGACTTTGTTATGGAAGTTCAGAGTTCAATTGCAGCTAGTAAATGTCATTCAGCACAGAAAATGCATAAGCAAACACCTTCTAGAGTTCACTTATAAAGTGAAATCCTGCAAAAGTTTGGATTGACTGAGTGCCTATGCCTAATAAACTGCTTAAGGAAGACAGAAAGGATTCAAGAGGTTCTGGGTTTTTCTGTAAGAATACTTAATAAATAGAAATGGTATGGTGTCTTTTCCATAGGACTTTCTCCAAGTTAGCTTCTCCTAGTTAGCTTTACAGAACTAGTCTGCGCTGACTGTGTTATTAATTGGTGCTTTCCAAGGGTTGTTTCAACTTGAGCTGATTTGTATGATCCCCTAATCTTATCACTGATCTGCAGGATCAGCAGAGCAGTGCAGCTTGGCCACACTGATCTCTGACCCTCGTGTGTCTTTGTCAGCGAGATGAAAGTAGGATTAATGCAGTAGCAGTTTCTGCTAGATACAGTGCAGTACCAGATTCTCACTTCGGGGGAATTCTTGTTTGGATAACTGCAGGAAGACTTTCGCTCTCTTTTGTCCCCTGTGCGATCAGGAGAAATATCTCCTTGAAACAACATTATTTGGGCTTCAGTACGTGATTCTTTAGAAACTCTACTTTTTTTTTTTTTTTTTTAGTCTGCATATACTCTTGAAAGAACATCTGTGAGGTTGATGGGTTTATTATATGTTTTCCTTAAGATGTGGTGCGATGTTCTTCATGTCCCTGTTCAGGCAGCCTTTGTGGCATAAGGACCACATGTACACCAGGGTTCTTGTAGGATCAATAACTTCTTTATTTATATCAATAACTTCAACTCTCTTATTCAGGACATAACTTCAACTAACTCTTACTGAGGGCAGGCTCCCTTCTTATACTATTCGCTCTACAGCAGTACTTTTCCACTCACTATTCATTGGCCAGCAACTTTTCCTGACAACAGCCAACACCCAGCAACTTCTATGTCTTAACAGCTGGAGAACAAGCAGTCCAAGACAGCAAGGCGTCTCCTGAATCACCCTTCTTTGGTCCCTCTTTACATTCCTCATGGTCTCATCCTTACGAGTCCAAGTCCGATGTTATCACCAACCACGGGGCTTGTCGACCCACATGGTGATACTCCCACATTAGGAGACTCACAGTACCTAGAATGAAAATTGGCAACTTACTTAGTTCATTTTTTAAAGTTTTCTTCTGTGAGTTTGAAATGAAATCTTTTTTACTGGATGTTTCTTTCTTTTTTTTCTTTTTTTTTTTTTTTTTTTTAAAAAAAAAAAAAAAAAAGCTCTTTGGAAGAACTGGTGCAGGCTCAGGAAATGAACAATTGTATAAGGAATATTTCTCAGGACCTTATTCTACTGATTTCTTTCCAAAGGTCCCTCTGAGGACTCTTTTTTTCAAGGTCATGGTATTGAAATATTAATACTTATTGCTGTTATGGTGCCCTGTCCAAACAATGTGTTGGTATTGTTCAGTTTCAATTTGTTTAATTTATTCAATAAGGAATAATAAGCTTATATTAAATGGAAGACTTTAGCTAATTTTAGTGAAAAAGATTCTCAGCAGTTTTCTTTCAAGTAGTAATGCTGTTTGTTGGGTAATGGACTAACAGTATATGTCTTAGGGAAGTAAAAAGATTATAGGTTTAAGTGTGTTTTTGCTATTTAAACATAGCTAAAACAATAAAATGCCTTTCAGTAAACTTCTACACACAGAACTGATGGGTTTTCCAAGCAAATGGCATTTGGACTGCTTTAGATGAATAGTTCATCTTACCTAACGTTGAAATGAGCATTAGAAAATGCACAATGGTGATGTAATTTCTTAGAAACCAAATTAACATGGGTGTAATTAAGAATTTTTTTCTTTCTATATATGGTGCAATGAGCAACGTAGAGCCAAATATCCCTCTAACCAGAGGCAGCAAATTTACCAATGGAAATAAAAAACTAAAGAGGACCTGAGGCTTTCCATTAGCACCAGTGAGGGTATAAGAGTTAATAGCATGCACAATTTTCATCTGCTGACATAAATTTCATGTGGAAGTTGTTCTAAAACTTTTCTCGTGTTTATTAGCTTAATAAACTAAAGGCTCATGAAATTCTGATTAGATAATCATAGAGTCAAAGCACATTTTGACAAGATGTCTGTAAAGGGCTAAATGGCAAGCAGAACTGAATATAATTATATTGTTTAAGGAAAAAAATATGACTGCTCTTGTTGCCAGACTTACTACAACAGAAGCAGACATATTTCATTAAAACTACATTGTTTTTTAGACAAAATGAGAGCCTATTTGGACAAAGTGGGAGAAGGTTCAGTAGACCTACCTAGTCAGTTATGAAGAGAGATGGGTTTGGTTAGCACAAGGAGGAGTCCAAGAGAGGATTTAATTGCTATTTTGCATTAACTAAAGAGCACAATGGGGCAGACAGGGCCAGACTCTCATCAGAGGCACCCAGCAAAAGGATGGGAGTCACAAAACACAGCAAAAACAAATTCAGGGGGATTTAAGGAAAAATTCTTTGCTGCAAGAGTTGCTCAGGGAAGCTGCACATCCTCTAGGCCATAAGTGACCAGCTCAGCCTTTGCAGGTGGGCTGCCAGGGTGTCAGGAGGCTGGGGCCATGCCTATGCTGAGGTCTCACATGGCTCCTTCCCCACAGTTGGTCCCAGCCCCAAAGTAGAGTGGCCATAGGCACCAGCACCCACTGCCCAGGCAGGGGAAGAGGCTGCCCAGCACCCTGACTTAGAGAGGTCTACATGGAGAAAGAGTTTGGACTAGATTGCCTCCATAGGTCTCTTCCAACTTACCTCTTTGTCATTCTAGTCATTCTACTATTCTAAAACTCTGTGATTTTTTTTTTTATACAGTCACAGGGTAATATTGTTTCTGTTCAGCAGCACCTCCCATATATTTCACCATGATACCCAGGGTGCCTGAGTGGCTTAAACAATACAAAACCAAAAAAATAAAAAACAAAAACACTTTTGTTTGCTTGCTTTTTTCTATCATGGAAAATTCTCAAATCATTGAATGGTCTTTCTCCAATGTTCAGAAGTCATCCAGGAGCTCTACTTCGTTTAATATTTCTGAGACAAATTTTGAAGTGTTTTCGTGAGGTTTGTACTAAATGCTAACTTGTATAATCTGAACTACAGAAATGCCATGCTATAGATTTTGGACCCTTTTCAATCCATCAGGAGTGTGAACAGATAAAGATGACGATGAAAATTTGGTTTCAGTGCCTGAAGTAGCAGTCAAAACATCATGGTCCAGCTTCCTGATTTCTGTAATTCTGCAGACATTTGCTACAGAAAACATTAGAACTGCACATTTTATTCTGCAATCGTCTAGCAAAGAGGTTTGCAGAACCACTGTCCAGCTTACCTCTGATACACTCCTCAGCCACGCCAAGTCTAGTGAGTAAGACTGGACTTACGCAGAATATTTCACATGGAAACATTCACAAAGCAGTGGACTGCTCTTAGAGCAAAGTGGTTTTCCTTTCACAAGTCTTTGGAAATTTTTACAGACCGTTCAAAGAAATAATAAAAAACTTCCAACATACTCTTTGCTGACATATCAGTAATAGATAGGAAGTTTATTTCTGCAATGATTCAAAACCAACACCCAGCACTGCAAGAGATTGCACCGTGGTGTGATGGGACTACTCATCTGAACGATCTGATTTCAGATCTGATTTCAGGCATGCGCTCCATATAAGAGATTTATTAAGTATTGTTTCCCTTTTTAATGTTGTTGACATTTGTACAAATTCAAGCACTTAGTAAATCAAACAGCTGATGCATCAACCTGTTGTAAACAAGTAGTATGTTGAACACCTGTCAGTTTACCTGTAATTTTGCATAGATAATTGCTTTCTTCATTGTACTTCTTTATTTCTCCTTGGCCATATTTCCTGTGTGCTTGGAGGCAGCAACTATGCAAAGGAAGAGGAGTATAAAGACAATCACATCTCTTCAAAGCTTTATATATATTAAACTTTTTTTCTATATTTGGCAGATTCTAAGCCACACCGTCTCAGCTATTCAGGGCCTGTTCAGTAGTAAGGGAAAATGCACCCACAATTCCAATATAAAAATCATTTTCTCTTAGTTTCTAAGTACTTTCTAGGAATCATTTCAAAAGTTAGCACCCAGCAGGGTACCTTGAGTTCCCTCCCAACACAGCCTCCTCTACAGGACTTGTTCACCAAAAGTTTAGATGATTACATTCAAATTTAGCACTGTGAAAATAGTATGGAAAGCTGATTGTGGATTGGGATTTCTGTTGGGGGGGGAGGGGGGATGATGATAAATTGATATTTCGTAAAAGAAAAGCGGACAAACTTGGGGAGAAAAAAAATCATGGAACCTTCTTTTGCCACTATTTAGGAAGTGTAAGTACGGTTTATATTAATTTGGAAAAACTGACTCAAGTTCTTTAAACTCGATTGTCAAAAAACTTGAAAGCTGAAAATATTGCTCAATGATCTATCAAAGTGATGAACTCTGTACTTTGGAACTGTTCTTTCTTAAAATAAAATATATATATATATATATATCACTGCTAAAGGAAGAAAAAATTTCTCCACTAGAGATTCATTATTCGGTCTAACAAAGTATGTTAATGTAGCTGCGATTCTAGCTTCATCATAGTGTGTCAATGTTTTTGTAAATCTCAGAACATTTTTTCTTCTCATACCCATTTAATGCGTTTACAAAGATGAGAGAAAGAATCATTAATTGTAGAAAGAAGACCATTGAGATTAAGCAATAAGGCAAAATGCATTAATTCTGTTCATTTTTTAGCAGATTTCCACCCACTTTTGTGGAAAAAATACTGAAGTCTAATATTTTCTGGAAGTAAGATATCTTGTTAAACCACATTATGAGTAGTTTAACATGCATTAAAAACATATAAAGCCATTATCATGTAGATATGGATTATAGTCTGATGATAACAGGACATGACAGTAGGAAAGATCTCTGGTTTGAGGCCTCTTTACTGAAGGCTTCATAGTTCAGTGGTACACTATCACATTTTCCTGGAAGGATTTTAGTTATGAAAAACTGAAATATGCCATCCTTTTAATAAATGTGTAGATTTAAAAGGAAAGAGGCTAAGAAAAAAAGACTATGATCTTCAACCTTACTTTAGGGAGGGCAAGTTAAGGGTCTGTTCCTTCAGCTGAACCATTCTTTGCCCACAGTTTTTAAATATTGAATAATGTGAAACGAGAATCGTAGATCCGTTTTACCTAAAATGCTGACAGGAAGACTAGTTGCAAGATCTCATTTGCAAGAGGGAGAAATGAGTTTTGCTTTCTAACCTTTTTCCAGAATATATTGTATGAAATAGTGTTTTACTGGCAGAAGTGGATTAGGTGGCCTTAATATATGTAGTCATTTGATTTCTCTAGTAGATTTTGGATCTGGAGGATTAAAGATAGGCCTAAAATACCATATATATTTGGCTGATCCCCCGTATCAGGCAAGACAACAGTTTGCTTTGTTTAGGCAGTAGAATTGATATGTTCCACAACTAGTTTTTTAGACCCCTGATATTTTTCCCCTCTCCCATTCTTTCATGGCAATTTTTCAATTTGTGCAATAAAATAACACAAAGACCAATTTTTGTTAGTAATAGTAATCTTAATTTAGCTCTAGAGCAGACCAACCAGAAGAATTTGATGATTCCAGTTCTTTGCTACCAGTGACTTTTCCTACTTAAACTTTATATAATCCCTTCTTAGTTTGACTTTTTTTTTTTTCAATTTAGATGCTGGCCTTGCAGGTGCTCAAGTAATTACATGTAACCTTAAAGTAAACATTTGCCCTTAAGCTATTTTGTCCTTTATTGAACTCCTTATAAATTGAGTTTATGAGATTACATTTTATGAATACTCATTTTTTATTGCTTTAATCTTTTAGGAGAGTCTAAATTTAATGCACTCCCAGCAAAGGAAGAGGCTGTTTGCCAATGGCTTTGTTTCAACAGTCAGATAAAACCACATCTCTCGATGATTCAAAATGCTAAGAGTATAGAGGGCAATACATCCATCCAATCCATATATCTTACCTTCCATATCTCTATAAAATTTTGATTTCAAATCTGTTGATTTAGTTTCTTCTCTTTTCTTTTATTTCATGTCATGCGGTATCCCCAGCCTGCATTTTCTTTGTGTCACCTGTGTAGATTGCAACCTACGTATTTGGAAGCCTGCTCAATAACTTAGTTATAGGATATAAAGGATTTGCATGTGTTGCACGTCTGAGCATATTGAATGTTTTTTTTTTCTAGAAATCAAACATGATATTCGGCTAGTTTTTTTCTCCACTTGTCTGTCTTTTGTAAAGCTAACAGGTAAAAATATATTTGAGAGGTGCAAGAGATTTTTGCCAAGGTATTGCACAGAACAAGAGTGAGATCCTCCTTTGAGACTTGGTCTCCCCAGCACCACCTGTGGCCTGAATCCCAGGAAGCTGCTGCCCCAGCTTACATTTCTGTGAACAGACATATTCAGAGCAGCCTGAGCCTGGGAAGTGGGCAACCCCATGCCTCGTTTTACTGTTGGAGCCTGGTGCTGTCTGCCTGTTTACACAAACTCTCAGCTGGATGTAACTCACAGAGTGCAGCTCCTCAGGAAACTCTTTAATGCTTTTAGCTTCTGCACAACAGCATACCAGCATTCCCACCTCAGCAAAACAGCTGGATAGGTCATGGGCCTTGGAGAGAAAAATGTAGAAGCTGTCACAGCTGTCTGTGATAGCAGGGGTGCAACACGAATCTTAGAAGATTCAGTGCTATGTTGCAGAGCGTGTAGTTGAGAGTGAACCTCCTGAATTCCAGGTGTCTCCTGTCTAGCAGATGGTTCCTTTTCTCTTACTGCTCTAAGAGGCACTGGTTCGTATAAATTATTAAGTATTTATCATAGTGGCAATCTTCACCCAGCTGAAATCCCATTCTATCAAATACCTTCTCCTGTGGTCAGATAAATATTTAATCGGTGTGAAGTGGACTTGGGGAGAGCTGGTCTGAGTTATTCCTTATGCTTTCTAGGACAATATTAATCATGAGACTTATGGCTGTTCAGTGCTGGCAGATGCAGTTAAACTAATAACTATGGAAAAGGAGAGGAAAACATAGGGCTGAACACGCAGGTGTGGGACACTGACCAAGCCAACGAAGGCATTGGAAGGAAACATTAGAGATCCTTTGAAAACTTATCCTTTAATATATTTATTTTCCTCATTCTGCTGCTTGTTAAAATAGGTATAACCTTTGTCATGTTGATTCACAGAGGATAAAATAGGTGGATCTTGACGGTATAGATTTTCTAGGTTTGTCTTTGCAATTACTTGTATTTGGGTTATATTCATCACTCCTGGTTGTAATTTCAAGTTTCAGCAGCTTGTTTCAAAAAGAAAGAAATGCTGAGACTTTTGTGTATCAGTATTTCTTTAGAAATGCAGGGTTGAAATGCAAGTACTAACAGTGAATGGCTCAGTATTTTTTAAGTGAGGCCAGTTAAGGAAATAGAAGCAGGGCGCCTTTCTGAGGGTGGAATAATTCCTGTCAGCTCCTGCCTTCTGCGGGCAGGGGTCTGCTTCCAGCCCCCCTACAGATAGGAAAGCTTGTGCCAGTGTTGTCCTGCCAGCTCCGCCGCCTCTGTGTAGTCCTCTTCTACCAGGGTCCTCTGGGTACTCCAGGACCCATGCCTGCATTGGTTTTGAGAAGAAAAAAAAGTCTCTGTGCATATAGCTCGCTAGGTGCTAGACTGATGAAGTAACACAGGCGCAGCTTGAGCTAACCCCTGCCAAAGAGGAAGAGCACTAGCAGTCAGCTCTTCTCTGAGAGGGTAGGGTAACTTTTGGCTCTCCCTACTCATGCTTCAGTCTGTTTACGCTGAAGGAGGACCCCATGGCACAAGTAACTCACACAAATAATGAACTGATTGATCTGAAATACATCCGAGGCTCACCAGGAAACCACAGCGTGCTTTCTGTTCCTGACGCCTGTCCCAAAATCTGCATCTCGGACAAAAGCAGTGGAGGCCAAATGACGAGTGCCTTGTATTTACACAAACAGCTATTGAGGCTAGATGTCAATGAGCATTCCCTCTACCCCCTATGCTTTACTGTGGGTTGGCACGCTTTATTTCTCCAGTACTGAAAAAGGAATACAAATGAAGGTCAGAATAAAGTTCAGCTACCCAAGCTCCATTCCTCGCTTGCCTCCCACTCTCATCTGCTGCTCTCTTCTGCAAGCACAGGCTCCTTGCTGCAGTGTAAACAGTTTCCCCACTGTGAGCCCTTTGCTACAGAATGATCCGTCAACACCACGATTAATTGATGTATGTTATTGCCATCCTTGCTGTGCTCTTCCTGCCCCCACCACGTGTCGCTGGGGTGGTCCTCGTGTTGAAGCACAGGGAAGAGCTCCAGGCACACAATGTTTGTAGCAGTAGGGATTGTCTCGGTTTGTGCACGTTCCTAACAGGAGAAAGAGTTTGCAGAGAGTGCAATGTGATTTTTCTTTGGGGGGTGGAGGGTGGGGTGTCAGCAAAGCCCTACGTTTTAAAGAAATTGTGAAGAATTTGAATTCATTTTAACCACTCTTGACACCACTAGCTGTGAAGTTAGCTTAACTCTTTTAGCTTTATTCTGTTTTTCCACTATTTTGTTCAGAAGATGAATGCATGTATATAGTTCTTTTATGCACATTGATCTTTTTTTTTTTTTCTTTTCGGTTTGATGGTTTCATGAGGTATGGACAAAGAGGAAACTAATTTATATTCTTTTTTTTTTCTTTTTCTCGATTTTACTTTCACCTGATTTCTCAAATACTTCACTATTCCACTATTCTGACATTCTGGGTGGGTGGTAAATATCTGGCAAATTCATAATGCTAAAGTGTCAGCTGATCTATAAAGAGATGGCTGTGGTCCTCGCTCCACTACAACAGATGTGTGATTTGTTCTTGCCATTGCTTATTGTGCTAGTATTATTATATCGTTATGACATTATCTTTACCTCTGCTATTAATTTGACCTGGTAAAAAATAAATCTCTTTTTTTGAAATATCTAGGATTAAGAAGAAATATCCAGAAGTTAAATTTTAAAATGCCAAGGAATTCTGCATTTTTTTTAATTAGACTGACCAAAAAGCAGATGTATTTTATATAAAAAAGTATCTTCTAATCATTACTATTTTTTACAAGGATTATTTTTCAGACTGGATTTTTGTTGCTGCAATATGTGATTTAGTTATATTTTTTTAACCTTACCTGGGGACACTAAGCCGAAATGTAAAATGTATGGTAGTACAGTACCATAATATCTCAAAAATTTCATATATTTCTGGATAATTTATAGTGAGTTTTATTTACACTATTCTATGTGAATCTGTTTAGATACATAAAGTCCCTATCAGTTACTAAGTTTACTCAGCAGCTGGTGCTGTTTATATTGGCCAGTGGATGTCACTGTTACGATACAAATCTGACTAAAAATAGCTGTAACGTTGTAGATTGCCATCAATGAATCAAAAAAAAAAAAAAATTCTTTGTAAACTGTCACTGCTGTGAATCCCTTAAGCAGGAGAGAAGAAGGTAAGTAGAGGCAGGTAATAATCCTCTGCAACCACTCGTGGGGTGGGAAGCATCTTCTACTCAGAAGCTACATTTACAATTGAAAAATGCAGCAATAGATACTGCCCTAAGCTATGTTCCATAAATACTGGGTAAAGATAAATATATATATATAAAAAAAAAAATTCCTTTGTGTGAAAAGTGGAATTGACATGAGGTAGCAGACTAAGATATCTTTTGACAGCTTTTTGCTGCCTTTTGTCAGCCACAAAACTCATGGCTTTTGTTCTTCGTTGCTATTGGAATGCTAGTTAGTTTAAACAGAAGGATTGCTTGGGTTGATGCCAAACCTATGCCGTATACGCACACACACACACAGACTATGTATATATACACGCACATATGTGTATATATTTAAAATGCATGTATGTTTTTGTCTCAGCTGCCATGCACGACTTAAAAAGTGTTGCTGTTAGAGACGAAGAGATGGCAGAGTGGTGAGAAAAGAGTATGACTTGCAGGGGGCTCTGAAGATTACTTGACATCTGTCTCCCCTGAAGAATCTTAAATCCCAACTCAGTCCCCTGATAGAGTGCATAGTAAAGTATTGTGAAGGACACTAACTGTCCTGTTAGTGTGACTCTTTTCCTGAAAAAAGCAGTGACAAATACGCATTTGTGTATTTGTACGTATGTATTTGTGTAAGTAAAGAGCTCAACCTCTCACCAATTCGCAGGTGTTCCCTAAGCAACCTTTTCCACTCTGTGCTGTCCAGAACCATCCAGGTGGTTCTTAGCAGCTTTAGTTGACTATGGGTTTTGCAGCTATAAGGTTCCCCAGGTAAAGTTCTAAGCTGATGTTGAATTGAGCTTTGACTCGTAAGACCTTTAACAACAGAAACATGGAAAAACATGGGGCTTTTAACTTAGAGCAATACCCATTTAAATTCAAGGTGTTGACAGTGTACCCTACATCTCAAAAAATGTCCAATTTGTAGGGATGCTGCCTCACCACAAGCACCTCGACACTTTTCTTCTTATGTTTCAGAGCCTCTTTCTTTAGTCATGCTGGCTTACCCACCTTAACCAAGTTAGAAAATGAGGTTTTGCTAGTAACCTGGTAAAAAATAAAAAATAAAATCTTAAAGTAGTTAAAAATATGATACTGCTTTTTTGAATCTTAAAATGAATCTTAAAATAGCAGGTATAATGGCTGAATCCTACCTACCTACTGGCTTTCCTGATGCAAATACAGGTGGGGGGGGGAACGTCTGCCAGGTAAGCCTCTCTGTCTCTACATGCATGTTGTATTGGGGACATATTCTGGAATATTCTTCTCCTACAATATTTTGGGAAACTGGAGGGTTAGGTTCAAGAGACACTGTATGAACTTGCTAATGCAATCTTGCTGGAATATAATCTTTTTATACTTCTAAAGGAGTAAGGAAGAGAAGAATGCTTCAGTATTCATTTTAAATATCATACCGCTTTTCTTACGGCTCTGAGTGCACATCATAAAGCCATCGAGCGCTTCTGCTGTGTGCTGTCAGCATGTGCTTTTGAGATCTGCCCAGAAACAAGAAGTGTGTGACAGACTGAGGTGAGCTGGCATTTTCATTCTGAGAAACTGCAGTGCTTGGATTTGGACAACGAGGAGCTACAGAAGTACTATGTAGCTGTTGTGTTCACTTGGTAGGGGGAAATGAAATCTACCGATTTCAAATGCAAAGTGTTTGTGTATATTTCAAAGACAAAGTTACAACGAGTGTGTGGAAACAACTTGCACATTTTGCCTTGGGTGCTTTGAGACTGACAGACATTTTTTCTGATCTTGACAGTTTGCTTCAACTGTGAAGTTCTAAACGATGCTGAAATAAGATATAACACAGACAATTCACCTTACTTCTGCAGCAGTAATAATTTGCAGCAGAAATATTCAGGAACAATGTTTGCTTAAGAGCAATAGAAACAGTTGAGCACAGCTGAGCAGGCTATTGAGACACAGCAATTTAGAATGTGAAATCAAAATGCAGTATGCAAGCAAGAAATAGGTACACGCTGGTTTTTAATTTTCTGTTTGTGATGATCATGGAAATAGAATTGACTACTCGTGTTTCTTCATGCACTACCAAGAATATGTTTCTTAATAAAATGCATGCAAATTAACTGAGAGACCAAAACTGCTACAGATGAGCATTTCAAAAAAGTTTTTAATTTCTGAGAATACTTTTTCAGGGTAACTATCATGGATAATTGAATTGCACAATGCTTCATTGTTTTTAGTAATCAGGATAGTTCCAAGCTTACATAACAATCATGGATGTATGTGTAACAACATTACTGTTCCTAAAAATTTTGAAGGCTAGAATCCTACTTTATACAACGAAGGAAAGGTAGACTTGGGAAGCAGTGTCTGTGCGTACTTTATTGTCCTACTGACTCAAAGATAAATAATCTGATAGAAAGATTTTGTATGCAGTGCTTCTAGGTTTTTGTTATTCAGGTCTGCAGGATCACATAAATGAATGTAGTCAGTGGGATGAAGCAAGCCTGAATTTAATTGGATGATAGATTCAGTTCAGGCTCTCTTTATGTATATTGTTCTAATATGGGCATTTCTGTTACTTGAAGTGAAGATAGCTAACATTTCCTATGAAGTAAAGGCAAGAACCGCATGGATTTTGATCCAGTCTTAAACTCCAGACTCCTTATGCACTTCTTTCTCCCCTAATCCTACCCCAAAAATGAAAAGTGTAAAACAATATGGTAATAAGTTTGCTAATAGGCTTAGTTCAACAACCCAAGCTGTAGAGAACAAATTTTGGAAGAAGCATCCGTTGTTCCTATTTCTCTACTGAGTTTGGGTAGAATTGGAAAGATCGTCATTTCCAGCATGGGTCCTGGCCACTAAGTGGTCCCCTTACCAACCCATAGGAGCCTGCACAAATGCCTTTCTATAGCCTATAGACTAGATACAGACGTACAGATAGTACCTCTATATATTGCTTCATCTTCTCACCCCACAGTTAAATGGTATGAAAGGACTTCATGCTTCTTGAACAGATGTCATAGGGAAATAGCGTGAGGATGGGATGCAGAACAAATTCGTCACTTTTTATTTGCTTTGTCTAAAGAAAACCATGTTAAAACTGCTCTATGCCCTTGCATCTACCATGAAAGCAAAAAGAAAAATGCCACTTTTTTCCTAGGAGATATATATGTGTGTGTATATATATATATATATGTATGTATGTATTTTATCCTTTTCACTGGTGTTAGCATGCTTTCGTAACTTCTCTAATTTCCATTTAAAAGTGGGGGCAGAGGGGGAGAAAGTTAGGCCACTTGTTTCCTCTTCAGAGATGAAAAGGTTTATTCTTCTGTAATGGCTTATAAAATTATACCTAAAGGTGTATGAAGCTGACAAAATTCATATTATGCCACAAATCATTTTTTATTTTTTTTAATTTTAATTTTTTTTATTTTTAAATTTATTTAATATTTATATTATTTAATTATTTTAATTTAATATTTTATTTTTATTAATTTTTAATTTTCTAAATTTATTTTTTTAATTAAGTATTACATCATTTAAATGCAAAAGATTGTGGATAAGACTATTTTTGTAGACAATGCAAAAATACACAGAGATAACTGCAAAAACAAGTACTTGAAACTGAAGAATTTAAATTCAGAAAGTGGGGATGAAGAGGAAAAAAAATATGATTTCAGGTAATTCTGATCTGAATTTTGTTTTTACAGGTGCATCTGGCTAGTAGTTCACAAGTGTCTGCATTCATACCGTAATATATTATTCTTTAACATTATGTATTATATATTCCAAGAATTTATTTTCTTCAGCGTTTGGCATGTAATAAGTATTTGTCTGGGATGCAAGTAATGCACAACTATCCTGTTTGCAGTGAGTTTGCTTGGATCATGTTAGAGGTGTAGAAATAAATGTATCTTCTGAGGACAAGTTGTATTTTACAGACAAACAGACTGTGTATAGGAACAAAGCATAGTCTAGTTACCTGTTGAAATACATCCTTGAGAGCATTAACATTTTGGCTCAAGTCCTTTTAGCTCACGAGGTCTATGACAGTGCCATTAAATCAGTATGGTGCTTGTAGATAAGCAAAACGCTCCTTTCCTATCATCTACTTCCTGATGTCTCTCTTTTTTTTGGGTATCATGCGGTCACATATTACTCTGACTTTCTCGGTTGAAAATTGACAAGACAGTATTTGAATTCTAAAATATTTTTCTTCACAACTTTAAAAGAGAAACACATAAGCATATTTTTGTTATTTGTTATTTTAAGCTAGATTGATGAATTATCACCACCAAATCACAAGCAATTTGAGATCATAAGTATGCTTGAAAATCTTGTGTCACCTTTTTGTTCAGCTACAAGTATTATGAAAACCTAAGTAAAATACTCAGTTATGGAACAAAGCACTTTAGAAGCTCTGTAATAAAAAATAAAAAATAATAATAATAAAAAAAAGCTACAACAATAAATGTCTTTTGTTTTGAAAGCCCACATTGTTGCAGTCGGATTTGATGTTAAATTCTATAGCTTTAAGGACACTCAGATAATATATAAAAGAGCATCTGCACTGTCATTATTGCTTCTTTTTTAGTTAGGTAACAGTATAGTTCTCCTGAGGTCAGGATATAGGATGGCTAGACCAGATGGCACTGTGCCACTTTGGATACAGAAAACTGCCTATAGCACTAACGGCAGGAGGCATGAGTCTTGTGGGAGTTCACCTGGTAGAGCCAAGCAGACGAGTTGTGTGGTGGTGGAATGCAGAAGTCCGTGGGATGGGCTAACCCACCTCAGTATGTTTGTTCCAAAATGATGGGGAGGTGATTGATGCATGGTAAATGCGTGGGGGGGCCTCATAACTCACACGTTTGGCATCGATCCACTCTCTCATGCTGCTGTCGGAGAAAATACATGCTAATGGCAGAGCTGGAATGAGGGTGTAAGGCCCACCGTGGGGTTACATGTATGTAGCCATAAAACAGTCTAATCATGCAGCAGGAAATAAGGCCAAAGCTGTATGTGAGCATGGTACTGAAGAAATAAACTTCTGTGAAGATGCTAACTGAAACACCCTGTTACAATTTTGTTGATGAAAATGCAAAGAGAAAGTAGGCATCTTTGAAGAAATTCTCAGTGGTTTCTTTTGCTTCAGAAGATGGCAGGTTGTCTGACAAGGAATGCAGGCATGCTGTGAGATAAATTTAAAAGTAAAATTATCATATCTGAAGCTACGTCTGATCGCTTCAATGCTTGATACAAGTTGGAAAGGAAAAGTCTGATATGGCTGTATAGCGGCATTGCATTGCTGTGCTAGCTGCTGCCAAGAGGTTGTTATCAGTGTTTGGGCTCAAATATTTTATTGTCTGCATTACTGTAATGCCTAGGACTTGCTGTTGCAGACATAGAGTGTAATGGGTTGTGTTCTGTGAAGAATTGCAAAGAAAGAAAATCTGCCTTTCCTGAATGAATCTTATCAATTAATTTGACTTCTTCCGCACAAGCAAGTAACATGACAAACTCCTGCACCCTTGCCATACTGTTTTCATCTCGCTGTGCATGGAGACAGCCAAATGACTTGTAGGTAGAGGTTTTGTGTATGAAGTGGCTGGCTATGTTCATAAACAACATTCATTTGTCTTCCCTTTTCCATTTTCTTTTTGCTCCCTTTAAGCATTTAAAAGGTACCTTTTCCTTACTTTTTTTGTTTGAGGGAGGGAGTAAAAAACTGTAGTTGGAGAAGAATCAAGTACGTGGCCAAATAAATCCAAATCATAACTATGAGATTGTAAACCAAACTAGCTTTGGAGGTCATGAAAGGCTGTCAGAAATGGAATAGAGGACTAATATCTAAGCCAAGAAGCTAATGACCCAGAAAAAAAAAAAAAAAAAAAAAAAGCAAATCCAGGAGCTAACTTTTAAGCAACAACTTATAATTTTTTTTTCTTTTTTACTGTAGATTTAGACTACACAGCTAAGAACTGACAAATTTTAAAAGTTTCAGTTATTGTTATAGACATTCTTAAGGAACATGGTTTTAAAGAAAAGATGCACAGATTTTCAAAACAGATCTTAACAGTGGAAACAAACATTATACAATAAGTTTATTACTGATAGTGATATTTTTAGTCTATTATTTGGTTCTTTATTTAACAAATTAGGCTGCTAAGCAGAAGCAGAATTACATTGCAACAGTTCATAGGCTGAAACTGCAGAGCTACAGAACACTAATCTCTTCTGCTATTTGTTTCAGAAAAGAAGCAAAATAAGAAAACAGATATATAACATGAAATAAAAAATGACTGTTAAAAGTTGCCTACTTAGGAAATATGGATAGGGTATATAATATATATATATAATATATAGGATATATTGGATGCTGCTATTATAGTTCTCTTTCATGCTCTTCACCTGCTTTGTGACATTAGTGCTTTCTCTGTGATCTTTTTGTATTGTTGTAGAAGGACTTTTTCACTTCTGTAAAGGTCTGTTCTGAGGATTACAATGTGTTCCACATTCAAGGATGCCAAACTCCTTAGACTTCTATTTTGGCCTAAATCTTTTAGAACAAAATGGAGATTCTTTGATGTAAATAAATAAATAAATAAAAATTAAATTTAAATTGTGGAAATTAAAATGTGGTAAACGTTAAGTTTCTCTCTGTTCCTTGATTTAGCTAGATAAATTATGGCCAACGTTGGAAAAGTAACTCTATTTAAAGATGTAAACATGAATCTATAAAGCATAAGCCTAAAAATAAGCATGCAAGTACAGTGAGCTACAGAATCAAGGCCCAAATGCTTTATATCAGGCAGAAAACACAGTTAGACCTTGTGGATATAAGAAATTCCTACCCAGTTAGAGAGAAAAGGTCTATTAAATTACCATAGAAATTAAATATTAAAATATGGAAATCAGTGAGTTTGTGTCTTAGCAACACAAAGTAAAATTTTTATAGAAATGTTCCATTTTTTAATTCATCTGTTACAAGCTTTAGCTCCATGATCTGCTTTCTAGACCTTTTCCATTGTGACTGACAGCTTTATCAGACTTAATGAAGGACCTCCTCATCATGCTCGTGCCTATGGCAAAATTCCTACTGTCTTCAGTAAGAACAGAACATTGGCAAATAATTTTACTGTTCTGTTAAAGAAAACTGGCAAATATCAAACAAGATGAATTTTGTATTGCAGAGCTTTAAAGTAGTACACAAATGTCCTCCTTGCAAGAGTTATGCTCAACAATTCTCTAACCATTATTTTTTCATACTATTTAAATCTGTTGATAGAAAATCAATAATTTTGGATGGTGCTGGAAACATGAAGTGTTAGACAACATTTTAGACCAAGGAACAGCCCTGGTGTTTTCAAAGATCTTGCAAAATATTACCGTATATTACTGGCCGTTTCGCATCATCTTGCTATTTTGCACTTCAATGAGTGACAGAAGTATGCATTCAACCAAGTCCTTTGGTAAACATACGGAAAAAAATGCATAACTTCATAGTTTGTTTTAATAACAGTTGGAAATTGTGTGTTTTCTTCATAATTTGAATTTACTATTTCCAACTTCTTTGAATTTACTTATTATGTATTTTGTTAAAACCATTGGAGGTCATCTAATCTGTCCTCCTGCTTTGGAGCTTTACCATTGTCATTGCTAATCTGGGTCAGACATAGTTTGGTCAAGCCTTATTTTGGAAATATTCAAGAACGGATATTTCACTACTTTGTCACCTGTTCTTCTGGTGCACTACCAATATAATATTATTTTCGTAATGTTCAATCTAAACCTCACACATGGCTGTTGTCATTAATCAGATCATCTAGCACTAAGTAGTTTTTACTGTTATCTATGTAACTGATTTTCAATAAATTGTAGGCTGCTAGAATTCCTTATTTTTTTCCAGTTGAGTTCATTTTCTTCAGACTGTGGCAGTTGTCATATTAAAGACCCCTGATCATCTTGGAGAAGTTCTATAGAACAGCTACACAGTCTTTCAACACTATTCCTGAACTAAGAGGGTGTGGAGGGGCAAAGCTAGACAGAATTGCATATGCAGCTCAAGTAGTGCCAAGGGAAGGTTAATAACCATTTGGTCTGTTGGCCACATTTCTCCAAAGGTTTGCTTTATTTGTGATGCAAGTGCACTGTTAGTTGGCTGTTGTTCAAGCTGGTGTTTCCCATAACCTTCAGGTCTTTCCCATCAATGCTGCTGCTCAGAGTGAATTGATGTACGGGGTTTTTTCCAGGTGCGGAATTCAGCATTTGTTGAACCTCGTGAGTTTCTGCAGGGGGAAGCTTAGTTTTCTTTCTGGGCAATAGGTAACAGCTGGCTACAATTACTTCTTGAGATGCCTACATTTCTCAGGGAAATAATTGGCGTATGCCACTTATCACAGGATAATTATGTTTTAATTTAAGGTTTTAATTTCATGTGGCTTTCTGAAAAGCACTGTGAAAGTACAAAGTTCAATTTAAATCATCTCTCTCTCATAGCATGTTTTCCTAGCAAAATAACATCCTGATAAGTAGAAAGTAAAAATTGGAAACTCAATCTTCCTTTTAGCAGGTGCAATTTTTACAGATCCCAAGAAATAGATATATACATAAAGCTGCACATTCTGTGATCACATGAAACCAAAGGAGGAACTCTTAATTTCTAATCTGTCCTGACAAAGACTCCATCTCATGAAAAGACACGTCTGAGTCTGTAAATCTGTCCATAAAACAGAGTTCATGTCAAAACTGAGTACCTCAAACCTGAGCAAAAACTCAAGATGATGTACAGGCATGTGAACTTTAACTTTTGAGTCACGATTTTGATTCTGGTGATTACAGACTTAGTGTTTAAATCTAGTTCTGTTTGTTCCTGATCTCTTAATTGAGTCCACAGTTTTGATGCATTTTAGAAACGGTTTACAAAATGTCATACTGAAGCATAGTGTGAGTCTCACCTTAACGTGACTTCAAAAGAGCGTTCATTAGTGAGTGAGGGTGGATTTTTGAGTTCAATTTAACCTTCAGAGTCGATGTTTGTATATATGAAGCTTAAGAATTTGTGCATTTCCTATATCTCTTAGCCATTAGTTCATATTGTTCTGTTATATATAATATAAAAAGCTATCTAAACTGGACCACTAACTCTCCTTTTCTGAAGAATTAATGTTCCAGATTGTGATATTATCATACTTTAATGCTATCAAGCTTATTCAGTTGACAGTGTCAACAATTTAATTTAAACCACCTTTGTAGAGGTATTTTTATTTCTCTTTGCAGACCTTACCCCCAGCTGTCATATTTGTAGTTTCATGCATACGTGCTACACACTGCTAAAAATAGAGCCGTATTATTAAGAAACAAGTAGAAAAATAACACTTTTCTGTCTTCAGGTTTAATTCCTCTGCTGGGTTTCTGAGCACAACCTTAGTTTTAGCCTTAGTCTTTCTCTCCTCATTGTTCTGTGTACTAATAGGGTTGGATTAACCTGTATTCAGGAGTTCTGTAACTCTCCATGTAAGACCGCAGACAAGAAATGGGAGTAGCTGATGGCCTCTTTTCTGAGGGTGTGCGAAACACCCTCAGAAAATACAGGCTCTCTAGCCTGTATCTTTATTTACTAACACCTTTTTTTTTTTCTCCATATTGTAGGTTATTATCATACAAGAGCAGTTCTCTTATTGGTTTCCTCTGTTAACAGAGGGAGCAGAAAATGTTTCTCCTCTACTTCTCTCTACTCTACCTTTAAGTCAGAAGTGTCAGCCAAGGTCTCCTTTAGGATTAGGTCTGGCCTACATCCTTCCAAAGGTTTAGACTATTATGATGAAAAACTACATCTGCTGCTTGCAGACTATATATGATTAGTTATTACTAATTTTATAGTATCTTTTATGTTCTGTTTGTATTTTTTTGTTGTTGTTTTGTTTTGTTTTTCTCTTGACTGTCAGTTGCTGGGTTTACATTTCAGTTTTACTTCCCTACTGCTTCATTCTGATGTAATTAAAGCTTGAAAGTAAAGAATTTAATTCTACCATTTCTTTTGGCCTGCTTCTGATTTTCCTGCATAGCTTGATGAACAAGAGCCAGCTTGGCTTCTTGGCTCCGCTTGCTTTATTCTGCTGTGCAACACCAATAGTGCTGTCTCTCAGCAGGAAAGAGCTGTTCCCAGCAGCTTTGGAAGCAGTTTTCCTGAGATTGCAGGAGTGGAGAGGAATGCCTCATCTCTTACGTTCAGTGTGCAGAAAGACACCAGAGACTGACAGATGAGTAGGATCATGTCTTAACAGCACCACAGCTTCTGTATCTTTTCTTAAACTGACAACAAACCTTTTGCAACTGTTCAAAAACCACCCCACAACATTTGGTCAGCTATCCTGAGGAGGTAAGTTGGTTTTTTTTTTTTTTTTTTTTCTTTTTCCTTCTTGAGTTACGATAACAGTTGGACCTGTCAGCTTCATCTTACATAAGTGCTGCCTGGTATACTCTAAAAGAGATTCCTGGGAATGCCTCCCTGCCATTTAAAAAAAAAACAAACACAAAACTATCTACATACAAGCGTCTTTGTATGGATGTATTTGTTTATGCATGACTGTTTAGTATGTTTTCGTAGTGTAAAAAAAAAAAAATCTTAATATTTATATATTTATATATAGTAGTTATTTAACTGTACTGGTACAGACCAAGCAGTACAACTTCCTAGTACAGACCGCCCTGTAGTAAGGGGTGGCAAACATGTCATTTGTTAAGCAGATGGTGTGCTACAAACCCCAGTCAACCATGGAAAAGTTTTAGCTTGGCTTTACTATCAGACACCATCTCTAGTACGCCCTTAGCATGCGAGCAGACCTGCTGACTCTGTACGAATGAAACAAATTTTGTCACCAGCTGCAGAGGTGATTTAATTAACTTCTGGGAAGTAAGTAATGTGTGTGACCCTCAATGGAGAAAAGGTTTGCTAGATAGTGCTGGAAGCGGGGTGGAATATGGGACTGAGCATGCAACTGACCGAATTGAGGAAGAACAAGGAAACAAGATTATTGTGCTCAGAAAGAAATGGTAACAACATTCAACAATGGTTGAGTGATGCTACCTCAAAACTTAGGATAGCACAAGCCATGAGCAGGGGGAGGCAGGGAAGGAAGTTAAGGCTTATAATTTTGCATTTTTCATTATTTTGAATGATCCTGTTGGCATTCGTCATGGAGAAAAGGTAAATTAGGACATAACATAGCAATAGGACGCAGCAGGCCTCAAGTGTGCAACATAGTGTCTTTCTGTAAAAAGCTATCTGTAGCAAGATGAAGACTAAGCTTGTAAACATGTGAAAAAATCTGGTGGCATAACAGGAGTTTGATGAGAGGAAGAAGCGGCTGACACACCAAGTTACACAGATGTAAGGGCATTTATCGCTGTGGAAAGGAGGTGCGATTTCTGTAGGTGTTAACACCTGGCTTGTTTTCAAGGGAAGAGGGGCAGCAGAGCGGGGTGATGTCGGGGCTGGGGCTGAGGGAGCGGGGCCCGGAGCCGGCCCCATCCGCCCTCCCCGGGGCTGCCTCAGGGGCGGCCGCCGCCATACCGCGCGGCGGGCCGGGCCGGGCCGCCCGTTACCATGGCAACGGGGGCTGCGGGCCGGGCCGGGGCGGGCCGAGCCGGGCCCGGGGCGGGCCGGGCCGCCGGGCTCCCGCCCCCCGCAGCCGGCGGGCCGGGAGAGGCGGCGGGCTGCCGGGCGGCAGCACGGCACGGCACGATGGTGCACCACTCGGGCTCCATCCAGTCCTTTCGGCAGCAGAAAGGTAAGGTCAGTGGCGGCGGGGCGGGGGGCGGCTGCGGGGGCACTGCCCTCCGCGCTCCCACCGGGGGTATAGGGGCAGCGGGGACACCCCCAGGACGCCCCTGGGGTCCCCTTGGCTGGCAGGACATGGGCTGTGCTGGCCGGCAAGCGCTAGGGTGAACGCATCCTCCGCCGGGGTTAGGGATGCTGTGGAGCCTTGGCTGTGGTTGCGATGGAAAACGCTGCTTTCCTCAATGAACTCCCAGTATTTGTTCCTAATCTTGGAACCCCTACTCTTTTCCTGCGTTATATTCTTATTTTGTTTCTCTAATTCTTTGTCAGGTAACGCGAAACCCAGCTTTCTTTCATAACCAGCATCTTTCTGTGCTTCCTCTTGTTTTAGTTGTTAAACAACTCTTTTTTTTTTTTTTCCCGATGAGTGCATTATGCCATAAATTATGATTTAATACGGCGTTCTCCATACATAAGTCATAGGCTCGCTTATTGGATTTGCCCTCATTCAAGTTCTTGTGTTTGAATGGCTAGTGAGAAATAAATAATTCAAAGCACTTATTCCATTCTGGTAATCCCATGATAAATTTAGTTCCTTGCTGTAGAGGTTTTGCATTTACTGCCTATCCTACATGCAGTAACGAGCAGTGCTGTTGCACGTTGCATCTAGTTTATCAAGTACAAAGTTAATTAAACGAGATAAGAGTTTTATTTATTTTTTTCAAATGTAGTGGATGCGGTTATAAAAGCATCAAGTGATTTGAAGCTATGCTGTAAATCCTTAGGTTTTGTTGTTCTAGTTTTGTTTTTTTAATAAGAAAACATTTTTTAAGTTACAGCAATGATTAGCTGGAGTCCCTGTCAAGGCTCTTTGGGAGCTGTTCAGCTGCTTTGTAATAATATTGGGGAAAAATACCCCCAAATTAACTTCTTCATATTCTAGTTCAGGAATGATATTTAATTGCTTTGAAACCAAACTGCGTTGCATGATTTAAGAAATTGTGTGTTTGTGGTAGTCATAAAACTTAATAATAATCTAGAGTTTTTAAACAGTAACCTGCTGAGAAGCAGATGTTTCTCTTCTCCTTACACCTGAAGAAATCCTGAGTAAGGTACTGAGCCAGTAACGAGGTTCTGAGAAAGGGAGAAGGCTCTTGTGGAGCTATGTAGTCTGTACAGCACAACTGGGGTGTCTGTCACTTTCTTGGTAATCTCATCTGCAGTGTGATGTGTGCTAAAGCTACCTGAATGAGTTTGGTTTCAGCTTTTCTCAACCTGCTGCTTCTGACGATGCAGGGGGACAGCATGAAATCTTGGGCGAAAGGATACAGAAAAACTAAGAAAACATAAATCACAATCAAGAACTCATCATCTAATCAGGAGGTGTTTGAACAAAGCGGAGAATCTAGCACCTTGTCGTTGACAGAAACTGATCTCAGCAGCAGGGCATCATGTCATTGCCTTCAGTTTTTCCTAGCTTGGTCTTTTATGTTATTCTCCTACTTTAAGATTCCAGTGGAGTTCTATTCTAAGCTAGCATAGCTGAGATTTTGACTAAATGCTCTATTTGTTTTCTAGCTGCTCACAGAACTGTGCCCTAAATTCCTTTTTTTTTTTTTTCCCAGAATCAGTGGTAATCCCCATGAAATGGCCAACTGCCCATCGCAGCTGTGCCTTATATGCTTCACTTGCATTGAGACCAAGCTCCATTTCTTTTGGGGGATTGGATGGGCATAATTTTTATGTGGATTCTCAATCATATAGGAAAGGTATAAAGCAACAAAAACAATAGGTGATAAAAAAAACAAAAGCTGATATTAACCTTTTTAGATGCAGCAGCTGTGTACCTGCTGTCATCTAATGCAATATTCAAACCAACTTGAAGGGAGGTAACGTTTAAGATAGGAGATTGAATGGGTTAGAGAGCGTTGTGTTTCCTTACCTTACCTGCTGTGAGTGCTTTTTACTAGCTGAGAAGACAAATAGCATTTTTTGTACCAAAGCTATCTTTGCAAGGCTTGAGAAAATTAAAACCAAGTTCTCCAGGCTCTCGGGTGTGTGGGAGTCCTCAACAGAGGAGAAAACCAAGAAAAATGCATGTATACCCCAAGGATTTGTCTCTCGTTGGAGTTTGTTTTCTTTCTTCTGTTTTTCCTCCTTGACAGAGTGAGGAGGTGTTCACAGTAGGAGGCTGCCACTGTAACGTGCCAGCGTGGTTGTGTCTTGCTGCTGCTTCAGGTTGTGTACGCAGAGTGAAACCCTCAGTTTTCAGAAGCAGCAGTATAGCACAGTGCAGTGTTATGAAAATGCTGCGAGGTTTGAAGAAAAAATCTCCTTCACCCCTACAATTTTTGTTCCCCTTCTCAGATCTGAAGGTATCCCGATCAAAAAGAGCAATGTGCAGAAGGTAAACTAATCCATGTGTCTGCACAGTAGTGCATTAGATCTGTTGAGCCATCTGTAGAATATTTCATTGCTATTTTTAACTTCTGTTGTGGCAGAAACTGCTTTTTCTGAAATTACTTTCCTCAGAAATATTCTCCAAGATGTCATTATTTCATATACTGTGCAGTACCTTTATACTCCTTTACTCTTCAAAGGGGGATTCAACCAATGACCTCGTAAGAATGATGTAGGGGTGAAAAGGAAGAAGTGTTTCTTAGTTCTTTAGAAGAGAAAAATCTCCCATCAGATGGTAATTTGCAGTTTGGCTTAATACCACTAAGTAATAAATAGCTGTCCAGGAAGGACAACCAAGAATGAGGTAACGTTGCTGAAGACAAAGACTATCTCTATAGACACTTTGCAGCTTAATAATTCCAGGGAAAGACAGCTGGCTGGAATTCAGTAGTTGATCTCAAACACAGTCAAGTAACATCCTTTTAAACACAGAAGATCCAAGTGTATGGCGGCCTTATGGTAGACTTTGTGGGGCTTGAAATGGATACGGGGCTGGTGCAAAGCAACTTCTTGTTTCCTTAGGAAGCTTCACTGAAAAATGCTTCAGAAGCAGAGGCAACCTAAGGCTTGGAAGAGATTCTTCTTTTAACAGGCACTTCATTGTGAGTGGGTTTGAATGTTTCTGGCCTGACTGACAGAAGGCAAAACCTACATTCTGGGTGTGGGTCAAAGCCATAGTGATGCTTTCAGATTTTCAGATCTAGGTTTTTAGCCCTGATACATAGACCACAATTCCCTCTGTG
Source organism: Anas platyrhynchos (assembly GCF_047663525.1). Lineage (NCBI taxonomy): Eukaryota > Metazoa > Chordata > Aves > Anseriformes > Anatidae > Anas > Anas platyrhynchos. Next base: position 56,358,072 of record NC_092591.1, read on the forward strand.
CTCTGTTGGGTTGTCTTAGTGACTATTGTTCTTTTTTTAATGCCTCTATCAAAGCTTTTTAATGAGAGTTAAAGGCTGGGAGAAATAAAATAAATTCTTGCTGTAAAACTGAGTTTTTTTAGCATATTGCTTGAGTTTTAGGGACATGGATTGCAGATGAAATCCAGTGCCTAGCTTGAGGTACTTCTTATTCTTTCTGTTCAAGTTGTGTAACAGGACAGAAAGGCATTCAGCAGCTTCAATTCATGGTATGGCTGATTTAGCTCCTCGAGGGATTTATCTTGAGATTGCCTGATTTCTGAGCAAATCAGGTATTTCCACGAAGGACGCACTCCATGATGTGAACTGATCAGTGCCAAATATTGTTTAATTTCTTAAATTTGTTATCTGAAGTTGTAGTGAACTTTAGATAGTATGAGGATTGGATTGAGAACCTCTAAAAAGGTACAGCCCTTGTCCTTGTAAGGGAGCACTTGTTACGTCATTAACTGCTTTTTGTTAATGAACAAACATCTTTGAGCTTCTTAGAGGAGCCCTACTGTTTTGGAGTAGAGCTTTTTTGTTGTAATTTTTTACTCTAAGATCTTAATGACCTGCATTATTTACAAAATAACTTGTGAATTCAATTTGTGTTCAAGTTGTAAATTTAAAGGAGGGTTTGTAAAGATTACCCTTGTTTATAGTGCTCCAGAGTTTTCAACATTTAGAAATTTGGAGGTCTAATTAGGATTTTTTTGGAGAATTCTCCAAGGATGTTTGATGCTTCAGTGGCTCTGGTGGACCTAGTACACTTAGTAATCCAAAGAAGCTGCTGAAAGCTACTAGAAGATGCATTCTGTCTTGCAAATTGATGAGAAGTTGTCTTTTACCTGTTTTTCACAAGAGCAGAAAGAACAGGTTTTCATGTTAGCATGAGGACAAGAATGCTTAGGGCTCGACTCTTTCATTTGCATTCCCAGGAGCAAACTAACATCTACCAAAAATTTCAAAGCTATCCTCATCCTGACTCTGAAAGCTGAGAGCAGCACAGCTATTAATACCCTCCTTTAAAACGATACCACATGCAAGTGGTGCTGTTTCTAATGCTCTGTCAGTGCGCTGAAAAGCCAAGTCTAATTTTTAAAAAGACTTAAACCTGAATATATTTGCTCTTATATTTATTGCCTGGTACAGCTACACAATTTAAGGTGCACTTCTCCTTTTTCGATCAAACATGTTAGAAGAGCCCATAATGAGTCTTTTTATTCCGGATTGTGCCATTGTGGTATAGAACTTGATTGAAAATGGTCATTAAATACGGCATATTTAACCTCCTGTTATACAGTGCTCTGGAAGTCTTGTTATGTTTTTCCTCACTGAGCAACTATTTAAAATGAGAAACCAAAGGAAATCTGAGTTTCTGGTTTGCCGCATTGCTCTGCCATCAGGCTGCAGATGATGACCCTGTGGTAAGATGTCTGGGCATTAGCTTCCTACGCTCTGCTTTAAGTACAGCTTAGCAGGGTATTAGCTGTGGTCAAACCTTGTACCTGTTCCAAAGCTTTTTGGATCTCCATCACTAAGGACCTGTTAAAATAGGCAACCCTTGCCAACATTGGCTTTCTTCAGAGCTCTCATTTTAGCATTTATGCTTCATTGCACATCACTGCAAAAGTACAAGTTCTGAGCCTGCCTTTGTCTTTTGTTTTGGTTTGTTTCACTTATTTTTTTCAGTTTTGAATTCTGCGAAGTGAAGAAGATCTATGAAACAAGTCTGGCAGTGTGAATTCTCTTTATTCTCAGTATTTGTAATAATAGTTTTAGTGTACTGGATTTGATTTTATAAAATTTTGAAAGAAAATTAGCATAGTCAGCAGTTTATGATTAGGTATCTTTTATAACTTCAACCATGACAAATTGAACGATTGTCACAAATATAAATACCGGGAGTCCCAAGTCCCAGGCTCTGCGGTTAGGTAGCAGTGAACAAAGTGATGTGTTTTTTCATTGGAAAGTTGGGGTTGGGTCAATGACTTGCATTTTTGGTATGCTGTGATAGCAGAAACTAATTGTGCTAAATCCACGTTTGACAAGCAACAAGTCTGGTTTTCTGCTTGGGCCTGTCTACAGTGAAGAAGGTTGGGTGGCTGTGTTGTCTTGAGCTGGATGCTAGATGAGATTTGCAGGAAGAATGATACATGTGTAGCATTACCCAGGATACAAATCCTGCCTTCCCTTTACAAGCTCATTTTATAATCACTTCATTTCTATGGTAGATTATTTACTGAAGATGAGTGTAACTCAAAACTAAGCTACAGTGTACAGCAATATGTTTTAACAACTCTGAGCCTCAATGAATGCAAATTCATCTCTGTTTGCTCAGAATGAGATTCTGAGTCTGCCTCAATTTGGGTTATCATCTGGCTTGTGAGGGCTCGAAGCCAGTGTGACTACTTAAGTGAGGAATTGTTCATTTCCCTGACTGGTGAGTTTGCAGCTTAATTCACGATTCGTTTGACTGTTTTAAATGGGGTTTTGAAGACGATATCTTAGTTATGCTTTTGGGTCATCTCCAGTAAGCAAAAGCCAGGAAAACAGTAACATTCATGATGCAACTATTTGATCTGTTTAAAGGGAGGATCGCTTGAAAAAAAAAAAAAAAAAAAAAAGAACCCACGCAAACATGCTGAATTAGCTTCTATCTTTGCAGTTAGGGGAAGGGAGCATAGCTTGAAGAGTGCTCTGTATGAAGAGTACCTGCAGAAATCACTTCTGAACATCAGCACGCTGCTCTTTGTATGGTATTTGTTTTCCTACTTAGTAATAAAGTACAGCAAGATGACACATGGGTTTTCTTGCTGCTTTGTTGCAATTCTTACTGGATTTCAGCGTAGCACTGATTGCTCAAGGGAAATGCACAAACAAAGGAAAGTAGAGCACTCGCAGATATATATTGAAAAATTCATAATTACAACACAGTTACTGAAGAGCTGTAGCTAGTCACGCACACTCCAGATAATTACTGTGACGATGGAAAGATTTTGAGTTGTAAAGTGTTTGAAATGTCACTGCTGGTCTGACTTAGTACAATTACTCTTGCTCAAAACAATTACGTATTCCTTACTGTTTGTTTAGCAACTTCCTCAATATGCCTTTCTAAGTCAGAAGGTGTGATATAGGCAACATTGGCATCGTTTTCCTTCTGCTTCCTTAAACCAGTGGAATTGGTACCTTTGATGTAATTTTCCTGAACCATTAACCAAAATTTTAGGAGAAAAAAGTCCTTCTACTTGTTATCTTAGGGCTATTGTGTGGCACTCCGTTCCCTTTCCTTTCTGTGTGGTCGTTCTAAAAGGAATTGCGCTATATGAGAAAATAGCAGCAAAAGAGCAAAGGGAAAATGGTAGAACAGTCGGTCCTAAGAATTTCCCGAATTTAGGAATACGTTGAGAGGAGGAATATATAAGCACAAGAGTGAATGACAAAATATAGAAAGGTGAGGAGCGATGCAGAGACACAGAGATGGTAGGTGGGGAGAGATGTATGTATATAGAGTAGTAGCAGGTACCAAGCACAGATGCGTGTGGGAGCAGCGCCGCTCAGACGCTGCACCGCTGCAGCCTCATCAAGCCCTGCCTTGCAGCCAGCCTCTGCAATGAGTATTGATTTCCAAGTCAGTTGCCAAAAGAAAGTGAACAAAGTAGCTGATAGAAACAGTTTTCTGCTAAGGGGTGATCCAGCGAGGATGGGAATTGTATCGCGTGCGGGTGGGCATAAAGCCAAAGGCTTGAGATGGAGAAATAAACAGGTACCACCCGAATGCAAAATGCGTATGGCTGAACACACAGCAGAGGCTGGATTTCTCAGCTGAAAGGAAAACGCAACACCTATGCACTAGCTTTTACTCCCACTTGAAATTAATGTGGCTTTGTGGGCATCATACTTAAAAATGGAGTGTGGTGACATGTCTTGCTGGATGCTGAATCGTCGAAGTGGAGAGGCATAGGGGGTCAAAATTCCTCTTGTGCAGAGTAGTTCCCTCTTGTTGATGTATTTAAAGATAGATGAGAGATCGATCTGTATATAAAAATTGACTTCTGGCATATATGAAGCATTCAATGAATATATGTACGCCTCAAAAGGCTGGTCATAAGCTGGTGCTTTGTAGAGGAAGGTTGTGATTTCCAAGCTGTTTAGGTGAAATTCCACTTGATGCTGTAGCACCTAGGGGCTTTGGATTGCTCACAACCAGATTTTTATTTTAAGATTTGCCAAGATGCAGGCGAGTATTCTGTCAGGAAGTTTAATGGCACTTGGATGCTTAACATGCAGTAATTGTTAGGAGTTACATGCTTAATGCTGTTTAAAAGGTATTGGAATTCAATGCAGTCCAATAATTAGATCTTTAATAAGCTGACCTTTAAATATATATATCTTTTTTTTTTTTTTTTTTTTTTTTTTGAACAAGGAGTCTTTTAAACCAGAAGAGTCAATTCTTTCCCCAAAATATGACTTTAGATCTGAATAACTATTCCTGGTTAACTCTTCTATAGGTGCATTCATCCTGACATAGTCATGGCTATAACCAGAGTTAACCCAGAGCTATCTCATAGAAAAGTTTCAGATTTTATCTTAGGTCATCCATCTTTTTGAGCGTAACTTGCAGCTAGTGTCTGTTGGTGTATCACTGAAGTAAATGCAGTCTAAGAAGACAAAATGCTGTCTGGGACTGGTGGAATGGCCTCTCCTGGTTATCTTCTGCCAAGTTTTGTCACCGTATGCTTGTGACAGCAGGAGTGTTGGGTAGCTTCAGCCTGCAGCTACCTGAACGTGCTGTCACCGGGCTGAAGTGTGGGTGGAAAGTTGCACCTTTTGGGTTCTCCTCACATGTGGAGGAGCTGATCAGCACAGTGTCAGGTGGGGGAACCCCAGAGCTGTCCTGCCAGGCCCATCACAGCAGAGACATCAGCCCAACAATGGCTTGTCCCCACATATGGAGAGGAGCCCAGAGGCACAGTGGCAGCCCCAATTACCCTGGGCAGAGAGGTGAGTCCCAGTCCCAGGCTGTCCCAGTGCAGCCCTCACTGGGGCACATGTGGGGATGCAGGGGTAGAGCACCTGGGGACTGTACCAGACTTAGCAGGGGAGGAAGCAAAGCAGCAAAAGAAGGGATCAACATGGTTTGGGATCAACATTTTACAACCACAATAAATTTTGTTGTTGTTGTTTTCCCATGTGCAAAAGCAAGGATTTTTCAGCAAAAAAAAAGTTTTGCTTGGCAGTTTGCTTATATTGTAATAAGTAGGTGCTCTTGTCTTTCCAGCAATCACCAATGCATTGCTCATGCTATTGTGAGGTACCTTGGCATGTAAGATTGAGTGAAAAAGGAGGAGAGAATTTTCAGAAGCACAAATAGTCCATAGGAATAAATGAATAATGCACGGGAGCTTAACCATATTGCTATTAATAATTCACTCTTTTCAGAAATGCAGAACTTTGAAGTTGCTGTTTGAGAAATCCAGCATCGAAGTAAAATGGAAAAGCTGAATGGAAAAACAGCCTGTCAAAAGGAAGCACTTACTATTGCTGTCTTGCCTGAAAGCCGCTTGGGCTCAAAGGTCTATCACAAAAACTTCATGACAATTGATTTGGAAGCTATCTTGAGCATACTCAAACATTAAAAATAAATAACTACATTTCTGGATGCACTCCACGCAGAAGCCCCATGTACTCTCACTGATAGCAATGGGATTTCGGTGCTGTGCCCGGGAATTTGACTTGTGAATGAGCTACTTTTTAGGATGTTACTAAAAGTAACTTTTTAAAAAGTAAAAATAACATGCTGTTAGGGATCAGTCCTAGCTTACTTTTCTTTTGGTCTGTAGGAAAGGAGCTCCTCCAACCTTCTGTTGTTATATGTTGTAGGAAATCTAGAAATAAGGATGAGTTTGACTTGCATTCGCTTGACTCGCAGCAGAAAATTATACTGTCCATTGCTTAATTAGCCTGCAATGATATGTTTGTGTCTGGAAGGTTTACACAGAGCTGCTGTAACATTTTCAGTAATTGGAGTAGCAAGATTTAAGATGGAAGCAAAATAAATAGGAAGGAAGCTAGACACGAAATAACATTTCCTCTAAAATATTTTATCTTCCAGTGAAAGGTTGTTATTATTATGAGCGGCCTGTCTGAACACTGGCAGAGGTTTCCTGGAGAGGTTGTGGGGTCTCCAGCCTCGGCAGTATTCAGCACCTGACCACACGCAGTGTCAGGCAGCCCGCTCAGGGTGACCCTGCTTTGGGCGGGGGGCTTGGACTGGGTGACCTCCAGGTTTCCTTTGTAACTTCCACCATTCTGAGATCCTGTGGTGGTCCTCAGCTAAGGTTTAACATGAGAACTCGTGAGTTACTAATAAACATTCAGACTACTAAAGGGTTTCTTTCTTTTTTTAGATGACTAAGAAGCCTGACTATGAGTTATAGTTGAAACTTATCCTAAATTAGTTCAGGATACTTATAGGTTTTCTTAATTTTTTCTGCTTTTCATTGTCATCATATGTTGCTTTTCTGCACATTTTTCATATAGAGAACAGCAATTAAAATGGAATGAGCTAATTGGAGTAAATAATTATGTGGTGCTTAAAAAATAAATAAGTCTTGTACATTGTAGAAGCAGTGCCTGCTTGCGTGGGGATGTGGACAAGCGCCACAAGTGCAAGTCCTGTGAACCACCAGATTTTTCACAGGATCAAATGAAGCAAAAAGTGCTTTTTTTCTGAAATGTCAATATTCATTTCATCTGAAAAGAGTTATACAACTACTCTGTGCTGTTGACTGAGCACCTATCACAAGAAATCAATATCACTGTGGCTTGCAGTCTTGTGACACCTTAGTGATTTTATTTTATTTATATTTATTGTTTACCCTTTATTAGACTTAATGACACAGTTTGGTAAGATTTGGAAATTAATGCTTGTGTTTAGATCACACAGGACTTCCCTAGGCCTCTTTGCTGCTGCTGCATCTCTCCTAGGTGTGTCAGTCGGTCAGGCAAATAGCCACCATCCTGCCTCCCCTTCAAATCCTGCATCACTTTGGCAGCCGGATGAGCGAGCTCTTGGAGGATCTTGGCATGTCCGATATTCTTGTGGTTAGCTAAAAGCAAAGAAAGGTGCTGTGCTTGTTACCTACTATCATCTAGTTTATATATAATCTCATAGAAATCTTTCAGTTCACATCTAGTGGACATCTGTAGGTAGTTGATGTCAGAATTTTTATCTAGATGGAATCTAAGTGTTTTTGTTTTTGTTTTAGCAGGATGGAATGAAAAGGCAAGGGACTTGATGAAAGCTGCTATTCAGTGGAGCAGAAAGACCATGAAAAGAAATCTTCCTTAGAAAAGAAAACTTAGAGAAGCATTTTTACAAGTGCTAAATTCTGCTTGAGGTTAAAAATCTCCATGCAAGTCCTACAGTTGTTATAATTTCTTTCAGAGTAGCTTTGGGCTGGTCTGAAAGTCTTGTAATAAAAAGAAAATTAACTAACAGCTTTGGTATGGGTGGTTAAGGATGAGTATAATCGGTAAAAGTATTAGGCATGTAACCTCTTTACTAAATACTTCATAAAGTACAGGAAAAAGAAAACAGAAAACTGGAAAAAGAGAAACAGCTAAAATATGGGTATTTTTTAAGATGAAGAATATGACGTCTATTTCTCATTGAAATGGACAGGCTACATAGTACAGAGGATACTTTTTCAAAACAAATGTTTTTTAATGCAGCTGTTTGTTTTTTTTTTCAGTGTAAAGCAATTAATTCAGAAATACAGAAATCATTAGGTAAAAACAGAAGGCAATGGAAGGAAGAAAGAGAAATGTGATGCTTGAATGGGGGGGGAAGATGACTTTTGTAGTTTAGAGTACGTCAGTGGGAACAAGAATATAAAAGCTGTGCTGTGGATTTTTATTTTTATTTTTTAGTTCTACTGTAGAAAAAAAAAAAAAAAAGAAATAGAAATAACACTTGCTTTATTTTCTAACTTTTAACTGTGAACAATTCTCCTGTTCATGCTGAAGCTCCCAGAAGACATGGATTTTAAGGCATCAACTTCAAGTGCTATGCAGAGGTGGAATAATTAGAATATCATTTTAAATTTCTTTCTGGTTTTGATAATTATTCACTTGTTTCTACTGCCAGTCACTTTCTTTTTACTGGAATTTTTAATAAGCTGACTTTAAAGCTGTGTTAGTGTGACCTTTTAGAAAAGTTGATAATGTTTCGAGAATATTCTGGTCCCCTGAAAATGTGCTCTTAGCGTGGCAGAGTCACCATTTTGAACATTTCTGACCAGTTCTAGTAGTGGAGTTGCCAATTGATGAACAGGTAACCAAAAAGCATCAAGTGACAGAAGGATTCCAAGGATACTTCACTTAGTGTCTGGTCAACTGGGAAACGCTGTCAAGAAAGTGTTCAATAAATTGAAGCTGTAAGATAGAGTTAAAGAGAGAGGGTTTGTCTCATAAGTGTGATAATCTGTGATAAGTGAGATAATAAGAGGTAATCTAATTTTATAAACTTGCAGGTGTTGGAAAAATACCCCGTAACACCAGGTAGCAGAACATATAGTGAAGAAAAAAAGAAAATTAGTGGCTTTATGCTATCTGTTGATGCCTGAAATGGTGGGTATTAGAAATGATGGGAATGAAAGCATGTGCCCCACCAGGACGAGAAGTCTTTATTGCTAGACTTTCCTACCATACCAATATTTATTTTTGTGTTGTTCCTAATTAGGTCATTCCTTGTGACCAAAGTATGATTACAGCTTTGGTAGCAGTCTCTGTTGACTACGAGCAGGTATTTCTTCCTCTGCACTCATCTGCGGATCCTTGTGTATTACTGGGGCCTACACAGCCCATTTCTGTGTAGTTAGGAGATTTTAGTTGATTTTCAGAACGTTTGTTAAGCTGACAAATATAAATTCATATTTTATGTCCTGTACGTATAACCATACTTCAGAGAAACCATCTACAAAAAGATGCTAGCTTCTTCAACCATCACTTGTATGTTAGTTATGCGAGCATTAATACACTGTGAGAAAGGAAATCATGTCAGCTGAATTCAAACCAGTAGCAGTTTTGTCCAAATGTTTCAATGCATTAATAATATCTGCAAAAGGTATACTTCCAATAAAAACATATTTTAGTTTAGAGATTTTAATCTTTAACCTCTTAGTTTTAGCATTACTAGGGTATTTTGCTTTTCTTCTTCCGTTCATTTAAAATTCACTGTTTTCAGGATTAGCAAAGGGAGAGGAATAGAATTCCTTTTGAATGCTTTGTTGTTGCTATTTCTCCCATTCATTTTTACTCCCTGTGTTTATGAGATGATAATTTCTTAAAGTTTCTCTCAGAAAAGTGCGTATTGGTGTAGCTTTGGTTATGCATTTTCTTTTCTTTGCCATTTTTTTCTTTGAATTTGTGTTAATTTCTTGTAATAATACATCTTCTGTAAACAGGTTTTCATTACCAATTCTGTTGAATTTTCATTTTATATTTGATAAATGAGTGCTGAAGTAATCTCAAAGAAATGTAGCCTAGAGATTGTCTATAACTGTTGGATGTTTTATGTTAAACGGTAAATGTTAAGTTAGTAATTGTATTATGTTTTTTAAATGCATACTGAAACTAGTCAGAAAGCAGATGCAAATCCACATTGCTGTTGCATGCTCTCTTGCACGTCATTCTGCATGTTGTGTTGGACAAGTGAATATGCAGTTGCAAATGAGCAACTTTATATGTTGTATGTTGCTACTGAGACTTCTTTTTTTTCCCAGTGAACTAGCCTTATGGATACTAATCAAGTAAGAACTGCTTATTGAAGCATAGAAGTAAACTACTCATAAGGAAACCAACCTTTGAGAACTACTTCAGCATCTATCAGCAGTACACTATAGCTCTAGCATACTGATAGCAGGTTGCCTATTCTTTGCCCAAGTTTTAAAATGACATAGCACTTGGGTTCAAATTCTTTTCGGATTTGTAAAACATGGTCCTAGTCTTCAGTTTTTGCAAAAACCTGACCAAAAATCACAAGTCATTTATAGACAGAGAGTGGCTGAAAAAATCTCAATATACTGATTAATCATTCTTTTTCATATTCATCTTTTCCTAATAATCCATTAATCTGGGCATCCTATAGGTAAATATCACACTGCTATATAGAAGCCAACACTGACAGAACTACTACTGATGGCTCCCATTCAAGAGCCCACAAAGAGAGAGAGAGAGAGAGAGAGAGAAGATCCCATACATTCTGGTTATATCCATGGGAATGTTTTTTCCCAGTGCAGGAAAAATCGCTATTTGTCAGAGTAGGAAAACGGTACTTTTTTAATAAATGCCTTGTGAGAAGTTATTCTGTCGGGAAAGCACTGATTTGCAATCCTTCTCCTAATTGTCTGTGATGAATTTCTCTGAGTTTTACATCTGCCTTGTAAACCTTAGATAAACTAGTCCTGAGGGATTAGGTTTTACATGAATTTTGGTTTATGAAAAAGGGTGATCTTGAGGCCAGTACTAAGAAATGGGACAACTGCTTAAGGAATAGAACTGTTTCTTAGTCTCATAGTTGTAGATGCTGAATGAATGCATGGCACATAGTCAATTTTCCACAAGTAATATTTTTTCCCAGTGCAAAAACTCAGTCTGATCTTGGGAAAAGGACTGGCTGAAATGCAGTGTTGTCTCTCTTCTGCAGTGAGATTTTACACAGAGCTGTCTCTATATAGCCACGTCTCTCTCTTCTCTAACTCCCCGTTTTAGGTGGTGGGCTTCCCTGCAAGTAGTGGAGTGGACCTGCAGTTAGCTTGTGTCTCAGACTTGTCTTCACTGTGCTAAGTGTTGGTTTCTCCTGTGCCATACATCCCAGCTTCCTTGTCTTGGTAGCCCCCTGCTGGAGTCTCTGCAGGGTGTAGACACCTCCTGTACAGTCAGGTCCCCAAACTGGGCACTGTTCCAGATGTGGCCACAGCAGCATCAAGGGAGGGGATTATTCTCTTCCCATCATGTGCCGGCAGTGCTTTTGCCAAAGTAACTCAAGAGGGACTCAGCCTTCATTTCTGCAGGGGCTCACTGCTGACTGCACTGGGAGTCAATGTTTTGGCAGGTGTGCTGTCAGCTGCTATGGCCAATAGCCATTGTTAATTTCTTAATTAAATTAATTATAGTAAGTATATCTTGTTGACTCCCAGTATTATTACAGCTTTCACCAACAGTCATTGAACAGAAATACAGATGTTTCTATCCTCTGACCAGATGGGGGATGGTGAGTGATTTGGCTGCTGGACCGGCTAGCTTTTGTCTTGAGATGCTGAAACTTTTTAAGGGTTTGAACACGTAGTAGGTCATATAGAAAACTTTGATTTCAAGGCTCCCAATACTGAATGCCCTTTGATTTGACATGGTGTGGATGACTCATGGAAGGGCAGATCACCAACTCTAGATGAGCTCTGCTGGTTTTATTCATTTTAAACCCAACGTACTGAAAGAATAGTACCTCAAAAGTTGCCATCAAAACAAACAAAAAAAGCCAGCATTTAAAATCAAGTAATGTGTTCTGCCAGTAACAAAACATAAAGAACAAAACCCACCCTCCCCAAAGCAACTTCTGGGTTTGTTTAGGATGAGGAGAAGCACTAATAGCACATGTCCCATTAGTTTGTTGGTAATTGCCTGTTAGATGTCAGGCTCTATCAGAAATTTGTGTACTTAAGAACACTGAGCTGCTAGGGAAAGTGGTCCAGCCTCCTGGAGTGAAATAGACCTTACAGAGAGAGCTTTGCAAAACATTGAAGACAACTGTGAGTGCGCTAAAGAGGAGCAGTTATATCCAACAGAAGCAACTAATGAGCCTAAAGAGATACAAAATACGTATTTGTGACCATAGCTGTTCAAGTTGTTGAGGGAGCCAGAAGGATTTAGATGTTGTTTGCTACAAGGCGGTATTAACTGCTCATAGTTTGCAACAAGAAGGATGAACTTATTTTTTTGCAAAGCCTTTTTGTTTATGTTTGATTTTTTTTAATAAGTATATGTATATAATAGTGTATATATAACAAAAGCTTTGCGACCCTATCAAACCATTCTGTTAGTGTGTACTGATATCATATAAGATTCAAATCCCTTCAAGTATGTACTGGTTAAATCCAAAGTTACATTATTTTTTTTTTATTTTTATTCATTGTATTTGAAAGAAAAGGAAAAATTTCTGCTAAAAATGTTTTTTTGTTGATTAAGAGTGACTCTTGAATAGATGTAGCTTTACTGTACCTTTACAAGAGTTTTACTTATGAAGATCACATTTGTTTTTCGGTGAGATCAGAATTTTTAAGACACCTTCACTTGACACAATAACATGGAATACATCCAACATTTTTGTATGCAATGGCTTCTCAGATCTTGCATCTAACATGCATTTTTATAACATTGATTTAGTAAATGGCAAGGAATGTTTTACATTTTTTTTTTTTTCTTCAGGAGAACAAAGTTCTGAAGAAGTCTACATTTTCAAGTAGCAGATGTATCTTAAAATTTCATTTGATTGGACAATGAGTTGAAAACAAAAATTCTGTTCTTGCTGCTTGATTTTATTGAATTAATTTATATTTTTGCTATAATACCTGCCAGTATCTAATCTGAAAGACTTTAAAATGCAAGTCTCTAAATTCTTCTTTAGAAATAATAATGTAAAAATGTCTGCGTATATTTTGGATGCTCTAGTTAGTTGTATAAAGTCTCTAGGTCATCTTCTTGAAATCAGAAGAGTTATACCCTTCTAAAAATAATAAAGGAATACATGTATTACTATGAGTTTTATTTTTCAGATAAATTAGATATTTATTTCCATTATCAGTGATATTTGTTGTGTTTCAGTAACAAATCCAGCAAGAATGCACTCAAAATGAACAGTGAGTACTAAAGTGTTCCTAAGGATAGTGTGAAAAGGTTTTCCATCAGCAGAATGTAATTTCCTTAGTATCTGGAAACAGCATTTGAAGTCAAAAGCTGTAAGATTGTGAAGAAAGGCAGTAGGAATCACTGCAGCAGAAATGTTTAACCTTTTTGATTTCCTGCAAGCGTAAAGTAAGGTTAGTTTTTATGTTATCTCATATTGAATCTAAACATTTAATCAGAACAGTACTGTGGTATTAATTCTGTAGCAGGGCAAAAAATCTATTTGGTGAACTTGGTTCATTTGTGAAGTTTTGGATTTCTTTTTATGGTGTAAGTGGGAATGTAGTTGACATTGAAAGCTATTTTTCTCTTTATATACCACTCATTAAATTTCAAATAAGAGCAATTATTTTGCCTTATTATACATTCACTGAGGGGAAAAAAAAGATGAAACAATAGTATTGACATTTCACATTCTGTGTTAAAATGCCTTCCTATTTCTTTTGCAATATTACCTGAACAAATTTAAATGCAGAACAGTGAGTGCAGCTGCATGGCTTTTGGTTAAAGCCAAGGAAGAATACAGAAATTTTACAGTATTAAAGGAATGATCTATTGAATCAGTTCACTTGCATTTCATTTGCATCAGTTTTTTCAAGACAGTAGAAGTTACTTGAAACTCTTACAACTTAAACCCTCAAATCATTATGTATCTGCATCTCTCCCTTCACTGTTTGGAAGTAGAATCAAATCTTTACAACATTCAAAGAAGCTGTATTCCAGTTGTGGTTAGCAAATCATGTATATGATTTCATATGTGAAAGAATTTTCTTTCTACTAGCTTATTTTATAGCATGGTTGTTTCAGAGAAAAAAAAATAAATAGGAAAAAAAAAAAGTATTGTCTTACATTTCATCACTCCTGACAGGTTTTATGAATGTAATTCTAAACATTAGTTCTAGAAAATGTGTGTCAAAATGCGAGAAAATTTTAAGCAGATTAGGTTTTTAACTCGTTTATGAGAGAGAACTGCTTTCTTGCCTGAGACTTCATCAGAATCACTTTTTGACAAAGATGCCTAAATTCACGGATACTCCTTATATGAAATATTCTTTATAGATTACTTCTGGGATACAGAAATCACTGTTCCTTACCCAAATAATTCCATTTTTATAGTTCTGCATGCCCAGCTCCCATATTTTTTATTTTTTTTTTTGCATCCACATTGACTTACTTATGTTGAAATAGTACAAAAGTTCCTCACATAGTGATAAGGTTTCATTTTCTTAGAAATGAAGTGCCTCGCTCCAGTAACAAAATTTATGTGCTCATGTCTACACCATACTATGTAACATGGATTCTTTATTTTTAATTTTTTATTTGAGAAACAATTATCGGTCAGCCTAGAATTTTGTAAGTGAAATACTAACCTTAAGGGTTTCATTTGATACCTTAAATAAGTAGATCAGTAATTGCACAGAGTATGTGATATTTATTCCAACATCAAGACTCTAAGAGCACAGAGAGGCAAGTTTTGCAGTGGGAAAGATATCTTCTATTAGCTAATATAATTAGAAAAGCTAGACAATCTTCTAAGCATGTAAGCAGTTTTTGAAGTCTCAACCAAAAGCTGCAAACTTCAAATTTAAATGAAAAAGTTGTGAGATTAGTAACGTATTAAACAGTGTCCACTGTCTTGTCTTTCAGAAGGTCTAATTGATTTAACTGAATTTTAAATTGATCATGGGCTTCTTGCTATTTCATAACTCTTATGCCACTGTGGTTGAGAATTTTATGCTGTGATATTAGAAGGCTGTGGGCATACACTTGTTTTATTATAGGAAAGTTTGATGTTAATGAACATAATTTTCAAAATCTTGAATACTTGTCTGTTACCTTTCAGCACACCAGTGGTCCTCTCAGATAATGGGTGGCTAAGTAGTATTACTAGTAATAATTAATATTATTATATTTAAATTATAATTAAAATTAACTAGCAATAATTAATAAGTAATATTACTAAGTTGAGGCTATGGAGCATTGCACTGTAGTAGTTAAGGAGGTAAATGCTAACATCAAAGCTAGGTTGAAACTTTTTCAGATTGCCTGTCTCTGTTTCTAGGTGTGAAATCAAACACTTAAGGGTTAAAAGAAGTATTGAGTTATGTGCTGAATAGTTTTAAAGGACATTTTACTTTCAAAATACCCTCCAGTAAATTTTATGCAACCCCAGCTGCAGTATCTGCTGAGAGCTGCTTGTTAAACAAAGTCAAACTATTTTTTGATGCATACTTGAATTTAATACCTGTGAATTTTTCTGCCTTCCTCAGACCATCTTCTCTTTCTTGTATTAAACGTGACTTTTTTCTTCTTCTGCACTCCATTAACCTCTTAACTTTTCACAAACGAATGCTTTCTCTATTACCAAATATAACAAACAGATAAACAATATAGTAGCATCACCTGTGATTAATTTCTTCTTTTAGCATTAGATAACTGTGTAGCAACAGAGGAAGAGCATATTTCCTGGAGCATTTTATAGAGAGTAAAATTCCACCCTTTTTGCTGTGCTCTCATCTTTTTGTAAACTAATTCTCTTCGATGTGACCACCGTATATTGTATGAGAATATGCTCAGTTCAAAACTGGGCTAAGCAGGAGATGAGACTAAAATCTTTGTCTAAGAATGAACCTAAAATCTGTCTCACTCTTAAAGGATGATGTAATATGCATGATAGGTTCATCAGGATGCTTCATTTGTGGTTAAAATCTAGTACAAAGTCTACAGTCTAGCTCAGTCTTAGTAGCTAGATCCTGTTCTCTGTGTTCAGTGGGAGAGCTTTATCTGGAAAGACCGTTTGTCATCTAAACTAATTTCTTGTGTGTGCGATGTTTCAACTTTCTGTAAGAAGAGATGCAGTGGATATTATGAGATGTGACAAAATAGTGGTTAAAATGTATTTGTGCTTAGGTTTGATATAGAGAAATAGAAATTATGTTCCAGCTGAGCAATTTTGCCATTTCATAAAGGTAAAAAACTTTCATAAAATACATTATTCTTGATTTCTTAAAGGATGTTATTCATGAAAGGAAAAAATATCTTAAAGTAATACAGAAATCTAAATTAGGTGCATAGATGAATAGAGAAAACTTGCATAGTTCTGTACAGTTGGCTTAATTGTGTTTGTTGAAAGGATATCATTTTCTTTTTAAATCGTAGACTAGAAAAGAGCACTGGTAATTGTTTTTCAGATACTTAACCTTTAGAGTTTTTAAGTGCTTCAGTAATGATCTCAACTTTTCCCCTGTAATTTTGGAAAATTATAAAATTACAGATTTTTAAAATAGCTCTGTACACCTCCACAGCATGTCTCAAGACACATTGAGCTGTCTTACGTGGGCCTGATGTTCAGGTAGGTGACTCGAGATTGGTACAAAGGTTGCTGAAGGAGGCTAAAGAAAGCCTTCTAATTAACAGGCTTTTCATTGTGTCTTGCTGTAAGAAGCCTTTGTCACATGCTAAATCTCGTCAGTCACTGAAAGCTAGCAGGGAGCTACAGCATGCTTCGTAAAGAAAAAATTCTTCAGTTCTGCAGCATCAGCAGCTGTGGTGATTTGCAGGTGAACAAGAGTTGCAAAGCGATGAAATCCATGTTCATCATGTGCTGGTAGCTCATTTCTGACCTATAAGTAAGAGAATCACATCTCAGTTTGTGTGTGCAAACATGTGAGGTCATAGACTGAATTTCATTTCACAGAGCCAAACTAGCTACTGGTGTTAAGGGCAGTTTGCTGTTCTAGGTGCCACAAATTGCCAATTCTTCTACAACTTGTCAATTCTTCTGGGTCTTGTATCAGCTCACTGTGTGACTCTTGGTCAGCCTTTATGTGCCTCTTTCTGTAACATCAGGCATGCAGTCATCCACTTCTGTACCTTATCTGAAGGCATTTAGGAGAAATACGTGCAACTCTGGTTCTAAATAGTGCTCTTCGGTTTTACTGGTTCTGTCACCAGTGTTCACTTTCTTCATTTAAAGTTTCCATTTTAAAAATTTCTGGAGGTATACTAGATTTTCACATGACCTGGAGTTATACTAGATTTTCACCTGAATGAGTAGACCTACATAACAAGCAAATTCAGAAATTATTGTCCTAGAAATGTGTCTGAGCTTACCTCATCATCGGCAGATACCTGTAGGGAGTGGAGTCTGCAGGCATCTTCAGTTTAGAACCAACGAAGTCTTGGCTGGCTGAAGTTCCTCAGCAGAACTTGTCTGCACAGTAAGTGTTTCTAGCATTCTTCTGTGCCATGCTTCTCAGTGATGAGGTGACTGTAGAAAAAAAAAAAAAAAAAAAGCTGTCTTTTAATTACAGACATTATTAATTAGGAGAAATGGAGATTGTTTTCATTGAGGTATTTAATTGGTGTAGCCATAAGTAATGACAGATGTTACAATCTCTCCGGGCTTCATATTCATCTTGTCAATCTTACCAGGAGTGTTTTTAAAGTAGTAGTAAAATACATGTGCTTTTTCTGAAAAATCTTTATTCCACTTAATAATAAAAGCAAAGCATTTCAGATAACCATGTAACAGTGAAAAAGTATCACCATAGCAGCTGAAAAGCAAACTGGCAATATACAGTGAGCTTACAGGAGAAAAAAAAAAAAAGGTAGTAAGTTGAAAATATGTTGGACTGAATTCCTTAAAGTATGAGCTAAGTTATTTGTCTACAGTATAGCTATTGCATACGTAGAAATGGTTTCAGCTTCTGACCAGTGCATGCTCTCTGGGATCCAAAGGATGTCATTTGAGGGAGTCTCTACTTGGGGCGCATGGGATCAGGTGCTGCAGCTCAGTCTGTCTGATGCATCTTCCTGGTTTTTTAGGCAGAAGAAATGGATGCTAACAGATATCTGCAACAAGTTACTGAAGCAAAATTGTTTTTTAAAATAAATGGGTGAATGTGTCTTTGACATAATCAGTCTCAAGAAAGAGATGATTCAGAACCTGAGGATCTGAAATGTTTGGAAATTAAACTTCTAAATACTTGAAGCAATCGGGTCACTGATGTAGTATATGATACAACTCAAGAAATCATTTAAAATAGTTTTGCTTTTATCCTATCTTCTAGATGCATATAGGAAATATGCCAGGTATAGTTAGGAAAGGATGTAAAAAATTTCTCTTATGGGAAGAAAAAAATGACAAGTGACTGGGAGACATTCACACCGCCAGTCCTTCCTTGTCACATCTTATAGTAGAAATAAGACTCAAAAATAGTTTTATTTTCTAACCAGTAACAGCTAAATATAGCGATGGGCCTCCTCTTGAGGGTTTTAAAAAAAAAAAAAATCCACAATATTATCATTCATCTTGTGCCAAAGATAGTGGTTTTGTGCAAACAAAAGCTAGCACCAGCAAGTTATGAAAACCTTGTAAAGTGAGTTGGCTTAACCAAATAAGAACATGAAATTTATTTTGGGCTGTATTACTAAAAACTAATTGTTTCAGGCCATCCTTCTGGTTGCTGCGTAGTCACAATTCCAGTAACACAAAGCAAATTGCTCAGGGCACAGCTCCATTGCAATGGGAAGGAACTGTGGGAGCAGCACTTCCACCATACAGACCGCAGTGAGAGGGGAAGCAAACAGCAATGAACCCGAGTTGCCAATGTAAAAATTCAAGTGGCTAATACAGCAGCTAATGTAATACTAGTGGTCAGTGTGGTTTAAAGGCATCAAGACAGCATTAAAAAAAAACTATTAGAAATGAAATAAAGTGAATAAGATGAAAGGGAAAGAGCCCTTATTTGTTATAGACTGAGATCGTGAAGGGCTACGCAAGTCAAAATAGTAAATATTTCCGTGTTTGGAATGAAGCAGAGTACAAACACTGATGTGATGCTGTGCGAGGAATAGAAAGTTGAGCTTTTGTAACAACGGATGGTGTTCACAAGCTGTTCAGAGACTTCACAAGCAGCCAGCTTGGATCATTTAGACTCAAGAATTTTGTCATGTGTCTAGGCAACGTGTGCGGATGCGCATTTGCTCCTTCTCTGTACTCTAAACCAGTGGGATGCAAAACAGCTTCAGTCTGAAATCTAGACAGATACATTGCAGTTGTGGTGAGTCTCTGCCTTGCCTTCTGCCGTACTGAATATTTTGGGGCAGAGGCCAGCTGCCTGCGTCCAGCGGTGTTTGGCACGTCCTGATGTGCATGACCTGCAGACGGAGTTACCCAGGCTGTGGGTTTGGAGGTACGGCGTGTGGGTTCGGCAGCGGGGTCATGGGAAACACAGTTTGGAGAGGGACTTAGTGAAAATAACTGCGTTGGATGGGAAGAAAAAAAAACATGTGTGAGCAACAGAGGGTTTTAAACATGCAAATAAATGCTGGAATTATTTTTTGTTTCTGCACCATGAGCCGGGGAGCTGGGAGGGTACAACATTTGGAGTTACGTGGCGGTAACTAGTTGCCTTGATTGAAATTAAGATGTAATCTAATCTTGTGCTTTCATGTTATTGTTTGAAATTTCTCCTGTATTTTCTACGTGGGTACTTGGTTATGGTCTAGTTAATGAAGCATTCGTTACGGATGCCACTGGTGCCAACTGGAGAGTGCTCTACTCTGGCTGGGTGCACGTCGAAGTTGCTGAGAAGTGCTGAGAAGTGGTGCCTCTGGTTGTGTCGTACTTCAGGGATCAATGGAACCTAACAGAGGGGAATTCAGGAACTTGCAAGTCAAAGGGGCTTAGAAAATGTGGTTTAAATATATTGAAACTGCAGCTCCATACTGGATAAGGCCTTTAATAATGGGTAAGGCCATAGATCGGTCTACATTAATCAGCTCCCTGCCTAACCGCTTTTCTGGGCTGGTTTGTACAGAGGTGATCGAGTCACTTTGTGTTCCAAGGGCTGTTGGCTTCCCCACTGCACTCTGCCTGTGCCTCCTTTGCTCTCCACCTTTTGAAGCAACATTATCTTCTTTTCTGTTCTAGTGTTAAGGAATGGAAGCTGAGTATTTTAAGTGTGTAGACAGCTATTTTGATGTATTTTTCAAACGTACTTAGTCCTATACTAACACAACGTAACAGGAATTTAAGGTCAAGAAAACCATGATGCAATAACATATATTGCAGTATCTTTCTACCTGCTTGGCATAATTAAAATAAGCGTAAGTAATGCATACCATTGCATAGCATCAATCTGAAACACAGCCTTGGAAAGAATTCTCCAACCAGAATTTCTTAGATTTAGTCTTTGCTGAACACTGATTTAGTGGATACCTGCCAGAATAGCAAAGCATATGTTCAAAAGCCTGGCAAGACTTGAAGAGCTTTGGCAATACTGTGCCACGCTTACTCTGTAGCTAATTCAGCAATGTGCTATTAAAAACAAACGGTACGCCTCAGTTTTCACTGATAAATTTTCCAAATATATAACTGATATTAGTCAAGTCCTCTGTAGATTCTTTAGTAAACAAAATTGATTAGTGAAAACGCCTACATAGAATGTAGAAGAAATTCTTCTGACTGTAGGAATCAAGATGCTTTGCACTTGGAGTCAAAAACCTATTTCTCTTCCTGAAGTGCCAAAGATTGTAACTTTTTATCCAGAATTTATAAAGCTATTTTGGATTGTGAGCATTATGAAATGCCTATGCTACTTAATTATCAGCAAACCAGTGTGCAAACATAGTATTAAAAAATAAAACCAGGAGTAGTCTAATAGCGCTCTGTTTTACATGCTTGTGAAACCCAACATTACCCATCCTGTTGTGCAAGAAGGCTGTGTCACGCGTTTTAGTCGCTGGCTCAGAGAAGGGTGCCATGCAGTGCTCTGTTTGGTTCCTGGTTTATTGCCTTTTTATTTTATGGTATGAACGATTGTCACAGCTCCTTAATGCAGAGAATTAATTTCAAAATGAGAAGTATTATGACAGTGCTTAAGGGACTGTGTCTGTTTTCTGTCTGTTGGATGTGAGAGTGTGTGCCTGTTCCTTGCAAAGTGATGAAAAAGCTTCCATATATTGCCACTGGCTCGTATTTTAAGTCACTGCTGTGGTTGTGCAGCCTTTGCTCCCTTCTCTGTGAGGATAACCAAGCAGCTATCTTCACATGCTCCTCAGGCTAATTGTCAGAGCAATACCTTGTACGGCACGGTTGAAGTAGGAGAAAAGAAAGCTGTAGAGCTCCAACTATGAGCAGAAGCGTTAAGTTCTTGCTTGTAGTGGTTTCTTGTCAGTATTGAGACCTTGTCAGGAGCTCAAAGCTGTCTGCCTGCGTGCATTCCTTACAGAAGGCACAGCAAGTTCACCACAATGCTGGCTGTGGAGCTCAGAAGTGCCTGGCTAGCTCTCCAGTCTCGTGGCTTGGTGGTAGAAATCCAGGTTATGCTACCCATAAGCATAAGCATGCTTAAGGGACTTCCTAAAGAAGGGTAGTGCCAATGGTTTTACTTTTTTTTTTTTTTTTTCCATTGTAATTCAAGAGGCTCTCTGACTGATTTAATAAGTCTTTTTTTAAAAAACAAAAGGTGTCTGAGACTTTGCCTAGATTCCAAACACTGGGAGAGTAATATGTATGTGGTGTGTGAGACCAAATGCAGGTTGCAATCATTCAAACACGTTTCTTTTAAAATTCTGATTCTAATCTAAAGGATTTTAATGAAATATGGAAGTACTGTATCTCCTAACCAGGTAATATTAATGATAAGCATTTATAATACCTCATTTGCATCTCATACATGACATATTTTATCCAATTTCTTCCAGAAACAATGTCCCAGTAAAGTAGGAATTGCCAATGATTTACTTCTGAGTGCTTGTCTAATACCACATCTGTTTTGGATTTATCGTACTTTACTCAGGAGCGTGCCTGGCATACGAAGTACTCTTACCCAGCCATCAGGCAGCAGTCACTGCTTTAAATATAAGCACATAAAAGTCTTCAGAGGAGGGCAAGTATAATCATTTGTATAGGTAGTAAGGAATCAGAACAGAATTGCTTCACTCCAAGCTGCAGGAAAATACAAAAGGAGAACAAGTTACGTAATAGCGACCATAACTCAGAGTAAAGCAAAAGTCTCCTTAGGGATGATATTAACATTTAAGAGAATAAGAAAAGACTTTAAAGATATTATGGCAGAGTGCCAAACGCCAGCTCCCATTGTCTTTCTCAAAAGCATGTGCCCACACAGCAGCAGGTACTGACCTGCCTTGGAAACAAAAGAACTTGAAAAATACATGCATAATTGATTTTAAAAGCCATCCACAATATATGTCCTTCCCTCATGGAAACAGAGATGTCAGAGAGTAAATGGGATAAAAGGATATATCCAGTCTTTCAAATTTAAACCAGGCATTTCTTCATTTCTAGTATTCTGCTGAGCATACTCTTCCTTTTCCTATCAGCACGAATAAAGCCAATATGATGGTACTGGAAATCACTGCACTTGGAACTCACAAAGAAGAATAAACGATCGCTTAAATGACTGTGTGTGTTCACTTGTGATTGTGCTTTCTCCCAGTGGGAGAAATACCTATAATAATGTGGTCTTTACCCTCTGTGCTAATATCTGAAAACAGCTGTTATGTTGAGACTTTCTAAGATCTTGATTTCTTTTTCCGTGTCCTTTTCTTACTTCAAACTGATGTATTAATGCTGTCATACCTTCAGTGTGCGTTTGACTGAGCAGGCAGTGGTTTTGGACTGCAAACGTAACCAGTATCTGGCACCTTGCTTGGGATTTGCAGAAATTCTCAGAAAATGAGCAGGACTCAAACTGTGAAAGGTCATGGCTTTCTGAAGCATGTAAGCATTCTTTTTTGTAGGAATTGATTTGAAATCTGTCTCAGTGGTCCACAGTATTGATTGAGTCGTCCACATATTCCAGAAAAATGCAGCCAACTTCTGGCAGAAGATTTTGGTTTCTGTCTCTGTGGGTTTTACTGGAATAGCCTGCCCCATGCAATATCATCTTTACTACTATAGGCATCAATATTTTTCTCCTGTCACCATATTGAAAGCTGTGATAGTACAGAAGTCATGCTCAAATGAACGCATAAATTTTGCATACCCGTAAGTATTTTCCGGTAGACATTTATTGTCTCAGTCTGTGCTATTAAATGATTCACAGTCAAAGGGAGCAGAAATATGGCTCCTGGTGATGGCTTATGGACATCCTTGCTTTGGGAGAGTCAAAGTGTTTGCTGGAGGTTTAAATCCCAGTAGAGTGAAAAATGGGAACATGATTGCATTGCCACAGCTGCTTCATTACACAGCCAAGTGGCTGTAGTGGGGCAGACGGTGAGCCAGGCAGCAAGCATCAGGTTGAGTGTCAAATGTAGTGCTGGCGTGGTTCAGGTGTTGCAGTGGATAAGCAACCTTCAGCAGAGGGGCAGAACCTGCTTGAGCAGAGGTTCAGACCAGCCAACCTCCAGAGGACCCTGCCAACCTCGGGGGTGATTCAGATAAGCGGCAATAAAGGCTTCTGAAAAAGATACAGCTAACTTGGATCTTCTTGGTGCAGGGTGGCATAAGTATGCATGAATTAATAATCACCTGTTTCTAAAATTGCTGGTATAGTTTTTAATGCCATTACAAAGGGCAGCACAAGTAATAACAAGCATGAATATGATGAATGGTGAAAAAATCCAGCAGTTTTCTCTGTTTCTCATATAGGAATTATGTTACTAAGTGTATGCTGTAGTCATCTTTATCAGGTTTTACTTCTAAATATTTTATAAAGGATATTGCAGATTGCCTTTCTCCTGCATGGCACTTATATTCTAAATTATTGTATGATAAATTGTTTGTTGTGCATCTAGGCTTGAAAATTACTAATTGGAAATAGAACTAAATTCAAACATCTTCTGTTAAGGTAACAATCATAATTTCTGAAGCCAAAATTGACAGTTTTAAGCGCATGTACCTTCAACAACAACAACAAAAGAAGTAATACATGAATGTGGGAGTAGGGTTGCAGTGTTTCAGTAGTGCTGTCTGCTGGAGCATCCTGACTGTTTTTCAAACCATGAGCTTAAGCCCACCTGTATACAGAGAAGAATAGTATGGGATGAGTCAAATTTAATACTGATTTTGATGAGCGCAGAACTGAATTCATGGTGACCTCTGGTTTTCCATAGTAAATACTTTTCAGTGTATATAGACTTCAAATCAGTTTTTCATAAAGGATGACCTCAATATTTCTACATTTGTCAGGGATTGTCTATCAAGCTGGTGACAACCATGCAAGAAACCTAGTTTTTCTTATCCTGAACCCTTACCTTACTCATCCCCCAATGAGTAATGGGTAACATAATTTCATCTTAAATGTTCATTTAAAACACTGATTGATTGCAATATCATTGAGTGCTTTAGTTCTCCCTTAACAGATTTGGATCAATTTTCTGTAATTGAGTTTATTCTTGATATACTTGAGAAATTTTACTTCACCAAATAAATCGTGGTGATTCCTAGTCTTGGCTCTGTATGTTTTGTGTATTTTTATTAAGTATTCATTACTGTGACAGTATTTAGAGGCATTTTGAAAAGCATATAACCATATAAATGCATATTATAAGTCTGCACAAAGAGCTTTTAAGCCATTAGTGCCACTGTTGTAGATAAGTGCTTAGGGATTCTTATATCCAGGGATTATTTGACTGCTTCACATGATGAGCTATTAAATCCTCATGTGAAATTTTTTTTGGTGATTATGGATTAGTTTATCATTGAGTTTAGCAGCGGACTTGTTTGTCATCTTTGCAAGTAGATGAGAACTGGTAAGTTAAGCAGTCGGTAAGACTGGCTGATCCTCAGCTGTGGAAGCACACAACAAAATTGAAAACACACCCCACGCCACCCCTGAAACTTCCATCTTATGTTAAATTTTGTCTGGAAGATTGGTCCACAGCTTGCTTCTGAAAGAGTTAAAGCCTGTAGCACATTTTTTGTTGTTGTTGTGGAGATAAGGCCTTTGAAGCTGTGAAATCCTAATGGGACTATTGTAAAAACTAGGCCATCTGAAGGAAAGACTTCTGCTTGTACCAACCTTTAAAAGCACCGTGTAAGCACATCTTCAGTTTCTCCACTCTTTCATATTTCTCCAAGCTTATCAACTAACATCTTTTTTGTAGTTTGGGTACTGGAGGCTGGAGAAGAACTTTCCCGAATCATTTGTTGAAGGCAACTTTAAAATAATATATTGATTTTAGATTAAAAAGCCAGGTAAAAGGAAACTAGAAGATGTGATTTCAATGTGTTGAATGCAACTAAGGCTTAACATCAGGTGCAGTCTTAAAATCTTACAAAAGTTGATAGGGAACTCACTACGAACGTAAGTAGTAAATAGCTGAAACTTTTCATATTGTATTTAATATAATGCTGTGTTAACTCGAGCTTATTCAGTTATTCCTGGAACCATAAAGAAATGCCAGAAGGTAAGTGGGTACTGCAGGCTCCATTGCAGGTATTGGATGGTACATCCTGCCGTGTTTAATCAGCTCTCTTGCAGTTGACTGTAAGAAGAACCTGCAAACTCAGCAGCATCATCCAAATGCTCCTGGATGATGCTCAAGTGTGAGGCACTGCCAGCACACCTAGGCAGACAAGACTAAAGCAGCTTCACTTTGGCTTGGAGTTCACAGGGGACCTGTTAACAGCTGCAGTCAGGAAATGCCGCTGTTCTATCACAGCACAGGGCTGGAAGGGTCCCCAGGAGATCACTAGGATGTTCCTCATCCAAAAGTTGTGATTACTTTATTATTTCTGATATATTATTTCAACCTATTCTAAACAAGAATGATTTAAGAAAAGGAGGAGGGGTGTTAAAAAAAAATATATATGCACTTTATTTTAGGGCTAGTAATCTTGCCTGTTAAGAAGTTTTTCTAGTATCAAACTTGGTTTTCTTGTAACTTAAGCTCACTGCTCTTTTCACTAAGCGTTGTGGACAGGGAGAACAATTTATGGCTCTCTTAAATGCATAAGCTTATGTGCTTGAAGACTATTATCATGTCTTTTGTCTATCGACTAAACAACCCCAGTTTGTTCAATACTTCTTCACTGGTCATGTGTGCCCACTCTAATTCCATCTCATATCCTGCTTTGTAGACTAAGTGATCAATTTTTCCTTTCTGAAAAGAAATGCTAAGTATTTCAATCAGTTTATAGTGTCATACATTGTTAATGAGAAAACTTGTACATACATATATTTGACATGTGGTCAGAGTAGTGCCCGACTGCTTTTGAATCCAAGCAAAGGCAGTTTTGCATAGTCTCTGAAATCAGAATTGCATAAAAAGTATAATCAAAGTCTTTACAAAATCAGGATAAGAGGATATACAGTATGCTTCCCTTACACCCACAAGACCCGTTACTCTATTTTCGAAATAAAATCAGGGCAGTGTGATATGACTTGTCCCTGAGATATATGGACTGGCGTCCACTCAACTTTCTAGGTTCCTTCTGGTCAGCAGTGTGCAGCCAACTGTCCACAGATCTTGCGACCTAAAGAGGTTAGGAAAAATAGTGTAAACAAGCTCTCAGAAAATTATATTCTTGTTGTGATCAGTGTTTGTATTTGTGATAATTCCAGAGGTTTTTAACCAGAAGTCCTTTTTCAGTCTGTTTCGCTACAGTCATGTGTCTTGGTTTTTTTTGTTTTGTTTTCGTTTTTCCCCCTCTTCTTCTCCCTCCACCCACCCCACTCCACCCCCAGTAATCTTCCTGGATTTCAGCAGTGTGCTTTTAGTCACTTGTCAGAGTTCCCTTGTGCGTGTGTCAATAAAGCTGGACAAAAAGACCAGGCTACAGCATGCCTGAATTAGTAATGTACAAGGGTAAAAAGGTGAAGGGTAGAACGGGTGAAGTACATAACTCTGGAATAAACTATTTAATACATACTAGAGATTTTCAGGAGTTTATGCTTTGACCAAATGTGGGTGTATTTTTTCTTCCACACTTTAAAAGCAAGGCTCTTGCAAATTCATATATCCCCTTCCTAAAGCACGTGGGCAAGATATCAATTCAGTGAAAATGTCAGAGGAATTCTTTTTAACATTAGCAAATATGTTTTTCCCAACACTTTTGAAACAGATAAAGCAGTTTTTGGTTGCATCACTCCCCCTCCCCCCAAATGTTGTCAAAATGGATGCACTTATTCAAAATTTTATGAAACTTCAAAATGTGAAATGCTGGTTGTTAATCTGTAGGAGCTCTTAGGCATTAATTTTATCGGTGCCTTTTGTAATTTGTCTCGGGTAGGTATGTTTTCCCCAATTTTTCTAACAGTGTTACTGTTACTTAGTGCAAGCCAGGAGAGGAACATCTACATAACAAAGAGAGGAGGATGAGAAGATTCACATCAGAAGCAAAATTCTTCCTTCTGCTATTTCCAGTAGCGCAACTAGCACCAGAATTGTCTTTGCTTTCTGCAACACGGAGAGCTGCAGGCATGTGGGTGGTGTGGGATGATCTGGCACCTTGTCAGAAAACAGTTTGCACCCTTAGAGGTCCACTTGTTGTCACAATAAAGCTTAGGTTTTTGGAGGGGCCTACAAAGTCCTGTTCAGTAAAGACTACCTAGCTGAACTGCAGTATATGAATAATGCATTTAAAATCTGTTTGCATTTTGTTGCATGTAATCACATCAGTGAGCATCTTTTGGTTTATGTAACTAGATGCTGACCCTAAAGTCCTCACTAATGTGTTTGCATCATAACTGCACACCTGGTTGTGCAGCAAAGAGAACAGGCGCATTCAGTTCCCACAATTTCAGTGTTTGTAAGTGGTAGTGCTGTGCTTAAATGGAATCACATCGCAGAGCTCTTCACGGGGCTGTGTTCTGTGAGCAGCGCTCCTGCCACTATCATCATATTTTTGGACACATGAGGAGAAATAGATAAGGTACAGCAGCTCCTCCCAGTGACAAGTTATTAGGCTGATGCACCCTACAGAAAACATATATACCCTTTCATCTGCATGGGTAGTATAAACAACAAATCAGTGTTAAGGTGCTAGATGAGTTCCTTATCTTTTTCTCTTATCTGACAGATGACAAAAATAAAAATTAAGAGAAATGTGCTTTAGAATAGTAGCAGGGTAACTTACAGACAGGCATGGAAAAGTGTGAGCTCTGTGATTGTATTAGCACAGTGTTCAAATGAGAAATTTTAGTTTTAATGTCTTTAAAAAATAATGTGTCATTGCTCATGTTTACCATGTTAACCTTTTGTTCAAGAATACCGACTTACTCTATTGTCTCTTAAAAAATGTATTTGAATCATGTGTTTATTTGGAATATGATTGAAATTGTAATTAGATTTAAGAATGTCTTATTAATTCTCTTGTAACAAGAAAAAGCAGCTGTGAAATTATGCAGTACAGGTTATGTCAAACCTAGGAACTTTTGGATTGATTGTTTATATTTTACCTCATATTCTTTCTGTGAAATATTGCTTTGAGATTTGGGATTTTTTCAGTCATAAGGATTGACAAGAAAATCCATTGTGTGAGTTCTACTGGAACTTGCACAAATGGCTCCCTTGGAGAAGAAAGGAAGGCAGCTCGACCTGTCCAAATTATTTCCTCAGTACTGTTTGCTTTATGTTGCTTTTTTAAAACGAAAACAAAAATCAACCAACCAATGAAAAAAACACTTCAATCTAAACAGAATATTAAAGCTATTAGATGTTTGTTTTTTTCTGAGTATCTCATCTTAGTTTATTTTGATACTGATCTTTAGATTATATGTTTATTTTTGACCATTTCTTGCCTCTTTATTGTGAGACCTACTTCCACAAAAGTAGCAGTTTTTTTTCTCTTTTTTTTTTTTTTTTATACAGTAATTACACCTATTAAGATTTAGTTCTGTCTTTGCAGTGGGATTACATGGCAAGGTTTCAGTTTCATCTTCCAATTTTCAAATTCACCAAATTTCATCTTTTATTTTTTACAGCCATGGAAGTTGCATGCATACTTGCATTTAGAAATAGTTTATTTCATACTCCAGGGCTTTGTCGTGTGTGTTGCATATTCTGTAACCTGCCTGGCCATAAGAAACTACTCACAGCTTTTGCAGTGCCTGTTACAGAACTGCACCTTCTGCAAAAGGCCCATTATTCTGCACTACACACAAGAGTCTATCTCTAGCACTGCGCAATGCTTTTAACTTCTGCTGTTGTCCATCCATGCAAAACTGCCAATTGCCATCTGCATTGATCTCTTTTCATTTTAACATTACTGACAAGTGTGAAAATGTCCAGAGAGCTTTTTGTTACTATTATTGTTACTTGACAAAATGTTAAACTTTATTTTATTTACTCACTAGTCTTAAAAGTTCACCACACTTGTATTTTACCATAGTCTCTTCCATTACACCATTCCATCTGCCAAACATATACTAATTCTCCTCAACAATATCTGGATTTCTCTTTGAGAACACTAGTTTTATGGTTGCTTTTCAATATAGTCAGGTTTAATCCAAAGCAGAATATTATTCCAAAACAAATCTCTTTTGTTTATTGGTACAAATTCAGGTTTTTGTTTAGTTTCATTGCAGCAGTTTAATTGCAAGCCTCAGTCAAGTCATCATTTGGAGCACTTTCCAACTGCCTGGAATTCTCAGCTGTAGTTTTGCAGGCATCGCTTTGTCAACAGAATATAATCCATGTACTTGCAGGTTTCTTTGAATTCAAATCAAATGTGATGTGTAATTAAGCAGCCATTCCCACCTTGGAGTCGATTTCTGGAATTCAAATGCAAATCCATGTAATCTGCAAGATGATTTTTTGTTGTCCGTTTCTCTTAAAGAGCTAAATTCCATTGAGATTTGTGCCAAAGTCTGAGGAATACCAGGGTATTACTACTCTACTGACTAAGCAGCTCTTTTTAACTCAGATTTGCTCTGCATGCCACATTGTCCATTTTACCACAGGCAGATTTTACATAGGTTTGATATATTGTTTTGCAAGGAATATGCAGAAAGCTGAGCAAAATCAGCAGTTAAAATGTGCATTGGGTCATAAGACCCTGCTTCTGCCTTGCTGACTTGTCATCTGACCAACCATCACAGAATACAGATGTTAAAAAAGGACATGCCACAGTCAACCTTGCCTGTAAAGGAGCTGGCTGCTACAGACCGTTCATCTCCTAAGGTGAAAAGTGGAGCCATTTGGTATACAGGGAGAGAAAGCACCAATTTTCTGACTTGTATTCCTTTTGGGGTTGTTTGCTTCTGTTGTTATTTTTCCTTTGTTTGGCTAGCACATAAACATTATT
This sequence comes from Anas platyrhynchos, assembly GCF_047663525.1. Lineage (NCBI taxonomy): Eukaryota > Metazoa > Chordata > Aves > Anseriformes > Anatidae > Anas > Anas platyrhynchos. The sequence goes on from NC_092591.1 coordinate 56,388,280, forward strand.
TGGAAAAAAAAGAAAAAGATAACTGGACTCAAACCCCTTGATACCTATTAATTTTATGCTTGGTGCATTTAAGCAATATCTTGCTCTATTAAAAGGCAATAATGCACTTTCTTCCTATTCCTTAACCTCATTATGTTCTTGCTAAATCAACTCAATTGTAGCAGTTCTGGTCTCCTGAGGATTCTCTGAGAAGGCATTTTCAGAAGAATTTCAAGACTGAGGCCTGTGGAATAGCCTACTTTGAGATGAATATTCTCAAGATTTACTGTTGTTCTTTGGGGGAAAGGGAAAAAACAATATTTTGTTTCATTTGTAATGTTTTCTGGCAGAAGTGTTTGTTACAACGTTGGAGATACTCCAGACTAGTTAGCAGCCTGCTGAAGCCTCTTAATTCCCATGTTCAGTTAAGCACAAAAATATTTTGTTTTATTTTTATGGGAAGTGTTATTGATGACTCAGGCACACATTTCGTTGCATTGAAATCAATGTTTAAGTGACATAAGAACAGATATTCTTGGAGGTAGGCTTTATAGAAGATACTTCATAAAGCTTTGGAATGATGTCATTAATTAAATTATTTTTGTCCCTTTTTTTCCTTTCACTTTGGCTCTTCAAAAAAAAAATCAACTAATACCTTTTTCATTAAAAATAACATGTAGGTGGTCTAAACCAGTTCTCAGATAGAATAGAGTTGAAAGAATATTGAAAGAATAGAGTTGGGGCCTGTATTATGTAATCGAGAATATAAGGGGAAGAAGTAAGGTGTGAAGATCTGAAGAAGAAAAAAAAAGGCATTTTTCTAAAGTAAGCTGAATATTATTTATTCTGAATGAGGTAATGAAGTTTTTCTTAAATGGGAACACTACAATTATTTTTTTGTGTGTGTGTGTGTGGCAATCCAGACCATACAGGGGCTAAAAGTCTTCAAATAACAGCTAGAGGGGCCTATACATGGTGTTTTATAATAGAAACCTGTATTTTTTCCAAATTCCATGAGCATAAGGTACAAAGGGATGCTTAGATATTTCATGAAATAAATTTTTATTTCAGAAAAAAGTATTCTAGTGGTGTTTCATTACAGCAACCCTTAAGTACTGTCATTGGCTACTTCTGTAAATCTTGCAACCTGGGACAACTTCTATATGTATCTTAGATAAAAACACACCTAAAAAAGTGGCTGTATTTTTTTTTTTTCTCATCCTGTGAGTTAATTATGTATTTTTTTTATCAAGGTAGAGCTGTTTAAAGTAGTAGACCTCACTTTAATTTTGAGTTGATTGTTACAGGAATTATCCTAATAGGCACCATGTGGGATCGAGGACAGGCATTTGTTAAATTTAGGAGAGGTTTGTGCAGATGCAGGTCATTTGTTGATTCTGCTGCCAAATTTCCTGGTGCTTCCATAGGGAAATAGGTCTTTGCTTCATAGGCCAGAGTGCAAGAGGTATATAGAATGGAAGAAAAATAATTTCCTATTCTTTGTGATCATGTAGTAGATCGGTGTGTGTTTTGTTGGATTTTTTGTTTTACTCTCCATTTGGTATAGTTAGGACAGAAGTAAGGCCATGTCTGTTTAAATAGAGTTTACAATCAAAGCTATAGAACCAGATAAGATTGTTTCCAAAAGTAACTTAAATGGGAGGAAAGTCTTAAACCTAGGTTCTTTAAAACCTGCAGTGTTGTGGCATTATTGGTTTGCTTCTGTTGGCACAAAGGCAAAATGTCTGGGTGGAGATGGTTTTGTTAGAGACTAAAAAGAGTTCCATATTGATAGGAATATCACAAGCCAGCCCAAGCCCAAATAGCAGACTTAGTAATAGTAAAACAGTTGTTGGCTAGGTTTCTTTCCCAGCAGAGTCCTCTAGGGATCATTTTTAACCCTAGTTGCTATATTTAGTAGTGAACTGGAAGTTTACTTAAAATCATTGCTGCAGTAGTGTGCAGAGGTCATGAGGACTGAAGCACTGAACTGAGTACCGGCCAACAAGAAGCATTTCAGTACAGAAGTTGGAGGCTTTTCCTGGGAAACAGTGTTTTGGATTTAAATTTTTGCAAGTGGCAGCTATTTATAACAGATCATCACTGTCCGTGGAAGACCTATAGGCAGGAGGGCTAAGTATGACTTCGGAGCTCTTGTGTTTGCCATTGTTACAGTGCTGTTGGAAAGCTGCGTGCTGTTCTACTGCCAAATCAAGAAAGAACCACAACATTTTGATAGACTTCCATTAATCCTTCATTATAGTGCTATTCTGTAGTTGTATGTAATAGCTCATGAAAAAAAATAAATAAAAACTTTGATTTAGTGTGAAAATCTATGGCTACCTGAAAAAGTAAAGTAATAGCTTTCTGCTTCTTAATCTGTTAGATACAGCACTATAAAACTGAAGCTTAAAAACTGAAGCGTAACAAAACTTCATTATTGGAAAGATTTGTGGAGGAAAAAGATTTTTCACCACTGAAAACCGCTATAGCATAAATCGGTATTCTGAAATAATTATTAACTAAACTTTTTTTTTTTTTTTTTTTTTGAAGTCCTATTTTGTATATTGTGTTGATCAGTTAGATGATCCCACCAGTTCATTCCGTTCTCATTTCTAAAGACTAATTCTCACCCATGTAACTGAGGAAAAGAAAACCTAGCACAAGTATGGCATTTACAGTTTACTTATTTATGTTCCTCTTTTCACAGTATTTGTAACTGGGAAAAAAATAATCATGGTATTAAATGGAAACAATCTTAAAAGGCATGATTGATGATATCATTAAACTTCAGATTATTTCATAAACACCTTCATAAATCAATTTTATTTGTGGTGTGGGATGAAAATGAAAAATGCCCTTACAATGAGTTATCATTCAGGATGTATTTATTAGCTAGCCTAGGAGTTATATTCACCCAGTGGCTACGTTTGAACATTTAATAGAAATAATGTTGACCTATTCATTTCATAATGGAAAAGACAGTTAAAGGCAGTCTGGAAAAATACCTTTAGAAAATTGGGATTCATAAGCTTGCTTGATGCACTGATTGTATATAAGAGAAATAAGATTTACCTTTGAGGCTATTTTCTGCCTGGTTACTGTGTGTCTTATTTTTCCTTTCTTCACAAGGAAAGGGTTGGCTAATCCTAGTTTTGTTCAGGCTTTGTACTTGGGTTTACCGTATCATAAGGATACTTGACATTGGTTTCTTTTTCTGTAAGAACATAAATGGGCTCTGATGTTCTCCAGTTTGGTTTTACCTTTTTTATGAAAAAGGAAAATGGGTGAATTTCTTAGTCAATTACATTTCTAATGTCTGAAACTGAATAATATCCTTTGTATTTCTTGAGATCTTACAAATAAATGAGAAAAGTAATATCTGTTGGTACCGAAATAGTTTGTTTCTTCATTATTAGGTATCTTTTGATCATAATTTCCCAGAATTTTATAAAGAAATTGTCATATATTGTTTTCTTTTGGAGGTTGCTGTTGCCAACCAGACTAAGCTTATTCTTTAGCAGTAAGTACCTGTTATATCCATTGATTATTGAAACCTAAATTTTATAGTGCTCTTTAGACTGAAGCTGTTTTCTACTTCATACTCAAGAAATGTTTTCACATAAAATTTAAATGTCACGAAAATCATTGCAACTTCTCTTTGTGTTGTATTTCATTAGAGAGCCTAATTATGGTGATAGTGACAGAAACGTTTGAAATTTCTGTTTCTCAGTCTGTTTAATGTGTTTTATAAACGACACTTCATTATTTCATTTTAATTAGACTTGTGTGGTATGTGAAGCCAAAGGATTTACACAGGTTTTTTTTCCTTTTTTTTTTTTTTTTTTTTTTGCTTTGTTGTTACAATTAAGAGGGTATTTTTATCAAGAAAAACTTATGTTGACATGAATTCTTGGTAAGACCCTCATGTTGTTGACATTGGTTGTGAACCTTATTATATACTCCATCTCTAAAATTGATGCTATTGATTTGGCTTTTATAGCAGTTAGTCCTGTTTCAAACTAAATTTTATGCTGGATTAATAGGCAAATTATTAGGCTGTTCTTTTTGAAATTACCACTGATCCGGTCTTGCTAAGTGTGCTTCTGTCGTTAGGCTGACAGTGTGTATGTGCTACCTATAAAACTTTCCTCGTATAAAACGCAGAGCAAATGAAATGCAAATAAATTTTTTGTTACCTTGTAGTAGAAATGATTGGCTGTATTTCACAGAATGAGGCTTAGGAGATTTTTTCCTTTATGTTTTTAATGGCCCAATCCAGAAGGCATCTGAGAGCTGGCTTTATTTAGCATTTATTGAGATGGGCATAGTGTTGAGTGTGCATTAAATTGTGCGTACTGGTTTAACGATCAGAAAAGCTCATCACACTCTAGCTCCATCCTTCCTGCCTGCTCTGCCAGGAAGCTATGAGAAGATGTAGTACAGCTGGCTATCCTGGCTTTGAGCCATGCGGGGATTTGCCTACATATCAGGAATCCCCTCCTTTCCCTCAGAAAAATAACTCTCTCTTAGGCAAAAGTGCTAAAATAAAAGACAAGATCTAATTACACCATAAACTTTAACCACCTTTTTCTCCTATGTGAGAAATTTCTGTATTCATGCTGTGCTCGTTTTCATACTCATGCTAAGTGCAGGGCGAATGTTTTATAGGAAAAGATAAAATGAATGCAGTTTGAAAAGAAAAATGATTATTTTTTTCAGGTCATGGTCTTGCATGCCTGAAAGCTATCTTAACTGCATGTTTCGACCATTTTGCTGCAATGCTAATATTGCTACAATACAAATAATTGTCATCTTTACCACAGTTGAAAATGTTTGCACGGGTCGTAAAGATTTCCTCCCATGAAATCCCCTGTTTCCCTTGAATTTGACAATGGATAATGTAACCTTGAATTTGGTTACTTGTCTTTTATTGCACTTCCAAATATCTTTGACTGAGCAAGTCAAGTACTGTAAAGTTGCAGTTGAGAAGGTCCAGATTCCAGAAAAAAAATAAAAATAATAATTAAAAAAAAAAAAAAAAAAAAAAAAAACAACACCTTATGGCAAAGAGAGGAAGAGAGTTTCAGTAAATCAGTTGTGCGACCCAGTTTATGATGGTAGCCACAAGCTGTGTGTATACCAGAGCTGAATAAGCATTGGCATGCAATAGCAAATGCCACCAAAACAAGCGGGTCGTGGAACTGGACTGTGAAGCTCTACCAGAGAAGAGAACAGATTAAATAGTTAATTTTGAATCGTGGAGGCAGATCATACTGCTGTGTGCAAACGTGCAATGAGGTTGCTTTCTTTCTTCTCTCATGTGACTCATTCTCTCTAAGCAGAAGCAGCATTGTATGTATTAAGGAATCAGCTTGAAATGATGTGGAAGAATATAAAGTAAGAGAGAGCAAAAGGAAGTAATTTTCATTTAAATTGAGGCAGTGCCTCATAAAAGAACTGTACTTTTTAAAAACGTGTATCACTTAAACTGTTGTCAAAATTGAATGACAGTGTGTGTTATTTGCATTACCTTAAATTTCTTCGGTAATAAAATGATTCATCGTGCTACATACAGTGATTCCAGTAAGAATGCAAAAACTTTTTTTTTTTGCCAATGTGAATAATTATACATTAGGGTCCATGATTCCTGTCAGTATGTGGCTGCTGAAGAAACTGATCGTTACCCAGAATAATTACAAAGTACATCTCTTTCCATATTATTCTGTAGTATCCATTGCTCTAACTGTAGATTTCAGCCTAATAAACATGTCCATTAACGAAGCACTGCAAAGAATACTTCCCAGAAAACTTGCAAGTAGCCTGGCAGGCACTGTCTGGTGTTGCTCTGTCTGATCAGGACAGGGTCGGGGTTATAGCCTCGTGCCACCACGCACTCTACTGGCACTGAGCCTTCACTTCAGAGTCATTAAAAGCAGAGCCCTAACTTAAATTAACTATTTAAGAATGCCTGGCACCTTCTGAGGCAGGAAGACCAAGAGCAGCTACACTGCGTGGCAGATCTGGAAGAACTGTCCTCAGTGGACTGATGAATTTCTGTGTTTCCTGGTGGAGCGGTGCTTACTCTGGTGCAAAGCATGGTTGGTGAGCTCAGGGAGGTTTTGAAATGAACTTTTAAGGCTTTAGCCATTGTAGATAAATACTGGAACTATCCTGCTAATCAAAGGACCTTCATTATGGACTCCCGTTAGAGCTTCAGAGAAGAGACATCCTTGCTGAGTGTGACGTGCTTCTTCGAGTGGCACAGATTTTGTTGAGGAAAATTCCTCAGAATTTCGTGGCTCTCCGAGCAACAGATAGATTTAGATTGCATGGTGGTTTGTTTGTTTGTTTGTTTGTTTTGTAGGTTTTTTGATTTTTTTTTTTTTTTTACATAGCACAAATGGAGAGAGGTAAATCCCAGTCTAAGAGACTAGGATTTTTAAGGAAGTGCTACGGTGTAAATTACGCTCTCAAGCAGAGAAATAATGTAGTAAAATGGACTCTCTTCATTAATTGTCTGAGGATCTTTGACACTGTGTACAGCGATCACAGAAGATCTGTTAATTTTATACAGATAGGAGGCCTTAGCATTCTTCATAAGCAAGCCATAAGACTATCCAATGCAGAGGTAAATTGTACAATTTAAATTACTGCTTGAGAAAATGCTTGACTTCTGTCGTGTCTTCTGAAAATGTATATGGCTTTCTTGTTTTTTGGAAAACACTGAGAATCAGTTTCACATCAAAAAGGGTGAAAATATGAATGCTAAATAAAACAACGTGCTAAGTTTAGTCAAAAGCAATGTTTTGGGAGGACCCAGTATGTTAATGAACGTGTGTGACTTGTAATATTCATTTATTTATGAATATTTATTTATTTAAATATTTATTTATGGGGATTTAATACCCACTCAGAAATGCATGAGACAAGAAGGTCATGCCACCAACAAATGATGGTATATTAGTTTTTCATTTTAATCATTTTCCTTGCTATTTTTTAATTCTTTGGTATATTGCTTTTAATAGTGAAGTGTAGAATCTAAAGCTCGGTTTTCTTTTGAGACAAACTGATATGCATTTGGTACAGAAAAATGAATTGTGAGTTTTCATTGAGACTTTCTAGTGTCAGTATTTCCATAGGAAGAGCAGTTCTCAAAGAAGCTCATTTCCTGTAGCTAGCATTTCATTTTAAATGCCTTCAAAAAGACAAAATATTAAACTTTATATGTCTGTTTCACTTTTAAGAAATAAACCAAAAGTAATCTGGTCAATAAACCAAGTTACTGTATTTTCTGACATGCACTTTTGCATGGAATGCCTACTATTTGTTGTGTGTGTGTATTTAATTGCTGTTAAATTGTTTCATGTCTGCGTTTCTGTAGTGTAATTAAATGAGAAATATGGTGTGTTGATAAACAATTCTGTACTGGGACTACGACTGGGGATGTTCTGGTGTTGGACTAAGACTCTTTTCCAGAGCATCCTGGAAAAGAGCTTTTTATGCAGAGAGGCTGTACATAATGTCTTGTCTTCCCCTTATTTATTGTGAATATAACATAACCGATCGTGCTTTTCTTAGACAAGTGCACTTGGATTGTTTACTGTTCCACTCTGAATCTCTAAAAAATCATGAATTTTAGAAATTATTACTACATTATTGCAATTTATTGTTAACAAGCACTACAATTTATATAAAGTATATAAAGTTTTTTTATTAAAAATTTGTGAGATGTATTTTGGGAACGGAGAGTTGAGATGTTAGAATAAGACAAACTCAGAACAGGGATTGATATTTGCATCACTTTTAGATGATTCACTGAAAGCATTGATCTTCACATTTTTTCATTTAAATTAACAATCTGCTCTTTCAGGTGTTCTCGTTGGTTTTACACAATTGACTAGTATCAATGAATGGTGTGACCTGAACCTGAAGCTGGGCAACACATATGAAAGCCCATGATTGTGCACGTGTCTCAGAAGAAAAAACAAGAATTACCTAATAGATTTGTAATAACTCAGAAGTATTTTAGGTGTATTTCAAAGGAGAAGCTGGTCATGAATCCTTTGGGAAGTTCATGAACATTTTTTGCTTGTATGTCTTTTTTTTTTTTTTTTTTTTTGTATCTTGGAGGATTTTTATTCATGAAATTTTGGTAGACAAATTGTAATAGGGTTAACACTGGGTACTGTCATTTGATTCCTAATGACTGGATAACATATATACCATTAAACTACAAGATTAAGAATATTGTCAATGTGAATCCTTGGTTTTTGATGTAAGAGTAAGTGAAGAATTCCTGGATTCTCTTTTTAGCTCAGCATTCTTCTTCAAACTTGAAATATTTAAAACATTTTTTTAGTCGTGGAGTTGCTTATTAAGTGGATGAAAAAACTTGAATTTTCAAAATAAGCAGTCTGTCTTCGTTGTTGCTTAATACAGCTTCATTTTGTCTTTCGTCTTTTCCAGGTATGAATACCAGCAAGAGTGAGACAGTGAAAGAACATCCCTTACAACCCTCTAGAAGATCGCTGCCATGCTTAGCTCAGAGCCAAACTCATCCTCAGAGTCTGAGCAAGCATTCTTCATTTCTGCAGCCAAATCGTGTGCAGCCACAGCCTCGGCCTCAGCCCCTAAGTGCAGGGACATCTACAGCTACAGTGGATGTAGTGTCAGAGCGAGGTAAGAGACTGTCTCTCAGCAGCTTCTTTCAACAGTGGGTATGGAAGGGCTCCTTGGGAACATTATTCATAGTCCTGTGATACCTTAGATACAGTTTTTTAGCATCTTCCATTAAATTACAGTGGCATCTGATAAGCTTTGATATGTTTGGGTATCTACAGTTTGTTGAGGAGATGGTGACAGAGTTGTATGCAACAGCTAGAAGAACCTTGGTGCTGAGTTTTTGAGTATAATCCCTATGTTTGAAGCTCAAATTTTGTAAAGTCTTTCCTTAACGTCGATAGGCACTAAATGTTACTCTAGTAAGTTATTTTACGAAGTTAAACTTCTCGGTGGAAGAGTGAAAGTCTTCAGTAAAGTGATAGTTTTTTTCTTCTGCCAGTGGAAAGTACTTATCAACACTTGAGCATATTTCTTGTGTTTTGAGTCACTGACGGCTTTAAAAAATGTATCGTGCTTTGATACCTGTGTATGATGATATGACTATTGCTTTTATTCCAGCTAAAGTGATGGAGACTTTGGAAAACAACTTGATCAAGCTGTCTAATACAGAATACAGTGATCCATTTTTAGGTAAGGTTGTCTGAACTAAAGTAATAACAAATTGCCGATGCTTCTATTATACTTGTGGTATTTCTGTGTGGAAGAGCAATACTCATCCTGAACTGCCAGGTTGTTTTGAAATGGGAGAATAAATGTGACTAATGAAGTGTGTGCTATCATAGATATTTTAAGGGAGACATTTCAGAAAGTTCCGTAATACTTTCTCAATTTTTAGACCAACAGTAAATAGTGATTAAAGAGACATGTATCTTTTCATACATTTAATGTAACCTCTTTCCATAACAGTCCTTCATAATACAATCACTTTGAAGCATACTTTAGAAATTCCTTTGAAATTGTGGGTTTTTCTGCTATTATTATTATTCCTGTATATTACTTTGTTCAGGATTGTCATGGTTGCAGTTGTTGTTATGTTGTTTTTGTTCTACATATTCACACACACAGGATCTGGAGGAAAAAAAAAAATTACACAGAAAAATAGCTGTAATTGGGGCATATTTGTACCTGCACTTAATGCTATTCTGATGCTGAAAGCCAAAGAAAGTAGAAAAGCCTTAAAATAATGTCATCCTTGCAATGTCAAACAGAGACTATGTACACACAAAAGGAATAACTTGTAGGTTCCAGAACTATTTTTTAAATTCCTTGTCTGTATATCCCCCATTAGAAGTACATAAAGATTTTGCTGTACCTTGCACAACTACTGTGAAAGCTTTTTTTGTTCAGAGTCAGTGTAGCATCCAACTAAAAATGTTATCTTCATGCTGAAGGAAAGAGATTTGCTTTCAGAAAGCTATTTCTGCTTAGCTCTCACTCATTCTTTTTTTATTGATTTTTCTTGCTTCCTAAAATACATGATAGAGAAAAAATTCTTCAGAGTCTCCTAAAGCAGTGGCTACTGGAAATGTGAGTGAAACTGATAGTTACTCCAAAACAAAGTAAAAATGTTTCAAAATCATGACAGAGTCCAAAAACTTAGCATGAAGATTGTGTTAGAAAAACACACGTCTCAGGTTCCTGCTGAAGTTAGTGCTGTCGCTCAGTGTAATTGGTATCATTGGGTAGGCCAGTATGGGTATGAGAAGTTTACACGGTTACTCTTAGTTTGTTTGTTTTTTTTAATCCTGTTCTTTTATTTTATTTCATTTTTTTATGTATTTCATTTTATTATTTTATTTATTTCATTAATTGCTTACATATACACATATTGATATTATTGTGTATTTATGTGTGGTAGAGGAAATCTTTTCTTTTAGTAAGTGATGCACTATTCTTCCTTCATATCCACTTGGTTTTCACCTGAAAATAAATGTGGAGACCTCAGAGACTGAGGAAAAGATAGATCAAGTCCCATCAGCTCAAAATTGTATTAAACTTTTCTGTGGATGGTCTCTTCTGATTATGGCCATGCTATTTGAAGAGAAAGAAGAAAATACTTAAATGGTAGCCTTTTTCTAAGGTAATTTGCATGTGTAAATCGAGACACTCCCCAATTATATCACTAAAATAAGTGGAACTATTATATAATTAAAGAAGTGTGATTGGTTGGGATCTTCACCTACAGGCACGAAACAGTATTTATAAATAAATCCCAGAAAGGAGTAGTAGAGGTTGTATTAGATAAAATCAGCATTAAGCTCACCAAGAGAAATCAGAGACAGTTAAAAATAAATAAATAAATAAATAAATAACCTCTCTGTAAACCTTCAAAATTCATATATTTTTTTCCTTTTGAGGATCTTGTTTATGTGGATAAGAAATTGTCTGCAAGACTGAGCCATTCTGTGATTCTAAAGCGAAAATAGTTTTTTTTCCTGAATCTGAACAGTCAAGGGAGTATTGCTGCTTGAGCTTTGATCACCAAGGAAGTGAGAATGATGCAGTGCTGCTCCAAGCTTTAGTCGGCATTCTGGCACTTTGATAGAGTTTGCAAAACAGTCTGACTAATGGGTATCATCTTTTTAAGAAACCTTTTCAAACCGTTCTCCTGAGAACATGAAAGAATACTGAATTAAGTGTTTGTGGTGAATTTTTAATTAGACTGTATCGTGGAAGTGTACACAAAATAGACTAAGTGGCTTTCTTCTCCTTCAGAATTGTAACTGACTGGATCTTCTACCTTTTTGTGAGAAAGGGATTTATAGGCATCAGATAAACGATTTGAATTCAGTGGAAAGCTTCTCCTTTAATTAATTGACTGTAGCTAAGGCCATAAATGTGTTGCACTTATTTAGTCAGTAATACTGATGAATTTGTAAAGTAGGCAGATCATGTATTACACCTTTGTTACAGATAACACAGCCAAACAGAATCAAGGACATAATGGTTTTATGTGTTCATTGTTTTGTGTGGTTTTTTTTCTCCTCTGTCAGTTTTAGGTGGTGAGTAGTGTTTTTAATTTGAGGAATCAGGAAATTCAAGGAAAGAAATAGGCCCTGAACTTTTGTAATGTATAATGTGATCTGTGGGGTTTCAGATGTGCTGTAATGCTCTGTGCTTAGCCAAAGCTTAGTGCAAATTCGCATCCAGCAAAGGTTAATGGGGCCTTTAGATCTTACACAAGCTTGAAAGCACCTGATGCTTGGTTCTGGACCTTTAATAAACAGGATTCATTGCATTTCTCAAAGTGTGGTTGTAGAAATTTTCTATTCTCTCCAGAGCAAATCATGCTATTGCTTTTACTTCCTTGAAAATGTTCCTTCTCTTCCTAAGTTTTTGAATTATAGAAGAGTATTAAGTTATTTTGTCAACTGTCTGACCCTGTCTCTTATTTTAGCTTGAGTTTTCAATAGGCAAATCTGAAATCTGAGCTTGCTGTTCACCAAGGACATTAATCACTCAAGCTTCAGGGCAGCTTCTTTTATGACTTGTACTTTTCTAATGAGTTAAATATTCCTCAGTTTTGAGTGTTGAGAAAACAGCTTTTTACCTAAGACCTTCCCTAACAGACACATATGCCTGCTAACCAATATAGTATGGCTCCAACTCTGGATGTGTACATGGAAAAACCAGTTACAGTGAATTTGTTCTCAACAGAAATAAATTTGTCAACCCATTTAGCTACAAGTAGCTAGTCAAATCCAGTAACCACACATGTGGGGGAATTTCCTGAATAAGTTCCTTGATGCGAAAATCCAAGTTCGTCAAGACTTCTTTGAAAATATCTGTGGGAGAAGATTTCTGACAGTGGGGGAGATGTGCAGAGTAACCAGTACCCTGACAGGCAAGCTGTCTGTCAAGGAGTGGAAAGCTGAGAGCTGAGTTACTGATTTCTGCAAGAGTGGTACACACAGCAACTTAGTGACATTGTTACAGTCTGTAAAACCTGGAATTTTTCTTGAAAGATGCCTGAAGTTTTTGTTCTAGTATTAAACTGGAAAACTTCAGAGCAACTGTTATAGAGACAGTATTTACTGCCTAGCTAACATCTTTGATGCCAGACACGGCGGAGATGCTTATGTAGGATAACAGACACACTCAGGCTGGCTCAGTATGGTATTTCAAGTAGGAAGAACAGGATGTTTGTGATAGAGCACTTACCTGCAGTGCGTTCTCATGTTAACAATATGGCCGTACATTTTGTGATGAAAACTACAGGATCTGTATGACTTTGTGTCACGTTGCACAAATTAAATTTCAGGAGACAATGCATGTTATGTTGATGTGATAGTCACAAATAATTAAAATGTGTAGTTATAGCAACATGAGAAAACCCTATGCATGGAAATCTGGGTTACACAAGAACATGGACATTAATATTACTGAATTTATTACCATAAAAATATTACAATGTCATCCATTTTTAATAGGTTTGAAAGTCATACCAATGCAACTCAAGCAGTTGACATTCACCCTCTCAAAGGGAATTCAACATTGTGCTTTCTAAGTCTTCTCTCTGTGGATATTTGCTTGAACATACTGGTTTATATTTACGTTCTTTTCTGATTTTTTTGTGCTTTGTTTTTCTTCTGAACGATGTGCTCAGCAATTAGTTCAGTAGTGCCAGCTGGATTTAAATGACATGGGAGGTTTGATTTCAGTTACTAAATTTGCCTTTACTGCAGCTACCAATAATAGTGGCTCTAGGTAGAGTTAGACAAAGTAATTAAGTGGGAAATATTTAGTAGGAGCAACCACATACAGAAAGTCAAATGCCAAAAATGACATGAGCTCCTTCCTGTAATGCATAGTATGGATTAAATATATATATATATATATATATATATATATATATATAAAACTGTCTAAGGCTCACAGAAACAGGAAATAATCTTCCACTGAGTATTTGGACAGATAGGTGGCATGTTTTTCTACCTGCTAAGTTCATTTGAATCACTAAAACTACTGTCATTAGTGTTGCCAGGTTTGAATTATTTTATGTCTACTTCCAAACCTCGTAAGCCAGATTTACAAAGGGATTTCTTATTACAATACAGATTAATGTTGTTTAAATTCCTGTTTAACGCGTAAATAGCTAGGGCACCAAGATTTTGAGAAGTTAGGCTGTAGCAAAAGTACAGTTAAACTAGGAGGAAAAACTTGTGAATCTGATGCTCAGTCTACTTGTTAACTTGAAAATCTAATTTGCTCGTTCTGACAGAAATATATGCATATAAGTAGCTTTCTAAACTGTGTCAAAGTAGGCAGAACTATGACATGCTGAAATGTCTCATTTCAATTAAGATGTCAAAAATGAGCAATGGATAATACAATCAATAGAAATTGGCATTCAGGGTTTAGCTATAATGAGCATCTAATTTTAATTTATTTGGCAGTTTTTATCAGCTGCCTCATTAACAATTAAAACTTCGTAATTCATTTATTCTTTTTTTTTTTTTTTCCTCTGAATTAGGTCAATTATTAGTGCTTTATGCATAGTAATGCAGAGATTGCAAAGAATATGATTCAAGAATATGACTCAGGCTTAATTTCTGCTTCAACAGAAAAGTGATGTTTCCATTGTGATTCTTAGAATACATTTTTCAAAACCTTGTTTCATCTTCAGGTAAAGTCAGCATGGGTTAACTGCGGTGACATCTATTCGGACTGTGTCCTGAGATGGCAGAAAATCTGCCTTAGGATACTTGGTAATGTACACAGTGTCTGAGGGCATTGTCCAGCTGCCACAGTAGAGCTGGTTCTAGCCTGGAGAGCTGGCAGCATGAGTGATGCAGCTAAGCAATCCATTAGGAACGTAATGCTCACTGGAACTAGGTAAGGATTAGTCTTCTGAAAGTGTAATATTGAGGTTCAAAATATGTAATTACTTTGGGCATTTAATCCACCTGTACTAATTCTGTATGCCATCTTAACTCCTCCAGATAGCTAAAAACCTGCCTGGCTCCCTTTTTAAAACTTAGATATATTCTGTGTAATGGTTACAATTGTCTGAAAGCTCCTGAGAAATCGTACACTAAAAAAAAAAAAAAAAGCCTGCACTCATCAACTATGCTAGCATTTGGTATATAAGTACGTATATTCAGGCAGCTGAAAAATCTTTAATGGCATATTTACAATATAGCATTCCAGGTACCTACCAGAATAAACTAAGATGGCCTAAATCCATCACAACCTCATTTATCTGAGTGTCTAGTGATATCCTCCTGCAGGTTATTTGTTGTTTCTGGGACTAAAATTGGGGCAAAAGGGGATTAATTTCTTGACCAATAATCTAATTCTTTCTAAAGCTTACATGGTCCAACAAGAATCATCTTATCAAAATTTGTGAAATAAAACTATCAAGGAATAATTTATATATGAATTTCCCTTTCAATAGTAGTGTCAGGTTTCAGTTGAAAAAGATCTTCTATCCTACACCAGTTATCTAAGATATCAATGGATAGTGTGTTGCAGGGAAATTGGGACAAATACTTTTTATGTTTTAATTATCATAAAATTAAAATGCATTCTTGGCCCGTCAGAATTATGCAATAGAAAGAAAGGTAGCTAAGCACTGAAGAAGACAAAAGGTGAAAATGCCAACTGTGGACCTGGAAATTAATTTTGAAGTGCTGCTGTGCTGTTGGGTAAAAGACTCCTAGAAATGAAAATCTCTCCTTTTTTTCTTTTTCTTCTTATAAGTGCCCTTAGGGTAAGTCTCACTATCATGCATCAATCTTAATAAAACTGTATGTCAGAAATAGTAGATATCTGTTGTGATGAATAAAGACTGAAGTTACTCATCTTGCCTCTGTGTTACAAGGTAGAAAAACAGACTAGTAGGCTTTCAAACAGCTTTGAGTAAGAGATGTTATCCATTTGATTAATGCTTAATTTTTAAAACAGAAAATCACTTTGTACCTAAGTCTGGATCCAGGTTGATGGTGCAGATGGACTTAAATGTTCAGATATACTAACAATTTTGTCAGTGCTATAAATAGATACCCAGTTAAAGAGATGTCCTTGATTTACTGAATTGAATAGAGAAATTCCCATGGACTCCATTGAAAATTGAAATATGATCGGTGATTGCCTCTAGAATTACAATCTATCACCCTTTTCTCTGACTTAATATTCTCGTCTTTATTTAATCTTTTTTTATTTTTTTTTCCCCAGGGTAATACCACCACAACAGCAAAGCACATGTAGGGTAGGAGTTGTTACCAACAGAGGAGAGAACAAATCTGGGGGGAGGCAGGCAGTTGCCTGAGGTCTGTTAAGGAGCAATGTGAACTCAGTTTTCCTTTCTTCCTTTTTTTTTTTTTTTTTTTTTTTTTTTCCCCACCTCCTCTGGTGACTTGCCTACTCTCTCCCCTCCCCAAATCAGACAGGCGACTTGGTGGTTGGCACTAGAGCCCATCCAAGAGCTACAAAAGTGGTGTAAGCTGGCAATTGTTCTTGCCAGTAACAACCCGTTCAGTTGTTGTAGGCCAGGGAAGGCATGATGGGAAATAAAGAAATGAAATGAAGTAACCAATGGATTTCCCACAATGTAGAGTGAAGAGCTTGAAGCATGCGAGTTTTTCTCATGATGTTTTGTGGAGCTGCAGCCAAATCAAGTCTCTGTGTTTGAATTTCAAGATGGGTACTTATAATGCAAGAGAAAGAGAGAAACAGTCCATTTCACTGCCTTTGGGCTATGTTGCATTAAAAACATCTTTCATCCCTGAGCAGTACAGCTCCAGCCACAACATCCAGGGATGCTATCTTGTTTTGGCTTGTGACAATCCCAAATGGCAGTTAAAATGCAAAAATAAATAAATAATAGAGATTGTAGAGGAAAGGATAGCAGAAAATAGTGTTACTTCATAGATTAAAATAATCCAAAAATGTCATGGAAGTTTTAAAACTGCAGTTATTTAGGAAAGGTTGCAGAAGCTAAATGACCGTGTATGTATAAAACGTAGCATGCATTGGTGACCCTAGTAAGAATTGAATTTTAAGTACCTTAGGTCTTATAATTTTATCTTTAAGAGCATGTCATTTTGGCTTTGTGGGTGGGAAAATTGCCCAAGAGAGACTTTACCTTTTAATAGAAGAGGTGGATATCTTATTGCAGAACAAGCACTTGGTCATAGGAGAATTCCATTAATAGCATTGACTGCTTTTTTAAGTTTCATCTCATGATCTTCCAAGATCATTTTCTAAAATGAACAAATTTCATTTTGTATTCTTCACAAATTTTGGAACTGTTCAAAAGAAATTTATAGGAAGTTCAACTTAAGAAACAAAATATGGCTCCCAAAACCACATACATTTCAATTCTTCTTTCTAACCTGTTCTGGTATATAAATGCCATGCAATCCGTTTACGTTTTTCTTTGGAATTTAATTATTTATATTAAATATTTTGTCTTAATGTATGCTGCAGAAGAGACAAACGGGACAGCAAGTTCATTCAAAGTATTGCAAAGCATGCTTCCTGATATTAATGCATATTACCATTAAGAAAAATACACACACTTAGATATACTTTTTAAATATGGATTGTATGCTATGTCTCTGACATTTTTTCAGACAGGCGTAACATACAGTCTAGTGCAATAATTAAATGTTGTGCGTTAATCTTCATTCCTCCCATTTTTACTATATTGATACCATTACCTTGTGGAATAGTGTTTTCAGTGCATAAAATAAGTCATAGACTGTTAAAATGTACAGTGCTAAATGTTGTTAAGTTTTACAATCTTTTAAATTCTAAATTTGTGGTTTTTTTTCACTACTAAAATCATTTTAGTCTATGTTTCAGACAACGTAGCTGGTATCTCTGAATGGAAGGTAATCTTCTTTAGAGAAAATGGATGGCACAATTTAAAAGTTGTGGCATTGAAAATTTAAAAAAGTGGTTAGTAACTAAAGTATATTGAGCAATAAAACTTAAATAACTTATATAAAACTTCATAATTTAAAATTATTTAAATAAAACA
The DNA here is from genome assembly GCF_047663525.1 of Anas platyrhynchos. Lineage (NCBI taxonomy): Eukaryota > Metazoa > Chordata > Aves > Anseriformes > Anatidae > Anas > Anas platyrhynchos. The sequence goes on from NC_092591.1 coordinate 56,405,870, forward strand.
CAATGTACTTTTGCAAAGCTTTTTGTTTGTTTTAGATCTACTCAAAATCTCTTATCCTATAAAACTTTCCCTATAAAAGTGGACTTTTTTTTTTTAATTTAAGTGAGGTCTTTCAATTCAAATGGCGTGTCTAGCTGTAAGAGGTTAGATTTCATAGGACTTTTTTCTTCTTTTCATTTTACACATCTGGGAATGAGTCAGATCAGCGCATTTGTTTAAGTATCCTGTTTCCTACCTTGTACTACTTACAGCATTTTGCAGGCTTTTTGCTATTTCCCTGTTTGTTGTCTGGAGAGTAACCTGTATATTATGTTAAAATTTTCTTTAGATTAAATAAAGGCTAAGTTTGGTGCTCTCACAATCAAAACAGGCTATTTCATATATTAAAAAGTCACCTCACAGATTTACCGAGGTTAGTATCAACGTCAGAAATCACTGAGGGCTCATTTTGTGTAATTATAATGTAAGTAACTAAACGGCAGAAAAAACAGCTTTCTGTAAATGTTCCAGTTTAATATTCCTTCGCAGAAATGTTTAGGCTACATGAGATAATTGTGGTTGTTTTTTTTCTGTAATATTTACTGTGGAGAATTTAAGGGACAACTTAATGAAAAATACTTTGTTGTTGCAGATGAGCTTTTCTGAATATAAAATTCAGGAAATTCAAGATTGTGGTTCCCACAGCAACCATGGCTTGTTTCTTGGCTTCTATTTAGGGTTTAGAATTACTGGGATAAATGCTGTTCCCAGTTCCCTTGACTTTTCCCATGTTGATATGAAAGCTGAGATGAGAACTTGGCTCAGGATTTATGGGTAACTTTTTGGTCTGAATAGTTTCTATTTGCAATTTGTCCAAGATATAATTGCGTGGGAATAATTATTCCATCTTTTTATCGTTAAAATATTTTTTTCAAAACTAACCATTTTCCAGCATTCAGTAGAAGTTATACGGTCCAATATTGTACAGGCATTATCCTTCATTTCACTCCTCTGAGTGTGTATGGTAAGCCTTGTCATGATCTTTTCGATAGAGAATGTGAAGGGAAATTCAATGTCTGAAAAACAATCCTCCTTCCAATAGAGGATATAGAGTGACTCGAAGACTTAACTACAGTCCATCTGTCTTGCCTGTGGTTATGATGCAGAAGGAAATCTGACTTGTAATAGTGGGTCTTAATAAGCTTTGATGAAGGTCCTCAGTCATGTACTACTATGATGGAGTATGCAAATACTTTTATAAACACTTTCGTTGAGTCATTAAAAAGAAATCCACTGCAGAAGAAGAGTACTTTGTTCATGGTGTCAACTATCTTCTACAACCTCTGGGTACACCTCTTAAGTTTTCAGTGCAATACCTTAATATGCAAATTTTCAAATACTGTATTTAATGATGAGCAGCATGTGCATAGCAGGAGCTAGCATTTTGATAGCTTCTGTAATTTAAAAACACACAATAACGTTTCCATATATACAGGATGCACCTGCCAATTTAATAACATATTTTGAGTCTTGACAGTTATGACTCAAGCACCAAAGCAGCTGAATATTTGCATTGTGATTGTTGTATGTTTTTGGTCAGTTGTTTTTTGTTTGGTTGGTTTTAACTACTGTGAAGGATGTTGTTGGATTTTTTGATTTAAATGGCAGTAGAGAAGAATTTTCAGTAGGATTTCTACTAAGAAGAAAGTCAATTCTAGTTTAAGACAATCAGTTCAAATAAAAAGCTTTTGCAGGAAAGACTAGAATATAAGTTATTGAAAAGTTAACACTTCAGAAGTGTATTCTGCTGCAGATATAACTTTACTGTCAGTTTCTTTCCACGATAACCTAAAATGAGCCCACTATTTTCTTCTGTTTTTCCTTCAGATGTAGGAAAAGACAAAGACACATACACAGATGATTCAGAGCATGGGAATTATGATGTTCGTACAGATCAGTCATTGCTCATTCAAAACAAGCTTGCCAGACAGAAAACAGAACCTCGGACTAAATCATCTTTAAAGGTAATGGACAGAAAACTTTATTAAATTGTATCAATTGCCACAGTATGCTTAAATATTTTTTAAAATATGATTTTTAATGGGCTGGTTAAGCTAAAGTTTAAATTAATAGACATCTCACAGTAAGAAATGTAGGAGGCTCCTGTATTACCATTTGACCTATAGAAGTAGTGAATAGAATTCTCTGTAGCAAAAATGACCAACGTTTTGTAGGATCAAAGGATCTGATGATTTGCATTGGCTCATTTAAATGACAGTAGTTTTTTTAAAAAATTAAGATGTAGAACATTTACGACATAGGACTCCAGAATGGAGTGAAAAAATCATGTCAGCTGGGATGCCTCAAGAAATAAGTAGAGTTTAGAAAAACCATTACGTGTTGCAGATGATCAGTCAAAAGTGATCTGAAGTGTGTAGGGTTTTCATTCTAAGCAAAATCCACAAGGTAGGTAGAAACATGGAAGACAAAATTCACTTGCTTATAGGAAAGTGTAGGAATAATCTCAGGAACTTCAACTAAATAACTGAAAAAATCTCTCCAGATAAAACTGACAAGTTATCTCACCTAGTAATTAGTTAATCATAGTATTCATCACAATGCATTTTCTACAACACTTCATCCTTTCTAATGCCAAAGAATTATGATTGATTTTCAGCTCAAAGCAGATTTTTGTTGTTGTTGTGGACTGGGAGACCCTTAATTCTCTTTTCTATCAAGCATAATTTCTCGTAAACATAAGACATGATCTGTTCTCAAAAAGTTCTGAATTATTTCTTTCTTCAAGCACTAGTGATTTCAATTTTCAAATAGTGGAATCTACAGTACAGTTTTTACCAGCAATTCTATGTTTTTTGCTATATAAAAAAAATCAGTAATACTGTGCTATGGATCTACAACTGCCTCAGTTACTTAAGGAGTCTGTTTTTCATCGACTGTACCCTTCAGCAGGACATTCATTACACAGTTCTGGCATCCATTATGCTTGTGGTACTTCATGATTCTATCACTGAATGCATGCTTCATGAAGAGTCTTTTAATCATTGTAAAGCTTGTTTTCTCAGTCATGTTGTATTATCATTTCTACAGGATTCTCTAAGACAGGTTGATGTGATCTCTGAGACCACATTTTATGGGATGCTTTGGAAAAAAAGGTTTTTTGTTGTTTTTGTTTTAATTATAATAGCTATCTAATAATCACTTAGGTTGGTTTACAGATAATGGTATTTACAGTTTGGAAACTTAGGACCTGAAAATGAAGCTTCAGTAAAGACAGAGAAGGTTTATATTTTAATCTGAACTACAGAAATGAGAACGTGTTGTGTTGACAGATTTTTCTTTGGTTTTGGAAGGCTAGATGAGTTAAGACAAAGAGCTTTTCTTTTATTTTTTAACAAAATCTTATTTGGTTTTGTAATTACTTAAACAAAGCCTTCTATGTTAAATGTGAGATAAAAGAGAAAAAAATGCAGAATTTTCAGGATTTAAAGTATGTTATTGACAATTAAATATTTTGCATAACAGGTAAGACTGATTTAAAAAAGAAAAGGCTTAGCTGGCAGATACTGTCCGTCTGTCTGTCTAGTAACAGACTTTTCAACAGACCCTTCATTCTGCTAACACAAGATAACTCCTCTATTTTCATGTAAAATATAAAACGATCACTTACTGTGTGATCCCCAAGAAATGCATTTAGGACTGATACAAAGTTTATAGGCAACCAGTAAGTTAACTTTCTTTCAAACTTTAAAGGGTACCCTTGTATTTGTATGAAGTTTAAACAAAAATACAGTTTTTATGTCTCAGTCTTTGTACTTCCTGACCCTAAATCCAAATCAGCTGAAGCCACGTCTGGCTTATAACCTCAACAGCAACTTTTATCACAGCAATTTCTTAGGAAGCTTCCTTTGGCTTTTCTATTGTTTTTGTAAATGAGGCAGCCAAGCAAGATTCTCCTGTTTACTGTTTGCCTGCCTCCACAGGAAAAAGGCATGGGAGATTTTGATTAGTCATAGAGTAGAAGAGAAGTTTACTAGTCTTTCTTTGGAATGTTGCGCAAGTCCTGTCAGTTAGTGGAAGATCTTTCTCTAAACCGATACAAGACTAGCAAAAGAAGTCATCTGTTTCCTTTTGAGATGGTTGAAAGTTACACTGGAAAGCAGGGACGAAAGCTTTACAGCTGGTAAGTACCCATATATTTGGAGAATTAACTGATTTATCATTATATTAACAAAAAAAGAAAGTTTTCTTAGTCTTACCAAAAAATGAAGATCAGAAATACTGCCTTGATAGGGTGTACAAGGATAAAAGCTCATTATTCTCTGCTTATTTATTATTCTAATTTAGGCTTGTTTTAGAAGGTTTTTATTTTTTTTAAACTCCCGAGAGTTTCAGGGACAAATAACTAAGAACAGCTATTTGCAATCAATGCTTGATGCTATTATTTATCTCAATGATAAGCTACCTGAATATTTCAAAAATAACAAACTTGTCCTGCTGGCACAATGAAAGTCAATATGCATTTATATATTTTTTAAGCTGTCTAGTGTTTCAGATTGCATATATGATGTGCACTCTCCATAAATCTAATTTGCATCACTGCAGTTTTAAATCTTTAGAAACATTGGATAATTTAGATATAGCACCTGGATGCCAATAGTCATCTTGATAGTCATCTACTTTACTCATTTCCTTTGTTATGATGTATAACTCAGAATCCCCTTTAATGTGAGAGGGTGAGATCAGTACAGAATCCACATATTTCATATTGACAAACTGAAAAGTGTTAAGATCCACTAAAAACTATCTTCATTAGCTATCTCTGCTGTCTTCTCAGCACCAACTGCTACTGAGATTGTATAGGAAGTACGACTTCATGTATGTGATTGTCACAAGATCTCATGCAGAAGGGTGATGCCAGCAGGTGGCGGCTGAGCAGGAAATGGAAGTAGTATCTGCTATTGCAAGTGAAATGTAGGGAGCAAGCAGGTCCCTAATGGTAAAGCTGATATTTGAAATGTTCTACCTTAATGAAGAAAGGAAAATTAGCTAAACACATTTTATCACTTAAATGGGAAGCAACATACACCTAATGAAGTAGTGAGGTCAATAGCAGTGAATTCTTTCTGTACCAATGACTGTAATATGTAGAGCAGTGAGAGGAATATGTGAGATATTTTCCAATATTTATCACTATGGGTTCAAGAACTGCAAAGAAATGTACCTCTACGGTAGCCTAGTTTACTGCTCTTTGTAGTATCCACTGATAACTGCTATAATACTGCATGTCCAAACCAGCTTTGTATTGGATAGGATCTGACACAAGTTCTCTTTCAGTCTCTGGAAATGTTATGTGACTTCTAATAAACTTTAAATAAGACCTTAAATAAGCAGTTGCCTAAAACATGGAGAATTTTTTCCATTTAGCAGAACATAATGCTGAAAATTCAATACAATTTCAGCAAAACTCAGTATGTTCAGTGTAGATTATTACAGTCATTATTAAAAGTTAAAACTACCAGTGAAAACCTTAAATATATTTTTTATGCTTTTTATTGGATTCTTTTGGACTCTGAACATATCCATTACATTTTTCTGCAAAACAAATATTTACTTTTCAAAGTTTTATGTAGGTGGTCTTGAAAATTTGAATAAATCAAATGTAATATCTGTAGAATAAGTATATTCTTCAATCCTATTTTTTCTTTTCCATTCTTTTGCAAGAATTATCTTCTGTTTTCATTTTCTTCATGTGTAAGTGCATGTGATTGAATTGCAGTTTCTTAAACTCAATTTGTGCTATGTGTTCTAATCCTGTCCATTTATCACTAAATTCATCTACATTATTTCACTCAGAATCTTGCTCTTATGTTTAGTGGGTGCCAGGCATGCATGCTCAAAGAGAAGGTTTGGCAATAAAGTTGTTTTAGTGTATAAATAAGAACAAGATGTTGTCAGCTAACAATGTCCTGGAAAGGAGAATAGGAAAGGGAGTGTAATAGATAAGGAGTAGACTGTTAATGCAGTTTAATAACAGAAAAGTAAATAAAGTTTAAAAGGAATGATAACAGATAAAATCATTATCCCAGAATAGAATGACATGGTCAAGTGCAACACAAGTTAACTTCATGTTTATGCTTCCAGTGCATGGTTTTCATCTGCTGTGAGGTTTGATTTAAAAAGAAATAATAATAATAATAATAATATTCAGGAAATGAAGGGAAAGTAGTAAGAAATTCACAGTGAAGATGAAATCCTATGAAAGAAAAAAAGTTTAATTTAAGAATGAAAGTTTAAAAAAAAAATACAATAGAAAATGTTCAGTGATCGTGTCACTTCCTGTTTAGGTCTTCCTATTAGACCTAAAGAGCAAATAGAGGTTATTTGAATATTTTAAATGAAAAGCCTACTCCTGTCCAAGCATCTTCCATTGCCACTTCCCCCTATAGTAATAACGAGCAGACTTTCAATGTTTTGCAGTAAATCCCATAAACCTGAAACTAAAATATATGTATTTTTCATACTTACATCCTAAGTCTAAATAAAATGAAAAGGGGAGAAAAAAAAAAAAAAAAAAAAAAAAGGTAACAACTAGTTGTATAGTTTATTCCTAAACATTAAACTACAGTTTTATTTTCGGGAGATAAGATATTTCTTCCTCTCAGCTCAGAGAATAGCCTGAGTTCTGCACAGTATAATGTGGTATATGCAGAAATACATTAGCATGGGTAATTATGGCAGCATTGATATATGTCACATTAACCAAGCTATGTTGTCTCTGATGCCCAAGATAGTCTGGATAACTCTGCGAGTACAAATAGGTCCCCAGTATTCTGTTCTAGTTTCTTATGGTTATTCAAAAAAGCAGGGCTGGGGGGAGAGCAATATACATGTAAAATCAATTATTCTGTACTTTTGGAATTAGGTAATGGAAAGGATAAACATAAAAATCTACTTTAGTTTATCCATTCCCAAACTCTTTAAGCACAAGATGATTACTAGCTTAGCCATATCCTTAGAAAAATTCTCAAAAAGCGCATTTTGGATTACTCTTAAGTAGAACATGATTTTAAAAATGTTAAAAATGAGTCTAGTACTATTTTATTTAAGTGCACTGCTGTAGCCTAAAATATTTTTTAAATGTTTTCACTACTAGTTCCATGTAACTTAAGAAGTCTGTTATCTTGTTGGAGTTACAGGTTTGATTTTAATTATCTTGAAATAAAGTAAGCTGTAATTTGGAATCTCACTTTCGTTTATGGAAATCAGCCTGCTGTAATTAGCATTGGTAACATATTTGTTTCCAGAAAATACTTAAAGCTGAATTGAGTCATAAAATCTGAATGTAGACACAAACCATTGAAATAATATCCTTAGGCATTAAAATTCCTTACGATGTTCATGGTATCAGTATTAGGGAGAATTAGTAATAAAAATAAGAGGGGTGGTTTTCATGAACCAGCTAATAATCTCTTTACTTAGTAACATTTAATGAACAGGAGTAAATGGTATTGATAGAAAAATTTCCCGTATTTCTGGTAGAATAACCATTCTATTTACAGGTCGAATGGGAAAGACGTTCATTTAGATCTTGCAATTTTAGGTGGTTATATCACCTAAGAAGTTCACATAGCACATTTCTGCCCTAGTTCCTCAAATTGTTTCCATGACTATATCAATCTCATACATGATTTAATAGTCCTGAACTCATCCATTATTATCTTTGAAGCGTCTCTTCAAAATCAAGAGATAAAGAGATCCAAAAAACTGTTTCTCTCTGCCTCACCTTTGACTACCAGTGTGTTTTAATTGTTGTTCTTCTCTCATTGCTCCATTCCAAGCAGATTCTCTCTGCAAGCACACAAAGTGCTTTTAAATGCTGTAGGATGTTATACACAGCCCTATTTAGGCTGTAAGACTCCATGCCAATAAGCTTTATGGTGATGTTTATAATAGAGTTTAGGGTGTCATCAGTAGGTCAATGAACATGTTGTTGCTTCCATGAGGAAGCAAAAACATTTCAAGGTCTATTTAGGTTTCTTTAAGTGTTCTTCACATGCTTTTTGGTTCTACAGCTTCTGGCAAAGTGGTGCTATTATGGAGTGGTGATGCTCGGTGGGGTATTATGTTTGTGCTCTTTATTATATATAGAAGGCATTGATATACTACTTAGAAAATCTTGAAATAGATTACTGTCAATTAAGTTTCTACAATGATGTCTGCTATTTGAAGATAAATTTGAAAGGTCTATTAAAAATGAGAACTATTCACTTGTAAACTAATTTACTTATATCTAATGAATACTTACACATTTGCTTATATGCTGGAGGCTAATAATCTATATTCACAGAGTAACTGCTAACACCTTAGCACAAAATATTTTACCAGATTTTTTATATTGTTTGGATGGGGGTGGTTTGTTGTTGTTTTTGTTTATTATCATATAATAGGATGTTAGAAGGGTAAATTGTACCTCAAGTGAACTTCTCAAACCCAGACACTTGAAGTTTGACCTCAAACTTGGTATAGATGCTAGACAAACGTATGAATACTGTGCTGCAGAATTGAAGAGAGGAATACCTTTAACCTAAAGCATGAAAATTAGTTTACCTGAATTATATTCTATTCCTACTGTGATGCCACCAATTGTCTGTGAATGATACTGGACAAATTCTTTACTTTCTCTTTAGCCTTGCTGACTTGCATGGAAATATGGTCAATTGATTTCCACAGCCCTCTTGTATGTGGGAGTTCTGTTTCTGCTCCTTCAACTGATACTATGCGTTATCTAGACATGGTTTAAGTGACCTTGACAGCTAACAGACTATCTGCAGGGAAATGTTAATATTAAAGAAGGTAAAGCTGTGAACTTGGAAACAGAAACGTGTAAGTTCCACCTTACCTAGTGTCTTACCAAAGCCCAAGGGGTAGTAGGAACTGGCCAAGCAAGAGAACCATTTGCTGCTTTTCGATCTATGCTAATGTTTGTAATTTTGCATGCATTAGAGTGTCAGTAAAGAAACTGTATTAAGAATATTTAAGAGGTTTGTTGTTTTCTTTTTTTATTTTGAAGAGGTAATACACAAAAGATTAATTCTACAGACTATATAATTAAAACTTTATTTAATTTATGTAGTCATCTTTATCATTTGAAATACAGATTTGTTTTGTACATCAGAAATGTGAATTGTACATACGTTATAAAATGACATCATAAAACATTGTGACTTATGAAAGGGAAAAAAAAAATGAGCCACACTGTTTACCAGAATCAAACCAAATTTAAAAGTTTTTTATATTCTTCTCTCACATGTCTTCTTTGAAGTTACCTATATTTTTATTGTCTTTGCTAAATACCATGCACTACGTTACCAGAGAGACTGTCTGGATTCAGCGCTTCCACTTCCAGTAGCAGCATCACTCTTTCTGTTGTTGCATTCTTCCTTTCCCTTCCCTTCTTATAGTTTCCCTGGTGAATTTGGGGGAAGCAAAGGCATTTGAATAAGTCTCTTTTTAATATGGTAAATTTATCAAAGTTATTATTCCCCAGCGCACTTAGCTGTTAGAATTCACCAGCTGTCTTAGGAAGGAAATTAATTATGTTCAAACCTTATAATAAAGACATCTTGAAGAGAGAAATTTAGTAAATTTCAGCTGTAAGAGAAGAATTTGGGGCTCAGCTGTCTGCAGCCATCTATATTTTGTATCACAGGTTCTACTTTCCTGGTATGTTTATTTTCCTTTACATAATTTTACAAATTTAAATCCAAATTACATCACTTATGTGGAAGGAAGTTGAACTTCATTTCTACTAGAGGCAAAATAAACAATGTTCTGTGGAGTCTTAATTTTTGTGTGCTGTATCGGTCAGCACTAACATAACTGAATGCTACCATTGTTGATCGTGGCTGGGAAATGATATTCTTGTATGTTCTTATAAATGTGAAACTTCCTCAGGTTCTTTTTAGAAAGTAAATTACAGTCCTTTAAGTCAGAAATTGAAACACAGACTGTTCTCTGCCTGAGCTACACCCCAATGTAAAAGTTGTTTCTTGCTATTTGGGTGCCTTGGGTCAGAATAACCTGTTCTGGGCAGAGTCCAAGACACTTTGTGCATGCTGCCAGACTAGCACTTGCCCTGTGCTTTTGTCTGTGTGTTATTTATGACTATTGATTTTGAAGTTGGTAGGCAAAACTACGTCTGAAATATATTTTAACGCAACTTAGAAGTGTTAGAATACTTGTCAGCCTCTGTGCTAATGTGTACATGTGTATAAAGTAAGAGAAATTGTACTTATTTTCATTACCATTGTTGGCAAATTTCAGGAACCTATGAAGCAAATCTTAAAATATAATTACTAAAGGTCTACTTTTCAGCTCCTCATCTAGCCTTCATATATTTGATTATGTAAATGAAAACTATATGTAAAATTGAAAAGCTAGTCAATTTCTTCACGACAGACCTGATTTACCGCATGTTTTAAGTTAGAATAAATGAATTTACTGAGAAACACCTGGCATCTAGTAATAGGGCTTTTCCTAGGTTAAGTTCACAGTTAGGTACTTTGATGTTTTGCCTGAATAAAAATTTTGTAACTGTTCAAACTAGAGTCAGTTATGATTGAATTTAGGGAAATGTTAGGATGATGAACCCAATACGTGGAAGTAAAGCTTCAGTTGGGGATTTCCATGTACCTGGTTAGTTGTTGCTGTACTATTTCATTGTATAAATGAACGCAAAGAAAATTTGAGTCCTCAAATGGGTGTTAATTAATCCCTTAGAATAATGAACATAAGAATACAAACTGCAATGGGCTGTTTCTAAAATCAGTCAAATGAGTACTGATTGAACTTGCAAACTTAAGAAAATGAAACTTAAATGAAGAGGTTCCTTTTTTGTCATGAAAGGAAATTTTATAAGAGGTTAGTCTTTTGCCTTGGCTTGAATGCTTTTAGTGTGGTTCAACATTAAAAGCTGACTTTAGGTTACAATATAGGCAATATTTAATATTTTTTATATTTAATATGTTGTTCAGTTTTAAATATTATAAAATACTATTATAATATGTAGCATATGCATAAAGTGTTATTTGTATATTTGTAAAAAAAAAAAATATATATTTTTCCTGTGATCATATTTTATGTTATTAGATTGTGTCTGAGTGTAGGTAATTGTGAGGTTTGTTAATGAAGTCTGTTGTAAGAGGAGGACTGCACATGTTTAGCCAAAGTGTAGTGGTTGCTTTGAAACAGAGTGATTTTTCATTTAAGTAAGGTATGTTAAGAGTGCAGTTAATTTTAGATGGGTATTTGAGTCAATTTGTTTCATTAACAGCATTAAAGTGTGTGGTGGTTTTACTCGGGTGGGCAGCTGAATTCCACAATGGCTGCTCTCTAACTCCCACTACTCAAAGAGGAAGGGAGAGAAAATACGACAAAAAGAGCTCAAGGTTTGAGATGAGGACAGGGAGATTACTCAACAATTATTGTAACAGGCAAAACAGACTCAGAGAAGGGAGACAGGCAGCAAATCTTAAAATTACTAACAAGCTAGAGAAGCAAGAAACAAAGAAAAAAAAAAATACCTTCACCCTATCCACCCTCTTACACCTCCTCCCCCCAAGTGGCATGGGTGAAGAGGGATAGTGGTTAGTCTACAGCACTTCCGTCTCCACCACTCCTTCTCAGTCCTCATCCCCTGTGCCACAGGTTCTCTCCCACGGGATGCTGTCCTTTCCAAACTGATCTGGTGTGGGATTCCCACAGGCAGCAGCTCTTCAAGATCTGCTCCAGATATGGGTCTGTACCACAGGGTCCATCCTCCAGGAGCAAACTGCTCCAGCACGGGTCCCCCACAGGCAGCAGTTCCCCCCAGACCCCTGCTCCTGCGTGGGCTCCTCTCCACAGGCTGCAGCTCTGGCCCGGGGCCTGCTCCTGCAGGGGTTCTCCACAGGCCACAGCCTCCATCGATGCAGGTCCATCTGCTCCACCGTGGTCTCCTCCATGGGCTGCAGCGTGGAACCGTGCTCCACCGTGGTGCTCCATGGGCTGCAGGTGTACAGCCTGCTTCACCATGCTCCTCGCCACAGGGGACTTCTGCTCCAGAGCCTGGAGCACTTCTCCCGCTCCTTCTTCACTTGGTACCTGCAAGGCTGTTTGTGAGGCAGTGTTTTTTTTTGTTGTTGTTGTTTGTTTGTTTTCCTTTCCTTTTCTTAAATATGCTCTCACAGAGGCACAAACAACATCACTTATTGGCTTGTCTCTGGTCAGTAGCGGGGCCCTTACCTAACATGGGGCAGCTTCTAGATTCTTCTCACAGAAGCCACCCTTATGGCCCTCTGCTGCCCAAACCTTGCCACATAAACCCACTACACAGTAATGATAAAACACTACATGTTTTAAGAAACCACATATATTTGTAGGATTATGGCCATGAAGCAGTAATTTAAGTTATTTTCACCCAGGTTCAGAACAAAGAAAACAAGAAGGCTCTCCCAGAAGTGACCTGTGGAAATCCTTTGAAAGGCGCTCTGGAAACTGTATGATTACATGGATTCAGGGGTAGCTGGACAATGTTATGTAAGATAAATTCCATAGGATATTACCAGATACATAGAAAGAGAAGCTAAAATTAGCTGAATATCGGGGTAGAAATAGAAGGAAATATCACTTTTCCTAGTACATGCTCTCCCCTAGACAGGTTTCTTTCTGTAACTTTTATTTGTAACCAGATTAGAGATAACACTTCATAATGGTTTGAACGTACTTCAGACATTGTGGTTTTGCTGCTGCACAGCTCAAGTTGTAAAAATTTGAACAAGTCAAGTGGAGAAAAAAGACAGTGTACCAATATATTACAATGCAGCATAATTTTCAGTCATTTTAAAAATTTGTTAGTGGTTTTCCTGTTAATGAAATACACCGAACCTGAAGCCTACCATACCATGTCATTTGCTCTTAAATGCTTCTGTAATTTTGCTTCCTGTTTTTGGAAGGCTTCCATCTTGCTGTTCTAGAATATTTGTTGCTATGTATCAGGTGAAAAGTTGGCAGAAGTTTAATCTACAGAGCAGAATGGTATACTGAAATCAGTGGAATTGAAATATTTTTAATTGCTGTAAGTGGTGCTATTTAAATTAATTGGGGAGTGAAAGAGCCTGTAAAACAGCTATTCCCTGTCTGTAAGGATGCCTTTGCTTATTAATTATAACCTGAAAAATAGTGTCTTGAAAAATCCCATCATGTTGGCTAAATCCAAGGAAATTCTACTTGTACCAGATTTGGATGGAAACGCAAACTCTCTTTATTTCATAACTTTGACAAATATTTACGTTGTATTTTGTTTGACTTTTTTTTTTTTTGGTGACAGAAAGATGCTTTTTTTCTATGTTAAATCAATCAACTTGTTTCCTGCCTCATTTAAATGGTGAAATTCATTGAATGAGGTCAGTATTTTTGAATTGTACATTTCTGGACTTCAAAGCAATATGTCATGCTGTGTGTAATAAAGATTGAAACAATATTTAAAAAAAAGAAAAAAAAAAAAGAAAGAAAAAAGAGAAAAAAAGGCAAATAATGAAGAAAACCAAAGAATTATGGAATATCTGTAGTGGATAAGCCTCAGTTAATATTTCACGCTGGTGCAAACCTCTGTCTTATAAACAAGTTTACAGTTTTGTGAGGAAATGCTTCACAGCCTAGATATTCTTTAAAGTTCTCAAGTTTAAAGATTTTTGAAGAACAAGGTGAAGGTAAAACTTTGAGCTTGCAAGATGAACTGTATGGCAAGGTACCAAAAGGAATATTAATTAAAAAAGCAGGTGGATACTGTTTCTGGAAAACTAAGATGGAAGACGATTAGAGAGAAATATGAACATTGGTCTGTTTGTTTTCAAATAAACTTTCTAGGTGAAAATCTTGAAAACAAATGAGGTGGGTAAGGACTTTGTACAAAATATTTCTTTCAATGCTTTTCTTTTCCACTGTGCTTAGTAAAGGGTAAAAGAATGAATCTCAGAACTATTGGCCTAAACCAACAGTTAAATAATAATTGTGCTATTGCCCATTATACCAAAAGACTGATTCACTGCACTAGGTGTAGTTAGTGGATAATATACTTTGACTGGTACATTTAATTGAAATTACTGCTCCCTATTCTCCTTACACACTATGGAGCTCCTGCAGATCAACCCAAGAAGCATCTATTCACCAGATCAATTATTTTACTGACACAGGTATTCCTCCTAGCATAGGTGGAGAGTGTTGCTCAAGAATTACACTGACGTGCAACTACCCAAGTGCACTGAAGTAGCACTGAAATCCTGAAATCAATGTAGTTTGGGTTCACTGCACGATTGTGATAAATGGCTGCGCTATTGCACATTTCATCTGTGCATCTGTAAGAACAAGATCCTGTGAAAGCGGTTTGAGATGAACTGATGGAAAATTTCTTTCTACTGACAGTGCAGATCATTATTTATCGAATGCTGCCCCCAAAGATTTCTGTTCAGTGCAGATGAACCCGAGGGCATATTTGCATGCTGATGTTGATCTGCAGAATGAAACAATAGTTCTTAATTAACTTTGTCCTTGCAGTAATGTGAGTGGTTTGTTTTTTTTTTTTTTCAAGACAGAAGAAAAGCATGTGTTTCAGAACTGAGGGGGGAAAAAAAAAGGCTAAAAATTATCATCTGAAAGAAAAGTAGAAGGGTCTTACAAAAGAAGTTAAATTGAATTTGCAGAATGTCTGTACAGAAACTGCATCAGCAGAAACTGTAAGAAATATTCCAGGTCTCCCCCGTGGGGAAATTTTGAGCAGACTTTTCGTATGTGATTTTGCTTCATTCGCAGACCAAAAAAAGCCGATTCTAGTCTGCTTTTGTGATTTACTTACACTTCATTGCTGAAGAGCAACTTCTATCCCAAAGAAGCATACTTTGTACGCTTTTCAAAGCGGTCAAGTCATTGCAAAGAGGAGTGGTAGATGGAGGATGTAACAGGTAGAAGGAGTAATGAGAGATTATTTGCAAGCAGCAAGGAAAATGTAACAATGAGCACTTTTGGCACTAATGCTGGTACCCTTTGAAGAATATAGGAGCAAGTTGAAGACAACAGAGTGAGGCCATGTGATTGGTCTGAGTCATTAAAAAGATGGGTGTCATTAAGACAATGTGTAGTTAGACCTGTCAGTGATGCCAGTAAAGAGCAGGCCAGAGAATACGACAAATTCAGACTGTAAAAGCCCAGAAAGCTGGGCAAAACTAGGAAAATCCAACAACCCTGCTTTATCGTTGAATTTTGTCTTCCAGGGGCAGAATGGTATAGAAACAGGATTTCTGCATTACAGATGATGTCATGTTATTTTTGGCATTTCTTTTTTTAAATAGAAAGAGTAAGAGATGAGAATGAGTGGGCCTGTGTACAAGGATTGTGCTACTCCAGTCATAATTTCAAATGCAAATTGTAGTGTAAGTTTTAAAACATCTTCCAATTTACTTTGAAGTTTGCACTTTTCTAAATAAGATATCAATGTTTTATCATGTCAGATGTCTATAGAATGGTTATAAAAAGGGGTGGGAGGATAAAAACCTTTCCTCCTTTTTTTATGTGTTTTTGCTTGTATTTTTGTTTATTTTTTTATATTAAAAGAATTAGTGACAGCAAAGCTTCAGGCAAGTTGGACAAAGTTTGGGCTTCTAAATCTCATTTTGTTTTTACATTAATAAAATACATAAGCAGGTATGCTTAGAGAAGGTAACAGATGATAACTTTTCAAAACAAACCATAAAAGCATCTGGAAAAGAAAGATGATGCCATCACCAGCTGCTGAGGAGAAAAAGAAGTTTAATTGTACTTAAACTGAAGCTTAATGTATTTAAATAATGATCCCAGAGGTGTGATAATGCAATTTTGTAATGACGGGTGGTCTGAGAAGGATATTTCTTTGGTTTTGTCTTTGGGAGGGGGAAAAAAAAATCTTCTTCAAAAATTTCAGATTTTGCAGACAGAGATTTTCAGAAACACTAAATTTGTAAAGTTAGCTGTGAGGTATGTGGGAGTATAGAAAAAAAAATCAGAAACAAAAAAGCTGGTATCCAGTATTTGTACTGCTGATATCACACACTAGCATATGGTTCTGTTTATCAAAGCAGCATGTTATCGTTGGATATAACTCCGAGTTTTATTAATTTCATATCAAACAATCCAAATACAGTGAATTTTTGTGACTAACATCCTATTTGCTAAAAGATAATGCGCTATGGATAGATGTCTGGTCGTGCACGTGTGTGTGACACATCTTTCTTAAAACTACCATTGTGTTCTGGACGGTTTTTGTTAAAATGAGTTTGCATTCTCCAGAACTCAACAACTATTTCTCAGTTTACTTTTTCAAATTTCAAACTCTTCATAGAATGACACCAGTTGATATAGTCACTGTCTATTCTGATTCATGCAAAAACAATGTAAAAATAGCTTTGAGCAGCAACATGTAAAGCAGGGTTTTCCATATCGAGGTCAGAGAATCCCTTGTGTTTACAAGCATGGTGGGAAGGAACTAGACGAGATTTAAGCATTGCTAACATGGCATTAAAAAGAACTTCAACTGCAATATCCAAGAAAACATTCACATCAATCGTGTTTCTCTTCTAATTTGTTGAAACTTGGTTTAATTTATTTGCCTTTAAATTTTATTAATTCCAACTGGAAAGTAAGTATTAACAGGAGCTCACATCTATGCATACTATACAGTAAATGTTTTTTGGGGGGTGCAAAGTTGAAGGTAATGGCTAGATTATGATTGTTATGGAGTCATTTTAGTTTGTTTTATTCTAATTGGTTGGAAATCCTGGACTAACAATGCATAATAGCTGTCTGTTCTTGTGACTTGTTCTTTATATAGTCATCTTGTAGTTATGTGGACATTTCCATGCTTTAGGAAGTGCTGTGTTGCAGGGAATTCATGACGGTTCTGTTCATCTTTATGAATGACGTGTCTACCATATTTTTATCTTATCCAGACCGATGCCATGGCGTCGTCAGGTCTCTTCTTCAAAGATGGAAAAAAGCGCATTGATTATATCTTGGTCTACAAAAAGTCAAGTCTGCAGGTAGAGAAAAGAAGCACGTTTGAGAAGAATTTGAGAGCAGAAGGGCTGATGTTAGAACGAGAGGTGAGTTTTGTAGCTTATGTGGTATAAAGCTATTTATTTAGATGCATTATTAAGTATTTAAAATACTGTCTTACTTGATTGAATGTATAAAATTCCTGGTGTCTTACAAGTCTTTGTGGTCAGGCTGGTCCCTCTGTTTAATGCTATTATACTAACAGTTGTTTGATAGCATGTTTAACATGTTAACCTGCTCCTGCATGTTTATATGCATATGTGCACATGCACCCACCCAGAATAGAATCAGTTTTAAATAGGAGCAGGTTTAGTGCAGTATTGAGGGAAACTTCCAGTTCCTGACACCTACAAAACAGAAGAAGCTTCAGTAACCCATATTGTTACTTTAATATATAACCTCTGTCTTTCAGCAGGATGCATGGTATTAAATCTCTCTGTATTTTTAAAGGGCTAAAGATGTCAAACTAATCCATCCCTCGTTTGTGTGTCCTAATCTGCATTGTGCTCTTTGAGCTAGAATAGTTTCAATTTAAGTGCTACTGTCCAGGCTTCTAAATTTTCCAGAATACACTTAAAAACAAATAGAATAATAATAATAAATAAATAGCCTGTTATTCTGATTGTATTAAGAAGAAAAAACCTATTTTGTGCCCAGTTTCAATACTATCCCCCTTTTTCTTTAAATGATGAAACTCCTAAAGACTAAGAACTTCAGGTATTAGTAGGGAAATAATTTTTTTGTTGTTGTTGCTATAAGGGAAGAATTTTGTCATCTTAATTCTGATCTATAACAATTTATTTTCCCCAAATTCCAAGTTAATGTATCATTAGGCTCCTAATACATTTGCTGATATTACAGAGATTAACATTTGGTTTTGTGTGCTCACAGTCAAACTTCAAATGAATGTTCTCTGCTTTGTCAGAGAATTATGTTATTTTGTTTTGCTATTTGTGTCGGCTTCCATTTTCTTTTTTCATTCTTTCTGTGTCTTAGTTTGAGTGCTGCTCTGTGTTGCACTTCGGTGTGGATATTCAGGAATTTTCATTTCCCTACTGTGAAATGTGAAAAAACATTTCAAAGCGTTAAGTTGTTGCTGTTGTGGTTGGGATATCGGTAATGAAAGAATTAATATAAAAATGAAGGAAAACAAAGTCAGGAAAACAGCCTTGGAATTCTGCTGTTTCATGAATTACTTAAAAAGCAGACGTGTATTTGCTCTATCCTGAAATAAGCTCCTATACTTCACGTGTCTTTTATCCCGTTTTATTCTGCTCTTCAGCTCAGCAGAATTACCTTGCATGTTCTGTATTGAAGTAATGAGGTTTTAACTGTTGGAAGTCCTTGCAAGTACTGGCTGACAATAAAGCGTGTTAAATATTCATAAATAACTGACCTGATGGTATTGTTAAATTTATTTTTAAGGTTTTAAAAAATGATTGGAGTCTAATAGAAAAAAAAAATAAATAAATATTGGGATGTTTACTGAAATTAGAACAATGCCAGCTGGAATCAATTCACAAGCACTGACCTTTCAGACAAAATATGCCTTTATGAGATAGTAATTTTACATATCAGGTTATTTAAATTTTTACAATATTATTTTTCCACATCTTTTGCAAAAAAATTAAACCCTAGAAGCAATATTTTAGAACTATGACATGACATTATGTCACTAATAAGCATAATTTTGAACATTTAAAATTGTATTAACTCTTCAGTTGAATTTTCTTTTATCTTTACTTACCAAACCATGTGTTACTTAAGTTTTTGGGTGGCTTTAATCAGACTCACCTCTACCAAAATATTTACATATAAAAATGCATAGAATCATAGAGTATCCTGAGTGGGAAGGGACCCACAAGGATCACTGAGTCAAGCTCCTGGGTCCCCAAAGTACCACCCAAAAAATCAGATCATGGGTCTGAGAGCGCTGTCCAAACACTTAAGGAAATATAGCTGGGAGAGGAGATTAAAATTGAAATATTGATTAAGAAAGAAAAATTTAAGAAATTGTAATGCTGAAATTCTTGTTTTGTGTTTATATAAATACATTACATAAAACATTTGCATAGAATATTACTTGTAATTTTATGGAAGTTCTCAGTTCTTACAGAGATGACATTTATAAGTTGATAGAAGGCATCACAGTTACTTCACTGTTCCTGGATTTTCCATTTAGGCCAAGTGGGACCTGCAGACTTCTCTCAGCTGTTCTTGTGGCTCTTACATTCTTCTTGAATGGGACACACATTAAATGGTCATGAAATGGCTCATCAAAAATGATTTTTGAGGGGATGTTTATTTATTCCGTGTCAAAATGCTGCATAAAGCCTTTCCCTACTTCTGTTGTGTTTATAAGCAAAGATCTGTCCTATGGGTTCCTTTTTGACAGTTTCTAGGTTATTCGTATTACAAGATTTGTGGAGGGATTTTTATCAATTTTCCTTTGTTCGGGTCAGAGCACTTAAAGTATTTTCAGATCTGTGCAGCAGCTTCATGCAGGAAAGCAGAATTTGCCCCTGAAGAATGCTTTTAGAAACTTGAATGCCGTGTGGTTTTGAATTATTAATATGTGTTTATTTGTTACCTCTTTTTGCAGCCAGCTGTTACAAACAGTGATATCATGTTTGTTAAAATTCACTGTCCATGGGAGACTTTGTGCAAATATGCAGAAAGAATGAACATCAGGATGCCTTTCAGGTATTGTGGAAACCATTATAAGGAACTTGTAATTTAGTACTTAAAATATTACAACTTTGTTACTTACCTTAAGTCTAAAATTCAATCCACTCGCTGCACTGTGGTCAGGCATGTTTATATTTTAATTTAGTGAGATGAAAAGGAAAGAGGAGAGTAGAAACAAAAAATAGGTACTGTTCTTTTTCACGTTAGCCTGTGGTATTTGTTTTCATGCTTACCTTCCAAGTCAAATCAAACGCAGACTGTTAGAAAGTATTGTTAATAGTTGACACGTTAGTGAGAACTCTCAAATTCTTGGTCCTTTAATGTTCCTTTGCCAGAAAAATAACTTGACCTCAGTTCCTCATCTGTGTGCTAAACAAATTCTATTGTACCTATTAGCAATAAAGAGTGTAGGACAAGTTAACCTCTCCTGTAATAACACAGATTTTAGAAGGAGCAAGTGTTCCTTTTCAACTTAATTAAAGCTGTTTTTGCAGAGAGAGAAGAGCTTTGTTGTGTGCTGTAAACTTCACTGGGAGTCAGAGTGGTAACTGGATGCTAAAGCTGTGTGACTCACAGAAAATACCCTTACAGAACTCCTTTCTCACTTAAATTGCCAAGTGTTCTACCTCTTATGTCCCTGCTGACTTGAGCTATCACGATGTGGCTCTCTTGAGTTAGTCCTAAGCCATAAACTTAGTCATTGTGAAGCATCCTTAGCTCAAAGCTAGTTTTAAATACCCAGTTTTATACCGAGTTTCCACATCATTGCATTAAGTCCTTTCCATTAAATAATGTGTTCAGTATCAGTCATCTTCTGAATGCTTAAGAATATTATTATAGTTCCCTTTGAGCTTCCCTGTTTGAGTAATTCTTGTTTATGTTTTAAATATAGAAGTGTTTGCATATGTGTATGCATGCAAACTAAATTCCTATTCCAAAGAGTTCTTTCTTGCTTTTAATACTTGAAGTCAGAAATGATAGCTTTTAGCAGTGGTTTGAATTCTTCCTCACTTTATTAAATCCATAGATCAGCAGTGCCCTTCAGAAAATACTGGTTAACTTTTACAACGCTACTTTATTTTGAAGCCATTCTTAGTTGTTGTGTTAGCAATTGACAGGTAAATATATTCTGTCTTTTCCAAAGTGTCTGAGCCATGTTTCTTTGGTTTTGGGTTGATGCTTCAGCTTCCTTCTATCCTAGGCATATCAGATACACAAAAAGTAGTTAAAATGCTAAATTCTGTTGCTTAACTTTGTTAGTTTGTAGAGTGAAACAATTACCTGGTAAGAAAGAAAGAAGCCTGCTGCCCACCTCTAGCTCTGTGAAAAGTATGGAATTGATCACCATTTTTTTGTGTCTTGAGAAAAGATTTAAGAAGGAATTAAAATGAGATTGCAATGTCAGACTTGTTTGAATATTTCAAATAAGCTATTTCTTTCATTTCTGTACTTTCTAAAATAACAATAAGCGTGGCAGTTTTATTGTGAACGCAAAGTGGACACAGCAGATTTGAACAAAGGTCCACCTTGCTTTGCCAGCAGCCAGTCTCAGACATTTAATACAGAAGCAGAGAAGTATTTCATGATGCCCTCTGGTTCCAGAAATCTATGGTTTAGAGGCTTTCTGAGACAGAGCTTGTCTTCATGCGTGTTTTTATTTGCCCCCGATGGCCTTTTCACTGATGTAAAAATAGCCACTTGTGCTTCCATTACAGCATCACACGGTCACACATTTTGTAATTTCGTTACATGTTCTGGAAAAAGTACTATCATTCACTTAAGTATTGAGCTTACTTATTTAAGTTAGCAAGGCATATGGAAGGCATATATTTTTTTCCTGAGGTAACTATTTTCTCTCTTCAGTGGATAGAAGAAGCTTAAATCATACCATTGTGCTGTAATTGCAATGAACTAGTGCTCCTTTCTAAGAGCAGATTATTTCTCTTCAGCTTTGTCTGATTTATCAGCAGCTTCTTCCTGTCTATTTTGGATGCGTAATTTAAGAAGAGAGCTAATGTTCCCTGCAGTGCTTCAATGCAGTACACCCTTATCCTCTTGCACAGGGTTGCAAAATTTTGGCTTTCAGCTACACTCCTTAAAATATCAGTACCACGTATGAATAATACATGAAGAAGAAGTCTCCTGAATTATACTCGTACTTTTTAGTATGCTCAATCTAGGAATCGAAACAAAATCAGTATTCTTATTACACGAGAAGTATTTCTGTTACTGAAAAGTAACTAATTTTTTTTGTCTGACCAAGGGACTAACCAGCATCCTAGAACTCATTTTTAGCATGGCATTATGCCTAAATGTGTTGGCAGATACATAGTATGCGTCATATATGCAATCTAAGATGGAATCTCAGTGTTTCAATTACAAAAGGAAATTTTCCTAGCATTTCAACAGATTACAGTAATCACCGTTGCTGTCTATATGCATTCAAATAGGACAATGTTTAAATTATGACTGCATGATACTTTGATTTTAAATAAATTTAAATATGTGTTCCAACAGGAGAAATGTAACTGTGATATGGTTCTGAAACCCAGACAAAAGTTTCATTGTACCAGTGTCTAAAGGAAGTCCTTGTGAAACATAAATTATCAATGGGTATAATGAAGAAAAAATGTTTCTGTAGCTTAGCTGGACCCAATATGTGCAAAACAGCTAAGGGTGATTAAAGGAAATGAGTAAAGCGTTTTTTCAAATATCTGATGTCAAAATCCTTTAATAATTCTTCATTATTACATTTAAAATTCTGCCTAGTGGTACTAAATATCAGGCTGCCAACAGCCTACAGACTGGTAGATAACTTTGCTATGACCACTTCTTTTCTAGGCTCTGTTTCCTTTTCACTCTTTTTACTATACTCATTTTGTTATTTTAATATAAGTAATGCACCTTAATGAATCTCAGCTACTCTTGAGATGGGCAGTTGCAGATCTTGTGAACTATGTTGGTTCTGGGTAAAGTTCTCCTCTGATGGAGATTTCGTTGGCTAAGTATCCAGAAGTAATCCAGTGGAAGTATCCACTAAGTATCCAGTGGAAGTGCCATTTTTGTGTGTGTTACCATGAAGGGCAGGGGAAAATAGGAACTGACAACAGGGTTAAGCCCTCATAGTAATGTATCTACCTAAACTTGTTTTAATTACTAATAAAAAATAAAATAAAACATGCAGGAGGAAAAAGGGTTTAGGTGTAAATGTAAAGTATGACTTGAATTAAGCAAGTAAAAATGTCCTGGTGCCAAACTTCCCCGATGATTGCCATGGTAAAGATGCAGATACCCCAAGGAATCTGTAGGATCTTGGCCTTTGTTTATCTGAAATGTGGCGGGAAAGGGTAGAAGGAGGCCAGAGGAAAATTAAAAACTGAAACAAATTATGGAAGGTATGACATTGCAGCAAATATGTCTCTATATTGTTTTCAAACAAACTGTACTCTGAAGACTTCACTGGCAATTTCTGATATTGTTTCTCTGAGGTTACTGTGACCGGTGAATGGTGGAGAGAAAAGAACCGTAACATAAATGTGTTTTGTTTCAGTTAGTGCTCTTAGATTTGTAGGGCCACATGTTGTTCTTCAGTTGGATGCAAAAAGCCAAGGGAAGGGAAGGTGATGGTACACCACTCCAGAGGGTGAAGTTGGGACCTAATGGTGCTAAGTGCTTATGGTATTAATGCGCAGAGTGCATAAAGCATTTATTAGCATGGGAGTTCTGGTAATTCTTCTAAAATTAGTTCTATGGAATAAAAAAAAAAAAAAATGCTAAGAAAGATGCGATGAAATGAATATGAGCATGACAGCATTTGATCCTTCTCTAATGGGTGTCTTGTGAATGAATCATGGATTAGTTATTGTTATTAGCTACAATGCAAAGAAGTAAATTTTACTCCGGAGCAAATTTTAAACTTGAAAATATGTGAGGTCACAATATTTTAAAGTGCTTTATTCATCTTTCTATGAATATGTATGTTTTTAAATGTCCAATGTTCTTTTATGATGTATATGTCCTTTTCAACTGTCTCCTGCTTGATTATTCTCAGCTGATTTCTGCTGTTCTTTCAGGAAAAAATGTTATTACACTGACTGGAGGAGCAAAACCATGGGCAGGTTGGTGGGTGATGTGTAGATTCTAATTTTGTCAAATAGTCACCCTGCTAAAGAAAATCCATTTGCAGTTGTAAATTTATCCAGGAAACTTGGAAAATTAGATTATTTCCCTCAAAACTCAAAATATGTTAGCTCTAAGTGCTAAAATATTCATCTGTAACAAGATGCATTTCTCTAAAGCTTTGCCAGTTCTCCTTTTAGAAATGCAAAAGTGTTTATGCCAGGAAAAAAGTGGCCCTTATCCTGGCAGCAAAGATTTAATACTGTATCTATCTCTACAGTTACGTCTGCTGTTACTAAGACATGTTACATTAGCGTGGAAGATACTTTTGAGTGCATGTCTTAAGTAAACTCTGGTAGTCAGCTATTTCCTTAAATGCATAAATGTAACTTTTCTGATGTGCGTCCTGTTGATCAACTGCATCGATGACGCCCTGAAGGCTGGTTTGAATTCTTATTTGATAGCTGACAGTATCTTGTTTGCTGCAGTGAAAGACTTTTAACTCTGAGATTTCATGAGGTTACTATCTTCTAAAGTATCTTTCAGTCTGTCATTATCATAAATGGCTTTCTTTCCTGAAAACCGTCCAGCTATAGCATTTAAAGCCCAGGGAGCTAGTAGTGAGTAGCCAGGCTAGGATGACAGGGCTGCCAAATGAAGGCCAGTGCACACAAACCTCACCTGAACCTGAGGCTGCTGCTTCGGTGAAAGGAGCCTGGAGGAGCTAGGATGGGGGGATACTGTGAGCTGTAACTGCTCCTTCTTGCTCTAGTCAGGCATAATGATGTTTTGTAAATCCTAATTACCAACAGAAAAAATGTGATTTTTTTATTGTTTTTTACGTTAGGGAAAACTCCCAAAAGAGTTTTCTGTGGTTGGTTTTCTTGAGATGAATCTTGATTACATTTGATTTAAGTTCTCCCATTTTTACTTTAGATGATGAAGAACTCTCGTTATTTCCCAGGAATAATTTATATGGTCTCACGGTATCAGTTTGCAAGATAATGTTTTAACAAAAATAGACAAAGCACTGCTGAACATCAAAGTAAGAAAAAACTGCATAAGCAAATAAAATATATTAAAATAAAACAACCTGTTACATAAATTTACAACTGCATTTTTCCTCTTCCCAGTCATTCACATGCTTGCTCCATTTTACCATGCATTATGAAAAATTTAAGTGATGTGCTTTGCCTTTGAAAAGGCAAAATTAACAGAGCTTTATTTTGTCTTAATTTATCTGAAACCCATCTGGTGAGTCCTAGATATGAAATCAATTTATTTTCCTTATTTAGAATGACGGAAACATGCTTTTGAAGTTGTGCAGTGAACTAAGTAATAAACAATTTTAATGCCAGATTTATTCTACATTCAAAACAAATGTTTTTACCTGTAATATACCTGGAATTTGGGAATCTAGTTGTTTGTTGTTTGTTTGTTTGTTTTTTCCTCTGGCACTTAATACAATCCAGTGCACAGAGGAACAGTGTAAAAAAGAAGCTGTGTCTGAAGTTGCAAGCTAACTGTAAGGTTGCTGACATATCCATCTCATCGTTCTAACTTCTGCTACTGTCATCGTCTCCCTGCATCCTAAGGCTTTTCAAACCTAACTTCTCTGTAATTTATCAAATAGTTTTTAATATTTCTAAGTGGAGTTTACAATAGCTAGGCTGAGGAATATGTATGAAAATATTTGTGTATCGAAGGTAAAATTTTGATGCTACTGAGTTTCTAAAATTAAGAAAATGGGCTTAGACTACTACATTAGGCCCTGCTGTGACATGTACACTTCCCTGAATTTTATTGGCATGGTAATATGGTAGATGAATATGTTTGTACGTGTCTTTAAGTCCACAAAAAATTATTAGGAGCATGGTTAAAAGAATAAAGGTAAGTGTAGTGCTTATTGATATACTGTGTTTCTCATATGTGATATCTACATGGTATCTATCTACAGCCAGTTTATTTATTTGCATACCTTAAAAAAAGGCAAAATTGTATACAATAGTGTGAAGCTTGATTTCTATTCATAGGGCTAGTCTACAGAAATTGTATTTAATAATTTAATTTTTAATAATTTTAAGTAAATAATGCATGTATCAAAAAAAGTCTGAACTCCCTCAGATTTATGACTGAATAATCTTATGAATCAGTCTTATATGTGCCATATCAGACACCCCAACACTGGTTAAGGGATGACATTAAGGAGAAGAAAATGAAAAGTTAGTTGCTACAGTATGCGGGTTCATTCTTGTTAGTGAAATGTTAACATAATTTTATATTTGTAAGGCTAGAGAACCAGAAATGAATTTGTTCAGCAATTTAGCTGCAGTATCCTGCCTTGCAAAAAGACTTTTAAAACTTTTTTGATTTCAATTTGTACACTGAAGTAAATCTGTTAATGTCATTCCATAAGATACATGCTGCAGATTTTTTTTTTTTGGTGGTGAAAACATTGCAGTATTGTGTCCCTATATTGAAACTGTCAACCATAACACATTTACCATTACAAAGCATACCACAAGGTCTATACAATTTGGTGGCACGTGGCTGACAATTTTTGACCACTGTCTTGCGTGTTAAAGTACAAGAGGCAAACACTGAGCAAGCTAATGGCTGGTGATTGCTGTCAAAAATGTCTTTCTGAAGAATGGCATTTGCTCAGTTCTGGTGTCTCGTTCCACTATAACCATGAATCCTGGTCAGAAAATTCCAATAGCAGTTTCATAAGGAGAAGTAATTGCTCCTTTAAGTCATTGTGGTTAAAGAGTGAAAGGCTGTGAGGAAGAGATAGGAGTGATAGAAGGTCACTGTTCTGCAAATAGCACAGTAGTATGGATGTATTGTAGATCAAGCTTCCTTGACTCCTTGAAACTAAAGGCACACCGGAGAGCCTAGTCATGTTAGATTAATTCTCAGTGCACCAAGTTCACCTTTGAGGTGCTTCTTTGCATTGGAGTCTACTGAGGAAACATAATCTGCAAGGATTTTTGGACTAAACAGTTCTCCAAAAACAACAACCAACATAACAGAATGTAACAGAACATTTGAGCACAAAAGTTGAACAAAGCCGAAATTACAAGCATCTTCAAAAATTTATTTTCACGTCTGAGACTAAAATGCTTGCATGTTTCAGAATAACACCTTGTAGTCTCGTAGTTTCAGTAAGAGTGTATCTGCACACTGTTCAGATGCATTCCCAGCAGTGTTTCCAGTAGGGCACTTTTAATCTCATTGCATGAACCAACTTCAACAGTGATTTCACCGGACCAGACCTGTTTGCCTTCACTCCTACTGAATAGACTACACTGAACAGATCTTTCTGAACAGAAATCTTTCTGAACAGCTGGTTTTGACCTGGAAAGTCATTCTGACTAAGTGTGCTAATATTTAGTCCTCAAACAATCAGTCAAACATTTATCCAAAATTTGTTTTTGCTTTGAATGAAAGCTCCATGAATCTTTAGTGTCATCATTAACTGTAGAGTCATGTGAGCCAAGAAGAGAGGCTTGTTTGCTGAATTAGTTTTTATATGAGGAAAGATGTAAATTTCAGTGGATGTACTCTATGCTGTCTGAAGAGACTGGGTTTTGGAGTGACCAGCCGTAAGGTAATGAAAACAGATTAGTAAGTCATCTTATCTCCTAAGAAAAGTTGCATATGTAACAGAGACATGATTTTTAGTTTATTCCAGTAGTGCTCTTCATCATATTGCATGTTGAAAGAAATAGACTTAGTTTTTTAAAGGGCTAATTTCTTTAAGATAAAAAATATCGGCTAGTGTTTTTTAAATTTTGGAGATGAAACATGGTCAAGGTTCTTTGCAAGACCAATTCTGAAGTAATTTCATAACCAAAAATCTGATATCAGTTGCACTGGATACTGTTCTTCCTGATGTATCTATGTACTTTCCAATTTAAAAGAAAAGACTGTTTTTAAATCTAAAAAAAAAAAAAAAAAAAATCAAGTGCAAACTACCTGCATGGATTGTATATAATTTTGTGCTGGAAGAATTTCTACTGAAACCATTAAAATAATCAACTGGCACATTAAGGTATTATTTCAGCAAAGGAGGCACTGAAGGGATGCACCTGCGTAGGAATTGTTTTTTGTGTTTCAGCTTTATGAATATAGTTCACATGAGTATTTTGTCTCGTACTGCTTAGTATCAATAGAGTGCTGTCCCTCAAGTGCAGTACCAATTAAATATGGAGTGTGCATGGACTCCTTGGTAATACATAGCAAGAAGAATATATTGAGGATTTAAAATGTATATGGAAAATTATGATCCCACATTTAGTTTAGCTTTCTGTCTGACATGGTGTTAAACAGGGGTACACCTTTTGCTATTTTTATTGATAATAAAACATTTTCACAGAAGTGGCTTTACTGCCTGAGAGCAATTTGCTGCGATCATTTATTCCTCTTAATTTTGAAATGGGGAGCTGTGCTTCTGCTTAGCACAAGCAGTTACTTCCTTCCCTCAAATAAAAATCTCGTACTAAGCATTACAATTTTTGTGGCTCTGAGATCTCTATGCTTTTTATATCGTGCATTCATGGTAATTGAGTAAGGCCCATATCCCACTGACCATTATTATTTGGGGAATGTTTTTCCAAAATCCAATTTCTGTCAAGATCTCAGACATGATTGATGATACAGCATACTGTAATGAGACCTATTCCTTAAATACCCACACTTTTAGCAGTTCAATATGAGAAAAATAAAGGTCAGCAAGAAGTGCAAAATGGAAGTAATAAGGTAACTTCTAGCATTTGCTTGAAAATGAACTGTGCTATGCCATATTTTTCCATCTCTAAAACTTGTGCTGAGATACTTTTTAGCTAGGACATCAGTGAAAGAAAGACCTTTACGTTACCAGTATATGATCTGATCAGGAATAAAAAATTATGTTCTGTTTGTGTTACAATGCCAGTTTTTAGGGAACTGCAGGAAGCAATATCATGTTTTTGCTGGTTTTATTGGAGTTTTTTTGTTAGTTTCTCTAAAGACTGTATAACAACTTGTGTGTAGTGTAGCTTTTTACTTCATTTGATATATCAGTATATCATATATCAGTATATGGTTTCCTAAGGTAATATCAGCCCTTGGATTTTGATGAAAAAAACAGGGGAAGGCTTTATTCAGATCAGAAAAACAGAACAATTTGACAGTGAGAAATCTTGTATTCACCTTTAAATTTAATGATTTTTACTGTCCAAACACCAGGGAAAGGAGGGAGCTAGGGAAGAGAGGGAGAATCAGAATCCCACTAATGTTAGAATGAGAGGCACTTGAGTCAATTCTGCAAGATCGGATCACATAAAGAAAAATACAAAATGAAAAAAAAATAATAAACCAACTGTTAATTATACTCCTTAACTCCTTATATTATTTTAATGGGAGAATTTCCTGCTTTCATTTAATTTCTAGTATGATGTCAGTAAATATACAGTGATGGAGTTCAAAATAGCAAGCAGGTAAGAGGTTGTAAATTTGATTTCTTGCTATCTCAGTTTGCAGAGGAATATGAGAGAGCTGAAAAGCTGGCTGCCCAGAAATCCAATGAAGCTTGATAAGGAGGCCCTGCCTGATCTTGAAGAGACTGATTGCTACACAGCACCCTTTAGCCGGGCACGCATACACCAGTAAGTGTTGGAACTGGAAATACAGTGCCAGAGATCAGAAGGATTTTGTATTTTCTCACTACTAAGCAAGTGCCGTACAGGCAGCCATTAACAGATGGTCACTGGCAAATACCCAGTATCATGTCTGCTATTTTCTATGGATTTACTCTTAAAACTAAAAGCTGTTCTCTGTTACTTGCTGTATGACAGTCACAGGGAGTAGTATGGGCAAAAATTTGACTGAAAAATCAACACCACCTTTTTGGTTTAGAAGTTTTGCTTTCCATTACGTTACAAAATGCAAATACCTGCTCAAGTTTGCTTAGCTTAATTACATATTTTACTTAGGCAAAACCTGAGACAGCTGTTGAAACTGTGGAAACGCCTGGAAATGGGCTAAAAATAGTGCCAGGGTTTTTGTTATCAAATGTGCATTTGAAAAATGCATTTGTCTCTGAAAGAATTTATGTGTATGTGTATATATATATAAAAAAATTTTTAAGGACAAAAGCAGTCTTGAATATTCTAGCTATTTGTTTATTTTTAAATTATTTGGTCATAAGTCTTTAGGAAATTAAAGTTCATATAAAGCAGAAATGTAAGCTGGGCTAAACAGACTGTTTTCTTTTAAGTGAAGAAGCTATATGCTAGTGGGCTGACTATACCCTAGAAGGACAGAATAATTGCATTATCATCCTAATTTTTATTTTTTTTTAGTAATTAACTATATTGCATTGGGACAATCACTTGTTCACGGTGTTATTTCTCAACCAGCTCAGCTGACGTTATGAATTGCAAGAGTGTCATCTTTGGCACAGCTGAGTAGGCAAAAGCTCCTTCATGTCAGATTTCTGGCATTCAGAATCCTGAGCCATCTGGGAAAGAATATTTGTGTTATTTGGCTCCATCCTAGGATTTTCTGTGGAGCTGCTACTAAAGTGTCCAGTGCCTGGAGCTAAGTGTTGTTGTTTTTTTTATTTGTTTGTTTGTTTTGTTTTTTAATTCCCTAAATAACAATGGTAGCAGTTCTCTGACTTGCGCCTCTGCCAATTTATCAGTAATATGAATTTCAGAATGATCATTACTTCTGAATATTATTTTCTTAAAATTTATATCCAGCATGGAAATGACCTAGATAATAGGACATAATAGAAAAGAATTGGTTTATTTGCTCATTTTCCCCAACAATCTGTGATAAAGACAAATCTGGGGGGTGATCTGAGAAGATGCTTTCAGAATGCAAAATCTTATGTCTTGTGCAGTAAACAAGAAGTATAAAGATACAATAAATCACTCTAAGAAGAAAACATTGAGCAGCTATATTTCAACACCTGTGCATTGTTTTGAATATTGAAAGACATTCATTATTTCTCTAGTTTTACAATAAACAATAAAGACAGCTTCTTCAGCAACTCCACGAGAAGTAGAATCGTGCATCACATGCTACAGAGAACAAAGTATGAAGATGGAAAATCCAAAATGGGTAAGAATGCTTTATCTTTTTTTTTTTAACCCATTTTATGCCTTTACTTGCCTGAAATAGTATTTAGTGGAGTAAACTTGATTAATTTTTGCCATGCCCTTGAAATCTTAGTTCAACCAGTAATACAGTTGAATGAAAGCTGCAAGCAATTACTCTGTTAAATAACTCAGTGAAAAATAGCAATAGTTTTCACTTAATACTCTTTTTTTTTTTAAGTAAATATGAGAGATTATAATAGCTTTTTATGATCAAGAGCCTTACAAAAGATAATGCGTTCCCCAGAAAACTGACAAGAGTTTTTTAGGACTGGCCCTGATATTGC
Organism: Anas platyrhynchos; assembly: GCF_047663525.1. NCBI lineage: Eukaryota > Metazoa > Chordata > Aves > Anseriformes > Anatidae > Anas > Anas platyrhynchos. The sequence continues at coordinate 56,437,230 of NC_092591.1, forward strand.
TAGAACCCAGCAGTGCCAATCCAGCAGAATCAGAGCTGCACTTAAATTATATGAGATCTCTAGTGCAGCTTAGAGATGGTTGACTTAAGGGCAATTCAATTTTTATTGACACTTCTATTACGGTACTGTATTTCAAAAGGTCTAGTTACTCCTTTTCATTTGCAATTAACAGGGAATGTATGTATGATCTTCTGTTTTGTTTACAGGAAATAAATTAAGAATTTAATATATAGATAGACAACTAAAGCCTTATAAAGACAACAGCAATTACAGAAAGTTGTTACTTGAGTTTCTGGGAGAAAAGCAGTAGTTAGAAAATCTTAGAAACTGAGGGTGAAATCTAATGCTATTGAAATTGATGATGGCAAGTTTCATCTTGAGATTAGTGTAATTTGTATGTTATGTTTGAATGGGCAAATCTGAAATGTGTCATGAGAATTTATTTCTTGGGTAAACTTGGCTGTATAGGTATCCTCTCACAGGCTACTGAATCTTTTTATTGTTATTATTATGGTTACTGCTTATTTTTTATAACGTGCTTTGATAGTAAAATAAATCTGGCTTTAGGAGGACTCTAGGAACTGATCCAAAATGCTGTAGCAGAGCATTGATCTGATACAAACTCCTTCAGCTGGTTCATATTTAAAAGTAACAGGTTAGCTTTTAACCCTGCAGGGGTTTTGCTGCCTCAAAGATCATCTGTCCATGCCACTCTGTGTGTGCCAGATCATCTGGTCACCCATAAAATCTGTATCGTATGCTCTGATTAATACAACATGAGTGTAACTACTTTCTCACACTTGATCTAGCATGAGAACCGGACCATGAAAACAAAGTTGCAGACACTGGCCCTCAGAAAGTTGTAGTTTAACAGAGCTAGGGAGCTTAAGGTATCAGTAAGACCCACGGTCAGTGCAACAATTTATGACTGTCATGTTTAACAGCATTCTGAGCATCTAATGTGAAGTTGCATTCTCATTTCATAACCTGACAATTAATTCTTGGTGCGTGAAGTTCAATATATATTAAAAATCATATTCAAACTAATGCGTTTTTTTCCTTTTAGGTATTAATAGATTACTAAATAATGGAACTTATGAAGCAGCATTTCCACCACATGAGGTAAGCTCATTAGTTTTGTATTTATATTTTGATAAAAGCTTGCATTAATATTTTGACGATATAGTTATCTATTTTGTCTTGCAAACGTTTTATTTCACTAAGCAATGTTGAGTGTTTGTTTGTTTGTTTTTTACTAACAGCTCTTTAATGTTGGCTTTTTGAAATACAAAAAAAATATTTATTTTTATGTAATGCATTGTGATAATCCTGGAACATTTCCTAGAACATTATCTTACCGATCTAGACTATTATATTTTTTTCTAAGCAGATAGTGCCTATGGAGTTCTTAACAGCAATGTTTATTATTTGAAATTGTTGTAATTAGTTGCGTTAAATTGTTTTTCCCTGACACCATTCAAAATGTTTTGTTTTTTAAATAGGTTGTGCAATGGATCAAATTTAGGGAAGCAGTTTACTTATTTCCTATTTAATCCTTTCTGTATAGTTCTGGATAGTTTCTACTTGATAATTCTACTAGGTTAAGGTCTATTGAAGAACTGAAAAATGAAAAACTTGTCTTTGTCTTCAGGGGGTTATCAGAGAGTCTTTGTGCATTGAAAGGAAAGAAGCAAGCCACAGATCTTTGGTTTGATCAGATAAATGCTGATCAGTAGCTGGTAATTGCAGCCGTGAACTCTGGTTGATTGGCTGAATACTGTGACTTGATCTTGTGTTTCAAAGGATTGGCCTATGCTTTACAAATTGAAAGTAATTTTTAATATGGTATAAATAATTAAATGCAGGGAATACAGAGAAGGAATATTTTAGGTAAATAAATGAATATAATTGTTAACGCTTCAGTAGGGCATTACAGACTGTAGGAAAAAGCTAGTCATACTGACAGAAAAAAAAAACTGTGAAGCTTTCTCTGGCTTCCAAATCCATGCTCTCATATGCATTTCCTGTATATATTCCTTTGTTATATCACAAGCTTCAGTTTCAGAGTTTCAGTATAAGCTTAATGAAGTCACATATTTAAGCCACTCATCTTAATTGCAGCTTAACTGGTGCTAAGGATAGTGGTTAAACACCCTGCACTTTTTTTTTTAATCACACAGGCAAATGAGAAATTCAGTCCCAGAGTGAACACTGAGACTTGGACTCTGTCATAGATAAGCAATGCAGAAGGAAGTACGAAAAAAATACCTAAAATGTACATGCTGGCTAATGCTTTACGCATTGCATTCATTCAGACTGTGAGAATAAGCTGATATTCTGTTCCTAGGAACTTCTCAGTGTTGCAAAGGCCACTCTGTGCTAACATTTTGGTATGGCTCTTTGCTGACTTTAATGCGGAACATTGTTTTTAAGTCATTCTTAAACCAGAGGGGTCAGCAGACTCCAACAAGTAAATAACACTCTTTCAATGTGAGGAATGTTCACTATTTCAAATAAATTATAAAAATCTAAATGACTAAACAGCTTGAATTTATCAGGTTCACAAATCTGACTCTTACCAAGAAGTAGTTTGGATTACTTGCAGTTGTTTGATGAACAATTTTTTTTACCATAATTGAGAGTTGTCTAATGAAAGGACATTTCGGGGGGAAGAAGTTCAAATAAACATGTCCTGCCTCAGAATTGGGGTAAAATGGCAAATACAAGCAATTCTGTTTAGGATGGGTCTAGTGAATCCATGTTACTTCTCAGTTGCTGCGCATGAGGCTGTTCTTTCAGGCTGTCAGGCGGTGTGTAAATGTCAGGCAAGGACTCTTTTTGAGCCAGATTGATTCTGTTTTGATTTTAATGCCTCTGAGACTTCTGTGCAGGCTTCAAAATAATGCCAGTTCTGTTGTTTCCGTCATCGTAAGGAATATGTACCACAGTCATAGGAAATGTCTAGGAGAGAAGGATCAGGTTGACCTACAAGAATTTTCTGAAATTTTATGGGAAAAAAACAAAAAGATACCACAAACACATCTCATGCAAATTTTTGAAAAATTGAAGTAGAAGCACTGTTCTTGAAGTAATATAGAGTTGTGTAGGTCTTTATAGCCTTGTGCTAGTATGATTTTGTCATTAATTCTTAGAGAAATTGGCCATTTCAGAAGTGTATTTACCATCTCTCTCTCATAGGCTCACGTTATCTGTAGGTGAGGTCTCCTAGAGTTGTCCGTAACAAATTGAAACTTATTAAATAAGCATAGTGAAATCATAATTTAAAATTATATTCAAATATCTAAGAAATGTATTTATATTCTATAGAGTCTGGCAATATATTGTTATTTATTTGTGCTTTTCAGGGAAGCCACAAAAGCAGACATCCCATCAAAACGCACGGAGCTCAGAATCACAGACACCTTTTATACGAGCGTTGGGCACGGTGGGGAATGTGGTACAAATACCAACCTCTTGATTTAATCAGGTATTAGTACTTCGAAAAGCAGCTTGCTACTGTGAAACAAGTAGCCCGATAACAACACACAAATCATACTGCTAAATCCATTGTCCTTACACTTCACTGTAAAATTTAGCTATTCTCTATGATCAGGAAAGACCGGAATTTTCTAAATGGCTTCTTATGGATGGTCTTTTGTGCAAGGCTATTGATTTCAAGTGAGGCTGAATAAAGGCACATAGATCCAGCTGCTTGATAGTTAACAGGGTGAAAATACCCATGAAGTGGTCTGCTGATCAGAGACACCTGCCCCTCATGACAGCACTTTTGAACGCAGAGTCTGTTACCCACATGGACAGAGTTACCAGATCCACTGGGGATCCGAAGTTTCCTTGTGGGTTTAAATAAAATTCTGTTTATATATGTGTAATTAATGTCATAGGTTCCCAACTGTAAAGAAGAGAAATATCGTTAATTGCAGTTAAGTAACTGTGTTGTTTGGGTTTCGTATTTTCCTCAACTTGGATACAGAATACCAGTAATTCGGTTTTCCTTGATGTCTGTTCTTACTCCTGATGTGACAATCATAAACAATGATTATGACCAATGTTGTTCCACTGAAGGCTGTGGAGCTAAGAATGTGCTACGCAACAATTCTGTGCTAATCTAATAGGATCATCCAGATCCAGGATTTACTTTTTTTCACTGCTACTTTGTCTTTTATAGTAACTGATATCCACATTTTGAAGAATTAAAGCTGAAACTTTAGCTTGTGTTTTCAATCTAAAATATTTTCTACCTGGTAATACTTCAAAATATGTCATATTATATGATTATCCATCATAAATTATTTTTATAACGGAATTATTAGGCCATACAAGCTTATGTTATTCCTTTCCAGAAACTGTGTTTGTATCTGTGTGTTTGTGTGTGTAAATAAAGTTTCCTGCATTTTAGCAATGCTTAAATTAATATATCTACCTAGTCATTGCAAGGACGTGAAAATTGCAGAGCGCTTCAGTTACATCCTTACAAAATACATGCTCTAGTAGTAAGTCTGCAGTTAGTGTCACTAGAATATTGTGCTAGCCCGAATTAAAACATTTTGGTAACATGACAATAGTTTTACTGTAAGTTTGCAATGGTGATTGCTTATTAGAGTTATTCTGCTACTGTGAAGATAGATATTGTTCACCACAAGTTTTAACTTTAAAAAATGTATGCTTTCCCTCTTCATGTAGGCGATATTTTGGTGAAAAAATTGGACTGTATTTTGCCTGGTTGGGATGGTATACTGGAATGCTGATTCCTGCTGCCCTGGTTGGGCTCTTTGTTTTCCTTTATGGATTATTTACGATGGATTCCAGCCAAGTAAGGTAAAATGCCATCTAAAAATATTATAATAGCCTGTTGAATATTATCAGTCTTGCATAGGTTAAATCATTTTACTTTTAAATGCTTTAAAGATATGGTAATCACAATACTAAACAAATACAGCACTGGGTTCTTCAATCAAGTGCATCCACGTTGTATATCTGTTTTACATCAAGCTGGGTGCATGCCATTTACAGCAAGTGCTCTTACCACTGCATCTGCAATGATTCCAATTCTGTCTGTAAGAGAAATGAACAAATACTGATTCTAATGTCACATGTACTGCGATGGTTATCATTCTAGTCAAGGCTCATGGGCAAAAAATAGAAATGAAAAAACTGAAATGCTTCAGTTTTTACTTCCATTTTGTTTTTAACCTCCAGAGTATAGTAGAGCTGTAAAACTTCAACTTATTTTGTGAATGCTTTTTTTTTTCCTATACAAAAGTTAATAGTGTCAAATTTAAGAAAATTTTTAACTCGGTGTAAACAGCTTCAAGGACATTGCCACCACATGAAATGAACCTATTTTTCAAGTTTCTATTCTATTTCTGCAATCACTGTTGTGATTTGCTCTGAGAGTGTCAGTTTAGAAATAGCGATGAGATTGTTAGAGTTAAGTGCTGGCTGTATTTTTAGGAACTGTTACTAGAGGAAGCACCCTTTTTACATCAGGTGTCATCAGACAGAAGGGTATCAGTGGTTTTACAACTGCAGCTGTTGCTCCAAGCAGTTTCAATTCATAGGCAGTAAGCACAATGAAATCAGATTCCATACGAAGTGTTCCTTGGCCTTTGAGCAGCAGTACTTCGCATTTCTTTATGGAATTGTCTTTATTTTCTGACAGTTGTTATATTCTGCAGTGCTGCAATTAAGGCTTTTTTTTAGACAGTCTGTTTTACGCCAAACTCCTAAGAGACTTGGCAGCTTCAGACTGCATTAAATGCAATAAAATGCAATAATATTAGCCATGAAACTATGCACAGTTACCTTGCTTGCAGGAGGCTTCAGGGAATGAGTCTCAGAAGGACAAAGGTAGGCTAGCTTCCATATTTTCCAGTCTTTCCCTTTGGATGCAGTTGAGCAGCTGCAGACAGAACAGGCAGATTTTCACTTGCTCTCCATGGAGGCTGATTGTTTAAGATCCTATCCTGAGGTGCCTCAACGTCATGCTAAGGAACCAACAAGGGGCTTGGGACTCTATTCCAGAAGCAAGAGCCTGAAAGTTAGGTGATCCGCTGTATAGCATCAGATGCCTACAACGGGAGGGGAGCAGTTATTTATACACTTGCCGAGGCAATCGGCTCCAAGGCAGACACGTTGTACAGCGGAGGAGGGAATTGAGGAGGGCAGTGATTTTTTTTTTTCCGGCATCGAGGCAGCTGAAGGAGTCACTGGGACCTGGCAGCCCTCATGAGGGAGGCTGATGAGGCATAGGGGGTGCCAGCAGCAGCATCAGGCGTTGCCGCCATTTTGCAGCCAGTTCTACAGACAGCTGGCAGAAGTTGTGTAATCACCAGCGCTTGTCATGGGGGACTTCGACTTCCCTGACATACCCTGGAAATACAGTACAGCTTAGAGGAAGCAGGCTAGGAGGTTTCTGGAGAGTGTGGAAGAGAGTTTCCTGACACAGCTGGTTAGTGAGCTTGCCAGGGGGTGCCCCGTTAGACCTTCTGTTCACAAACAGAAGGACTGGTGGGAGATGTGGTGGCTGGGAGCTGGCTTGGGCAGAGCGACCACGAAATGGTGGAGTTCTCCCTTCTTGGTGAAGTCAGGAGGGGGAGCAGTAAAACTGCTGTCTTCAGCTTCCGGAGGGCAGACTCTGAGCTGTTCAGGACACTGTTTGGCAGAGTCCCTTGGGAGGTGGTTCTGAAGGGCAGAGGGGTCCAGGACGGCTGGGAACTCCTCAGTAGGGAAATCTTAATGGCTCAGGAGCGGTCTGTCCCCACGTGCACAAAGACAAGCCGGCGCGGAAGATACCGGCCAGGCAGAGCAGAGAGTTGTGATGAAAGGCTGTGTATGTGGTCTGCCTTGATTTCAGTAAGGCTTTTGTCAACATTTCCCACAGCATTCTCCTCAAGGAACTGGCTGCTCATGGCTTGGACTAGTGCACGCTTCGTTGGGTTAGAAACTGGCTGGATGGCCGGGCCCAAAGAGTCGTGGTAAATGGAGTCAAGTCCAGTTGGAGGCCGGTCACCATTGGGCTCCCCCAGGGCTCAGTACTGGGGCTGGTCCTCTTTAATATATTTATCGATGATCCAGATGAGGGGATCGAGTGCACCCTCAGTAAATCTGCAGATGACACCACTTTAGGTGCGTGTGTCGATCTGCTCGAGGGTAGGAAGGCTCTGCAGGAGGATCTGGATAGGCTGCACCGATGGGCTGAGGCCAACTGCATGAAGTTCAACAAGGCCAAGTGCCGGGTCCTGCACCTGGGGCACAATAACCCCAAGCAGAGCTACAGGCTGGGAGAGGAGTGGTTGGAGAGCTGCCTGGTGGAGAAGGACCTGGGAGCGATGGTTGATAGTCGGCTGAATATGAGCCAGCAGTGTGCTCAGGTGGCCAAGAAGGCCAACAGCATCCTGCCTTGTAACAGAAACAGTGTGGCCAGCAGGTCTATGAAAGCGATTGTCCCCCTGTACTCGGCTCTAGTGAGGCCGCACCTCGAGTACTGTGTTCAGTTTTGGGCCCCTCGCTACAAGAAGGACATCGAGGTGCTTAAGCGGGTCCAGAGAGGGGCAAGGAAGCTGGTGAGGGGTCTGGAGAACAAGTCCTACAAGGAGCAGCTGACGGAGCTGGGCTTGTTCAGCCTGGAGAAAAGAACGCTCAGGGGTTACCTTATTGCTCTCTATAGGTACATTAAAGGAGGCTGTAGCAAGGTGGGGGTTGGTCTGTTCTCCCACATGCCTGGCAACAGGATGAGGAGGAATGGGCTAAAGTTGCGCCAGGGGAGGTTTAGGTTGGATGTTAGGAAGACCTTCTTTACCAAAAGGGTTGTGAGGCATTGGAATGGGCTGCCCAGGGAAGTGGTGGAGTCACCATCCCTGTAGGTCTTTAAAAGACATTTAGATGTAGGGCTTAGGGATATGGTTTAGTGGAGGACTGGTTAGTGTTAGGTCAGAGGTTGGACCTAACTTGGAGGTCTCTTCCAACCTAGATGATTCTGTGTTTCTGTGATATTATTATAGCTAAGATGAACAAGTGTTAATTTCAAAATATTGATAGAGGGTGTGTTAATGCAGAGGCCGTTGTCGTGTGCTTATGGCAGTCCCAGGACATCTGTAGTCTGGTGATGTGTTAATTCTGGGCAGAAGGTCATCTCTGTTTACAAAGGTGTGAATCCGTGTGTTCACTCTGACTGGTCATGACACAACCGTGTCAGCTCAGTGCATTGCTATGACCAAATGAGAAAGACATGCTGTGAGATGTAGATTCAAGAACAACATTTACCTAACTCAAGTTGACTGTTATGACCTGATAAAACATATGTAGATATTTTCTCTATCACCCATGTCACCTCATTACCTACCTGCTGCAGGTGTTCCTGCTTGAGCAGGGTCTTTGGACCAGATGACCGCCAGAGATCCCTTCCAACCTTAACCATTCTGTAATTCTGTAATTTTAATGGACAGTGACAGCAGATGTTGTTCCTCGCTTTATTTTTTTGCTTAACCCAGAAGAGGGTAGAGAGGGTAAGGCAGAAAGTTCACACCTGTAGAGGAGACAGGAGCCATCCATAAGCAGGCAGAGAGACCGCACAACCTAAAAGTTGTTATCACCATATTCTGGGGATGTGAGCTGCTTGCTTCTGATGTGTCTGCAGTCACTTAAAGAAACTACTATGTAAACGTTCATGTTAGTTTTGATATATATTATTTGATTTTGAGCACTGTGTCTACAAATTTTTGCAAACAACTCTGTTTATCAGCCATCCAGAAGAAACTGAGTCAGATACATGACTCTGGCAAAATCTAAGGACAGGCATTGCAGTCACAATGCGGAATTAAGGCTTAGTGCCAGGGCATTATGGCAATGTTGGAAATGCTGCATTACCCCAACTTCAGTATTATTCAGGGCAATGCTTTTTCATGTGAAACCGAGGTTTCATCCTACTAATACCTGTAATTAGGAATCAGTGGATGTTAAGAAGTGTTAACGTACAGTACTATAAATTCTGTGGGGGGAAAAAATGGTTTTCATGTGTTCTTTTACCACGAAATTTGAACTTACCAATTGATCAAATTATTTTTGTAGAAGCATGCTCTTCTCAGGCACCTTTCGGGGTGGTTGGCTTGCAGGTAGCTATCGTGAATCCCCCTCTAGTGGCGGCAGGCAGAAAACGAACGTTTTATTTTTATAGCGAAGAATAAGCATGTGCATGTATACATGTTACGCTGCCATGAATCAAATATTGACTGTGGTGCCAGCCAGAGTTTTTGTGCAGCAATAATTAGGGTGTTGTGAAGAACGTTGTCACATCCAAGAAGCAGTTTGTCTTGCTTATAAAATGTTACAGGTGTCTGCCTCTGTACCATGCCCAGGGGCTGGTATGAGGTGGTCACAGGGCAGCTCTTGCTGCTGAACGCCTCTGACCCAGGACCCCAAGACAGGCTGCGTAGTTCATTCCTGGCTGCCACAAGCAAGTCAGAAGCTGAGGATATATTTGATCCCCTTTGGTGGTACCCTTCCTTCTTTTCCTGGGCAAGTAGCCCTCTCACACACTGCCTTTGCCCCTTATTGGAGAGGATCCCTCCTTTCCCAGTTAGGGACACTTTTCTTGTTTATCGTAAAAGAGGTACATAAGAATGGCAGTTTTATTGAAAGCAGTTTGGGATGGAAGATGTTGTTTTTCTTGCATGAGTTTGGAATAAAGCTTGGTAATACTCCCATTGCCAGGATTTGGCACTGAGGTTCCCCAGGTTGACTGTGTGTCAACCACTAGTTCCAGGATTCAGTTGTGAAATTAATGTAACCAAAAATCAAAAAGTCTGGAATTGAAGGGAACTCCACAGTAGCTTCCAGAAAATTTGGATTACATTTTTAAGGCTCAGACGTGCAGAAAGAAAAAATAAATATTAACAGGTATATCTGGTTTCATACACTTTTAAAAATATTTTGATCCGTTTGCCCTACTTGAGTTAAACTGTGAATAATGGGTCTGTCATACGGAAGGGCTTAAATAATAGTCCTTTAGAAGTCCTTTCTTAAAAATAAATAAATAAAAATTATGTGGCATATCTATTACAGAATCACAGAATGGCCTGGGTTGAAAAGGAACTTAAAGATTTAAAGATCATCTAGTTTCAATCCACTTGCTCTGGTCAGGGTTGCCAACCACTAGAGCAGGCTGCCCAGAGCCGGCCTTGAATGCCTCCAGGGATGGGGCATCCACAACCTCTCTGGGCAACCTGTTCCAGTGCCTCACCACTCTGATTGAAAAACTTCCTCTTAATATCCAACCTAAATCTCCCATCTTATCTTAAAACCATTCCCCCTTGTCCTATCACTACCAACACATGTAAACAGGCGTTCCCCCTCCTGTTTAAACACATCTTTATTCTCAAGTTAGTTATCAAGCTATTACATGTTGATTACTCTATATAAAATCTGATGATTTTAAAGAAGGTTGCTTTCGATGCATCTGTGCACCTCATTAATTATCACTGGTCTAATTTGTCACACTGTTGTCAGTCAAACAGAAAGGCCAGGCATGAACACAGCACAGCTTTAGGCATATTCACATCGTGTGCTCTTGTCAGATTTCAGATCTGTGAGAATAATCCAAAGATGTTTATTTTGCTGTGTTATGGTGAAGATTTGAATTGCAGTAACAATTAACTTAGCACTTCTCACGAACACTTGTGCAACGCGTGTATTTACAGAGTAGTGCTCAAGCACGTAACCTGTCACTGGCAGTACAATTTGCTGAAACTCCATGTTATCAAAAACAAACGTAGACTCTAACTCAAGATATAGAATACAGAGAATCCAGCATTTATAATGTTGAATTTAAATTTAGAGTAGAGTAGAATTTGGCCTTATATGTGACAACAGTCTGCATTACTGTCAAACCATTATATCACTTTGTTGAAATATGATTTTTCATGCTTACTTTTTCGCATGAAAATGCTATCAAGAAAATTCTCATTTGTGACACACTGTAAGCTGTTACTCTGCACTTCTGAAACAATGGGCTCTGCTCTTTCTGGCTTTCAGGGTTGCTTAGAACAACTTCTTAAGTCCGCATTATGTTGTATGTTTTTAGTGAATTACTGGTTATGATGTTATGTGAAGTATGAGCAAAGATCACAAATGTGACACCTGGGCAACACTAATCTTTTATTTCTGTGTACCGTTACGTTGGACAGGATTTAATAGGTGCATTCATTTGGTAATAAACATAATCTTCCATATAGTATTAGAACTGTGAATTCAGGTTTTATGAGGAGAATGAAAGCATAATGTTTACTAAAACAAACCAAGAGAGTAATTTCCTGGCATTTCCTTTATAGCACTACTTTCCTAGTGTGACATAGGATCATTTCAGGCATGTCAACATTGCTGAAGGTGATTGCTGAGTTTCTCTACTTACTCACTGCAGTTAAAATTTGCCTTTAAATTCAGCTTGCACTTCTGGTGCTTCTACTTTGCCTTTGTCAAGGCACTTAAGTGGTATGTTTTCAATATGAATAATCCCAGTGAAGTCAGAGATTTCATAACCCCCAAATCTTAAGCTCTTTAAGCAGTAGAATGACATTTGAAGGTATTTTACCCCCAAAATAGGATATTTTGTTTTGTTTTATTTTATTTTATTTGATGTAAACATAAGATCTTCCATACATAATAAAAATGCAAAGACTTAAACTGCTAATGCCAGAAATGCCTGTCAGTGGGGTTTTAGACAGTGACCTCCTGACCTAGGTACGTATGCAACCATACTGTGGGACAGACCTTCAGCTGATGTAAACTGGGATAATTGACTGAAATTGGCGAAGTCCATCTTCTAGTGTTTGGTATCTTTTACATCATATGGATAAACATGCAGTAATTTGCATGTCAAGTAGTAAACAGTATTTTGTTCTTCAGTTTGTGATATTTCTTTTGGAGAAAATGGGATATTTACAAGCACAAGTATCAGATAAATATCAATAAGATATTGCATCAACTCTAGGGCCCAAAATTTTAGGGTAGTGACTGACTTGGGGTTAAACTTTTTGTGCCAAATATTCACTTCTAATTTATTTTATTGTATCAGTTTTGTGGTGTAGGCATGGTGTTAACAAACAGAGGCCACAAATGGTGCAGCCTCAGAAAATCTTGCGAGTGCTCATTGCATGTTTGTAACCTTTGTTTTCCTATCTTATACTAAAGCAAAGAGATCTGCGAGGCAAATGAAACCATCATGTGCCCTATGTGTGAACGCAATTGCACACTACAAAAACTCAATGAAAGCTGCATATACGCCAAGGTAATTATTAGCTTACTGCTATCAAGATAATTTTTGTCTCAAGGTCCACTTTTATTATGTAATGGCAGCCTTGTTCCAGCAAAGACTGCAAAATGTGTTGTTTATCTACAGAGTTTTCAACCTCTGCAATCCGTGCTTCTAATAAGGGAATAATCTGAAATATTCAGAGATGACTCTAAAACTTGTTTTACTTTTTTAAAACATTTCCTTACAGAATCCTTAATATTTCGATCAATTTATAAAGTCCCCTGAGCAACAAAACTTTTCTTGGAAGTTTTATCCTACTTTCCCTTAAAATTAACTTCTTGCTTTGTTTTCCTTGGTTGTTTGTTAATTGAAATTCTGCTCCTGCTAAAGGAATTCTCCAGCATCACCTAGGATTTCAATGTGTCTATGGTGTGCTTTTCTTTTTCAAAATAATGCAAAGAGTTTACACAATAAAATATTTTTCTACAATAAGCTGTCCTGCAAGCTTAACTAATCATAAGCACTTCAGTGTATGTGCAGTGTTAACAAGTGAGTAATATATATTTTGTTGTGTGCTAATGTTCATAACACGAAGAGCAGCCTTGCCATTTTTCTTGTAATTCTTTAGCCCATAAGACAAATCTTATTCAGAAGTTTCTATTTGTGGAGCGGTGATTGTCTCTAGGTTGTGGCAATGCAACAAGACTAAGCAAAGTGGAAGAGAAAAATCAATTTTCATTAAATTTTTATATTTGGTATTTAGACAGGACTTGGAGTGAAACTCAACATTTCAAAAGTATGTGTGAAGCAATATTTGAAAAACATATGATCTTGGAAAAAAAAATATTTGTATTTTTTTAATTTAGCTTTCTATTTTTTAATGCAAAATTTAAAAAACGGACAAGTTGTTTTTCATTTATGTTATACTGTTATATATTATATAAATACAATATATTTAAGGCCAACTTGTGTTCCATTTTTAAATACTCCTGTAACTTTATGACAAAATATGGCGGCATTAATTTTTTTCCTAGCTTTTTGAACTCATTTCATAAGTTTTTACAATGTGTACCGAAGGTAAAAGCTTTCTCAATTGAAATAACATTATGCAAATCTTACATCCCATCTGAGAAATGTCCCTTTTTAGAATATGACAAGTAACTTATTCAGTAGTCCACTCATTGACATAAAATTAGTACATTTAGTATTGCAGGACCCTTTAATTTTAGGTCCTATTATTTTAACAATCCCAGTTAATAAAAGCAAATTTTGTCTCTCATATATATTTACACTTACATCTTGTGCTTAAGTCCTGCATTTTAATATCACATTGTAAGTAGTTAAATGCAGCAGAAAAAATGTGGCATTTCATCTGTACTTCTGCACACTTTTAAACCAGTTGTCTTGAAACAAAATCAGATGATATCTGGGGAAGATGAGTAGTAAGCGCTCATATTCCATCTTCACGAGCACTCTTTCCCAACGTCCACAAAACCTGGGGAAAATAACATAGGCTCCCAAATTTTCCTGCCAATGGTTTTGCTCTGAAAAACTGGCCAGCCTTAGATTGGTACACAGAAAACAAACAAAATTTTTCTTCTACTAGGATTTGCCTCTTCTGGATCTCCCCCAATTGGTTCTAATCATGTTATGTATGTTTTCTGCATACACAGGTAATGCGTACTTCAAAAAACTGATTCTCAAGGGGTAGAGAGAGACTTCTCTTTGGGAAGGAATATGATTACCATCTGGCCTTTTCAATGGCGAAAAAATGAGCTTTTTATAACTGAGGATGTAACTGTAATGCCTTCACTCACCATGTTGTCTCTAAAGAAAATTACACTGCAGCTTCACTCGTTTCTCTCGCTAGGAAATGTCAGGTTTCCAGAAGGGCTTGTGATCCTGCTGGATGCTGCTGTGTTGTTTGAGTGGAGCAGCAAATACCCAAACGTATGTCAGCAATTCCTCTGTGCCTGCACAGAAAGTAGTGAATGAAAGCAATCTGTAAAGCTAGAGAACTACAGTCTGATTTCAAATACTCCTTTGTACTTTCTGAAGCATCATTAATAATATAAATAGAAGTAACCTATTTGAAAATAAGGCATCCAATCTGCTGAGAAATGGAAATGGCACTTCCTCCTTTCTTTCCTGTACCTGAAGTGGAACTTATCTGGCTTTCCTTCTGGTTTTGTTGCTGTAGGAACATGACTTATTTCTTCATCTTCCCCACACACAAACCAAGGACTGTTTGCAAGAAGCTTTTCCTGTTTCATTCCAGGGAAAGGCATTCATATTCCAGGATGTGTTCTGATCTTTTTTCATTTCTTTGAAATAACCCATTGTGTATAAGTATGCTAACACTGAGTTTATTAGGAAAAGTGACTTCACTTTGATTGAAGTCACTTTGATCTCCCCAAACCTGCTTATGTCATGAGACCTGTCCCATTTAGACAAGGACTTGGGTTCATATTTCATGTTACTAGAACTGCTGTCAGGATTTCCTGCATTAAATTTGCCTTTCTTTCCCAATATTTCCCAAATTTCCCTTTAGAGAAGTATTTTGGATAAAACAAAGTAATGCAGAACAAATCATATACTTGAAATGTTTTTTTTCATCCAAGTTTCTTGCAAGGCTGGCAGACAAAATACAAAAGGTGCATTTTTCCTTCTTGCTTCTGCCCGTTTATTTCATCCCCTCCCTTCTTTCTTCATGTCCATTTAAAAATACCCCATTAAAAATGAAGTTATTAATTTAAGGGAAGGGAATGCTGCGTCTGAGTTGTAATCTGCATTGCTGAATGCCGTAACTGTCATTCTTGCCCACGTTAGGTGGATTATTTGATGAGCAGAGGTGACTAGCACAATGCATAATGGGTCTTTGGCTGGTACTGCTCCTAGCACACCTTGTCCTAGGGCCCAGTGTCAGGGTATTAAATCTGGGTGGACTTGGAACGTGTAAAGTCATGTGTGATGGTGACAATATCAGTCAGGTGTGCTGACTGACTGGCACTGAGTTGTGGGGTATTTCACTTCTGCTTGGAGGGCTCTGGTCGACACTTACTCCAACTGCATAGTTAGCCTGTAAGACAGTCGAATCTTAATTCTGAGAGCGGTACTGAATAGTATATTCCAAACACCTTCCCTCAAGACAGAGCTATGTCAAGAGCAAGATACATATTTTCTACTTTTAACAATGCTAAAATGCTGGGCTGGGTGGGGTTGGGTTTGTTTGGTTGGTTTATTTCCTTGGAAAGATGCACTCTACTGAGCAGAATATCCAAAATCACTTGCTCACGCACATGTATATTCAAAACTGAAAGTATTCATGAGGTGTACTCTACTGCATTTATTCACCTGTCACATTTTTGGCACCATACCCATTATGGTTGTATTTTCCTTAATGGAACCATATTTGGACGTATTTCTATGTACAAGTGATCCCACTATAGGATTCGTACTGGGACCATGTTGGATTTATGGATACCTAATACCAGATAGTAAATTCCCATTTCTTCAGAAGCTTAAAAAAGTAAACAAAACAGAAAACTGACATACTGGTTAAATCTATGTGGTATTTTCAGTAAATTCTCACAATATGAGAGTTAATTTACTCAATAAGAAATAAGATAGAGACAAAAGCAGTACTGTTTCTATTAACTTTTTTTTTTTTTTTGCTTGCTTAAGTTTTCTCTACCAAGTAATTTTGCTCACCCAACGAAGCCAACTTTCTCTGAAAGAATGAAAATCCATCCGCATGGGCAAGGGCAGCCCTTGCTGGAGCCCGTTAGGTAATCTGCTGGAGGCGGGCTGCCAGCTGCTGCATCCCCAAACACCTCGCTTACAGGATGTTCCTGCTGGCCAGAGTAACCTCAGATAGGAGAGAAGGTCGTGGTACAGCCCAGCTCCGTCTGGTTACCTGCCCAGTTCCAGTGGCATAAGAAAGGGTTCCTTTTTCATGAGAAAATGATGATTGGTCCTACAGTTTTCATCGGAGTCGACACCAGTGAAAGTAAATTCTTCTCAAGAATATGATGTTCTATTCTGAGTTCAGAGAGCAGGAAATAGCCATAAACTTTTTCAATGGTATAGGACAATACATTTCAAAGCAATTTGCTGCACTTTTTTATAATTATTTATTTTTATCTTCAGGTGATCATCTTTCTAACATATGTCTTTTGACAAAGTGGTTTGCTCTATTATCTCACAATGGTTTGTGCTTTGGTTGTTTCTTAAGTTTTGCCTTTTTGTTTTTTTCCTCTTACTCATATAAGAATGTGAAACCTATGCTTTGTTGACTGATGCTCAGCAGCATCTTAAACCAACTTTCATTAGAAGAAATTCAGGCCTGCTGTCCATGTATAAATTACATTGCTGTCCACTGGCAACCTTAAATTTGTTGAAAGTGCATTGATCTTAATTTCAGCTTCTTAGCTACTGTTTCTTCTTATGACTTGAATATAAGAAGCTCAGGATTTTTGTAATATAAATTCTGATGTTTGCATAAGGAGACATCACATTCACTCATTCAGATGCTTAGTGTGTTCCCTAGGCTAACAGAAACTACTTCTTATTTTCTACTGGTAAATCTTGGATTTTACAGCAGATAAGCTTATAAGGAAGAGTGAGATAAAAGATAAATCCAACAAAAGGAAAACATTCAGGAAGTGAACTTGTGCGCAATTTAGATTTGCATTTCTCCAACAGTGTTTTAGAATTTATTTTATATTTGTGGGAGTTGAGGGACTCTAGCCTTTTAAGAAGGAGAATACGCTAACAATTTTAGAGGCTGAGATTTCTGGATGAAGATAAATATATATTATTCTTACCTGCACGGAAATTGCAGGATAGCTTAGAAGCAGTAGAAAATGAAATCAAAAGGGACATTAAGTAACATGTAGAAGAAGAAAAGTGAAAAGTCTGAAGTGATTTAAGCTTATGAAAATCTTAAAATAGAAAACATCAAATGGAAATTTGACCCAGGATACAAGGAGAATTCTGGAGTAACTTTTAGCCTGTCTGGACAGAGAGCAGCTCTTACTGTCTCTGAAGCAAGTGCCCTGGAGAGGCTTGAAGTGATAGGCTGTAAAACAACAGTGAAGGAATGGGCCAAACATTGGTAGAAGAAATGTGTGAGTAGGCCTTCTTGCTGTAATGTTTGGCTTTTAAGTTATGTACTCTGGGCTTCTTTGGGGCAGAAGTTAAGGTAGCAATATTGCTTGTTCCTGATGTATTTGTTTTCTATTCAGGTTACACATTTGTTTGATAATGGAGGGACTGTCTTCTTTGCTATTTTCATGGCAATCTGGGGTAAGTAATTTTTGATTTATTCTTTTTTTTTTTTTAATCAAACTGACCCTTTTGGGGATTGCTGAGTTAAAGGAGACTATAGTTCATAATAAAACTTAAAGAATGATTTTGTCACACAAACATTTTTTCCTCTTTTCATCAACTTCAATTTCTCTGTACTCAACAGTACGTGAAAGTAATACCTTTTATACCTTTTGTTGTTAATGTAATGACTGTCCTTAGTATCTTAAATATCTTTAAGCTCAAATTTTATACCGTGCATGTTAGAAGTCTTTTACAGCAGCAAACATATAGGGTAATTTACTAGTCTGGAGTCAGTACAAAAATCAGAGTCTATAGAGAATTGTTGTAGAATAAATGGGAATGCATTGTAGGAGCTAATTAGAGGGAAATGAAGGGAAGATTTGATGATAAATGTTTACAGCAGTTTAACTACTTATATTCAAAATCTCTGTCTAAATATCTATTCAATATGTTCATTCTAACATCACATGCCATGTCATGGGGCGTGAAGTAGGGTGCCAGGACAGATGTGATGGTTCCGGCATGAAATACTTAGAGGAATTAGCTTTCAATGAATATAATACTTTGCTGTTGAAAAGTAGGAAAGACTGGTATTAAAAGTAGGACATGATTAATTTTTACCAGTATAAACATTTGTCTGTGCAAACCCTGAGATAAAAACACCAGATCATATAAATACAGCTGTCTGAATTGAGGCCAGTGTTTTACAGTTTTAAATAGTCAAATGGCACAAAACATCTTTATTTACATAGCATGTACAAGTAAGGATTAATGATTCTAACTTACAACAAAGGATGAACATTTACAAATTTTAGAGGCTGGCCTGGTAAAAATTAAAACCAGTATACAAGCAGTAGCAAAACATCAAAGCACAGCACAAGATAAGCATACACATTCAAACAAAAAATCATAATTTGATTGTTGAAAATCAACGCACTAACTGAAGGGCACGCTTCAGTTGCTTGTCTTGATGATATTTCTTCATTGGCTCCTGATACTGCTGTGCAATTACTGATAAGTAATTATAATAATAATTACTAATTATTAACAATTACTAATTGTAATAATAATTACTAAGCCTTGCAATTACTAATAATTTGTTTCATAAACTCCTAAAATACATTGCACTATAGGTGTTAAGGTTCATTATAATGTAGAGAACACTGGTAGCTTCTTAGCATCTCCTTGTCTCTATCTTTGAGTTCTCCAAAGAGAGAACTCCTCATTTTAAGCTGAGGCCAGGAGCATGAGGAATTTTCACATGTGATGCTGCTTATGGTTATCAGGAAAGATGGCATAATATGTGCTAATGAAAACAAAAGCTGAGCAGTATGGTTTTGGTCATATCGAGCAGGTGCCTGTGTCTCAATTTTTCAGTCTGTAACCAGCACGCTGGAAACAATGTTAGAAATCAGGTTCTGATTTAGATAGGAAACATGCAGTTTTCATGACTGACCACTGTAGGAATGGCAGCACTGCACTTAGACACTCAATTCTGTAATCTTTGAAATAATTTGAAACAAATATGTGTTTTCATTCATCTGCTGTGTGACTGCCATTTTTTCTCTGTCTGGTGTGTGCATGCATGTAATGTACTCACAAATCACATGAACGCACATTGCAACGTTCCCAGTGAGTTAGTGAAATCACTCCATCAACATTACCCACAGCCTCCTGAATAATTCAAACATTTTAAGATATATGTTACCCAGTATGTATTCCACATGAGTAGTTTTTTTTTTAATCTGCAATTAGTACTGTTTATGCTATGTCTTTTGTTATGTCATTGTCTTTACAGTTATGTCTTTTTCACGTTCTTTCTTTCTATGTAGACATTTCTGGAAATTGCAAACGGATAAACAAGCCTTGCAATTGTTTGCATTTTATTGCCATAATTTTACTTGTTAGCTGGACAAAAACAGCATGTTTTTTTAGAATACCAATATGCATGTCAGACATAATTTCTTTTCTTTCATGTTGAGATAATTATTTCTTGTCTAACCCTTATAAAACTTCATGCATCGTTTCTACAGATCTAGCCTGCAATGCAAACAACAGATCAGTTTTACAAATGAATAGAAGTTGTCTTTCATTCTTCCCTTCAATAGTGTTTCTAACTGCATTGTCATAGTCAGAGGTGAAATTTAGTCCATGTTACTTGGTAATTCCATTTCCATTCTCCCCAGCAAACTTCAGCCTCTGACAAATGCCAATAAAACTAATTCTTTTTGTCTATTCTCTGAGAGAAGTACCAACATAAAGTGGGGGAAAAAAAATGCCCTGAGTCATTAATCAGATTGGAGTGATATTTGGAATACTTTCACCTTCAAGCAGTTAAACTGGAGGAGTGGGGAGAGAAGGAAGCAGGTTGTATTGATGCTAAAATATCATTGCAATCCTAGTTGAATTTTGTTCTGTTGTAGTGCCTGCATATTTGGCTAACGTTACACAAGGGAGAATTTTACCTGTGTGCTATTTCCCTGTGTTATTCCTGAGAAAGCAAGTCTAAAATCTTCCCAGGAAAACTTTGTCGGTCATCTAATTACAAAGCAGAAGAGTGCTGCCTGCCTATTACGTGTCAATGTATCTCATGGTAACAACTGGGAATATAACCCAAAGCAAACATTATGGTTCAGGATGGGATGGTGTCATGTCAGCCATAGGAATGTCATCAGCTGGGCACCCTGCGTTGTCTCCCTCTGCTTTGTCTGCTGTGCTGGTTTGGTCCCCAGGTGAACTTCCAAAGCCTGTATCATATGGTCCAAGCGAGTTGTCTAAGTGGAGAACTGTAAGCATAATGTGATTATGATTTATATATTGCTTGAAAGATTCTTATGCCCATCACGGTTCAGTTCATCAGTCTATCACAGCTAAATCCAGTTAACTTCTTTACTACATATTATGGTCTGAGTAAGGAGAAGGTGAAGGCCCTGACACGAAATATGAGGATAAAATGTCTTCCCAGGAACAACCACTGAGCACTACATGGGTGGTCGACTTGAAAAGCTAGTTCCTAATCTGACTTTCTGCTCCTAATTAGGGTTAGGTTTAGTATTATGTATAGGGCTGCTTGGAAACAGAAGAAAGCACAGAGTTGTGTTGTGTGTGGGGTTGCGTAAAGGCTCCCAAAGGGAGTTCAGGTCCACCCAAAGGCTTCCATTGGGAGCACTTTTTGATGGGCGAATCTGGTGACGTGTATGTGTTTTTTAGGGTCCTAATTAGGGTTAGGTTTAGTATTGTGTTTAGAGTTGTTTGGAATGAGAGAAAGCACTTACTTTCTTTTTGTTAAAGTAATTTACAAGGAGTTATTGGGAAGGAAGAGGGTGGCAGAGATTAAGGGGAGAGATGTTTGTTTTAATTTAAAAAAAAAAAAAGTATTGTCAGTTAAAAAAACGTTTGACTGGAGTCGATTATACAAAGCTTAATAATTCATTAAGACCAAATCATTTAAATGACTCCGTACAGAAATTTAAATGTTCTTCGGCAAAACTCTTGTGCTATTTCTTACCTGGGTCATTTCCTGTATCATCATAAAACCGTCTGTGGGAAAATGATTCAGATCTTTTCTTACCACATATACAATATCCAATCAGACCAATTAATATACATCCCAAAATGGCTCCTACTGCGACACCAAATATTACTCCTCCTTTGTTGGTTTTCCCTAGGAGATAAAGAAAGGAAGAGATAGTTTAATGAGAACAATTAACTGTAAAATCAGATAATTCACTCACACTTTATAGCAGTGGTAAGAAATCTCTAAGGATCTGAAACACTTTGCAGATTATGACTAAAGCAAACTCTCTGCTGAAATTATCTGCCTTGTAAAGGAAAACAGACATCTGCCTCATTTTGAAGGGAGTAACCAGGAATGGAAGGGAAAAAAAAAAGACCAAATGAGTTTGAGTCAAATAACAAGCTTCATAGTTAAACTGCAGAATCACTCTCCTTTGATTAAAAAAAAATAAGCAACAATCACTTTCTGAATGCAATTACTTGTAAGAATGTAAACTAGCAGTTAAAATAGCAGCCTCTGAATCTCAAGTGACTAAATTTTAGAGTACCAGTTTTTAAGTATCTGAGGTAAAATATCCAGTAATGCTTTCTATACCTGTTCAGTTAGCAGAATAACTGCATTCCTCAAGATTTTCTTCAGATTTCATAAAACTTTTCTTCAAGGTATTCTGTTTTTGTTGAAATTGAACTGACTCTCCCACCCCACTTCCTTTCCACTCACGTTATCTAAATATAGGGAACATTGTAGTTGTTAGGACTATGATAAGGTATGAAATATGATAGGAAATGTGAAAGCATGGTACTTCAGTTCTTAGTACAAACCGTACTCTACTAGATATCATGGAAAAGCCTTTCAGTCCTGTGTGAAAAGCCTTGAAAGCTAATTCAGGGCAAAAATTACTGCATCTTGTAATCTCTTCTTTTCCTGAAGACTTAATTCAGAACAGCAGGATAGAAAAGTGCGATGACAGTTTTATGTTCCATTGTTTTCCCACACATACTCAACTTAATTAAATGCAAAATGAGTAATTCCTTTGGAAGTATTTATAAGAAGTCATCTTTGGTCACAAAAGTTTCTGAACTTCTGTAAGTTGATATATTATGCATTTATAATGTTATTTCTATACATCTGCTTTTTAGGTCCACTACTGTAGGTCCAGATGAATGAGCAGTGTCTGTCATTAGGTTTCTTCACTCTTGGAATTGTAAAACAAACAAGCAAACATCAAATATATATTTTTTTAAAGTCATTAAATCACTTTTTATTCTGTCCTCCACACAGATGATCTCAAGAGATGTTGAAAAGTGTATTGCAGGATTGTATGCAACTGTGATTTTATGCTTAAATAATCAAAATTTAAAAAGAGTCAGCTCATTTATAGCTGAATGTGAGAAAACTCCCAAAATACGTGTTTCTGTTTTGTTTTGGGTGACTTTTAGTCTGGACTAGGTCACCTATTAATTCACACAGCTTGTGTAGCATCCTGTTCAATTAAAAAAAAAAAAGAAAAAAGAAAAATTGATTTCAGAATTATTAGTTTATTAAGCCGCTTTAGTTAGGTGTTTACCTTCATTGGTACCTTCTGGATTAGACGATCTAGTAGAAGAGTAGAATTCAGCTGAGTTCGTAGTAGAATTCAGCTCTGTAGTATGCTGACTGGTGTTGAAGTTCGTTGTTGGACTGTTCTGCTTCACCGTGGGGGATGTCAGAGCAATACTTGTGGGAAATGTGGTGGGATTGATCGAAGAGGTGTAACCAGGGAGTGCTGCAGCCGAATGGGTACCCTTAGTGACTGTGGAGTTGCTTGGTGTCACTGTGGATGGTAGACCAGTAGAATTAGCTGCAGAATTTGTGGTGACTCTAGAAAAGTCACCTGGTATTGTAAACGTTGCTGAAGATGTTGAGTTTCTTTGGAAGTTTGTGGCAGAGTTATTTATTCCATCGTTTGATACCATAGTGAATGCTGAAGATAAATTGGTAGCTTCAGTAGTGGACATCAGAGGTGTGCTGGCTGTTTGACTGCTCATCTCTGTTTCTGTCGTTACATTTACAGTGGCATTTGTTGGTGCAGCATAACTGAAAACAAAAGGTTTTATGGCAAACAGAAAAATAAAAGTGATTCCATAGGAGGGCTGCATGGTATTGACTTGAAAACTTGATTTGTTATATGGAGAACCTGCAAGAAAAGAAATTGTGTTGTTGTTTATTATTATTATTATTATTCTGAGAACCAGAACTACTTGGTAAAGACCTGCATAAGCTTGTTTAAAAATAAAAATAAAACCTCTTATACTGTAGAAACCTCAGTAGTTCACCACATGTTGATGCTGAAAACTTTACATTGAGTATTAATGAACTTAATATTGACCTAAAACTATATTGATTACCAACCAAAGCTTTTTGCACAAAAAACTTCCATGCTTCTATAAACAAGCTTCATACTAGGACGGGAATAATCCAAAGCTACTTTATATACAAAGTAGTACTGATTTGGGTGGCATGTTCAAGGCAATGTTTTGGTCAGGCAGAAACGCTAAGAGGATACTAAAGAGTTATGCTCCATTGCAAAGACATAAAATTGTTACAATTAGCCCTGAAAATTGATGGGTAAGGTTTTGTGACTCTGGGCAGTGAGTGTCATGTGAATGCTGCCAGGAGCAAATGGAAAGCTAATTCAGTCCAGGAATTATGGATGATGCTGAATCTGTGAAATGGAAGCTTCTTTTCCTATAGAAAACTGGAAGCTTCATATTATACATTATCTTTTTCAAATATATTGAGAACAATGAGGGATATTCATCTTGAAGTCCCTTCATCACAGCAGATATCCTGTTCAGTATATCAGGGATTTGGGGGTGGATGGGGTGCAGTTTTATGCTTGAGACAGGTTGAGATCATGCTGTTCTTGACTGCCATGCATAACCTATTACGTGACAGCACAGTAAAAACTATAGATAAGTTGTATCTTCAGCTTTTTTAATTAACTAGGTGTCCTTGTATGTGGGTACTTTACCATCTGAAGAAAGGAGATGTACACCTGGGAAAAGTAGCTTTGTTTCTTTCGTATTCAGCCTCCCTTCCTACTGTCTTGTACTTTTTCCTGTCTTTTTTATTATTATTATTTATTTAATTATGCATTTTCACCAAGTTAGCTTGTTTTTATGTTACATGGTCAGGGCAATGGAAAGTAACTGTAAGTAGCAGTCAGCCGTGGATAATGCTATATCAATGGGTAGATGGTAATTACTTATCATGTCAATGTATCTTAGTTTGTATCTGTTCTTATTTCTTTTGTGCTCTATTAAATGCTTTCTGAGTTTTGTGGTGAAAGTGGTACCATTAATTACTTGAAATGCATGTGCATTTATAAAATGTCGCTTAATCTGCATATTAACATTTTGATCCTCTTCTCAAAACTCCTTGTTTCTTAAGTTAAGGTCACTTAAATGGCAGGGAGAATCTATGCTCATTAAACATATGCAACTTATTTAGCAAAAAATAAGAAAAAATGGAACTTCTGTTTCAGTTAAACTCAGGATAACCACTCTGACCCCAAATGAGCTAACCAAAGAAAACCCCCCTGAAGTTCAATAATGAGCCCCAGTTATATTTACAATTTGAGTGATAGGCTGTCAGCTGGCTATGGAATGCTGTGCAATCTGAATCAGATTTTTATTTGGTAGTACTAATAATAGCTACAAAACAGTGAAAAAAATAGTCAATATTTAAAAATTTTCAAACACTCTTTCATTTTGACAGTACTTTTGTTTTAAGTCAGTGACATGATCTTTCCTTCTTTGTATTAGGCAGCAACGTGAATTTTGTCATATCTTGTTATCCCTTTGCTGTAATTTAGCTATGTAGGGGAATTGCACTCAATTGACTCTAGCTGCAGTTTTCATTTGTAGAGCAGTGTACAAAGGAGTCAACATCCTTGCTGAACAAATTACTAGTATTTTTTTGTGATCATCTTTTTCTTTGGTAATTCTGCTTATGGGGGACCAAAACGGTGAAACCTCCTTACTTTCAATATTGTATATCATATCTCTAAGTCTGTAATGCATTGTGCTTCCTGGAAACCCTTTGGCATGTAGTAGTTAATTCTTCTTTTTTGAGTATAATGTTAATGTTCATAAAGTTTAGACAAACCCCAAAGTTCCTTGAAGATGCTCATCCGCCTTGGAGCTTAATATGCAAATAGCACTATTCCAAAAACAGAGCAGTACTGTAGACTAGTCAAAACTTGCAGAAGAGCCCAAACCTTAAGTTACTTTATCAAGTAAGTGTTTAAGGAAACTATGAATAGATGGTTAGTTTTTTGTGTTTTTTTTTTTTTTTTTTTTAGGAAAAAAAAAGTCTCTCCTTTTTGACTTACTGGTGCTCACATTAATCAGTACCAATTCAGCTGAAATCAATGCAGATATTTATTTTTTTAGCAGGATGAATGAATTTTTTACATGAGACAGTCACCACTGTGTTTCTTTACTGGATTTTTCACTCTTCACATGTTGCTTTGCTGCTAGAGTCAATTTGAAGTTATTAGTATATGTGCACGCACACCTATGCTCTGGAGGAAGCCCTGGTCCCCTTCAAGTCAAGTTTCCTTGTGACTCCCCTGGGGTCATGCACTTCACCATGAAGGTTACATTGATATTGTATCTGGCTTTTTCTCCTGAAATAGGTCAGATTTATACTGAATATTTCTTCCACACATTGAAAAATATATCTTAATGCTTATGTGGTTATTTTCCGTATATATTCACTGGTATTGTAAGTATTTAAAAATAAATTTTTGGCATAAGTAAAATCGCAACATGTATTTTATGAATACAACAACCCAGCACCTAACAGTGGTAGGTGTAAAGTGTGCAAAAACTCAGCAACTATTGAGAAAACAATCACTTAAACTTCTTATAGGTAAATAATATAATCTTTAGAACTATAAATTCAGAGTATCTTTTTTTGCATGTCAGTAAACTGAGCCTTGTACTTTTTTCCTCCATTACAGTAGGGGTTAGTAAGTACTATAATTTATGTAGTAAACAATAACATGATGAGCAAATTATTAATGGGTACTTCTTTGTTTCTTGTGGTCTGGAGTAGAGCGTTTGGATTTGCAGAGCTTGTACATGTACTGTGCTTTTTAAGCTTCACAAAAGCAGATTTTTACCTTTACTTAAAAAAAAAAAAAAAAAAAAAAACAGATGGAACAAATATAAAGCTAAATATTAAGTTTCTCTTCTAGAGTTCATCTTCTAGATGGTGCCAGAAATGTGTTGGATATTTGTTCCAGTGTCTCTTTGCTCTGAAATTGATTGCTTTCCAAGGATTAGATATTTCTAAATTTATTAAGCGATGAATATTTTTCAAACTTAAATGTATCTATGTATGGAACTCAAAAAAAAATAATTTATAACTATTTAGTAAATTATAAAATGGAGTATAAATACTGTATTCTACAATTTGGTTAACTTTTCTCTTCTGTTAATAGCTAGCAACCTGACATAATATATATGTACTAGCAGAGCTGCTTAAGTGTGCATTGTCACTAAAAAGCATGAAGAATAATAAACCAGCAGTTCCTTTCCTTACAAAAATTTGGTCTAAGTTAGCATGCATGGAATACTTCCTCCCTCCCCCCCCCACAATTTAAAATGGACTCTGAACTGACTCAGAAGAATGCTCCACATAGAATATGGCTGCAGCAGTACCTAGTGCCTTCCTGACCACCATATAAAATAGTACTCTAGTTATTAATCCGATTCACTATTAATAAGCTTTAAAAACACGCCTTAGACTTACCTTTGAGCTCTACAAGATATGCAAGTACCTGTTGAAATACAGCTGTGGCACAGAGTGCAGTTGGTCTGGTGGGAACACTGGAGTGCAGGTGCTGTCCATGTGACAGTGTCGCACTTGTCAGGAACGCACAGTACAGGTAAAGTTAGGTGGGGCAGTGCTTTTCTGAACACAACAGAGCATTTGGGAACCAGACTGAACAACTTCCCCGTTGTCATGTCTGAGCTCTATCATTACAGAGTTCACAGAAATTGCAGTATTCATGGTAAAGTGGGTAGGCAGTACTTGTTGCTTAATCTTTTGGAAGCCTTTTGAACCCTTTCAGAAGGGCGACTACTTTTTTGTAAACTGTATTGTTCCTATACAAATAATAATTTAACAAAAAATAACTTATTATCACAGGTTTTCCTACTGTACAGTCTGTGAGAAGAAAACTGAAAAAAGAGGCTTCTACAAAATAAAGCAGAAAATTAAGAAAAGTATGCTGTTAGAAAGTTGTATCTATTTTAACTTGTTATGTACTGATTTAGCTTATCATTTTTTTTATTCTTTTGCTCGTTGTGTGTATTTATTCTAGACTGGTATGTGGTGTAGAGTGACTCAGAAGTGTTTTTAGTATTGCGTTACTGCTTGAGTGGAATGCCATGATGCTGTTATCTGTATCCACTTTAAATTTTTAAAGAATCAAGTGCAAATGCAGTTTCATAACTTGTCATCAAGATAAGTGTTGAGGATATGGCATATAAAGGAGATATTTATATAGAACGACTAATGGCATTTTCATGAAATACTGCAGTGGACAAGTGGAAGGATTTCTGTGAATGGATCAAGATCTACCCTTTAAATTAATTGTCCTGCACAAGGTGGTGGTCTGTTAAGAGGAGGGAGCACAGGATCTGATCCTATGAGTTTGGTTTTCTTTGGATTCTAGCATTCCCACGAAGGAGATTTTCGTCAGTGTGTATCAACAAGCTTGAAATTTAAATTTCTTGCTTGTCTGGGTGAATTAGCATCTAACAGATTGATTGGGATATGTGAAAACAAACACCACAGATTTCTGCCCAAATTTGTATCTTATGCAACATTAACCAAATGACAAGTGGTATTATTTGGGTCAACGGTATGCTTCCCACTAGCACAAACATTAATATTTTCATAGGCACATGGTTTTTGAAAATAGCAAGACCTTAAAAAGCATTAAAAGGGCTCAGGTTCTGTTGAAATGTTACAGTTGTGTGAAAGTCTCTACTACTGCCCTCAGTTTCAGCACTGGGCGTGTTAGGGTGCGCTCTCTCTCTTATTTGTTGACAGTTCAGTTCACCTCTTATGAAAAGTAAAAATTGTTTGCTTGAGTGACTTAAAGAATAATGGGGAGGTGCTCTGTTTGTGACTCAGTTCTTGGCTAAGTGTCCTATACCTGCAGTGCGGTGCCAAGATGCTGGCCTTCCCTCTGTTCCTGGAAGACGAGATCTCCTGCAGTGAGCACAAGTGTTAACAGATGCCGAGCTGTGGCCATCTGGAGACAGGGTGGTTTGGGGTACTCCAGGCATGGGAGATGAGATTAGGCTGTCATTCAGCTGTAACCTGCATCTATGAAGTAGCAGATTCAATTCTGAAGAGTGTGTCTGCGTGGTACCAAGTTCGTAGGACTGCTTTTGTTGCACAGATCTGCTGTCAAGGAGCCCTTCTGATTAAAACTGAATGAGGAGTGGGGCTGAATTTTCAGAAAGGACCTACGTGGCCATGGGCAAGCTCAGCAGAGAGGCAGTGGAGATGGTTCCCTTACTCCTTACTAAAAATCCTCTTTGCAATGACTTTTTTTTTTTTTCCTTAGGGAAACAAGCACACCATTCATCTTGACACAGTGACTCTTAGGAAAAAAAAAAATCAGAGACATGTTCACGTAGTAGTCTTGGGTTCTCCAGATTTTGTTTTGTTTTATTTCTCCACTATCTTATTCCCATTAATATCATTTAACAGCAACCGTTTGTCTTTTCTTCTTCTTGGCAATGTTAATTTTTTGTTACACTTAAGATTGTATCAAAGCACAACCACAATCTTTCCTGCCTTTCTTAACCAGCAAACATCCTTTGTCTACTGGAAGATTACAAACTGAGTAAAGCACATGCCTAGAGGTTTTAGTTCAGTACAAGTACTGGTGGTGTAAGGGCAGTAAACATAAGGTAATTGAAATAAGAATTGAGAGAAAGTTTTGCAAGTGCACAACTGACAGAACTGCAAACTGTATTGCAAAGCCTTAATAGTAAAGCCCTAAGTGAGTGCGCCTAAAAAGTAATAATAATAATAATTAAAAAAAAAAAAAGAAGCGCACATCACATATTCCAAGATTAAAATTTCAGAATTACAATAGGAGCTGTAAAATGGGAAGCAGTGTGTCTTGGGGAAAGCAGGAGAGGCACCAGAGAATGTGTTCTTTAGGGAAGTAGAAGCTTGCGTATGATCCTCTAAATTGCACATTACCCGGAAATGTCTAACAGCCAGATTAGGCAGAAAGAAGCTCTGCCCTGTCAACGCCTTGTTAGATCAAGAATGTTCTTGTCTTGCTGTTGAGATGGTTGGATTAGTCATCTGTTGTATGTCTCGTTTGTCTACTGAAGAAATGGATAAAAGTCAAGGCTTGGCATTTCCGAGCTGCGAGCTCAGGGGAAGGGATGAGTCAGTAAGAAGTGCCTAGCAACTGGGGACTGGAAGGGCTCGATTGCAAGGAGGTCTGACAAGGTGACATTAGCAGAGTAATAGAGTGAAATAAAGGCAAGCCAGGAAACATACACACTTCCTCTAGAACTGGACAGTTGCTTGGTTTTGGTTTCTGTCTCTAAATGGGCTACTTCTTTAACTTCTATTACCTTTGATTGTAACTAAGTGAACAACTTAATTTGTGCAATTACAAACATATCTATTCTGGCAGAAGACTAATGGATATCTTGGGAATGCTTCTTAGAGCAGGCTGACAAATAGAGGACCATCTAACAGTGTTTAGCAGACCATGTTGTATTTTTCCTACCTTTTTCGGTCACATAGAAAATCATTGTTTGTTTTCTGTATGCCATAGGCTTACATTGCTCCTGAGTCCTCATAGAGTGCATGCTGGGAAAGGATTTTTCGTGCATAGTTGTGGGTTTTGTAACATTTCTTAGTCTCACATTGTATTTGTTGTGGTAGCATTTCCAAGGACAGTGAAAAAAGGGCTATTTTAACTGTAGATTATTGAAGAATTGTGCTGCTTAATTAAAAAATCATAGAATGTCTTGGGTTGGAAGAAGGGACCTTAACGACCGTCTGGTTCCAACCTCCCTACCACGGACGGGGATAACTCCCACCAGACCAGGTTGCCCAGGTCCCCATCCAACTTGGCCTTGAACACCTCCACGGATGGGGCATCCACAGCCCCATCACATCCACTGAGTAAGAATTTCCTCCGAACTTCTAATCTAAATGTCCTCTTTTATAGTTTAAAATCATTCTCCCTTGTCCTATCACTATCTGCCTGCATAAAAAGCCCTTCTCAGGAAGGGCAAGCCCACATTTTTTAAGGAATCCCACCAAAACAAGGTGTTCTTACCCTTTTTAGCTCTTGTTCTCATAGTATTTCTATGGTAAGGAATAGGCAACCTCAGTGGCAAACTGCATTGTTTGGGAAACTTAGAGTTATATATTGGTTGTAATTATTTTGATAGAAACTATCAAAACCAATAAGTACATGAAGGATATATTTATGATCTTATGGAGATAAAAAATATTTATTTAAAGAAATATCTTAAAGCTACACCAATACAAAGCTGGTATAATTGTGAAAGAAGCATCATTGTCCTTACTCAGAACGAATAAATCAAGATGAAAATCTAGCTCTGCATTAATAGATACCATTGTGTATGCTTACGCTTGTTTCTTCAAAGAAATATAAACTGTACAGTATATTTTGAATAAAATTAAAAGCAAAATAACCTAAAAAGGGTGGTATATTGTCAAGTGCTTATCTCTACAGATACAGCAGAAAGCAAGAAAAAAAAATAGAAATTCTTAGATGAACATTGTTAAATAATTTTCCAATAGTAACAATTATTATCTTGAAGAAGGAAACTTTCAGTTTTCTGATTCTATGGGAAACCAGCCAGAAAATGATTAAGAAAAGTTACTACGTTACATATCTTATGTATTGTTGATTTTCTTGAGATCTGCATGGCCTTTCTTTCTTTCTTTTTTCCATAATTAAAATGCAGTTCATTTCCACAGCTACAGTCTTTCTAGAGTTCTGGAAAAGAAGGAGAGCTGTGTTAACCTATGATTGGGACCTCATAGACTGGGAAGATGAAGAGGTAAGACAAAGCAGAAGTAAACCTGTAGATCTTGCAGTGACCACTATTTAAGTGTAAATAACAACATACTGTATGCCAGTAATCTGAATTTGCCATTGAATTTGCCAGATTGTATTTGCATTTATTACATGAGTTGTAGAATACACCAGTGTACTTAAGACTATACAAGAATACTTGTGTATTCTGAGACTAGTGTTACAAATACTAAATATTAAACATGTCCTTTGAAAAACTGAGCACAAATCTTTTGTTTGTTTGTTTGCTTAGCTTGCAAAGGTTTCTTGAACAGAGATGATAAACCCAGCTGTAATAGCCATAATAATGAGGTGGATCCTTTAAAGAACAAGTCAAAGTTTCAGCTTTAGCAAGCCCAACCTCTAAGTCAACAGTGAACAGACAGCTCAGTTTAGCCACACATCTGGGCAAGGATGCCACAGTGAAAGTAAACTAGACTCCTGAAAGTGAAATGCTGCACATACAGAGGACAGAAGCTATGACTGATGTCAGCATGGATCCTTACAAGATTCTGTGGTCTCTGGTACTGAAAGTTCCTAATCCTCTCTAGAAATAGAACCAGGACGAACAAAGGCACAGAGAGCAGATTTTAAATCCCTCTGAGAGGCATAACTTATTCCTTTACATTCTGCTATCAGCATCAGCACTGGTCAAATGATTCTATTTGCTCTATAAATCACTAGTGAGTATAGCTGTAATGTAATGTAACTGGTGATTCACATGCAGCATAAGTCAATAGAGACTGTATCATGACTTAGTTTATGGCTTTCCACAGACTTGTTGATACAAGCTAGGGGCTTTTAATAAATGGTTTCATGTCACAAAAAGTACCATCATAACTGACATCGATTTATAGTTTTGTTATCAATTTCTGTAGAGAAACAAGTGTTTAAATACTATGAGCCATGATCCTTTTAATACTCTCACATAGTAGGGAAGGCTTGTAATGTTTCTTTCCTTCATTGGTCTCTGGCATGGTGTCTGAGCATTTTCAGAAGAGCAAATTGTTTGGATATTTGAGTTGGAGCACTATAAAAAAATAATTGGTATCAGTATAAATTTCTTATATCAAATATATGTCTGATTTTTGGTAGTTTGATGACATAAATGGTTCAACAAATGGAATCTCTCTTGTCATTCCAGGAAGAACTGCGCCCCCAGTTTGAAGCTAAGTATTCCCAAGTGGAAAGAGTAAATCCAATCACAGGAAAACCTGAACCTTTTCAGCCTTTCCCTGATAAGCTCAGTCGACTGATGGTTTCTGTCTCAGGAATATTTTTCATGGTAATATTTAATAATATTGGAATTATTGTAGTCTAGATTAATCTTGATGTGGATACTAATGAATGCATTCCTGAATATTAGTGGATATACGTAATACCAGGAAAACTGCTTAGCTCAATCTTACTGCTTGTTGAGGGATATCTTATTTTTAAGAGATGTAATATAGTTACGTTGTAAAAGTACAGCAAAGAAATACTGGAATTCAGCAGCTTAGTATTTTGGTTCTCTCAAAGACTGCTCACCAAAACAAATCAGAGTCTTTAAAACACTTGTTAATTTATTTGAGTCAGTAGAAATTACTTCAGATATGTTTTTCTTTGTTCTAATTTTTCTGTTCATATACATTTATCTGTAGATTTCACTGGTCCTTACTGCAGTGTTTGCAGTTGTTGTGTATCGTCTGGTAGCCATGGAACAATTTGCTTCCTTCAAGTGGTATTTCATCAAGAAGTATTGGCAGTTTGCAACATCTGGCACTGGAGTCTGTATCAATTTTATGATCATCATGTCACTCAATGTTGTAAGTCCAATTCATTTAAAGGAGGGATTAATTTAAAAGCAATTTATACAAGGTTACTGAGTTTACTCTATGTAAGAAGTATACATATTCTTGTCTATTTATACAGCAGTGTTCAAAGATAGTATTTCAGGTATTTCTTCCTCTTCTAATATTGCATGTGTCAGTGTTTTTCTCTACTGCCTACTTAATTTGTTACTACACTTCTTTGCTTATGTCACCAAGTCACGCTCATACAGAGTACTTCTTTCTACATTTGCTTTTTTTTCTCACATTACATGAATCTAAATTATTTTCTTGAAGTAAAATCTTTTTCTTTTTTTTTTTTCTTCATTGACTACTTCTGAATTCTCCCCTTTCTTATTCAAAATGCCTAGTCCTAGAAGAACTGTGATATATGATCTCGGTTTAAGCTTCTCCTGTTATGTAAACCACAGCTTTAATCATTGCTTATGGAAGCACGTTGTGCATTGATACAAACTCTTACTTCTTTAACCGCAAGAGCATGTATCATTTTTCTATTCCTGTATAGGCACAAATATGTAAGACAGAATAATAGCACGGCAAACAATGGCTTTTCTTTCTGTTAAGGACACTGCATACTTAATGCAGTAAGAAAGCAATCTTCAAAATAGAGCTGTCATATATTTACTTCTGTTGTTACATATGATAATTCTCTGTCATAGAAAGTTCATTCAAGTGAACAATCAGACCAAAATTATGGACAAAGCTAAGATGTTGTACTACCTTCACTGTCCTGATAACTTGATGCCACAGGGCAACAAAACAGCTATGCTGTGATTTTTTTTTTTCATTCTGTATTTGACATCACAACATACAGGATTCTCTGTACTTACACTACCTCTTATTTCTGCGTTAGGTGTACGAGAAGGTTGCCTATCTTCTGACAGATTTAGGTATGTATGTCTTTATTACTTTCTTACTAGCAGTGATATATATCTTCATACTTCGATAAAATAGTTTTTTTGAAAACTTCGTCTATGCATACTAAAATACTAGCATTTCTGTTAGCATATTGGTAATATCAGAGAAATAAATGCCATGATGACTTTGTTAAGGAAATGACAAAAAAGAGAAAAAAAAAACTTATACTTTGTGTTTTAAAGTGTAAAATGAAAAAAATGTTATAACAAAAATCAAAACATTTTCTTTGTTACAATACTAAAACAGATTTTTTTTTTAGTTCTACCCAAATGCTTTGTCATTTTTTTAATTGGAATTTAACTATGGAAAAATTGTGTTAAGATAAAATTACATGGTTCAAGATAAAAATGTCATAAATTTTAAAGTAGCTCTAATTCTGTAACATTATAAATTTATGCTAACGCTTCTCTTTGCTCTTTATAAAGCTTTTGATGTATAGAAAACAAGAAATTCCATACAGCATTTAAAATCTCCTACTATATGAATGTTATCTTTCAGTGTTTCTTCTCACATGCTGTCTTTTTTATCCCATGTCCAAGTACACAGCTGATCTTGTCGTATTTTAAAAGCAACCTTGCTGCTTAAATTTAATAGCTCCCTCTTCTGGTTAAAATATTGAAGAGCATACGTGAAACGACATGCTTAAAAAATTGTGCATTACAGGTAACAGGCAGTTGAACAGATTAGAAAGATTCAGTAAGTGTAGTCAATTTATTCAAGTTACTAAAACACTCAAGTACTTTTTTCAGATCACAATTTTTTCCCTCTTAACTAAAATTTTAAAATACATTGTTACATACCAAAGAATTGGAAAGAAAATAGTGATTCTATTTACATAGATGACCTCTTTTTTCCCATAACACATTTTAAATAAAACAGTTCATCTTGAATTAAGCATGATGAAACAGGTTCCATCTGTGAAATAGGTAGCTCTTCCTAAAGTGTCCTGCTTCCAAGAGCAGGAGAGAATCCTACCTTCTGAGGAACATCAGTGTCCGTATGTAAATTTGTAGGATGTTTTATTTCAAAGCAGGCCGCATTTTTAGAGGTAAACAATCACATAGTAGAAAATATAACTTAAAAATCAAGGCAGTTTGGATTTCTAAATCATATAAATATTTGGAAATTTTATTCTATGTACTATATTCCAAACTTGATGCATCAAAGAAATTTGAAATTTTTACACACACACACAAAGTTAATTTAATCATTTGCATCTAGTTCTAATTCCTTACATTCTGCATTTGTTCTAATTCTTTATGTTCTGCATCCTGTTCTAATTTCTTTACATTCTGCAAACTGTAAGGAAAAACATCCAAGCCAGTGTAAACCTACACAGAATATTTGTAATCCTGAGAAACATTTCTGCAGTTCTTTTCAAAAGCACAGAAGGAACTCCATTGTTTCTTCATTGTGTTATAAATTGTTTTAAACTTCACAAGCATTATGATAGAGGAAGTGTCAAGGATGAAGTAGCGGTCTTATGTGGAAGTATTTAGAGGGTGAGATATTTGAGTGAGAAACCAACTGACCATTGGTTGTCTCTTTTCCATCTGCTTTCCCTGGCAGTCCCTGTCTATTGATCTGCTGATACCACATGCTTTTGTGTAACTGTGAAAAATCAAGATTCCTCTAGCCTTAAAATTAAACATTCACACTGAATTCAGAACTTTTCCATAGAAGTGGAAATATACCTCCTATGAGAGGTATCTTCGCTCTGAGCTATTCTGTACCACAGGGCTTGTCTCTTCTGTTTCCACACAGAGCCATCCTAGCCTGAGCTGAGCATTTTGTGACCTGCAGCTGGAATACTTGGAAGGGGAAAAAAAAGTTAAATGTGACCGGGTGGGGCCCTATGACTTGAAAGCATCACTTGTTTTGTTAGTGTTGATTGATCTGTGTGCACTTAGGCATTACTCAATTTAATTTTTGTTTATATGATATATACTGTGTCTTTCCATAGAGCACCCAAGAACAGAATCCGAATGGGAAAACAGCTTTGCCTTGAAAATGTTCCTCTTCCAGTTTGTCAACTTGAACAGTTCTATCTTTTACATTGCCTTTTTTCTGGGCAGGTAAATTATCTTTGCTAGCTGCTTTTGAAGTAAAGTTCACACAAGTCTAATCATTTTACAGGATTTAGGTTTGACACAGTTTCTGAGTGTAAATAATAGTACCAATTGTTTCTAACGGCATGCAAGGATAGGACTCTTGAAATCTCAGGAAACAAGGCAGTGAGAAGTCTACTTTTTAAATGAGTGTATGTAAATATCTTTCCTACCAAAACAAGAAATCAGAACTTCTGAAAATACAGATGCTTCCTAAATGTGCATCTGTATTCAGCCCTGCACTAATAAACTTGATTCATTTTTTTTCTCCCTTATTCACTTTTGGTTAGTTTTCCATTTCTATAAATACTAGCTATCGTCTGGCATGTATTATACTACATTAGGAGGTAAAAATTCTGAATTCATGTTTTGTACTTCTCTTCAGCTCAGAGCAGGAGTTATTATACAGTTCTAACCTCACCTTCACCTGAGTTGCTCTACCATCAGATTTGCCTGTTTGACAGAGTCTACAGATGATTTCTGAGTAGCTTCTATAATGTTTTATAATGTAATTTAAGTTCAAGATTGTTTGAAAGAAAAAAAAAAAAACTTGAGTAAAGATAACACCTGGTTGTTACATCTAGTAACAATCATTTGTTACAAGCAATACATTTGTCATACAGTTTCTAAACTAATATGTGTCTTGCTGTGTACTGTGTCTTATAGGACCAGACCTCTTATTTTTTCTTTCTCATCTGCAACTGTCATTGAGGTTATTAAGAATTTTGATTTAGTTCATTATGCAAAAATCTGTTAGATCTCTAAGAAGGGTTTAGTTATAATGTGTGTGGAAGTCATTTTATGCTTTTATGTCTGAGGGTGCAATCCAGTGCACATTTCACTCAGCCAAGCAGATCTCTGTGCTGTAGTAAATTCCTACGTATTGCAATAGTTTATCTTCTTAAAAGCAGATTAGAGAGTTTGAGTATCTAACATCTAAAACCTCTGAAGCTAGGATTTTTGTTCCGGACATAATAAAAGCTTAGGATTGCTTGCAAAATGATGGTTCCTTTGCTTGTTTGCGTTCTGAAACTACCATATCCCACAGATACTGGATTTAAGCCTGTGTGATTTAATCTGTTTATATTTCATGAGTTTGCTCAGTGGATGTTGTGAAATAACTACTGATACAGAGCGTTCTTGGAATGTTCACTGAGAAGCAGAAATATTATTTTCCAGATTTGCAGGCCGCCCAGGAAAGTACAACAAGCTTTTTAACAGATGGAGACTGGAAGAGGTAAGCAATCCTGTTTTGTGTTCCTGTGAAATTTACGTGAGTAAAAAGTAAA
The DNA here is from genome assembly GCF_047663525.1 of Anas platyrhynchos. Classification (NCBI taxonomy): domain Eukaryota; kingdom Metazoa; phylum Chordata; class Aves; order Anseriformes; family Anatidae; genus Anas; species Anas platyrhynchos. The sequence goes on from NC_092591.1 coordinate 56,474,640, forward strand.
AGCCTGTAGGACATGAACTATGTCCAGCTTGAAAGTATTATTATTCCGTTTAAGTGTGGTGAAGAGTGAACTCTTATTTATAGCAAAGGATAGGAAACAGGAGATGTGTTTTTCCTTCTGTGTTCTCCACTGTGCTGAGTGACTGCACGACACACACAGTTCCTTCTGCCTCTCTCTTTGAAAATCAAATAGTGATACTCTCTTACCTTCCTGGCACTTTGGCACTACTGGGTCCTAAGTGATTGGTATCTCCTGGCTATGTGGAATTTTTGGATGGAGGACATATACATAATGCCATCAGCTTTCCTTATCATCTCCTAAAGTTCTTACCAGTATGAAATGATTTAAAAGATGAAAACTAATATTTTCAAAATTTAGCTTGAAAGTATGTTAGAACTGCACCTTCTTTGGTGAGAGTAGCACACTGAAGCTATCTCCTGATTCTGAAAAACATGCTTCTGCAGAGCCTTGGTAGCCACAAAGTAAATACTATAACTTTGTAGTCTGTGGTCTAAAAAAATACTCTGTAATTGCCACGCGTGTTAATATGTTACTTAATTTAGCACACACTGTTTTGGCAGTTGGTATGGTTAAGATACTGGTAGCACAGATTCTGCTGCTAAGTCTCAGTTTGGATCTAGGCTATTACAAATAAAATACTACTTCGTTCTTTTTTAATCAAAACATATGTATTGGTCTAAATGATACAAACTATATTGTTTAACATATATCTAGCACACTTGCCCTTAGCCCAGGTAATGTTCTTCAGTTCTCTGAAAAATAAAATATCTAAAGAGTGTTCCATTAAATTCTGTGTTAATACTTCTGTTATTAGTATTTTTATTAATATTTTTGAGTATTTTTCTCCATACCTATTTCAGTATTTTCTATTCACCCTGTGAAAAAAATAAAAATTTACAGAATACTCTGACTTTAACTACGAATCTTTTTCTTTTTCATTTCAGTGTCATCCCAGTGGCTGCTTGATAGATCTGTGTCTGCAGATGGGAGTTATTATGGTTTTAAAACAAATGTGGAACAATTTCATGGAACTGGGCTATCCGTAAGTTCTGTTGCTAATATTTGTTTTACAGATAATGGTTCCATATTAGTGCTGATTCGGCAACAGGGAAACATCTTTATATGAATGGAGGGTAAAATACCACCTTTAATTAAAATTTATCATTGTCTTGACGAAGATCGTGTGCATGTCCATTGCTGATCTCTAGAAGTATACTTTCAGAAGGACGTAAAATTGAATACTTAAGCAGGTTCAGGTTTAAGTGTTTTGCTTTATCACTCAAAACATAATGTTAGTGTTGATTTTCAGCCATCCCCAAAGGGTGACAAGGAATCGTTACTAGTGTTTAAATAGTTTTGTGTTCAGTAATGGCTCTGAGGCCTAAAAATACAGTTGTGAAATACATAACTGGGTCTATGTTCTTTCCTTACATGCTGTAAGAAAAACTAGAGTAAAAATAGTAGACTTATGCCAAAATAACTGTTTCAAGAACAACGCATGCCTGGAGAATGTTTACAGTGTTTGCATCTCACCATCACATACTGTAAATTTACTCCCATGGGAAGCAGTTAAAAATAAATAAATTAAAAAAAAACATGTTTCTCTGGCTACACTAACTAGCTAAATTGTTTATTTTAAGTTCATTTCATTTGTCCTAATACAAACAGAGCTGTCCAACTACTGAAAAGAGTAATGGGCTAAGAGTTACAGTTCTTTTGAAACTGGAAAAACATATTTTCAGCAAAGGAAAAGGTTGCTCATCAAATGTTAATTTAATCCAAGTCTTAACCTTGATAATGTCAGAAAAGGTTACGCTTACAATGTGCGGGCAGTCACTACTGCATTGTTGTGAGATGTGCATTTCTGAAAAGAAATCTACTTGAATTATCAGGCTTCCTGTCTTTTCAGCCCAGCAGTATCTTAATGCTGTCAAGAATTTATTTTATAACATGCTTGTGTTCCTTTACGGAAAGCAGTGTTTTGTTTTGACAAAACCATTGTTTGCAACTGAGGTCATTCAGTAACAAGGCAATCAGGAGTGAAGCATTAAATCAGTCTGAGCAGGAAAAAAATCATAATAAAAATACTTAAAAATTATTTCCCATATTTGGTCTTTTTTTTTTCTTCCAGTAATACCTAGAAACAAATAATAGCCTTTAAGTGGTACCTTTGTCAGTACTTTATATTTTCCTATGTATAATACGTCAATGTATAAGACCATTTAATAATTATAACTGCTTTGTGAAAGGACCTCTGCACAGCTTCATAAAACGTCTTTAGCAGCATCTTTTTGGATACCATGTCTGGCTTCAAAAGGAAAAATGTCCTGTAGAACATCTAGATTTATAGGTTTGTTCAAAAAATTAATAGGTATATACTACTGTTCAAAATACTCCAGTGCCAGCGTTCCTAATGAGCTCTAGTTACTTGGTTTGTCTTTTACAGTATTAATAATAAAGCATTTTTCTTTTAATGCTTTCAGTATATGTGATTTTTTTCTTGTTCTTTTTTATTGGTACAGGTAAAAATCCTTTTTAAAAAAAAAAAAAGGCAGGTTCTGTATTCTGAAAAGCTTGTTTGTACAATGCCTGACATGCTATGTTAAAGACAAAATTTAAATCATCATGAAAAGTTGAAAAGGTGTGAAAAATATTTGAAATTTATTTTACACAATATTGTAAATATTTCCAGAAAAAAAATACTTAACACTTAGGTCCCATTCAAAACAATAGCAACTAGTATTGCAAGTTACTGAGTAAAAGCAGTCAGTAATACTTCGTCTAATACAGTTTATTACAGAATTGGTGGTCACGACGTAAAATGAAGAGAAGAGGACAATCCATGGAGCATAAGATTTCTCTACCTCAGTGGGAGAAAGATTGGAATCTGCAGCCTATGAATCTCCATGGCTTGATGGATGAATACTTGGAGATGGGTGAGCAAATTTATGGAGATGTCGGGAGGGTTTTTTTGTTTTGTTTTGTTTTTTAATGAGAAGGGGCTGGGCAAGTGGGAGGGGAATGTTTTAGGTTAAAATAACTTTTTGCACATCCAATTTCTAACCACAAAAATGCTCATCTAGTTTTACAGTTTGGCTTCACCACTATTTTTGTTGCTGCCTTCCCACTGGCACCTCTCCTGGCATTGCTGAACAATATCATAGAAATAAGGTTAGATGCATATAAGTTTGTCACTCAGTGGAGAAGACCTATGCCTGCAAGAGCAACAGATATAGGTGAGAGAACCGAACTATCACTGTCTTCGTACCATCTCTCTTTGTTGTCGTCTTTGTAACTTGCCCCTTGAACTGGCACGTAAACTACAGATACCAAGGATGACTGTCCTGTTAAGCAAGAAAAACAAACTCAGCTGCTTAGCTAAAAGGACTTCTCAGATTTTCTTTTCCTTTCTAATAACGGATTGTAACAGTTACATGTAAAAGTTTGAAAACAGGCCATTTGTTTAGATGCTTAAATGGTATTGCTTAAATGGCCCTTGTGTCAGGCTTCTGATTTGTGCAACTCCAGATCCAAGGTGCTCTCCAAAACCAATTGAATTTTAAATTGAAATACAAGAATTAAATTCAATTTTGTTTCAAAATAGAATTAAATAAAGATACATAAGTGTCTTTCCAGAGCTTTGTACGTGGCCTTGATTGCGTTCATTGCTTAGCTATTTCTTCCCAATAGGGTGTGCCAGACTTCATTCGGGTGTAGCCTGTCATGGCAAGAATGTGAAGATGTGGCTTAATCTTCACTGTTTTTTCTGACTCAAAATTTCTTACTCAAGAAGCAAGGAAAAGTGTGTGACAAATATCACTAGTATGACTTTTTATGACTCAAAATCACTATTAAAAACTAATGGTTTTGTTACTTATCTTGTTTGTAGGTATCTGGTATGGGATTCTTGAAGGAATTGGAGTTCTGGCTGTCATCACTAATGCCTTCGTTATTGCCATTACTTCCGATTACATTCCACGTTTTGTCTATGCATACAAATACGGTCCCTGTACAGATCAAGGATACAGACAAGAAAAGTAATGAAGATTTTTTTTATATATACATGCATATTTCAGTGGAAGCACACTTCTGCTTCTGTCTTTCTTTGTAAACATATTTCATTAGTAATATTTTATCCTTTACATCTTTATGATTTTTTTCACGTGTTTGGTGTAAGTAACTTAGCCATTCCAGAGAGTTTGCTGACAAGCTCCACAGTTATATTGGCAGAAAATCCTTGCTTCTCTTCTAAATACACACTACAAAATTCAGTGTACATTGCCCACAGTTTTCAGGCACTTCCTAGATGAATTGTTCTTTTCTGCAATGGTTTTGGTCTGTGTTCTCCCACTAAGTTCCCACACACACATCTATGTTCCCAAACATTCTTGTATCCTAATGTTCTCTGTCTATTTCTCTTCAGAAATACTTTCTGCCAAGGTCCAGAAAGATTGGCCTTGACATTCTTTAGAACAGTTCCTTATATCATGCTTCTTGACCTCAAGCAAGGTACCTTTCCTTTTTAGCACAACCAGGCTGGTTTCCTAAACTTCTCTCCAGACACTTACTAATGTCTCTGAGTTTGAAGGACGCGTTCTTTGAATACTAACCAGTTATCTCAGGCCACCGTTTCATGATCACTGCAGCCAAGGCTGCCCTTAAGTTTCACATTTCCCACCAGCTTATCGTTGTTGGTGAGAATAAGATACAGCAGACTGCCTCACCTCATTGGCTTCTCTCTGTAATGAGGGCTACCTGTTTAATAGAGAACTGTGTAATCCTATTTACTCTTTTTCTTGTTGTGATTAGAAGTACTACAGCAAACCTCAGGGAATATAACAAATACATTGTCTTTTTAAATGTTCTTTGCCTTTTAGGAGCCCCTTCTTTACATTACAGGATACATTTTCAGTAGGACAGCATGGCTTAGGTGTCTGGTTTTCCAGGAACATGTAAAAATTACACTCCTGCAGTCATAATTCAGTATACTTAAGTGTTTTATAACATTAACACCAATAAATTGTTACCTCCAAATGTCTATTTCGTATATATATACTGTTCTCTTTACTGTTGTTCTTCGATTTGGTTCATAAAACCTGTCATTTTTTTCAGTATATGTTGCATGACTAGTGGCAGATTATGCAAGGATATGAAATTATTCTCTTCTCTTCCTCTCTAGGCATCTTTGTAAGTTCAATATTTTTAAGAGACAACAGTGAAGAATGCTGTTTCTAGCAAAATGGTTTGTTTTATAGCTGCTAGTAGATAAGCAAACAAATGAGAAGTACTCAAAACATTTTAAAAAATGTGTTATCCCTGAAACAGAAGTTATTTGATTTCTCCCCAAAACACTTGCCTTTTTACATAGAATTTTAGAATTGCTTTTGTCCTTATAAGCAAATAAAACAGTATGCTCACAGTATGTGAATACGCTTACATACAGAATTTACGCTATATAAACCACTTTATAAAGAAAATCCTGATGCTATGTCTTTTTCTTTCAGATGCTTAAAAGGATATGTCAACAGCAGCTTATCAGTATTTGATTTGAGTGAACTTGGAATGGGATACTCAGGATACTGCCGGTATATTTAGATTCTCCCCCTGCTGTAATGTAGACATAGACATTATTATAGACATTAAATTGAAAGTCAGTGATTAAATTACTGGCAAAAGAGTTTAATTTTTGCCTGTAAAAGTATTCAAGTTCACGTTTGTTTAACAGGGAAATCTCAGATGCAAAAGCTGTGTTGCAGGATGCAATGCTAAGATGCTGGAAACCCATGTTCTAATCTTAGCTTTTCCAGGACTGCAGTAAGCCATGTGTTACAGGCCTGTATGAATTATTTCATTTGGGAGTTTCCCAAATGAAATAAGGCTAAAAATTCTTGTTTCATTTTGGTTCAGCACTCTGAGGTCTATTAATTAAAATATGCAAATAAAATCTTTGTTATGTCTGTAACCCAGCCCAATATGACACACAGTTATGCAAGATAAATACAAGAAATTCAGCATAAAGATTAAATATGACAATGCATAATTGTACTACTTCATGTTTCTTATTTAGCTTTATAGTGAGAGTTAGCTTGGATTCACTAAGCCCTACAGTCATGCTATGTTTATACAAGACTTATCTTGAGAATCTCAACTGCTTATAAGAAAAGATGAGAACCAAATTAGAGCCAATGCATTTGAACTTGATACTCCAAGGTGTCAGCTGTGTAACAACAAGAAAAAATGTTTGCTCTGGCTTTTTGGAACCAAACAGTACCATCTTATAAGCAGCTGTATTTAATACCTGTATTATAGACTACTACTCTTCTTTGAATGAAGTATGCTTTCAATTCAAGTTCTGTCATTTAGGCAGCTCTGGGACAAGCTTGAGAGCTCCTCATCATGTTCTGGGTTTTGAGCACAGAGTAACTTAACAAGTTTTTTTTTGTCTTACAGGTATAGAGATTACAGAGCCCCACCATGGAGTTCAACTCCATATGAATTCACTTTGCAGTTCTGGCATGTCCTGGCAGCACGGCTGGCCTTCATTATAGTTTTTGAGGTTAGTTGTGGAAAGGAGCAATGCCTTTCCATCTCTTTGAAGTTCAGGTTGATTTTTTATAGTAGTCCTGTAAAGGAAGTGTCATTATCATTAGTTGCTTGTTCATTATAGCTGAAAGAGGATAAAAAATCACTTGCCCCCAAATTGTTGTCAATCAGCTGCTTCAAAGTGAATTGACAGGGCATGTGCAGATTTTAGAGTCCCTCCAAAATCATATTTTCTTAAGTCATCCAATAAATAATGTTAGTTCCCAACAAAACCATTGATGTTTTATGAAAAATCAGACATGCAACTTCCGTGTACATTAACCACATTTATTACAAGTTCAAGTGTGTGTCAGGAAAATGATGTGTGGCTGTACCCTGATATAAAACTAGAAATGTATACTAACTTTGAAGAAGGTACGATATACTGTCCGGGGAACTGCTTAATTACTTTGACTACAAGCTCTTAACAAGGACTGCTTGTATGTAATGGTTGCTGTTGTTACTCTAACCAGCAGATCCTGCTGTCTCATATTAATTTCAATCACTAGTCATACCCTTAGTTTTACTTTTAAGATTGCAGCATTTTCCCATTTCCAACAGACGATTTATACACACACACACGTGTGTGTGTAAATATATATTATCCAGAGAGAGATTTAAAAAAAAGAGTCACTTTTTAGTCACTAATCAAATCCCTGTTACAGATTTGCAACTGATTTTTAGGCCCTAAAATTTGGTTCTAGAAGTGAGTATGCATCTTTGAAGCAATTACTTTCTTTCTTCTTTTCAGCACCTTGTTTTTGGGATCAAGTCTTTCATTGCTTACCTGATTCCAGACATGCCCAAAGACTTGTGCGACAGAATGAGGAGAGAGAAATACTTAGTCCAGGAAATGATGTATGAGGCTGAACTAGAGCATTTGCAGAGAGAAAGAAAAAAGAATGGGAAACAATATCACCATGAATGGCCTTAGTCAATACCATGCTGCAACAAAAACGCTGTTTGGAAGTTGAAGAGTGCAGTTTCAAAATGAAGTCAGTCTGTCATCAGTGTATGAGATTGGCAATGTATATATGTTCCTGCTAAGCTGTACAGTTGCAGGCTTTGGTAGGAAGTGGAAAACAGTTGCTTCCAAAGAAGAAAATGAAGAGCCTTATCAGCAACCAGTCTGTGGGGAGCACCAAGTACTGGCACTCAAGAATGTGCAGATGGATTGAAAATTTGGATACTGATTTTTAAAAAGGCAATGAACATTCGTGCTGTTCATGAAGGTACTAACAGCGTAATAAAAACAAAAAATTGCCTGTAAACTTATACAGTATGGGCATGACAATAACAAATTACATGATATCCACTACAGCTTCTGATTGCTCAGCTGCATCTGTAATGCCTCTGAAGAAAAAAAAACAAGTGTTGCCTTTGTGGCCATAACTTGATATAAATGAGCTTTCAGGCTTACTGTTTTGTCAGGTTTGTCCTAGTCTCTTGTTGAGATCGTGGATGTGATCCTACCCTAGAAAAGGGGTATATGGCTGCTTAATATATACTATGCAGTTTAAGATTTGCACATCAGTGTCATTAATTTATCCTTCTAGTCAAAAACCAAAAAATCTAAATTCAAAGAGAAAGCAGCACTGAGAGAACACATTGCATTGCCCACACTGCAGCTGTATTTGAAAATGACATGGCTGTGAGTTGTCTTTCCACTTTTATGTGCAGAAAGGCCACCTCCACACACATTCAGGATGAAAGACCTGTCATTTCCATGCTCTGATGTAGCATGCAGATGTCCAACTGTGTTACTGTTCTCTTTGGCCTGTCTGAGCAGTGATTCCATGACTTCACAGAATGCTAACTTGAAATATTCTAATACAGTGCAAATGACTTTGTTCTGAATATACAATTAACTATTTATAGTATGCAAGCTTATGCAGATATATATCAGACATACAGTATAACATTTTGACTTGCTTGTTCAGGGAAGGAGAAGCAGAGCACCTTATAACAATGCTCTTCTTATTGTAATAGTAAATGTTCCAGTAATGTGCACTTCTTTTATTGGGCTAAATAAGTCAAAGCATGGGAATTAGATGCAGGCAGATATGTATACAGATTGTATATAAAAGCACACACACACAGTGATTACTTTTAGATTTTCTATTATTATTTGTATGCATTCTTATAGTTTTGGGAGCCTTTTTGGATAAAATCACTCTAAAAAGTAGATGTTCATATATAAAGAATCAAATTTCATTTTTTATGTGCATACAGTATGGGGTAGTGTAGTTTATGGTCATAGTCACGTTTTGGTGATGAAACTGTCTATTAACATTTCATAATTTGGGAATAGATAAGCACTTAGTTTAAAAAAATCAAAAAAAGCGGGCAGTGTTCACTTGCAGAGAAGGGAGTGGGGAAACCAAGTTACAGTCATTCTGTTTATCTTCTACAATTTTAATAATCATTCTTTATACTGGATGAGAAAAAAAAAAAAAAAAAGAGCCAGCAAAAGCACATCAACTATAAAGGCTGCAAGTTTTAACATTATTTTAGGGATAAAGCTGCAATGAAATCACTGCTGACAGATATGAGAAGAAATGAAATTTTACTTGTTAAAATAGCATGTTGAGCCAAAAAGTGATTCCAATATTCATTTGCATATATTAGAACAATTACTTCTTTTTTTTTGTATAATGCCATATAAAATTAATTTTAAGATCAAAGAGTCCATCAAAGTAGATGAGTAATATCTGCCAGTGGACCATACCTTAAGTTCTTTACTCATTTCACCATATTTATGAAATTCTGTGGTTAATTCCAGCTCTCTGTGACCAGACAAGGCAACTATAGGAGTATCTGCACTATTACACAAAGGAGGAAGGAGATTGGAAGGTATGATCTAATCAGATATATTAGCCATTAGATCTATGATAATGGGCTGATGGAACTCAGCTTTCCATATTTTGGAAGGGCTGGGTTTTTTCTTCATATTTTGGGTTGCACACTAAGTTCCTCAGGAGTCCTTATCAGAAATATCAGCCCTCTCCTCAGCGCTCATAGATTCTTACTATTTAAATTAATTTATTCTCTCACTGTTTAATACTGTGGAATATCAAGCACCACTTGAAAGCATAAACCAGGTGTCATAGGTCCCATTTTTGTGCCAGGTAGTGATAATACTTCAGTTCTTCAGAAGGTCACAGATGAGCTCTCTTTTTAATGTTTTCTCTAAAAACAAAATGCCTTGGCTGGCCCAAGGTATAAAGATTTAGAATAAAATCTGGCAAAAATCAGAAATATTGATTATTTTATACTTTCTTGTTTCTGATGTTGATATTGCCACACGTGAAAATATACTTAGGCAAATTCCAACTGAATTTCCAACTGCATATGAAAGAAAGACGTTTTGTATTTGAGTATGAATTTGGATTTAAATATATATATATTCTTAATGATTTTCAGCACTGGTGTACAGAAATATATCAAAGGCAAGTATGTAGATCTGACATAGTGCAGATTATGCACTGGAAAAGCACAAGAAGTTTTGGAGAAACACTGTGTGTGTTCCTTTGTTTCTGAAGGACATGAACAATGTCTGAAGGTTTTGCCACTACTAGCCATTTGCTTAAGCTGAGAACTTTTTGCTAGACTTCATTTAGTATGCTGTTTGCATAGACTGCACGTTATTTTACTAAAGTATAAGGCACACACTGTCCTCAGGAATAATGTATTTTATGAATGGTGAATGATCTTTTCATATTCTAAGTATTGTCTTTCCAAAAAAATGACCAGTATGAATAGACTGTGCATGCAAGCTGCATTTGTGAAATCTGACAAAGCTTTAGAACTTCAATTTGTGCAAAAATGCTTTAGATCATTGCTGATCTAATCTATGACAACTTTGCTCTATGCATGCACCCTTACAGAGACTGCATGAGCAACTAGATATTTTTAAATACAAAGAATTAGTCCAAAATGTCTTAATAATTCCTAACCCAAAACAGTGTTTTGATTCAGACAAAATAAATTTTCATTTCAGAAATGGCAAAAAATCCACATACATTATACATGTTTCTATTTACTTCTCATTCTAAATTTGTGCCCAATGTGTGGGATCTGAATTTTGGTTAATAAAAAGGAAAAGAAAAAATGCGTGGAATTTGAATGCACACAAAGGTTCTGTTTCACTGGCCTCCCTAATGAGAAGTTCCTTCTTAGGGCTCAGCGTCCCTCTCCATAGAGAGGGATGCACTCACTGCTCAGTATTTACAGCTGAGTGCCAGCAAGGTTGCCTGCAGTTTGAGCAAAGGCTCTCTGTTTGTTATGCTGTCATCTAATTTCCTTACCAAAAAGATAATGCAGTGATTGGGCATCCTGACAGAGCACTAATATTCGGAAACAAAGCAGACCACACAATGGCTTTTTTTTTAATCTTTTCTTTCCAGTCCACTTTATATTTAAGGATTTGTAGAGGAAATGTAGCTGAACTTTTAAGTTTATATTAATGATGACAAGGCTAAAATTTCCAGAGTGTGATGATGGACAATAAGTGGTTTGTGGGTTTGATTATTTTGGTTTTTTTAGAAGTACATATCTTCAGACCTACAAAACAGACACATCAGCTATGCCCTTTTCTGACAGCAAGTAGTCTTGAATTATGTTCTGAGGATCTCATTTAAGCTCCATAGTGATCTAAAGAAAACTCAAAAGAAAAATGTCTGTTGGGTCTAGTTGGAAGTAGGTTAATAGGTACTTACCTTAATGCATCAATTCATTAATTTCCTGAGGTTTTCTTCATTAAAAGTTCTACAGGAGGAAAAACATCTTGGGAAACACAGCTTTAGGGTGAGTGTTAATAAGGGGAAAGGTAAAAATTAGTGATTTTTTTTTTTTTTTCTTACCTTATTAAGATGACCAGTCTAATATAAGTAGTACACGTCTGCAGTTTCCTTCACAGCTGTTTCTGCTTCATACTCCAAATGCAAGTGTTGCCAGAGAAACCTGATAGAGCTATGGAATCTGGTGACACTACTTCTGAGGTCCCATGTGACATCATGAGGCTTATTAATCTTTGAGTTTGTACAGGGGCAAATTAGTACATCCTTATTTAGAAGCTATTTAGAAGCATCACACAATTCTGATTGACTGAAAATGATCCTTGTCCATAAGAAGGAAAAAAATCAAGCTGTTCTCACATAGTTAACTTGAATGCATCACAATTTTTTATTGGAACTATTACAAACTAGATTTTTGTATACACTGAGCAATGGTTAAGTAAATTAAACTTGCTTTGTACAAACAGCCAAATGTGAAGGCAGTAAAGTTAATGGAAAATCAATCATAGTTTCTATTAAGTGTTGCATATTGGAGAAGAGACCCAAAAAGAAAGATCAGATAATTTTGGAAAAACAACAATCCATGTACCAATGATCACTTAAAATTACAGTAGTACCTCCAGAAGCATTTAATTTTTTGTAATCCTCATGAACCACTGCTAACATTGATTACTGGGGGTTAAGACTGAACCCAAACCTAAAAGCAACCTTTCGTAAATGTTTATTCAGTGTTACAGCTGACACTAGAATTCAGAGTTCGCCAGTTAGACCTCTGAGAAAGATGAAGTTATTTTGTTAGTTCTGATGTCTAGTTGGACTAAAACATATGTCGTAACATTTTCTCCAAGTGTTTGAGTGACTTGCAAACCTGAATTCCTGTGGCAGAAAATGTAGCAGTTTTAAAAGCTCTCTGTATCTGTTGGTACTCAACCTCCTGCCAGCAAAGCCCACCTCCTGTTAGGGTGACATGGAACCAACCAGCATTTTGAGGCTGGGGATGATCAGAGGAAGCAAAGGTCTCATGTTTGTCAGACCATGTTCATGAGGAAGCAACGGTCTCGTTACACAAAGTGCTGCCACATCTGTCCCGTCTGCCACTTTTCAAATCACTGCATTTTTCAGTCCTTCTGTCCCTCCCTGCACACACATGTACATCCTGAAGACCCTACACAATTCTGGCATTTTTAAATGTGAATGAATAGATGTGTATGGAAAGTTTTCTCTAATTTTGACCTTGTAACCACATTTAATAGAAATTTGTATTGGCATGATTTTGGCATAGTTGCGATAGCACAATGTTCCCACAGCACAAATATATAACAGCACAACAAAGAACTCTAGAGAAATCACTTTGCTGTTCCATATTATGCAGGAACTTTTTTAATGCGGGACTGGGATTTTGTTTTATATGGTTAATGGTATATTCCCTCCTCGCTGCACTGGAAATTATCTTTTGTCAGTTCTGTTGGCTTGTTCTAACTTCTTGCCATAACCTCTGTAATGTTAAATGTTCCCTGTAGTTTGCACTCTTATTGACATGAAATAGTTGTTCGGATGCTACTAGATAAGAAATTAGGATTAAACCCAACGCAGTCCAAAGCTAATGAGATTTTAAGTAGTGAGAACATGATGGTTTTTCTTTTAATAATGAAAAAAAACAGATCACCTTTTTATTTTATGTTCTATTTAGATGATTGAGAATTTTGTACTGAAAAATTGATGAAACTGTTGACTCTAATTTTTACCTAGAGTAGTATCACTGAAATTTCAGTTGTTTGAAATAATCTCATGTAAAATCTAGCTACGTAACATAGTTCAGTCATTTATACTCTGATAGTCCTGGCTAACTTGCAATATCATGATCATAAAAGATTTCTTAAAATGTGTATATATTTGAAATTTATGTAATATTTAAATACAACTTGGTTTCTAAGTAAGAAATTAGAATATAACTTCAACTATTTTTTCTATTCATAAATCCAAACTTTGTAAGTAGCATTTAGAATAAGATTACCACCAAGTGTCTCAGAGAAAGTGACTTTTATGCACTACAAGCTAGAAGTTCCTCCGTCCTCTTTCATTTTCTTTTGTGTTTAAGATTACTTTTACAAGCCGGTATGTACCCCAGAACTAAAAGAATTCACTAAGGAAAAAGCTGTTGTTCTGATTAACTATTGTAAGACACTTTTGGCATAAATTTGTCTTTGAGATGCTGTTTACTTTATCAAGGTTTACATGTACAAATGCAACTACTTACTGTATCATACACATTTGAATATTGCATTTTTCAGTAATAAACTTGGATATCTTTCAAGGAGACTGGGCTTCATTATTACAAGTACTCAAAGTTCTGAAAAAATATACACTCTAATAGTGAGCATTCATATGCCTTCAATTCATACATTGTAAGGAAATAATTTTAGGGTTAAACTTGACTCAGACACTTGTTAAACATTGAACAAATACTGTGGATTCAGGGTACCTTTAGACTCACTTTTCAAATTTTCAGTCACTTATGGTCTACTGCTTTCACTAATGACTAATAATTTCTTAAATTTAAGCTGCTGTTTGAATTGACATGTTTCTAGTTTCTTAATCTCTTTTTCTTTCCCATTCAGCTGCACAGGCTAGCTCTACTCTGGAAAGATCAATGGCTCAGGACATAAAGCATGAGAGAAGATAAGACAGCTTTAATCAACAGTGAATATTTAATCAGAATGGTAATTTTTTCTGAATTCCAATTTAGCCTTAAATCTTAGTAGAAGACTGAGTATTGAACTACTGATTAACAATTTTAGCCATCAAATATCAGGCTACGTGCTGACCTTAGCAAAAACCTGTAGAATGTCTTACCCCTTTACAAATACAAAACACATTTGGGCTCAATGTGCAGCTTTAGTTGAAACAAACCTAGTACAGAAATACAGCATTAAAGATAGATTCTTCAGCATATTTCTGCAAAGGCATTCTGAGAGAATGCAGTTCTCACTTTTTTTTGGCCGTGAGATATAAAAGATACAGCAGTAGTGGTCACTAAGTTTTGATCTGTCTTGCTAACTGTATCAAGCAGGAACAGAAAGCATGCCACGTGAGACAACAGGCTGCCAGCCAGATTCAGCTGTAAGCTTTTATGAGATTATAAAAGTGGTGTGAAAGGGAGTAACGCAAATATTGACTTAACTCTCGGTTTGTTGACCAAGTGTCTCCCACAAGCAAGACAGTGTCACTTAGAAACTGTTATTTTTGTCTTCTAATTGAGTATCCTGGGACTGTTCCCAGAGGTAGGGCATGAATACAGATGGGATGTAGTTTGGAGGACCAGGTAGGACCATATCTTCATCATAAAGATGGTCCCTGATTGAACAAAAACAAGAACTGTCTTCTTCAGAGAAACATGAGCTAAGTATCAGCTGAGTCTGTAAGTGGCTGAGTTGACTTTGATATTTTCCATCTTTTTCATTTAATGGTGGATTTAAAAAAAAAAAAATCATCCATAAGTTTATCCAGGTAAGAGGTAGTCTGTTGAGTTTGATTCACAACCTAGTGGACTAGGTACATTTTTGCAAGACATTATACTGCAGAAATTATTTCACCTAATCATGTGCCTTTTTAATCAAAATTCAACATGGATTCATGGATTGCTACTGAGGAAACATAAAATGTGGGTTTATTTTCTTTATTGCATACAGTTAGTAAATGGATTTTGCAGCTTAAAAAAAAAAAAAATACATAAACATTCAACCAAACAAAAAGCCTGAAGATAATCTTTTCAAGCTGAAAGGATGTCTTTCCAAGACTAATATGGATAAAGAACAATCCTGGATTTGAAGTAAAATCTGTTACCCTCTTCTATAGCTTTGAATAAGACATTATAAAGACATATTTGTTCCACAGAGGAAGCAAGCACGATTAACTCAGTCAACAAAAGACCAGTCTGGTCTATACAACGTTCCTGTGAGGAGGCTTTTTGTAATACCTAAGAATAGGCACATTCTAGCTCAGCTTAACCTCCATCCTTTCCCCTGAGCTCTCTCCATCAGCTGCGGAGAGAGCATGCCCTCCATCAGAGGGCAGTTCACAGTCTCACCTTAGTGAGAGACCCTAGAAGCTTATCTGAAGGCTTGCTTGTTTTATCACAAGTTCACCTTTGCACGTTTCCCTTCAATGAGTAGTTACTGAACAGAGAATGTGGTATAGACGTATCGCAGCTACTTCCTAGTAGGAGTTTCCATGAAAAGATTCATGAAACATTTCTTCTGAAATAGCAGTGCTTCCAAAACCCTATTGTTTTATGATTTCCCAGTTCTGTCATGAAATTCATAAAAATCTGGCCTTTATTGCTATAGAGAGCAATTGTTCTCTCTTGGTCATCTAAAAGCTGGTAAATGCAATATAAAGAGCTCTTCATTTCTGAAGCTGGAGAAATAAAGTTTGATTAAATGTCCCTTGTTCCTCCACTTCTAGAGACGAGATTCTCTGTTCATATTAGTATAGGATTTTTCCTCAGGATTATAACCAGGTAATTGGCTTCTTTTTTCTTCATTGACACTATTCTTGAAGGTGATATCTTCTGTTCCAGTTTTATTTGTAGTAACTGTAGGTAGATTTTTTTCACAGTCCACCTGAAAAAAAGAACAAAAATACCTTAGTAGTTTGAAGAGTGCATGAACTGCTTTTTTTTGTGGTTTTTTTTTTTTTTTTTGTGTTGCTTAGAGGGTATCATGTTACATGGTGAAATGTATTTTCCTGCAGATCCAAGTGCTTCGCTACTTAAAATGACTGTCAGACCAACAAATGCGTGCTGTTTAGTGTCCCGTCTCCCCACACTCACACCCTATCCCCCCCCAACAGTCACTGATTTTTCTCATTTCCCCATGGAAAGTCTCTAATAAAAGCAACAAATAAAAGCCACAGAAACAACTTCTCAGAACTCCTCTGTTGATGTACAAGTCTTGAAATATGTTTTTGGTGTGTTACCAATCACTGAAATTTAGTTTTTCATTAGCATATTTATCTGCATTTTAGTGGTCTGTCTAATTGGCCTACACTTGCCTGAGTGGTTTCACACTGCAACAAATTAATTAATGTTGTTATTCTATATTTTAAGCAAATACAAGGGGATAAATGCACGTGTGACTTTTTTTCCTGCTTTTATTAACATGGGGATTTATTTCTCTGTAGAAAGTCTCAGTTGAACACCTAAAAGCCAAGTCAAACAGCTGAAGTAAATCTAGAGCCACAGCTGTTCTCCAAATTAGACCATCAAATGTAACGTCAAACTTGATGCAAGCTGAGTGGGGAGGGACTTTATTGCCAAATACTGTGAGTCTTGCAGGCTAAAGATTACTTTCAAGATTTTGAGATACTCGTAGATGTCTCTGTACATGACTTGTATTTCTGAGCCTAGAAGATTTTGCCAAGAAGGAGCAATGTTGTTTTTGTGCAAAATGTTGCGATAGCACAAGAAAACGGGGTGCTCCTCCCTAACGACACCTGGGGAGGAGCCAATATCTCCCCCAGGTGCCTGCAGTTGCCTCTCTGCATGATGAGCTGGCCAGGAGAATGGAGAAGTTCTGCTGGCTTGGGAGGCTGGGATGGCAGCAGGAGAGCTCCATGGACATGTAAGTGCTAAAATTTCTCTTCATGTACTCAGTGGGAGGAGGCAGCAGCTGGGTGAACCCCTCGCTAGGGTGTAAAGTGCGGCTTTGTCCCTGCTCGGCCGCCTGACGGGGAGGTCAGCCCTGTCCACCCATGGGGAAATAAGTAACCTATTGCTGGCTGGAGCTGAGCCTGGGTTTGGCCCGTCTCACTTCCAGTCACGCAGTCACCCCTGCCGTGACCGTAGCGGGCGGCTGCCACAGCTCCGCGCGAGTACTCACATCCTGGCTGTCGTGCCGCACACCGCACCACAGCAGCGTCTTGAGCCTTTCGGACCAAAAGCAAAACAGGTTGCAGATGGGCTTAATTAGCACTGGGGGGATGTCTTCTCCTCTGGTAGGGCCTGAAAGGAGGAGATAGGGAAGTTGAAGGTACGGCTGTAGAAAGCTGGGTGTGAGCTCCGGGTGCCTCAGCATGAGGTGGGCCCTCAGCAGCCACGCTCCCCTCAGGCTGGGCTTCGTGAGCTGCTCACAGGGCTCCCCTGCCACTCTTCAGCCTCAGAGCTGGGTTCTTGTATAACAGGGCTTTGTTTTTGTAAAACACCAACCTGTTAGAAAGCTGATCAGCAGCCCTGCGATGGCGCAGCCCAGGCAGCCGATGGCACTGAAGTAGAGGTAGGACAGCGAGTACCAAGTGTCTGCCAGCAGCGGCCTGAGGAGACATGACAGAGAGAGAAAAGCCGCTTGTAATGGCTGCTGCCATGGGGCGTGCTTGTGCTGGCCTGAGCCCATGGTGATGGGGAAATACCTGCTGGCGGCTGCTGTGGGGGCCACCGTGGTCAGCAGGCTCGTAGTGTTCGCCAGCGTGCAGTTGAGAGTCGACAGCTCCAGGGGAAGGGTCTTGGTGGCTGGCGCGGGATAAATGAAGGAGCCGATGCCAGCCCAGAAGGCCAAGGTGATCCCGGTTAGGAGGCCAACGATAGCGCCCTTGGTAGGGAGAGAAAGGAACAGTCAGAGATAGGGAGTGCATGGGAAGCACATCTCAGCAAATGTTTGTGGTTTCCCTGTCAGCATATATCATCTAGGCGCTCTCTTGGCTGAGGTGTCAAACACGGTGACCTGCTTTCCTCTAGGTAGGAGAGCTGCAGCAAAACGGTGGTGATCAAAACTACAGTGACAGAGTAGAGTCTTACTGCCAGGTAAATGTGGTGGGACCACCCATGGGGCTGTGTGAAAAGAGCTCATGCTATGCTGTACCTGAATTAAAACCCGAGTTAGTGAAGGCAGAGTGACTGAAGTCATTCTGCACTTCCCAAGGTGGATATGGGTTTGAGGGTGTGGGGGGCATGTGTTATGTTGATTTTTTATGTAAAAGAGAAGAAATTAAAATATTTAATTAAAAAAAAAAAAAAGTCAAATGTTGATCTAATTATTCCACAGTTAGGTAGAGTTAAATTCAAACTGGATACGTGCAGACAGTGAGAAGGGGTTTCTAAACAGTTCTCAGGCTCTAAGTCTGATGGCCAGCTTGGACTCTAAATCCAAGTCTGAATCCACAAAATAATTTTCATGGTGGGGTCTTAACCAAAATACACTGAGGTACTTTTTGTGTTCTTTTAGTTAATAAGGATTTTTTTTCTTACCTTCCAGTTAACACAAGGAAAGATAATTCCCAGGGTAAATAATCCCAGCATGGGACCCCCACACATCCCGTGAATGGAGAGTGCAGCCTGTGGACGTAGAGAAGAGACATAAGCCTAAGGAACAGCTGGGGGAGCTTAAGCAATTCTGATTGCCATCTGCAAGTTTCAGTGAGGGAGAAAGGACAAACAGTAACTTTGACACACCATGAAAGAACTGCAATCAATATCAACTTCTTGGAAATGAGTAAGTAGCAAGAGATTTTTTATAATTCTTTTTTTTCTTAATTATTTCACTTAGCAGATGAGGAATTAAGTATCCACAGACATTGTTCAGGTAAGCTAGCAGGCCCCAGGGATGTCAGCATTACTGGTTCAGTTCATTACATTTCAGTTTGTTAATGTTCAGTTTGTTGCATTTCTAAAGCACTAGATACCTGCACGATTCCTCCCATCAGTGATGCTGCTGCAGCCATTGAAGTGCACAAGGCGCCATATAATATACCTGGAAAAGATCAAGCAGAATGATTGTCAGTGCTGGTTCATAGTGCAGTCCATTTGTAATTGATGTAGTGTCATAAGTGACCAGGCAGCATGGAGGAATTTGCAGTATGGGTTTTGATATGTAAAGCAGACCATTAAGCACTCAGCACTGTGAAGTTATGTTGATTTTGTTGCCTGGTGGGGTTTGTTTGTTTGTTCTTATGAAGTAGAATTTAGCAGTGGAATTGCGTTAGAAGTTATGTCTCCTGTAAAAATGTTTCAGTTGCTATTGCCTTTAAATAATATTTTTAATGATCTAATGATTGAATTGAGCAATGATAAACAAAACAGCTTTTTTTTTTTTTTTCCACTTTACACCTGTTTTAACCTTGTGGTAGACAACTCTGTTGTAGAAGTCTCGAGTCAAGACTCAGCAACAGAATTTCTTATGTGCTAGCAAACCTTTGTTACTGGATGTAAAAATGGTTCTAACTGTACTAACTGTAGAAGCTAAGAAGTAAGTGGTAAATCTGGAACAAAATGTTGGAGTGGTTATGGAGACAGAGTCTTGGTTTTGCTCTTCTGTGATGTTATCAAATTCCAATACTGGGTTATGATGCTAATACAATACTTATAAAAGGGTTATGACATTATGACATTGCTGCAATGCTTCTAAAACTTATCTTAGAAATTCAAACCATTTTGGACTTGGTTTTGACAGTTTTTCTTTTCATTTTCACATGTACATTGTCTTCTGAAAAAAATTGAAAACCTATGATTCTCTAAATTTGAACAGAAAAGTCTTATTGTGCTTCTTACTATGAAGTAATAATATTCAGTAATACTACTATAGGCCAATGTGGTAATTACACTGATATTCTTTTTGTGTTGTAAAGGAGTTTCCAGAATCTTCTCTATTATCTTAAGTACGTTAAAAAAAAAAAAAAAAAAAAAAATGTGCTTTTTCATGGTTGATGCTAGCCTATATTTGTTTCTGTACCATGTGATATGGTACAGAACATGCTAAATTTTCATGAAGCATTAGACTGATGAAGGCTTAAAGGACAAGGTGGGGTTGGAAGCAGAAATGGATTTCTGAAGTGGTCAGTACAGGCACTGCCCCTCGCTAATCGCACAAGTGCTGGGTTTGCTTTGCTTTGGAGTACAGTTTCATTGTCCTATGTGATATAATGTGCAAGCTTCTGCAAGTTAGCAATGGGCTTCTTTGTTCCTACCTTTCTTCATTTTTAGCCCTTGAACTATAGACTAGCTGAAGTATCTTTAGCTTTATAGTTCAGAAGCTGTTCTAGCAATGCAGTCCTTAATTTTACTGCAAGGAAAGGAGCACAATTCTGTAGGTACTGCATGTGTTCACTGGCAAACTTCCTGAATTCACATGACAGAGACATCACAGCTCAGTGATGTGGTTGTTCAGATGTTAGTAGACCATATTGTGATGCACAGTTACGAGAAGTATTCTTGCTATTCAACTTAAGTTCCTCAGATAAGTAACTAAAATTAAGTTAAAAGCATCATCTCTGGCTTGTTCTGTGGTTAACAGAGATGTGAGAAGGGGGAAGAAGCGTCTCCAGGGGGTAGAAGAGATCATAGATGGGCTGATTACTCTCTATATAAGCCTTTCTTTTGCTATAGACCAAGTAGAAAGCCTTAAGGCAATAAAGCTTCTTGCCAGAGTATATAAAATCCCACACTATTCTTTCCTGTAATAATAGCAATTGGGAGGGACAGAGACCATTGCCTTTAAACAGATGGATTCCACTTGGGCTACCTACATAAGCCTTTGCTGATCCATGTGCTCTTCTTCTCAGAGAGGTTTGGCAAACACTGCTTGACCAAGTCTTCAAAGGTAACAGTTGCTAAAGCGTTGATGCTTGCCGCCACTGTGCTGTAGGAGAGAACAAGGATGTTAAGTAAATGCAAAACTGAAATGAAGTTGTATTTATAGAGAAATGCCGCCTCTTTCTCAGCATTAATAGTATAAAATGTACTCTTCATGCGCAGATAGCCCTGATGAAAAGCTTTCTCTTCCTAACTATGATATTATGGCTGTCAGGTTTTCAGTTATTTCAGTAAGCTGAGCTCTTTTATGAAGAGAACAAACATTTCCTCAGCTTTACCATACACTTTTCTTTGTGTTGGTCATGTTATTCTAAAACGTATTTGAGATAAAAGAGGTATTGGAGATATGGAGCCAAACTTTGGTATAATATAATACAACTTGGCAAAGTGCTACGGCTTCTTTCTGGAATGTGCTAAGAAAAACAGCTGTGTATTACATAGTGTTTCTTGTTTTGGCCCCGTTCAAGGAATCAGTGGTGCGTAGCTAAAATGTCACTTCATACCTCAGCGTTCCACTGAATGCACATGCAACAAATAGTCCTGGGACTCCTGGCATCGAGGAAAAGATGTCCATAACAAAATACGGCATGAGCTGGGGCAGAAGACACAGAAGACCAACATGAGAAATCAGTTAAGATTTTGCTGGGTAACAGAAGATAAGTAGCTGCTTCTGATCATGCTGCTTAATTCTGGTTTTGTTCCAGCTAACAAGTCATTTCAGATTTTGAGAAAAGCCTCAATTGTGTAGCAAAAACACTCCATCAGATCAGTACTGCAGGAGTGTTAGAATATATGGATACTAGCCCTGATTCAGCAATCACCTCAGTGCCTGCAGAGTGACACAAAGCATCCCACAAAATCTAAATGGTCTTTACTCATGCAATATCTGTGCCCAAAGCAGCTCCAAATAATAATAATCTTATAATAATAATAATAATAATTTTAGAAATAATAATTATTATAAGTATCTATACCTGATCAGGAGCTGAAATGAAACCAGCAGTCCAAGGGTCACAATTCTTGTAGTGAGAATACATCACTAAACCACAAAATACTGCACACACCAGGACTATCCAAAGTCCCAATAAATTCAGGTAAAGTGCTCTAAGAACAGAAGAGAAATTCTATTTAACAAAAGATAAATATAGGAAAAATGTTATACATTAATTATCCATAATTTTTTGAGACATCTTGATCAAAGCTAGCTGTACTACAAAAAAAAAAAAAAAAAAAAAAAAGGTGAAAAACACAGCCTGTTCATGCTATACAGTAAAAATACATGTTCTAGGTCATGATGTACCATTGGAAGAGATTCATGCAAAGCCAGTAACTGTTCTATGCAGCACAGGCTGCACCAGACCCTGAGGCTGTCCCTCCTCTCACTTGTATGAGAGGATTTTTGTCTGTTTGGAGTTGTTGCTCTTCTCCCTTTAAGATGTACAGAATATTATTTTGCATGGATTCCATTGTGGTTGTGATGCTATTGTGTGAAGCAACGTGCTTTTCTTTTTTAGTCAGGGAAATGGACATGAATGGTATCATCTGCTGGGGAGGTTGTGTGACTGTGGTTCAGTAATTCTGTAGTTCCAGGAACCTGCCAGGTATTATACAGCCTTCATTGTGTTTGGTCATCACCTTTCGCAAGGTCCCTGGCTAGGGCCAATTCCAGTTCAGAGCTATGCTGTTGGGACTTTCACTATTATCCAATAAGTTTCACTATTCTCCAGTAATTCTGTTTTTTTGTTTTTGTTTGTTGTTGTTTGTTTGTTTTTTGTTTGTTTGTTGTTGTTGTTGTTTTTAAATGTATGTTTTATACTTTTAATCATTCATGATCCCATTTTATTTAGACGATGCTTTGTTCTATCGTACTCCATTAACTGATTAACCAATATCAATAAAATACAATATGGATAGGATTCCTGAAAGAATGATTTTCCAAAAAAGGTACAGTCAGTGCTTCTTTGGGTGTCGTATCCAAACTCTGCAGCTGAAGATGAATTTGGCAGCTTGACACCAGATAAATGAACTGCAAATTTAGCTTACCTACTTTACTTTCTTAATGTATTTTATGTAGTTTAGGACCAGAGGGAAAAGACTAATAGGCCAAAGTTGGCTAACTACCACCCAACATTGTTCCAATATTTATTTAGACAAACTGTTGGTATAATTCCATGTCTGTCAGTACGCTTGATTGCTAGGATAGGTTAAGGATAGGCAACTTACATCTTAGCGTGCTTCTCGGATTTGCAAGAAATGCATCTCTGTATTGTGGACTGATTAACTCCATAGAGCCCCAGCCATGTAAATGCTCCGCCAACAACAATTGTCCAAAAGGTATGTCGTCTTAAGGGATCTATATCAAAGCTACAAAAGAAAAAGAGAAGCAGTTCACTTACTGCAACAGAGTTTCATTCAGCAAGAGGTAGATGATTAGGTAGGACTAAGAAATAAATAACATCTAGAAGGTTTATGTTGAAATTTCAGATCTTCATGTTACACCAAACAACCAGCAAACCATCCTGCCTGGGATCCCATTATCAGTAAGCAATAAAGCCATACACTAAACTCTTAAAAATCCTCCAAGCTTTTAGTTACATCATCCTGAAGTATCATTTTCTTTAAAAGATATTGCTTCAGCTGCAGTGTTATCTTTTTTTTTTTAACAATGAAATTTCATTACTCAGCAATTCTAACCATTACAAGAACATCTTTCTGTCTTACATCTGTCTTCTTTGCAATTCTGTTAATACGTGTTGCAGATAACATTTGACCTTGCTGCTATTTTCTGTCAGTGACTTGCCTTGATCAATGAACTTTTCAGTCAATGCCCCAAACAGCAAAATGAAGGGAAGTTTGCTATCCGAGTGCATTGGTTCCCCATTTCTAACTGCTGTGGTGAGTGTACGTCAGATAAAGTGCCTTTTCTATGAACAGAAAATGGCAGATGTGTATGACTGGAAGGAATTATTGGGTGGGTTTGTAACTACACAAAGAAAATGCTGGAGCTTCCTTTGAGTTCAGTAGGACTTTCATTTCTTCAGAGTAGGTAATGAAAAGAGGAATTTCTCTCTCCTTGGAAGTCAACTACATTCCCAAGAACTGAAGAAATAAGGACTAGGCTTTTCTGAGATAGTTGCCTGTTAGTATGTAACTATAGCATGGTAGAGTATTTGTGTTTTGATCAGAATAGGGTTTCTATACACCAAGGGTACAAAAATAAAAGGTTTGAACCATTGTTTCTTACTCAAATATGCTTAGTCGTGATCCTTCATAGGCATCTTCCCAGACCTTGGTCGATCCACCACTCAGAATAGTTCCTCGAATCAAGACTGTCACGAAGCCAGCCACCATAACCACCATTTGAAATGCATCAGTCCAGACAACGGCTTTTAATCCTCCCTGAAACAAACAGAAACTGTATGTTCTCATCTTCTTTCTTGTCTCTCAAATATAGTGGCAAGTCAAAGTACACCTTATTTGAGGAGCTCATGGACTACTGTCTATCTAGCAAATCAGACCTTTTCTTAAACTTCCTTTATATCCTCCCAAAAAGGTTGTATTTCTGCAAATCAAATGATGAGATGGAGCCTAAACGGCTTGTCCAGAATCCAGAAGTCCAGAATCGTATGAGAATATCTGACCTCCAGTTAAATGTTTTTTTTCTGCCTTCTTAATATGTATTTGAAGAATACATCATGGTGTGGAACAAGCTTAGGGAGTACAACTTGGCTGATGGTTGTACTTCCCATAGCAATCTTCATACTTCTTAAAGCCCAGTGGACCGTGATTAGACTAATGACACAGAATACCCCCCAGAATGTTTGCAGCTCAGCTTTCTTCTGTAGATACTTTCATATTTTATCAAATCTGTGCTAAAGCAGCATAAGTAGTATTTCCAGCATGGGTTGAAATACTGACAAACTTCATCAGTGGTAGTAATGTCATGACAACTAGAAATTGCATGTATCCTGAGCCTAAGTGCTCTGCCACTTCCACTGCAGTGTTTATCTTGTTTTTGTTACCCAAACTCTCACAGGGCTTCCTCTCAGAAGCAAAGCTCTCTCCATGACCTGTTGGCCATCCTTCCTAGGTTTTATCACTCTGCACTTGATCTGGGGTGACGCCAGAGGCACATTTTTCATTAAAGTGTTTTTCAGTCTGTAACTTGTAAAAGGTAAAGTGAAACACCTCAAAAGATATAGTATGGTAAGGGAAGGTTATCACTTCCTTATCTGCACTCTGACTTAAACCTTGAGACATATAGCAGAGTATTTGAGAGATTTTTTTTCCCCTCCAAATAGACTTATTCATACCAGTCTGAAAGAAATTTATTTCATGTTCTAGTACTTGAAACACACAGACCATGTTTAGAAACCTTACCTCTGTTATAGGCTATCATGTTGAATTAAGGATGGTTCAATTAAAAATCTGTATTTAAGCTGTTTGGTGGTGCATGTTACATACCAGAGTGCAATAGAAAGTGCAGACAATTCCTGTCGCAACAACGGAGCCCCAGAGATCAAATCCAGTGACTGCGAAACCAAAGAAAAACAACTGGTTAGCAAAATGGGGGTAGACTATCTGGATGGTAACAGAAAAGCTGTGTTCCTTTAGCCCTGGAAGGATGAACTTAAATAATTTTTCATCTCTGTGTTTGTTAGGAGTTTTGCTGGATTGTTCAGGTTTCTTAACCCTACTAGACGCTGCTTTGCATTGTTGTTTTGTTGCAAGTTAGCTTTCAAGTGTGCAAAAGTAATGCATAAGAATAAAAGCAAAAAAAAAAATAATAATAATCCATTCCCTGTGATTAGGAATAGCTTAGTGCTAAACCATACTTCTGATGAATTGTTTTAATGCATAGTATTTTGCAAGTACATTTCACTTCACAAAGTTTCTATATAAAAGATGTACAAATTTCAGTTGGGTTATAATGAAATATCTCCCATCAGGCACAGTTTGTGAGACCACATCTACTTATAAAGGTTCTGTTAGTAAGAAGATTAGTATGACCTAATTATGAACATGAACTTTGGCGACTCACATCTGTCGCGTAACATACAGCTGAGCTCCAGAGGGAGGAAATGCGACGGCATGTGAAAGGTGGTATCAGACAAATCAAATGCAACTTGGATGATGAACAATGCAAAGAGCCTCCTAATCTCTTCCAAATCAATCTTAATTAAATCAGGTATGCCAGGAGTTAGGCTCAGGTGGTTCCCTATGCTCTGTGATAGTAAATTCACTAATCCTTTCTATGGTGATGGATGCTGTATGCCTGGTTTTCAAGATGAATGAAAGAAGTATGTGAAGTAGCTCAGCATCCAGCTACAAGGAATGGGCTTAGGCTCATGGGAATCAGAATGAGAGTTCAAATTTTGGCATCGTGTCAAAAATGCAGTAGGATCTTTCAACATAACCATTACCTCCAGGAGCTCGACTTTCATCTTGCCTGAAAGATTACATCCCTGCCAGAAAAAATTCCCTCAGCATCCATAGGGGCATTAACTCAGTATCATCCCTAAATGAAACTGCTCCCAGCTGCTTTAATGACTGGTAAGATGCCTTACTCTCCCACATCTCTACACGCAGCTGTGCAATTGCAAACACCTTGAGACAGAAGAATCTCAGCTTTGTGCCTTAGGTACTAACAGTAATAGCAGCACAGGGAGACGGGGAACGGAGGAATCAAAGTACAGAATACGGTCTTGGATCGTCAGCTTGTACTGTGAACTTTGTCAGGATGTTGAGAAATTGCTCATCTCTAACTTCTTTGCGTTGTTACGAAGTGCAGAGCAGAACAGAACAGCAAATGTTGGGCACAGGCTACTTTACTGGTGTGAGAGGGGCCTCGTGAGTCAGAAACTGAGAGCTTCTAGGTGCAGGCAAAAACCTTGCTACAGAAGTTTTGAGAGCTTTTTTGTTAGCCAATTCTTATCTACTTTCCTCACTTTAGTTACTCTGCTTGTGGTGTGGTTATTTGGGGTAGCCATGTAGGCATGGAAACTCACCTTGGTTGAGAGCCAGTGATGGAGCATAAACCACTATTCCTGTGTAAAGGATCTGAAGGAGAAAAAGTTCATGAAACACAAGTCTATGTGAGTTATCGGTGATAATGCTTCTATTTAGAAAGGGGCTTAGAGCAGAATACCAGATCTAGAGGCTTTTTTAGATCATTTTGAATTATTTTCTATCTTTACAAGATAAAAATGCTTGTTTTAACTCCTTTCTCATGGAAGGACTATTATCCATCTTGATATTTCTTACTTCATTCATTGCTAAGATGAGTAGACGTCCAAAATGTTCTCATCAAATACAGGGAGGAGTGAGTAAAACACAGTGATGGGGGAGTAGCTTGTATTGGATTTGGGAAATAAAACTTCCCTTGTTCAGCTGCTTGCAAAGTAGTTAACGTGATGCCCTTCATGTATATGTTCTGACAGACTGAGAGTGAAACCATCTGAAAGCAAATGAGCATTTGTATCTAATGATAAAGGTCCTAGAATTAATAAAAATGGATTGGAAGTAAAAAGAAATGTCACCCAGTGTCCCAAAGGTTTTCATTGAATACATTATTAATATTTTGAGAAACCTGGTGAACATTTATATCCAAGGGCAAAAAAAGCTGTTTGATGTTTACAGTGGTGTTTTGGGTCGCTCCGCAAGTGTTTTTTGGGGTAAGTAAAGCTAGTCTCTGCTCAGCCTCTCTGCCCAACAGCCAGGAAAGTTATGATTTATTTTATCTGTACATGCAGAAGTGTGGACTGGCTGTCTAGTCAGTGCTGTATGGTAACGTTGAGCAGTCTATAAATGTGGAAGTCTGTACATGCTAAGCAGTGATTTCTGCCCTGTGGTCTGTTGGGCTTTGACCCTGAGACCTGTTGATGGGATCAAGCATTTTGGGACCGAGGCTTGGCTGACCCTACCCCTCCTGCTGCCTTGGAGCAGCTGGGCAGGCACTGCCAACTCATCTGCCTCTCCCTTGTCCTGGGCAGAGGCTGGGAGGAAACCCCAGCTGCCTCCTCGAAGGGTTGCCACCGGGACCATCACAGGGCTGGAGCCATCTGGGCATCCCCCAGGAGGTACCACATGCAGCAGCCTTGCACTGGGATAGCCTCATCCCAGTGTTGTAAATGGGTAACAGTTGCACTATGTGCACCTAATATTGCTCATCTAGTTTCTCAAGAAAGACATAAGTCACTCTCTTGGACAGAGAGGGATTTCAAGGAAACAGCGGGACCAGGAATTTGAGAAGATATGCCAGTTTAGGAGAACATCTCAGTGTTAAAGACAAAAAGAATGACATTTTTAATCATAAGCAGGAAGAAGAAAGTAGGAAAGCAACTATCTTTTCTTTTTAACATTCACAGTCCAACTACAAAAAAAAGGAAAGCTCATTAAAGTATCTCATTAAAAAAAAAAAAAGTGCAGTCTGACACGAGTACTTCAAAATAAATATGTTGAGTGAAATTATCACAAACCAAGAGGCAATATCTTCTTACCGTCTGCAGGATGTAGATCAGTGTTGCAGCGAGACGGACGATCTTGTTAAATCTTAACTCCAAATACTAGGAAAGAGGAATTTCAGTAAATTGCACATGTAGCATCTGTGACACAGCTATTAACCTTCTGTTCTCCCTGAGTAACAGCTTGCTGTGCAAGTAAAACTACTGGCAACTGACTCTACTGCTGTGAGTAATGAACAGGAGAGCATAATTGCTATCACACATAGAGATAATTACATTTCAGAAATCTCTTCCTTCACAAAATGTAGTTGAAATTATATGCTGGGCTGCAGTATTCAGTATCTGTTTGTACTGGAAATACCTGAAAAAGCCCAGAAGCTACAAAGAAAAAGAAACTTAAAACTTGAAATGGAAGTATATTCCAACTGTTGGAAGAGGAAACTCAAGGTCATCTCTAATTGAAACAGGACAAAAAGAGTGGTGGAGCAGATGGAGGAGCAGCAATGTAGAGGCCTTTGCTGCCCCCAAGCTAAGCTGGCTTTGTCATTTGCTTTGTCTTAATCTAAAACCCAATCTGCCTATGACCTACAAGTCGGGTTCTTCCAGGCTCCCATGGGATGTAGTGAGGTGTTCCTTATTATCATGCGACTTAAACGCGAGCTCTAGCTTCAAAAGCCCAGATTTGAAACCAGAATCACCACCTAACATCTCTACGTAGAGTTGACTAAAAGATGAAGTCTGCGTTGCTAAAGATGTGGCAGCCCTGTGTGGGCTGGGTCTCTTCCTGGGCCCTGACCCTGTGCATTCCTCATCAGACACTGGGTACAAGCCTTTACACGTCTCTAGGCATAATATTTTAAAAACGGCCTGTTTCTCACTAATTTTGTTCATGATAATCTCTTTTGTCTCTTGCATAATAAGCCACACACTTTGCTGTACAAATTAATAGCTTATTTGTGTAATTTGACTTGTTTCCAAAATTAATTCAGGAGTTCACTAGCCAGTATGCTTCAAGGGAGTGTGATTGCCATGACACCTCCCGTGGTTCAGATAAGGAAAAGTAATTCTCAGATCTTGCATCAAAACCAGCTAGAAAATGCAGTCAGATCTAGTAGTGGAAATAGATGGTCAGTTTTATTTTTTACTGCCTGTCACTGAAATACTCCCAAATACCCTGGCAGAACTGTTTGACAGGACAGAATTTGCTCAGAAAGGTTTGGGCACAGAGAACAAGGGCAGCCTTCACGTTACCAAGAAGCTCCTTCTGAACTAACATGGCTTTGCTCATTCAATCCTAGCTCAGCCAAAACTTCCCATAAACATGAGCAGCAAGATCTACAGCAGGTTATTAAAGGGGCTGTAGGGGTTCCCAAATATACAAAAGCATTTTAAAATTTAATTTCTGCCTTCAAGTTATGTAGTAACTAACTAGTTTGTATAATGCAACCCATTTTTTAGTATAATTCTTGTATTAGTACATTTGTTCTGTAAAATATTGCAGAAAGTCTTCTGTCATGGATTGTTCTCTAGAAATATCTATATTTCTCATGCTGTCTTTTATAGTGGAATAAAAGCCATTCAAAATATATATTTATATACATATATTTACTTACCTCATAAGTGCTTGTAATGCCGGATTGGTAAAATACAGGTAGAAAAAGCTCAGCAGTAAAAATGATGACAATGGTATATGAAAGAAAGAAAAGGACGAAGGCTGCCCCGTAGCGATAAACTTCAGAGGGTGTCCCCAGCACTGTCACTGCTGACATGAAACTGGATGTGAGAGAGAAAGCTATTGGTCCATAGGACATCTGCTTACCGCCCACCAAAAATTCCTTGGAGGTTTTCTTTTTTCTCCCTTTAATTGCAAAAAAGACTCCAATGCTAGCACATACTAAAAATAGTAGAGCAAAAACAACATAGTCCCAAACCACAAACTTGTTAATTTCTGGAGCTATAAAGTTCGACATAGCACCAGCTGGGCAATTCTCTGATAGAGGATTCTGATATACTGCAGCTGGTGCTCTGAGCAGATCTACTCTTAGCAGCAAAGGTGTAGCTTATCTACAGCTTATCAACGACAAATAATAAACAGACTATTCTGCTATGGACTTTTTTATCCTGGTCACCTCTGATGAGGAAAGAAAAAAAAAAAAAAGGCTGGGTATGAGTTGGGAAGGTGCTGCATGCACTTAGACCCTAGTGCTACTGATGTTTCTGGCAGGCTGGGCTGGGGGATGTAGCTGTGAAACCTGTACTACACTCCCTTTTTATCTGCGAGGTTTTAATTTATGGTTAAATATTAGCCTGACAGATTGACTTGATCTGACTCTTTTCTGACCTCTCAGCATTTTTAAATAATAAAATGAGAGCAATAAAAAAATAAATAAAGGAGAGGGAAATGAAGGAAAGCTCGTTGTACAGACCTATGACCCTACTGGTGAGTTTGTTTTCGAAGCAGCAATTCCTTCATATGGTTAAAATCTAAACTTGAGCATCAGCGATAGGGTTCACACTTGTCCTCTGGCATTTTAGGTGTGTTCCTTGATAGACACTCTGCCCTGGAGAACCAGAGGCTTTTAATGATGCAAAGTAACTCTTAACGCTTCCCTCAACCCCATAGCCCACTTGCTGGGTGACCTGATGTGTTTGGCTACCCCAGCAATGTCAGAACCAAAACATCCTGAAAAGCCAGCACAGACAGAAAGGGGCCGTGCTGTGTTTGAGGGCGACTTTCATTGACCACCTGAGCTTCGCTGTTGGCTACTAAGAGCAGTTTTACTTATAGCTCAAATGGGTTTGTGTGAGAGGTGCTGATTTCATTTTTCCATGGACAGCTTGGTCAGACCTGCAGGGCCAAAGAGAAGCAGCTTAGACAATATCAACACTTCTTAACTACATCTTTGCCATAACTTTTGGAATTCAATTAATTAGGTTTTCCTAGTGTGTTTTTTTGTTTGTTGAAATAAGTAAATACTAATTCAGCTGCAGCCTACAGCACAGCAATACATTTTTCCAAAGTGGACTTCTCATCCCAAAGGATGGACTTCTTGTAGAAAGAGACCGTGTGTGCAGTCATAGCCCTGGGGTGAGGGTCAATTGTAGGGATGCTCACAGGAGATGCAGTAGCCTGGGGTGGCCTTTAACAGCCCAAGTCCTTCTTTTCAGCCTTGTCTTGGCTGGGGATGGATGCACACCACCACACCTACTTAAGTTATCCATAAACTGAGGTGGTCTTGCTGTGTTGGTTTTACCCAGCAAGTTAGTAGGCATCCAGAACTGATGTTTTGCCTGATCCTGTCCATCCCTTCAGGAGAAGGAGAAGTACATGGACAGCCACCCTCAGCTCCTGGTGCAGAGTCAAAGCAAATCCAGCCTGTGGCTGGATCTGACTTTCCCCTCTGTCTGTGTGTTCTGCAGAGTATGGACAGTTTTTGCAGTTAATTTCAGCAAGATTGAGTATAAAGGGGGGGTTGGCCAAGCCTGTTGCTGCTGAAGAGCGTGAGTTTAAAAAAGACCGTGCAAAGATATTTCTCAAAAGGCAATGCTCCGTCTATAGCTGAAAAACTTTTAGTCCCCCGAAGTTTTTAAAAAGTGAAGAACACATTTGTGAGGTCTATCCAGGCCATTGAGGAAGCTGGGCTATTAATTAAAGACATGTTTGTTGCCACAGCAACTGCTTGTGTGCTGGAACCCGCAGTTAGCACGATGGAGGGACCAGATGAGAGAGCAATAAACCAAATTGTGTTCAATCAAAGCGAGCCGTTATAGGTAGTGCTCTGTAAACTCATCTGACCGCCCTACAGTAATTTGTTTATCTAAGTGTACCCCATCACTGGTTAATATTTCTCTTTTGTACAGAACATGTCTTAAGGTGTGTCCACTTTCAAAAAAGCATTAACTTTCACTTGCCAGGTTTTCTTCTGCTTTTTTTTTTCTTTCTTCTTCCTCTCCGTATAACTGCAAGAGCATGGACATTTGCTGCAGGTTTGGGATTTTGATTCATACCTACAGAGTCTGATTAATAAATGTCTTTGGCGACGGTAAAAGCCATGCCATTACAATGGCAAGGTTCTGGGGTCAAACATCAACCCAGGCTGGCAGGAGGCCGATTTAATGGGGTATGGATGCAGGCATGTAGGGCTAAGTGAGCAGAGCGTCTGCGTGCCTCTTCCTGTGCACCACGGCTCAGTGACGACAACGACGACACATGAATTCATGAAAAGCTGTAAAGAAATGAACTTGTGGGTATTTCCTCTTAAAAGTGGGCCACTAAACTGCATCTCGTGTAGTATGGCAGCAACAGTCTAAAGTTGAAAAGGGTGAAAAACTGTTTGTGGTTTGTAGGGCCTGGGATTGAAAACAGTAATAAAAAAGCAGCAATCTGGGTCAGGAGATTTCTGTGCCAGTCATGTTACAAGACCAAATGTAAGTGAAAGATCACCATAACGTCTATTCTAGGAAAAGAAGTATATTGTAACATATTATTACTGTCTTGAGAACATTATTAAGATGGTCTGTTTGCCATTAAAAAGTGCTGCTAATTAGCAGTTGGGCCAACCGTGCTGTCACCCAATTACAAATAAAGCTGCCTGTTGGCTAATACGGGCTCCACACACAAGAATTTGGGTTTGATTCCAGGAAGCTTTTCCAAGTAGTAATATTCCTATTAGCATAAATGTAGGCCTACAGAGATCTCTTTTGATTTGTGTTTTTTGATTGTGTTTTTTTTAGTAGTCTTTTGAGAAGAAAAGTATTTTGGAGTGATAGTGTTCTGCACAAAAAGTAGGCAAAAGTCAATGAACAATAAACTGGAAATCAAGTTAGAAATGTCACCTGTATGTTTAGCATGCTATAGCCCTCTGATATATTTTCAGCATATCTTCATGGTATTGTTCAGAAAAGACTACATTCCACTTTAAATAAAGGAGAGCTTAGAGCTTAATAAAATTTCTAAAGGAGATATATCACATTAAATCAGTACCAAAGCACTTGTTATTCTCTTGATGAGAATATCCTCAGCTGGGAGTAATTGAAATTGTATTTCCTCGGAAAATATGATAGTTTTATGTGGGTTTTTTTTGTGGAAACCCATGTGAAATGGAAGTTTCATTTAGCCAGGACAGCCCAAGGAAGCAGCTTGATACCTTCAAGTTTCCATATAACCCTTCTACTAAAGACTGAACAACAAAAACTGTCTCGAGCATTTAGATTTTCCTCTCAAGGCTGTTTGCAGCTGGATGGGTATCCAGGGCTGAATTACACGTGTCAGGAGCGTGAAGATCATGGTTCTGCAATATGATTCTCACAGTTGTCAAAACCTGTTGCTGCACAGGTTAATGGAGCGAGGCCACGAGTGCACGAAGCAGTTGTGTTTGGGGCGACCTTCACCTTTGTAGCCAACTGTGTCTTGGCTTTTTTCTGTGAGCAGAGGTATGAGAAGAGTTAGACTGATAAAGCATCTGTTAGATTCTTCTGTCTGGATTGATAATATTTAAGCACTTGTTAGATTCTTTCATCGTATTAAATTCACTTAGCCACAATTATTTATTAGCAATTATTTCATTTAAAAGCTTTGCTTTAGAGACTCCATTAAAGCACAACAAAAATCCTCCTGCTATTAATTCAATGACTGCAGTGTCTCATGATAGCTCATATTTGGATAGTTATAATAATTATGGGATTTCCTTATTTTCTGGCAAATTAACCTTCAGAGCTTGACTTTGCTAAGTGCTTTTGCTTTCTATCCATTTTAGCCTATGAGGCCAGTTAGATATTAATATAAAAAGAACATGTTTGAACTGAGACATCTGCCAAGGTTTGGTGCCCACATGCCATCCACGTGGGATGGCATCATATTGCACAACCACTGACAGCATACGTTGGGTGTAAACCACTCGCCTCAAGGCCACATTTGACAGAACTTAATGACTAACTAGCATTTCAAAAGTGATTAGCACCAAAAACTTTCTCACTGTGACGGATTTGTCGGTAGATTTTCAGATAGCTGGGGGCGATTGCTTGCAAGAAATGCTTTTTATGGACTTCAGTGCTGCTTGCTAATGATGTCTACTGATGGCAGGACTTCAAGGCTTTTGAGAAGAGAAGAGATGTCCAGAGAAGAAAATGTATAATATATGAAATCATTGGAAATGTGTAAGGTGAAGAATTTCTGAAGAGTTATGTTTTACCATTATATTTTAAGTTGTTAGCATCCTTTACCCGAAGTTGTGGTGTTTCTCAGGTGATAGCATACGAAAGGAGAATATTTTCCATCAGGTATTTGTTTGAAATTGTGTCCTGTCTCAGGCTGTGTGCTTTTGTTCATTTCAGTGAGTTCCTTTAAGTACTTTTGTTACCTATTTTGACATCTTTTGGGGGGTGGAGTAAGTAATTGGTTGTATTTGTCTTATTTGTTCAATAAATGTCATCATGTAGGGCTGATTTTTCAGACTTTTCTGTAGTGGACTTTCTGCTTCCATTAAACCAAGCTCTACCTGTAAACCCTTTTTCAGTCTGAAAAAAAAAAAAAAAAAAAAAACTGAAATAATGGCTTCATTGTAAATAGATTTTTAGTGTATTGGTAATATTTGAAACCTTATCATATTAATGATTATATAGACTCTTCAAAATTTTAAGTCATATTCCAGTTTGCAAGACCTTTTACTAGTAAATAGTTCCACATTGGGGAGTGTGTTGTATGGGAAGAGGCAGCTTTGCTTAGTAGAATTGCATATATGCAACTATATTTGGGGTTTATACTGAGTAAAACAAACTCCACGATCAAAACTTTGCATGACATTCTTATGCAGCAATCTGAAATATCCCTCTAGATCACAGCTCCTAAACTAACTTAGCTCATTTGTAACTATTAGGATATATCAAGTGTCGGTCTTGATGTGTTCAAGTCTTGAGGATCTGATTTTGGGCAGAGGGTTCTTGTCAGAAGAGGCAGCCCATTGCATTTTAAAAGATGCTAAGAATTTTAAGATCAACCTTGCTCTTTGATAGAGTCTCTGTTTCAACAAATGGGAGAAAGGTATCAACTTTTGTTTAAAAAAGAAAAAAAAATGTGATAGTCTTTCTGCAAGACAGCATCTACAAAAATGGTGAGCTCTAACCACGGACAGAGGACCTAACAGTTTACTGCAAAACCTCTAGAATATAACAGTTTTCAGTCCTAAGTGCCTTTCTGGTTTTGCCCAATGATTTTTCTTAAAAAATATCCCTTTGTGTTCTGTGGAAACATCCCTGTTAAAGTGGTTGGTTAGTCAGCCTTCACAAGCATGAAGAAATGCTCTGTGAACAGTTTCCATGATGCTTTCCTCTTGAGGCTGAGAAAGTTTTTATTCTTCTTGCCTCTTTGATCCTAGCCTTCTTCATTAACAATAAACACACTGGAAATCCCAAGCAGGGTTCGTAATATTCTTTAAGGAAATACCTATAACATATTCAGTAGTTCAGTTACTGATGAGTAGGTGACAGGTTGGGTTTTGTCAACTGCCCATTCAGGACTCAGCACTCCCAATGATTTGGGGCAACATCATTAGATGTGGCGAAAGAAGAGGGCAGGTAATAGTGAAAATGGCCCCATGCTGATTGTGAAACAGAAGGACAAGGAGAGCCCACAGAAAATTCAAACACAAAGTATGTTGTAAAAGGTGCATGCAGATAAATGCATAAAGCAGTAAATGCCAGGAGATGTTCTTGGATGGTCAGATGGTCTGCTTGAGACACCTGATAGGGCTTGAATTAATGGGACCTGAATCTCATTGAGGAAGAAGATGTGTGGCACAAAGCTGGCCAGATGGTGCCCTTTTTGCCCAGCCCCTCCCCCT
Source organism: Anas platyrhynchos (assembly GCF_047663525.1). Lineage (NCBI taxonomy): Eukaryota > Metazoa > Chordata > Aves > Anseriformes > Anatidae > Anas > Anas platyrhynchos. The sequence goes on from NC_092591.1 coordinate 56,510,920, forward strand.
TCCTTGCTACCATTAGGTAGCCACAGTGACGCTTGAACAGATATCTAGGACCAAACACAAACAAAAATTAATCCAAGATAAGGGTGTGCTGAAGTGGCTTTCTCTTTGTCGTAGAAAATTTGCTTTTACAAGAAATAATATAATTTTATTCCTTAAGTCCATAAAATGAAGGCAGACAAGTGCATCCTGAAATTCTGCTCTCTCTCCCTCCCTCCTGTATCATAGAGAAATTCAGGGTCTTGGAGATAAATTCCTTGTCTTGTATGATAATCCTCATGTAGCACTGGAGAGTTACAGTCTTGAGATACCAACTTTTCCCTGAGCAGGAAAAGTTACAGCGTGCTGGCACACAGTAAGTGCTGAAGAGGGTACAGGGTGACCTGCTGCATCCAGTCACTTACCCTGCGTGCATGGTATGGGAAGTAAAAGCCCAAACCTTGCCTCTAATAGTAGTTATGGAACCTGATCAGGTAATGTGGCTATCTCAACAGGCAAAGAGTGTCTTTTTAAGAATTCCTTCCCCTGTGGTACCAGTTGTCTGTTGTCTATTTATTACTGATAAAAGAAAAGTTGGAGACATTATGCATAAAAGCTCAAAAATACAGCCAAGTATCTGAAAACAGAGAGATATTTAAGATTCTCCTTTACAAATACACATACAAAATATTCAATCTGACAAAGAGATTTTACCTATTTTGTGTCTTTTTATCCTGAATGAGGAGTAGTGCACTTCATAATCAAGTCAAACAGCATCCAGACATCTTCTAGTACCCTAGCTGGCGCACGTGCACAGGCTGCTACTACAGAAGTCTGAGTATGCTTCTGTTCTTATGAATCTTTTGCTATGATTTTCCTTTGTGACAGCTCCAAAGTTTCTGTTTTTTCACATGTGAATACTGGCAGCTAGTCTTGCCTGTCATCCTGCTCTGAAAGTAAAAAATTATTTTTTCTGGATGGGAGACATTTCCCATTGGAGTAAGCGCTGGTTTCAGATGACAGAAGTCATACCTCTCTGAGGCAGCCAAGCATCATGTAGTCTGATGCTCAATCATCAGACCATGAATATTCTTGCTAGCTTCAGCTGAGTTGGTCTGTTGAATACTTTTGTCATGAGTAACAGGTCCAAATCCTGACCCTTGATCACAGACTGATCGTTAGTACTGACAAGAGGTTGAGTTTTTCATTCCTAAGTGGCCTAAAAAAATTGTAGTTTCTGCACTCTGGTGCTTGAGTTAAATGCTTGAGTCCGGGGTTTGTCAATTATTGTAATCATGAGAGTCATTTGGGTAGATAATATCAGCTCAGGCTTAACATTGGACACTGACTTGCTGGTGCTGCTCCAAATGCCTAGGTCTATGCATACATCTAATTCAACTTTCAAAATTAAGTTGTTCTTGTGGCTGTAGAGTTTGAATATTATTCATAAAAAGTGACAGCCTCTCCTAATAGGGTTATAAAAATACGGATTGCATATTTTTCTCTAAATGCTTCTTTTCTTGCGGGACGTTCCTCTATTTGGCACGTACTGTTTTCACCAAAAAGCGTTTACAGTGTGGCTGTCAGGTAAATAACTGTTCACTGCTGAAATATTTGAAAAACACTTCTTCCTCCTGATAATGCAGATAATGAAATGGAGTCTGTGAATGAACTGATTGTTTTGCTATATAGTAGGCAAGTGTTTCACTGCACCCTGACTGACTGATTTTTCAGCTTGCCACTCAATATGTTTCGATACAGAACTTTGAAAAAGTCATTGGTGGATTTAAGTCAGGTATTAAAGCAGGTGGCTGAAAAGGAAATGGAAACTCGTTTGTTGAGAAACAGCAAACTTCTGGAGCACAAAATGCATTCAAAATCCAAGGTGTGTCACTAAGAAGTCGCTGTTAAACTTACAGGTTACTATCTTTCCTTTATGGTGGACTTTGTCTTTGCTTAAGAGGCTCCTCTTTAATGATTACTTTTTCCTCAGAGAGACACGCTTATTTATCTATACAAAGATCATTACAACCCAGTAATTTGGGGAACTGGAGGTATTGCTTATAGTTTCAAAATAGCTTATTCCTCTGGGACACGAAGTCCTCCCTGCAGGACCACTCTTCCCTGGCGGCGCAGGGTCGTGTGAGGCTTCCAGCCAGGGGTGCCCGCCGGCACAGCCAAGTCTCAGTGCTCCCCCCACATCCCCTCCTGCATGCTCGGGTGCTTTTGGGTGCACGGGGCCAGAGATGTGGAAAGCCAGTTGCATGCTTGCTGAGCAGGGTCACTCGGGCTGCACGGGGGCTGCTCTTGTTGCATACCTGCTTACAGTGAAAAACGCAGAGCTGGCACCGAGAATAGGATCCTATTCTTCAGTGGCAGTGAGCTGGCGAGCTGTATTAAAATAAGTTTTAGTCTGGAACATCGGATTTCAAATAACTGGGGAGTTCTCAAAAAAAAAAAAAAATCAGCTGAGGATGACTTTCAGTCCACAATGCACTCTGTGAACTGTGGTGTCTGTACAGGCAGTGCTGGGTTGCAATTAGGAAAACTCAGTGTTTTCCTCTTGGGGAAAAAAAAAAAAAAAAGATGAAGTCTCAGCTGTGCCTTTCAGCACTTCCCAAAGAGGGAGAAATAGTGGACAGGAAAGTAGCTTGCTATTTATTTATCTATCCAGGGTAGTGATTTCTTTTCCAGTAATGACACAGATATGGTGCAGAAGGATGTTTTTCTCCCAATATGGGTCAAAATAAGTTATCAGGTATTGCAGCCAAGCCCGTGGGCCGAGGAGCCCCTGCAGTAGCTCCTGTAGCAGGTACGAGCTGGATGGAGGCGCTGACCCTATTGCAAAACAGGAGAAGTCAGGAAGGCTGCGGTGCTCCTGGTGACTTGGCAGTGCTGTCACTGAGGAGATAAGGCTGTCCTTTGGATCATCGGTCTTCCACCTAGACACTGTGGCAAATACTCCTTAAAAGGTGGGACTAGGGGACATGCCATCCTGTTTCGGATCACTCCCCAGTTACCACGTTGGGATGTCTTATCTGTGATTGTTCTGTTGTGTTCAGGAAGTGCAGACAGTCCTGAGGTTTCAGAGCAAGTTTCTAAAATTGGTCTTAGAGAATTGTTCGGGTTTTTTTTGTTTTGTTTTTCCAGTTTTGCCAACAAGAGTGTGAGAGAGGGTGGGAGAGCAAGGCAGAGAGAAGGGAGCCAAAGGAAGGCACAGCTGGGGAGCTGGATACTGCATTGGCTGTTTCAGATTCTTACAGGGCTTGGCAAGGAAGAGCAGAGTATTAATGAAATAAGAAAAGTTATTTCATTTGAATATAGAAGTAGCTTTGCAAATGAAGACTGCTAGCTGGCTTTTTGTTACATTAACTATACAAGTTTTACTACCTGTTAGCAAAGGATGTATAGAGTGACAGCAGGATGTGCCAACTCAGCCCAGAGCATCTCATCAAAAGGCAGCAGACAAAGATTGAACAAAATTGCAGTGTTGTGCCCTAGCTTGTTTTAAAATGAGGATAACATGCAGTAAAAGTAGAACACCACATATGCTGAGTTACCGAGCTGGTCAAAAAGCACTTAAGGAAGTATGTCGCCACTGGGAAGGAAGCAGAGAGCAGAGATCTTGCTGCAGGTGATTTAAGGATAAGGAAGCACAGAGTGCACTTGAAAAGGATAAAAAAGCAGTGTGTGCTTCGCTATTTCTGTGCTGGTAAAAGCCTCAGAAACCAAAGTAATCTCAACGTTGCTCTTCAATTGTTAATAAGCAGTGAGAATACTGCTTCAGATCTGCAAAAAGCATTTAGAAACAGTTTCACAGCAAACATAGGAATACAAAAATGATGTACATTTGAGGATCACATATAATGAAATCCTGTAGTGTGTGTGGACTGCTTTCATGAGTGTCCCCACTTAGCGTAAAGCTGAGGATCACAACACGTCTTCATGTACCCCTGCATTATCATACTAAAGGAGGAGGGAAAATTCAGACAGTTTCTGAGGAACAAAGTGGCTTAACAGTGAATAGACCTGGCGTCTTTCATTGAATTACAGGCTTCGTGTACTCCAGTGAAATAGTGCTGTGCAAAGTACATTTTCCCTGCATATTTCATAGAAAACCCAATCAAACCAAATCGAAGGAAGAGATTTTTTAGCAAGACCTCGACATCAACTGTTGATCTTTTATTGTTTTTATTTATTTACTTTTTCTATTGCTTTCACTTTTCTTTCTGAACGTACTTCTTAAGGGATCTCTTCATCATGTTTCGCCTGCATAATTTCACTCTCCTTATGTACTCGCATCCTTATCTTGATACAGGTTGCTGAGTGAGCAACAATACCACATTACGAAAAGGGTTTGTGTATTGTTCTGCAAAAAGAATAGCTTCTCGTGATCTGTAAACATACTCTGATGTTCTGTATCATCTTTCTAATCCCCAAATTAATAGCCCTTCTTTATTATTTTTTTCCTAACCTTAAATAAAGAGCTAGTCATGGTTACACATAGTCCAGATTTTTTTTTTTTTTTAAAGAAACAAAGTTTGTCTGCAACTAGACTATATATTTCTCTTGAAAGGCCCAGGTGGAGAGCTGGCCTGGTCTGGTCTTGCCTCTAACACGTGTGAGGTGAGGAGGAGCAGAGTCACACCACTTCTCTATAGGTCTGTGCCCAGTGGACCTTCTCTTTTGTCTTGCATCTGAGGCCCTGCAGCACTTATTGCTTTGCTATAATTCCTGAATTAATTTAAACAGTGCTAAATGAGCTCTTGTACGCACCTTTGTTTGGGCCATCTTTAGGGCTGCAGAAAGCTGCTCTCTTTATTCATCCCTGAAGGGCCAAAAAGCAGAGAGAGAGAGACTTCTGGAGGGTACCAAAAAATAGTGTGACGTGAAGCAAGCGGTAGGAATTGGAGAAAATGTGTTTGGCTTAATGGAAAATAGAGCTCCTGGACAGCAGACAGCATGGCACATGAAGGTGCAATGCTACGTTAGCCTGTGTTTGTAAGAGCTGAGCCTGTGCTCTGCTCCTCCTGTCGAGCTGCACGTGTGATGTGCTGCTGCAGTCATCGCTTTGAAATCAGGAAGCAGGACGTTGCAGCAGCATGGAGAGCTGTAAGAAAGCCTCTGCAGTTTGCTTATATGAACAATTACTCCTCCAGCTGTTTGTCCTTTCTGGTAAATCACTCCACTCTTCATGTGCTATTGACTGCAGGATAACAGGGCTGCTTATTTTAACTTGTTTGGGGATGTGACTTAGGGGTAGCTTAAAGAAATGTGCACCCTGCTTTTTTGGGGTAGAGGGTGCAGGCAGGGAAGCAGAAAGGCTGCGTGTCAGACACCAACTCGGGGTGCTCTGGCAAAGGACTCCAGCTCATGGCAGTGTCGGGCAGTCTTGGTAGGATGAGAGAGAGAAATACCTCGGGGTAGCCCCAGCTAGCATGAGCCATAGGGAAGGAAAGGCCCTCTCAGCTGGATGCACATGTCAGCAGTCCTTTTTATTTCCTTTTGCAGTACATGAACAAAAGCTCCCATTTCAGAAATGAGCGTGCTGGTGAGGCCCTGGAGAAGTGTTTGCAGGGTACCGGGGCCGTGCCTGTGGCAGTAGCAGGGGTGCAAATGGGGCTCTGCAAATCCCCCCAGCAGGCGGGAGATGGGGGCTGGGATCATGCTTTGCATGAAAAATCCCCGTGTGAAGTAAAGACAATTACAGCAAAAATTTGGGCTCAGTTCTGAACTAGCTCCCAGAGCTGCTAACTTCCCTCCTGGCTGCCTGCTCGAGCAGTTCTCTCACAAGTAATGGAAAAAGAAGAGATCGTGTTACTGTTTAGGTGGCTTCCTGAATCGCAGAGGTTTTGCATCATCATTTATCAGCAATAAGTTTCTTGTATTCCAGCAAATGTCCCCAAGTATCATATTGCATGTGACCGTATCTTCTTATTAAAAAAAAATGTAAACCTCTCAGTTACCTGGTTCCCTCCCTTCTGTTTTGTTCGTTTGTGTGAGGGGTGTGTGTGTGTGCATATATATCAAGTACCCACCTGTATGGATGTTTGTGAATTAGAGGGGCCATGCAGATTTGGTGTGTTTCTTCTTCTGTTAATAGTGTTTGTTTGGGAACTTTTGTTGTTGTTGTTCCTCTACTTTTCTCATTTTTGATTTCTTTGTGTGGTTTTGTTTATATACCACAATTCTTTGGGGGCAGTTCTTAGTGTAAACTGTAGAGGTGGAACAGTGTTCTCATCCAGGCTGGGTCATGTTTTCATCCAAAATCTTGACTCATGTTGAACAATTTTGGAAATCTAACCCCTGAAGTTAAGCTGGGAAAATAAAAATGTAGTGATAGCATGTGGTCCAGGACCAGTGCTAAATTAGGCATTGAAATTTAAGGACATTGGAAGTCAAGTTAGGTTCACTGACAGATTCTGGATCTAAATGTTGGCTACATACGAAGACCTACAGTGGAGAAGTTGCAGTTTTAAATGCAGAATATTCTGTCCAGGAAAGATGAGGTTTTATTCCTCATATGAGAGATGGTGGATTTGAAACACATCTTTCAAGAAGAAAAATGTTTCCTTTATCTTCTTTTCTCTAAGTGGAAACAAGACGTCTGTCTTTGGTGCATGTTGGCTCCGTGGTGCCTTGATAGACAAACAGCTGGAAAATGAGAGCTGGAATAAATCTTCTGCAGCCTTGAGAATGGATCAGTTACTTTGCTCCTACTTTATAATTCTTTTGAATTTGTGGCAGGCTAACCAAAAAATTCAGGGTGAGTTGCTTGCTGTCAGGAGTCAGAGAACTTCGCGCCACAAGAATCTTGGACGTGGGGTTGTTTTGGACATGAGTTGTTTTTCAGCCTTCTGTTTGTTTGGTTGGCTTTCTAAATTTGCAACTGACCTTGTTGCTGCTTCCCCCAGTCATGGTTCCCCCATATAGTAGCAGTCTGCAGAAATTTGGATAATCTGTTTACTATGACTGTTTGGGTTTTTCCTTGCGTGGTTCAAAGCCTGGTTGTTTTGGTGGGCATTTGTTTTTGTTTTTTGTGTATTTTGATGTTTTATTTTTGGTGTTGTTTTGCGCAGTAACATCTGTGAAACAGCAGCTCTTTGTTGCTTTTCATTTGGAGGAAAGAAGGAAAAAGCAAACCAGAGGCAGCTGTTTCTCTGGTTTTATTTTCCAAATAATGTTTGAGTGCGGGTTAAGACTTGGAAACGGGGCTTCCGATCCGATGCTCGCTCCTGCTGACTGGCTGCACAGCTCTGGGTTGGTAATTCAGTCTTTCGTGTCCTTTTTCCATAGGGAGGGCAGCAAAACGTGTTGTGTTTTTTTGTTTGTTTGTTTGTTTTTATTTTTAATAATAAAAAAAGACCAGATGTGCAAATGGAGATGTAGGAAAATGCACAATCAATCAGCTTTTTAACAGGTAGCCAAAGGTTGTTGTTCACTTAAGTGGTGCTGCACAGGGAAACGCTTGCACATGTGTCCAGGTCCCACTCATAATGCAAAAACGCCCGTGTCATTCTGTCCCTACTCCTTTTCTCAGCTCCATCTGTAGCTTTCCACAGGCATTTGGAGTTAGGACCTGAATATTCTTTACAGGCTGTGTAGCTTTGATTTAAAACTGTGGAACAAGCTGTAGGACACTCGGTTCTCAAAATATGACCTAATCTGGTATTTCAGTTATGCTAATGCAGATGAATACTCATGGAAGCTGTTGCTCTCGACTCCCACTGCATGCATTCAGCCTTTCTGAAATCATTTAGCAGAGTGTATGGTTCATTTTCACTTTTCTCCAGAAGGTGAATTTGGTAACTAGGTACAGATCCATAACACAGCAACAGCTGATAACTGACATGGCTGGAGGAGAAGTGAGAAAGAAATGATCTGGAAACGATAACATAGGAATTAGAATTTAGCTGTATTGAAATCTTGGACCAATATTGGTTTAAAACAAGTGGCTGAGTTGGTCTTTTCCCACTGGGGCCATGAATAAAATTTATAAAACTGGGTTTCCTCAGCTTTTACATGATCCAACGGAAATGAAGGCAGCATGATTAAGCATCTTGCTTACATTTGAGTAGTAGCAAGAGTCACGGGAAGACTTGAACTTCACTTTCATGTTTACATCATAACATTTTTCTTTAAGAGTTGGGTAATTTAGAAGAAAGGGCTTAAGGACTGTATATAATATCTTGAGTATGATTGGGGTAAAACATGTATAAATGCGTGGGTGGGTACATCTCAAAAATAACACAGCAGAAAAAGACACAGTGCCGCTGAGCAGCATCTTTGAAAGGCAAGGCATGTTTCATGTGTCGAGATGAATTTTTAATGTAAGAGCATGGTTTGATTCCGAAGATGAACATGCTATGTTAGCAGTGATTTTTTGGCATGAGAAAAGCCTATTTTAACAGTCTTGATGTAACGAATGAGTCTTGGCATACACAAGTGCATGTTTAGGTTTCCTTCTTCATTTGTGCTTAATTTACATGAATGTGAATGTAACAGAAAAAGAGAAATTAGTGTCTAACCGTTTGAAAATGAATTACAAATGCTTAACCTTTTGCAACTCAAAATGCATTTTCCATGGTCACCTTTCTCCTGAATGCTCTTTGATTTTAATTTTGTTTTGTCTAAAGATTGTGCTGAGTTTAAGTACAGTTTTTACCTGAAGATTGTTCTGACTGTAAGTACAGCTAAACCCTTGAGAAAAATACATGTATTTACTCGTCATCTTGAACACTTAGGGGCTACTGACAGTAGTTTCTCAGTGCAAGAACAAAGTGCATAAGGAGTCTCAGAGACACTGGAAAGGGCTGCTCTGAGGGGGTCGGGGAAGACATGGATGCAAGGTGAAGTTTGTCCATCTTTATCTGGTACTTGTTGGCACAGTGTGCTGTGTTGATACACCGAGCACAGCAGCTGTGTGTAGAGCTAGTGTGTAGTGCTTCTGTACTGTTGAGGGTGTTTGTGTTTGTTGTGTTGTTTTGTTTTTTTTTTCTATCTGCTTCACTACAAAGCTTTGCTGCCCCAAAGGATGATGTGGCAGACAGTGTAGTTGCTCCCAGGACAAAACTTGGGAGGAACCAACCCGGGAACTTGGCAGGAAAGCCAGGGCTGGGCACACAGGACTGTTTGATCTTGGATCTTATGGCCTCAGGACAAGGTGGAGGGACTGAAGGACTGGGCCAGACACCAGAAGCCTCCTTATTGGTGCACTTCGCATGTTGTGCTAGCTGAATTCCCATAATATTTCCAGTTGTTAGCAGAGGAGAAAACCTCTTCAGCTCAAATTCACTGCCTAATACCTACTGACTCTTTATTTCTCTTCTGTAGCAATACAGTCAGGCTCTCCTCCTCAATCACAGCCCACACTCTGTCTGGACGCAGACAGAACTTCCCCTTCCTACACTGAAGATGCCTGTTATGTGGCAAAATTTAAACTAGGAAAAATACATTTCATATATTACAGTGATCACTCGTTTCTTGGACAACCAAAGTCTTATTTTCTATACAGTTAGCTGAAGTACACATTACTGAAGGTGGGTTTTGTGGTGTTTTTGGGGGGAGTTTTGTTTTGTTGTTGTTGTTTTGTATTTTTGGGTGGTGTGAGAGGCTAGGATTTGGGGGAGTAGTTTTTAAAAATGGATACTCATTGTCATCAGGAGGACTGGGGAAGGAGAACTTCCATCACTGCTCCGCAAACTGAGCACGTACAGTCCTGTCACTTTCAAATACTTCAAGCTCTTGACAGCCTTGAAAAATGTGTGATGTGATGGGACTTCCCAATAATTGTGGTGTTATATGACGGGACTTTCCAATAATTGAGTCACAGGGTGAATGTTATACATAAGGAAGTGGAGATGAAGGATCATTTTAGCAAGGTGAGGGTTGGTCTATTCTCCCACATGCCTGGTGATAGGACGAGGGGGAATGGGCTAAAGTTGCACCAGGGGAGGTTTAGGTTGGATATTAGGAAGAACTTCTTTACCGAAAGGGTTGTTAGGCATTGGAATGGGCTGCCCAGGGAAGTGGTGGAGTCACCATCCCTGGAGGTCTTTAAAAGATGTTTAGATTTAGGGCTTAGTGATATGGTTTAGTGAAGGACTGGTTAGTGTTAGGTCAGAGGTTGGACTCGGTGATCTCGGAGGTCTCTTCCAACCTAGAGGATTCTGCGATTCTGTGTGATCCTGTGATTTTATCTGAGTTAAATACAAACCCTTATGGCATATGACAAGAAGGCTGTGAAATGGAGGAGTAAAATCATTGCCTTAAAATAATGGGGCTTTGCTCCCATTTCTTGGCACACTCAATCTCTCACTCTATTTTCAGTAAGATTACCTTCAAGGTATATTTTATAAGCGATGCTTTGGCTGGGATGCAACCCCCAAAATATCAATTTCTTGTCTTACCTCACTCCCACATACACAAGTGGAAATGGAGAAAAATGACCTCAGGTAGAGAGGAAGTTGTGCTTATGTTAGACTGAGCATAGCCAGCTGAGCTGCTGAGAGGCTCTGAGCTAGACAGGGGGTCTGTTCTCCCACAAAAGCCTCAAATCAAGGTCAGCCTTTGGCATGTATGTATGAAAGGAAAATTATATGCGTTATTTTTGTGATTCTCTGATGCTGTGTTCATCAAGGTCTGCCATTTTATTTTCTTTTTTTCAATTTGTGCAAAATGTAAGAGGCATGAATGATCAGTCATTTGACTCATGTCCTAGAACACCAAAATTCAACAGGTATTATATTCTACTTGAAAGTTAATTAGTGGGTCAAGAAATTCTTCTAATGTAGCTTTTTTTTTTTTAACAGTATCTAAAAAAAATGCAGTTTTAGAATGATACAAAATTTTAAAGTAACCTCATTGTCATAAGTGTTACCTACAGCAGTTAAAGATTTCATAACTAAAAGGGTTGGCTATGTTCGTATTTCATTCTTTTCTAGAACCAAAAGCAGCATGATAACGTGAAGTTGAACTCTGAAAGCAGGACATAATTAAATGCAACAGTAATCACCAAAATTAAATTACTCTGAGGTAATAAATGTCATTGGGAGTATATATCAGTATCTGTGATATTAGGAACATTATGTCCTAAACACTGATCTATCAGACACATTCTCATTGCACAGAGATAAGAGATAGCGTACCAAGCTTCTGATAACATAAAAAGGGCAGAGGTCAGTGGAGCTGTACAGGCACATGCCAGTATGCTATCTGCCTCTGTATCAGCATTAAATTAGTTGCCTGATAGTTCAGGAGGTAAGTGTGGCCACGTTTTGTTCAGATGTTGTATTATAAAATAGATAATTAAATAGAAAATGCTAAATCCCAAACCATACCTGTGATATCAGGTGCTCTGTTGTTTGGAATAATTCAAGGCATGGATATATCATGTAAAAAATTCTCAGCAGCTTCCCACAATGTTACACAGAATTGATCAGTATTGAGGAAATACTTTTTTTTTTTTTTTAAGGTTCACAAGCTACTTGACACTGAGTATAATTTTACTGCCATCTTGCACTGCAACAGCCCAATCCATTTTTTGCTGTCTGCCATCTCAGCTCCTGTCAGTTTTTACAGGTATAGCAAATATTTCGGTAGGAACAGTTTTGTGCAAAAAAAAAAAAAAAAAAAAAAAGTAAAATACTTGTCAAGACTGTGACTGGACTCCCTTGAATTTAAACAATTAATAAACAGAAGCCAGAAACAAGTTAGGTTTTGGTAAGCAATAATTAAAATTTTGTCTAAAAGCCAACTGATGGGAACCTGTGCTAAAGTCTTCCCTAAGATAACTCCCAGGTAAAACACAATTTTGATGCTCAGTGAAAGATTTCTTTGATTATTGCTGTCCTGTACAAAGTTGTCTGCAAGAGGACAGGCCATGCTTCCCTGCCCTAACTCTTCATCTGTTGGACTGGAATCAGAACCCATCTAGAGAGCTTTCCTTGTTACACATCATCTGCCTGAGTTTGCCATGCGTGATGATGTGAAATGAAAGAAAAATGATTTCCTAAGGCAATCTTAGGAAGTGTTTGGAGGGGAAAAACATTATATATAAACATGTCAGATTGGAAAACTGTGATTGTATTATTCTCAAGATGCCTCAAAATGAGATACTGCTGCCCAATCTCATAAGCTCTGAGTTCTCCACGGCTTTAGTTCAAACTCTGTTTTCAGTTAAGTCTTGTGTGAATCACTAGGAAACATTTTGAAAACAATGGAATTGCTTTTTAATTCAACAGACTGCTGTGCCCAGTAGCCTACTTGATGCCACAGTAAGTGTCAGGATACATTACTTTGATTCATAGACAATGGTCTTTTAATTAACTACATAAGTTTCTATACATAAGAAACTACAAATCAAGGATTTCTCTTAATTTAAGGAAATAAATTGCCAAAGAGCCACTGGCATTCCCACCAGGAGCACTTTGACAGTGGTGGTTATCAAGCTTTGAAGATGATTTTGTGGATGAACTGCATTCATACTAATGCACGTTTCTCATACTCAACTTACACATATCATGTCTGCTATGTATTAATTCTAGATCTTTTTCATAAGCTACTTCAGTATGTTTTAATTTTTCAGTTTATGAAGCTCCTGGTATTAAATCTCCATGTACTAATTCATGCACCAAAAGGGAATGGAAATATTTGTGATGTTGTCTTTCTTCTGTTCCTGCTTTGTTGTACGTTCTGGTTCTCTTACCTTTCTCTCTACTCTTTTTGGGGGAGCAGGACCTTATACAAGTTGTAAATTCTTTAAGGAAAAGGATTCGTATTATTTCTCAGAAAGGCAGAGCTTCATTCCTGATTATAATTATACAGGAATCGTGAGGGAATAAATGCCAGGAGGGCCTCAGAACTGAGCGTAACTCCGTGTTTTCAGGACTGCAGAGTAGTGTTGATGAGTTCAAAATTGCTTGTCAAGATAACATCACTGAAGGAGTTCTGACATAGTCACTGCTTTTAATTCATTAGAGCTCCTTTCCTTCCACCAACTCTGGCATCTGCCACTACTGTCTTATTGTTTGCTTCTGCTCTGTTTTTAAGAAAATGTGTAAATCCCACTGAAATCAGGGGTTCTGTGGATGGGCACTCAGATCCCATCTCAGCGTGCCCGAGCAAGAAACAGTGTCCTAAACTGTTAAAACAGAACAATCTGCAAATCTCATTTAATTTGCAGTGTTAGTGTTTCATCTGTATCTTGGATATCAGTGTGATATCAGAAAACAGTATGCATGTCATTAGCCAGTATCTGAAGTATAGAAGGAAAATAGAGCCTCCAGAGTCCCTTACCCAGACTTTATGCAGAGAAAAAATTAAATTCTTTTTCAAGAAACTCTGTAGAGTCCTTGAACATGTAAACCTATTTCTGTATGGGATCCTTGGTGGCATGAGTGAGTGTGCATGTGTAGTTTTTGTGATATGTGTCATTTCTGTGAAGACATTTGTATGTCAAAAGAAAAGATGGGATGAGGAAAAAGCACATTGCAAGGGGCTGTGATTAAAATCCCATGTGGAGTAGAGTATGGAGGATTTAGGTCCTTATAAAATTTACAGGGTCTGGGTTTTAGGTGTTTTTGTTTTGTTTTATTTTTATTAATAAATTTTAGGGCAACATCACCGTAAAAGGGACAGTTGTGACCCAGACTTCATGAAATTACTTTCTGTATGTTACACTGGGATTATTTTAAAATCACTGCTATTCCTTTAGAGCTCTGAATATTACAGATGGTTTTGTCTGTGGCATCATAAATAACCAAAGATGGAAGGGATATGTGTGTGCAAGGATGTGTAAGTTTGTAAGATGCCCTGTACTGCCTGTTAGTTGGATAATATTGGATAGTTTACAGTTTAAAAAAAAAAAAAAAAAGGAGGGAGGAAGGATGGAGGGGCAAAATGGAAATGCCTGATTATACACTACTGCAGGCAGCATCTGGTACTAACATAGTTGTAAAGGGTAAGGTCTCTCCAGAAATCTCCACTGAAAGCTTTTGAAAAATGTTCATATATGACTGCAGGAAACCTCAGTATCTTCGTTAATACATGTTTCTTCAAATTGATTCAGACTCCCTTGCTCAGGGAAAGCAAACTGGACGAGCTGCTTGTGTCAGTCGATTTTCAAGTGAAAGAGTGCATCTGCTTGATAGATCTACCCATCACTAAGAACTGACAGCGACATGGAAAATGTGGAAGATTTAGTCATGGGCATTTCCCCTGTCGTTGTTGAAGGTAGTTGCTATGATCTGTGATCTCATTGCTCTGGAAATATATGAGATGCAGGAGACAGCTTGAGAGAGATCTTTTGGGGCAGATGCCTTTCCTGTCAGACAGCTGGCAGCGTGTCAGGCAGACATCCAAAGAGATCTATGGATAGCAGTAAAATTTAATCAGCGATAATGCAGTGGTAGATGTGCGTATATATAGCCAGATCAACTGGGGATTGTGGGGTCTACATTGTGTTTCTTGTGGTTTTGTTTTGTGTTTTTTTTTTGTTCAGGGTGTGGGGCAGTGTTGATTTGTTCTTAATAGTCCATCATCTGGTGCTTTCAGTGTACACTTTCAGATGTAAGTGTAACCTATGTAAGCTTTTGAAGATGAAGATAGTGAATTTTGAAAGCTGAAGTTGAAAATAATGGCAGAATTATAGGTAACTGTTCTGTTCTCAGTAGTACAGGAAGGAGTCCTCAGTTGATCATGTTACTTCTCAGAGAAAAAAACTTGAACAAAAAAGAACACCGCTGTCCCCTAGACCCACTGTGTTTACCAGGTATAGTCTGGGAAGACTGTTCAATTTACCACCAGCAATAGCAAAAATAATTCCTTGTGCAATATTCTTATGTTAGACACAAATATGTAGAATGTCAAAATACTGTACTTCCCTCAGAATAGCTTTTATTCTGCAAGCTGGAGGACATCCATGGCTCTGGGATTCATGTTCTTTTAAGGTTATAAGATGCCTAATCCTGAGAGAAATGAATACTGAAATCTGCTCTTTGTCATGCCTTTGGCCAAAATACATAAAACTGTTACAGGTTGATTGTTTAGATGTCAGACTTGGACTCCCCACTTAGAGACTACTTACAGAAATGAGTTCGTTATCTTCATTATTAATACCAACATGCGAATGAAAGAAATAGCAGTTGTCTCTTCTTAGTAGTACCATGTAGACACACAGAACGTTTCTTCCTGCTGTAGACTTAACAGTTCATAATTCTTGCCTTTTTCAAACGCAGTCCTAGTTATAACACTTCTTGTATGTGGACTGCTTGACTGAAAGAAGGCCAGACTTAATCTTTCTTTTTTTTTTTTTTTTTTAATTTAATTTAATGTGCAAGGTAACATACTGCAAATGTTAGTTTCTAAATTGTAACAAAGAATGCATTGTTCTTCAGCTTCCAAACTGCTCACACAAATCTGTCTATTATGTAAAATTTTATTTCAAGAATGGTTGTCATTTTAAAATCTAATCTAACTCAAAAAAATATATATTCACACAGGAAATCTGACTGGGTGGTCATAGCTGTTCATGATGGCCTAGTTATTTAGAGTTATCTTCTTCATTACAATATTTGGACTTCTTCTGGTACAGCTCTAGCAAGAACTTTGCAAATCTTAATGAATGGTGCATGTAGCTATTCCTCTATAATTCCAGTTTCTGCAGCAGAAATGAAGAGTCTCACAAACACATGGAAGACCTTAGGGAACCCAGCAATGGGCAGAAGCCATGTCTTGGCATGCACCCAGAAAGTGTGCCACAGAAAATAGAAGTCTTTCCTCGTTCTGGGAAGAAAATGCTTGGCCCCTTGCAGCATCGTGCCATGATGTGCAGAAGTCATTCTCTGGCCTAGGTGTTTCTGGCTGCATGTGTATTGTTCAGGTACAGTGACATACGTTCATTTTCTCTCCTGTATTCTGAGAATTCCTCAGGGTAACAAAATTAGCAGGAAATAACACAGCATGCTGAAAAATTGTCTGCTTTTTGCAGTCTTTCATCTGGAAAATAAATCAGGTAGAAAGAAAACAGTAAATCAAGAACACTTTGGACTTCTAAAAAATGAAGTTAGTGTTAATTTAGTTAGGAGGGGAGACTACAGAAATGATCTTTCCTTCTCCATTATTTTTTCTAGTTTTTCAACTCCCTTCCCTCTGCTCCTCATGTGGAAAACAGAAATGAAAAGAAATGGAAAAAAATGACCACAGAGACAGAAGTGCTTAGTGTAGGGATCGTGTAACCTGGTTTTCCAATTGTCTGAAACCCTTGTGTATGTGTGTTGATGCAGGTATGCCTATGTGCCTCAGCTTTAGAAGCAGATCATTTTTTTCAATACTCTAGCCATTTCTGTTAATGTTCTCAATTCTTCTGAGTCCTGTGACTGAGAGTTAGAAATGTAATTTGTTTCTGCCCAGGGCTTTGATTCTCCTTCTGCAGTAGACAAGTAAATCCTCTTAAAGTTGATGAAGATTTGTGAATGTCTTGTAGGGGAAAACTTGGGTTCCTGCTTTTGCTGTATGTGTCTGAAGGCTGAAAATTTGACTACGGGGGGATTATTTTAGTTTACTTATAAACAAAAGGTAAATTTCATTATAGTAGTCCAAATTCTTGTTTGCTCAGAAACTTGTTGAACACCCCCTTTCAGGTGCTTCCACATAAAGGTTGCCTGGGTAAAGCCTTCTGTTTCTTTTAAAGGAGAACATGGAGCAAAGGGCAGTGTGCATTTCTCAAGAGGAATTAAAAAGTGTGCAGATTGTATGCTTTACAATGCAGATTCATTTAACCTAAATTATACTTTCAGACTGAAAGGAATGCTGTCCTGGGAAGAAAAAAAAATGTCTTGTTTATACAGAAGATTTATAAAGTATTGGTAAAACTGGTTCTGTCAAAATAGATCAGACAGGAGATAATTTAATACTGTAGATGCTTCTTATAGTTGTATCACCCAAGTAATTTATCTTCCTGGCCTGAGTGTTACTAAATGCGAAACAATAAGCTGAAATCTTTTTTTCCCCTCTCAGAAGTAATAACAGGTGCTCTTAGGACACATAATAAGTGTTCATGCTTTTAAGGCTTCCAAGCCCTGATCTCATCTCAGCAGTGATGTTGATGGCCTTCCCCTGGGTGCCCGTAGTCATGCACTTCTTGGAAGCCCGCTGAGGCCAGTCTCAGATGAATAATATTCACAGTTTAAAGTGGTCTGAAGTCTTCTGAAGAGCAATATGCTAAATTCACTACATTTTACATAAGTACATTAAAAATATTTTTTTTAAAAGTTATGCAGTGCTGCTTTTAATTAAAACCTGGGATATTGCATTTGCTTCATGAACATCTTATGACGCTGTAAAGATGCTGCTGTTCAGCAGTAGCTCCTGCATATGCCTGGAGAGCAGGATAACCTCAGAATAAAATTAGGGGAGGAAGGAATCTTGGATAACCAGCAAGTTTACAAGCATGTTCATCATGGGTTTTGAAAGGAGATGGAGAAGGAAAATTTTGGAGGTAATGAAAGCCAGAAAACTTTCCCAGTTTGTATGAGGTTTTGGTACATTTAGATGGTTATAAATGTGGTACCAATATTCCAATAATTGCTGGGGAGCAGAGGGCCACTTTGAAACACTTCGAACCATCAATCTAACATCTGCATCTTATAAAAAAAGCATGCAAATAATACTTAGGGCAAATCAAAAGAGTACATATGTTGCAGCAATGGTGTAGCAGAAGACAAATGTTTCTTAGGAAAGAAGTTTGGTGCTGTTTTGTTTCAGCTAGTACATACACTATGATATGCAAGTGTTGTAATTAACATGGCATTTCAGAAAGAGTCCAATAAGATTTCAGCATGAGAGAGTGTTCTGTAGTGCTGACAGCAGATTAGGGACAGAACAACACAGGACTAAACCACTGCTGCCTCTTGTTCTAGGCTAGATGGGGACATCCTTCTTTTGGGAATTCACTCTTTAGTCGTTAGTAGCAAAATTACTGTGTATGCTCGGATCAGAATGCATATTTCACTGGGCATGTTGTGATCTTTCTGTAATGTCAGTCAAAATGTTAGTTATTTCTATGTTTATACTCCGCTGGCTTGTGTTTTTGTTGGGTTTTTTTAATTGCTTGTAACTGGGTTAGTGTTGTAAGTGTGTTGTGGTGTGTGCTATCGTAAGTAATTATATTAACTGAACAAGCAATAGTTCTGTCATTACATGGCCTCCACAATCCATGAAGAACATGCAAGCTGCAGTCAAACCTTACCTTGTCAAGTCACAGGCTTTATCCAAATCCTTGTCCAAATCTCTCTGACAGAATTGCAAGTATCATGCAGCTTAGAAAACAGTGGCAGCTTGAAGGTCCACAAGCGAGCTCTCAGTAAACCTGAGGTGTGTTTCTGAGACTGACTGCAAAGCTCTGTGTGTATGAATTGTTTGTGGAGACTGTAGTGTACAAGGAGAGCCGGACCAGCATCATGCTGCTTGAAGAGGAAGGAGGGTTGGCCGAAGGAGTGTCACTAGGTGTCACTAGTGCTGACCTGTTGAACGCAGCTCGAGAGATTGCTTTCCAGTCCATCTTTTCCCTCTCATTTCATTTCGTGATATTTGGATTCAGGGTTTTCACTGTCCGTCTCTGAGGACTTCGCTTAGAGAGTACCTCAATATCATCTTAGGGCTTTCGGAGTTATTCCCAAACACAATCATAGTAAATCACTTTTCTTGCCCTAGCACACTTGGAAGATAGAGTCTCCACGACAGAGTACTCTAAACATGTTGTAATTCTACAAGCTTGTTCACGTCCAGTCCATATTTTGGTTCTACGTATAGGGCTTTGGATCTGGAGCGAGGGAATGCTGTCGGAGCTTGAGCAACATTTGGTCCTAATTCTAAAATAATTCAAACTGTGTTTAAATGCTTACTTGGAATATCTCGCTGCTTGGAGATTTTGTGCTGGCAGTTGCATGAGTTACCTAAATTGTAGAATCATGGAAAAAGGGTATTTTTATTGAAAACTGGTTCATTTTATTGTAAGCTGGCTAAAACCCAGAAGACGTTGGCTAGGAGATGAACTTGTTCAAAATGGAAAGATATTTTCAGTTAGCTTGTTATGGGGATTCATTTTCCGTTTCAAAGATATTTTTTTTAATATATTTCTAAAATTGGTTCTGTCCTTGAACTCCTATTTTTCTGTCTGTATCTTGCTGACCAAAGCCATTCATGAACGGCTTCTGCTAGCATTTCTTTATTGATGATTACCAGACTGACCTCTCTGTTTTCAGTCTGGCAACTTCTGTTCAGGCTGAGATCTTGGTTCGTCTGAGATATTTCCCTGGGCCTAGGGGTTAGTTTAAATTCACTGTGACAAGACTGGGCTGCGCAGTCCTCCACTCCCAAAATAATCTTCACTCCTGTGTGCTTCTCTCCTTCCTTGTTACCTACAAGGACTTCAGAAATGCATTCTGGTCCTCTTTGAAACTTCTACCAAAACATTACAGGAAGGACAGTTTTCCTGACTCATGCTATACATTACTGATAAGTATAAGAGGACTTCAACAACTGTTTTTATACCAAGTACTTGTTTCTGTCTGTGCTGCTTCACATCTGTGTCTTAGCTGTTGTTGATTATGCTGCTGTTTCGCCAAAAGGATGGAAAGGTGTTATTTCCCATAGAGGGCTGAAATGTCCCAAAGGAACCTGCAAGGCTCTTGGGCTCCATGTCCTGTACCCACCTCTGTTAGGACAACTAAACAAGACTTATAAAAAGAAAAAAAAAAAAAATGGGGGGAGGGGGGAGGAAGTACTGTGGTCAAACAGGTGGTGTGTTGTGATCACTGACGTTACAGTGTTCTGAACTTTGTGTTCTCCCATTTG
Source organism: Anas platyrhynchos (assembly GCF_047663525.1). Taxonomy (NCBI): domain Eukaryota; kingdom Metazoa; phylum Chordata; class Aves; order Anseriformes; family Anatidae; genus Anas; species Anas platyrhynchos. The sequence continues at coordinate 56,530,750 of NC_092591.1, forward strand.
TTCCCTGTCTTAACCTGTTGTCTTATTCTTAGATGGTAAGAGATGTGAGGTGGGATATGATATATATGATAATATTGACTATTTATGTGCTCAGTTCATAGCATAATGAGGTTGGAGCGTGTAGGACTTGTTAAAATATAACATCTATATAGATTCATAATGAAGACAGGGGAGTTGAAGTCTCCAGCCGGTTCTCAGAAATGAGTAGGAAGAATGATGGAAAGAACAGGACTTGATAGATGTTACAGAATATTTGGCGAGGTATATGTCAGAGTGAAAACTAGAACGGCATCTAAAATTACATGTGTATAAGAAAGAATTCAACAAAAATTTTGGGTTTGGTAATGGAAATATTCACTATTGAAGTTAAAACAGCTTTTAAATGGCAAATTAGCAAGAACACATATTTTTAGTCTAATGGTAAAGCTGGTGATCCTGATTTCTGATTCTGTCAAAAAGAACAAGCAAAGTCATATGCCAAGTATGTACATCTATAAAGAGAGGTATACAGATATCTGTACACGTAATATCCTATTCTCTTTATATAAGGTTATACCCCGGGCACCCTAACCAGTTGCCAAGTAATAGCACAAGAAATGAATCATTTTCAGTGACTAACTGAAACTGAATGCAGCTCATGTGCTCTTGAAAGCAACAGCAAGAGTTAGCCAGCGGCAAGGAGGAGGCACAACTTGTCCCAGCAAAGTGTTTGTTGTACAAATTGCAGTCGGTCTCCTCCTTTCCAACGCAAACTCGTAGGGCCTTTGACAGTGCTAATGGGAAAACATTTTTTTGAGCATTGTCAGATGGAGCACTTTCCAGCATGCCTGAGTGTTGATTTCCCCGAGGTAAACAAAAGGAACCTAATTTGGGGATCTGACACATTTTAGATGGATGGCAGTGTTTAGGAATTAAGTGGCAGGGGTGAGGGGGTTCCCCTGTGCCCTTCCACTTCTCAAGGCAGCGACAACTTCCCTGGCAATGAAAAATCTCAGGATCTTGTTTCCAAGCAAATGAGATGCTGGTGACTAAAGTAATCTGGAAGCATGTGGAGAGTTTAGAGTGAGGAGTATGTTCATAAAGTTGAAGAAACTATCCTAAATTGTAGAAAACCTGTTTTAGTTAGGCAGGTTTCTGGCACTTAGCTTGAGTTTCCCAACTACTTGAGAATGCTCTTGAAACACACTTGGAAATACAATCATAGCTACCACGAGCTGGTGGCTTTGTGTCTGGAGGAGTCACGTGGAAGGAGAGGGGTGGTGGGTGAGGACAGGGGGAAAGCAGCCCCTCTGTGCAGCCCACCTCTCTCCTAGCACTGCCCCTCAGCTTCTCGCTCCAGGAGCTGCCTCCAGCCCTTCCTGTCCTGAGGTCTCTGCAGCTTTGTCTGCCCTGAAATTGCCTCTTTTAAGGCAAGGCTCAGGGCCACCCGTAAGGAAATAGGGAACAGCTATTTCTCTGATTGCTGTATTGTCTCTGCATTTGGCTTCTGATCACCTGCTCTGGAAAGGCAGCACATATATTTATGATAAACAGAGTCACGGGCTATTCCTTGTACGGCAATATATTCTACTTCCTTGGAAGAAACCATAAAAAAATAATAAAAAAGAATGAAAGGAAAAGAAAGTCAAACACAGCTGCTTCAGTAAGTTAGATAACAGTGCTCAGCTCAGGGAACTGCAGCTCCGAGGTTTTGTGCATGTGGTGGTGTTCATGTCAGAAGTGACAGGTAAAGAGAACATTGAACCTGTACAGTGAAGGGTGCTGGTGAAATGCTTGCGGGGTTCCCTCTCTGTTCAGCTCATGGTATGTACTTCAGATGCTGTTTTGTGCCAGGCTGGGGGAGTTTTTTGTTTTCTTTAATCTCCTGAACTTCAAGTCTCCTGTTCCTGGCTCAGAACACCCTGTTCACATTCGCCTCTTACAGCCTAGCAAGCCAGCAGCCAGCTCTGCTATTTTTCATCTATAAAACAGAACAAACAAATTGATCTGCAGAAATATTTCTCATTTCTAGTTGCAAAGCCACAGAGTTTTTCCCACCATGGCAAGAAACTCAGTGGGTTCAGCACATCATTAGGGGTTTGTTAAAGACAACTTCAGGTTGAAAAGCTGGATGCAGTATTACATGGAGAAGTGCCTCCACTGTTGCTGCACAGGGAATTTTCTAGAATGTGATTTTATTTGAGCTGCTGCCTATAACTCAGTGATGGCAACCAATGAGTTGATGGTTGAATTGAAGACTTAGCCTTCGGGCTGCTTTCCTCTGGAGGAGGGTAGAGCATTCCTCACGGCTCACTGGAGCTGATGCCAAAGCAGGATTTCTTCCTAGTGAGGTCAAAATAATAAAAAGTTTTACGGAATACAAAGTTCTAATATTTTTTTTCAGGCTGATTGCGCCTAAGCTGGTTTTGTGGCTACTGTTTGCTCTGGTGTTTACTCATTCTTGCAGTATCTCCTGACTACCAATATATTTTTGCTTTTTCCCGGCCTTCAGGAGAAGTCTCAGTCAGCTGCGTCATCATGGGTAGCTTTCAGTAGGCACCTTGTTCTCTGCCCTCAGGGAGCTTTGGAGCAGCTGTAGAGTAAGAAACAGATTGAGCTCTTAGTAAAAATAAAAAATGAAAGGCAGTCCTAAGTAAAAATACATAAATTAATTAAAATGTTTTTAAAAGGGCAAACCACAGACAACTGGCATTGTATTTGTTGGTTTCTAAAGACAAACCCCGGCGTACTGCTCTATCAGCTGGAGCCAGACTGATGGCAGTCACTATCGTCTGCTGGTGTCATGTCTGTGTTAATCACTACGTCACCCGAAGCTGCAGCCCTAATTCCCAGTAATTAGGCTTAACCTGAGCAAACATGAAATACCTCCAAGTAGGAGGTTCGCAAGTAGGTCAAGAGGAGACTTTATGGTCTTGATACAGAGGTAAAGTTTATCTTAAATTTTTGTCCAGGTGGTATTAATGCAGTGAACTCGGCGGTTGCTGTGGCATGGTGTTGTTCTTGCAGAAGTGCATACCTTGCAGAACTGGATCTTGAGTCAAAGCCAAGGCTTGCATATGCACACGTGTATGGTTTCTGTGGAGTGCAAGGCAAGTTAAAAATTTTCCAATGTACTTTTGTAAATTATGAGGTGACTTTCTGCCTTCAGATTGATCAGGACACATATTAATAATGTTTCAGTACAAATGAGTGGCGTATTGGGTCCTTAACAGCTGAGTCATGTGAAATGAAATGTTGGGGACACCTGCCTTGTGATCACCGAAACATGTTAAGGTTTAGATGGCAACGTTGGAAAGGCCTTGATCTTCATAGTAGGTTTTGTTTCTAATTTATTGAATTATTTGATTTTCTACTGAAGAGGTTCTATTAATGTGCCCTTTCCCTAGGCTCACACAATGTGACATACATGTCATCTCACCGACGGGGCTGTTTGGACACGGGTTCAGAGCAGCTAAGGAACAGCTGGAGGGGGCAAGTGGAAGCATGTGATTTTCTCATGTTTATCTTGGCATTTTGAAGCAGTCTGAACTTTTCCAGACTTGAGTATTCATTAATACCAAGGAGAGGAAATAAGTCATTCATGTTCAAGTGAAATAGAGAATTAACACAGAAATATTTTTGGCTGACTGTAAATCTAGCATAGCTGGGAGACTCATAGGGGTTGAACAAGACCATTAACAGAAAGTAGGTAACACTTTTAGTGTAGGGATAACACAGGTTTTAATATAAGGGAAATTTCTGCACATCATACTATCTTTGAAAGCGGAACGTAACTGGAATAAAACAAATAAGCAGACACTTCACTTCTAAATTCTTGGCCTTTGAGTCTGTTACTAGGACCTAATTAGAAAAGGTTTCAAGAGCAAGTTTGCAGATGAGACCTGCAAATGTTTCCACCTCCCTCCACCACTGGAAAAGCTGTTCTCTGTCTCTCATTCGTGATCAATCTGCAGGAATGTGTTCAGAAGGCTTACAGCCTTGAGTATCCTATGGAAAAAATTTCTTCCATCAACACATCAGCAGAGAAGTGGTTTCAACCACATGGAGCCCTGACAGCCATTACCAAATGGCCACCTCTCCCTCTGCTCCCCTTTTGCTGGTGGGGAAGGCTGGAGAGCACAAGCTAAGTCTGCTCTATCACAGCCGGGCCTGGCCATCTCAGGGAGGCAGCAGGGGGATTTTCTGATCTCTGAATTTCTGAGTGGGAAGCCTGTAATTACTGGTCTGAGGTACCCCAACCCATGTGTGACCACCTTGCCTGCCTGGTGCAGATCTGGACTCGTGTGTAGAACAAAAAGGACAAGCACCTCTTAGCTTTGCGTCTCAGCCCTTTCTCAAGTTCCTAACAGCTGCCAGGTTTAGTGATGCCAGAGCTTGTCTTTAAGACTATTCAGCTCTTAGCCAGCGGGAAAGCTCCTGCATGAAATGTTAACACTCCCAAGTGTGCTGGCATCTGCACAATAGCTGCTGGCTGTGCTCCACCACATCCACACCTGGGGAGGGGCAGCAGAGGGTCCTTCAGGGGACATAGGTTCCCTTTTTGCTAAGGTGGAGGAATTTGGCAGCCTGGCTGCTGCCAATCACGCTATGGGGATTTCAGGTGCTTTGGACTGTTCACTGGAGTAACATTGTGGAGTTAAAAACTTTTCCTGAAGGAGAGCCTTGTCCCACGTGTGGCCGCAGTCCTCCGGACCTGCTGCTGGGGCTAGCATGGGGCTTGGCGTGGGTCTGGCAGCCGGCGTGTCATTGTGGCAGTGCCTGGGGCAGATGGTTGCCCACTGACCCACACAAACACAGCTGAGGACTCAGGATGCGATTCGTGGTTGGGAGAGGAACACAAATCTGATGGAGCTCCTCTTGGCCTCATCAGAGCTTTCATCCTCTTTGTGCTGAGCAAACCCTGGGGGGATTTCCCAGCTGACAGGACTGCGCTTACACCATTCACTGCTGCTGTGTCAAATAGCCTTGGTCTAGCCGGTTGCTCCATGCAACTTGTAGCAACTTCTTGCAACTTCTTTTTTCTTAAAGTACTCTTAAAGTACTTAATTATTAGTACTTTGTTTTTTTGTTTGTTCTGTTTTTGTTTACACATTGATTCTAGTTTTATCAATAAATACAGTCAGGGGTCTTTGTTCAAGCAAAAACTTGCTGATAGTTGTAAAGGATGCCTCTAAAAAGGACAGTAAAGAAAGAGCAAGGAGCAGTTTCTGGATGTTTACTACTGTTGTCTCATCTTTTGAACTCCCTGTTACTGTAACAGATTGGCTGAGTCCTGGAGATTTCAAGTTTGCAAGACAATTTAGAAATCATATGTAGTCCATGTTATTAAAACATGCCTAAACAGTATCTCCCAATTTTGTGTCTGAAAGGCTTGCAATTTCAACAGTCCAAAAATATTTAATTTACTGCAATTTAAAAGCAGCTTCAAGTTACTAATAACTACATCCATATGTTTTTGCATGCTAGGATGGTGAATATATGAGCTAGCAATAATATTTTAGTTGCTGAATATGTACATCCCAAAAAGTTCATCTGGATATTTTTTTTTTATGAACAACCATTTCTATTGTTTCTCGTTCTATGATTCAAATTACAAATGTTTCAAACATGTGAGCTGGGCCTCCTAAATAATAAGATTTTATCTTGAAAATAAATGTGTGTAAATGTTTTAAATGTCAAAATAAATTGGCTTTCACCTCTAATTTATCATTTCTGCCACAAAGAGGGTGGTACCCAGATGCAGCTTGCTGCGTGGCAGGGTAGACTAGGACTAGTATTACAAGGAGTGAAGCATATTTAGCCCTAGATACAGAATGAATTGTGCTTATTTTTTATAATACCGGTTTCTTCAAGGTTTATGTCTAATACAGAGATGTCTTGTGTTCTAAAGAGAGATAGGATATCAGGGTGCTTAAATCCTCTTCCAGACAGGATAAATTATATTATGGAGTTTTATTAGCCTATTAGACTGAAATAAAATCACAAATAAATAAAAAGGGTACAATAAGCTTGATAAAAACCAACCCTTTGAGTAATTTCCCAAGTTATCTTCGGTACATTGTGTCTTTATTGTGGCAGAAAGAAGTCAGTTCTTTTCTTATCATTTCAGGAAATGCCAATAAATTGGTTGCTCAGCCCATAGCACTAAATATCATAATGCATGTATCAAAGTTCACTTAAATATATAATACTTAATTAAATCAATATACAATAAAGTTCTGGATTGCTCATCTGCTAAGTTCAATAGACAGTACACGGAAACATCATCTATTTTTCATGTTCAGGTTTCTGTCAGGCTGATTCATTCAAAACAGAAAACTGTGATCTAGTATCTAGCGTTTTCTCATTGGCTCGTGCAAAGCTCCTGGAGGCTCCATTAATGAAAAAAAAAAAGAGGTGCAAGATCTTTGTGAAGCTTTCCAGAAGGCATCTATTGGTTTTAAATACCCCAAGACATTGAACTTTTTAATCTCTATAGGACAGCCTGGTGCAGAGACTGTGCTATTTCTGACATTTAAGTCCGTCCCACTCCGTGACACTGTAGTCATAGGTTTGTTCAACTAGCTTGGGTTTCTCCATGTGGTAATAATTTGTTGTACTGATTTTTCTAATTCTTCCAAAGAGTTCAAGAAAGAATCCTTTTTCTCCAGAAGAAAGTCAAAATTAGCAAATTGATGTTCACTTCCTTGCCACTTTTCCAGTAATTGCTCAGAGCCCAAATGATCGTCCACTTGTCGTTTGACGCCAAGTCCATTTGAATCCTACTGGCAGTTTGCATAGACTCTGTAGGACAAAGACAAATGTTTGGCATATGTAATTATGCTTTTAAAAACACATTATAAACTTAAATGAAATTGGAAATCATCAATCTTTTTTTCCTTCAGAGGGAGGAAACAGACACTGAAAATGGAAATATAAACTTGCTGGACTTTCCAATCTCGAAAAAAAATAAAAAATACAGTTTTTTGTTCCCAATTTATGTAGCACCTTTATTTCTCTACGTACGCAGTTTCAGACAAACTTCAAATTACTGGGTCTTGAAAGGGCCCCCCAGACAAGCAATTCCTGCTCATACTATGATCTGACAACATCAACAGCTAAGTTGGCCAATTAAATGTTTACCAGATGTTCATTGCATTGACACTTGCCAAAATATATCCTGTAATTGAGACTTTTTACTCAGCTTACAGTTTTCCTGCAGTTTCCAGATTGTTTCCAACACTCCACAGTCAAAAGAGGGAATGCCGCATAAAAGCCAAGCAGGACCATTATATAAGCTCAAAAGAAGATCTTGGTGCAGGTTTCTTAACAGGAACACTGATACAAATGACATAAATACATTTTAGGTATTATTGGGAGAAAAAAAAAAAAAAAAAAAAGAAAGAGAAAAAGAAAGAAAGAAAGAAAGAAAAAAACTTTGATTTACCTCTGTTGCACTTGTGATCTATTTTTATATGATTGCTGCCCCAGTTTTAGAACAGTTAAAGGTTTGAGGGGTTTGGAAAGTGAAACAAATTCATTGTCTGGAAAAAACTTTGATTTCCACTGTGTGCTGGACAGAGATTGTGTGTTTTCTCTGTGGCTTATTTTCTCTGTGGCTAATTCTCTCTATAATATTTTTCCCTTCTTTTTAACCCCAAAAAAAAAAAAAAAAAAAAAGACACAAGCGCCAAGCGCACACAATAATGTGCGTGGAATGAAAGGTAAAAGAAAGCTAATGAAGCGGAGAAACCTGGGTTTTTAGGCAGAATCTGAAGGAAACTGGTTTTCTTGAACAGAGACACAAAAGTATGGCAGAAATAAAAGAGAAAGGAAGGAAAACTCTGGGGAAACCTAGGCAAACTAGAGCACAAGCAAGCCCTGCTTTATATTAAAAAATAATGTAACCAGTCAAGTGTGAATTTAGGAGCTGAGATTGGTGTGCTTAATCACACCTGTGACAGGGAACAAACCTGCAGAGCAGTGCAGATTTGATTACTGTCCTTTGACAGTGCAGAGCACTTTGAACCATCTCTGGAAAAGATGGTTTCCCCCTAAGATAGCGTATAGATTGTTCTGGTTTTTGTTTGTTTGTTTGTTTTAATATCCTTAGTTAATTGATATTCGTATAGCTCTAAATATAAAATCTTAGTACTAAGAAATTTCCATGCATTTGTTTTGGAAGGTCATCTAATGCACAAGGCCTTTTTCAGGAGTACAGCGTGTTTGGTTCTCTATCATTTTGCAAGGAGAGGAGGAAAAGAAAATTCCTAGTTTTACAACTGTAGGGAGACCAGAATCCATTCTCAACCTTCTTCACAACATGAGATCAGAAATTACTCAAGCACAGATTAGTTGAAAATGAATAAATTAAAGTTAAACTGCTCCACATAGACTAATAAATAAAATAAATGGCCATAATCCCGGGTGAAATACTCAAGTACTTCAAAGAGTGCATCTACTTGGCATTTGCTGCTGTGCTGCAGCTCCAAAGGAGATTCATTACGTTGGAAATAATGCCCTGTATCTTTTTAACTTTTATTCTCATGATCTGAAAACAAATGGATTGAATACATTAATTATGTTCAAAATGCAGAATTTCTTTTTCATGAGAGGTGTTGGTGCTGTCTGTAGGCAGGAAGAAAAGCTGAAATATCACAGTTTTTTGCAACATAAAGTCTGAATATTTTGATTTTGCAAAAGCCCAAATGAGCTTTGTAGTGTTTTATCAGAGCTGTAATTGAGCCATGCTTTTTATGTTCACCTCTACATTGACATTTAAGACTTTGTAAGCAAACTACGTTTCTCATTGATCTTGTATGTAATCAAAGTTATAGAAAATTTCCTTCATGAAGAGTATATTTTCATTAAAATTAGTTGGCAAGAGAAAATCCCTGCAGAAACTGCAACTTGAGTAAATTAAGTAAACAACGGGGAAATGACTATTTCTCTCACCATCTGCACAGACTATAAATAACATGAATAACTATATTACACATAGGCTGTGTGTTAATGTTCACAGGATTGTTTTTGCTTAAGTAAATAAGTGATTTTGATGTTGTTGTGTTTACTGTTACTAGTATACAAATTATCTGTAAATCCCAATATAGTCTTAGGTACTCTGCATTAATTGTTCCAAGATAAAAGGAAAAGCCCACAAGCTTTTTCCTGAAGTAGGAGGCTAATTTTTTGGTTTATTGCCATGTAAACGAGGTGATGTTTTCACATATCCAGATGTTTTTCTACCAGATTTCAGTTTTTAGGATGCCTTTCCATCTTTATTCAACTAGCTGCTTACCTAGTAGCTACTTCAGCTTGCGTTAAAGGCTCGTAATTTGGGCGTTTTGTCGGAGATTTTAGTAAGACTGCATGAACATAGCTGAACGTTCACCTGCTGTGCTGATACCTCCTCCGTCTGGAATGTTTTAGGTCACTTTGCAAGTAAACTCAAAAATATATATATTTTTGGAAATAAGAAAAACATTTCTCTGTTTCAAGAAAGCTAAAAGTCTGAAACATGGTTTGAAGCTACTCGATCCATTGCCATGCAGTTGTTAATAGCATCACCTGCACAACCTCAAGTTGTGAGGCTGGGAGGTTAACTTCCTTCTCAGTTCTACCCAGGGTCTTTCCTTGTCTTTCCAGCCTTTCCAGGTCTTTCCTGCCTTCAGTATTGCAGGATAACTAAGTTTGGAAGTATCTGTTTGAATCAACTGAAAAACAAAAATATAATACAGCCTCAAGAGGTTCTCAGAAGGAATTGTAGATATGTGTAATGCAGGTGGTGCTGAAAAGCAGACAAAATGAGCTAAGCCGTGCTCCCATGCAGCTCAGTGGAAAACCTTTTGAAATAGGTGGGAATTAAACCTGCAAGCAACAGAGCTTAATATAATCAGTATCTGCTTTCAGGATTTGCCAGTGAGCTGTGGAAAAGATGTATAGAGGGTATAGTCTTACAGAACTGTACTAATAGTTGTCAAGTAAATGTATTTTTTTTCTATTTTAATAGAAACCAGACTAAGAATTGATATTTTATTAATCAAATATATTTCTGTAGGAAGCCAGTTAATTTGCAAGAGCGAATCATCTGCAGGGCCTAAATTAAACTATTCGATCACATAAACTCTGAATATATATATATATGAGATTTATTAGATTTTATAAATAAATCTGAAGGAATACACGCCCTGAGCTGTGGGGCTGATCAACAAGATCGCTTGTTTCTTAAATGTTCCATCTAAGTAAATATTGGCTATTCCTATTCTAGGCTGTTCTCACCTCCGACTTGTTTAGCTGAGCAATATGCCATGTTCTAAGTCCTGTTTAGTTAGCTGAATTCAAAGGGATGTGTGGCAGGAACATGTAGGTGCCTCTCAGCCAGAGACACGCATTAACACTGTCAGGTATTCTCCAAGCAAATTCATTTTTTAGTGTAAACATACTACCAAGTGCTCATAGGTCTATGCATCATCTTAAATCCATGGCAAAAATAAATAAATAAATAAATAAAATAGAAAATAAAATGAATAAAGTGACTCAATATGAATGCACTGTAGCACTACCGACAGGATGAAACTCAGCCCTTCAAACATCAGGATTAAACTGAATACACTATTTCCCCCCCCTAAATCAGATCATACCTCAAGGAGGTAGGTGAACTTGCTGAACTTTTTTGTGCGGCAGTCTCCATGAAATTCTGACTTCTCTTCACAGATGTAAAACCGTTTTGCCTTCCTAACACTGCACAGTACATTGCCCTGACCTTGCAGTGGCAGCATGCAGTGAAGCTACTCTGAAGCCACTGTTCTGCTAAATTACTTTTTGCCTGTTAAAGTTGCTTTATGAGTCAAATCAATTGAAATCTCTTATGCTAGGGAGATCTTTATAGTGTCATAAGAATTGAAATTTTTCCTTCCTCTCTCACATCTTTGATTATTTCTCCTTCTTTCTCTTTTATAGATTCCATCTGTAGCTTCAGCGTGCTCTCTTTTAAATTACGGCACTGCTCTCCTTTGTGAAGTTAGATCAGGCCTGTAACTGAAATTTAATTCCTTCTTCTAAAAGAAGAAATACCTGACCTTATCAAAGAAAGAAAAGCCAAAAAAAAAATACTAGTGAAAAATTTTCCCATCTTTTCCTGCTTCTTTGGAGCTGCATTGTATTCAGTAACTGACAATTCTTATTTCTCTTAAGTAACTGCCTGATTGCATCACACTGCATCCTCAGAGAAGAAAATAAGGATCTTGGTAAACGCCTACCTTTGAAGCTGTTTCAAGTATGTGATTCTGGCTATTTTAGCTATGTGTGTTCTTTATACGATCCCTCAGGCAACATGATGATCAAAGACAAGCCAGAATATCCCAAGAATTATTTTTTATTATTTTTAATACTGAAAAATGGGAGAATTAAAAGCATAACAGAACAAAATCAATAAACCTTGATTATTCCAGACACATTCTCTTGGATCAGATCTGTCTGTGATATGTTAACAAAGCTATTCCCCCGGTGATCTGCAAGTCCTTTGTCATGTACAGATCTGTTGTGAAGGTTGGTGAGGAAAAATTTATTTTCGTCTCGTAATTAGCATTTTGCAATAAGAACAACCTTTGCAGGGGGAGTACAAATGCAATAAGAAACTCTCACTCGTTCCTGTATGAGCAAAGCCAGTATTTGTCAGCCACTTAGAAATCTCCGTTGGGGGACGCAATCTTTGAGTTAATGCCCTGTACCTCTCCCTGCTTCCCAAGTGCTACCTCAAGTTTTGTCTCCTGCAATACACTCTAAATGTTTTAATATTTCACCAGAGAACCTGCTCGCGTTTTTCCATACAATGGAACTTCATTCCCTAAAAGTCTCTGCAAGAAAAAAAATTAAATGTTGAGTCGCATTTCCCCGGCCATATCTTCCAGCCTCATCTCACCACCACGTGTGGGAAGGTGGCTTGGTGAGGCTGTCCGACGGCCGGAGATGCAAAGGCCTGGACACTGTTGTGTCTTTTACTCTTTGTGGATTTTTTTGGCTGGGGGCTGCAGGCTGTAGTGGACAGGATGTTCGCTGCAGAGCATCCAGGGCAGGAGGATGCGGCTTCCTCGGGCTGGAGATTTCTCCGCTCGTGCAGAAGGGAAGCATTTTTCCTGTCTGACTGGACTCTAACTTTGCTCTGGTTAACTATTCATTGGCACGGTTTCGTAACAGACCGGTCTTGGAAACAGCTCAAGGGGGAGTTAATGTATATTCAGCATATTTGCACTCACCTTTGCTGTTGGGAAAATGACAGTATTTACCTTTAAGGTTTTTAATATCTTTAGCATTTTCTTTTTTTTCATAACATATTTCCTGAGCGTAACTTCCTAAACTAAAACTGTGTTTACATTAATCCAAGCAGGCATGTTTTGTACAGCTGTATTTCCAACTGTGAAGTTGGAATAAATTTATATATACTTAATCTTCTAAAAATAGCTTTAAACTTAACCGCAATTTGAGAAATCATTAGACTTGCTCTTTTTAAAATATGTGGGCAGGAAGCTCAATTTTCTAAACTTTGATGATGAGTGTACTTACAAGTTCTTAAAAAGCCATTTTTTAATTAAAGAAAAAAATACACTCAGCTGTATAAAGCAATATAGAGGTAAAGCATCAAATATTTTCACCTATTAATTTCCCAGTTCGCATAAAGAAAGTGCCAGGTTATTGCATACAGTTCATATGAAATACTTGCAAATACAGATCTCCAAGAGAAACCACCAGAGTTAGCATGAAAACACGCATCAAAAATAAGCAACATATTTGGCTCAGTGTTTTCCAGGAGTTAAGAGTTTTTTCTTCACTTTGAGTAGTTTATAGTACTTATAAAAGAATTATGTTTTATGAGACAATTTTTGGACTTGAAATACAGTTTTTGGTTGAAAAGACAATCTGAAAAATGTTTAAATATGTACATAATGCATCAAGAAGGTTTATGAATGTAATAACAATACTTTGCTACTGCCACCACTACCCCCTCTAGTGTGGATGTGGATGCCTGTAGGTACTATAGATGATAGAATAGTCTTGCATTTTCAAAAGCTGGAACTCTAAACCAATTTAAAGTTTCATTTCAGAGCTCTGCATCCCTTGTCTGCAGAACAGGCATCCTGTTTAAAAGCCTACCTGACGCTGTGAAGGTAGGGTTTCGGGTCAGTGTTGACCAGAATGTAATTTTCCCACTTATGGAAGGATATGTGCTACATGTATATAGAAAAAGAGGAATTAAAAATAAATAAATAAATAAATAAAGCACTGTGTATAAGTCAAGATTCCAACAGCCAGTTTTAGCTTATACCCTTCCAAAAATCAAGTAAAAGAGAACAGCAAAGAAAACTGAAGCACAACAGGAATAATAAAAGCCTGCTTTTCAAAGACGTCACAACCACAGTAGGAGATTACTGACAATAGTGGTTTATTTTTTTTTCTTTCTCTTGGATGCTTTAGACTTTTTGTGTGGCAAACAAAAAGGAAAATATTTCTGGAGTATCGTTTATTTGTCTGGACATCTAATTTAATAAAAAAGCAGAACTAAAATACAGCTAAGTTGTACAGAGATCATAAATGTAAGCAGAGATCTATTATAGCAATAAGTTATGTAAACTAAATTATGAAATGTTTTATTATAACCACTGGGTTCAGGATTGCTTTGCAACAGAGACCCTCCAAACATGTTGAGATTTTGTATAAATAACATACCTCACATCTGAAAAGACACAAGGCTATTTATTGTTCTGTCACCATATCAATCCCCTATTCTAGAAACAAATAAATCCCTATTTCAATTTAAAATCAAAATAAATAAATTCTCCCTGATTCTGGCACAGTAAATTCTAGCAGGTTTAAATCTGTCTGCCGCTCCTGAATGATGGCCAGAGAGCCTGTACGCTGCCTGCTGATCAAGAGCAGTGGGCTGAGGTGGCAGACAGCTCGCCTGTGCCTGGGTCTGGGGCAGGGACTCTTCCTACGCTAATACAGGGGCTTTGGTAATTCTGGCTGAAAAGGTCAGGCTACTGTGACACTTGTTTTATGTCACAAGTCCATAGCTGTAGAGGTGTAAAGCAGGTAGCTGTCTAAGGATATTTTGGGGGGAAGAAAAAAAAAAAAAGATAAATACCATTATGAGTAATGATAAATCTAATAATATGACATGTAAATCTTTTTTGTACTCTTCCAGATGGTTCTTTCAGACCCATCCTGTGATCTTACGTGTTTATGTGCACTATGGATGTATACATAGGATGGATCTGTGCTCAGTTAGTACAGACCTGTGCAAGTATTCTTCATGGCTTCAATACTTTTTCATCTAGTATTAGATCCTAACAGTATTAGGACCACATGTATAATCAGCTGTGTGTTGAAAAATTTCGGTGAATCAGAAACTTAGAAAAGTAGGTTTTGCATTTGTTCAGATTGATTTACACTTCAAACAACCAAATTAAGTATAAGCCAGGGAAGGGCTTAGCTTACAGAAGTTGAAGCCAAGAAATAAAAGCTTTCTTTCTTGAAAATTAATGACACTGAACCATATGAACATTACCCACTGTGTTATTCTGTTCATCTGTTTTGTGCTCATTAAGGAACCAATGCTTGTGAGACAAGCGAAGTGATAGCTGTATCGCTTAGAAGCAAAGAACTTCAGGTTTAGCCTTGCGCTATGGCATGTGCTTTAGGAGTGCTCTGAGTAAAGCAAAGCATCTTCCAGCTCCAGGGAAGTTAACTTGCCTGTCAGATGCAGCAAATGCTATACAACCGTGGGGTTGGAAAGAGGCGTGCTACTTTTCTGTGTGTGTGTGTGTTTGTGTGTTCGTGTTGTTTTTTGGTTTTTGGTTTTTGTTTTGTTTTGTTTTTTAATATGGAAAAACAGAGCACACCAGGCATGGAAAGCTCTCATCATGCTGTGCAGCATGACTTTTGGGGTTGCTATTGCCCTCTTGTAGCCTTGCAGCCTGCTCTTTAAATATGAATGAGCTAGGTTAGAATATTGCACTTGAGTTCATAAGTAAAGGTAATGCCATATAAAAGTTGTACCGAACAAAACCTACATCAAAATCTCTGCTCTAGATGTAGTCAGTGGAGGAAAGCAGGCATTCCTATGGAGCAGTTCATCCCAGCGGGGTATATGAAAGAGATCAGAAGTAGAAATCCTGGAATACCACCCCAGGCACAAAATATTACTTCATCTATGCGTACCTTGTTATCCATATTCAGGTGAAATGGGCTTAACTCATGTGTTTTAGTAGTTACTTTAATGATGATTTATGATCAGCTCAAGCAAACTGCATAGCAGATGTGGTTTTTTCTCTCTCTTTTTTTTTTTCTTCTATAATGATTGCATCTTATTTTTATAACTGTTATATACTACTTGCTCTAGGCTTCTGAAACAGTTTTTCCATACATTTTACTGGGATCTGATAAAGCACTAAAAAAATTTACATCAGGAACCATTAAGGGCATGTTCTGGTAAGACCATTTAAATGAAGGAAAAGACGCGTGCTTTGTGGAAGGGCTGCCTGAAGAGGCACAGTACTTCATTGTGTTTTGTTCATGATTAGGAGATACAATGCGGGGTTAGTTCAGAGCTCCTGGGGACCCGTTCAAGTTCCTTACACCACACCCCTCTGCTATCTTGAGTTTGTCCAGCATTCATCTCAGTGTGAAGGTTTAATCACCTGTCCCACAGGGAAGCTACCATATGCTTGTATCTCTGTAGTGGTTCACACAGTTCTGAAAGCTGGAAAATTCATTTTCCACCTAACTGTATGCTTTAGCAGTCTTGTGTGATAATGAAAATAAAGGTATTCTGTGCTGCAAAGGGACATGTGAAGTCAGGCTTCAGAAGGTGGCTCAGGCTGAGGGGCTTTGCTGGCTGAGCAGCGACTGAGCTTTACCTTTATTTTTCCATACAGAGATTGATCTGGGCAGTGTCCCATCAGACAGAAAAGCAGTTCTCAAAAAGAGAACTTAATATATTTATAATAATATATTATTATTAATACATTTATACAAGGAGCTAGGAGAATTGTAGCAATGGCAGCACAGGTGAAATACCCAAACCTGTGCCTCTGGGCATTTCTTCGGTAGCTTCGGTCTTGCTATTGATAGTGAGCATCATCTAGCCAAACGATCCTAAATATTCTGGTACATCATTTACTGCAAAGGTATTTTCTTTGCAATGTTACTTTGGTAACAACTTCATAGACATATACTTTACACCAGAGGGTATTTGAGAGACTTAAGGTTGTGGGACAATATGGAAGAAAACCGAATGCCAGGAAAAATTAACTCTTCTAGAAATCCTATACATTATAGTGCTGTATTCCAGTGCTTAAACCTGCATTTTCACTTAGTGTGCTGGAGCTAACTAGCCAGGCAGCTGAATAGGTGGTTTGTCTTTGGCTTGTGTGCAACCCAAGCATCCACGCCGGGCTGCTAGTTAACGCCAAGGCAAACATTTCTTGCCTCTGACTGCGCCAAGCACTATTTGCACCCACCAGCGCACTGGGACTGCGGTGCACAATCTGCCACTGTAGCAATGACCTCTGAGAGCCTGGGTTGAAGCAGGTTCTGATGAAGTAAGCAATAATGAAATGCAGTTTTACTGAAGTGTTACTTGTGTGCTGGGTTGTGCCTGAAAACGCGCACAGTGTCAGTATCAACAGTGTTTGCCCTGTGGGCTCTTGCTACACTTACAAACACCCTCAGAAGGGTTTAATTAACATAAAGACTGTCCAATATATATATATATATATATATATATACATAAAGCCTACACAAGTTTCTTATTTTGGATAATGCAGGGAGGGAAATACGCATGTCTTTTGTGCCCCCCATGAGAGCGCTCTGCCTGGGGACCAGTGGCGAGGGCACTGCAGACTGCTGGCTGCAGTGGGCTACAAAAATACGAATGCAGCCATCACAATTCAACGCAGACAGAGCGTGGGAGGAATTACTCTTTTTAAAGTGTACAACTTTGCAAATGTCTGTATAGATTCAAATCATTTTGGCAAAGAAGCAGTGCTATTCTTCAGAAATGACTAACTTCAAAATTGCATGCTGGAGTTTGCCATGCTATTAACTTTTAATTCTCTCATTTAGATGATTTGCCCAGGCAATTTTCTTGTTGCCTGAAAAAAAGCTTTCATAAACCTAATCAGAGAGGCAGTATGATGCAAACATGAAATATCAGTA
This sequence comes from Anas platyrhynchos, assembly GCF_047663525.1. Taxonomy (NCBI): domain Eukaryota; kingdom Metazoa; phylum Chordata; class Aves; order Anseriformes; family Anatidae; genus Anas; species Anas platyrhynchos. The sequence continues at coordinate 56,547,943 of NC_092591.1, forward strand.
TTTTTCTGACTCTTTTTTTTTCCAATTTAAAAGGGATACATGCTTTTGTGTAAGCCACTTAGCTGCGTGGCACATAAAAGGTAAGTTAAAGCCTAAATTACACTTAAATAATCACTTCAAACTTTTCAGAAATACTAGGCATTTATGTGTACGTAGCCTGCTGCCTAATAACCTTGTTCTGTTCTCAGGGATGTCCCAAAGGAACCTAATCCATATGTCTTTCTTTTTTTGTCATGTCATCACTAGCTATCAGATCCCACAAGCTAAATTATATATCGGCACCTCTTTTTCTCCTTGTTATGAAAGAAATTTCCAAGAAACCTTTTAAGGAAAGTCTGTGTAGAGAAGATGGGTTTGGTGATGGAGGAAGCAGCACCACTGGCACATTAATAAGGTGAAATCATGTCTTGATGCTAAGGAGGTGGCACAACCTGCTACCAAGTTCCCTGGGGCTAACCAGCATCAGTGCTGCTGCAGAGCAGTATCACATTGTGGGGCCAGGCTGCTGCATGGACACAGGGTGAGGAGGTGTCCAGCTGGAAGGGAGAGCCTGAAAAGCTGCAAAAATCCTCCTGCCTGGGCAGCTAGAGAGAGGGTGAGGATCCAGCTTGAGCATTAACAGGTTTCCATTCATTTGGGGGCATTGCTGATACCTAAACTTATGCAGAGTTGCTGGGTATGTGTTGTTCTGTGGAGCAGCCCACAACCTGGCTGTTCCCAAACCCCCAGAACAGGCACGCGTGGGAGAAAGCTGCACAGCCTACAAAAAGATTATGGCCTTCTAAATTTTCCAACCCATAATAACTAGTTTCATCTTGTCAGTGCTATCTTGATAATGAATAACCTCTACTGTTCTTGCCTCCCACTGCATTAAATGCAGTCCCGTTCATAAGACAGCCTACTGCAAAATTTCTACTTATGCTTTCCACCAGCCAAAAATCCTTGCAGCCACTATTGCTAAGGATCGATGACCTTTGGATAGAAGTCAGGTTAGCCTAACGGGTTGTACTAAAGCAAGTTTTTGTTTTTTCAGAAGAAAAAAAAAAGTTTTTATTAAATAGACAAATTTAAAAGACATGCCAAATGTTACCTCCTGTCATAAATTGCACATGTGCACATTCAGCAGTTTTTCCATGTCTGTATTGGAATGTCTTCACCCAAACCAAATTGTTTCCACATAAACCTAGGTCATTTCTATATTCATTCAGCCAGGGAAGCTTAGGTGATGAATTTTACAATATATGGGTGAAAGGCAATACCTAAAATATCTGGACCAAATTATTTTATTTAAGGCCTGCTTGTGAATCTGGAATCATTTGGATATCCTAAACAATCCTTATCTTTTAGTAAATACTATAACTTATTTATAAGTAGATGAAATTTACTTCAGCTCTTCCTATTCTTTTACTTGAAACAGCAGTGGTCATAAATAAATATGGTTAACATTCCAAGGGTTTGATCCCCCGCCCCCTGCCAAAAGCATGGATTTCCCTTCTTCATTTTATGAAGAGTTTAGAACCAGATATTTTTCCTTTCAGCTTACCAAGGGATTAATAACATAAAACTTGGCAAGGAAATTGCCGTCTGCAAACTGGAGCTAATATTACTTGATGTAATCCAGATATAACAGTTCCTTGTGCAATCTGTACCTTGTGCAGTTTGAAGAACATAGGAACGGTTTAGTGGCCTGTGCAAATAAAGAGGAAGCAACTTTATTTGTAGGTATGAAGGAAGGTTTTTTTCCCCTGCAATAAGACAAGGTATATTTAACGCTGAGAAAATAGGATTTAAAAATAGCTTCAGTTCTGGAGAAAAGATCCACTTGAAAGAATATGAAATTTGGTTTGGGGTTGTTGGTTTTTTTTTGCTTACGCCTTCCAAATTTATGTTTGTTCTGGACTGAGATGACACAAACCTTGGTGGTTTCCATGCCTTGTAGGAAGAAAATGAAATTAGATGCTTTGGACCATGCCAGCAGCAAATGCATAGCAGTAGCAGTCGAAATCTCGAGGTAGACGAGCCCTGCCACATCCCTCGTGTGATTGGGAGGGGGGGAGGTCATGCTCTCATAGTGCCTTATATCGAAGTGTTGTCAGTGTGAAACGTGAGTTCAGAGCACAAAAGTGACATTTGTCATCTGCTGTTTCTCTGGAGATACAGTCCTGACACGGAGGTTTTGCTCCCCGACGCACCCAAACGTACTGCTCGTGGGAAACGTGTGTCTTGGTAGCCCCAAATGCTTCCTCAGCTGGGGCATGAAAGAGGATTAGCTATCAGATTGCTGTTAACCTACTGTTTTTTTAATCCTAACCTGAAGTTATTTTTCATATACACACTAGATCGCTTTCCTGAGGCTCTTTTGCATTATTGCATATACCGAAGAGTCTGTATGGTGGTGGTGTGCACGATCATTTGAATTTGATCCAAGGATTTCAAGCTCTGTTTTTTATATCTTTTATTTCTACAAGTCAATATATTTTCCAATATATCTGAAAAATACCTTTCTCCATCCTCAAGGGAGGAAATGGATCATACACTTAACTCTGGACGAAGTCTTGTTTTTACATTTGTTGGTGCTCAGAATGCATTCATAGCAGCGTCTGTGTTCATCTCATCATAGCAAACTGCTTATCTCAGTGCTTCACCACTGAATACTCACCACTTTACAATGCAGCTGTGATCAAAACTCCCAAGATTTCACATTAAACCAAGGGCATAACCGTGTGTAAAATGGTTTGGCACGCTTCCACGAGCACGTTACTCTAACGCCTTTGAACAGAAACTGCTGGCCGTGTGTTTTACTAGTGGAAAACAATTCTCTGAAATTCATTAGCTTGCTTGCTCAGCCCCTGTGCTGAACTGATGGTCTCCTTCATTCATACGAGCAGTGTAAAAAGAGAGCAGCAGAAGACAGTAAAATCAGCCAGACAAAAAAAAAAAAAAAGAGGGGGAGATGGGGGTCGAGGGGCTGGGGTAGATGTTCCAGTTCTGTCACGTAATAAAGCTCAGATATCCAAAGATGAAGAGAAAGGGTGCACGAGTTTTTACAGTCTTTGGGGAATTTTGCTGTAATTTGCCAACAGATTTTGTAGGCTTTGTGTTCACAAATGCTCATCTGGTCACTGAAACTCACGTATACACTTTGGCAATGTGCAGATGACATTATATACACCTTCTGCTGAGATTTTTGGGTGCTGTCTTTAATAAACATTAGCAGCAGCCATATGCAATGCTAACTGTAGTGCTGCCTAAAAATTACAGGCTCTATGGTATACTGTTATTTGATTTTCTTACTTCTTTCTATAAAAAATATCAAACATAGGCTTAATCTTGTACTTAAACGGAAATAAAATATGGTCCTTGATTGCAGTTTTAGAAAAGTAAATAGGAGCATATTATTTAAGGTTAAGCCCACAGACGATAGAACTTTATAAAAATGTCATTCTTTGCTAAATACTGGAAATAATTTTGAAATCTCTTTGGTGATTCTCAATGACTGTTATATACTACACATTAGTGGAACTGACAGTGCATGATTTCTTGATGTCTCTTCCATTTATGCTACAATAAGAACCATACTCCTTAAATCACACTTTCAATTCATAGATCTGGTAAAATGCTAACATGTTTAACAGGATGAAACAGATTTTATTTATAATTCTATAGATAAATAGATTGTTACTCCAAAAACCTGGCATGTTAAGAAATAATGGGATCTTTTCTGTAGGTATTTTAACCTAATGTTAAGTTACCTATTGAAGAAACTTAGTACTCTGCAGCTCTTGAAGAAGACACCAAAAGGAGTTATTCTGTATTAAATTCTCTAGGATTTTTCTGGAAGCTATTTGAACTATTATGATTTATTTTAGCCTTTTGCTAATACAAAGAAAAATAGTAGTACAGATTTGAGGGTAACTTTCCTCTGAAAGCTATCTATAGCCCCAAATTCTGCAAAGTATTTTAACATATGTCCATTGCTATTACCAATATCATTTCAACCAGTGCTTTACCTATCCCATTTAGATGCGTATATTCCATATGCAGTTTGTATTCTCTGGCACCGCAGAGATGCACACGTTCTTGCATCCACTTTGATCAAGCCACCCCTCTCCAAGAGGGAGTGCTCCACAATTTAAGAACATTGAAATGAATGCTAGTTTTTATGGCTGCAGCTTGAAAGAAAAAAAAAAAAAAAAGGAAAAAAAAACTGTCCTAGTAGCATGGGACTTGACTTTCCATCCCAGCATCAGAGGGAATGCTCTCATATGTAAAATTAAACATGTGTCTGTCTTTGCAATGTGTTTGAAAGGTACTTGTATCAAATGTTTTTCGCAGAGGGGTAGTCCGGCAAAGTCAGGCAGAAAGACTTTTTGTCTGAACGTACTCCGCAGCCATTACACCTCACGATTCTCTCCGGCAGCTGCCTTTCCTCCTCAACTGTTTGGCTCTTCTGAGAATTACTGGTTTCTCTTTTGGGCACTTATGCTTAGCACTGGGTGAATTCATTCTTATTATTATTTACGAAAGCAGCCTTTTATATTTTACCGTCATCATAAGTAAAACAAATCATCTACATTCCCATAACTTAAAGCCACTGTCCTTAATGCTCATTTTTCACTCCGTGTTTGTTTAGGGTTTTGTTGACGTTTTGCATGTTCAGGCTCTTTTTGGCAAGAAGAATGATGTATGTCCTGCATACTTGGGACAGTGGCTGGCTGAAAGCAATTTGGCAATAACCACATGGTTCTGATTCCAGCTTAAAATCCTACAAGAACTCTATTTTTACCCATCAGTTATATTTCTTTAAACTGTACCAGTGGAATTAGCACAAATACAAAGACCTGTAGTCAGATCCTGCACAATGTGCGATTGTAGTGGCACATCTACAGCTGGCTCTGCTAGCAGCCAGTCAGCTACCATGGTTTATAACCTGCAAGGTCTTCCCCGCAAAGAGGACTGGATGTAGGCTGAAATCCTTACTTTATTTTGAGCATGTATTTTCATTTAGATATTTTACTGTGAAAATATAAGAGAGGCAAGCTTTTCAGGACCAGCTGCACTGAAATCAAAGATCATGTTTTAAACTACTCATGCAAAGCTCAGGATTACACCTTGCAAAGGCTGTGAAGCCGTCTGTGTAGCTAGAGCATCTGAGCATAGAAGGAAGATAATTGTACATATAATTTACTTACATTTGTGAAAAATTATTTGTGTTCATAGCTGCTATAACCATTCTTCGGGCATTTGTCATGGCCTTGCAAGCTGGGGTTTTGCTATACTGATGCAAAGGCTGTGAATAATAATTTAATATGTAGATACATCCATTTTATTTGCCATTACAAATCATCTTACATTCCCTTTTCATTAGATTCTATCGCTACCTGTATTGCAGGGCATTTTTAATGGAATGACAAGAGTGAGATTTTGTCATGTGCTAGTAAAGATAACACAACTGTCTTTCTGCTTGTATCAGTCTTGAAAGATGATCAGGGCTTTACAGGAATGAGCTTCTGCCAGTTTTGTGTCATCTTGTGTCATTTGAGAGAAATCTAGCTGGTGTCAGAAAGGGAATGTGGTGTTCATTGGTTCATATATATGAGAAACTTAATTAATTGTGTCCTCCTGAACTGAAAAACTGTGTTTACTGTGTTGGGTAAATCTGTCCTGTGTTGCCTTCTACCCAAACATGTGAAATATTATAAGCTGAAATGAAGGAAAGGTGCAGTCCAATGAATTTCTTTAGTGAGTGAGCTTAATGTGCTTTGAGTTAGGCCCTGTGGAAGTCATAATGTAGATGGCAGCAGGTTTTTTGTGATGTTTGCTGTTTGATAACAAAAACTGCAGCTCACTTTGCAGACAAAACACAAGACTCTGAACCAGTCTGCAACCTGTTTTGGATAATCTGGTACCTGCATTTTCAGACATCCATTTATTTGTTCAAAAACTACACCTGAGTGCGTGTGCTATGGCGTCGACAAAAGACGATATCTGTGTGGGTGAGTGACATGGTTGAGCAGACTGACGTGGTCAGGGCAAAGGCTCCTAGACCTACACCACCAGCAAGCTGTGGGTTTCTGCTCTGGGCCACACCGCCCCGTTGTGTCCCAGGTGTGCAGCCAGTGCAGAGCACACGCACAGCACCACCTGCACTGCCCCTGCTCCCCACCTCCCAGCTCAGCCCCAGTACCATGCACAGGGATCTTTGCAGGATTTGCAGCATCGCTGTGCTGCTGCTGCTCCCAGCTGAAGCACCGCTGTCAGTACAACCAGGACTGAGTTGTAAAGAAAACAAATTAGAAACAAATGAAAAGGTTTTTATGCCCAAAGGACTTCCGTCTCCCTTTTTGATTTGATAGAGAGCTCTTCCGAAATGCAGGGAGACAATTGGACTTAATCGTATATTATTTACAAAGAAACTGAGCATCTTGAGGCTGGAATCATGAATTCCTTTGAGTGTGGAAATGCTTAGTACATCATTGGTCTAACAAGAAACAAAACAAAACAAAAAGTATTGGTTATGATGGGAGAAATGTTCCCAGAGCATGCCTCCATCATTCTGCTCCCACAAGCCATTTAGATGAGAGAAAGGTAGGTAACAAAGAGCAAACAGATGTTTTCCAGAATGATTACAAAGCTCAGCTACTTTCCACTTCTTTATTCATGTCTCACAAGCATTTCTTCTTAACATCTATAATAACAACACATTTATGGGGACTGTGTTAGCCTTCCTGATCATCTCTTTTTCCCTCCTTTACTTCAGTCTATTAAAAATTGCAGCCAAATGTATCTAGCGCCCTGCTCTATACACACCATGCCTCTTACTTCTGCAAACTTCCCCTTTATTAACAGACAAACTTGAACTCATCATTTTCCTGTCAGCTCAGTAAAAACGGTTGCTAACCCTGAAGACCTTTGGTAGGTTTCTCAACTTGGCCTTTACAGTAAGCAAAATACAAATGGCTTTAAACCAGGGCCCAGAAGAGCTTCAGCTGCTCTTTTACTGCAGGTCAGTGTCAAAGGGCCAGAGCAGGATTAGGCATCATGTGTCTCGTACTGTGGCTTGTGCAGAACGATGCTGCAGTCTCTGGACACAGAACATGCTCTGGTCTTGTTATTTTCAATTTACAGTGCTTGACATCTTTCGTGGGAGAGTAAGGGTTCCCCCTTTGTCTTCTTTTGAAGCCTTTGCTTTAAAGCGTTTTCTGTCCAACAGAAGCCTCAGACAAGCCAGAGGAATGTGGTCTGTAAAGCCCAGCAGTTGCCCAAGGAGTTGCCACTGCACAGCAATAATGAGACCTCAAGTTCAGAAACTCAGAAGCGAATGTTTCCAGTTGCAAAGAATTGCAGTCCTGGCACTTGGCCACCAGCCTGTTCCCGGGCTGTTTTCATTTGTGCTGGATGTCAAAAGAATATGAGGATGTTTATTCCAGTTTTTTGTTTTGTTTTGTTTTTCCTGAGTGAGCAAGTCCTGCCTGTGGGGCTTCATTTACATTAAGTGCATCTTTACTTTTTATTCTATAATTAACGGAGAAGGGATCTGTTAGTAAAAGAGGGAAAAGAAGAAAGGACTGAGCAGTGCAGCATTCACATGGATTAGAGATTTACTTTGGCAAGGGTCTTCAGCATGACGTGTACTTGCATCACAGGTGTTTTCCCAAAGCATCTCGGCTGCCCAGACAAGATGTAATGGCAGCAACTCATCTGCGTGCTCCATCCTGCTGGAGAAGGGCCAATATCTTCCTTAAACAAAAAATAACTCTAAATAAATAAATATAGAGAGGCTGCACTCTCTAACATTTTTAGTTACAAAAGCTATTCAAGGTTATCCTTATTTAAGCTGTCATTCTGTCATTGCAGAAGATGTAATCTTGAAGCCCAAGTGAAAGGCAGGGAAGACCCAGTGTGTGCTCAGAGCTTTCATCTGAGTCACTTTTATCCTTAGTTTCTTGACTGCAGAAGAGTGACTGAGCTCCTGCCTCCCTCCCATCCTTTTTAGATCAGATCTGCTGGGAGCAAGATCTTCTGGGCTGGGGAGCAGAGCGCATTTGATGGCTGTTGGCCAATGTTCATGTCAATTGGGTCTGAGTGACCACTTCAGTAGTTGTCATACGTAGCTGTATTGTAGCTGAAGCAAGCACTGTTTGATTGGTGTGTTGCTCTGGAGTTGGGAAGCAAAGTCAAGCAGACTCCTCTGCTCTTGAACGGGACCATTTGTAAAAGCCTGAGACGTTGGTGACTGCTTTCTGAATCTGTTCCAGAAGTTACATCAGTCCCCAGTACATGCTTGTGCACATGAGTTTAATTTGATTAAAGCTGATGAGCTGGTTTAGTGATGGTGACATAGTTTATGAATTACTTGCAAATCATCATCTAATGTTGAAACAATCTTGTATGAGTACCAGGGTGTTTTTTCTGTGAATTGTTCACAGCTCAGTATCTTCAATGAATCTGCTTACTGCCATGGGAGAGGAGATTCGAGGCATCACCCGGGTGAAACAAGGCATGAAGTCACAACAGCCATCAGTAGCTGAGACTGAGACAGAGAATGCCTTTGTAGAAAGTCAGCATCAATGTTTACAAGGGTTTGGATTTTTTATGATTATCATCACCGTACTGTGGGCCTTGAGGTGGATATGAGACAACTAAAAAGAATTACTGTTGCCATCTTCACTATTTAGTATGCATTCACCTATAGCAAATGCATCTAAACAGGACAGAGCAGAGGTGTGATGTGGCAGGCGTTTAACGCAAGTGTTCGTGGCAATTTATGCAGGGGGTGATGGGAAGATGCCGATAATAGATGGAAGATTTGATTTGCCCCATAGAAACTCTGCTGTTGGACATTGGTGATGTTGACACGATGCCAGCTCTGCCAGCAGCTGCGTGCCCCGTCCTGCAGTGAGCCAAGAGGGGCTCGCTCAGGGACGTTTGTGCTGTGCTGCTCTAGCCAGGGCACTCTCACGGCAGCAGAGCTGGGGTTAATCCAGCTGAGCAGATCATGGCCATGCTCTGCGGTCTATGAAAGTCATTTTTGAGTCCCCATCCTCTGTTTTTAATGAACTTAGAAATCTGTACAATTAATTAGGACCTGAAACTGCAAATAGCATGTGAAATTTTACCCTGTGAAGTTGTCCAGCCGGCTTTGGGGGGATGGTTTTTCTGGGAAAGACGATAGCAGTGCACATGCTTATGTTGTTAGGACCTTTACCCTTCAATGAATAATGTATGGTGCCCTGTAGCGATATTAAATTTCATGTCATTACTTGTTCGGTGTGTTTCAGATAACACATAATTGCAGCGTTGAGAGGGGACAATGGTTTGCTGTTTGCTTCAGTCCTTTGAATTCTGTCTTGCAACCCTAAAGAAAAGTGAGGTTTGTAGGTAAGCAGGAGAGTGAAATGGCAGATTAGGCTCCTTCCCATGCACGTCACGACGATGTTCTGTATGCTCCTGAGGAGCTGGCAGTTAAGTCAGCAACTGTCCCACACCAGTCTTAGAGGCTGGGAGATGGGGTCAGGAGCACTGCTTGTGCAAGGGGAGGTTGGAGGGTGTGCTCAAGAGATCCTGATCGGACAGCATGAGTTGGTCTTGAAATTGAAAGATAAGAGGGAATAGCTCAATAAGCATTTGTTTCACTTTCAAGTGACAAAGAGAAGCAACACTGTGTGAGGGAAGTGAAATAAGTTCTCCTGAAATACTACAGGGTGTCAATCGAAAGCATCTAGGAGGACAAGGCAGCTGTGGGAGCTCTTCTTGACGGATATGAAACAACTTAAGAGTTGGCAACGGAAGGTCTATGTGCAGTCATCAGCTTAGCTGCTGCTGGGGAAATCGCCTCCACGCTTTGGCATCTGGGCCCTGGGGTTGCTGGCCAAGAGTAAGACAATTTACCGCTGGAGTGGGGCTGCTTGCCAGACGGATAAGCCCCTCCAAACTGAGCTCAGACTTTCTGACGTCTCCCACTTCTGCCTGTGCTTAGCTAAGAGCTGTGGCTGGGACCTTGTTGAAGGATCCCGTGGCAGGAAATCAAATGCAGTGAGTGAAGCTGGTGTCCGGGTAAGGGCATGCGACGTCCCAGCGCTCACTCAACCTGGCTCCTGCGACGGGGTCTCGGAGCTGGTATATGCAGCACCTGCAGCACCTTCTGTGCACCTAATCCCTAACTTTTGGCTGCCCAATCTGCAAGGCTATTGAAGCCATAATATATTCACTCTAATATTGGGAATAACACATTATTGTAGTGGAGTGTTAATCTATCATATATGCACATGTGTGTGCTTATGTGTATATATGCATATATATATATATATATATATATATATATATATAAAAAGTGTTGGGATTACTACATGTTTCACGATTATTATCTGTTAGGATTATTCTGCAGAACAAGGAGGAAAGCAAACGTACAAGCCATCTCCCTCCCTTTCAGAAACAGTGCTCTGGAGTGGGACAGGTTAATATAACGTTTGTTTCTAAAGCTCTATCCTGTTTGAAGAAAGAATGCAAAACCAAAGGCATCATAATCATTTTCTTCTTTCCAGGACAGTCCTGGGATTTCAGTTTGTGGTAAGGCTGTTAAAACCCTGAGGCTTAAATCCCAAAGCCACTAATATTCTTTGGTCTGCCCTGCAGCTATAGCGTCCCAGTGGGTGGCTATCAGTTTGCAACCAAGAGTTAAAGCAGTGTGGCTTCTCCTCTCAGTCTTGGTGTTTATGTATGGCTTCTCCTGTTATTTCTGTCATTTCTGAAAGCAGCAGGTATTGAACTTCATCTCATGAGCTAGGATTTGGATCTGAGCACGCATTTTAGCTCTGAGCGCCGCTGGAAGCTTGCAAAGCATGCTTCTGTAAACCTGTGCTTGTTTTGTAATCACATCAAGGGGCATCTCTCCTACTTCTTTGCATACTGCAAACTCGAATAGCATCATGCCAACACTTCTTGCTTTGGGTCCCTCTCTTTCCTGAGAGAGGGAAAGGAGGGACAGGTCTGAGGAGGCGAGCCTTTGGGTAGGAGCTGTTCTCCCCCTGCCCGTGGACCCGACGGTGTGGGGGACAGCCCTGTCCAGAAGCCCTGGGCTGACATCGCTTCAGTGCCAACTTAGTGCCTTATTCCCAGATGCTCCTTTTCTGGCACCAGTCTGTCTGCTGAGGGACCACAGGCTAAGACCAGAAATAAAGCCTCGTTTCTTCACTTCAGGCTGATGCCCAGCTCCCTGCTGCCTGTGCCAGCAGCGCCAACCTGGGGCAGGTGAGCTAAAGCAGCCACTGGCACTCTGCAGTCTGAACAAGTGAGCGAGCAGTTCGGTGCTCACAGCTTCCATTTTGCCTTGATCTGCAAGTTTTCACAGTTCGTGTGCAATTTGCTTGCTTCAGAACAAGTTTCAAGTGAAACCGATTTAATTGCAGGTAAATCTGCAGCAGGCAAATTGAGATTTCTCAGCAGCCAGGCTCTGAGGTTGCTGCATCATCGTGAGGAATAAATTATCTTGCAGGCTAAGAACAACTTCAGGGCTCTACTGGCATATTTCTTCTCCTAGTTAAACAGGGGAGTGCTAGATACAGTTCTTAAATTGTACTCACTCTTGGCTGTAATGGAAAGCAAATACCCTTCAACCTGATACCAAAAGGTGTAGAACCGAGGGGAGTTGTCAGGGCTTTCTGCATGAGGCACTCAATATGTAACTGCGTGGGGAAAGAGGGCATATATCTGCACTTGTGTTTTCAGGATAAAACCCTTGTGTTCCGGAACCATACCCCAGCATACCTACACGCTGTTATTTTGACTGTTTTGTACAGAACTGAGGACCTGGGTCCAAGTGAAATTTGACCCCCTTTATTAAATTGGTCTGTATCATTCTCCAATTAGATATTTAAAGAAGGCAACAGACATCATGCCAGGCATTTGATCTTCTGCAAATACTGCAGAGTTGTGCAACAGAAGGAAACAATCTCTGAAGATTGAAGCCTGATGGAGAGGAACAAAACAAAATAAAATTAAAGCTATTCCATGTGATTTCTTTATAGCAAACTTTGCAATACCATTGCTCTCACTGCCAGTCACGGTCTTCCTCCAAAGCTCTTACAAGCTGAGATAAGTTATTTTAAGTAAGAATTTACATTTGGCAGATAATGCTAAACTATGATTGCATAGAAAAAGCTTCGAGCATGCTGACATTTCACACCTGCTTCTGCATCTGACTACCACAACTGGCACCGCGTAGCAATGTCAATATGGAGATGTTTTGCTTCTAGACTATTCTGAGGCAAAGTTTAATAACTGTGAAATACAAATCAAGCTGTTCTTTGTTGTTGTTTTCTTTCTGTTTTCAGGAACATAAAACAAAGCCCAGCTAGCATATAACCGTAGCTAACAAAGAACAGCAGATAAGGAATATTGGATCAAACTCTTTTCTCCTATCTGATGTCAGGGGCTCAGTAAGCATGGAAAATCAAATGGGATCTGTTAAAACAAATTCAGACTTCCTTGCAGCTACCAAAAAAAGTTCTTCAAGGCTGATGAACTAAAGGGTAACCCTTTGCAACTTTAACTGTATAGCCAAAAGGTTGTAACTCACTACTGTTACTACAACTTCAGCCTTGCTTCTCAGCACATAATTTCTGTGGCATTCTTTGGCATCCCGAAGAAGGTGAACCTTAAATACCCAAGATATGCAAGTAATTCTTCATGCTTTGCATATTTCAGAAAAGTATAACTATCAGCCATGATTGTTAGAGAAAACAGAAACATTTTAAAATCATTAGCTTGTGTTTTCTTTCAGCCGCTCAAGTGGCTGTATCGTACAAGTCACCAGAGTAACCAGAAACTTTCTTATTCATAGAGGCTGTCTTCAAATTTGAAGGCAGGCCAATAAAAGAAGGAACTCCAATTTCTGTGACAGGCAAAGCTGTGTAAGTCTATGTTTATCTGTAAACTTTCTCTCTGTTTATACGTGTCATTTTTGTGTTTTCTGCCAAAAAGCTGATAAATCCAGAATGCTCCTAGCTATGTCCTCAAGGAGGACTTAAAAATAGTTAAGAGAGGAACTGTGGAAAAGAGGGATTTGCTAGTAGAGTAGCCTTTTTGTTGAGCTGGAGCTCTGAGTAGAGGGGAGAAATCTCCCTTGGCTGCTGTGTGCGGACAGCAGGACGAGCTACGTGCTGGGGGCCGCAGGGGAACTGGCTTAACCTTGTGCCAGAGGGATCTGTTATCATTGAAACCAGGGAAAATAAAGGTCTCTTTTGTTTTCAACTACCCACACCGCCCCAGCGGAGGAAGGGTTTATGGCTAGACTGGAGGGATAAGCTTTCACCCTAAAAGGGAAATTGCCACAAGTCTGTCCAGGGAGGGGGAAGATGATGGAGGGTGGGTGGCTGCAGAGCAGAAAAAGCCACATCGGTAGCGTGGTTCTTATCATTTGAAAGAATCTGTGTTATAAACTTTAGTCTTGAGATTTTGAAATGCGTTCACACCGATGTAATCACAGCAAACTCATCTGAACTACATTATCTTGGGCTATGCATGCACGGAGAAAGGGTGTAGGAATGATTAAGTTCCTAAAGGGTCTTGTGAATTATGTTTAAAATTGAAAATACTGCTTCTACATAATGACCTACGTGGCTCGTTTTGCAGACATATGGCTCATTCTCCGTGTGCTACATCACGAAAAATGTAGCTTGTAACAGTGCTGTGAAGCAAGATGTTTGTAATTATAAACACAAATTACTTAATTACATCAGTATTTGTTTCAAAGAAAAATAAGCGGGACCCCTTAAAGTATCTTCTGGTGAGGGACAACAGCAAGATTGTATTTATAAATGTGTGCGTGTATGTGTCCATGTATGTGTGTGTGTGTGCATGCATGTGGTGTTCCCAGACAGCAGGATGCAGGTGGCTCTTTCTGAGTCCCAAGGGCTCGATGTACATCCTGAAGGCAAGCAGATTTGAGGAGATGATTGGTACATCGGTTTTGTAAGACTGGAAATCCCTGCCAGCAGCACAATCAGTTAGTAAAAACTATCCGTGAGAAACAGGTTGTTTAAAGCACAGCAACAGCTCTGCAGCTTTCTTAATGACAGGTATGATTTCATGGATTTTCCACATGTCACTCGCAAACCCAAATGAGCCCATGGAGGACTGCTGACGAAATCGATCCCATTTTACTGGAAAAGGCTGTTCCAGAAGCACTTGGTGCTGCCAACACTGGTGTCATGAGGATCATGAAGTAGGAAACATTTATTTGTAAGCATAACCAAGCCTTGCTTGCTGCAGGAGAGTTGCTTTGGGGGCTGGAAGGGTGGCAGGAGAGTACTTTGTCAGGTCGCAGGCTTTGTTGTGGGATTACATGATGAGTGAATTGTGTTATGCACAGCCAAGCCTTGGGCACACAGCACTTGGGACCGCCAGTCAAATCCACTCTTGCTCTAACAGTGATGGTGCAAAGTGCCCTGGTTTCAGCTCAGGAACAGGACAAATAAAAGTGGTTTGCTCAGGAGTGGCATGGGGTTGTGGGTTGTAGTGCTCCCAAGACACCCCTGCCAGCACCATTTCCAGTGCAAGAGCTGCAGAGTTAGCCAAAATGGGCTAGAAGGTCCCAGACCTCCTGAGTCTCCAAAAAGACACCAAAAATCTCACAGGGAAGAAGACATCTGCTCTATCTCATCATCTTGAGTTGTTACAGAAACCCCAGAGAAACATCAGAGATTTGGCAGAAAAGGTAGATAAGACGCAGCCAGACACATTAGGACCAGAATGCAGCGCTGGGCCCTGGAGATAGGGGAAGGATTCAGAAAGAAGATACATCATTTCTTCAGATGTACTTCATCTCTCTTTTTCATTGCGTAATTCCTTAGAGAGCATTCACTATGCTGGAAACTGTCAGTATCTCGAGGGTTAGTTGCCTTTCTCCTTTTCTTGCTGGTGAAACACGCAGCCACAAGTAAAAGGTCGGGCATTCAGGTTACTCTAACAACAGTGAGTATTTCAACCCATAGTAACGAATTTCAGTGTGAACCACTGTTTTCCAAAAGAGTCTTACTGCTTCGCGAGCTACAGGAGGGTTTGAATACAGGTCTTAATGGTACTTACATTTTCTTTTCAACACTGCAGCTCAGCCAGGTAAACACAAGATGCCCATCCTAACGGGCTGCTACAAAAACGGTTAATACGGAGCCCTAGAAGTAAAATCATTTTGTTGTCTTTTTCAGTCATATTTCTGATAAAACACTTCAAGTATTTTGTGCATGTAGTATTGTCCCTGGCTGTTTAAGTGGGACCAGTAGACTGAAGTTAGCGAGGTGAAATCAAAGCACACAAAATTGCAGGCTAAAGTAAACCCAAGGCAGGAACTCTGTTCCTTTCCACAAAGCCAATCATTTTAATAGTGAATAAAAATATTTTCACAGTGTTATTTGTATGCTCAAATGAGGTCTGAACCTACAAGAGAAATGATGTTAGAGATTAGACTTATTGTCAGTATTTTCTCTTTAATAGTTTTTGTAAATATCTTTTAAGGCTGGTTATTTTTAGTAGAACTCACAGGACTGTCCTTAGGCAGAAATACCTGAACCAGAGATACGTCTTATATTCCATATATTTGGACTATTATATTATTATAATATAGTGTGTGTGTTATATCAAGTCAGGAATCTCCACAAGAAATCTAAATGAAATAAAGAGCTACTGAGCAATCAAAAGATCTGTTCTTCTAGCACCAACAAATATCTTGACAAGAACGTTTCATTGCAAGTTTAGAGGGAAAAAAAAATCCTTTACAGAAGCAAGATCAAAAAGATCAGATGGTTTGATGGTTTTGTGTTATATTTTAAACAGACTAAGTGGACAAAACATTACCTAGCAAATTTGCGCTTGGTTCCTGTTGTTTGGTAATAAGGGATTTGGTGTTAGAATCGTGGCTTGACTGATCAAACAAGACCTGGAAAAGCTCCTTGGCAAAGATTACTCTAGGAACTTGGCCTGTGTACAGTGAAAATACACTACAGATGTATAAATTATGCAGGTTAGGATAGTGCTGGTCAAAAACCTTCCATACTGGAGTCATGTGGGAAAGAAAGTCTAGACATCACAGATTAACTTACCTCATCTAAAATCACGCAACCTAGAAATTGCCTAAAGCCACATCTGCACAAGAACACATATAGGGTTTTGTAACCAATTATGTTTACTGGATTTTCAAAGAGGGAACAACCAAAGGATTTTATCAATTTGCTCTATTGGTAAGGCTTATATATAATTTTACTTATAGTGTGTACAACTTTTTAGGCAATGAACAAATTAAGATAACCAGGCAGAAAAAGTCTACATTTTATTACAAAAAGTAGCCTGCAAACAAGTGCAAATTGCTATGGTTCTCCATTTATTCACTTATTTATTTTTTGTAGCTCCAAATAAATTTAAACAAGAATCCAAATTCCTAATTATTATCACACAAGGGCAAATCAGATAATTGATTTCTCTAACAATTTTAGTCAAGGACATAGGTTTTTCTGCTGGGGAAGCAAAACCAGGGTGGGAACCCTTGAGAAATATAGGGAGCTGTGTATGGAGCTATGGTAATTTGTGGGAAGCAGGAAAAATTAGAGGGTTGATAGTGATTTATATATAATATAAATCCATAATATATTGCCTACAGATTTCTCAGAGCTTTGGAGATGAATCTTCTTGGCTGTGTCTCTTTTGATGTGGATAGGGAGTTTGTCAGGTTATGCGATGCCCATGTCCTGTTCAGATAGTCGGGTCCTGATCGCCCTTTTTGGACCCATGTGCTCAGTCCCAAGTGGAAACTGCAAAGGGTCCAGAGAAGCTGCCAAGTAACTGAGCTGTTCAGGCATCGCAGCAGACTATAGGGAGAAGAGAGCAAAAACTGCAAAATCTGCTTGAAAGTCCTGTGAGTGTCTGTGCTCTGTCTGCTGAGGAAGAGACTTACCTGGACAGCTGAAAATTGGCTTGCATTTGGACATTGTCTGGGAACCACATATGGACAGCAAGGCTGAAACGGCTTGGTCAGCTGCCAGTGTGAGAGCACTGTAGATGGGAACTGTGCTGGCAGTAGCTCTGTTGCAAGCAAGCTATTTTTTTTCACTGCAAACAGAAAATCTCTCTCAGGTATGCATTACACTTTCAGAAAAACTCCACGCTACCTGAAAAATAATCTCTTTCATCCTAAAGTATGGTGTTTGCCAGTTTCCAGCTAATCTGGACTCCACAAATACAAATATGAAACTGTTTACATGTCTAGACTAAAGCTACGTTTTTAATTGAGAGGTTTTACCAGCAGTCATGATAGATATACCAAATTTTGACCAAGCTTCTGGAACCAAAGTACACTGATGCCTGTCTTGGGTGACAAATGAACATAGGACAAAAAGGCAGAAGAGTAAAAGAATGTGTGTGTGTGGGGGGGGGGGGGGGGAGGTATATACAAGGGATGGCATAACAAATATGACCACACAAATAATGCCAATTCTGCTATCAGTTAAGTCAGATATTGCAAATTTGTGGTATAGATCTTGATATTTTAGCTCTAATAATGTATATTGAGGCTCAGTTTGGTTTCCTGTAAAGCCAGCCTGGAAAACAACACACTCAAGTGCACAGGGACTTTGTTGCTGGGAAAAGTCTTTAAATGTTATGAAGCTTATATGTTTTGGTTGCTAATACATCCTTTGTTCAACTGGAAATGAAACATTTGTAAGAGGGTATTTCACAGAAGATACTGACGATTTACATTTAGATTCTAAATCAATTGAGGTAGGGAGAACCTAACTTACAAAATACCCAGAAGTGAGGCAAGAAGGATCTGATTTTTCAAGTTCATGTACTTTCAAGATGAAGTCCAGGTTGTCAAGTCAAGCAGTTGGAAAATAAGAACGAACAGACGTCATTTTCCAGTTGGTGTTTTGGCCAACTGCAACTCCCCTTCCAGGCACCTCCTGCCCCCACTGCAGGCACCAGTCTGTGTGGCACTAGTTCCCCTGGAGACAATACTGGATGGGATTAACCTTTGGCATTCCTCCCCAATGCCACCCTGGTTTCCCCACGGGTCATGGTGATGAGCACCCACGATGTGCTAGCCAGAATCACTCTGTACTGGTCAGTTCCTGGGCTTTTCCTCTGCTCATCACAATGGGTTGGATGAGCTCAGCAGGAACCTGGACCACACTCCCCGTCAGCCCTCTGGCTTATAGAAACCAGCTCCATATCATGGGGGATAACAGTGGCATATAATTCTGTTCATAAACTGCTCAACCTTCATTTCTGAACTGTTTCAGTCCTTGGCCTGTGGTGTTTTACTGGGAGAGTGTTCAAGAACTTTTCTTCTTTGATGGCTCATTTCCATCCAGTTTATGTCGATTTGCTACATGTATGTGTGTATATATAGTCATTTAGCTTAAATGGTTCTCATATGTTCCCAATGTTTAGCTCATAGTGTATTTATGGAAAGCAGCTATATTGCTTCTCAGGCTTTATTTTACTAAGCGTAATGCATTGAGTGTCTTCCAGTCCCCCATAAAACAGACTTTTCTGTTCTTGTGCACTTTGAAATAATCTTGCTTTAGTAAGAAATTACTGTTAACTCACTTCAAGATAAACTCCAACTAATACTTTAACAATCACACTAATACTTCTTTGTTTCTGTCCAAAATATGTTGGTTGAAATACACTAGGCTCCACTCTGATTCTTCCACAGCTGCATTAGAGTGGTTTAGTTATCCTGTGATCGAGTAATACTCAAAGAATTTTCTCTCCTTCTCCCATTTAATTTGCCGAGTTCCAAGCTAAAGGCAGAAATTCTTGCTCTTGGTTCCAGAGTACTTGTTTTTGCCAAATTTTATCTTATTTCTGTTACAGTTTGCAAGTGATAAATTCTTCTTGATCCACTCTGTATTGATTATGCCTTCCAGTTTTAGGGCACCACAATATTTTGTTAATATCCTTTATGTGTTTGTGCCAAAATCACTAACAAAAATATTAGTTCCAAGAGCAGTTCTTGAAGAGCTCAATAAATCATCTTGTTCAAGTTGGATATCCTTAGCTTATTACAATACAAGTACCTGTGGATCTGCTACCGCCCCTTAGCAACTCTTAAATATTTCTGGAAAGAGAGACTTGTCTAGAGTTACGTGAGGTTTGTTGATGACTCCAGCGTAACTAAGATTTTACCCCTAAAAGCATTTCCTTAAAATGACAAATAAAAAAAATACTCTCAATGCAGTAACACAGTACTTTTTTTTTTTTTTTTTTTTTTTTTGAGACCATTGGGACGGTATAACTCGGTATAACTATGCTGAAGCCATGAAGAACATCATTCACCAACCAAATGTTATTTGTAGTTGAAATCTGCCATCCTTCTAAGTATGTTTAGATCCTCCAATACTTAATCCTTTCATCACGAATCTCAAAACTTACCCCAACTTTGCTTAGTGCGTGCAAGAGGTATGTCAAGAATCATGAAAAATTACAGTGTTTTGATAATCTCCGTTGGGTTTGAATTTCAGTTTTCAGGTCCATTGAAACTTATAACTCAACTTAAAATTCAAAGAATATGAATTCATGACCTGCTTTCAGCTGCTTGCCTGACAATGCAATGTGCTTTCTCCCTCTTCCTTTCATTGCAAACCCAAATGCACGGTAAAAGGAAGGGGTTTTGACATAAGTCTTTCTTCACACTTTAAATAAGTTAGTCATTCTGCCTCCTGCCAAAATGAGAGGATCACAGCAATGAACTTTGCAAAAAATGATGTGCATCATCTTAGGACAGAGGGAGTGGATGAAGCATACCAGTGCTTCATATGCTTTCTATCTTTATAGAAAATAATTGTATGGAATAATCAATAAATCATAAAAAAGGAACTTTAGTTTTTATCAGAAAATAAATAATGTACTTTAGAGTACTAAAGGCATATGCCAGTCTAATTAAATGAGTCTGAAAATGACCTACCTCAAACCTGAAATGTTATCTTCATCTTTAAAGAATGTAATAATATGTGAGTTAATTCTAAAGGGCAAGCTGTCTTTAAAAATCCTTTTAATTCCAATTCTTTACTTATATTTTGGTTGTGATTTTGTTGCCTGGCAAGTTAGTGTTAGACGAAAACTTGTTTTGTGTAAGTTCAAAGATGTACACGCAAGCTAGTGTTTTCTGATAATCTGCATTGCTTTGATGGTAACTGGAAGCCAGTACTATCACAGATTTAGGATCATGGAATAGTCATTGCTGGCACCAAAAGATGTGTTTGTAAACCACTAGATCTCCGTATTATAGTTTCTGTTATTTATTTTTCATATTCTAGATGACTGTTAGAAGAGCTGTAGTCAAAGGATGAAATACAGTATAGCAGTCTTATCTAAGATATGTAAACATACTTGATAGTATTTGGTATAATCTAATATTCAGGAAACAGTTTATTTGTATGAGCATTAGGTTCTTAGGGGGAAGTTTGCCCTGTGTAGAAGACCAGCATAAAAGTTAGGCAGCGCTTGAGTGCCATTTTGGCCTTTGAAATGGAAACTTAATTGGTGTCCAGTCCTTTGGGACCCAGGGAGAGGTCTGGGCACTGGGAGTGGAGCCGGAACGTGGATGTGTTTTAGGCAGAAGTCTGGGAACTGACCAAAAAACAGTCTGCCTTTGAAGACTGCTCTCTTCATAGAGCTAGATAATTTCTAATGTGAGAGGTGATTTAATAAAATCTGATCTCCAGTGAAATTGTTCATAATATATTTTGAGGTGTCTGCCTTTCATAGCTGTATCTTGAAAAAGTGTACGGTTAAGGAAGGTTAAGGAAAGGATTACACATCTCGGCCCCTCTAGCAGCAAAGTTCCAATCTCAGAGATGAGAAATTCCCTTCTGGAGCAACCTGAGAAGCCAGGTTTCAAGCCCATGGAAAAGTTTTCCTCGTGTTTAGTTTGAGTTAAATCAAACCAAGTCCAATTCTTTTTTTTAACAAGGCAGCTCTTCCAGGTGCTCACCGGAGTACTCCTTCTTGTTCGTGTTGTTGCTAGTGAGTAAGAGTTGCTTGTACTGTCTGCACCTCAATTGGGAATGCATCCCCCTAGCTCTGGGGAACAGCTCTTCTGGGATCCAGGAACCCCCACCTTGGTGTCAGTGAAAACTTGCTGAAACTGAGGCACTCCAACAAAGCATAGCTAAACAGTCTTTTACTGGATATTTTTGTCTGCTTCTTTTCCTGTGTTCACATTTGTGTCTGAATTCCCTATGAATGGCCTACCACAATGTTGTTTTAAGTGTTACTCTCTATTTGAATTGCAGTTACATCCAGGAGACTCAACTATATCCATAAGCTCAGACAGCACTAGTGGTGGTCTCTGTACCAGGAACTGGACCCCATAAGGTGAGACCTCTGTAATATCGATAAAGATATATATAATCCCGTATGGTTTTCTAATACCTTGCTGCTGATAACCTAAATTTTAATGCTAGGTCATGAGTTCAGAAGCATGAGATAAACTGTGTTCCTACAGTGATTTGTTCAAAAGATGCTAAGGAGCACCCACAAGGTCTCAAAATGTAAAACATACAAAATGAAGTGGCTTTCATGCAGGTATAGAGCAAATCAATGGCAGAGCCAGGAAAACGTCAGGTTAGGGAAAATGGAGGGATTCCTAACTCATGTTGTCTCTACCACTTGCCGTGATCAGGCAGGACAGGCAAAGTTGTTTTTCACCTGCAAACCCCTGCAAGGTCGAGTGAGGGAGACATTCACTCAGTAAATTATGATAGTGTAAGTATCAAGGAAGATAAACACCCAGTTGTCCTATGCAGTACATTGTGGTTGTCTGGGAAAACACATAGTCCTTCATCACCAAAACTGGTACATGTTGGTGACAGTGCAGAGCTCAAAATTGTGGGAATGGAAGATTTTCATCTTTAAATAAGGAAGAAAGATAGGAAGGAAAACTTATGCACATGACTGTTATTTGGGGAAATATTTCACTATAATCTAATCTAGGACTACAAAAGAAAAAAAAAAGTGTGTGATGGCTCAGGGTGATAACAGATTTTGGCCCCCAGGCCATCTTTCCCCCTGGGCTTTGCAGAGCTGCATGGCCTCCAGTCCCAGTGCTGCTTAAGTGAGCTTAGAAGAAGAGAAGAGATAATGCCATAATTTTCCAATTCTTCTTAATTTGCCTTCTGTTAACTTGTAGGGATAAGTGTGTTCATAAGCAAAGGCATATAGGGAGATGTACATTTAAGCTAAGAACATGCATAAAGGCCAGGAACTAGGCTGTGTGCTCTTAGCATCAAGCAAGATGCCTTGATTTCATCACATGGCATCTGTTTTATTTCTTCTCTGCTATTAGTTTGCTACAGCAGTGAATGAGAAGATGAAAACGATACGTGTCACTGCAACTTCAGATATGAGTAGTATATAGTGATTAGTATTATCATTTTGCAAAATCCTTTTCATGGGCCTTTTCACGATGTGGAAATTGGTCTTGGAGCAGATCTGCCTAAAGCTAGTGCACCGTTGGCAAAGTTTTCACAACCTGAAGGGCTGCCACTAAATCACTCATCTGCATTAAAAGCCATTGACATCTGTGAGATAATGTTTTCTTTCTGTCTGGTTTTTCATAAAATAAAAAGCTTAGCCATGGCACGTTAGAAATACAATGAATGCAATTTAGTTTAGACCCTGTGATTAAAGTTAATTTGATTCAGAATGCGATGTTTATACTGGTTAATTGCTCCAACATGTAAAGTGAATCAGTACCTTCTGACTGAGGCAAACAATAGCAAATCTCATTCTGTGTCTGAAAAAGAGCAGGAAAAAGGTTATAAACTTAATCACACCTCAGATGTGATTGCACAAGTATGTATTACTCATGCGTTACCATTTTTAATGTACTTTTGTAGAAAATCCCATAATTAAATAGAATTTTGCTCTTCTTTTGCAAAAGAAACTGTTACATACACACATACACACAAAAGACAAAAATAATTGCACCATAGTTGCTCTTCATTTCATAATATAAAGAAGTTTATGCATAACTTAGAGCACTTTGTTGGAGTTAAATCATCATGTTACTGACTTGCTAAAGGATGGGCCAGCAAAGCAAGAGGTCGTTTCCAGACTCCTGAATCTTTACCATTAGCAACAGAGGATAAACACAAACATGAAAATAAATATTGCTGTGAGTACATTCAACACTGCCTTTTTAACTTTTTACAGAGCTGCTTTCCATGTCAGACTTTCCAAAGGAAAGAGCTGTGCTAGATCAGCAAGTCTGCTCGGCAGAGGCTCTGCAACTATATATGGATGCAGAAAGAAACTTGAGCCACAGGAGGCTCGAATGCTGATATTTCGCAGCGATGAATTAGCAGGAGCTAATTGAGCTTATTCTATGAATTAGTGCAACCAGAGATTCAAGTCAGAATTGTTTGATTTGAGAGGAAACTGAAATTGAGCCGAGCGCCTGGGGTGCCCTGCCTCCTCTTCCCTCCCAGCCCTGCAGCTCCGCAGAGCACTAAAAGCAAACCTGCTTGCTGAGGGACTGCGACCGCTTTGCAGAGGGCTGAAAATACATTTAAAAAGTAACGGCTTAGAAAGAGATGGGTTGCTTTCTGCAAACACCATGGACTGTTTAGACACATAATTAATGTAGTCTTGCACTTATGGAAACTTGGCCTTTCTGCTTGGGATGTTTTTGGCTGAGGGTGTGTTCTTGCTTCTTTTTTTAAGGAAGGAATGGCTTGTTATTTATTACTGAGCGAAACGGCAAGCACTATTAATATGGTAGTGCTGACAGAGAAGGCATTTTCCCAGTTTGCCTTTCTTTTTTTCTGTTTCCCTTGAAATGCTTGTTCTCTTTCCATAAACAGATGCAAATAGACTGAACGTTTCCTGCAGAATAAGGCAGCAAGAACAAAGTAGCAATAGCAGGGCTATCTTGTTGATGAAAAGACATATTTTATTGTATGTCTTCAGACATCAGAGAAAAAAAAATTGCACCCAGACGAGAACTGTCTGTGTAAAGGTGTTTGCCTGCACTCAATTTTAAGCAGCGGTATGCTGTATAAAGATGACACGTATTCAGAGGTGAATGGATGAACTGGAAAGTTTTTTGACTCCTCTGGCCCAGCTATACTGTTTCAAGCTAGTTTTGGGCTCTGAGACTCGCAGCTACAAAGCCCTTTTGTGAATATGAGTCCCAGCAGTGCTACCCTGCCCGGAGAGCGAGTGCTCTGCAGGAGATGGCGTTGCTGTCTGGGGCCTGAACAGATCAGAGCCTGAACATACCCAAATTGCTATAAGTTGCCAAGCTGAAGAAAAAATAAGAGTTTGGGGATGTATCTTTGAAGACTCTTTTAGCCAAATGTCTGAAATTTGGGAGACTAGCCCTACCCAGAGCACGCCAAACAATGCATACCAAATTTCAGGGCAAACTGAGTTCAAGCCCCTTAAAAGCAAAAATGCTTTGCAATCCCTGCCTGGCAAAGCTGCCACAACTGGGTCAGACATGCTGGGAAAACTGAAGTCGAGCATTTCTCACTGCTACGAGAAGAATGATATTATCTCAACCTGGCATTTTTCATTGATCTTTGTGCTGGATGTCTACTGAAGCTCTGTCCTCCTGGCTGATACTTTTGACACAGGATTTTGTTGCGCCTTTTTTTTTGTTTTTTAGTCATATGAAGAAAATGTCAAATAATTTAGACTGTATTCCTTCAGTTTATCCTTGCCTCCTATCCCAGGAGCACTGGAGCTGTGAATCTGTTAGAAACTACCTAGAGTTGGAGAAATATATGGAGGTATGATGGTAACTGCAAGGAAAAAAATGAGACTGGGCTGTTGCAGAAAAGTGCTGCTGTTAAAGCAAGCTTGTGAGTCTATAATGAATTATATTATGCAACCACAGCCTTCAGCTTTATTTCCTGGTCACATGAGCACGAAGCCACAGTATGGTAATTCAAAACGTTGGTCAGAGACAAGAAAGAATTGTTTAAGGAAATAGGATATTTTAGACTAAACCATTAAGCAAGATAAAGAAAGTAGTAGTTTCCTAAAAGGGGAGAAAAAAAGAAAAAAGAAAAAAAAAAATGTGAAAAACAAGAAGCAGAAAGTTCCCATTGGAAAAATCATCAGAAGACTTCATTTCTTTGGTTTGAGGAAAAGACGTAAAAGTTTCTGAAGTCTGTCTAAACAGGAGTTCCTTTAGTTCCTTTAGATCTGATGATTTAGTGTGTATGTTCTCCTGGGCAGAAGCTGTCATTTTTTGTTGTTTGTCCAGGACTTACTGCTGCAGAGCCTTGCTCACAAGCAGAATTTCTGTGCAAAGAAAATAAGAAATGGCAACGGGAGGGTAAGAATTTTACCCAACATCCCGATGAATGTCAGTCTGTTCTTCACGTTTCACATAATCAGCACTTACGTATACACAAGGCTTCAGCTGTTTTGGACTTGATGCTCTTTTTTGTGCCCAGTAACGGTAAGGCTGCAGCTGTGCTAGCACAGAATCGGAGGGGATTGCACACCCAGGCAGTAGGAGGTTGCAATATCAGAAGCTCTATGGAAAAGACAAGTATAAGTAAAGCAGAAGGGTTAGCTACTAATAGAAATAAATCCTAATGAGTTGCATTTACAGGTTTCCTAGACACTTTTATTTCCAAATCCAGCAAATTTCTCCCTGTAGATAAATCATCTTATTTTGGTGTACAGTATTATGCTAAAATGAAAACCTCTTAAACTGATGTATTCATAGTGGTTAATTAATCTCTTCTCATTTCCGCTATATACAAGTGGAAAGTACCAGGGAAACAATTGTCTTCAGCAGTGTATTGGAAAAAGCAAATGTGCCTGGTTTCAGAAGTGGTTCTCAGAGCCAGTCTGAAGCACGGTGAGATGGTTTTTCGATTGCGAACTGCTTGAGCTGTTGTTAACAATTGCCTTGTTCCTCTCAGGTATTTTGTTTTAAAGGGCTTAAAAGCTGAAAGCTCTGGGGTTTTAACTGAAAAGATTTGGGGGGGTTCAGCTTTTCAGTAGCATGGTGCTGGCCCGGTGAGTTATGTGGGAATTTAATTTTCCTCTGGGTTCTGTGGAAGCCTTCTGTAAATGGTTTAAACTTACCAGACTGATTTCTTCAGTCTGCCTGGTTCCTCAGTGTGTGCTCTCCATAAAGGCTGCCTGGGCTTTTATCACCTCATCATTGCTCCTAGTTCACTGATAACAGCTGGCGATAAAGGAAATCTCCATGTAGGCTAAAGTTCCCATGCTCCGTCGGTGCCTCTGTCATACAAGCTGCTCTCATTTTTCTCTCACAGTGGCCGTGATTAAAAAAATGAACAGATGGAAGATGAAGTGCTTAACCTTGCCCTTGCTATCATCCCCACGGGGTATTTCCAGGGAGGCTCTTTTAAGCGATTCCAGGCTAGGTTGTGCTTTATCCTTTTTACCCCGCGTTGGGACAACCTCGCTTTAAGTTTGCAAAGGCGTTTCTGGTTGTATTAACGTCAGCATCGCTGGGGTACTGGGCAGCCAGAGGGGCTTGCTGAAAACAGCCAGCTCAATAACTGTGTGCTAGCAGCACAGCCTCTGCACTACAGACCTCACTGCAATCTGCGGTGTCATGGGTGAAGCTAGGTAAACACTTGGATGTTTATCTTGACCTGAAATATGGCCACAAACAGCTGCTATCAGTACCCAAGATAATGCGAGGCTGGAACCTACGACTGTATATGGCAGCCCGGTGCTTTCTGACTGCTGGCGAAGACAGCAGGAATCCCAAAGATTTCCCCAGCACAGAGCCCAAATCTCACTTATCAGCTAACGGCATTCAGCTTCCAAGGTTATCATTCTGATGACTCCCCCAAGGACTCGTAGTTATACCTTCAGCAGGCAATTAGTTAGAAGGGCACGTCTCACTGAACTCTTGATGGCAGTATTTTTATTTTATTTTATTTTATTTCTTTTGCTTTAAACTGATGTGTCTTCCCTAACACCTCCACGTTCTCAGAAATTGCTGGATTCGTGCCACTACGTCCATCATTTCCAAATGCAATTATGTGTTTCATTTCAGGCAGCACTCAGGATCACAGAGAAATCTGCCATATTTACAGACTATAAAAGCAATTTCAAGACAGCTTCCCACTGCTGTCTAGGAAGAGCAAGTGTCCAAGAAAAATACAGCAAGAGTTGTATGGCTTGATCTTTGTTAGCTCATATCCTAGAAGAGTCATGCGGTTGATGTGGAGCATGCTGTTGCACCTAAACAACGATGAGGTCCATAAAACTGAGATCCTTTCTTTTTCCAGAGGCACATACTTAACTGTCATAGAACAATTCTTGTTCTTAGGGAGAGTTACAAAATAGTCATTTGGGGACAGTAAGCAAGTGGCTCTCATTCTGGGGCAACAGCTGCATGTCATGTGTTCACTGTTGTTCAGGGAGAAAGCGACCTAGCAATTCAGAGGGTAAAAAACTGTAAAAATAGTGAATCTCATCCCACTCTTGCCCGGAAGCCACTGCGTTTTCCCCTTGGGCAAATTCAAAGAGGAAGGGGGCCACTGCTTCTCAGTGGTCTCTAGCAGTAAACCTTATCTTGCGTGAGTGCTGGCATTAGCTTCATGCAAGGAAGGGTTTCAGCACTGAACCCACCTGCCATGGACCACATATGACAGAATGGACTTCCTGGGCTGTGCTTTGATGTCTAATGCTGAGTACTCTGAGTACTGCAACTGCAGACTTTCAGCACTCCTGTTTTCCTTCCCATTACACAGACTTGTGGAAATAGCATTTATTGGGGGGGGGGGGGTAAATATATATATATATAAATATATATATAAATATATATATAAAAAATATAAAAAATATATAATATATATAAATATATATAAAAATATATAACCAATTGGCATCTTTTTCACAGGTGATACGTCAGGGAGCAGATCTTTTCAAGTGGATGATGGTCAATTGCTCTCCAGATGGTGACGGGAGACTCCACTGCAAAGGTCCTAAAAACAGCATCTTTTGGCCCGATCAGGTGAGCCTCTCCAAAATGCTGTTCTGCTGCACTCTTACATCCAGCCAGGCTGTTGTCCTACCAGACCACCCTTCTAAATGAATGTGCTGTTTCTATTGATTAGCTTAAACTGGAAAAAAATAGTATATCCTGACTACATTAGCTATGTACAGAAGACCACCCTACATTAACATTCCTGTATCAGTCAGAGCAGTTCCTACTGAGTATTTGTAATTTTCTCTGCACGGCTTGGTTAATTCAACAGGAAGAACTGCTCAGGCAGCTGCTGGGTCTGCCAGCTTCTCCACCCAAGCTGTTAACTCAGGGTGCTGAAATGTGCAACTAGTGCCTGTCAGCTGGCCTTTGCACAGCAGGTGCCACCTGGGGAACTTGTGGGCCTGGCTGGACATCCCCCAGAGAGGTCTTATTGCAACAAGCAGTGGAGCACTGTGCTGAGCTGTGGGGTGAGACAGCTTCCTTCTGTAGGGACAGCTTATCCATGTAGTGTATTTGTGTGTGAAGTGTATAGCAACCTGCGGATCACAGCGTAATTATTTCTCACTGTTATTACCAGACAAGATTTGGAGTGATATTAGAGAGAGACAGTGGGTCTCCACCCTGTTCTGATAGGAACAACGCACTGGAGTGCTTTTATCTGGCTACAGCCGTTCTCCATGCTTCCTGTCCTGTTGAAACACAGAACGTAGCTGCTAAGCAGTTGGCTGCCCTATAAAAGCATTTGAGGCTTAGGTCAGCATGGTCCAACCAGCTGGCTGCACCACAGGCAGATATGGCCCCAGCCCCTCTTCTGGAGGAGACAAGGAACAGCTGCCCGAGCTGCAAATGCAAGCAGGGACTCTGAAGGCTTCCTCCTGTGTTGGCTGGCTGCCGTGCAGGAGGGCGAAGGCTTCGGACTGACGTGGGAGCACCTGGCAGCACTGCACTGCCAGCCCTGTGGCACGTAGGTGGCAGCAGCCTGGCTGGGGCAGAGGTGTGAGAGCCTGCTGGTGGGGAGCAAAGGCTGTGGCTAAAACACAAAACTTGGGTGAAAGAGAGGCCGGGGGCAAGCACCTACTGAGCCTTGAGGCCCTTCAGTTGTGAGCCTCTGAACTGTGCGAGCCTGCCACTATTTATGTTTAGGTTTGGTTGTTTGCCACCGAAGAGATTGTGCTGTAGACTGATTGGAGCTGGGTGCATGGCTGAGAATTAGTGCAAGGCACAGACGGGCAGCAAATGCTGTCTGAACATTTGCTTGTCCTCAGACATTTTCACAAAATAAAAGGGACTGCATTCAAACAGCAGGGGAAAGTTGACTAAACTGAGGAAATGTGTATGGTTTAAATATTTCTTAGTGATGTCATGGCAGGAAGTGAGTCCTTTTCTTTCTTTTTGCTGGTTTAAACTTAATGGAAAGGCTAAGAAAATATTTCAGCTGTACGGCTACTGCCATGCCTCTAAGTGGTGTGCTGCACGGAGCAGCTGGGTCTGTGCCTGCGCTGTAATGCACACCATACATCCCCACACACCCCCGGTGCACAAGTCACAGGTCCCCTGCGGTTACAAGGAATTACGCTGCCATTCTCCCATTGCCAAATACAGTCCACAAAAGTCAAAGTACACATAGAAAAAACCCACTAACTAATCCTTGCAAAATCCAGTAAGGTAAAACATATGTACTGTTATCTGTCTTCCACAAGGGGATGAGCCAAAAAGTGAGGATGTGTCAGTGACTGCTTAGAAAATAGTCTTAACACCTCTGAATCTATGTATTTCTACTTCCAGTGCTTCCCTGAATATCACAGTAGCCTCTCAAGGAAGTACCTAGCCTCATACACACTGAGAGCAGCTGAAATTTCTGTGATAAATATCCTAAACCGTGTACCAGACCCGGTTAGGTATTGATGTAAAATGAAAGATGATTCCAGACTATAATACACTGCGAGAATTGCACTCAGCCTGATCAAAGAAACTCTTTTAAAACTGGGTTTAAAGACAGAGTAAGTGCTCGAATGCCTGGGAATGAGCCAGGCTGCCCCAGCTGCCCCCCTGCCCATGTCCCCATGCTGAACAGAGGCCACGTGTGTTGCTCAGCCAAGTGCATGCACTGCCCAGGACCTAGCACAGCAGCGGGGATGAGAAATGGGGAGGGAGAGACCGTTCCTCCTCGTACCTGCTTTTGACGTGTTTGTACGAGCCTTTGAGCTTTTTATAGTTGGCCCAAGTGCAGCATGAACAAATGAAGCAAGCAGCTGTACAAAGCCTTGGTATTTCTGACCTTTGCCAGCATGGGAGCATCCAAGCTTGCATCCAAGTGTGCCTTGGGATCCAGCAAAGCTTTCGGGAAAGATTTGACACTTTCGTTTTCATGTCTGAGTAGCGCAAGTAGCAGCAATCCCGGGTATTGTTTTTTTTAGAAGATTAGGTTACTGAAAGGCAATGTTTTAATAATGTTTAATAGCTGTCGGCCATAGAAGTTGTTCATGAATTTAAACTATTGATCTGTTACATGGATTTTTCCTGAAATAAAATAGCTAACACTCACCATTAAATGAATGAAAAAAAAAAATATACTTGCCTGACATTCAGTTTCTTTGATTTTTTTTTTCTGATTTGTAAGCATTTCTGTCCATACTTGTCTTTTTCATCTTCAGGGTTGTGGTAAGAAAACGCTATTTCCGCATTTTTTTCTGGCTTATACATGTACTTGTTTGTATTTTGTTCTGGTATGGTCAGCTTCTAGTATTACTTGTGGTTTAGATAGAAAAGATGTGGTGGCAAAACAAAATTTCTGTGATTGTTTTGTGGCTTACCCTTAAATTGACCAGTACAGTTTCAGAAATATAAAGCAATTAGTGGGAAAGGGAAAGATGGCTGAGATGCCTGGAAGGGACGTGGGCTCAACACATTTTCTGGAACTCCTCTCAGCAGATCACCCATGGTGTCTGAAACTTGCTGCCTCACCTGGGTGACCTGCTGGTGGAGATGATCGTAGAGAAAACATCTGCTGCCTTAGACCCTTGTCTGGTGAGGGCTCAGCATATGCTTTGCTTTCTGAATACAACTAGCACTGCCAAGTTTGGTAGGACACAGGTAAATACACACAGGAATGTGATCTTCAGCCTTCATTTGTCCCTGGGCACAGATGGAAAAGCAGGTCCATTTTTTCTCCTTATGAACCTATAGGAATTATCATGTCAGAATGGGCTCCCTCACCTCGGTGTATGTAGGAACTAACACTATTTTAGCCAGGCACAAAAAATACATAAACACATGGAAGGAAGTGATGACAGCATTTAGAAGGGCTGGGAACATGTCCTGACTTTGTGTCAGTTTGGGAGCCACTGAGATATACCTGAAAGGATCTTCTCCCACAGCAGTGTGCACAGATGAAATACTGGTGTGTCCAAAGTCACTTCATGTTATCTCTTTGGTTTCAACACAGCCAAGATAGAGCCTTACATATTTCTATTCTTTTTGATGGACACTTCCCATTCTTTTGCAGAAAATCATCCTTTTAAGAAATCCTGTCAATTCCTTAAAAAAATAATAATAAGTAATATTACCACTATTCTCACCATGCAGAAATATGATATGTTCCTCTCAAACCAGCATGCTGCCCAAAGCGTTTCTTCCTAAACAGGCACTGCAGACGCATTTGCTTGTCTGGGCAAGGCACAATGCACAACTCCATTCACATGTTGCCTGTCATACTTCTCTGCTGCCCTCTTTTTTAGAGGTCCAGCAGTCTAGTGCTGTTTTTCACGGTTGCAACTGATTTACAGGTGGTGACTACTGATAACCTCTTCGTTTGGGTTTTGTTACAGTGAAACGCGTGCTGGCTGCTCTCAAATGCTTTGGTGCTTACGACTGTGAGTGAAGAAAAGCCTGCTTGCAAATCCCCCTCAAACTCTGGTGTGCATCCACTCCAAAGAGTCACCTGCAAGATCCAGAGCCTTGGATTTGGCAGTGGAGCCTCCTGTCAACATCTGGTCCAAGTCAGGAGAGGAGGTAGGACTGGAAGTGTATTTGCTGTGCTTGTTCAGTCTGTCACATGTCCCACAGCTGCTGATGCTGAGGGTAGTGCCCAGCAGTGTGACCCTGGGGAATCCACTTGGATGATTCTAGAGGCACATCAGATAGATCGTTATTCTGAGTTCTTCAAGTCCCATTTTCTTGTGTCAGAACTGTTACGCATATTCAAAGTATTAGTGTATTCTGTTTATTAACTGTTACATATTAGCTTCAACATGTGGGATGTGGTTTTCTTCCTACAGTCATACTACACCTACAAGCCCTTCTGCTTCAGATAGACAAAGGGAATATGATGAAAGAGAATATTCTGTGCCATTCCAGAGAAGATTAGACACATTTTCATTTGCTAGTGCATTCCTCTTCCAACATCTTTACTGCTGTAACATCTGGACGAAAGAGCTATTTGGTAACCAGTAAAGTAACCTGGAAAAGTTGGGATGTCTGGAGGGGATTGCTGTACATTACTGTACATAACTGACTGTATGTGCAGTTACTTACAGTAACAGATTTCTATATTCGATGAAGAGATGAAAATGGAAATTTTAGCAGGAGCACACCAGAATAACAAGCAGGGCTTCAGAGCACACAGTTTAGTCTCCAAATTAGACCAGATTTACATTTTTTATCATTACAGTTGTATGCATAAGGCGATCAAGTATTTTGTTTGCATTAGCCAAGATAATTTTAATCACATAGCTGTTCTTCATCAAATCATTGAGATAATTCTTTGAACATTTGACAACCAGAAACTCTTGTAAATGACAGCACTTTCACACACCTCAGCAGAAAGGACTTGTCCGAAAATCTGCTCCAGAAGTATTCTCTGCTGTGATGCTGTTTCTTATGCAACAACTCTGTCCCAGGGCTAACCGTCACGTATCAACACTTACTGCCAAATAGCTGGTGGTCGAAGAGAACTGCTAGGGAGCATTATGTAAGCCACAATTTGATCGATAACAAATTCTTTGTTGTAAATCATCTGGAATTAACACAATGAACAATCTAGGAATTATTACTCATATCTGGAAATGCGTAGCATTTCTGGAAACTTATGTTTCCAGAAACAAATAATGATTCCTCTATTATTCACTGTGTTGATTCCCATATGGCTGTCAAACCAAAAAAAAAAAAAAAAAAAAAAAAAAAGCAGGAAAGAGAAAAGGCTACTGTCTGCAAGCAATTTGCAAGTAAGCCAAGTGCAAGCAAGCCAGTTACAATATATACCAAATATTTTCAAGATTCCTTTTTGACTCTGTCCAATTGAAGATACAGGTAAAGTTCTCATCACCTTCAGCAAGTTAGAGAAAATATTTTTAGAAAATACCATTCTCAATATCTCTTTCTGAGTATCTTACTTATTGAGGTAGGTATTTTATCCATTTATGCTGAAGCAGCTTTGGACTCCTGATCCTTTTTTGTCCATGTAGTAGAAGCAACAGCAGCAAATGTCCAGCTACCATGCTCAGAGGTGTGCTCCCATTTTCAGCATTGACTTAAGACTAAACTGATCCCTTTAAGAAAAAAAAAAATAAAAAAAAAAGTTGACTAACGGAATAAGACAGAGATTTTCTGAAGTGCAAATAATAAGTTTTAAATAACTTCCACAGAACTAGTGGTCTTAGCTACCATTTATAACCTGCAAGTTTTCCTGAAAGCTGTAGTATAAGGCTCATTGTTCACTTTAACACTCTTGAAAATCCTGTGTATACATTTTCAAGAATGTCAGAAAACATCGCAATACAAGCTTGAGTTTGCAGCTCATAGTTCTACAAGGAGTACAACTACAAAGAAAGGCTGGCTATTTTTAATATACTTCTAAGTATGCTTCTGTGAGTGCATCCATCTCGGTAATCAGATCTCCTTGTTAGTTCAAATTCTTCAGTTTTAAAAGTAACCAAAAGACTACAGTCTACTTCCATGATTTTTCAGAAAGTACTGTTCGCTTTGCCTAATACTTTGTAGTTTCAACTCAGTTCATATGTATAATGTGTTGTGTTTTTTTAAATATTTCTCAGCAACAGGAGAATGTGATCAAAATGTAGTTCTTTGAAGTTAAATACATAACAGCATGTAAGTACATGTAATGGCAATGCCTCTAATTTGCAGGAGGAATGACAAATCATAAGAACTGTACCTGAGACAAGAGCCAACCCCACAGTGCCTCTGAAAGCAGAAATTCCTGGTGCAACAAAGATCAAGCACATCGCAAAACTGTATTCTGCAGAAGGAGCTTTGTGAGGTAAGCGTGAAAATAAGGAGAAAATAGGAAAACCTGCATCGTTTTATTATCCAAAGACATATTTGCTGCTATTCCAAGCATTTTTATTTGTGGTAAACTACCCCTTCATCAAATTTACATATAAATGTAACAGGTTAAGAAAACAGATGATGGGTCGTCCTTTGCTGTCATCTCATGGGCCAACCTTCTACAAAAAGGGAGTGAATCACGGTTCAGTGACATACTACTAAGGAACATAACCTGCAAAATGTATTTTAAAAAGGCACAGTAAGTAGAGAATTAGTGATTTAGCGATTTTGAAACAAAGGTTGAAATCCCACCTCCCCCAAAAAATGGATGGCACGGTGCCAGGGGCCAGGATTTACCTGGGGGTTATGGCTGGTATATCATAACATACAACTGGGGAGCCAGAAAGGGGAATACACATTGCCTTTTTGAAAGCAATGTTTGTGCTTCTGGATGTGTCTGCCGTAAGCTGTTTGGAAAATATGGTGAAAGAGGCCACACACTCTTGCTGTTCCTCTCTGTTCAGCCGTTGTGCTGCCACCTGCAGATTTACTGCTGTAAAGTTAATTCTGTAGACCGCTACTTCCATTGCACGTGGGAGGGGAAAGAGGGAACCATGCATTGACACGCTCCCTCTGCTCCAAACGCTGCTAGCCCAGAGTAAACAGAGCACGTTGCAGACCTTCAACCTGCAGAGGTGTTCTGCGTGAGGGTTACTCTTGTAAAGGATGGGTTTTCCTGCCCTACTTTCCAGGTACTTTTCATTCTCCTAATGTACCCTCTGAATTTTCATTTCAAACAGCCATCACAGCATTGTTTTGGTTTGGATGAACCTTCTTAAGGCTTCTCAAAGCTTTTTAAAGACCTCTAAAGCTGTGCACTGTAAAACAAAGACATTTGTTCTGTTACTAGTGAGAAGCTGCTCCATTTTGCACTTGGGTGTGTTTGGATGCTGAGGCCCTTCAGCACATTCAGCTCAGGCATCGTCTGTCCAATCCTGGAGGAAATCCTTCCAAGTCTTCCACAGCTCTAGAACTGCTCTCTCAGCAAAACAGTCCCCAGGAAAAAGCAGGTTCGTTTCCTGCCACAGGCTCTGGGAGCATAAACCTGCTGCCCCATCCTGGCTCACCCCACCCGAGGTGGGAGGCAGTGCAGCTGGCAAACGTAGCTCTTCAGCCCACACCGCTCCCCCCTAAGGGTGCACCCAGTGATTACCTGCTCCTGTAGACAGTGGTGGCATTGGCAGCAAGGCCCATCCCTTCCTGTGTTGAGAGGTTTCAGTTCAGCAAAGTTCTCAGTTGTGTTCTCATGCAAAGTCATTCAAGCGTCATTTTCACAAACTTTAATTCCATTAACTTCAGTGGGGCTAAAGCTCCAGAAGGGACTGATTTGCGCGACTGAATGTGGTGTTCAAGCAGAGGCTCTGATGCCTGCAGCGGGCCCAGGGTTTTCTCATCCAAGGCAAGCAAGTGGGAAGAGACGTAATATTTCCTAAACCTAAATTAACCCACAGACTTTATTCAATCCAACTTCTTTCCATTAAAGCCAATCGTATATCTTGGCTTCTTGACCATAAATGTGGAAGCAGGCACATGCATTCCTGCAGAGCTGCCTGTGTGCTTTGGTTTGAGGTGGGTCTTCATAAACGACAGTGCTGGTGTAAGGTTTATCAGGGCGCGTTCTGCATCACCCATAGAAGGGCTCACAAAGCCAGAAGCAAGTCATCTCGAGTGTGAGGTCCTAAGTCATGCCACTGTACATGAAAGTCATAAATTGCAGTAGGAGGCAGAAATTCCCTATCAATATTCTGTGCAAACCTCAGGCATAAGAGAATAACGCAGTGTTAGAACTGCTGAATGAGTGCTCTGTGTGCACAAAGTCATTAAAAACCTGTGGAACAGTCAACCATGACTGCACAAAAATAAATATAGAGCTGGCCGTAAATAGTATCCCTTCACCTGCTTCTTCAAGTAGAATTTTATAAGAATGTTTCTTAAAGGGAATGATTTTTTTAACAAGGAGATTTTGGTATATTTCAATTGAAACCATATGCTTGTTCTTAGGCTGCTCAAATACAAAGTGAGTCTAGTTTTAAATTTAATACACTGTTAAAAACACCTAAAGAAAAATCTGAGTGAATGTGCTAGGATACAAAATGGATGTTTTCCAACTTCTAAAAACCAGATCTGGGAATACAAGTGATCTTTACTATGCAAGCATGTTTTGTTTTATTTTTTATTTGCCACACTTGGAAGAGCATGGGAGAGGAGATTAACCAGTTAAGTCCTATGATTTATTTTTTTAATCACTTTCCATCTTTTACTTTATCTGTACAAAAGATACTATCATGAATGTTTCAGTCTGCAGTGCAGCAGAGCATAGAAAAATTAAACTATTGCAGAGAAACATTTTATTAAACTTCATGCAATTGGTTAGGCTGATTATGTAGGCTCACACTCTAAAGTCACCACCACAGACTTTAAAAGATTGGTGAGAAGAGGAAACTTAATGACTAATCAGTATAAAATTTGTCAGGAACTAACTTCTGTTTAGAAATTCATCCCTGACCTTAATAGATCAGATTGTGTGTGTATATCAGAAAATGCCATCCTCATAAAGGTGGCAAAACTGGAAATTATATAGTGTGAAATCTGCTTAAATAATCAGGGAACTGACCTAGAAAATAGGACTTGTGAAAATCAGCTTTCTGAAAACTTAGATGTTTTCAAGATCCTACATCAAATTAATGTATTTGATCACAGGGCTGCAAATCCTCAGCAACTGTATCAATGGATTAATCTCATTTGAAATTACATCAGCATTTCCCCACTGGACTCTCTAAGATTTCTTCCAAAGTTTTTATTCACATTCTTTTCCAACCCTGCCAGAGCAGAACATGCCAGGTTTTAATCTTTTTCTGTTTTATGAGGTAAGGAGAAAATGAAAGAGAAGAGTATTTTTTTTTAAATCCTAAAATGAGTCTAATTTTCCTTCTGACAGTTTAGAGACATGGAGCATGTGTTATCATGACAAATCAGTGAACAATGTTTCTGTAACATTTGCAAAATATATATTTTCACACACAGCCTTTTCACGTTCACACACAGCGTTAAAAATAACATAGAAAGGACTGAAAATCAAATCAGCATTTTAACAGTATGATATGCTGACTCTGTGACAAACCACATTTACAGTAATGGGAAAACTTCTCCATGTGCTGGCCAGTGGTGATGCTTTTAAAGTGTTTTCATTTCCACTGAGGA
The DNA here is from genome assembly GCF_047663525.1 of Anas platyrhynchos. Lineage (NCBI taxonomy): Eukaryota > Metazoa > Chordata > Aves > Anseriformes > Anatidae > Anas > Anas platyrhynchos. Next base: position 56,585,480 of record NC_092591.1, read on the forward strand.
AGTGTTATTATTTCCACTTCAGGAACCTTAGTGAAGAAATAGTAGAGATATCCCTTATGGGGCTGGAGGACTTTCAACAGCAGCGCTAGTATAATACCAGTAAACGTTTGCTCCTCTTCTCTCTTTTAATCCTCTCCCTTCTCAGGAAGCATACATCTTTTCTTTTCAAAAGTAACCTACGCATATCCCCAGTTTTCTGCTTTAGCCAAATCATATTTATATAAACAGCAGCCACTACAGAGACAGGCTGTGTTAAAATGTTTTTCTTTGCATTTTTCTGCCAAGGTTGAACTCATTTTGGTGCTGGCTAAAGTTGAGGTAGATCCAGTACTAACTGCATATTCTTCTGAGACAATCAGCCTGGCACACACTTTTTATTAGCTGTGTTTACATTCAGCTGCATTTACTGATGCTGCCTGTAAGCACTTGTGTTTGTTTTTTTAATTCAGTTTTCTGTATTGCTTATCCGAGAAGGGCTGGAGGACTCGGAGGACTGTGCCCATTCACAGCTCTGGTTTGATCCTGAAATCTGTGAAGAAACAGAAGGTTATCAGAATCTGTCAGCTTAAGCATAAGGTACCAAAAGAGTTGTTTTCTTTACAAGTCTGTACATGAGAAATCTCTTGTTCAGGTGTTCCAACTCTAAATTAAGCTTACCTTTCTGAGAAACTCCACATTTCAGTGTAGGCACAGACAGCATTCTGGTACTGGAACATTTGGCACAGCTTATGCTTCAGCATATTCATTCCTACTTTGTGTTGTATTCCAAATTTATACTGAATGAGTGAATATTAAATGTCTTATAAAAGTTTCATTTTACAAATTAATCTTTTCTACAAGATCTCTAGTTATACTCTTATGGCAATGTTCCGAATACTCCTATGAAAAACTGGCATTATTCTTGCACGTATCCCTAACTGATACCCTTCAACTGAAAATGATAAACCTGAAAGCACAGAATGAAACAGCGGTGACTGCTGTAGTTGTTGTAGAGCCAAATAGGAAAAGCCAGTATTTCTAGTCACGTGTTTAAGTTGTCCAACATTTGCTCGGCCTGGCAATATTTTCAACATTCCCTTTTGTGAGGAACTATTAAAGTTGCTAGTGCATTTAAGGGATATAAACCAGCAAACTATTAATAAGCCAAAAAAAATTCTTTACTTCAGCAAAGTATACATATAGAAGGCAATTTATTAAACTTTGAATGGGGCATTATTCATGTTAAAACTATTACTATGTAACTTTGTAACAGCTGGATATTGGCAAACTGCTGAAAATTATTACAAAGAATGAGTCAGAATAATATTGTTCTGTACATTTAATATGTAGATACAATATCTAAGTATAAAGCCTATTCTTCCTTTTGCCTTTTGTAACTTTGACACGTGACAGTGCAAATCTACCACCCCTGAATTCAGTTTTCTTGCTATTAGCATCTCAGTCATCCAAACGCCACCCATACTTTATTTGCATGTTCCTTTCTGAAAAGTTAGCAATATGCCTCATTAAATTTTTCCAGTAACTTTGTGACCCATTAAAAAAAAAAAAAAAAAAAGTATGTATGTAATCACACATGCAATAACAGTAGCAGTAACTGATGAAGAACGTGATTAGTGGGGGTAAATATATAAGCTATTATTGCACACCTAACTTGATGGCATTTGAGCATTTGGTACTACACCCTACAATTAGAAATTACACTCACATACTTGTTGGTCTCCTGTTTAAACAAGGTATCTTTTTATAAAAAACTATATAACAGTTCACAGCAGAAAAACAGAAGGCAGTAGTCAGCAAACAGCATTTATACCCTAAAGCCTGTGGGGCCTTTAGGACCATATAACATATATCTGTTCCCTAAATTACTGACCGCTTACATCCGAAATATTCTGATGCTGCAAAGTTTACCATGATCTGCAACAGAAATAGCAAGCATATGTGAGCCAAGGACTGAAGATAAAGCACTGCTTGCAGAGAAGATTATGCAAGTGTTGCCTGAAATCCAGCACTGAGCTACGTATTTGTGACCAGTTCACTGGCAATTTCTGGACGCAATTGGAGGCCAATTTTGGTGCTGTTGCAAAAGTGGAAGAAGTTTTTCAGCAGAATAAACTCTGCTGTTCTCCACATTATTATAAAACTAATGCTGTCCACTGGAAAAATGATGGCTTTACCATAGCAGAGTATATAATGCCAAGTATTTGTAAAAAGGCAGTATCAGTATCCTTCTTTATTTTTATTTTCAGTACTTTCTTTTTGTTTTGTGAATAGGAATTTATGTAAAATTGCTTGAACAGACACATAGGGTAAAATACTGTCATAGTGAAATCAGCGGGACTTCTGACAATGCTAGGATTTCAGTGAAGGCCTTCATGCAAGTGTGCCGCAAAGAACATCTGTTTCTTGGAGGCATCCCCAAAACTCCCCAGATCTCCGATCTCACAGAACTACTCCTATGGGTTCCTAGCAGAAAATGCAACATTCAGCATAAAACTGCCCTCTCTCTCCTGGTTCTCTCCACCATGCATTTCTTGTATTCCAGAGGAATTCCCTTCTGTCCTTGCACTTTACAGATAAAGGCAGAACTGTTTTTAAAAAACTCTGCACTGACGCTGATTTTTATGTTGTTATTTCAGCCATTGCTGTAGTGTTGCTGATGAGAGTAACTACGATGAAAATATCTGACCCTTCAACTCAGGTCTTGGTGCTTAAAGGTAAATGTTACTTTCATTATCTTTCTTTCAAAAGAAAAAAAAATCTGATTTTCATTTGTATGCCCATAGTTTCATGGACAGTTCAAAAGCATTCAGATTATCTTGATACATTCCTAAGGCTATTCTCTTTTAAATGTGATTTTGGAGTGATAATGGCTACTCTTACAAAATATTGTTCTGTTAGCATGAGTCTACATCTTCTCCCTTGTTTGATGTTTACCTACATCCTCAGTTAAAATACAGGATTCTGTTGCACTGTAATCCTGATGTGTATAAGTACTGCCATAGCTCAGGCTGTTGCGTGTCTTTCATCAAGTTCCAACCTTTATGAATGGCTTGCCCACTGAGTCACCAAAGCTGCAGATCCCATATTGTAGACTTCCTTCAGCAGCAGACATTCCAGGTGGGTTACTTAGGGAGAGACTACTTTGGTATAAAACTTAAACAAACTTGGATAATGCATGTTGGATTGAAAACAGTAATGGCCAGGAGCTGGCAGCTGCAGCAGGGAGCAACAAACACCTCTTAGTTTCTTAACATATGAAGAGAGGGGGAAAAATTATTTACTAAGGCTGAGTTTTTCACCTACTGTGGAACTGGTGAAAGCATAACCATGCTGACAAAGCTATAGCTAAGAGATTTACAGTGTGGTGCTTCCACGAAGAGACCTCAAAAGTGGAGTCCACCACAGCTCAAGTTCAGCCAAACCAGTCAACTGGCAGTAATACCAGCTTGGGTGGAAATTTATGTAGATAAAATACTACGGTTGGCAAAGAATTGGGAACCAAATAAAATATTAGGTGAAACAAGAGCACCCTGGGAATAAAATTGTTTGAAAGAGTCCCTGTTGGCAAACAGAGACCAAGCACAAATGCCAAGCAAGCTCCGTTGAATAAGCTTTAAACCTTTTATAGAAAGCTGAAGCACAAAAGCTTAGCCTAATCCAACCTATTTATATGAGTGTTTTCTGAGCTTAATTACAAATTTAAAATGTTTCCAAATGTGTGGCGTGTTTCTGTTTGGATAGCTTGTCTGGCTTGGCTTTTCAGCCGTGCAAAAAAAGTTGCCCAGACTCTGCAAACACCGCACACCTTGAGGTGTATACGTATGCAGCTTTAATGGACTCCAGGGCTTGGAAGGACTACTCAAAGCAGTCCATAGGTGAAGACTCCAGCTATTACCCTTGCTGTCCTGGGCTAGGTTTTTGTTTGGTTGGCTGACTGGATGTTTTATTCTTTTCTGTTGTTTCTCAGTTTGTTAGTTGTAAGATGTTCTACGTTTATCTAAAGTGCTTCAGTAGGCTCTAAAGTCAATACTTTTAATGATAACCTACCATGTCAGTGTTCCCAAGTAATCAGGCCACGCTCACCGTGAGGACTCACATTCAGTATGCTGTGTCCTACTTTAAAGGCCCTCTCCGTGTCCTTAAGCCCATTGCTTGAGCTCCCAGGAACCCATACTGACATCGCAATCGGTAGCAGAGGCAGTTGAAAACAGAATTGGCAGAGTCACCAATGCCAGACACATAGAAATACTGAGATGATGGGTTGTAAGCCTCATTCATCTCTAGGTTGCAGGAAAGTGCAGCTGTCTGCTTGAGAAAAGCAACCGGGACTTTCAGTCCTGGAGTAAGAGGCCTACGCCACCCCTTTCTGATAAAATAAAGCCAGAGCCCTCTGGTCTGAGCCCTGCCATAAGGCCATTCAGCAAAGATGTGAGAGGGTTTGGTTAGGTCTGTGGTCTAAAGAGAAACAAGTCCGGTGCTTTCTGACCAATGTCTTAGTCTGTTAGCTACCAGTTAATTTAGGGTGAAACGCTTCCAGTTTGCATGGAATAATCAAAACCTTGCCTCGTCTTTGCCCTGAAGAAGGCAGCCCAAGAGCTTGTGCTTGCAGGGTGAAGGCAAGGGGAGGGAAGGGGTTTGAAATGTAGGTGTCTGAAGTAGTGGCAGCATAACAGCTGCTACAGCCACAGCCCCGAGGGCCCTGTAAGGCTCCAACCTACAGTGTCCAACCTAACAGTGAAGAATGCAGAGACACGACAGAAGAGGCAGACCTGTTTCCCAGTAAAGTTAATCCTAAGCATCAATTATTCCAAGGAGCAGAAGGCAGGGATGATCAGCACTGGATGCTGGTTAAATATTTATATTAAGGAGATGGTATACATATTTCTGCGTGCAAAGCTTTCATGAACTGCAGCGGGAGTTTTAACTGGGGCCGGCCGCAGGATTTGGTGTAATCTCTGCTGGCTGGCGCCTGTTCCCATGAAAGAGGATGTGCAAGGACCTGCTGACTTCACAGCCCGCTTCCTTTCGTGGTCTCACCTTGACGATTCAGAAACGATAAAGGCAGCTTTATCCATGCAATGTGCAGCGCTCAGCCCCGCCGTAACCCGGCTGCTGGGTTCCCGCACAGCGTTGGCTCACCGCAGAGGAGCGCTGGAGCCGCAGCATTTCGGCGTGCGGGTTTCCCTCCTGCTGCAGAGCCGAGCGGGGCGCCTGCCCTCGCTGCATTCATCCCCTCACCTCGCCAGGGCTCAGCGCGCTGCCCTCACCCCCAAACCCGTTTTTTTTTTTTCAAGCGGGGACGGGACGGGCCGAGCCAGGGGGGCGATGCCCCGGGCCGGGGGCGGGCGGGGGCCGCTCTCGCCGTGCTCTGCCCGGCTTTTAAGGGCGGCGCGCTGAAACCCGACACCAGAGCGCCGCCAGGCTCCGCACCGCCGCCCGCCCTCCTCGGCCCGGCCCGGCCCGGCCCGGCCCCCGCGTCCCGTCCCGTCCCGGAGGGCGCCCATGGGGCGGGGGCAGCGCGGCGCCGGCCGGCCCTGAGGCTGCGGGCAGCGATGCGGGCGCTGCGCCTGCTGTGGCTCGGCTGGCTGTGCAGCCTGTGCCGGGGGTACTTCGAGGGCCCGCTGTACCCCGAGATGTCCAACGGCACGCTGCACCACTACTTCGTCCCCGACGGGGACTACGAGGAGAACGACGACCCCGAGCGCTGCCAGCTGCTCTTCAGGGTGAGCGAGCAGCGGCGGTGCGGCGCGGCGGCGGCGGCGGGCGGCGGGCTGAGCCTGCGGGAGGAGCTGACGGTGCTGGGCCGGCAGGTGGAGGACGCGGGCCGGGTGCTGGAGGGCATCGGCAAGAGCATCTCCTACGACCTGGACGGCGAGGAGAGCTACAGCACCTACCTGCGCCGCGAGTCCGCGCAGATCAGCGACGCCTACTCCAGCTCGGACCGCTCGCTGAGCGAGCTGGAGGGCAAGTTTCGGCAGGGCCAGGAGCAGGGCGGCCGGGAGGAGGCTCGCCTGGGCGACAGCTTCCTGGGGCTGCTGCTGCACGCCCGTGCCCTGCTCCGCGAGACCCGCGACATCTCCAGCGGGCTGCGCGACAAGCACGACCTGCTCGCCCTCACCGTGCGCAGCCACGGCGCCCGCCTCAGCCGCCTCAAGAACGACTATCTCCGCGCCTGAGCCCCGGGGGCTGAGGGTGAGCTCTGGAAACTCCTATTTATTGCACAGGGCTTCCCAAACTCTGTCAAACCCGAGGGCGGAGGTACGGCGAAGCTAACATCCACGTATCGGTGAAAAACTGCCCCGCAGTGCAGCGCCCTGGAGGTTGCCAACGAGCCCCCCGTGCTCGCCGCGGAGCGCACCTCGACGCCTCGCCTCGTTGCCCACCGTGGTCCTCGCCAGCCTCGTGCAGAGCAGAAGCATGGGTTGCTTCATTGTTACCCCCTCGTTCAGGGTGAACCCTCTGTTAACTTTCTTAAACTTTTGTAACGGCATGTACTCTACTCATGTAAAATGTTGTTCTACTACGTAACTTGAAGCTGTGATTTCCATTTGCGTTGTGAGAGACGGGATCTATTCCGGCAGGATTTGTACTCTTTATGGTCTTGCTTATCTGTGACTCTGAGCTATCGTAACCCCAAGAGCCAGCCAAAAAGGCTTATGTCAGATCCTGAGAATGCTGATGCAGATTTTTATAGTAAGAAGGAGCTCTAGCGGCGATTGCAGTTTCAGATCCAAAATTGAAAAGCAGGGTTTCTTAGAGCGTGTTTCTGAAGCAGACAAAAAGTTGGTGTCTGTTCCAACATAGTGACATTTCCCATTGGCGCCCTTGTACTTTTGCTAGCTAAGCTATTAATAAAACTATTTTTGCTCCTGGACAATAGCAAAAGTGCCCAGTGGGAAGGAGGGGGAGGATTGTTTGGGTTTTTAGGCTCATCACTATGTAATCAGCAACTTGGGGTAATATTGTTACGGATACTGCAGGCAGAATCGCTGTTTGGATGAAAAAGTTCATGTGTTCTTTCAATAAACATTTGAAAACCATACTAAGGCACACTTTTCTTTTGCTGTTCTGCCTGAGACTCTCTTGATTTAAAATACGCAGTTGTAGTATGTCTTTCAGCAAAAATTTGTGACTGTGTAGATCCTGCCAAATTAAATAACTTGCCTTTTAGTAAAAACAAATAAAAATTTACAGACTCAAGGTAAGCAGCTCTCGTTAAATGAATGATATGGAAGAGCGCGTTGGGCTCTTTTTGGATTTTGTAAGCCTTTTTAAGAAAACAATGTATGAAACCAACAATCTCGTAGCACTGGAAACAGAGCTGTTTTATGAGCATTTGAGGTCTGATCTTGTTAACCCCATGTAGTTGTACTTTGATCTGCAGACCATCCAGCTGGGTAAGTTACTCAGAAGTGTAATGGGTCAACAGAAGTCACCTGGGACCAGAGCGCTGAAAGCATCAGGGAACACTTGACAAAGGTACGTGCATAGAGTACTTGTGGACGATCCATGCATCCGTCTTTCCTAAAGGCACTGAGCTTTAGCTCATAGTAGGACACTTTAAGATGTCAGTTTGCACCCTTAGATTCTTGGTTTCTTTGAAGATATGCCCATTGGTCCCGTGTAAAAATGGAAGCCTTGTATTGACTGAGTTCGGTGGAACTACGTGGTGTGATTTTCAAGTGTTACTTTCAAGGGATATGTGACAGATTCTAGCTCTGAAATAATTCATTCCTTGCCACTAGAGTCAGATGTAGAAACACGAAAGTGAAAAAAGTCATATGAGTCTAGTTTGTGTGCTACCACAGTGAAGCATACAGCATTTGAGGGATGGGCCAATGACTGTACATAGAAGAAAAGCTCTAAAAGTTCCCAAGGGTTTCGTTCACATACAGTCTCTCCACTCTTTCTATCCTTTTAGAAGAACGTGCCAAAGATGTCATGCAGTTCCATTCATGCCCAGATTCTTCTTAAAACCCTGCCCAAGCCAAATCCTTGCAAAAGAAAGTGGGAGTGTTACTCTATGCTTATTCACTTTCTGAGGCACTGCTTATAATGTGAATTGTAAGCATCAGTAAAGAAACTATAGTGGCAAACCATGATGGTATTTTTAGCCACAATAGAATTCAAATCCTAATAGAAAAGTAGTAGCAGTAGTGTAAAACACAGTTTCTTGAATATGCTTCAGGCAGCCTGGCTTTGTACGTGCAGCAGTGATCTTTTAGTTGATCTCAAGCCTTCCCATGGTATGCAGCATACCAAGAGGGTAAATATTTGCAGAGTGGTTACTTTCAAAGCAGAAGATAGCATGACTTAACATGGAGATTTACAGAATAGCTCATTCAGCTTGGTGGCTCTGTATGTTGTCATCTAAAGAAGTAAAACTATGGTTCTTAAAATCCATGATAATGTTTCATATGATAAATATGAGCATGTTGGTAAATATTTCTGTCAATTTTCATTTCAGAAAAATTGAAATTAAAATCAGAGTGCTGCTCTAGAATTTGTAAAAGGCTTTAAACCTTCTTCTTTGAAAAGAAAATGTGTAAATCTGAGTCTGGGCTACGTGGAAATTTGCATGCTTAATAAAAAGTGTCCATTTTACATGGATTTTAAGAAGTCAGTACAAAACTTTAAGGGTATTTAAATCTATTTCAATTTGGTTTGCATCGTTTTAGCTGGTCTCAGCAAATGTCAGTAACAATCCATTAAAAATGTATCAGTTTTGAGTCAGAGCTGATACAAGTAAGTGGCCTTTATAAAGCTGCGGTCTGATAAACTATGCTGCAAAGTGCCTGCATGAATTGGGTGTTCAGTAATATCCAGATGTTTAAATTCAAAAGGGATCCTAATATCTATGAAAACTATATTGTAATCCTTTTTGTCATCTTAGCTTTTCTTCTTCTTCTTCTTTTTTTTTTTTTTTATCTGAAAAAACTTGTTTAATTAGAAGAGATGAAGATCTTCTGGTTTCATACAACCAATTCCAAATAGTCAAGGTCTTTTTATCATTGAGAACTTTAAATATTTTTAAGTGGAAGCCTTACAAGAACAATTGTAGCAGCTATTTTGACCCAATAGCTCCTCCTATTGTGTTTAAATATAGCATCAGGATTGGACTCTCTTTTTTCTTTTATTTATTTATTTTTTAATACCAGAGGGTGGAACTAAAGTTAAACTGTCTCTGTCCTTTTTGTGATGCTCAGGAGATTTTTCAAAATAGGTGCCACTTCGTCAGTTTATTGGCATTGATGATGGCATTGAAGAGCAGATTACAAAGTTTACTGAAAAAAAATAAATAAATCAATTAATGTAAATGGAGCAGAAGGCAACAGTAATAGAGGGCTTACTTAATACTTCAGTTTTATTTGACATTTGGCCAGTGATTTAATGCATTAAGAGTTAAAGTGAGTCATCAAGAGACAAGACTTTACTCCTCTCTCCAGGTAGCTTACTTCTGCAGTCAGTGCTCTGCTGTAGGTAGTCTCATGTCTACCAATACATGCGATAAGATGAAGATGCTCAAAGCGTAACTGTGGAGCAAACTGCTGTCTCAGGTGAGCACTAATAAAACTTGGGGAAAGGAAGGGCTGTGCTTGCAAAGGGCAGCATTTGAAAGCCACAACACCTGTGACAACTTGGTGGCTAGGAATGTGGGGTGATGGTATGAACTGTAGCTTTCTAAATTTAAATTTCCAAAGTTTCACAGGTTGACCTACCCAGCACCATTCTGAGAAAAAGAGAAGTTAAAGGAAGCTTTCAGAAACATGGTAAGCCTTGCAAAGATCCTGTGTGTACCAAATTTGATGGATGAATCGTCTGCAGTGAAATTGTTGCTCTTGTATGTTGTCATGTGCACAGGTGTGTACCTCAGAAGCAAAAAACATACTTGTTTCAGGCAAAAAAAAAAAAAAAACAACATGGTGATCTACAGACACAGCATCAACTGTGGCTATGATCTTGCCTTGAAAAGTTTTAGTTTGTGGAGAAATCCCATTAGGTGTGCCTGTTGCTGTTGTGTAGTTACTGGTTTAGATGGGCTTCGTGTTACTTCAACAGCTTCTTGCTTGTGCTTATCAGATATCACATTTGCTATTGATAAAGGAGTTTTCGGTGTCTTTGGCTGAAATGTAATTGTCAGACAATATTCCTGAAATAGTCCTGTATGTTTAAAATCTGTCTGGCATTCTTCTTTCTGCTATGATGTATTTGTGCTTACAGACAATTGGGAAATTTATATCCTATTACTTCGCTTTTTGGCTAGCCACTAGCCAAAAACTGAACAATTTGTGGGTCCATATTTCATTGCTGAAGTATATGAAACTGGCAAAAACACTAACCCAACTACATATTCTTTAAAAAAAGCTTTTACTAGAACACATATATAAAAAAAGACTATAACTCTGTGATTATTTTATTTTCTTCATAAAGTTGTCGTCCTGCCTACAAGATCAGTTTACAACTGGAAAAGGCACAATTTAATGACTAATTCTGTAACAAGAAAAACATATGGTCTCCATAATCATTACATTTTTAATGATGTGGCTTGGAAAGAGTCATTCATGGCTTGTGGAGTCATTCGTCCTCAAGAACTGCCTTACCTTGGGGAGGTATCGCTGACCGTCTCCAACATACCATTAATATTCTTTCATAAGAAAAGACGATGCCAAGCGTATCGTATTTTCTCAGATGACAGCCTTGCTTAGGCTGTGTGAATACCTCTTCTGAATACTTAGAAACTCTCTATGAAACAGCAATTGTTCATTTCTGAACTTCCTTTGGGGAAAGAAGTCGTCCCTGGAGAAGGTTGGCTTAGGGGGCGATTCACTATCCAGTGCCAGATAATCAGCAAGTGCAGGATGACCGAAAAAGCTATGTGCTCGCATCACATTTTCCACACTTTTTCCATGCTGCAAACATTTTACTGCAAAAGCAGTTACCAACATAAATTATTTTTACTGTAAATAATAGAGGCTTTGCTATATACAGATTGTCCAAATTGCAAAATATTTTTTTTTCCTCCTGTCTACTTACCATCTCTTCTCAAAAATAATGTGACCAGGATTTTCAGTTTAGAGTTAGGTCCAAGGGAGTTATTTCAGTGGGCCATGAATAAGCCTTTGGTCTTAGGTTCTCAGCTATTTGACTTAAATTTATCTTACTATGCCTTTACCTGGTAATGATAAAGAAAGAAATCCTCCCCATACACTTTCTTTGTTGACCGCTCTTGAGTTATTCCAAAACAACCAACTTTTAACAACAGGCTTTGTCCTTTTTTTTTATGAATATGACTTTGTTTCTAACTTAATGTGATTTAACAGTGATTTGTATTAAAATTCACAGTAATATGAATGAATATTTTAAATAACCTGCAAATTATTTTTTTACTTTGGTACGTCCTTACAAAGTATTTGCAAAGCTTTTTAACTCCTGATTCTAACAGGCACAACAAAGTATGAACTCATTGGAAATTGGGACAACACAGAAGTGAGGACACTTAGGTTTGGAATTTTACATAATACCCTGCATAGCCTCTAATTTAAGAGTAACCCTAGGTAGATCTCAGTGAATAAACAAGATGTCAACTATCTTTGTTTGTCCTGTGGACTCTGTTCAGGATTTCATTAGAGTCAAAGGACTGCTTTTCTGTTTTTCATATTTCTCTGAATTATCAGACTGAATGTGCTTTCCCTGTCCATGGAGATGCCAGGCACCTCAGAACGGGCTACATCATGAGGAGTGAACCAGCGAAGCAGGTAACAGTACAAATAACTTCCAGAGGAGACACTTCTGTCCCCAAAGCAAGACCTGGCTGCAGCTCTTCGCTTCTCTCCTGTGTGACTACTGTCCTGGTCCCTCACCTCTGCAACTCACAGGCACTCTCCCACCCTCATAGCTCTCTAGGTGCTAACCTGTCCTTGTCCAGTCTGACCTAACCTTCTAAGAAAAGCTTTGTCTTCCTCGTAAGAATCTGAGATGCAGTTTTCTCCCTATGGTCATGATTTCCTGGCCTAGTCACTCCACGCTCTTTCTGTGCATAAATACGAGTGCAGGGGGATAAACCTGCCCACGTGCATCAAGAATGAACTGCAGTTCACCCTCTGCTCATTTACTCTAGAAGCTAATTTGTGACCAGGGCCAGTTTTTGTTTCTGACGTTTTTATTTTTGTGGCAATTAGGGATTTCAAAAGGCCAGGCAGGCATCCCCCTGTGCTACATATATATTGATTTATAGCTCCTACCCTCATGACCTTTCTGTTGTGTCTGGTTCCACAGCCATGTGCAGGCTGAGTGGTATTTACTTACTTACATAGTCTTACTGAATTTAATGCGAGTTCTTCTATGTTTCTAAGCTCCACTTCAACCTGCCCTGCCGCATAGAGGCGCTTGTGAGAGAGTTAATGCCTGAGCACCAATACCCTTGGGCTGCTGCTGCTGCCTGTGTCCTCCTGCACATGCCCCGGGCTCCTGCTGCTGCTTGCCCCTGCTGGGGCTTTTCTACCGTGGCCTTCCTTCTCCTGAAGACTTCCCGTGACGTCTCAGGCCTGCTCCGAGTTGCTCCTTGCATCTCCTCAGCACATGTGCAGAGCTGAAGCTGACAGGACCACAAAGCCATTGTTAAAGTCGGTAGGTCTCACTCAGCTGGGAACACAGGTCTAGTTTTAGGCTTTTACTGTTGTGTCAGGGTAACGTATTCACTGGGCAAAAATTAGGGTTTGCTTTCTAACGACATGCTGCTTCTTATGCTGTTTGCACGTTAGCCTGTGACTATGTTTTGCAGCACCCATTACCTCCTAATTGCTGCCAACCTTAAATTTATTTGGCACTAACTTACTGCATAGACTAGTAGTCATATGGAAACCAACAGTGTTACCCCCCCCCGCATCATAGCTCCCCATATGAATGATAGAGGCAGAGTAAAACCCAAAGGGGTAAGTAAACTAATCTTGTACTACAGGATTCTGTAAAATGATATTGTGACGAGAAAAAGACACATAAATGTACAGCAAAATAAATAAGCTCCAGATTTTCACTGCATAGTACTTCTGACACACTTCTTTTAAAAATCTTTGTTTTATAGATACTCAGCAAATAAAAGCACAACACTAATGAGTCATATTTTGCTGACTTATTATGTAATCTTGAAGGCAGTTTGTTTTTATTTCCACTGGATAGGATACTTTTTCACTTAGATATTATGTAACGCTCCTTATAAAAATAGAGACCCGGTCTTGCAAACACCTTGGAGTGTTCCTGTTACAGAATGAGGCTTATGACCATTTCAGTTCTCACACCCTCCTTATTATGCTTATAATATCTCAAAACATTCCCCTTCTGGCTTGAAAAATTTGCCATTCTTGGTCTTGATCTAAAATACTTCTGTTACTAAGTAAAAATAAGAACATTTACAAGATTAATTATAAGCATACAAAATATAAAATGTTTTTTATCAGCCAGTATGCATTTAATAGGGTTATAAAAGACAACACTGGTTATAAAAGACAACAAAGAAGAAAAAATACTTGAGAAACATAGTGTTAACGAAATAGGCGGTAAGGCCAACAGCACAGAGTCAGCACATCAAAAACCATGGCTTCTGGAGCTACAGTCTACATTCTGCACGAGCAGGATGCCCTTTCCTAAGTGCTAGTACTTGCAGATTGGTGATTGACACAGGGAAAGAGGTACATACTCTTACAACATTTATAAAATATCTGCAGGTATGGAATTCTCTGGGTTTTGGTTTTTTTGTGTGTTAATAGAGAGGCATGACAATTCTGGAATAAATAACTAAAGAATTTTTTAAACAGTATATATGAAACATGCCCAGCTATCTGCCAGATGTCCAATGTAGTGAATCCTAAAAATCATTTAGAATTTTCAGCCTCCTAGTTTCAAATAGCATAGTCTAAATGGTAACAAAAATAAAAGGGTATACATTAGAAACTCATTAAAAAAAAAAAAAAAAAAAGCAGGAAGACAGCCAAGACAACCAAGAATGTGTGTGTTCCTTAGAGAAAAATGGGAGAAAAGTAAGGCAAGAATGTGAAAGAAAGGTGGAAAATGGATTTGGGCACTAAATTTAAAGCAAGTAAACCTACCACTATTGCCTTAAAATAAAGGAACACATCCAATGAGCTCCATGCATTAAAGCACTGCTTTGGCACGTGAAGATTTTTTTATTGAAGATGTTGAATGATAACTACCAACAAAAATATTTAATTTCCTATAAGTTGCAGACGTCTTAGCCTTTTTAACTGCCAAAATGCTGAGAGAGACAGTCTCTAAACAGTCATTTAATACTTGTGTGTATGCTTATTTCCATCCAACTAGCCAACGTTTCATCTTTGTGAATGTACTGCTGTCTGCTTAGACAACCCTTGTGTCGAAGGTTTTCCCCGCATGGGTTATACTGAGGCACCAGCACTTTTTTAGGTGCTTTGCACACCACAGCAGGGACACTGAGTACCCAGGGGGACCAGTATGTCTGGCATAGCTGGTGGAAAACTTCGCTGTGCCCCTCGCAAGGAATTGCTCATTACCCAAGACAGTAAAGGTTTTTCTTTTCCTTTTTAGTTCAGACACACAGCCAGCTTGTGCCCGCTGAAGAAGGTGAGGATCCTGGTCCAGTACAAGATGAAAACTTGAAAACCAGCATGGGACTCCCCATCTCAAAGCCGGGTAGGTGCTGTATCCCACTGCTGGGACCCAGCAACACGTGAGCATTATTCTGTCTGTTAGAACCTCCCTCCCTTCAGCCACGCGAAACACATGGTGCAAATAAATACTGCACTGATGTATTTACCACCCAGAAGGTATGTGGCACTAAATAATGAGGATATGTAATTGCTATTTTGAAATCTATTCCCGGGAAGCTCATCTGCCTGAAGCTTACTGCTCACAAGATTTGCCTGGCTCTCAAATCACCTGCACCATCAGCTCAGAGGGTACAGGCAAGGCCGCTCCGTCTGTAACAGTGGGGACTTTTTATGCCACAGCATAGGCAGTGCTTGGCCCAGCACCAATCTTGCTAAGGAGAATCTTTCATATTTGGTGATATTTACAGTAGTTTAGATCTGGCATAGAGAGCCCAGGGTGTTGACGTGTATTTTTGTTTGTTTGTTTTTCTCCTTTTGCTTCTAAGGGCACACAGCTCATCACACCTGGTGAGGACAGCAAGGACACCCTCAGGTGTATTTCCTCCTAGGTCCTTACTTTGTTCCTCTCGTGCAAAGAGGTTTCTTAGTCTGATTTATCCCCTTTTATCTCTCTTCCCACCAGGACGCTTGAGTTTGCAATGCCTGGGGAGCGTTTGTTGGAAAAGAAGGCTCGGGAAACGACAGCTCTTCCCCGGCTTTCTCCTCGCATCCAGTCCAAAGGCCTTTTTAAACACATCCCGCCTCCCCCAAACACACACCGGGATCCCAAAGACCGCGTTAGGGCCCTGCGTGCCCCCCCCGGAGCCGCCTCCAGGCGCGGGGCCCTCCCCGGGGCCGGGCCTGTCAGGGCCGGGGGGGGCCGGGCCGGGCCCGGGGCCGCTGTGAGGTGCGGGGACCCCTCCTGGCCGCGTCCCTAATCGTGCAGGTACAGCTACGGAGCGTGTCTGACCCCAGCAGGCAGGAAAACGGGTGGTAGCAGGGCGGGGAGGCTGAATAGGGGGGGGGATTTGGGGGAAGGACAGCAGCGAGCATGAGCTGGAGGGAGGGGGAGGCTGGAAGCACGGCTGTGAGCGGGGAAACCTCTGAGCCTGTGTGCATGGGGCAGTGGGACTCGTAAAAGCTCCTGGTAGCGTTTGTTTTAAGCTGTGAAAGTCCCATGAGTGGTAACAGAGCAGAGTCACGCGTGGTGCCTTCGGGGGTCATGCAGCGGGTATCCCAAAGACGAGGCACGCGGAGAGCTGGGGTGCGGAGAGCTCGCCCTGCGCATTTCTGAGCCATTTGCTTTTCAGTTTGACCGTGGTTGTGAGCATCCTGATAACAACTTCAGGCAAACCAGGCAGTTCTGCTTCTCGTTTAGCGCAGAATGCAATTCCGAGTGTAAAATAGCACCACGTGGGTAAGTGTCAGCCTGGAAAGTTTGAGGGGGAAAGGGGATGAAAACTCCTGGGACTCTTGCTTGTAATTGAGCCTGCATTAGGCTGAGATTAGCATCCTACTTTTATTGTTGGAGGGGAAAAAAGAAAAAAAAAAAAGGAAAAAACGTTTAAACAATCGTCAATAAATTGAAAAACTACACTGAAGCTGTTAGCAGAATCCATATGCTATGTGACTGAAGCCATGAAGCATGTTCAAGAGCCTGTTAGAATATGAGATGTGTTTTTCCCCTCTCTGCAGTGGCCTGGCACCAGGCATTGGGATTTGTTTTTCTTTACCAGCAGCTCCCTGCGTGTCTTGGACTCCAAGGTTTTTAAGGCCTAAAGTAGTATTTCTCCAGTATTTAAGACTGTATCTTAGTTATTAAGAAAACAGGAGTGTAACCCCATAGCTACAGCTGTGCCAGTCACTGATCAGGGCTGGAAACTCACAGCTCAGTGACTGTTTGCAAATACACCTATGAGTGAGGCAGCGCTGTCTTTGTGCCAGCGAGTGGGAAGGCGGCAGGTAGCTTTTCTGTGGCACTTTTAAGTGAACAATAGCAGGATTTTCTGAAGACATCACTATGAACAGTTCAAAGTTCTTTACCGTCCTGTGGAGAACTCTTAGGAGCAGCACGCAGTTTGCAGACACATCCACCCAGTCCGTGGATGCCTCTCCTTGCAGCACACTGGAAATAAGCAGAGCCAGCAGGCAGGGCTTGCTCGTTCATGTGGCAGCTAGGGCCTTGCCGGTGCTGTTGGAAGAATATTTTGCCCCAGCTTCACACGCTGTGTCACTCGTTGCTCCGGGAGGGAGGCAGGGCTGTCATTCTGGCCAGAGCTGGGAGCTGGAGCTGTCCTCCTGCCCTGGCAGGCCGGGAGCAGCAGCTGAGCAAGCAGAACCATGGAGCAAGCGAGGGCGAGGGGGCACGGAGCACCAGGGTGAGTGGTGACAACATCGTGACAAACCCCGGGTGGCTGGGAACTGCTTCACATCCAGAGAGGTCTGGTGAAGGCATGCCAGCTTGCTGCTGTGTACAACGCAGAATCCTCTAGCACCCCACTGATGCTAACAGTAAAAAAATAAAAAGAAAAAATGCTGAGGGGGGAATATTTTTCTGAGAAACAGCATATGGGACAAAAACGAGACTTGCAGATCTATTTAATTTGTATGTCTGAGAAGAAAAACATCCAGAGCCCTGTTGCAGATATTTTTAATCACTGTCATCTGGGTTTTCATTTTAATAATGACACCATGATATGACTAACTCGAGGAAAACAATAAACAGCCTCTTTATTGTTACAAGATTTCTCTCGGTAGGTGGTTAACCCGAATGATTGCTTTACAATGAAGACAGAAACAGAAGTTGTAATGCAAACGCTGTTGTATATTTTAAAAGTGAATGCTTAACTTCACCACAAGGGAAATCTGCTGCTGTAATAGTTTGCATGGCTTCCTCTCGCATACCTACCAACCTGGCTAACATTGGATCCAAAGGGCCTGATTCTCTCCTAATTAACAGCGGTGTCATTTAGGTGCAAGTCTACTCACTTCAGTAAACAGACATCATAAACGAAAAATCTGAATAGGCTTGGAGTCGTGGGGCACAATAATAATAGACAAAATAGATCTGTATATTAAAAAACCCACATACTGTGATTTTTATTAATCCCGTGAAGCGTGCGGTGGAATTGTTTCCTACCCTAAGCGTATCGAAGGCTTCTGCTGCAGTCTGGGAAAGAGATCCTCCCCTCTCTCTGGGGTGCAGAGGCTGGCTATTCAGCGTCTGGCTGTTAGGACTGGAATTATTTCAAGAGAGCACTTTGTGGTTCACAATAGGTTGGACCTCCGATGCCAAAACCTGACGTCGCTTGGAACGGGGGTGCCACTGACAGCAGCAGAGGCTTGCTCTGCCTGGCAGCAAAGTTTAGGGCTGCTACCATCCACGATTCTCCCAGCAGTGTTGTGCGTAGCAAGTTGTATGCAGAAACAGTGGTCTGGGAACAGGAGCACCAGTTCATCATAAAATTACCACCGTGAAATGTCTTGCAGAGTGTAAACACCGACAGCGTAACATCCACGTCAGAGCTAGCTGCTGGGGCTCTTCTTGTAGCTGGGGGAGAGAAATAAGAGTTCAGTTCGTCTCATCCTGAAGCAGGTTTCTGCAAAGGTCAGGTGAAGTGTGCCCTAAATGTGCCTGTTCGTTACAGGTGTTGCAGATGGCTCCTGCGATGTTTGGGTGTAGGTGACTGGTACATGTCTGAGGTGAGGCAAGATGAACGCTGCCATGCCGTGCTTCTCGGATCTAAGCAAAGCTGGAAATTCCCCTTTGGCATACAGCCTTCCCCACTGTAACATAGATTATGTGTAACTTCCAGAAGATTTGTTTATTTATCTATTTGTTTCTAATTTAGAAGTTGTGTCTGGCAGGATTGGCTGCATCTGATTTTTGAGGTTGACCTTTGTTCCAAAGCATTTTCGAGACTTCCTGCCACTGACTTGGAAGAAATTCTGCTTGAGATAGGCTGTGTGTGCCTGAGTTATCATTACCCTGCGAACAAATACCAGTTAAGCAACATCTGTGACAGGAAGACAGTAAACTCACCTTAATTTCTCGTCATAAAAAATACTCTGTCGTGGTTTTCTATTACCAGCAGTACTACGAGGGGCCTCTTTGGAACAAGTTCGGATTTCTTAACTGAATGGTAAAATACAAGAAGCCTGGATGCCCTTCGAAGCTGTCAGACTTCAAGCAGGACTGCAGACTTGGTGATGAATGTTCCCTGAAGGGCATTCGGGAATTAAAGGCTTAATTACTTTTTACATGAAGACTCCAACGATGAAAGTGATTTAACCGGTTGTGAAATTAAACAATAAGTATGCGAATAATACTTAAGTTATTTGGCAAGCCACGTTAATTAAAATGAGAAAATTATGCATGAAAGTTTATCCGAACAACTGGATGGCGTGGTGTACCAAGTGTATGAAATACTGCATAGGCAAAGCACATAACGAACTAATTAGGTGGGTGTTTTACAGAACCAAAAAGATCTAGTTCTCAGAATTCTCCCTGGTAAGCCAGAGGAGCTTCCTGGAGGCCTTGAACTTCGAAAATCAAATCTGGTTCTCCTGGTCTTGTCCTAAGCAGATGCGTAAAGGAATGCCTCCATAGGTGTAGTGCACGGAGATGTGTCCCTATCTGCAGAGGAGCTGGGCTGGCTGGGCGGTTGGTTCTGGGAAGAGTTATACCCTGGAAGACAGGTAGAATAAATTGCTCCTACCGTTTAGGTTGCTTGTATGCTTTCTAACCTTGTTCTTAAATTCAAGTGGCCATGAGTGCAATGCTTTGGGTTGAATTCAGTAGTCATGATGATGATGCTTTGATGATTTGATGATGGTGCTTACCCAACTGTGCCTTGCAAGGGGCGGCTTCCCCTTCACCCATCTTAGATAAACTGCCACCTCTTAAGGTGTGTGTGAGGATACCCAGATCTGTCAGGTTGTGCTGTCATTGGAGCGGATAATGTTAGCTTTTGGGGGATTCAGGTGACTTTGTACGCAGATGGGCAAGTATTGACAGCCTCGGAGCTGCCTAAGCAGGTAGGCAGTGGTTTTGTGGCTTGTGCTCCTGCATCTAAATGGTCCTGATTCCACCTAAGCTGTATGCTGGTTAATTAAGCGTGCTTGTGGTTCTGATCCATTGTCATCAAATAATCCACTGCCTTGAGCAGAACCACCGTGTAACCAGCACAGATGCAGCAGAAGTTTACAGTACGTTAAAGTGGTGGTGTTGTTACTTGCTCGGAAACCAGCTCTTCTAAAGTTTCAGTATATTGGAAACATTCATTGTGTTCCAGTGCTTGTCTTTTGTTTCAAAGAGATTAGAATAAGTATCCGATTGTTTTATGTTTTAAAAAAAAAAAACTAAAACATACCATGTCTTTGCAGCCATACATAATAAAACTTTGTGCAAGACGTTTCAGAAGGAAACTGCAGCCAGTCCCCTGGTGTAAATATTTTTACAGTCAACAGGAAAATTGCTGTGCTTGAATAGTGCTTAGTGTGTATTTACATATACATGTGTGCACATATACATGTGTGTGTATGTATAAAAGGAAAGATACATCTGGATATGAATCCATTTTTGGATAAAAGAGATTTGAGCCTGTGTGCACAAAGCTGTTCCTCGGGCTGAACTGCAAGTGGAAGTTGGTAATTAATGGGTTCTGATGGGACTGCTATGCCCAGACAAAAGAAAGTAGAAATCAATATTCTGCTTTGCTGTACTCAATCAAATCAAATAAAAACAAAAAGAGACCCTGGGGCCCTGTACAGCGTAATTCTAACTTAAAGAAAGGAAAGGAAGAAAATCAAAAACCTTCTGACAACTTCTGTAGGTTTTAGTGTGTCAAAACACTGACGCTAATGAGGTTTTCCCTGTGCAAAGACAAGTGGGGAGGCTTTGGTCCTGACAGGGCATCAATATTTTGCCCTCTGAGTAGAAGAACAAAAACAACAGAAAAAGACACTGAACACATTGGAAATAAATACACAAACTTCAAAATGATTAAACAGTCTATTAAAAACAAATGTGATGTTTTATTGATTTGAGGGGAGGCCAAGTGCTTTCCTGAATAAGAAAAACATTAGATCAGAACTTCTCTTGTAATTTAAGGTTTGGATGCATCGTCTTTCTTCAGTACAGCATACAGCTAACTTCAAATATTCAATTAGCTTTAAATAACCCAGCGTACGTATAGAAAGCAGGCTGCCTGTGCAAGGAGAAATGAGCTCTTGCAGAACTCTGTCGTAGCTCAAGTTGTATTTCTTGTATTTCAAAGCTTTTCCCTGCAGGGAGATGGATGCAGCGTTTGCTTTTCCATAGTGTTGAGAGCAGGAATTAAGGTGCGTGCACTCCAAAGCCGTAGCTTGTCAGCACGATTGGTAGCAGCACCTACGTTTGAGCTGTGGAGCTCATCTGAAGGTGTCTTTTATAAAGAGACAATTTATGCAGTAAGTATTGAACTGACTGCAGGAACTGAAGATGGTGAATCAAACTGAAGCTCTGCTGATCCCAGGGCTTTCTGAATAGGTGGGTCTGAATGCATGGTTTTGAGTGCCTCAAAAAACCAAACAGGATAATGAATGCTCCTAAACGTTGAGGTAGAAGACAGGTGGGGAGAGCCATCTCAACGTGCTCTTTCTATTACAGTTTCTCCTTCAGTAACACACTGCCCTTCACCCTGCTGTAGGAGCTCTCCGTCCGGCGGGGTCGCGGAGGCCGCGATGTGGAGGCTGGCGGCTCACGTGCTGCGGGGGACCAAAGTCCACGCCGTGCTCCAGGACAGGAGCGTGCTCACCACGGCCACCCTGCTGCCGTGCCGCCGGCGGGGGACAGCACGAGGGGCCCACAGCAGCGACATGAGCACGGCAATACAGAAGGTGGAGGCTCCGGACGCTGAGCACCTCATCCGCGTGCACTGGGTGGACGGGAGCGAGAGCCGCTACCCATGCGTCTGGCTGAGGGACAACTGCCAGTGCCCCGACTGCTTCCTCAGCTCGGCCAAGGCACGCAGGCTGCTCTTCGAGGACCTCGATGTTGACATCGTGGCGAAGGAAGTCACTCTGACAGACAGAAAAAAGGTACTCGGGGGGGCACTGATTGCTCTTCTAGGGAAACGTGTTTAACAATTCTCGTTAATCTGCAAGTTAGAGATAACCCCAGGATATGCTGTAACCATCATTCATTTATCCATGATCAGTAGTGTGGATTTGCACTGCTTTTAAGAATAACCCAAGGATCTAATGGGAGTAATTCGGGCAAGTTAGGTCTTCCCAATGTATATGAAACTACTTTATAGATGTGACGCATTGGGCACAGAATCAGTTTCCAGAACATAATTGTTCTTTTTTGAACGTTTCCTTATTATCAGATGTTGAAAAGAAAATGTAGGCATTCCCCACACTTCTAATTTTGCATTAACATCTGTCTTTTTTCTCTTTATTTTATAAGTGACTTGCAAATTAGAAAAACAAATGGGAAAGTGACGATAATCTAAATTCATTACGAAGATATCTGTATATTAGCTGATATCTTCCAATGTGCAAAAGACTTCATTTTAGAGCAGACACTCAAACTGAAGTTGAACCCAATATTCAGTGCTGGCCTAGTGTCTGTATCTGTGTCTATCCATCTACGTTAACGCTTTCTTGTGAAAAAGAGAGGTCATTGGGCAAGAGGGGAGAGGAACTGCCCTTGCTGTAAATTTTAATCTTTCCTGACATGTAAATGCCTAGTATATTATCTAGATTTTATACGTTTATTTACAAGCAGTACATAGCTCCCTTGATATGCAAACTCACTTCCTTCATTTTGCAGTTAAAGAGGTTTAAAACAAGTTACAGACAGAGCAATCAGCCCTGTAACAGCCGGGGCTCATCTGCAAGACAAGGTGCTGTGTTTATTTAGGCTCCCAAGCTGATGGTTCATTACCAAAAGAAATGCAGTGTAAATTCACCCTTTGAACGAGCAAATGTACTGTGATAGAGGGATTGCCTGCTTCTGTGTACACTCAGGAACTGCAGGCACAGCACTAATCATAAACTAATGCTGGTGTTTTACCATAACATGAACGGCCAGAATTTTGTGAAATGGGGATTGAAGCCTACACAGCAGATGAGAGAATTCCATGGGGTGTGTGTGCTGCACTGAGCTCTTTGGTTCATTGCAAGCAAAGCTTTACACTTTTCATCCTTTTTTTTTTTTTTTTTTTTTTTTTCAGGAATTGAAAAATATACAATTATTTGAAAGGGGGAAAAAGTGTCAAAACTAGGGAAATTATTTATCCCCTAACATTTTTTTGCATGTGTCTGTCTTGTTCTTTTTCTGTTTTGACAGCTGTCAGTGTTTTGGAAGATATTTTTGCTCTCTTCTGAGTTGTTGATAAAGTGCTCTCCTCAGTGGCGTGTGCCAGCTTCTGTGATTCCCCACTTTCTGCTAAGCAAAGCACACGCAGTGACAGCAGCCTGCACAAAATAGCAAATTAGGTCATGTGCTTATGTGAAAATAACCATCTATAAATGGTATCAGAACTTGGATGGTGTTCAGATTGGGATTTCATTAATTGCTTGCAGTTACACTGCAAGGAAGCCTGGGCTGATATTACTGATTGAAATATTGCAATATTTGTAATTTCTAAGGTTGGAGTTTTTAGTTGTGTTTTTTGTGGTTGTTGTTGTTTGTTTGTTTGGTCTACATGGTGGTTGTTTTTTTTCTAAAATGACCTTTCTTTTTATTCTTTAAGATATCTATTACATGGCCCGATGAACACACAAGCGAATATGAGGCTGAGTGGTTGAAAAAACGATGCTTCTCTGAAGCAGCCAGAGCAGAGATGCGAGAAGATTTGTTTTTACCAGGTAGGAGTTCAAACCGCCTCTGTGACACAGGTTTCAAATGCAGGTGGTCTGACACTGCCAGCCCTGTCTAGAGGGTCCTTGCATGAGGACCAAGTCCACCCAGCTGAAGCAAGCACAGCCAACCTTGGGAACACGCTTGTTTGCCCTTTTCTCTCTTCTAACCTCTGGACTGCAGGCCAGGAGCAGCCACTCGTGACCGCTGTGTCCTGGGTCACTTGCAGGGAGAGCAGCGTTCAGCTGCTTGGGCTGTGTTTACTTTCCTAAAAGACACTTCCTTTCAGATAGTTTTTGGAGATCTTAAAATGAGGCTTGTGCAGCACCACTGATCTGTGATAAAGCATATGTTGGTGCTCTTCAAATTATTTAAAGCTTTATTTTTAGAAAAAAATCTTTAGAATTGCAGGGGAATTATAACTGAAATATTTTTCCCTTTCCATGGCCTTCTGTTAAAAAGTAACCACATAGCGCACCAGTGTCTTGTGCTGAAGTTCAGGTTGTGTTTGCTCTGTGTCTGATTCGTCCTGCACTAGTTGACCGTCCTTTGGAAAAGAAGCATTTTGTGCAACGGGCAGTGAAACATTGGCAATACAAGCAATGGTCACCCACGACACATCATACACCGTTTTGAGAGAATGATTATAAAATCACCAGGTTTGCCATGATGCACAGTATCATTTCTTCTTTCTTTGTCAGTCTTTTGTACTGTGAGCATGGAATGTGTGAAAACTTGCAAGATTTCTGCAGTTGCCCTTGACAGCGTTCCTGTGAGTTCTGCTGTTGCAGAAAGCTGTGGATCAGGATTCAGAGCTAAGCCTGTATCCATTAAAATAGGGTATTATTTTAGTAAAAGAAAGTAGAGGCAGGCTGATGGTGTGAAATTCAGATCCAGCTATTGGTTCCATCAGAGCTCAGCAAGAGGAGAGTCTGAGGTTGTTTTATGCTGCTCTTTTTTGATGTGTGTGTTTTTTTTTTTCTAACAAAGAAAGGAGATTTTGTTTTGTTTTGTTTTTCCTGAAAGTTTATAAATGGGAAAGCATAAGTATCATCCACCTCTGAGTTTCGTCTGGCACTTAGGGACAACTCAAGGGGCCCATTATCTTTCCCAATTTCTGCCTGTCAAATCTTCCTTACTCCTAGCACCTGTTTTCCTAAACAAAAGCCAGTTATTTAGATTCAGCCTTTTACATCTAGCTTAAAACTTCAGTTATGAGTAGTATTTCCATTCATTTCAGTGGATCGAGTAACAGATGTCTAGTAATTCAGAATGGAACTTTTTTCCTCTAGTGACTGATACAAACGTCTACGTCTACTTTTGCCTTGGCAAGAACAAACTACGCTGTTTACTGTTTAATAGGCTTAGGCACGTTCCCAGAATGAACATGATGAAAATGCAAACCTCATATAGGGAAACTGCATTTGATTTCTCAGCTAGTGAGAACTTGTATTTGGAAAAATGAAGATGCTGTGGAAGTTAACAAGACATTTTATAGCGTTTGGGGGGATCGATGCAAATCGATTGTTGCTCTAATTAATGCCCAGACAAATTAGTTTAGATCTCTGGCTAAGTTTATTAGCAAAGGTATCAATAACTGTAATTTCGGGGATTCGGATATAAATTGCTTCTTTTTTCCCTCCATTATGAAGCCTTAACTGGGTATGATTTGGCTTCTCTCGCATATTTACAGTGTGCTTACTCTCAGGATCTAAACACGATGCTTGTTTTGGAGGCCACTTCTCCCCTCTGCTGCTGCTGTTCTCTAGTGGAGCAGTCCAGATAAAATAAACACTAATGATACTTTTTGTTCTTTGGGCAATGCTTTGCAAATTCTATTTTCCATGGTAGATCTGAGTAAATATGTTTATGGAAGTTGCACTAAGTAAGGGCCTGCATTAACTTTGGCTTTGTGTTGTAGTGTCATTCTGCTCTTTCTCAGATTCCCAGAGAAGATCTGGCACATTATAATGGATTGCTTCTTCCAGCATTTCTCAGGTTTTGTTTGCACAGAAGGCTGAAGTTATAAAGGATGTGAATTTGCTTGTTGGCTGTTTGAGACCTGTTTCTCATTGTGTATCACGATAAGTTTAGAATCAGCTTCCTTCTGGTCAGTGCAGTTACACCACTGCAAATTACATGCTCTTAAGTAGCTAATCATATCCCAGCAGCATAGCATTACAGATGACATGAAATGCCAGCCCTGCATACTGGTTCAGCAAATACGAGAGCAAGCTCACCAGACTGCTGTAGTTAGAGGTTAACCTTCACTGCTGACACTATCACAGCTGTGGCTTTTTTCTTTTCTTTTTTTTTTTTTTTGGAAGTGGTTATTTGCATTCCATGTTGCTTTTATGATGATTTTTTGTTGTAATTTCTTTTTCAAAAAGTTAGACGTCAAACGTGTCAAACCAAAAAAAAAGAGTAAGTTGTACCTTCACTACATGATGGAAGTGACTATAATAACTCCATGGCAGTACATCAGGAGTACACTTTTAGAAACAGTGCCAGACCTTATCAGTGCAGTATGCAAAGTCCTCTGTGTGTGTACACTGAGGCTCTTTTCAGGCTGGCCTAGGTTAAAACCTAGGTTAGGTTAAAGGCCTCAGACAGCGATGGTCCTTTAAAATGTGATAATGTCATACTGAACATATATCTGATTCCACTGTTTGAATCGGGATATTAACACTGTCATTGGTGTTTTCAGTTTTTCTATGGGGCCCTGATAGATGACTTCTTTAGAGAAATAAGTTAAAATGTTTGTTTGTTTGTTTTTTACTAAAGGAGTTTGTTCATTTGAACATATCCTACAGTAATAATTAATGAGAACTGCCCCCGTGAGCTAGGCTGCCATATACTTGTGCTAAGTAATTGCATTGGGTTGACATGGCAAGGTGCAGTACAGCAGAAATGAGGATGTCCCGCAACAAACGCTGAAATGCCCATTTAGACAAAATGTCTGAAAGCAATAGGTTAAAAATCAGGAAAGTTTCTTAAAAACAGTAAAAAGCTTTAAAAGGCAGGAACTCACGATAAAGTTTGGTTAGGTTAAACTCATGGTTAGGTCACCTTCCATCTCCTGAAGTAGTGGTTTCCAGAGGACTGCTGCTCCTTTTTTTCCCCTCATTCGTGTGACAGCTGTGACTGCTGAACTGCTGGAGAGAACACAGGCAGTCAAAACCAGAGGATGCAGACTCCAGGTCTGTGCTTTGTTTTTCAGTCCTTGTTTATTTTGCCATGTGGCTCATAACAGTTCAACCTTCCAGAATTTTAATTTCAGTGTTTCAGCTGGTTGTTAGATGCTTTGCTTCAGCGATTTGTGGCTTTGGCAGTTTCAGAGCTGTAATTGCTAGCAGAGTTAAGTCGCGCACTTTGAGAAGCACAAATACAACAGCTTGCAGGCAAGCTTGCGCACTGCGGGCACCCACGCTGCCTGTGCCTGCAGTGCTACCTAAATACAGACGTGTATACATGTAGATATGGTCCTCTAGCCTGTATGCATGTGTCGGTGGTGCCTGAGCTCATCGGACATGTGTAAAATACATTTTCTGAAATGGTGATGTCTTCTTTCCTAAAAGATTTGTATTTTTTGCAGATGGTGGCAATTGTGCCAGTGAAATCTTTTTTTTTTTTTTTTTCCCTGTCATTTAGTTTCACTGCAGATCAGTTCCAATAACTATTTTGCATGTCTTTCTTCTCTGGGAAAAAGACAAAACTTTCTGATGAAGCTTTTTTCTAAAAGTAACCATCCGTTCCTGGAAACTCTCAGACCAGTTATTTCTGAGACACATTTTCAACAGGGATATAAAGTTATTGTCTTTTGAGAAAGGTTGTTAGAAACAGATGTCTACTAAGTTGTTTTTTTTTTCCCCCATTTATGTAAAAGAGTCAAAATATTTTTGACTGCATTATACCACATGACTCCAAGTAATTACCCATGTTTGATTTTTTCTTCCACGTAGTATCCATTACTGTGGGTCTAAAATGGAGGGGGAAATAACTCTGACTTTTTTAATAGTTTTAATCTGAAAAAAATCCAGATTTTCCAATCCATTCACTTTTAGAGTGCTAAATACTTAAAATACATATATATATATATATATATATATATATATATATATATACATGTTTTACTCTGAAAACAAGTATAGGAATGAAAAATATCACTCTCTTTCATTTATTCCCTGATAAAAGATTCTAAGCTTGCCAATTAATACTTTCTGTAGCACATCTTAAATGCAGAATAATTAATTCCAAGTGTTTGTTGATGAGTGCACACTGTCTGCAGAAATTGGGCGAAGGCCATCTTCTCATTTTGTGCAGACGTCTGATGTAGAGTCTTTCTGTGGCTAAACCTGGTATGATCAAGAAATTGTATTTATTTATTAATTTTTTTCTTTTAATTATTATTCTGAAGTTGGAAGTTGTGATGACGATTTCTTTCAAAAGCAGGTTGTTCTTCCCACTTTGAAAAGCACCTAGATCTGGGTTTTATTAATCGTAATGCAATTGGTCAATAATGACGTGAAATAACTCTACAAGACCTTTGTTTTTATCCCTTGGGAATCATCCAGCTGCACCGAGATTTTTAATATGGCAAATGCATCTGTGCTGTGCAGGTGAGAACTAGGTCTGTCCAAACACTAATGACTCGCTGCTATCTTTCTTGCTCTCTCAGGTTTTGGAGCTTATGTTCTTAAATTTCTGCTGGAGTACAATGGAAACTATATTAACTGTGGTTACATCAATATCTTAGCATCACAGGATCTTTTTTAGTGTTATTACGTATGCTTTCCTGTCCCTTTCCCAAAAAATCGTGAACTTGCTAATTTGTCAAATTGTAAATATTGGACAGCGTGTAATGTTTTCATGTGGGGCTGAGGAGAAGGAAATCTTCATAAATATTGCTGCTTTTAGTGTTGACTTCTCTCTCTCCTCCTCCTGTTGAAATTACTAGTGTTGTACTTGAGTTGCTGTGATGGTCTCTGGGACCCATCAGGAAAGGAAGTCCTTCATTGTTTTTCAGGCATATGTGCGTCATTTAAAAGTAGTTCGTGCCTACATCAGACATAAATGATAAAAATTAGACCCAAGATCCAAGCTACCAGAAGGGTTAGAACTAGCACCAATATATTTGAGTTAAACCCTATGATATCTCTGGGGAAAAAAATAAAAATGACTAGGATATAAAGTGTAAAGATTAAAAATACTGTACAAAACTCTATGCTAAAAGTCATTATATGAAAGTTGTCATCTAGCCTACTCTTTTAATTCATTCAATGTACCTGATAAAAACAATCATCTGGCAGTCAGTGTAGAAAGCCAATGTGACTGTCAGCCAATTTCCCCTTTGCTGATAGTAAACACATTTATTATGCACACTGCCTCGAGCTGGTATTTAAATCATGCAGGTTTCTCCCTATTTTCTGTGGCTTTATTGCTGCAAATGAATCACTTTATTTTAGTGTGGCTCTAAAAAATTTTTCCACGTACTTCTGTTGATGGAGATTATTCCTTTCTAATATTTTGGAAGGTCTGGGCAGTGCTGTGAAGGCATTGGTTTGCTGCATGCTCTAAATATGCAAGTTTGTTCTCGCTCTAGGAGTGTTGAAGGATGAGGGTTACAGCTCTAAATGACCCTCACAGACAAGAGAAATGGTAAAAATGCTTTAATGTGCTAGACAACTACTTCACCTAGCCTACTTCTCGGTCTTCAGCAGCAATATAACAAAAGCATCTGAGCCCAGCTGCTCTCCCCAGTCCATTCGCTTGAGATCAGGGCAGCCCGAAGGGAAACCTGGCCTGCCTCAGGCATGAAGTAGCCCTTCTGCTCCTTTTAACAGAGTGACACTTCCATAGCAAGGTGCTGGGCGTCAAGGAAGGCTGCAAAGACAGCGTGCTCGTTTGGAAAGCTCTGTAAACGGTCAGGGCTCTAGAGACATCTAAGAATTCAAGGGCTGCGGAGAGAGAGAGAAGAGTGAAAGAACCATTTGTTTTCCATGTTCACGGTGGGTACGTCAATATACTGCATCTGTACATATATGAAAATATTTTCAGAATAGGTAAAAATTGGAGTTCAGACAAACTATTAACAGTTTCAAATTAAATGGAAGATTTTAAGTGAGGGCATAATTTTTATAGCAAAAACTTTACGAGCTGCACTAGATTTATATATATATTTTAGTCCCAGATACCAGCTGCTGCTGCATTCCATACATTTCCCAAGGATTAGTAAAAACTTGGAGCTGTACACAATGCATTTTCAGCTTCTGGCATATTTACCACAGTGTCATTACACAGTACAGTGGGAAATGTCAGGGGGAAAGGTTACTCCTGCAGTAGCTCAAAGACTAAGCTCTTGGCTGCGATAATATGCCACTGAAGGGCTGGGAACTTGGAGCCTTTTTTCTGAAACATGAGGTAGGATTTATAACATGCACTGTGTAAGCATTCATGTACCAGGCTGCACCTTTTAAAAAGAAAAACAATAAACCACTGAGGATGCTGGCTGCACTTGTCACTGGAAGTGAATTCATTTGAGAGAACTGGAACTTGGAGGACAGAGTTGATGGCCTTGCCAAGGCAGGATTTGACTAAATTTACCACTTTATAACTATTTTTAAAAATTTATTTTAAAATATGAAGTAGCTAAAAATTTAAAAAAAAAAAAAAAAAAAAAAAAAGCCTAGGAAGCAATTTTACTTGAACCATTTCTCAGTTTCAGTAGCGGCCTGCAGAGTATCAGTGAACAGTTCTGTCTCCTGGAAGTACTCCAAGCAGTACAGTGGAGGTTAAACACCTCTTTGCTCTGCAGACAGCGTTGAGTCCTGAAGGCAGTGCGGAGTCGGGGAGAGGATAAACTCCCAGTACCTTGGTGGGATGCACATGGCTGCTTTGCTGTGCAGGTTATTTACAGGAGCAGTTTGTGTTTAGCTTTGTCTCCCTCAGCTCCTTAGAGATGGAGATGGGAGGCCAGGCGAGCGCCTCCACTGCAGGGGTCTGGTGGGGAGGAAGAGCAGATGAGTTGCTGCCGCTTGAGTGTTGCCTGCGGTGCAGCTATAAGGCTTGGCAGCTGTGTCATACTGAAAGCAAGGGCGGTCCTGGACAGTCATACTGAGTAAGTACTGCCTTGCACTGCCACACTGTGCCTTGGGTTGTGCGTCCCATTTGAGGTGGAACTTCAAATGACAGCTGGGAATTTGAACAGGGGAACCCTACAGTTTGTGTTCTCAGAGAAGCCTGGGGCACTCGGAGCTGTAGTTAAACTCCAGGCTCCATGTGTGTTTTCCAAAGTGGGAAAAAATCTGTTGGTATATTCCGAGAAATAGTAATGTCCCTTTTATTTTATGTAAGGAAGATTAGGGAAATATTTATTAGCGAGAGCAGGAAGGAAAAGTTGCACATTAAATACCCCATTAGTTTGCACATGGTTGTTTTACCTGCACAAACACTGAAACCGAAATCTGTCTTTCAAAGGATGTTCTTGGCGGTTCACACAGCATAGCTACAGCTATTTTAATTTTATAACCTTTAATAGAGAAAAAGGAAAACATCTATATTTTATTTTTTCCCAATCTTTCAAATGTGTGAAGGGATGTATGTTGGCTTAAACACACTGGAGCAGTGAACAGACAGCCACGGAGTGGTCGCACTAAGGAATTTAATGAGGTGAGATTCTGCGTCTCCTCAAGAATTGCACTTCCTTCATTTTGTGAACATGTTGTGAAATTCAACAGCTTGTCGATCATACCACAGCTTCTTTGAAACATGGGATAGGGTATAAAAGATGGTCTGTGTGAGTGGCTTAAATTTGGGTACGTGTGTTGTGTTTCTTGGACAGCCTCTAACGAGCTGAGCCAGAGCAGTAAGGAATACTCGTGGCTGGAAATCTGCAGACTTTGCAACTGCTGAAAATGTAACTCTGTAGGGTCGGGGTTCACTTTTTTATGAGCATGTGGTGTTTTGTGCTTGCTACCTGTATCCAGAGAGGGAGAACATTTTTTTTTTAAAAAAAAGGAAAGAAAGAAATTGCCTTTTACGTTTCTTTGAAGTGCAGCGTGTCCCTCAGCACCAGGTGAAAGCTGCCGCTCGGAGGGCACGGTGGGTGCTGGCAGCCCTGGAGTAAGGAGGGTGTAAGTGATGCAGTCTCCTTTTGTCCAATGCTCTTGGTCTCCTCTCTGGGTGTAATCTTTACAGTCGGTGATTGGACAACTTAACTGAACATCAGCTAAAACACCAAGTGAGCTGGGTGTGATTGAAAGCAGACGAGGATGTTGTTAACCAAATAGCTCCGATGCCAGCAGAGCCAGGCCGGCCGGCTGAAATCAGAGCAGAGAGCAGCGGTCCCAGTGCCATCTGTGCTTGCTGCCCAGTGATGAATGAGTTTTTTCCTCTTGCACGAGAAGTGAATGCAGCGTGTGGCCACGTCGGGCGGCGCAGAGGCAGCAGCAGCACGGAGCAGCCCAGAGGTCCATCTAGCGGCGCGCAGGAGGGCAGGTGGTGCAGCACAGGGAGCTCGGCACCGGGGGCTCTCGGGTTCAGCACCTCCTGCCCTGCCCACGCTAAGCCAGGTGACTCGGGTGACTGGCACTGGTCCCCGGGCAGAGCGTTTTCACCCCAGAAATACGCAGCGATGCAAGGTTTCACTGCTCATGTCTCAGCACAAGACAGGCGCAGACGGCTGCTGCTCAGAGAGGAGAAAGGGAGAAGAGTTTGCAGTCTGGTTATGCAGTTAGAAGGCGCCTCGGTGTCTTCAGGGGCTGTGTCAGGGTGCTGTCACCGAACTATGAACAGCTGCTGCCAGGGGGGAACCCCATCCTCCTGCCTGGCTTACGCTTCCTCTGCAGTCTGCAGCAGATTTTGCTCAGTCTCCAGGCCCTGCACCACCCACTTCCCACATCACATCCCTCAATTTTTCCCGGGTAGTGCACATCTTCCTCCTCCCTGACAGGTGCTCCCATCGTTCATGCTGCATGTTTCCTCCTCTGCCGCCTGGGAGAGAGCCTGTACTGGAGGATTCACCCAAGCATATTTCTGATGTTGCCTGTCACCAAAGTCAAAAGAATTAGTACGTTTGCTGGATTTTCTTCTCAAAAACAGGCAGAAAATCTGCTTCTTCACTCCATTTTGTTCTCTGAAATGCCTGACCCTTTTGATTGATTGTTCTCCCTATAAACTCAATATAAGAAAAACTTCAGCATAAAAAGAAACCTGCCCCAAAGGCTGTATTTTGCTGAAGCTGTAAGCAATTAAAAACAGCAGAAAAGCAGATTTCTGAGGAAATCTCGGTACCTCTTACTATTAACCAGTCTTTCAGTGTTGTAGCTATGGATATGTATGGTGCGTCTGTAGGTTATCATGAATATGCATGACATACATGGGAGAAAACAGTTGCCTATGATGCTTCCTAGCAAGGCCATTTGATAGGAGTTACATCTTGACCTAAGGTTTAGTTACTCCAGCACACCTGTAGTCATTTCAGATTTAATCTAACGATGTTTACAAACTCGATTTATGTCAATATAACCGAGACTGTGGCAGCTCACTTTCAGGTATGTGGGCAACCGTTTCACGTGGCTTTAACCCTGTCCTGTTTTAAATTCTAAATAAATAAGCAAAAAAAGACCAGGCTGGGTTCAGCGGCCCGCACCAGCAGTGCAGTAGCACATTATTCTCTGCAGTCACTCCAACTGTGGAAGAAAATCGCCAGTAGCTGTAAAGTAGGAAATGTGATGCACAGTCGTGGAGCTCAGTGCCCTGTGCCAGGAGCACAGACAAATTAAATTAAAGTTAACTGCGTTAACGACAGCCAGGCTCCAGAAAGTGTCCTGGTGAGAAGCCGTGCTTTGGGCTCCGTGATTCATTTCCTGCCTTTTCCCTTTCTGTCGATGTTGCCATTCTTAGCCAAATGCACTGGAGCCATTAAAATTTAGGTGATACCTATTTCAGTTTTGTCTAGCAAAATTGGTCCTGGCAGGAATAGTCTGAAAAAAAAACAAAAACAAAAACTTTTTAAAATTATTTTAACGAAGTGATCTTGGCATAAGAATATTGAGGGCAAGTCAAGATAGTCATAGAGTTTAGTGGCTCCTGTGTGTTTTTGTCTGTGCTAATGAGCTGCTACAGCACTGCCCGCTGTTGAAGAAAATTAATTGGATTTTGCAGATGTCTATGAAAATCTTAAAATATATACTTGGCTAGCCAAATTTGGCTGGTTTCAACAGAATGGCAAATGTCCTAAGAAGTGGGTGACTTTCCAAATTTGACACTTGAAAGAATGAAAACATTAAAACTTCTCAGCTAAGCCAATGTAGGAATTTTGGCATGGCCACACTGCTTATCTTTCACTGGTCCATTGGGTTTGGGACCATTTTTGTTGTTGTTGAAGCTCTCCCAAAATATTTGAGGCAGGTATTGCCATGGAAGCCCTCAGCTGAAATGGCTGCAGTTTACCGAAGTTACAGCAAGTGAAACACTCTGAGAGAAGCGTGAGGTGGCTGCAGAGACAGAGCCCTCCACCAGCTGTGCTCTGGGTGGGGAGTGTTTCATGGGCACGAGTAAGGGAAACTGAAAACACTGCCCCTGGTCATTGTGCCAGCTTCCTCGGGGCTCTGTCAGAACTTCTAATCGGAAAGCATCTCAGCCTAATGCCTGAAGCCTGGTTTTGAGCTGTACAGGTATGACTTAGGATCATCCTATGGAAAGATGAAGGAAAAAAAAATCCATTGTTCCCCAGAGGGAGGCCCAGATAACTCCAACTGCACCGGCAGATGGCAGTTTGGCACTTGTCCGTGCACGGAGAGCTGTCGTTCTGCTCTGTACGCATTTCTTTGTCCACTAAAATAAAATGGCCGTGGTTTCGCAAAGGGCAACCTTTTGTTAAGAATCAGATCCAGCACGGAAAACAGTTTGCTCCTCCTTTGCACAATGCACAGCTCTTATTAAAAATTATTGCAAACCTGGCACTAGTACTCTTTATCCTGGTACACACACAATTTTTGAACATTCGTGGTCTTCTTTCCATCAGAGCGGATGGTGTTTTCCATATGATGTTTTTCCATAAAGAAAACCTTGGCTGCTGCTGGTTGTGTTCAGCAATGCTGCTCTGTGACCTACGGGTGGAAGTCCAACAAGTCCAACACCACCCTGGTGTTTCTGCTTATGATCACCTCACGTTTTTCCCGTGAAGAAGCTGCAGGTGGTTATCTTCGGGGTTACACGAGAGGGCTCCTGCAGCGATCAGAAGGGTGACCCCATGAGTCTCGGGTACAGAGCTTGTGAAACGTTCAGCCGGGGGAAGGACCGGAGCTCCCTGGTGGCCACAGGACAACATCCCTGGAGAGCCAGGGCTGTGTGCTTCAGTCACGCTCCTTCCTGCGGTGTGGCTGCCAGTTTTTAGGTCTGGTGGTGAGCTCCATGAAGTGAAGCAGCCTTAGTTCCTTGTATTAAGCAGCAAGAAAATATTAAATGATAAATCAGTATGAGCAATAGCAGCACTCCTAGGGAGATGGCATCAAAAAAAATAGAAAACAAAGTAGAGAAGGAGGCGTTATCAGCATTGGGATGTTCTGGAGAAAATAATTAAAGTTATATACCTCATTATTTTATTTGTTAGAAAGTCCCATTCCCAATGAAGTCAGCAGAGACAAAGAACAACAGAAATACAACTCCAGCATAAGGTTATGAATAATTTGAATAATTATTCCCTACTCATGTTTTAAAAACCTGTTTCTATATCCACCGGCCACTGGGAATTTTGGAAATAAAAGAGTAAAAAATAATTTGTTGAATTTCAAATGTAAATGCTTCAAAATATGGGGAAATAGGGTTCTTGGGATCAGACATGTACTGAGTTGCAGAAAGGCTGAATGGTTTTCTCAAACTTAATCTGGGAATAAATAATACTTTGCATGAGCAACAACTAAAGCTTTTTCTGACTGTATTTTGAGTATGTGTGAGCCACAAACTGCACAACAGCGGCGCAGATCCCCAAAGAACAAAGACCAAGGGAGGCAGCCTGACAGCGCGAGGAGCTCCTGGGCTGCCCTGAGAGCAATGGGGCAACGAGAGTGGGGAATGGGGAGCGCTGCGGGGGGATGAAGGCATGGACAGAGAATGAGGAGCACAGCCCCGAAACGGCTGCACACGGGGCTGCCATCAGTCACCCCGAAGCTCCCAAATTTCTGCAAGTTTGACCTCGAGTAACCCCGGGGGCTAATTGGTTGACCTCAGATGACCCCGGGGCTCCCAAAAATCTCTAAGTTTGACCTCGAGTAACCCCGGGGGCTAATTGGTTGACCTCAGATGACCCCGGGGCTCGCAAAAATCTCTAAGTTTGACCTCGAGTAACCCCGGGGGCTAATTGGTTGACCTCAGATGACCCCGGGGCTCTCAAAAATCTCTAAGTTTGACCTCGAGTAACCCCGGGGGCTAATTGGTTGACCTCAGATGACCCCGGGGCTCCCAAATTTCTCTAAGTTTGACCTCGAGTAACCCCGGGGGCTAATTGGTTGACCTCAGATGACCCCGGGGCTCGCAAAAATCTCTAAGTTTGACCTCGAGTAACCCCGGGGGCTAATTGGTTGACCTCAGATGACCCCGGGGCTCCCAAATTTCTCTAAGTTTGACCTCGAGTAACCCCGGGGGCTAATTGGTTGACCTCAGATGACCCCGGGGCTCCCAAATTTCTCTAAGTTTGACCTCGAGTAACCCCGGGGGCTAATTGGTTGACCTCAGATGACCCCGGGGCTCCCAAATTTCTCTAAGTTTGACCTCGAGTAACCCCGGGGGCTAATTGGTTGACCTCAGATGACCCCGGGGCTCGCAAAAATCTCTAAGTTTGACCTCGAGTAACCCCGGGGGCTAATTGGTTGACCTCAGATGACCCCGGGGCTCCCAAATTTCTCTAAGTTTGACCTCGAGTAACCCCGGGGGCTAATTGGTTGACCTCAGATGACCCCGGGGCTCGCAAAAATCTCTAAGTTTGACCTCGAGTAACCCCGGGGGCTAATTGGTTGACCTCAGATGACCCCGGGGCTCCCAAATTTCTCTAAGTTTGACCTCGAGTAACCCCGGGGGCTAATTGGTTGACCTCAGATGACCCCGGGGCTCCCAAATTTCTCTAAGTTTGACCTCGAGTAACCCCGGGGGCTAATTGGTTGACCTCAGATGACCCCGGGGCTCGCAAAAATCTCTAAGTTTGACCTCGAGTAACCCCGGGGGCTAATTGGTTGACCTCAGATGACCCCGGGGCTCCCAAAAATCTCTAAGTTTGACCTCGAGTAACCCCGGGGGCTAATTGGTTGACCTCAGATGACCCCGGGGCTCCCAAATTTCTCTAAGTTTGACCTCGAGTAACCCCGGGGGCTAATTGGTTGACCTCAGATGACCCCGGGGCTCCCAAAAATCTCTAAGTTTGACCTCGAGTAACCCCGGGGGCTAATTGGTTGACCTCAGATGACCCCGGGGCTCCCAAATTTCTCTAAGTTTGACCTCGAGTAACCCCGGGGGCTAATTGGTTGACCTCAGATGACCCCGGGGCTCGCAAAAATCTCTAAGTTTGACCTCGAGTAACCCCGGGGGCTAATTGGTTGACCTCAGATGACCCCGGGGCTCTCAAAAATCTCTAAGTTTGACCTCGAGTAACCCCGGGGGCTAATTGGTTGACCTCAGATGACCCCGGGGCTCCCAAATTTCTCTAAGTTTGACCTCGAGTAACCCCGGGGGCTAATTGGTTGACCTCAGATGACCCCGGGGCTCGCAAAAATCTCTAAGTTTGACCTCGAGTAACCCCGGGGGCTAATTGGTTGACCTCAGATGACCCCGGGGCTCGCAAAAATCTCTAAGTTTGACCTCGAGTAACCCCGGGGGCTAATTGGTTGACCTCAGATGACCCCGGGGCTCCCAAATTTCTCTAAGTTTGACCTCGAGTAACCCCGGGGGCTAATTGGTTGACCTCAGATGACCCCGGGGCTCCCAAATTTCTCTAAGTTTGACCTCGAGTAACCCCGGGGGCTAATTGGTTGACCTCAGATGACCCCGGGGCTCGCAAAAATCTCTAAGTTTGACCTCGAGTAACCCCGGGGGCTAATTGGTTGACCTCAGATGACCCCGGGGCTCCCAAATTTCTCTAAGTTTGACCTCGAGTAACCCCGGGGGCTAATTGGTTGACCTCAGATGACCCCGGGGCTCGCAAAAATCTCTAAGTTTGACCTCGAGTAACCCCGGGGGCTAATTGGTTGACCTCAGATGACCCCGGGGCTCCCAAATTTCTCTAAGTTTGACCTCGAGTAACCCCGGGGGCTAATTGGTTGACCTCAGATGACCCCGGGGCTCCCAAATTTCTCTAAGTTTGACCTCGAGTAACCCCGGGGGCTAATTGGTTGACCTCAGATGACCCCGGGGCTCGCAAAAATCTCTAAGTTTGACCTCGAGTAACCCCGGGGGCTAATTGGTTGACCTCAGATGACCCCGGGGCTCCCAAAAATCTCTAAGTTTGACCTCGAGTAACCCCGGGGGCTAATTGGTTGACCTCAGATGACCCCGGGGCTCCCAAATTTCTCTAAGTTTGACCTCGAGTAACCCCGGGGGCTAATTGGTTGACCTCAGATGACCCCGGGGCTCCCAAAAATCTCTAAGTTTGACCTCGAGTAACCCCGGGGGCTAATTGGTTGACCTCAGATGACCCCGGGGCTCCCAAATTTCTCTAAGTTTGACCTCGAGTAACCCCGGGGGCTAATTGGTTGACCTCAGATGACCCCGGGGCTCGCAAAAATCTCTAAGTTTGACCTCGAGTAACCCCGGGGGCTAATTGGTTGACCTCAGATGACCCCGGGGCTCCCAAAAATCTCTAAGTTTGACCTCGAGTAACCCCGGGGGCTAATTGGTTGACCTCAGATGACCCCGGGGCTCCCAAATTTCTCTAAGTTTGACCTCGAGTAACCCCGGGGGCTAATTGGTTGACCTCAGATGACCCCGGGGCTCGCAAAAATCTCTAAGTTTGACCTCGAGTAACCCCGGGGGCTAATTGGTTGACCTCAGATGACCCCGGGGCTCCCAAATTTCTCTAAGTTTGACCTCGAGTAACCCCGGGGGCTAATTGGTTGACCTCAGATGACCCCGGGGCTCGCAAAAATCTCTAAGTTTGACCTCGAGTAACCCCGGGGGCTAATTGGTTGACCTCAGATGACCCCGGGGCTCGCAAAAATCTCTAAGTTTGACCTCGAGTAACCCCGGGGGCTAATTGGTTGACCTCAGATGACCCCGGGGCTCTCAAAAATCTCTAAGTTTGACCTCGAGTAACCCCGGGGGCTAATTGGTTGACCTCAGATGACCCCGGGGCTCGCAAAAATCTCTAAGTTTGACCTCGAGTAACCCCGGGGGCTAATTGGTTGACCTCAGATGACCCCGGGGCTCCCAAATTTCTCTAAGTTTGACCTCGAGTAACCCCGGGGGCTAATTGGTTGACCTCAGATGACCCCGGGGCTCGCAAAAATCTCTAAGTTTGACCTCGAGTAACCCCGGGGGCTAATTGGTTGACCTCAGATGACCCCGGGGCTCCCAAATTTCTCTAAGTTTGACCTCGAGTAACCCCGGGGGCTAATTGGTTGACCTCAGATGACCCCGGGGCTCGCAAAAATCTCTAAGTTTGACCTCGAGTAACCCCGGGGGCTAATTGGTTGACCTCAGATGACCCCGGGGCTCCCAAATTTCTCTAAGTTTGACCTCGAGTAACCCCGGGGGCTAATTGGTTGACCTCAGATGACCCCGGGGCTCCCAAATTTCTCTAAGTTTGACCTCGAGTAACCCCGGGGGCTAATTGGTTGACCTCAGATGACCCCGGGGCTCGCAAAAATCTCTAAGTTTGACCTCGAGTAACCCCGGGGGCTAATTGGTTGACCTCAGATGACCCCGGGGCTCCCAAAAATCTCTAAGTTTGACCTCGAGTAACCCCGGGGGCTAATTGGTTGACCTCAGATGACCCCGGGGCTCCCAAATTTCTCTAAGTTTGACCTCGAGTAACCCCGGGGGCTAATTGGTTGACCTCAGATGACCCCGGGGCTCCCAAAAATCTCTAAGTTTGACCTCGAGTAACCCCGGGGGCTAATTGGTTGACCTCAGATGACCCCGGGGCTCCCAAATTTCTCTAAGTTTGACCTCGAGTAACCCCGGGGGCTAATTGGTTGACCTCAGATGACCCCGGGGCTCGCAAAAATCTCTAAGTTTGACCTCGAGTAACCCCGGGGGCTAATTGGTTGACCTCAGATGACCCCGGGGCTCGCAAAAATCTCTAAGTTTGACCTCGAGTAACCCCGGGGGCTAATTGGTTGACCTCAGATGACCCCGGGGCTCCCAAATTTCTCTAAGTTTGACCTCGAGTAACCCCGGGGGCTAATTGGTTGACCTCAGATGACCCCGGGGCTCCCAAATTTCTCTAAGTTTGACCTCGAGTAACCCCGGGGGCTAATTGGTTGACCTCAGATGACCCCGGGGCTCGCAAAAATCTCTAAGTTTGACCTCGAGTAACCCCGGGGGCTAATTGGTTGACCTCAGATGACCCCGGGGCTCCCAAATTTCTCTAAGTTTGACCTCGAGTAACCCCGGGGGCTAATTGGTTGACCTCAGATGACCCCGGGGCTCGCAAAAATCTCTAAGTTTGACCTCGAGTAACCCCGGGGGCTAATTGGTTGACCTCAGATGACCCCGGGGCTCCCAAATTTCTCTAAGTTTGACCTCGAGTAACCCCGGGGGCTAATTGGTTGACCTCAGATGACCCCGGGGCTCCCAAATTTCTCTAAGTTTGACCTCGAGTAACCCCGGGGGCTAATTGGTTGACCTCAGATGACCCCGGGGCTCGCAAAAATCTCTAAGTTTGACCTCGAGTAACCCCGGGGGCTAATTGGTTGACCTCAGATGACCCCGGGGCTCCCAAAAATCTCTAAGTTTGACCTCGAGTAACCCCGGGGGCTAATTGGTTGACCTCAGATGACCCCGGGGCTCCCAAATTTCTCTAAGTTTGACCTCGAGTAACCCCGGGGGCTAATTGGTTGACCTCAGATGACCCCGGGGCTCCCAAAAATCTCTAAGTTTGACCTCGAGTAACCCCGGGGGCTAATTGGTTGACCTCAGATGACCCCGGGGCTCCCAAATTTCTCTAAGTTTGACCTCGAGTAACCCCGGGGGCTAATTGGTTGACCTCAGATGACCCCGGGGCTCGCAAAAATCTCTAAGTTTGACCTCGAGTAACCCCGGGGGCTAATTGGTTGACCTCAGATGACCCCGGGGCTCCCAAAAATCTCTAAGTTTGACCTCGAGTAACCCCGGGGGCTAATTGGTTGACCTCAGATGACCCCGGGGCTCCCAAATTTCTCTAAGTTTGACCTCGAGTAACCCCGGGGGCTAATTGGTTGACCTCAGATGACCCCGGGGCTCGCAAAAATCTCTAAGTTTGACCTCGAGTAACCCCGGGGGCTAATTGGTTGACCTCAGATGACCCCGGGGCTCCCAAATTTCTCTAAGTTTGACCTCGAGTAACCCCGGGGGCTAATTGGTTGACCTCAGATGACCCCGGGGCTCGCAAAAATCTCTAAGTTTGACCTCGAGTAACCCCGGGGGCTAATTGGTTGACCTCAGATGACCCCGGGGCTCGCAAAAATCTCTAAGTTTGACCTCGAGTAACCCCGGGGGCTAATTGGTTGACCTCAGATGACCCCGGGGCTCTCAAAAATCTCTAAGTTTGACCTCGAGTAACCCCGGGGGCTAATTGGTTGACCTCAGATGACCCCGGGGCTCGCAAAAATCTCTAAGTTTGACCTCGAGTAACCCCGGGGGCTAATTGGTTGACCTCAGATGACCCCGGGGCTCCCAAATTTCTCTAAGTTTGACCTCGAGTAACCCCGGGGGCTAATTGGTTGACCTCAGATGACCCCGGGGCTCGCAAAAATCTCTAAGTTTGACCTCGAGTAACCCCGGGGGCTAATTGGTTGACCTCAGATGACCCCGGGGCTCGCAAAAATCTCTAAGTTTGACCTCGAGTAACCCCGGGGGCTAATTGGTTGACCTCAGATGACCCCGGGGCTCTCAAAAATCTCTAAGTTTGACCTCGAGTAACCCCGGGGGCTAATTGGTTGACCTCAGATGACCCCGGGGCTCCCAAATTTCTCTAAGTTTGACCTCGAGTAACCCCGGGGGCTAATTGGTTGACCTCAGATGACCCCGGGGCTCGCAAAAATCTCTAAGTTTGACCTCGAGTAACCCCGGGGGCTAATTGGTTGACCTCAGATGACCCCGGGGCTCGCAAATTTCTCTAAGTTTGACCTCGAGTAACCCCGGGGGCTAATTGGTTGACCTCAGATGACCCCGGGGCTCTCAAAAATCTCTAAGTTTGACCTCGAGTAACCCCGGGGGCTAATTGGTTGACCTCAGATGACCCCGGGGCTCCCAAATTTCTCTAAGTTTGACCTCGAGTAACCCCGGGGGCTAATTGGTTGACCTCAGATGACCCCGGGGCTCCCAAATTTCTCTAAGTTTGACCTCGAGTAACCCCGGGGGCTAATTGGTTGACCTCAGATGACCCCGGGGCTCCCAAATTTCTCTAAGTTTGACCTCGAGTAACCCCGGGGGCTAATTGGTTGACCTCAGATGACCCCGGGGCTCGCAAAAATCTCTAAGTTTGACCTCGAGTAACCCCGGGGGCTAATTGGTTGACCTCAGATGACCCCGGGGCTCGCAAATTTCTCTAAGTTTGACCTCGAGTAACCCCGGGGGCTAATTGGTTGACCTCAGATGACCCCGGGGCTCGCAAAAATCTCTAAGTTTGACCTCGAGTAACCCCGGGGGCTAATTGGTTGACCTCAGATGACCCCGGGGCTCGCAAAAATCTCTAAGTTTGACCTCGAGTAACCCCGGGGGCTAATTGGTTGACCTCAGATGACCCCGGGGCTCTCAAAAATCTCTAAGTTTGACCTCGAGTAACCCCGGGGGCTAATTGGTTGACCTCAGATGACCCCGGGGCTCCCAAATTTCTCTAAGTTTGACCTCGAGTAACCCCGGGGGCTAATTGGTTGACCTCAGATGACCCCGGGGCTCGCAAAAATCTCTAAGTTTGACCTCGAGTAACCCCGGGGGCTAATTGGTTGACCTCAGATGACCCCGGGGCTCGCAAATTTCTCTAAGTTTGACCTCGAGTAACCCCGGGGGCTAATTGGTTGACCTCAGATGACCCCGGGGCTCTCAAAAATCTCTAAGTTTGACCTCGAGTAACCCCGGGGGCTAATTGGTTGACCTCAGATGACCCCGGGGCTCCCAAATTTCTCTAAGTTTGACCTCGAGTAACCCCGGGGGCTAATTGGTTGACCTCAGATGACCCCGGGGCTCCCAAATTTCTCTAAGTTTGACCTCGAGTAACCCCGGGGGCTAATTGGTTGACCTCAGATGACCCCGGGGCTCCCAAATTTCTCTAAGTTTGACCTCGAGTAACCCCGGGGGCTAATTGGTTGACCTCAGATGACCCCGGGGCTCCCAAAAATCTCTAAGTTTGACCTCGAGTAACCCCGGGGGCTAATTGGTTGACCTCAGATGACCCCGGGGCTCTCAAAAATCTCTAAGTTTGACCTCGAGTAACCCCGGGGGCTAATTGGTTGACCTCAGATGACCCCGGGGCTCGCAAAAATCTCTAAGTTTGACCTCGAGTAACCCCGGGGGCTAATTGGTTGACCTCAGATGACCCCGGGGCTCCCAAATTTCTCTAAGTTTGACCTCGAGTAACCCCGGGGGCTAATTGGTTGACCTCAGATGACCCCGGGGCTCCCAAAAATCTCTAAGTTTGACCTCGAGTAACCCCGGGGGCTAATTGGTTGACCTCAGATGACCCCGGGGCTCCCAAAAATCTCTAAGTTTGACCTCGAGTAACCCCGGGGGCTAATTGGTTGACCTCAGATGACCCCGGGGCTCCCAAAAATCTCTAAGTTTGACCTCGAGTAACCCCGGGGGCTAATTGGTTGACCTCAGATGACCCCGGGGCTCCCAAAAATCTCTAAGTTTGACCTCGAGTAACCCCGGGGGCTAATTGGTTGACCTCAGATGACCCCGGGGCTCGCAAAAATCTCTAAGTTTGACCTCGAGTAACCCCGGGGGCTAATTGGTTGACCTCAGATGACCCCGGGGCTCCCAAATTTCTCTAAGTTTGACCTCGAGTAACCCCGGGGGCTAATTGGTTGACCTCAGATGACCCCGGGGCTCTCAAAAATCTCTAAGTTTGACCTCGAGTAACCCCGGGGGCTAATTGGTTGACCTCAGATGACCCCGGGGCTCCCAAATTTCTCTAAGTTTGACCTCGAGTAACCCCGGGGGCTAATTGGTTGACCTCAGATGACCCCGGGGCTCCCAAATTTCTCTAAGTTTGACCTCGAGTAACCCCGGGGGCTAATTGGTTGACCTCAGATGACCCCGGGGCTCTCAAAAATCTCTAAGTTTGACCTCGAGTAACCCCGGGGGCTAATTGGTTGACCTCAGATGACCCCGGGGCTCCCAAATTTCTCTAAGTTTGACCTCGAGTAACCCCGGGGGCTAATTGGTTGACCTCAGATGACCCCGGGGCTCGCAAAAATCTCTAAGTTTGACCTCGAGTAACCCCGGGGGCTAATTGGTTGACCTCAGATGACCCCGGGGCTCCCAAAAATCTCTAAGTTTGACCTCGAGTAACCCCGGGGGCTAATTGGTTGACCTCAGATGACCCCGGGGCTCGCAAAAATCTCTAAGTTTGACCTCGAGTAACCCCGGGGGCTAATTGGTTGACCTCAGATGACCCCGGGGCTCCCAAAAATCTCTAAGTTTGACCTCGAGTAACCCCGGGGGCTAATTGGTTGACCTCAGATGACCCCGGGGCTCCCAAATTTCTCTAAGTTTGACCTCGAGTAACCCCGGGGGCTAATTGGTTGACCTCAGATGACCCCGGGGCTCCCAAAAATCTCTAAGTTTGACCTCGAGTAACCCCGGGGGCTAATTGGTTGACCTCAGATGACCCCGGGGCTCCCAAAAATCTCTAAGTTTGACCTCGAGTAACCCCGGGGGCTAATTGGTTGACCTCAGATGACCCCGGGGCTCGCAAAAATCTCTAAGTTTGACCTCGAGTAACCCCGGGGGCTAATTGGTTGACCTCAGATGACCCCGGGGCTCCCAAATTTCTCTAAGTTTGACCTCGAGTAACCCCGGGGGCTAATTGGTTGACC
The DNA here is from genome assembly GCF_047663525.1 of Anas platyrhynchos. Taxonomy (NCBI): domain Eukaryota; kingdom Metazoa; phylum Chordata; class Aves; order Anseriformes; family Anatidae; genus Anas; species Anas platyrhynchos. The sequence goes on from NC_092591.1 coordinate 56,630,194, forward strand.
TCAGATGACCCCGGGGCTCCCAAAAATCTCTAAGTTTGACCTCGAGTAACCCCGGGGGCTAATTGGTTGACCTCAGATGACCCCGGGGCTCCCAAAAATCTCTAAGTTTGACCTCGAGTAACCCCGGGGGCTAATTGGTTGACCTCAGATGACCCCGGGGCTCCCAAAAATCTCTAAGTTTGACCTCGAGTAACCCCGGGGGCTAATTGGTTGACCTCAGATGACCCCGGGGCTCCCAAATTTCTCTAAGTTTGACCTCGAGTAACCCCGGGGGCTAATTGGTTGACCTCAGATGACCCCGGGGCTCCCAAATTTCTCTAAGTTTGACCTCGAGTAACCCCGGGGGCTAATTGGTTGACCTCAGATGACCCCGGGGCTCCCAAAAATCTCTAAGTTTGACCTCGAGTAACCCCGGGGGCTAATTGGTTGACCTCAGATGACCCCGGGGCTCCCAAATTTCTCTAAGTTTGACCTCGAGTAACCCCGGGGGCTAATTGGTTGACCTCAGATGACCCCGGGGCTCCCAAAAATCTCTAAGTTTGACCTCGAGTAACCCCGGGGGCTAATTGGTTGACCTCAGATGACCCCGGGGCTCCCAAATTTCTCTAAGTTTGACCTCAAGTAACCCCGGGGGCTAATTGGTTGACCTCAGATGACCCCGGGGCTCCCAAAAATCTGCAAATTTGACCTCGAGTAAAGCTTGAGTAACTTCTGCATGGAGTAACCTCCCCTGCACCTTTTTTCTGCCTCTCCAGTTTGTGGGGTTTCCCCACTGCAGCAGCAGTTGCTGGAGACTCAGTGCCCCCCACTTTCAGGGTTCCCCCCCTTCCATGCATTGGCCCTTCCAGATTCAGGCGTTGTTTGAAAAACATCTGCACAGGTTTAAGCCTCAAAGCAAGACTTTACTTTACAGAGCTTGCGTTCGTTAACAAAAATCATCACCACAGCTCACTTCTTAACCACCCTCCCCACACAGGCAAACAATTAGTCCTTAACAAGCACATCCCAAATTAGCTGTGAGTATAAAATGGCAGAGAAGAGGTCTGTTAGGGTTTGATCCACTTCCAAGGTGAGTGGCTTTGTGGGCTGTAGCATGCAGCTAGCAATCAATGCTGCTGGGCATCTTCTTTTCCACCTCATTTTTATCCTTTCTTGGTGGTATTTTCTTCTTCTGAAAGGCACAGGGGCACTTCCCCTGCTCCTGACAGAGCTGACTTCTTGTACTTGCTGGCCATACAGCACACATGCAGCCAGCTGCTCCTTTGTGCTTGCCTATCCTCTGCGCAGTGGCACTTTGTTATTGTATTGAGTGCCTTTTGCTGGTGGGCTTACTACAGACTTTCATCTTGCATCTCCACTCTTGCTGCTTACCCTTGTTGCATTCTCTTCTCCTCTTAGTGCAGCTGGGCACCCATGCTGGGCTCCTCCTGAGGGACTCTGCTTTTACATAAGGGGGAAAGTAGATATTAATAATAATTATCACCATCATCTGTGAAAGGATTCCAAGCTTTACTTCCGACCCATCCTCCTATGTGAGTGATTCCAGAGGCAGTCCATATCAGAGGACTTCCGTCTCCTGTTGAGGGTCCCCAGGAGCAGAGAGCTGGCAGGGGAGCTTCTGCAGAAGGGCTGTTCTTGTAGGAGCTCTCATTATTCTCTGGGTGAGCACAAGTGCGTTCTCTGGCTGTGGGCTGCAAGCCATACAAATTCCTGAAAATGAAGAGAGAAAAATCAGTAAATTCCTAATCTCTGTGTGTCTGCATCCCACCTGGAAAGAAATGGATGTTGTCTGAGGTCAAGAGTGCCCAAGGAAGGAAAGGGTTATTGTCCTGGGACAGAACAGAGATAGGAAAGGAAGAATTAATTCCAGGTGTCTGTGAAGTGACTGAAAACATTTGGGGCTTTCCTGTGGTGCTCCCTGGAGCTGGGTATCTCCCCAGTGCTTAAACGGGCTGCAACAGCCCACCCCATGCAAGAAGGTTCTTTGTTAGAGCCAGTGGCAGGAATTTCTTACTCCTTTTTCATGAGACAGAGAAAAGCCTGGTCTTGGTATCTCCCCTTCAGTCAGAGTCCCAGAACTGTAGGGTTGCTTTGCAGAGAAGGAAGGAAATGTACAGGAAAGAAGATACAAGTAAATGACAGAAAATCTCCCCAGCTGCAGTCAATGCTAGCTGCATGCTCTCTGTGGGCAAGCCTCGTCCCTCCCCTACCAGGCATGTGAGGGGAGTGTCCTGGCACCAGGTGCAGGCAGGGACTTGGGTTGTGAGCTGCCACTGTGTCTGTGCATTCCCTTAGCATGCCTGGGAGGTCAGTGCCCCTCTGCATGGCTGGACACCCAACATGACTTTGCTTTTCCAGAGGCAGTTTCAAGCACAACAATCCAGATATAAGTTGTGGGTCATATGGTTTAATTTAATATAGTGTAATTTATGCATAATTCTTAGAACTTAGCTATGCTGAAGGAAGAGTTTTGCATTGTGTAGCTCTTCATAACATGAAATATCTGCCCAAGCCCCATGCTCGTATCTAATTATGACTACATTCTGTCACTGTATTAATGCTTTGCCTTTTCCATAGATTATCTTTACAAATGGATATAAGGCCATGTTGACTGACACCAGAGTACATTCTTCCTCAGAAAACAATCATTCTTTCTTCTACTTACAACCCAGTGTTAGTTTTATTTCTTCTCTGTTAGGTGTTTTATCTGCTTGGGAACTCTAATTCTTACTATTCTGTTGTCAAATGCTCTGACAATGGGCAGGACAAAGCTTCTTGCTCATTGCTCAATTTTTTTTATCATTATCCTTACCTTCTGGCAGTGTTTGGGTTTGTTAACATCTCGGGCTCTTTTTTTTTTTTTTTGCAATCATCCACAACAACACTAATGCTCACAAAGAAAGAGACAAGCAATGACACCATCCTGCAGAACTTAGCATGGCTGCACGTGACTTGATGAAGACAGGTCTACAAAAGAAAATCAGTTGGTCACTTACGCAACTGTGATGTAGTTACTCAGCTTCTAAGGTGTAACATTGATGTCTGTCTTCTGCTGTCCTGCACTGGGAGTGTAATCCTTTCATTGATATGTATCCATGCCGTGCTTCCGCGGGGCATCTCAAGGTGCTCTGTGCTGTTTTACCCTCTAGGAGAAATTTTGAAAGCGGTCTTAGTTTCAGAAAGTCTTACCTTTGTGGTTCACCAGTACAGACAGAAAAAGTATTATGCACATTTCTGGTGTATTGTTAACAAAATATCCCCTTCAAATGGGCTTTTATTCAATTTCTGATTGAAACTTGCTTCTTTACTGCAATGCTCTGTTAAATTTTATCATGAAGATCCTTTTTTACCCAGGCATAATCGGGGACCAGGGTTCAGGTTGTTGGTTACAGGATTAATGGCATATTCACAACTGCATGGAAATCCCATTAACCTCACGCTTTCACTATGTCCTTCGAGGCTTTGAGAGCTTCCTTCTCTATTTCTTCCCTTCCAGAACGTCAGTACTGGGGCTCAGACCTGCAGCTTCCCGAAATACCTTTTGAAGAAATCATGTACAATGATCGGAGTGCATACCAGTGGCTGTGCACCCTAAAGAAAGTGGGAATTGTGCTACTAACAGGAGCTGCTGCTAGGCAAGGGGAGTTGGTTAAGCTTGGCCACAGGATTGGTTTCCTGCGTCTCACTTTTTATGGGTAAGTTGCTGTTGGTTTTTAGTTGTTTTTTGGTTTTGTTTTTAATATCCTTGCTTTGCCAACTGTAATCGCGTATTTCACTTCAGCTTACTGGACCTCTCTTGTGGATTAATTTATGAAAGCAAGAGGATTTTTTTCTTGCCTACTATTATGAAAATGCAGAGACAATTGTTAATCTGTATAAGGCAAAATGTCTGACAACAGATACCAGATACATGACAACCCCAAGAGAGCCATATTCATCTGTATCACTGAGCAAAATCAAAAATCCCTAATCCAGTTCCCTTCTGCACAGAGGATGAGGTAGCTGTACTGAAACATTTTCTTAGCCTGCTGAGTTCTGGAAATAGGTAAGAGCATGCTGAGATGTGCGAAAATCCACTTTTCCCTACTGTGAGCAAAGTCCAACCTGAAAAGCCAAAACCAACCTCACAATGCAGTACCCCATGAGACTACATAAAAGACATCTTCCAAATTGCTGTACCTATGAATAATAAAGTTTGGGGGGGGGGGGGGGGGGGAGGGATGGTTTGTTTCACTTTTTCCTTTAATTACCATAACACTAGGACTCTGTAGCTTGGCCTGGATCACCTCTTCCTTGGGAAAACGTCTAGAGCATGTTCACATCTTATTTTAGTCCCAGGAATTGATAACTCATTGGGGGAAGAGGCAAAATTCAGTTTGCTATTGAAATCCAGCCCCCAAACCCTAGCTCCACAACATGTCCCATGCCTTGCTGGTGCAGGTCCCAGCCCTGTGTGCTCCTTGCTGGTATTTCACAGCTGCTCCTTGTTTCTATTTTAGTCTTTCTTAAAAGATGGTAACATTTAAACACACTTGTTATTTCTTTGTGCCTGAAAACACACCACAACATGATCAATTTAGGGCTTCCCATCTGAAAAGTTCCCTTCTCCCCCATAATAAATTAAAAGATAAATATTACAGCAAGACTTCTTCACTTGAATCTACTAGTTCAGAAGACAACCAAATAAACCATGTGGGCAACAACCAAAGCATCTCCTTTGTCTAAAATTATGTAAAATAACAAGCAGGAAAATAGTCAACCTTTGCCAGAAAGATTATGTTCCCACCAGACTTTAACTCAGAAGGGAAGATTTTCTTCCCCTTAATAGTCTTGTATGGAGGCACATGAGTCCTGTTAGAATATGCCATGTGGGTGAGGTTGGTATGAACAGCACTGCGATACTGGGAGAAATTTATTAAATCAAGAGGGAGGAGGGTAAAGGAAAGGTCCTTTTTTCAAGCTACAGTGCTTAGGACTTACTGTTTATTGTTACATCTTCTTTTTACCAGTGAAGTTCCATCATTAGATAATACTGCTGGCTCTTAAATTTATTAAACAACTTCTCAAAGGCAGGGGAAGAGCTAGTGTGATAATAATAGCAACTTCTGGCAGCATGGAAGTTAGTCCTGATCCATTCTCTCCACTTTAGTGTTGCTTTCTGCCCATGCACCCAGAGGACCCTGCTCCCAGGTCAGCTGCTGCCCTCAGACATGCTCACATATGAGCCCTGACACTAAATTGCATGAATGTAGAGGGAAAGAGTTTAAATCTATGAACAAGACCTGCTATCTTTTTCTTTCTCACTAGTTATATTTCAGTATTTCTGCAACAAAAGCTTGATTCAAATCTCTGGCAGCCCAAGCATCCCTCTGGCAGAGTCACTCACTGGCACATTGGTTCCATGTGGGGTTGCCTCGGAGCAGTGTCCTTGTGACCTTGGCCGCAGCGTATGGCTGTACTCCAGACAGCACTCCAAACACCAGCACCCCTAACGGAGAACAAAAACATAGTTTTTAAGGCGTAGTTATGGATTTGCTTCTGCAAGGTTCACCAAAGAATATTGTGCTTGGATAAAACACAAGTGAAAGCTGAGTGGCTTATCCTGCACTAGGAACATGTCAGTTGACTTGAAAACTAAACACCACAACCCCTGTAAGGAATGGCTGTGGCCACGGCATCCCTTACCTTGGTCACACACAGGAAAAATGGAATTCTTTGTAATACTTCTTATGTTGAAAATCAATCTGTTTCTGTGACACTTTTTTTCCTGTGCTTCAAACCTGGGAAGCTGGCTCAGGAAAAATCTTCAAAATCAGCCAAAATTCTGAGTTCACTTCAGTGAACTTCAGATACAACACTTGTGAGAATGGCATTTTATTATTTATTTATTTTTCTGTTGACCTCTCAAAAGAGAGGGGTAGAGGGAACAACTGCTTTAAATTACCATTAATATTATGAGTCTTCTGTCAGTTCCAGAAACCACCTTAAATATTTGTAAGGCTTGAAAAAGAAACATGTATAATGTACTAGGTTGGTTAAGATGATGTACTTTCACTAGGATGTTTTTTTCCCCTTTCTGCTCACTGTGCCAGAAGGAAAAGTGGTTTTCAATGTTAACTGGGATTTGGTCATGTCCATCCTACTAAATCTAATGGGAACAGAACTCCCTGCTCCACTTGGAAACCTCATCCAGTGCTAGTAAATATTTTCTGCTGTTAAAAGCATTCCTAATGTCAAGCACGTCTACATCTGGCAGCCTGCTACAGGTCTCACTTAAATACTTGCATCGTTATGCAAGTAGCACCGCTTGCTTTTTCTGTTCTGATGTGCTCCTCATAGCAGCTATGCAGTGGCTCCCTTCTCAGGGTGTTCTGCTGCTCTCTGGGGTACCCGAGGGATGAAAGCTGCAGGGGTATCTTAGTTCAGTTAGCAATGAGCAGAGAACAACAAACTGGTTCCTTGTTAAAGCATATCACTACAACAAAGTACATAATATCTGCACGATAGCTTGAGACAGGGGAAAAAGCAACCCTTCAAAATACCCCACATGTGTGCTTGGGTTACAACAGAACTTGTAGGAGCTTCCCTTTGTTTAAGGGATGAGGAACTGGATCTAGAAGTTCCTAGGCCCTAAAACTGGAAATGATCTCTACATCTCCTAGAGGCATTTCATCCACTGTCCATCTGCTGAGTGCCACAACATGTTTTTCACAAAGGCATCCAAAAGGTTTTGATACTTACAACACTTAGCAGCACTGTAAGCACTGTAAGATGAAACATCTGCCATTCTGCTTGGCTGTCTGCCTCAGCTCTTGGCATCCTTGCTGTTCAAAATTACTGCAAATTTCCCACTCGAAATTGTCTTCAGTGTCCACCTTGCGATACCTCTCTGCGCTGTTTAAGAGATTCCAGAGAGTCAATTAATACATAAATGTGCATTAACTATTAGGACATTTTACCTGACTGTCTGAGCCAATAAGAGATTCAGATTCAGTTGTGCCATCAGAATTTTTCTGTTAAAATAAATTAGTGTTGTACCTCACTGATTCTTGCCTAATATGGTTATAAAGAGTAATGTTTATTAAATACTTCCTTTTGTTTAAGGTCAGTTTGATGTATTTGTTGTATTTATTGTGTTTAAAAATGATTTCAATCAAACTGATTTGTATGGATGAGTTCTGAGTCTCTGACATATATTTAAGTGTTTTAATACATCCTTCAGTGAACTTCCTGATCATTCATGTCCATGCCCGTTCACGTTCAGGACAAGGCTGAAATTGGACCTCAGTCCACAACAATTGGGCAAATAATATTTAGAGCTGCTTTCACTATTTAAATCAGATTTCCTTTTGGTGTCAATTAAACCTTTGTTTTGTTTTGTTTGTTAATCAAAAAGACTGTAAATAGAAAGTTGGGTTGCAAAATATTGACCCTTCTCAGAAGAAGCATCATTCAGCTGCACAACTATCAGCCATGGCTCCTTCCTCCCAGCACTCTTGCACACGTGCAGGCACACACATTGCACATGAAATGCTTTTTAAAATGACCTGGGACATTGCTCCCCCAATAAGAGCACTGTTTTTAAAAAGAGGGGTGAGGAGGGAATTCCACAAGTACTAAAAAATACAGTTAGGATCACATGTAAGCTTCCTGTTAGGTGTAGTGATTTAAAAATTACCCATTAACTATTCTTAAGTCACAAACCTAGTGTCAAATATTTTAATACAGCTATGTATGAAGCGGTAACATGCTAAATGTACCCAACAGATAGCTAGGGAGCTGTATTCAAATAGCTTAATAACCCAGCTTTTGTTAAATGTGAATCCATCACATGAAATTGTGAAGATTTCAATTTTTGTGTGTGTGTGGTGGTGGTTTGTTTGTTTTCAACTGTTTTAAAAGAAAGAAGTTTCTTATTTTGAGGCATGAGTAGCTGGAACATAGTCTAAAACTACTACAGAGGATAAAAGGCCTCTTTTCATGTAGTACCTTTTCTCCTGATTTAACCTGTTTCCTTATTCAATGTACTTACTGTAGCACCTGGTCTCGGTACTCTGACATAGTTCTCACAGTAGCAGAAATTGTACTGAGGTTTCAAACTGAATGACAGGCTCAGAACAGCTGCTTTTGGTCCATGTCTTTACCCCTAAAAGAGAAGTTCATTTATTACTGGCATTCAATTCTGAAGTGCTTTTTACAACTGTAATAAAATCATAATTGTTGGTAGTCCCCTTGCTATTTCACCAGTGCCCAAGTACAAGACCTACTAATATTTTAAATAAAATAGATAAACCTGAAACGGTCAAGTTTGTTGAATAAAACATCCCTCTGCAGGGCCATGCATTTTACTGAAATGTAACAGAAATGAATATAACATGTACGTGGAAAAATGAAAGCCTTTTTTCTTGCCTAGATGTCTGTTTGGTACATGCTATCTTAAAAGGTCACTTCTGTGGAAACATTCTCTGCATCAGCCCTACAAGAGGGGGGTCCACACTTACTTCCCTGTGAGCATTTTTTTTGTTAAACTACAGAGGAACAACTCCACCAGCAGGTTCTCCCCTCCTCCTGCAGTGCATTTCACCAAACCCTCCTGTGCTGGACCCTTCCCCTTCAGAAACCTCTCTCAGTGCTTGGGGTGAGTCGAGGGCTTCCTTGGGGCCCACCTGCACCTCCCAGAGGGCTGCAGCTGCAAGAGGAGGACACAGGTCCCAAATCTCTTACAAACAAGACCTCGATTTTTAATGAAGTGCAAGGCCAGGTGATTGAAGTGTGGCTTCAGTTCCTACTGCAGCCATTTTCTAAAGCTAAAGACAAGCCAGGCAGAGTAGTTTTCTGCTCAGAGAGACTGAGCTCACGTCACCCCTTAATGCCAAAACAAGAAGCGCTACACCCGCCTGGTGCCAAATTTCCTGCTATGTCAAACAGCGTGAGCAATTCATGCTGAAATCTGACCCTAATTAGTAAACCATAAGCCATTCTGTTTTGTTCTCTCTATGGGATGGGAGTCCTCTGACATTACCTGTGTTTTCTCCTGTAAAAAAGCATCTTCTTTCTTTCTTTCCTCTCCTGGACTTGGTCTAACAGCTCTCCCCATGACTGAGTTCATACTTGAGCTCTGTTGATACTTTGACAAAGTCTTTTTTCCAGGCCCAGCACTCGGCTCCCCATTAGAATCGCTTTGTCTGTTTAATTATTGCTGACTGCAAGGCAGTAACAAGCTGTGACAGAAGCTCCACGCGTGAAAGGGGAACCCCCAGGGACAGGTCCCCTGGAAAGCATAGCAGCAGGAAAGCTCTGACCTCTTTTGCAAGATGTCACAACAGCTTTAGAAAGTATTACCATTCCAGTAATTGTATCTATTGTATATAAATGAGACAATTAAAATGCATTAATTTGTTTTAGAAACAGTAAGTGATACTGGAGCCTTTGTAATTAAATATGGAGTGAACATAGCTACCATCAACACCAGTGACAAGGGTGATATAACAAGCTAGTTTTTGGCTATACAAGTGGGAGCTATGGAAATGTGGTTCAAGTTACCATACTTCAGCACTGAAGTCATGTACTGATGAATATGTGCTGTACCATATAATAAAAGTGATTTTTCCCAGGCGTTGAAGCACACTCGCAAATATTCAAGGTTTTTTTTTTTTTCCCTTAGTAATTTCAGAAATTCAGCTTTAGTGTTTTGCATAGTTCTTATATCAACTGCTACTTCTGGAACAAAAGTGTTTGTATACTACATAGAAGTGATTTCGGTCTGCATGTGCTTTATCCTCTTTTCTTATTTAAGCGCTATTAACAAGTAATGCAAGCACACCACCTGAAACGCATAATAGATTTGGTCTACACTAATTCAAAGGGGAAAAATGAGTTTCACATTTTTCTTTTAAGTCACTCACGTTCCTCAATTCCATGGCCTGCATATGGTGACTGAGGCTTCCCCAGGCGAGCGTCTGCATCTCCATCACACCCTCGCTGAGGGCTGGCTTCAGCCCCACGCTCTGTGCAGACCAAATGTGTGGGTCTTGGTCTCCATCTCTCCTGCACGGCCTGCCACATGAAACAGGGTTTGAATGCACTGCAACGGGATGTATTCACATCTTTATTATATAACTAAGACTCCATTTTTTTGCACTTGTCAGTAAACTTTCATACAGAATTTTGTCTAATTTCAACACAGAAACTATGTGATTAGATAAGGGGGAGGGGGAATTCTCAGAGAGAGCATCGACAAAGAAAAAGAAGGTACGAAGTTTTAAATCAAGATAATTTCTCTTTAATGGTGAGTCTGCGTGTACCAGGAAAAATCCCACTGCAAAGGATACTCTGTATTTTCCAAGACTGTGAAACTTTAAAATTAACTTTGGGGCAAAATTATATAGCTTTAAATAATTTTACGTTTCACTTGTGTACTCCATCTGGCAGGGAAAAAAGTAAAGCCCATAAAAAGTGGTCCAAATCCCATTCGAGTATTTCTGAAGCCTCAGAAATAGGTGTTGATTTAGCCCAGAAGATATGGCTTGGTTCTTGTCCTCATCTGATCCTTGCATTCAGCAAAACACCAGTGCTGGAAACCATCACTCCTCTAGATACTGCCTGGGGCCAGATGTCCCTCTCCACACTCAGTTTCTAGCCTGAATTCAGTAATGCTTAAAATCACCAGCGTTGCAGAAATAAGCCTGAAATAAGCTGCAGGGGACACTGCTCAATCATTTCCTTGTAATTTACAAGACGTTCATGTTCAAAGATGGAGTAACTCTCTTCTCTTGTGATTTCATGGTCTCCGTGTGCACAGCACACTGGCTGACTGTTCTCACATGTTTTCTCTTTTCCCTTTCATTGTAAAGACCGACTTGGCAAGTGCAAGACAAAGCAGATGCTAACAACGTGGCTTACACGACCGGGAAGCTGTGCTTTCACACCGATTACCCTGTTCTGCAGCATCCACCTGGGGTAAGACAAACCTACTGACTTTGCAAAAGGGAATTGTTCCCATAGCGCAAAGCATGGATTAAAATGAAGTCAGCATTCAGCGACTCTAAATTTTGATTTAAAAGAGCAATATAAACATACTGGTAGATGAATCTTTCTATAACAATGTAAATATACATAGATAAGCATTATGATGTCCATTCTGCATAGCAAGCCCATTATGTATCCCAAAATTTTCAAATGAAAACTCTCCAAGTATTGAGAATATTATGGGGCACTCACGCTTTCTCATATGGTTTGTGCTTTTGATACTGTTTTCCTTACATTGGAGTTGGGTGTCTGAAATAAATAAAAAGCCAATATGATTTATCCACAAATAAGCATCAAATTAGCATCACCTATTAAAATCACTAGATGCTATTCATTAGTGTGGAATAAAAATGGAAGAGAACTTCATTAAGAGAGCACAGCCATGAGTTAGCTCACAGCCTCACCTGTGCCAAAGCTCTCGCTGCTATGAAACATTATAAAAAGAGCAAAACCTCTTCCTTTCAAACATGCTTGCAAGACGTTAAAGTATTGAAGCACACTGAATTATTTTCAAGCATCATCCTGAATGTAGTTTTATTTATATAGTGTTTACACACTATTTGAACTCTGAGGATGTATTTAATACAAATAATTGAAGAAAACTTTTTAAATGGATGATGAGTTCATAGGAATCCTGTAAAAATAGCTTTAGGATTTCCCACATTTTGATCTTGCAACTATTATCCAGGAGATATCCTGGTTTAAAATCACCACCAATAACACTAAAACAACAACAACAACAACAAAAAAAACCATTAATAATTAGATCTACATAATTACACCAGTGCAGAGTTCGCACTTTCTGTCCCATCCTACGCCTTGGCAACTTCACTGTGAAGTGAAACTTCCTTAATCCGATTTTATTACAGACACTGGGCCCCTTGCCTTCCACGAGCCACCTTTCTTTGTGAACAGATAATTCACAACAGGTTTTGTTTCTGCAAGAGAAAATAATCCTCTTTGTCGAGATAAGGAGGGAGACTGCGGTGCGTTTAAAATTGTATGACTGCAGCAAACAGCGCCTCAGAAGAAAGAAGTTACAGCAGAGCTTTGCACTTGACTTGCAGGAAATAATAAAAGGCTGCAAGTGTTAGAAGATGTCCCAAATGGGATGGACTTATGAATGTTAAATTTGAACTTTCTGCCTGTGGGATAATGGCATCAAAGTTCTGTGAAGCTGCAGCAATGGGAAGTCAGTCTTTTGCTTGGGGGAAAAAAAAAAAAAAGATAAGAGAAAACTGATGCTAATTAACTATTAAATACACAGGGTAATTGTTGTTATAATGAGATCTCAACTCGCTACAGGTTCAGTTTCTCCACTGTATAAAGCAAACAGCTGCAGGAGGTGACAGTGAAGTTGTAGATGGATTTCACGTTTCCAACAAGCTGAAGCAACAAAACCCTCAAGCATACCAGATCCTGTCCTCTACTGCTGTAGACTATACGGATGTCGGGGTCGACTACTGTGATTTTGCCGTGCAGTGTAAGCAGAGGATTATAGAGTGAGTAGCTTCAGCAACACAGATACATCGAAAACTAAAAGCCCCAGTGTCAGGGGATTGCGTGTTGGTAGGAAAAGGTCTGCTCCTGCCACCTTGTGGGGAAACTGTGCCTTAACTGGGTCTGGAGTTGCCTTTTTTTTTTTTTCCTTTAGGAAGCCAGTGTATTTATTACTTGTTCTTTGCTGTCACACTGCAGCATAGTTTTCCTTATTCGGCCTTGCCCAGTTCTAGGGAGAACTCGCGGTCTTTAGGATACCTTCTGGGTGCAGGCACAGCAGCTGGGCTGGTTGCTCAATTCCAGCCTGTGCTGTGTAGCTGTCCCTCTGCTCTGTGCCAGAGAGAGGTCCTACTGTGAAGTATTTAGATTAACATCGATATACTATAAAAAGATCAAATTTAAGTGTTCCTAATCTCTCCTGAATTTAAAAACTTCGACTCTATGACTGAGGTGTATAGAATGTAGTAATTTGAGGAAATCAAGTGTCTACGCTTTTTGCTTATGATCCCTTTCCCTAGTTAGGATTAATTACCAAATTCCAATCCAGTAACAATTAGGAATGAGGGAACTAACCTTGTGGTATCGTCCTTTGTCATAGACTTGAATTTTGTTTAGAAAAGTAAGTCAGGTCGATGGTTGGATTTGATGATCTTGAAGGTCTTTTCCAGCCTAAATGATTCCATGATTCTAAGATTCAAGAGAAGAGTTCAGTTGTTTGTTAATTGCTAAAATGTTTCAGTAACAACGTAATACATTTCTTTTCCTTCCCTTCTCTGTTTCACAGTGTGGATTACAGAGGCCAAGTAGTTCGCATCAATTACAATAATGCAACAAGAGACACAGTGTTTGACATACCAGCCGAAAAAGTGCGGCCATTTTATGCAGCTCTAAAGGAATTTGATGATTTATTAAACAGCAGAGAACACAAGTTTACTTACAAGCTGAAACCAGGTCAGGAAGTTGTTTCTCCTCGCAATGATTTTTCATGTTTCTCCTGACATGTCAAAACACTCGAGCAATGTTAGCGCTGTCCTGGCACTGAGAGGAAATGTTAGCCCTGTTTGTCACCTATGTTATTTCACACCGTATCTTCACATTCACTTCATAGATTTCTTCTGCCATCGTTCCACTATAAAGAAAAAAAAATGAGGTGTCTGGGTGGGGAATAGAATCTATTGGTTAGCCCAACCTGTCTGTTTAGGACAAAGACTCACGCCACGTAGGAAATGTTAACTTGTCAAAGCACCAGCACCACAACTGGGAAACATCACTTGCAAGCCTGCTGGGCCACCCAGTTCAGTACACGGTACGTGATCGCACCCTCGTCCATGCAGGGTAGGAACATTATATCAGATGATTCGCCTGTGTTGTGCCACTCCTGTGTATTCCCAGGGCACCTCACCAGTGCTGCAGGGAATTCAGTCACCTCCCTTCCTTAGGCACCCAATGCCCGAGTAACGCGGGATGAATTTCGGAAGTCTCTGCCGTTGCGCTGCTTTTTCTGGGTGTCCTGTGCAAGACAGCTGGAGGCAGATTTGCAGAGGCACTAAGTGCTGTAAACTTCAGCTGGAGTTGCACGGGGCTGTGTTTTGAGCATAAAACACAAGTGCTCTTTAAAAGTTAGCCCATACATATATTTAACTACTTTGGCCTTAATCTCAGTTCCTTCATTCTCCAACTATAAAATAAACATACAAATAGTCCCTCAGCTCCCACGAGGTGTTACAAAAGTAAACTTATTAGTGTACGTGACCACATCACACGTTATGGTGCTACTGCCTTTAAAATGTCTATGAGGAAACGAATCACTGCCTATTGGGAACATGCAATAAAATAATTTATAGGATCACATAATAAATGATAAAACAAAGTACTTCCCATTACACAAGTACCATCTTCCTACCATTAAATGCACCAAAACGGCAGTAGAGGGAAGGGTACATAGGAATGAAAGAGCATAAGGGTATTTAACCAGAGATTTATCATAATGGTGGCACACAAAGGAGAAAAATTTAAATGACAAGCTGGCCTTAATTAAGGCATTTCCTAACTTTCAGTGGTTTAGCTTTGTACTCTCAGAATTCTTTTAATAGGGATAGTAATGCAGGATGTGTATTGCACAAGTAGTTACAGACCCATCAAGTGAAAATCACCCGCTTTTCTTTGACCCCTTTGATCCTTCCACGGATTTCCCCTAGCACTCTGCTTTCTAAGCATGCCTCCGAGCTGTGGCAAGCCTACTCAACCTCATGGGGGTGACTCAGCGTGCTGGGCTAGTCCCCAGTTAGAGGCTTTCGCTGAGCTTTGTCTCCAGTATCTCCTCAGAGGTTCAGCACGGCTTTGTCCAAACAAAAGAAACGTGGATAAACGAGGTAGAAGGTTAAAATGAAAGATAATTTGTATGTGTTGTACACTTTTTAGGTCCATTTTTGGCAGGCTCAATCTGTCCATGCTTCCCAGCATCTGGGAAGAAAGATTTGATCTCTTTTAGGGGCAGAAGTTCTTTTTTAAACAAGTACCTTCTTACAAAGAAACTCATCTAATAATTTTCTCTAAGCTATCTCAACTGTTTTTTTTTCTATCTGTCCATGGGATTGTCCAGAAACAGAGTTGGAGCTTCCTGGCCTCTCTGGTTGAGAATCACCAGCTAATCTAAAGCTACCACATCACCAAAACCTTCAGACGAGCTATCTGAAACTATCACTCCCTAGCTGTTGATATGGATCTATCTCAACATCATCTGTCTGAAGGAATAAAATATACCAGCTGTTAAACTTTGTGCCATCTCTTCACAGGAGACATAGTAACCTTCGACAACTGGCGCGTGCTTCATGGTCGCCAGAGCTTCCAGTCGGGATCAGAGGTGACTCGCCACCTGGAGGGTGCCTACGCCGACTGGGACGTGGTCATGTCAAGGCTCCGGCTCCTCCGAAAGAGGGTCCTGAATAGGGACTGAGCTTTCTTCTGACTAGAACAAACAAAACTAGACTGTCTAACCTCAAAAAAAAAAAAAAGTATAAATAAAATAACTCATGTCAGAAACTAACATTATGAATATCTGAATGTATTTCTGAATCCCATCAGGTGCTGAGACACTTGCTGCTCAGAGCAATTAAAGATCTGTCTGTGCCCTAGTCTTGGAATCTACAAGTGAATTGCTACCTCAGTCAACTTATTTTCTTTTTAAAAGCAACATGCAAATGGCTTTAAACTTATCACTTTACAGGGGTATCCCACTGGGATACCCCAGGGATTTGCCCTCACAGATACACCCGCCCTCCCTAGAAAGCTTGAAAGGATCATCAAGAAGGAGTTTATAAGCATTAGTAACTACAGGTTTGCTATGAACAGCATCTTCCACTACTTTCAGAGAGGCATCCTTTGCTGCATAAATCATAACCCAATTCATTAGCAAAACAAGCAACCGCTGCTCTGGAGTTGTTTTTATGTAGAGACCTTTCTAAGAAGAACCACACTTTACCATGAGCTCTCAGTCAACAGCTGCTGTGCTCTGTGTATTCCGATGTACACGTGATGACTGTCACAGCCACAAATAACTTTTTCTACGTTTCTAGGTTCATAAGCTTGGAAACCCTAGAGCTAACAGAGAATGCGTTGCGTTAATTTTCCTCTGCATTAGGAACAGAAAATTCTCAGCGTGGAGGTCGCTGATAGGGCCAGAAATGACTTCCCTGTGAGGGCAGTGAGGCCCTGGCACAGGCTGCCCAGAGAAGCTGTAGCTGCCCCATCGCTGGAGGTGTCCGAGGCCAGGCTGGATGGGGCTTTGGGCAACCTGGGCTGGCGGGAGGTGTCCCTGCCCATGGCAGGGGGTTGGAACCAGGTGGTCTTTAAGGTCCCTTCCAACCCAGTGATTGAATTCAGATCCATTTTTAATACCAAATACTAGAGTACACCTTTGGCAGATGCGGTCGGGAGAATATTCTCTCACTCGCATTCTGACTGGAGATCACACCATGCAAAAATCGCTGCAGCAATTACTACACAAGTTAGCTACAGCTCTGCACCACTGTTTTTTCCCCCTATATTCAGATGCCGAATTGAAAGACAGAGGTTTAAAATGCAGGTTTTCACACCCAAATGTATGTCCATTGAGTCTATTCCTTCTAGGTGTGGAGCTAAGAGGATGCCCTCTCACCCATGCTGAGGGCCTGACAAGATAACCACCCTTCTGCTCCCCAGTTTGCTCCATTCAACTGCTGATTTCCAAACTATTGCTTAAAATTAATTAATTAATTAATTAAAATTAAATAAACCCATGCCACTTCCTGGCAGGCTAAAACAATAGTACTGTAACTGTGAAATTAAATAGCTGTAGAATTAACTACGTTAACAACAACAACGACAAGAGAGCACAAAAAACCCTAAGTGAGACCCTGATATAAGCTTGCAAACACTCTCAAGACTTCTACTCATAATTTACAGTCAACAGATGTCTCTCAGTAAGCAAATAAAACCGAATTGGGATTTGAGTGTGAACAGGCACAGTGTGGTTCAGAGCCAGTCCTCTTCAGTACACAGCCAAATATTTTTGTTAAAGTTTTAAACTGACATTAATATGTAGCACAACAAAAATGGCTTTCGGTGGTTATTTGATTTCTCAGTGTCTCCTTTAGTAGTTAACTTTGGAAAGAAGAGCACTGCATTTTTTTGCCTTTGCTATAAAAGGTGGAAAAGATGGGGAAAGGCTTATACCTATATTCTGTAAAACACCAGCAATACTGTGCTTTAGCTGGGATATTTGGCATATAACAATTAGCGAGGATTGACATTTTTAACATTTTAATAAGACATCTTGGGATCTATAAAGACGATGAATAGCAAGGAGATTTTCTGCTTTTATTCAGTAATTTTCTGAAACTTCTTTTAGTCATCTGTCTGTTTATTAAAAGCCATCGTGGAACCAATTATTCTTTTGGGCTCAGTTCATATTTTGTGCCTGGGAGATACTGCCCTTACACACCCACGCTTCCTCAAACTGTTTTCCCCCAAAACGCATAGGATCAGTGCTAAATTTTACAAGACAAATACAAAAAAGGCAGCTTTGCTGATGACAGGCATACGCCGTGTACCCAGGCAGGATGGTGGCTGTAGGAGTGCTGCTGGCCCTACGTTCCCCAACAGCCCGGTCACTGCTTGCACGCAATTTGCTGTGTATAAATCCTGCAGTATTTTCTATGAACTTAATTCTAGCTATTATATATAAATATATAACAATTTTTTTCATGCAGAAAGTACATCATGAAGTGCAAATAATAATAAAAACTGTTCCCTGGTGGAGACATGAAGCACAACACAGACAAAATCCAACCCCAGCAGAACCTCTGTGAGTTACGTGAGATGCCCCTTTTAACTGGGCAAGCGTCACTCTATCCACACAAGTCTGATGCAGAACCAAAATTCAAGTTTTTCACTGCAAACCCTCTGCTTAGCCTCTAGGACCTCACTGCTTATATCACCGATTTTAACCAAAACATGTTTGCATGTCACACCAGGTGTTCCCAAAGCTAACTGTCAGCTTAGGGCAAGCCCATATCTTAAAGTTACAAGCTGTAAACTTGGAATTGCTTTTGGTAAAAGCTCTGAATTAATAAATACATTTTATACTTACATTTTAAAATTACAGAAGATCCTCCACCTTGTAATGCCACTCCAGTAGCACAACAAGATGGTAAAGATCAAGATGCTGAAAGAGCACAGACCTCCCTTTTCACACCCACCCCAAAAAGGAGAATAATTGGCAACTGTTCATAAGAAACCCCACTTCCAAATAACCTCCGATTAAACTGCAGAAAAGGAAATTGTCAAAACCAGGAGACTACCTACGTGAACTGTCTTGTAGGGCATGGGCTGTTTGAGTTAGCAAAATATATTTGAAGTCAAACATTTTGTGTAGTTTAATGACTTCATTTTTTTAACATGTTAAAGCACCCAACAACTTTGAAGCAGGCAGAAGATTTCTTTGTTGCCGTGCCACAATACATCTCTTTCCTCATTAGCTCGACCAAAAGGAGGCAGGAGGTCTAAACATGTGGATAGCAGAGGGTGGTTTCTCTACTGTCCTTCCTCTCCAAGCCGTCGCTTAGATCAATAACTACTTGTGTTGGCAATAACCAAGCCATGCACCTCTTTCAAGTTATTTTTGGAAGCATTCAAAGCAGCAAAGATCACAGAACAGCAGACACGGAGAAGATAGAGCAATATTAGAGTATGTCGTACTCAATTTCTGAAAACTTGGCCTGCTTTTTGACTTTAATCAAACAGGAATGTTGTTATGAAAATGTGCTGTGGGCCATACAATGCCCTTGAAAGGAAGCAGGCGAGGAGCAGAGCCGCAGCAAGCGGTGCAGGAGCATACCTCTGAAATGCTGCTCCGTGCAGGGGATCTGCTGAGCTCCCCAGAGCACGTCTGGCAGTCAGCAGGACACAACCCTCTCCTTCAAACTATCAAGCCTCCAGTCTCCAATCCTTTGCTGTCTCCAGTACTGTGTTCACAAGCAAGTTTTCCCACACTGCTCCTTTGCAGTTTTGTTTTCACTTTGACAAGTACATGCAGCAGACAACTGTAGGTAGGAGGGAGCCCTACCCATTCATTTTCTTGGCTCCTCGACAAGATTGCCAAGGAAAACAAACACTGCACAGCCAGAGCACGTGATTTTTTTGGCAACTGTGAAGGTTTAGAAAGAGCCTACCTTCATCCTTTCAGGTTTTCCCAACACCCCAAGGCAGTGCTTCCCTTAGCAGCACACTCCACAAGGAAACACGGCCAGTTGTGTGTGTTGCGTTTGTGGCTTTTTGTCGACTTCATCGCCCCCCTGCTCACTCCCAACACCATCCCTTTGGCCACCAGCACGCCATCCAGCAGATGCTTTAATTGTACCTTTGCATATAACTAATATGCTTTATGTATCACTTTTACCCATCGCCACTATTTCTATTGTTGTTGACTTTAGTCAATAAATAAGCCTAATTTAACTTTCTTTGTTTTCCATAATGAGTAGCTATCACAGCTCAAAGAGCTCTTGGTGTCAGAGGACAAAAAACCCTCTCCCCAAGTGCACTTCACTCATTTCCAAAGCTAACGATTCACTTCCTGCTGCTTTTGCACTCCAGTGAATTATTTTTGTGGCAGAAGGGGCTGCAGGGAGGTACCCCCAAGTATTTCCAAGCGCAGTTGTGGCTATACCTGCTGTAGGAGAGCTCCTTTCCCACCCTGCAGGATTTAGGCAGCCGAGCACACTTCCACTTCACTGTTGGCATTTCTTTCCCTAGCTTGCTGTTTGCAAGCTCACAGCAGCAGCGATGTGACGCGCACATCTCCGGGGTGCCCTCAGCTGCCAAGCACGACAGCCAGGGGGAAGGCAAGGACCGGGGAGTGTTGTCTCCATCAGATGAATAAAGCAAAGCAGTGTGAGCGGAAAAGCGCAGCGCCTTCCTGCTGGCAGCCCAGCCAGATGTCTGCTGTCAGAGGCACCACCCCGAGCGCAGAGGCTCAGGAGCTCTGCTCCGTGATGCATTGCACATTTTACAGCCGCATCTGCTGGAAAAGCGCTTGAAGGATGATTTATCACCTTGCTGTGCCAAAGAACTGAGAAGCCCCCTGAAAGTTTTCCACTTCATACTAACACTCCCAGCTTGGTGATCCTCCCTGGCTTTTTCTGTGTCCTCTTCTAGTGTTGCTGCACGCGGCAGCCATGGAAGGAGCCTGGAAACTAACGGCAGAGGCCAAAGTTCGGAAAGGATACAGATCAAATTAATCATAGATCACCAGTTTTTGAGCAAAAACCCTCACCAGCAGCTCCCAGCAGGACTGCCTGCTGCAGGGCACCCAGCCCAGCCCCAGCCTTCTGCCCTGGCTGCACAGACCCTCGGCGAGCACCCGTTGGTGGCGTCATGGGAAGTGCCTCAAACTGGCTGAAAAGGATAACGAGGCTGTAGCTATTTAGAAATATGTATGCTTTCAGCAGTTTTGAGCTTTCTTCCCTGAAAAGCACAGCGGAGAGGCCTGTTCTGGCTGCTGGGAAGGACAGCCCAGAGTGCCGCAGGTATTTTTGTTCCTGTGTTGCAGGTGTTAGCCCCACAGGACCAGCACATGAGGAAAGAAGAGGAACAACCAACGCTGCTCTGCATGGGGTCAATCCCAAAGCCACCGGTGCTAGCAGCAAGAACTCCCCTGAACGTGACACGGTGTTTGGGTCAGGTGCCCAGATCTTTTCCTGTCCATCTGAGAACGGGCAGAAATAGGGGTTTCCCCTTAAGATATTTCTTGAGCATGAAGTACAGGGAGGTAGGCTCCGTGGATGGTGGCACCGTGCTCTCAGCCTTGATGCTTCATTTCACACTCCTTGATTTCCTGGAGCTTATCTACAATTTATTCACTGCTCTGGGTGGGAAGGTGGTGGCTGGGCACCACCTGATGCCAAAACTCCTGAGGTGCCTGCCCCTACATGTGCACGAGATACCCGTGCAGGCTTCTCATCCCAACAGACACGGGGCATCTCTCTCAGCAGGGAGAAGGGCCAGCACCCAGCTCGGGCATCCAACCTGGCGTTCCCCTGCTCTCAGTGCCCTCTGGCCGAGCAAAGCTCCCCCGAAGAGCATGCCAAGCCCAGAATTGGCTGATGCAGGTTGGAAGTGGGGCTTCCAAAACACAGACCCAGCTTGAGAAATCACCCTAGTGCTGGGTTAAGCATTAGTAAGCACCGTCACCATCTTCCCCAACCTTTTTTTCTTTATTTTTTTTTAAATGTTCTACAGGGGGCTTGGCCAGGGCTGCAGAGTGACTGATGGATCTGATCCGCAGCCAGATCTCGAGATGAAACAGCACGTAGGGCAAGTCTGGCTCTGTAACTGATACTCCCCATCAGATCAAGTGTCTCATCTGAGTAAACATATTTTTATTATCTTTTTACCCATGGGTTTATTTTTCCAGAATAAGGTGATGAATCAACAGTCCCTGAAAGCCTGCTTTTTCCTTCCAAGTATTTTCATTTAGTCCATACAGCCTATAAATTTGAGGGCGTTTTGAACAAAGGCAGAGCTCCAGTCATCTTTTATGTGGCCAAGGAGCACTGTACTCTATTTTTCAGTGAGCAAATTTGGCACTATTTTTAGGCTCTTGTTTAGGAGAGCAGAGACAGAGTGACCTCAGATTTTCTGCCGCCATGCATGACCGTCCTTGCTCATAAACACATTCCTCGCTGCTCCTCCTGCAGGGGGAAAGCACTCGCTCAGAAACGGCTGCTGAACATAGAAGTGCTATGAGGTCATGGATTCCCTTCCTTCGTGGGCAATGTTTCATAATATTTAAATAATAAATAAATGCGACTAAGAAAAGAAACTAAGGATGAGAAAGATCTGAAACAGCGAGGCCTCCTCTTGCCGCCTGACATCCCGTCAGGATCTTGCACACAGATGCTGACCCAAGGACTCCTAAAAGGGCTGTAACATTGTGCAGGAAAGGGCAGGGAAAGCATCACGTCACAAATTCTGCAAGAGATGGCTAACACGGTGTTAGGAACAGGGATTAAATGGGGAATGAATGATCCTGTGCTCAAAACTCAGCTTTCCAGCAGCTACCCTATTACTTTGAAAACAGGGAGCTGAATGTGGAGGAGCTGGAACAAATTCCAGCTGGGTCAACAAAACCTTTTGGTGTCAGGGTACTAGCACAGTCCTGAAGCTGGCTAGATACACAGATAAGCGCACACCAAGATGTGTTTAGACTTCACTAACTCCCCACACCACCTCTCAGGCAACTCAAGCGTGCAGCGTGTTTGAGGACAGGGGAGCTGCACGACACCGCGCTGCCGTCCAAGCAGGAGGCACGCCTGTCCTTCCAGAGGAAAAGCAGCAGCACTCAGGGACAACGACCAGAAGGTCATTTGCTGGCTGTAAATAAGGCAGCAGCGTAAATTGAACCAGACCATTTCAACAAAGCTCCCCAGGAAAAACAAAGCAACCTCCAGAGACACCACTGTCTGAAAGCTTTGTGTTATTACTACCACCGATGAAGGCAGTAACAGTGTTTTTGGGACCCAGTGCAGCACAATTCTCATTTTATGGCTTCACCCAGCCCAGCCTGGCAACACCGCACGTCCATGCAGCTCCACAGCACGGAGCAGCCCATGAAGAACGGTTTTGCTTTGGGCTTCTCATGTGAGCACCTTCAACAGCAGATGAATGTCGTTTGGATCAAGGTGCAGACTGCCTTTGGAGATCAGTTTGAAGGAAGCAGAAAAATGCTTTTCTTTAACCACGAACCTCCTTTGCTACTGAATTAGCAATAACGCCGTGTGTATTCATACATATTTACATGGATGTGCATGTCTTATATGCGATCATAATAGTAGCCTTGAAGAAAAAA
The DNA here is from genome assembly GCF_047663525.1 of Anas platyrhynchos. Classification (NCBI taxonomy): domain Eukaryota; kingdom Metazoa; phylum Chordata; class Aves; order Anseriformes; family Anatidae; genus Anas; species Anas platyrhynchos. The sequence continues at coordinate 56,653,106 of NC_092591.1, forward strand.
AAAAAAAAAAGGAAAAGAAGTAATCAATGATTTTTCAATTTTGTTTTCCCTCCAGTTAGGTCAATACAGCTTTTAGTATCTTGACCACTTTTTCTGAGTCATACAAATCAAAAGAAGGATACCTGGTTCTGTTAAGTGAATATGACTGGTCATTCTTCTATTTAACCTTATAAATTACTACATTGCCAAAAACAAAATTAAAAAGTCTTTCTGTATTTCTTTGCTGAACAGAACAAAATAAAAGAAGTGTGATCTGCCAAAATTAGGAAGCAAAGTAGACCTCAGCACATTTGAGAACTGATGCAAATTGTATGAGCACGATTAGCTTCTTCCCTACAGATATATTCCCTACAGATATATCGATCACCAAGTACATGAAGTTTAACAAAGGCAAGTGCTGGGTCCTGCACCTGGGACGGGGCAGCCCTGGCTGTACGTACAGACTGGGTGACGAGATGCTGGAGAGCAGCCCCACAGAGAGGGATCTGGGGGTCGTGGTAGACAGCAAGTTGAATATGAGCCGGCAGTGTGCCCTGGCAGCCAGGAGGACCAACCGTATCCTGGGGTGCATCCAGCACAGCATCGCTAGTTGGTCGAAGGAGGTGATTGTCCCGCTCTGCTCTGCGCTGGTGCGGCCTCACCTCGAGCACTGTGTGCAGTTCTGGGCACCACAGTACAAAAAGGATGTGAAACTGTTGGAGAGTGTCCAGAGGAGGGCTGCAAAGGTGGTGAAGGGCCTAGTGGGGAAGACGTATGAGGAGCAGCTGAGGGCACTGGGCCTGCTCAGCCTGGAGAAGAGGAGGCTGAGGGGGGACCTCATTGCGGTCTGCAGCTTCCTCACAAGGGGGAGTGGAGGGGCAGGTGACCTATTCTCCATAATCACCAGTGATAGGACCCACAGCAATGGTGTCAAGCTGAGGCAGGGGAGGTTTAGGCTGGACATTGGGAAGAGGTTCTTCACTGAGAGGGTGGCTGCACACTGGAACAGGCTCCCCAGGGACACAGTCACTGCACCAAGCCTGTTGGAGCTTAAGAAGCATTTGGACTGTGCGCTTCATCACATGGTCTAAACTTTTGGGCAGACCTGTGTGGTGCCAGGAGTTGGACTCAATGATCCTTATGGGTCCCTTCCAACTCGGGATATTCTGTGATTCCATGATTCTATATTAAGTGTAATCCCCTTGAATGATGCATGTTTAAATATTCAACCCCTGTACAGCTGGTTATACGGAGGCAGCCAAGGAGATGTGGGAAGTGCTAACTACAGAGAAGCAGACAGAGTTTACAGCAGATTCATGGCTTGCACTAATGCTTGCACCAGCTTCTGATCTCACTCTTTCCTGGGCCATCACCAAATGATGATGAACTTAGAAAACTGTTTCTGGAAAAACAGCATTTCCACAGACAACATTCAGGGTCCATTAAAATGCATTTCAAAATCCCTTGTACGTGTGCTGATATTCACATAGTACATGCATCTTGGTCTCTTTTTTTCCAAAAGGGCCTCCTTTGTCTCACGCAAAAATAGTGTTTTAGAGATTTGTTTTGAAGGAAGACATACTGCAAGCATTGCAAATAACAAGGTAATGTTGTGCATAAACACGGCACGCAGGCACAACGGAGCTGACAGCTGCGGGGTCTGTGCTCTCCCTGCACCCACAGACACACCTGGCCCGTGACCATACTGCTGTGGCAGGAGCTTTTTGGGATGAACACGGTTTCTGCAGTTGTTTCTCAGATCTAATATATACCAAAGACAGAAAAGTCTGTATTTACTTAATCATTTTAGGTAAGGCTTTGCTAGGGCTACATCAGCCATGGGTTATGTGGTGCTCTGGAATTAAGTTGTCCATTCAGATTTACCAAAAAAAAAAAAAATACACAACTGGACAAGTTCATAAAACTTTTTGTCAAACAACTTCTATAACTCACTCAATTCCTACTCAATTCCATATCAAAAGCTACCAGAAGCACCCAGCTTTACCCCCTAGCCCAATAACATGCTGGCCGATTCCCAGAAGAGGACGTCAGTCACTTTAGGGCACTCCGAGTCTCAGAGGCAGGAATCTCCAAATTTCATCGAGCAGCTTGCAACTTCTGCACTGCCAGGAGCTGTGCTTCCAGCACAGGTCGGGCACTAACCTGCAAGAGACACAGGCACCCCAAAGGGCAGAAGAAATAGAGGGATTTGGATCAGGGCTGGGAGGTGGGAGCCGCTCATGCTGAAGGGCAGAGTGACCACACTGCTTCATGCTTGCCGTCGCCTCCCAGTCTGCCCACAGCCCCCTGCATGTCAAATCTTTCTTTGGGTTTTTGCTTTTGGTTATAAAAGCTTCTCATTTGTTCATGAATCTGTTCTGAATTCGGAAAGCGGGGTGATCGGGCACGTTTCCATCTCACATCAGCTCTTTGTTACAAGAGGATTATTCTGTAACAAACAAGGCAATGTGCTACAGCGTATTTCTCTACAGGAACATTTTCCATTATAAACCAGCAAGACAGTACCTTAACCTCCCTGCCCCACAAATACGCCTGGACACCTTAGGACAGCGTTGTTTTTTAAAAAATGGAACAATCAGTCAAGCTAGAACACTCTCTTGAATAAAACCTCAACGTGCAATAGATTCACACATTTGGACCCCGTATTGCCCCTTCTCCCCACCTCTATCTGGTGGTCACAGCGTGACGTTTTGCTGGTTCCCCCCCATGCCACATGCTCCAGCACACTCCGCAAGACCTACAGGCAGCTGACGAAGCCAAGCAGACCGATACCATGACCTGCAGCAACACAACCTGGCTGTGCACGCTGTTTGAGCATCCCAAGGCCCACTGCCACGTATTGTCCAAAGGATTTGACCAAGGTTCAGCTCCTCGCTCTGCGATGCTGCCAAATGCAAGAACTGAGGCAAGGTCCCTGCTAGTACTGCATGGTGCCCCATAGGCGGGCACATCTATGGACTGAAGTGTACTTACAGCAATTCTGTGAGTTACCAAAAACAACTCGAGCTGATCTATTTTGCTCTTTTCTGCCACTGGAGGGCATTCATTTCCCTTACAAAACTTCCTTAGCGCAGTCTGCAGGCAGATGGGATGCCGCAGAAATGATCTGGGTGAGTTGTTTTCTCAACTCCCCACTTCTGGTGCCGTGCTCTGTGTGTTGGAAGAAAGTCACTGGGAGGACGCACATTTCGGGGTGCAGGCAAGCAGCCGGTTCGTGGGACAGACTGGAAGCAGATTGGAGTAAAAGAAAAATTAAACAAAACTCTAAGACATGGAATTGTGCGGATGGTGGATGCTTGGCACCAAGTGTTTCACCGACTGCTCCTGTGGGTCGGCACTCATCGTTGGCTGTCCATCAGCTCGGCTGGTCCCCTGCATCGCAAGATTTAGGAAGGCTTTTGGTTTCCGGGGTTAAAGTTTGGCAAGGATATGAGATGGGGGAAGAGAGGGAACCAGCTATAAACAAACCTAGCTGTGTTCACCCAGTGCATACACGGAAGGAAGACACTTGTGTATCAGTCCAAGACATAAAACCAGCACGTTAGCACTTCGGAGTCTCAGCAGCTAAACATGAGAGAGGAAACAACTGGTAAGGATCCACAGCACTGTGCAGCCGTGCTCCTCAGGGCCACCCCACTCAAGGCTCCGAGGAGGCAGGCAGCTCACAGTCACCCAAAAAGCAGCGATGACAGCACCCGCTGGCTGCCGTGCCCCTCACCAAGAAGCCTCTTTGCCACCCCGAGCAGCCAGAAGAGCTGCAGGAGGAGCAACTCGTTTATCCTCAGCTTTGCAGAGCCCTGTCAACAAGCGCCCCAGCTCCGGAAGCTCGCGCTGGTGAGGATTACGTGCGGAGCTAAATATCCTTTCAAGTAATCACCCTAAGGGTGCGTGAATAATACGAGCTTTCGACTGGGGAGGAAAGGGGTAGGAGAAGAAAAAAAAACAACAACATATTTCATGAGCACTTGTTGAGACAGTCTGCTGCTCCGCATTCCCCAGCTCTTTGTTTTCAACATCCCTGGCAAATCGTGCTGGCACCAAATGACAGCCCTCTGTAACAGCATCCATCCCCCCGGGAGGGTTTATTATTATTATTGTGTGCAAGTTTTTTTTTTTTTCTTTTTTAAATAACTTTCCTGCTTGACATGTTGTATAGTGGTTTTTGTTGTTGTTGCTGTTGTTGCTTTTAAAGTTAGTCAAAGCTCAAATGGGTTCACAAGCTGTAATCATTCATTCTTTCAACTGCTGAAAAAAAATAAAAACTGTACTTGGATTCCAGCACAAACCCTCTTTTTTTCCCCCTTCACTGCAGAATAACATGAAAGTGTAGAGGGGAACATTTAATCAAGTCAGGCTGAGGGACAACAAATGATTTGTGTTACCCTCAGGTTTGGGGTGCAGGTGAGAACGCTCGGGAATATAAAACTCTCCACAGGGCATTAGCTCAGTTCCAGTCCTACTAAAAACTTTTTCAGCAAAACACCAGGCTGAAGTGGAAGGCACAAAGCATAGGAGCTAGAGCAAAGAAACCATGGCTTATGCTTTGTCCCAGGTGCTTTTGCATCCCCTTCCCCTGCCTGTGCTCACTCCACAAACGCACTGTGAGCTGTACACACATTCACCACGTTCCTTATTTACCAGCAAGATTTTATTCAGCTCTTATCTTGTTTGTAGGCAGAAAAGGATGAGAAGGAAAATACAGTTATATTCAGGTCAAGCCCATCACAGATTGCAACTAAATTGTCCACTCAGAAAGACGGCTCGGAGCCTACATCTGGGACACGGTTCTGATGTCTACAACCACTTCTGTCTGTAAATAACTTTGCCATTAGAAAAAGAGAAAGCAGCCCGCAGTATGGGCACCGGCATGCACCGTACAGGTATTTATGGCATACGTGGTACCTGCTTGTCACCACAGCACCAAACTTGACCTGGGAGGTTACTACAGCACAGAGTGACTCGTCCAGTAACTTTCAATACCATTTATTCCCACCTGGGCGGTAGTAATTATATATGGCAGCTTTCACACGTTAATTACTTCTTATGAGAACTCTTCTCATAACTCGAACTCATAAAGTTAAATTATGTGTATGTATATATAGACTTATCTACATATCTATATATAGATGCACAACACATACACATTATTTTTCTATCTATCTTATCTCCTGGAAAATTAAATAGACCAAGAAGCAACAAACATAACCAAGTTAAATTAAACATTATTAAAATTTATGATGGTTCCTGGTCAGCTAAACACAGTTGCAAACCACTGTTGTAATATAGCAGAATTCCAATGAACTTAGCTGCAATAACTTGTTCTTTCTTCACAATCCATCAAAACTTTCTTGGGAATTAGCCTGCAACATACGGACAATAGAACCATATATCTTCAGCAATAAGTTCACTAAAACAGCCTCAGTGTTTTAGCTCCAATTTCCCTGATGCAGTAATATTTTACTGGCTCTCCCGTTAAGTGTTTTGGGGGAATACTTGGGGCATTCAAATAAATGCTTTGGCTAAATAAAAATAAATCTCTAGATTCAAGCATGTGTTTTGCTTCCTTGGTTTTGAACAAGATGAAGTATCTCAAGCCTTCTCAACATTGAAAAACCTTGGTTCATTGAAAGATTTAAGTTTGTTGTTTGTTTTTCTTTCCCCGAGTTTGAATTTTTAAATCTAAATAATTGCAACATGCAAAAAAACACAGAATCTAAAAAACCTTTAGTTTCAGCATTGCTTTCAAAAGGAGATCGTATATATTTAATTTCTTTGCTGGCAGAGATGTTACTTTTCATATGTTTGGCACAGTAACGGTGTGATCAGCTATGTCTTAGGATTTGGATAAATGAACAAGTGCCAAAGGATGTGCTCCGAAGTGTTGAAGTGCAGTCAGCATGCAGATTTCTGTCTGAAATGCCTGGCACTACTTTCTTTCACTTGATTCTAGAAGTAATTATTAAAAACCATGTGAAATGCATTTTCAGACAATTGAACTTAGTTAACAGTACCCTTGCCATGATTCACTGCACAGAATGAAGAGAAATGCAAATGTACTGCGCTTTTTAATGTTAATTTTCACACAAGCAAAGCAGGGAAAAACAAACAAACAAACGCGTTGGCACGTTTCATTATGCCATACCCAGAAAGGAAGATGTCACCTACTGGTATCACTAAGAATTCGGTTTTTAAAACATTTTATAGCAAATAAATTTTGCTGTTCTCCCATCTGGCCTGTATCCTCCCAAAACACAACTATTTCCTGTCTCATCATGCAGCAGCACTAATGCTCCAGCATTTCAGAAGAGCTAGACATGATGATGGGGAGACCTGGATATGTCAATAATAAATATTTCCCTTTTAATCAGTATCAGAAAGTATTTTTAAGAGACTACTTATTAATAATACTTCATTATTTTTATTTTTGCTCGTATATACATACGGTGGCAAGATGTGGTGGAAAAAAAAAAGTTTCTCTAGCAGTTACCTAGAACATTGTACCCCTAAATGCTTCAGTGCATCCAAGGAGGAACAAATGCTTGCAGTTTGTCTGTCCCTGATACAAGCATAGCAAGTTTATTTCCTCTTTCTGTCTTCTAAATGCACATTACTTCCTGTACATCGTACCATATAAAAACATCTAAAATATGTTTTACAGCCCTGAATGACAACTATCAATGCTACAATAGCCTAAGCTGACCTGAATGCTGTAACCTTAAAATAGTTAGAAATATCTTTTTAAGCTTTTCTTTACAAAAACAGTCCTAGAAACTGGCATGCTGAATGGAACACAATCCACTTATAAACAGGAACTGGACCCAACACAAGAATTTGGCTGAGCAATCTGGAAGAAAAATAAGAAAATCTTCACCTAAAATGTACTAGTTAGGAACTGAAGAACCAGATTTGTTCTGAGCTGAAGGAGAACGCGGTACCTTAGAGCTGCCCATCTGGTCTGTTACACCTGAAAGGCACTGAATGATACACGCTCGCCTCTGAATCAAGGGAGCTAACAATCCATATCCAGACAAAAAAACAGTTTAAACTCAGTGCTTGAGAAAGACCTACACAATTTCACCAGTTTATGCCCATGAAATCTTCACCCCGAGTTTCTTGGGCACGTTTGTCCAAGCACTAAAGCTTAAATTTCTACTCAGTTTCATATAGCATTAAAGAAATTTGGTCCCTAAATGTTTCTTGTTTCAGTTCCCAAATATTTGAAACCCTACAAAAGCATCCTACTTGCAGATACATCAAATAAGTCAAAGGTCAGGAGTTCATCGAAAACATAAGCCAGACCAGCAGTGCTGACAATTGACACAGTGACAAGTGAAGGGACAAATACAGAAGATAAGAAGGTACAAGATACTTGGACTCTTATTCCTGTGCATGAAGGAGGCTAAATGCATAGTGAAGACCGCATGCTATTCGTTCCTGACATAGGGTAAGCACCATACTGGAAGATCAAAACCCTCATGTATACTTGGCCAGCCACAGCCAACCCTCCTCTTAACTTTCTTGAGTTTTAAATGCAGCTTCTGGGGTTTAATCTGCTCTTCCAATTTTCTCTGCTTTTGTGTTTGCTGTAAACTATTTACAAAGCTTGACAACAGGGTGAGAGAAAGCTACAAACCTATGAAGATATGCCTGTGGAACAACTGAGAATTGTGAGCAAAATATTGCTACTTTCCAGATTTGCCATGACAGCAATTTTATGTGTATTTTAACACAGCACTCACTAAAAACAAAAAAAAACAAAAACAAAAACAACCCTGAATTTGCAAACACACACAAAAAAAAACACTTCTTACCAAAAGAATAGGTCAGAAAGTAATGAACCTTTTATTTCCTCAGATACACAGACTGATGGAGTATCATTTCCAATTTCCATCCTAAGAACACAGTGCTAATGTATGCCAAGCAAAACTGATCTTCAGACACATCCCCCTTATTCTCATGCTTAGCTGTTCTCTGGAAAAAATTCCTTACGGTGTTTTCAACACCTGCCCCTTGACCGTCATCACACACCTTTGGAAAACAAGGTGGTGACAACTGAGAGTTTGGTTTTTAACATCCCTTGTGCTTTCTTCTGTTATCAAACAACGCTGCCATGTCTCAGCAGAACTTGAACCCACACATTCAGAGGTCAGAAGTTAATGAAGGAAAGCAGAATCTGATAAATAAATTACAGACCATATCAGGGCTCACACCTCAGTTGGCTCCTGACATGGTTGCATCCTTGTCAGACTGCTATAGTGAAGTTACAGGGGCCTCTCTCTTTTGGCTTTAGGCTTTTAGGAAAACTTAGGAAAAAATCTAGTAAAGTTCTTGTTGAATATGCTTACTTTGATACCATTCGTACCTGAGATTCAAAGGTCTGCTTTGGCATTAATAAGCATTCAAAATTAAATGATTTTTTTTTCACTGTACGAACTCCTATGCAGGAAAAAAAAAAATGGAAATCATATTTCAGGGTGCTGCATCTCCCAGTTAAAAATAAATAAGTAAATAATGCAGTACAAAGGTGAAATCACCAACACAGATTCCTTTCTACCAGCCTTGCTGTGTACTTCCTCAGCAATTCCAGCATGACATTGCCTACGATATTCAGGTCCGCGCATGCCCACAAACCAGTCCTGCAATCTCAGTTCATTTTAGAAGCTCACCTGCCTACCAGTGATTCATGCAAAAAGGCATAACCAGAACTAGGAGGAGGTAGTACAGATGTACCACTTTCATGGTTAAGCCACAGCCCCTCAGATTGTTCCCACAGTCTCATGACCTGCCTTAGCTTTCATTTGAAAAGGAAGGAAAGCGTTTACTAGTTTCAGCAGAAGTTTGTTGTAGCTTTTAGATTAGTTAATACCACCTTAACAAATCATGGTTTAAGAGACATTGAATACTGCCTGAACGTGGTGATTGATGTTGGCCTACAACAACTCAGAAAAAGAAGAAAGGTACCTTAGAGTTTGGTTTTGCAATGAAGGTCACTTAAGGGTTCACTGTTGTTTCATACGTCAGCGGCTGCAGCGCAGCACTGGAAGATAGAGAACTGTTTTCTAGTCCTACTGCAGACAGCCTGCGTGATCTCAGGTCAGCCAGATAACCTCCTCATATCTCACATCCAAACCACAAATCACTGTTTTGAGTCATTTCTGAGAGAATAAATAAACCACATTTCACACGTTGCTCAATCTAATCTTTTTTACCTCACAGCAGCCAATGTTAAAATCCAGCTCTCCTTTACACTAACTAAAAACACTCCTGGAGGCGCCGAACCACCTGGAAAATCCTTTCATGCACAAACTTTCTCAATTCACAGAGGACAACAAGCATTTAATGCTGACATTAAACAGCCAGGGTCTTTCTCCAGTAACTTTAACAGGAACAGCCAAACTCTCAGGCGTCATTCACTGCAACTGTTTGCAGGCCCCAAACCAAAACCAGTCAGCCAGTTTTCATTCACATCCACAGTAAATCACAAACCTGATCAATTAGGAAACACATAGGGCAATCATTTAAAACTCCCACCCTTACTAATAAGGAATATGGACTTACTTTCTGATGAAATGAAGGCTGTGATCTCCCCAGCAGCAGCACTGAGAGCTACAGGCAGGCCGCTGCCCGAGCCTGACAAGGCCATGAGGGGGTTAGCACCAGGTGCCCTAGTGACTTGTCATTAGGAACTGCAGCTGTGTGGGGAGCACAGGTTTAATGGGAAGCAAGTGGTCCTGCACACACAGAAGAGACGAGACACTAGACATTCGTGCCTAACTTTATTTTGTTCCCAGCTAAACTATTTTCTGTTAGCACATGCTTCTCCGGGTCCATTTATTAGCGTGCCTCAGAGTGGTGGCTCCAGCTGCCCACTACAATATTGTCTGTGTGCTCACCAGCACTGGGTATAGTCCAAAGCTGCAACACAGCAAACACTCATCCTGTTTAACCTCACATGTAATCCCACTGAGATCTGCATATGAGTAAAGTCAAGCAACCACGAGAGCCCAAGATCAAAGTTAAGCCCAGCCTGAACTGCCCAGCCCATGCTGAGGCAGCAGAGGCCTACTTCCAGCAGTTGCCTGCCTGCAGTCGGGGCTTTTTCTTTTTCCTTGTAGTCTGGCTTGCACTTTAACCCAGAATCTGCCCATAAAATCCAGCATGGCAATTTTGCAAAGTTTAATTGTAGCAAAAATCATAAAGGCTGCATCAGTTGGTGCAATAACAGATGTTTGCTAAGGTGCCTTGAAAGCCCAGAAGGAAATAAGGCGACAGCTTCTGGGAGCGAAGACACCTCAGGAACATGAAGAATGATCACCATTTTTTCATAAAAAGAGGATCTGCATAGCAGAAAGAGAAATAAAAAAAGTTTTAGTGTGATGTTCTGGAACTGCTCAGAACATATTGTTTTCTAGCTGAAAAAAAGTAATTGCCCAAAATCTTAATTTTTGCATATATAAGGGAAGCTTTGTACAGAATTCAAAATAACTTTCTTGTTGTAGAAACAGGCTAGAAACACATAGGTCAACATCTCTTGTTAAGCCTTCCAAGTAAAACCACATGCAGATTTTAGTTTGTGTGCATTTCCTCGAGCCATTCCAAGGGAAAAAAAATTATGGGGTAAATGGAAATTTAAAAACACAAGTCCAGCTATATAACTCCCAGAAATTATCAACTCAAATGAACTGACCGTGTCACAGAGTAACCCTCAAGAGGTGCTTAGTCACACTGCTAAAGGAGATGAAATGGAAAATATGGTAGGGCTGAAGACACCCAAATAAAAATGGAGCTATATTCTGACAGACGGTGGGTCATGAAGCAGATGAAGACACACTATACTTCACAAAGACAAATACAGTTCTTGAATTGCTTACAGACTGATTCAGGCAAACATCCACATAAGTCAATATACCAAAATCCACCCAAACTCAAATCTTGACCTCGTCTGTTTTCCCTCTTTATTGCTGAAGTGTTCAGAAGGGGCACACGCAAGTGTTAAAAAGAGGGATATTTGACAGCAGGTTTTGAATGCTCAAGATCCTTCAGAAATATGATAATACTTGAGAAATGATTTCACCAGGGAAACCAGAACATTCTGTCCTGAAAAGCTGGGACATGTCATTTTGAAAATGTTATTTTGAATGAATTTAAATTAATTTAAAAAAAAAAAAAAGAATGAAAAAAAAAAAAAAGGATTATTTAAAGAGGTAAAAAAAAAAAATCCTGAAAAGACAATTAAATTTTTAGTATCAGTTTAAGCAGACATTTCATTCACGAGAACTGAGGCTAAGGGATGAGACCTGGGTCTCCTGCTTGCAGGCAGGAGCACTGGTGGCATGGCAGCTGCTTTTGGGGTGCTGGCAGAGGCCTCCTCCCTCTCCCAGACAGGCAGCACTGGCTGTGCAAATGCCACACACTGCAGCTGTAATGAAAACCAGGCCAAACATGCAGAATTTGAAAAGACAGATGAATATTTTTCATGCCAGCTTTATCTTAGGTCATGCCACTGATGTCAGTACCAAGTGCTTCAAGGACGAGGATGGTCACAGCCCCCAGTAGGCTCTGTCTCTGCAGTGCTGGCACAGAAGGAGCACACACCAAAGGATTTTCTGGCATACAAGTTCTCTCCTCAAACTGATGGTCTCCTTACAGAACATCAGGAGAGCTTAGCCATGTCGTAGGCAGTTGGGTGCCCTGTACAGGATCTGACTGTGTTAAGATTAGATCAGGCTAGGGCTGAAGGAAGGGCAGGAGGGTGATGGAGGACAGCAGCGCTGTCTGAAATGAGGGATCTTGTGCTATAGGTGTAGGACAAGCTGGAGCAAGAACTGTCAGGAAGTAGGACCGAGACAAGTCCTCCGTGGTCATGGTTCAAAGCACCACTCAATAGCCCAAAACAGCCAGTGGGGTTTTCGTATGTAGTTGATGGGCAGCAGGCCAGGCTCACAGGCCAATCCTTGTGTTTAAGGAGACCAGGTGTGGTCAGGCAGTTATATCTGCCTGCCCCACTGCAGTCTAACAGGGCCTGACACTTAGTCACAGACACCAACACGCCTACACACCTTCACAGGAGCTGCCTGTGCTGCCGAGCCCATGCCAAGGCTTGAGGAAAAACCAAGTGAGCAAACAGCAAGCACAGGTGTCCCTGGACACCTGGTCTGAAGGAATCCACAGGCAAGGGATAGAGGGCTGCCTTGTCCCGAGCCCTGGAAGAGTGATAGAGGATCTGCCCACGTGCCCTGTGTGGAGAGGACAAGACATGGGGTGCCTAAATGCTGTATGGGTGCTGAGGATTGAATCTCTGTGCTTGAAATTGCAGGTTCCCAGCACACCCCACAGGGAATACATAAAAAATCACTAACAGGAAAAAGGGGACTTTAACAGGCTGGAATAATAACTGATAAGGAAGAGAAAAGCTGTTGCAAGGAATACAGTGTGATAAAAGAGGAAAGGGAAGCATTTACGGCAGAGAGAGGCCTGGAAAGCTCAGGATAAAAGCAAGCGAACCAGCCTTATAGAACTGTAAACAGCCCTGAAAGTGACAGTTTGGGCACAAATTCACAGAGGGAAGTCTGTAGGGCAGATCTTAGCAAAGCGCACCTACTTCTTAGGGCTACGTGGTCTTAAGGCATTCCCCAAAGTTTCCTTATCCAGTCAATCCAGAGAGAGAGCTGCAATTAAATTCCTGACAGCCAGCCCATGAAACAGGGCAAAGGGGCATGTGGAGGGCACTAAACTAGCAAGCAGGAAATGCCAAAGAAATGTCCCTGAAATAATCTTTCCCAGGCTGAGAGCTGTAAACCATGCAGCTGTGAGACCCAAATCATCACAAACAGGGAACAGCTTTCTGCACTGAAGATCCTACCGTCTGTATGAGACTGATTTATTTTTTTTTTAAATGTTGCTTTCATAAAATGGGCTAACGGCTCTCATAGTCCTTTAGGTTGTGTAAAACCAACGTTACTGGCCCTCTGTAGCATGAAAGGATTCAGCTCTTCTCCTCGGAGGGTACTTCAATGGTTCAGTTGCAAGCAAGTAACCTCCTCCCTTGAAATCCTTCCCTTGCAGGGCAGCAGACCGTGCTTGTACCACCTTCCTCTCCTGCTCCAGGCATGCCCTCTCTAAAGGGCAACCCAGTTGCAGAAGATTTGAGCAGCAAGTCTACTCCTTCCCTGTGCCTTGAGTAGCAAGTACACTTCTAAGTAATGTGACTTTAAGCCTCTTAGAACAAGAAGCAGCACTGGCTCCTGGGTTAATGCCCTATTCCCTCAACTGTCAGAGAGCAGGTACCTTTTGATTCTGGAGTTTTTTGGCTCACACACGAGTGTAGTTGCTTGACTTCCTGTCCACAATATAGCTTGCTCCTTGTTCAGGATGTAAAATGAAAGGCAAGATTCATGAAAGACTCTGTAGAGACATCAGTGGAACAACAGAGTGGAAGACAAGTACTGCTGGACATAAAACAGCACCAGAAAACCAGCTGAGGTAGCCAACACTGAAGGTGTAGTGAATAGAAAACACAGGGGAAGCAGAAAGGACAGACGCTATACACAGCTTCTAAGAAAGAATCAACAGAATTTCACAATGTTGTTTACTTTATTCGTTTTAAGTATGTTCTGCTCCATTTCCATGCAAGATCAGTCTTTGCCAAACCTCTGCTTCCCATGGGGCTGTCTGCTGGTTGGGTCAGTTTATTGTTCACTGAGATATTTGGGTTACCCAGAGCCAGTGGTGAGATCTGGAAACGGTCCCTTTTGTATTTAACGAAGAAATACAAAAGCTGCTGTTGATTAGCTCACATTTCTGACTGCACATTTTTATATCCAGCTTGATATGCTGGATGTTCTCAGCATGATTCATCTGGAAAAATAGCAATTTAATGTAGAAGGGCATGTTGGAGCAGGCAGAAACATTTCAGGGAAACATAGATTTAGTCAGAGGATTTAAATATCAACATACAGAAAATGATCTGTCTTTGTCTGGATGAAGAATACTTTTACAGGCTAGGACTCTTAAAAGTAGTCAAAGGGAAGTAGGCATCCAAATCCCACCAGATTTTTTCAAAGCTCTTTTAAAAATCCCATCCTGGAATGTGAATATCAGGCTAGACTAATGGATCAGATCCAAACATGCATAAGTGAGGGTAGCCTCAATGTGGAATCATGAAAAACAGGGAAAGAAAATACCTCATGAAGTCATCTCGTTTATCCCCCTGCCCCAGGCAGGATTATCTATACCTATATCATTCATGACAGATGTTTGTCTAACATGTTTTTAAAGACCTCCAAAGACGGAAACTCCAATATTTTATTATCCTGTTAGAAAGCTTTTCCCTATTGTTTAACCTGCATCTTTCTTCCTGTAGCATAAGATCACAACTTTCTATCACATAAACCATGGGCTTTTAGGAAAGACTATTTCTGTCCTTTACACAGTTTGATTCTACCTTCTACATACTTGGGGATTATCTCTGTGCTATCCAAAGGCTTCTCTTGTAAAAGCTGAGCTATTGAAACTTGATTAGCTCTTACCTCCTTGGTCATGTTTGAGACCTCCATAATTATACTCAAGGCTTCTCCTTTGAATCTTTCCAACTGGTCCACGTCCTCTCAAACTGCAACACCAGAGAAGTTCAGCCGAGTTTTTTTCCAATGCTGAGAATAGCAGAAAGATGGCATATATATCAGGTATATCTCAATATATATCAAGCAGGCTACATTGTTCTTTGTGCGTTTTGGTATTCAGTATTGCACTCCATCTTTTTTCTCCTCAGCAGCATGACTTTTTTTTGACTCATTCAAGCCACAGAAGAAAACCTTTCCCAACTTAGAGTTCCCCCCCTCCTTCTTACATGCTGCTTATCCCAGCTGTCCACCTCATTAAGCGATTTTTCTTTTATAGGATCTCTTACTTCAAATCCTAGGTAGCAAATTCCAATTGACTTATTATTTAAAATAGATCTAGCTCCTATGGAGCTTGCTCAACTGCCAACGTGGTGCACTGTGAACAGAACACTTAGCAATTATAGAAATGATCCCCTCTGTTTCCTTCCAGCCTGTACAATTTGTTTAAAAAAAAAAAAAAAAACACGCACACAAAAAAACGCTAGAACGTAACAATAACCCTAAATAGACTATACAACATCAGCCAGTCTCAGTTGTTCATTATAATCATAACCGGCTTGTAAGTTTTCAGAGAAGGTCATGTCAGCTATTTAGGAAATTAGCATGATGTTAAACGTATGTAGTTATTATTCTTAATTGGCAAGTTTGATTATCAGCTGTAAACACAACCTGATTTTAAGCTAAAGAAACCTTGCAATGAAATTCCCCTGCTAGATAGTCTGCAAAGAGAGATGTTTTCAGCATATGCTATGTTTAAGCATATGAACTGCTGTTCACGTTATCATTAATCATGCATTGCAGTGGATGCAATGTATGCAAATCCTATATTTACAGTTCTCTGTTAATTGCATGGTGCAGACAGAGCCACCCTTCTCAGGGCTGGGAGCCTGGGATGTGTGGGCTGCAGCTTAGCACCAATAGCCTGGCCAAATCAAAACTGGCTAATTTGTTGTGACTGTAATTGGTGCTGTTACATATTTAATAGCCTCAGTTACCAGAACATTACGTCTCGGTTTCTGTGTATATTTCCCAGTATAGACAGTCATATATACATTTTAATTTCTAAATATACTGCATTCCCAAAACCTACTCTAAAATAATATAATTGTTATAAAATCATGCTTTCAGAAACTTTAAAGTACGACAAGCTTGTCTGAGGAGACTGGAGAGGGTGTCCCTTTGTCCATTCACGATAAAAACAGTCCCTGTGTATGCCTGCAGAACCTCTGTCCCTTTCATGGTGGACATTTCTGGAGCTATTTAATACAGACTAATTTTATTTTATTTTTTTTTGGCTACAGTTTTTACACTACACTAATTACAAATCATATCTGAAATATCTTATTGATTTCCTCATGGATATTTCCAGCACCACAGATGGACATTTTTAAGGCAGTCAAACACCAAGTTCACCAGGAAACCTAGAGGAGCTGGGCCGTAGGCATCCCTGCAGCTTTGGGTACACGGTGCTACTGTCCAGCTCCCGCTGATGCCAACTGCCCGCTGTCACCATTGTGACTGCTGTCCCAGGGCAGGAGCTGTGCTGAGTACACAAAGCACCAAGCAAAGGACCAGGAGGCTCCAAACCCGCACTGCAGGTCCTTTTATTGTGCGTTTGGAGCTTGCAAGCAAAAATGACCATGAATAGAGCTAACTGGGATGGAGGTGGACTAGCACGGACTTCCTGAATTACACTGAAGAAAGCTCAGCTCCACCTGTCACTACACACTGGTACACACATGACCCATGGGATGGCAGCGTGGCTGGTGGTGGTCAGGGCAGCTGCACTGGGGCTCAGGGGAATTGGGCACAAAGGTTTTGAACACAGACACCTCAGCTCTTTCCAAGCTCCAGGTCCCACACTAGCCACCATATGCCCCTGGGAGGATGGTGCCACTCGGTACCCATGAAAAGATTGAGTAACTACATAGATGAGTAAGAATTGATACTGCTGAATGTTGTGTCATTCATTGGAAATCATTCTAGCAAATGATCTCACCATCCTAGTTGCCATTCACCTTGCTAGACTTCACCAACAGAGCAGAGGCTCGTGAGTGTTTTTTTGTTTGTTTCTCAAGTGTGCATGTTCCCTCCCTATGAGAATATCCTCCAAGTATCTGAAGCTCCGGCTGCAGAAGCTGTTGTTAACTTGCAGAGACCAAGGCTTGTTATCAGGCTTAAAGCAAAAAGTACCCTCAAGTCTGTTCTAAGACACCAAGCACATTTGTTTGCCTACTATGTTTTTCAATAAAGTCCAACTGGCCTCACAATGAACTGGAATTTCAGTTCAGCTGTCCATCCAATACTCAAAAGCGAAGCAGGCTTTTACTGAGCACTCACGGGCCCTCCCAGGCCCCTGCCCAGCAAGATGTGTGCAGCGCTGCTGGAGACCTTAGCAATGCTCTCCAGGCAGGATTAGATAAGATGTGAGATTTTGCCTGCATGAGTCAGCCACCTCACCCTGTTTCTTTGTTAGTGACTTTAAGACCTTGTCTCTACTTGAAAGATATACCTGTAAAACAACAGTGCACATGGGACTGAGCTTAGACCAGAGCCCAAAATGAAGTTATAACAGGAAAACCTTTTTCTTTTTTCCCCAATGTAACCATGCTTACAAGGACAGTTACAACATCTCAAGAACTGTGTCCTATGACCAGCATAACTCAGCAAACATTTCCGTGTAGATCAGGTCAACTGTGCACCCAAGCTGTAAAAACACAGGAGGAATCTACACAGTCATTCATTTTATTTACATTAACAGAGACTTCAGCCCTATAGGAGAGATTCTTATCTACCTTGCAAGGTCAGTGCTGATTTGTGTTACAGACCAATTGAAAAACTAAACCCTACTCCCCTCTACTCTGCCCTAACTGTATACAATTAGGACTGAACACTGAACATTTTCCAAGTCACACTTCCAAGTTAGAGTTACTAACCCCCTGAGACCCATAAAATTTTTAAAAGTTCAAAATACTTTTTTTTTTTTTTTCAATAGAACTGTCATTAGGTGGTTTTCGATAGTGCAGCTATTATAATGTCTGAAGAAATGGAAATTCCTGTACTTGATTTGTACCCGGTTACGTACTTCAAAATTAGAGAAGTCCTTTTGTGTGAGTGTTCAGGCCACTCATAGCAAAACAAATAAGAACAGACACTCCTATGAGTCCCTAGAGATATTTGGAGTCCATAGGTGCATATTACCTTATTTGATACTTATTACAATGGCACCTTACAAATGACAAACTGAGTAACACGAGCTGGGGACACACAGGAAGCCTGCAGCTAATCAGAGAGCTAAACAACACCCTTGGTGTCAAGATGTTAAGGCTACTGGGCACTATTATTTTCTAATGCAACCAGCATTTTCCAGCTGTCTTGTATTTGCAGGTACGTTGCTTCAGTGTGGGTGAAACAGCCGAGCATGTGCACTCCCCGTTGTGTGGCACAATACTCCTTGTGGATCTCTTTTTGATTCAGAACCGAAGAGCTCTAAGTCTTCAGTATGTTGCCTTTTTTTTTTTTTTGTATATATTTCTCTTTCCTCTACGACAGATTTCAGGAAGTTGCTGCTGTCTTATTACAGCTTATTCCAAGCAGACTCGTTATATCATAGTAAATGTTTGCACATCTGATCTTGACACTTTTCAGGATTTTTCGATTTACCACCAGGAGGTGCAAATGATCTTCCCAGCTGCACCACTTTGGTGTTCATTGCAATTACCAGCTATATTCAAGGTAGAAAGAGCTTTGTCTATTCTTTCACAGGATTTTTTTTTTCTTTATTTCCTCCCTACTTGCGGGCCATGAAGGCTTTCAGAGCACTTACCAAATGTGATTTCCTAGCCTGTTTTGGATTGAGCTTTCTCTGGGAGTCAGCTCTGCGTTGCTGTTGTTGCTGGCAGATATATTTGGTAGTACTTACACATTGGAAAAGTGCATACACCACACCATGGCAGTTAAAACAGATCATTTCTATGGGTGATTTGTTATCTCCCTTTAAACAGTGTGACTGAGCTGTACAATCTGTCCTGGCAAGAGCTGACTGCAAGCCACACAGTGAAAGCCAAGGACCCACCAAATGCCTGGGATCCACTTCTCTAGTGAGTCTGCAGCCAGAGCTGGTCACAGCCCCAAATTATCGGCAGGCAAAAAGGGAAAGAAAGCCCTGTCCTTCTCACCCCGTGCAGACGTGAAACAATAAGGATGGGTGGGGTTTCTGTCCCAACTGCACGTATATTCAAACCCATATTTAAATTTAGCCCTTGTGAGAACTGGCATCTGAACCGAACCCAAAGCTAAGAGAAGGCATTTCTTCCATGCAGGAGCAGCCAAGTATGTAAGATATAATCACAGGGTAAGGACAGGCTCTCAAGATGAGGTGGTCTCACTGGACTTCCAGTGGAGATTGCAGAATTTTTAGTTGATTTAGCTAGTTTCCACCCTTCTAACTATGGAATGTTACAGCAGCAGCTCAGATCTGAATCACAGAAACTCCCTAATACTGACTTGTTTCCAAATAATTTTCTCTTTACCCTTTACACATGGGTGGTGATCCAGTATTACAGCAAGACCAAGTGCGCAGGCCACTCAACAGCACTAAAATAGGCAGTTCCAGCACTGTTGAGAGATACAGTATGTGCAGTGCTAATATGTGTCCCATCCCACCTGAGCAACCTGACCTCCAACCTCCTCCACCTATTTTCCCCACAAAAGTGGGCAGGGTCACCTGGATATTCTCTCTGCCTTAGGAGTTAAGTAGCAGAGCGTTAGAAGTAGGTCACACTCAATTGTCTCCCTATGCAGCAGAGAGCCCCATACCTTGTTCTCTCTGGCAGAGCTGCTGTGCCCAAGTTCCATAAAAAAGGGGCACCAGCAGGAGAGCCAAGATCTCAGGGTGTCACATATCACATGCTGCAGCCTCCAGGGTCACGTCCTGTCTTCCTCATGAGACCACTGCTCTGTTAGCAAGAGAAGAGAGAGAGGAAAAAAGATGAGAGAAGTCAGAAGCTTATAGGTAAGTCTATAGAGAACATGGTCAGGATTAGTTTGCATCAAAAGCAGTACTTTGCAGTACTATTTTAATATTTTATTTTTTATACCATGAAAGTGTTATGCATGTTTCCTCTACCATTTAGCAATTGGCCAAGTGGAGCAATATTTGAAATTTCTCTTTCTTTTTCTGCCTCGATAATACCAAAATGAAAAATTCGGAAAAGGTTCTCAGTCCCAATGAACAGAAAACTTTGTTTGGGTTAAAATAACATTATTAAAGGGATGTTTCCACAGCAATTCAGTAGTCCACTAATGGCTGTGTACCTACGAGCCTGGTCCCTACAAACAGCAACATGTATAGCCCTGTAGTTAGCTATCTGTTCTCCAGTTTTGAACTTGGCATATGCTCCATGTCAAGACTTCAGGGCATAATCAACAAGAAGGTATGGATTCAGATAAAATTCAGAAAACACTAAGGAGAAAATGAGTGTATCTAAGCAAGGGTATCTCTAATACTTTCAACTAACTCTACGCTAAACAGCTCCTGATGACTTTCATCTCAACTACCATGCATGCTCCTCCCTTTCTTCTAAGGGTGATCTGCTGACATGCTGAAGGGCTTCTTTCCCAGACAGCATGAAATACCCAAGTGGCCAAGGAAGGGAGGAGTAGGCTCATACTGCTGCATTTTAGAGATGGCTACAGCAGGCCCTAAACGTGGGGAAAGAGACCTGAGATACTGATTGAGGAGAAGAGGGACGTGAAGTCAAAATGAGGTGGAAAACGAAGGATCACAGTTTGACATTCAGAAGGAGAAAGAAGAAAGGAAAACAAAGATAGAATAGGAGAGAAGAAAATTAAAAAGTCACTCAGTCTCTCTGGACTGCAGCAGACAGCATCATTGTAGGGGGGACAAGTGAGGAGAAAAAGGGGATCGAGGGGCTCCAAGGGTGCGTGCCATGCACAGCCCACGGGCATGGCAGCAGAGGGAACGCTGAGGG
Organism: Anas platyrhynchos; assembly: GCF_047663525.1. Classification (NCBI taxonomy): domain Eukaryota; kingdom Metazoa; phylum Chordata; class Aves; order Anseriformes; family Anatidae; genus Anas; species Anas platyrhynchos. The sequence continues at coordinate 56,673,720 of NC_092591.1, forward strand.
TTTATTTGCTTTGCGTATGCCAATTGCCAATGCCAAGGACAAACGAGAAAATTGCACATTGACAAAAAGCTTAATTCCCTCCTCATTAGCAAGCAGAAGCACTGACACCAAAGCATGCCGCTCATTAGCTCCAGTTATTTTAACAGTAAATCTTGAGTTATCAGAAGAAAACTATGACAGCATCATTGAGCATAAAAGAATCTAAATTCACTTATTTGCACCCTCCAGCAGACTGTAAGTACAAAATTGCAGGGTACATTTTTTTCTAAATGTGACCTCTAATTGAAAAAAAAAAAAAAAGATTATTTTCTAGTGCTGAGATTATTGTCTAGTGCTCAGCTGGGAAGGAATTAAATAGGATCTGAAAAATAGTTAATTAGAAGGGCATGCTGCGGTTGGCAGTTCTGGTTCCTTTTCATCCGTTTTACAGCCATACTGTGAATCAGGAACATCAAGAACTGCTGAGAAATTATTTGCGGAACATCTTTCACTATCCACTGAGCCATATTCTGAGATCTCTCAAGTCAAAAGGATTTTTCTCATTGACTCCAATGGTAAATCACATAAACATGTTGGAGTATTTAATTAAAATACATGAGGTGCACAATGCAGGAACAACACGAGCATCACAAAGTGATAACCAGATCACTTAAATTGATATCCCTTTGCTCCTTCCTTGGTTAAAGAGGCTTGTGAAAGCTCTACAGTCAAAAGGCACTGAAGCAATACAACAACAGAGGAGGGAGACCAAAACACGCACCCCAGCTGACCCACAGCTAGACCAGCCATAGTAATGGAAGTGCTACAGCTAAAATAGAGGTGATTAATTTCTACCTGGCCAGATGTCTGTCTAAGAATGCATCGCTTATGAGTAGTCATCCTTTTGCATTAGTGTAATGCAAAACAGTGAGCTAAATGCTTCTGATAATATGTTTCCAGATCTATGTTTGGATTACAGGAATATCAGGAGTAATTATAGAGAATTATCTCTAGCAAGAATTCTGATGGTCAGTTAGGATAAATACAGCACAAATGTACAATTCTTATATATTGGAAGAATGAAACAATATCAAGCTTCAGCTTTTTAATTCTGGGATAGACTTACTGAATTGCCCAGCTCCATGTCATACCCAAAGACTTTCTAAGCATCACAAAAAGAAACATGCACTCATAACATGAGCCAAGGCTAAGCCTCACCTGAGCCCAGAAGAAATGAACCTGAATGTGCCTGTTGGGTCCTTTTCACCTATACTCCAACCCTAAGATGGACCTGTGCTGGCAGCTGAGCTGAGCAAGCACACCTACCCCAAAGGCCGTATGTAGCCCTGGCAGCATTTAAAATGCCGGTTTACCTGCAAGGGAAGCTCCTCTCCAGAACCAGAAACCAAACAAAACCTTGGGAACATGACACCCATGTATTCTGGGACAAGACAGCAGCAAGGTATAATTTGAACCAGTTGTAACTTTTCAGATGAAGTTAGAAAACATTTTTTTTTTTTAAATATTGCTCTGGAAATAAATAAATGTTTAAAGAAGTTGGTGACCATAATGATGGCTGGATTTCGAAAAACAGAACAGAACACAACAGAGAGCATTTGACTCTTTTCACAACAAACAGCATGTTTCTAATCATCAACAACAAATGCAAGCTAAGTATTTCAAACCACAACACCAAAGAGAATAAAACTGTACATGCTAATGTACAGCAGACTGTGTTGCTATATGCCCATCTCATCTGTTGTCATGCCAACTTTCTTACTTGTTACCAGCTTCTTTTGTTTGTTTGCACTTTTTATTTGAAATACCTTATTTTTAAAATCACCCAGCAACTCGTATTTAGCTATCCATTCAGATTTCCTAAGAAACTTTGTTCCCTTTAGAGAGCTTAGTGAAATAATCAGTTATTTTAGAGTGTTTAACACCAACAAGCATCACTGGGGAAATTCAATTTGAAAACTTTGTACCCAGATGGCTTTCCTAAAGAGGCAGTTTAGTATTTGGTGGCATTCCCACTCCCCTACTCTTTTTGTAATACAAAGCTAGAGAGGAGCATGATGAATACCAGTTGCTGGCTGTACCGTGCCTGCCTCTTTTTCTCCTTAAGGAAAGAAGTAGACTGAAGAACACGAAATATGAAGTTGCTGCTGTCTGCCAGGCTGACAGCCTGTCTGCCTACAAACCTAGTAATTCATGCAGTGCGTGCATGATGCAATATTAGCGACTTTTGCTTTTAGTGTGCAGTTAGCATGCAGTTTGCTTTAGTGTGCAGTTATAGTCACGTGCAGAATGAATGCGTGGGAGATTCCGATCGATGGCTGCCACAGACTCATTTTGCTGGGTCTCATTAGCGAAGGCCGTAAAAACAGCAACAAGTGAAAACGAGTCAGAATGAAAATGTATTAGAGCCTGCCATATTTTCAGTGCGCAATTCAATGATTTCCCACTTACGCCAGGGAGGAGACTCTGCAGATGAGGACTCTGGAGGCCACTCAGAAATTATTCCTGGCTCTTCCCCAAACTCCCTGTGTGATCTTGTCTAAGCTAGTTTATTCTTCCATACCTCAACCCTCTGTGTAGCTGTAAAATGCACCCTAAGTCTCTCTTGGCAAAACAAAAGTACAGCGCTTAGGTAGGATTAATCAACTGCACAAATTCAAAATACAGAGTGATTAGCTAGGGTTAGACCTGTTATTTTTCGTAACAGGTCTTGGAGGTTGCAATGGATCACCAGCTGAGCATGAATCAACCATGTAATCTGTTCTGAAAAAAACAAACACCTCACTGGGACACAAACTGGAGCAGAGCATACAGATCATGCAGCAATCCTTCATCTGCCAGTACACCCCAGCTGAAGATCTGTCATCCTGTTTTGGATGCATTTTAGGAAAGATGAACCACTAGAAAGACTTTTAAGCAAGACGAGAGAGGGAGACCAGAGGCCCAGAACAGCTGACCTATAAGAGCCTGAATTAATTGCTGTCATCTAGCCAAAAAGAAAAAGCAAGCTGAAGAAAGGAGGACTAAAATAACAGCGCTCCAGGTTGTTGCAAGACAGAGCAAATAATCTCTTTTCTGATATCTTTGGTGGTTAGGAAAAGAAATAAAGAGCTTCGACTGCAGTAAGAGAAATTTATGTTAAACATGATGGGAAAAAACTCTGTGACAGGAAGGGTGGTAAAGCACCAGAATAAATTGCCCTGGGAAGCTGTGGAGTGTCCATCTTTGGAGGCCTTTAAGAACGACTTATACAAACATCTTTTAGGAATAACACAGGGATAGTTAATCTTGCCTTGGGGCAGCATGATAAACTCTGATCTTTCAAAATCCATTCAGCCTGTTGTTCTGTGATAATATCTGTGCAGCTGTCCTGTGTTTGTACAGTACCTAGCCCTCTTCTTTCTTCCTGAAAGACAAACAGTAATTACTAATTAGCTTTATAATCATTATATTTCAAACCATAGTTTTATGCAACTTACACAAACTATAGCTTCACTTTAAACAAAAAAATATGTTCTCCCATTTCCCTACTGAGCTACACTACATTAAGAATAATTGTTTATTTTTCAATGCCATATCTGCAAAATCAATTCACATGGCTTTACTTGGTAGTAGGAAAAAAGCTCACTACTGCATTGCACACAGTCTTTTTCATTTTCACATGCTCTACTGTGTTGGAAAAAGAAAAAATAAAAAGTAAATATAAAACTTCCTCAAATATCTATTCCACTTCTTAAAAACTAAAAATAGCAAGATTCACAACTTCATCTTTGAATATCTTTTTGCCTTACCTCAGTTAATATGAAAATGACAAGACTGTAACTCTGAATTAATGTAACTAATTAATTAATCTGGGTGTTGTTTCACATGAGATTTATCATTAAAAAATGAAAAGAAAACCACTCCATTCTTAATATGTATATTTCAACTACTATTTAGACTCTTATATGCAGGTGAAGCTGTCATCATAATTGATCACTTCACCAGTCACTGCCAAATGTTATCATCTCTGTTCAAGTCTGTTAATGCCGTATTTGCTCTCTTTCCAGCCTTACTTCATGTGCATGTAGAGGCAAACCCCCTAACTGGAACAAAAATGATGCAATAAAACAGAAGAGTACTCATGTTGCTAACGGGAAAATTCAACGGCCATGTTATTTTCCTCTCAGAGATATTGCTGGTTGTTTCTATTTAGTTTAGTGCTTTGCTATTAAATTGACACCAAAACCCCACTAGGCAATGATAAATTTCACCAATGTTTCATTTGTTGTAGTCTCAGATATACCCTTATGCCTGGCAGCAAAGGATGTGGTTCAATTCAGTTCTCATTTTTTAGGATTCTGTACTGCATCTGGATGTCTACCCAGCAAAGTAAAAAGAACCAGAGCCCATCTCTGCTTCAGCGTAAATCTGACTTTGGGGAATTGAATCCCATCAGATTTCAAAATAGACACACCACACTGACTTTTGAAGTAATGTAATTTGACAGTGATCCACCATCAGCTTATAAAGAGGCCTGGATGAAGAACAATATGCTAACAGCGTGCCAGTTATACACTGGTTTCCCAGGTATTATGCTGGTCTACATGTATTTTGCTATACTCCTACATTATGTAGGAAATGTTACAAGTGGTGGTGTTTTTTTTGTGACTAGTGAGATATTAGATATCTTAAGGCTTTGCTCTTAAATGCATGATCATTTCATCTTTCATTAAGGAAGAGGAACATTTTTCCTACCCTAAAGGATGCAAAGGAATCCCTAAAACAGCCTCTGATGTCATATTATGTGATGTAGCATCTTGAAAATTTGTAAAGAAAAGACTTGTCCATTGAGCCAATAAGGATCTATTGACAGGTAGTATTAAGACTAAAGTACTTAAAGCTTTTTATATGCCAAAATTCAGAAGGTAAATCACAAATAGCAATCTGAGTTAATACTAAGGAAAGAACAGGGAAAGGACAGTTTAGATAGTACTTAGGTAGGTTAAATATGTTCAACTCATGCTAACACATACAAAAATCTGAGCAAGATTGCTAAGATCCCAGAGCCCCTGGCAACTGCCTATCTCTGGAAATCTCTGGAGGACCGACAACATATCAGAAAGCTGCAGAAGGGAGAAAATGGTGATTATTCTTACAAAGCAAAAAAAACAGAGCAGCTGGGAATCTGCAGGCCTGACGACATACTTATCAAAAAACACTGGCACATATAATTAAATAATCTATTTGTGAGCACTGAAAAGAAAATAGGTCCAGTAGTGGCAGTCAGTGTGAACCCCTGTTAAGAGCTAATAGTATCAAACTACTGTAATTTCCCCCTATAATATGGTATCAGGCTTTGTGGGTGTGCAGAGGAGAATATATCCCATAATTTTACCCTTGTAAAGCTTTTGATATTTTCTTACAATCACACTGACCAAGTACTAGATTAAAATGTAAGAGGTCAGGTATGAAACTGGTAAGAAAAGAGATTACTTACCAATGTTCATTGCAAATAGAAGCTAGGATACTGCCAGGGATGCTATGAGTATTTTACTATGGCTATAAGATCAGGAGTAGGCGGGCAGTAGTCAGGAGAGCGAGAGAATTAGGTTACTAATTGGTGAATGACATGAAGATAAAGGGGACAAGCAATACATTGGTGGATAGACTTGATTCCACCCGAATAAGATAACTGGTCTGTAAAGAAGAGGATGCTGCTCCGTAAGGACAAGCATAAGTTGCTACAAGTACACAGGAATAATCAGCCCAGCAAACACCAGCCAGGGAGCTATGGGTTGGATGGCAGGTTTGCATAAAGGGATGCAGTAAGGTCAGCCACAGTCAGCAGGTCATCCTCTGAAAAAGATGAAAGTCAGACTGGGACAGATAGTCCATTGGGCACATGTTGGAAGTTTCATTTTCAGCCTACACAGATGGAGCACAATGCCAAATTTTGGTGTGCTGCTTTTCAAGAAAGAAGAGGAGTTATTGCAACTCGATGAAAATCCAGGCATGACATAGACTGCTTAGCCTGGAGATAAGAGTACAAAAGGCGGGCAGAATAGTAAATAAAAAGATATTGCAGAAAGGAAGGGCAGTCTAGTGTCAAGATATGTGATAAATAACATTAATGCAGATTAAATTTCATGATATAATATTTGAGAATTAAGAAAATAAGGAAAAATGTCATGGTTGGGATGGTAGAAGTTAAGAATGCCTGGCCTGGAGAGAGTTAATCATTATAATGAATAAGAATGAGCAGGAAGACATCTGTGAGGACTCATAAATATGAGTTGTCTGGCCTTGCATTGGGGTAGAAAGTATGCAATCCGTTGAGATCTTATTTAGCCCCGCTTCTGTGGCATTTAAGATGTTTAAACAATAAAAAGAGAAGAGCAAGAACTCCACCTGTATCTCTCGAGCTAGGGATGATACGATTCACTTTTCTACACTCAGAGTTAGTAATGTTATATAGTGTACATTCAGGCACTAGTAAGAAACAAAAGGGAAGAAACAAATACCATTAGGACATTTTTTTTGTGTGAGAAAGTGACACTGCTTCTGCTACAGTGGTAAGGCAGCACAAAAAGCCTACAGGATAGAAAACCTGCACATCAGTCTCCCGAATTCCTGGCTACTAGCCTAACAACTTGACTACCCTTCGAACGTGCCCTCCTTTGATTCTTTTCCAGAACTATCTTCCACAGAGCCAGGTCTGGCTGGCCATGACTCCATCCCTGTGTTTTGGTAGGTGGCTATAAGCTGGAGTGGGGCTTCCTAGGGGGGGACCCAACACCACTTCTGTGAGAGATAAGCTAAACCTGTTATCACTTGGGAAGAAAGGGGGAGGTATTGGCAATCTCCTGCAGTCACCTTTTAGGACAAACACAGCTGGAAAAGGTGTTTGAAGGCTTCTTTCCTTCCAGATACGAATTATTCACCGTGGGGCTTTACTGAATTCCTGAGGCTTTCACACCTCAGAACAGTGCCCGGGACAGGAAGCAGGCCTCCACCCAAGTCCCAGGCAGCAGAAGCAATGGTTTCTCATTTGTTCAGAGAACTAGTGCGCATGCAGTGAAAAAAAAAAAAAAAAAAAAAGGAAAATCAAGGAGGGAAGGCAGTCTTCAAAGCCACAGTGAGAGAGCAAGACAGACGAAAATGGTGACCCGAGAGAGGTAAAGCAGCAAGGTAGCAAGAAGTGGAAAGTCGATAGGAAGACAAACAATGTGTTTTTACTAAAGCTGTTAATTCACTCTTCACATCTCCCACTCAAGTCATCAATCACAACACAACCTAAATAGAGCTGAGAGCACAGCTGCCTGCCTGCCACTGTAAATGAACCTTCTGTGTATGGAGCACGGCTCCGGCAAGCTGGCGTCACAAGAGGAAAAAACCTCAGCTACAAAAATAAACAAATCAGGTACCACAACCCTCCTCCCTACATTTTTTTTCCAAAGAATATGTGCTACTAAGTTTTAACCCTTCATTGCTTGTTAACTAAGTTCACTAAGTTTCCTTTACTTAAAACATGCAACTGGTGTCATCCTGAAGTACTGAAATGGTTACTGGGTTTTACTGACCAGCACAAAGCTTTGCTCTGCACCAAATTCTTCCTCCATATCAGACAGGGCTGGTGGTAGAGGCAAAAGAAGAACAGAGGTGCAGAAAGAGGCAAGTTCTAACTCCCACCATCAGACCTGCCTAACAAATATCCATGGACCTAAGATGCTTGCAGACTCAGAAAACCCATGGTTTTGTCTCTGCTTCACTCTTCTTGTGGCATGTTGCAGTTGTGGCTTCCTGCCTTTTACTATAAGCCTTGCTTCAGTGATAAAGTGACCAGCATATCTTCTGTGTTGTGTGGGGCACTGGGAGGCATGGACAAATGTTGGATGGAGCCTTTGAGATTGGACATGCACTTTGGCACTGCCTATAATCATGTTTTTTTGGAGCTGGTGTTGAATTAATCCACTCCAGCCTTGCGTTTCTACTGTTTAAACTCACTTTTCATTTCTAAGTCAGAGAACATTTTCCTTTGTTCTGACAATATTTTTATTAAAAAAATAAAATAAAAAATAAACGAAAAAGGTGACCTGTTCTTTATCAAAATTCACAATGATAAACTTATTACTAGCTTATTATTCACTTAAGACTAAAAAGTCTTCCCACTTTTGGTTCATAACCTACAATAATCACTGATGTGCATTCTTCTGAATTATTCTTGTTCTATCTGTGAGCCAAATGCCAGCACAGTTAAGAAGCTACAATATAACTGAAGGAAAGATGAGAATGAAAGCTAAGAGGACCCCAGAAGATGTTACTACAACGGGATTGAAGATGGGGTGGGCACAGCTGTCAGTCTCTCTCTGTGACCAGGTCTGGAATTGCATTGTCAGTCACTGCTAGCATAAGCCAGTGATCAATGACTGCTCTGGCCAGCCAAGGAAGGGAAAGCCTGAGTTTTAGAGTCACTGAGTCGCAGGACTCCCCTGGGATGGTTCATTTTACTAACGGGGACTTGCAGCAAGTCCCCATCTACCACTTCCATGGACGTTTCTGGAGAAAACATTTCTATTATCTATTTATTGTAAAGTCATCTATCTGCTAAGCAGAGAAGATATGTAGGTTTCTCTAACTAATCCCTTAAAAGAAAAACAAGTCCATAAATTCCTAGAGGGAAAAAAATCTAAATTCTTTTAGTATATTTTGATTAATTGCTATATATCAGAACACTGGAGAAAAGTTCTCTCTTTCAATCAGCTGCTTTGAGCAAGTATTTTGATTGCAGAAACATTACTTATAGAAGGATCCTGGAACAGAAAACTTGACAACAGCAGGTACTAAACAGAAAGCCAACTTAGACGTTATGGAAAGTTGCAGAAAGAGTCAACAAGAGTCAACACTTGCTGTTGCTTTGCTCTGCATATTTGACAGAACATCTGTGTATTGCAGAATCTTTGTTCATTTTTTAGGCACGTAGCAAATCAAGGGAATTGTGTGTGTCTACAACAGCTAAAATTCCTGTTCGCAAGTCAGGAGTGTTCAGGGTATATGAAAGAGGAATAAATACCCAGATGCATGAGAAGTCTTGCAAAGAGCAAACTGTTCTGTAAGGAACACTCACCAGCTTCTATGACACATATATTTTACATTTTTTCCAAGTCTGTTTTCTGCTGTGTCAGACTAGATTATATATATGTTATATGATGTTCAGTGTTTCACAGATTTTGATGATAAGGTACCAGGATCTACGACGAATCTGTGTTTTATGCCCGTGCGAGAACGCATGTACTAAGAGATGCTGCCACTTAGAGCACACTGGCTTGGCACTTCGGTTTCTGAATGAGATGTGCTGGTGCACTGACTTCAGCACGTCATGTGAGAGGAAACAGGAAAAACAGACTGCCTCCCCCAACATTTTGGGACTGTTACTGGGCCTCTTGTGATTCAGGAAAGCTTGGTTTTGTTCCTGGCTTAATGCCTGAGCAGCACTGCGCTCCAACACCGGCTGTTTTATCTACTCGTATGCAGGGAGGCGTCCCTCCCTGCATGTATATATACACAAAGAAGGCCTTCAGCTGAACTGTAGGCTGCAAGAGCTACTAGAAGTAAAGGCAGGATGAATTAATGTACCTTTGACCACATAAGAAAAGAGCTTGAGGAGGTGCTCTCTCTATAAGCTTTGTGAGCAGATAGCAACCTATATTGCCACGTAAGAGGCTACTAAAGACAAGCAAGCATAGACTTTGAAGCAGAAATTAACTGTTCAGAACATGATGCATTCCATTTGCTTTATGCCTTAAAATCATATTCAAACTATATATTTTTGAATAAGGGTGGATCATATCTAGTTTTCATTTTGTAAACTGTGCATGTTCTGTATCATTTATTTTTAGTTTTAAATGATGTAACTTCAATGTAGATTTCGGGGAATGTTTATACAACAGCATGCATTAAGTTTGAAAAAAAAGCTGGATCAAAATTAATTGCAAACCTCTTGTGAGAACAGACTAAATCAATGCATAAATACCTGTTCTAAACTTAAACAACATTTCAGGGAAAAGATAAGGAAATCACAACATATGATTTAAACAAGAAACAAAATCACAGAGGAAGAATAAAATAAGGCTTTTGTTGGCTACGAATATGGCTCAGACTGTCCTAGCAATACTAGTTTACAACGCAAGTGAAGTTAATCACATATTCCCAAATGTGAACGCCATCATTAGCAGTATGGTGGATACCACTGCAGATCTATTTAGTGCCAGGCCAATTCTCAATAAACGTGTAGGTTAGCAAAACAATACAGATAACCTTCCCAGACAGTGTTGTGTTTCTTCTTTAACCCAGGAAATGCTACAGAACAGGTAAACTGCAGCATTTCTCAATTTATACGAGACCACACAGTCACTTATTTTAGAGGATGCTGCGCAAGCTATGATCTTAGAAACTCACCTAAGAGCTTTCCAAGTTCCAACACTATTGAAAGAAAAATGGTAGACAGAAAAGACTGGTGAGAACAAAATAGCTAAATTTCTGGGAGGCAGATATTGTTAAAAGGATAAAATACTGAGTCCCCTGAAGTCAGTGTTAATAAAAGAGATGGTACAGCATCTAATCACATCTGTAATTAGGAGGTTACTTCTCCTACCTCTAAGAATCCTGGAATGGGTTGTTAACAAAGAACGTATTGGATCCAAATTAACTTTAAAACTCCACTAACTATCCTGAGGCTAACTTCAGGCCTTTCTGTTCCTGTTATGTCACACAGCTTGCTTTGGCTAATCTCAGTTCTGTGGGATTAATCAGAAATAGGCATTTCCTGCCATGTTTTTGTTTGTTTTGCTTTTCCTGCAGGTGATTAGAGTATCTTTGTAACTGCTTGCATTATGGATTAAAACCCACCTGTGGGTGGGCTGAAGTAATCACTTTCTGCTGAATGTTTATTAAAGCAGTAATTGCTTTCATTTTCCCATATACACAGTGCACACGCTATCTACTGTATAAAATTTGGTTAAAATAAGAAAGAAATAAAACCATAAACCTTTATAGGCACAGAAAGCCTCACTTAGTCTTGAGCTCAATTCTACAAGGCAGCTGTACACGGAAAACTTGCTATTGAAGTGGCTTATATCACTGAATAAGTGTAAGTCCTTTCAATATCTTTTCCCAGTACTTTACTTCAGTGTCATTTGGGATGCCAAGGGAGCTGCATTTGCACAAATGTTGGATTCATCTGATTAAATATTGTCCTTAGGCAAGAACCTGTATTAAGCCGCAAACTTGCCATGTTTGGGAAAAATACCCTTTGGGAAAAAAAAAAAAACAAAAACAAAAACAAAAAAAACTTCAGGAGTGAAAGTCTCCCTTCTGTATGTTGATGCAAAACTTTCTGATTGATGAAACCTGTCCAGAGCTCCATAGCGCCTGCACTTCGTCTCCCTCTGTCCAAGTGATCCTGCATCTCAAATAGCCACTTTTACTGCAGCCTGCTGCCCTCCGTGTCAGAGATGTTATCTGGCTTTCAGAGGAATGCCAAATTCTTTGAGTGCGTGTAGATCTATACTCCCACAAAATCCTATGCTGATCAGAGCAAGTACATCACGTTGTGCAGTTTGTGCCACTAGAAGTTAGATGCATTACAACAGCCAAGTACTAAACAGCCTGCTCCATTCCCCTGGTCTGATTACGCCCCTCAATGCTGAATGTTTTTGTGTGCTGAGCTCCCTCATTCAATCAGTGGTAATAGAACTGCCAATGCTCCTGGCTGGTTTTAACAATGTAACAGGTTTGTAGTCACACCATTAACTAAACTGTACTAGATTTACCTTGAAATAGATTTTAAATCACTGGAGCACTCACAAGTCAACATGAGAGGTAACGTAGAAATATTCTCCCCAGAAAATAGAGGGAGAACGAAAGAGACAGTAACTGAAAGGCAAGGATTTCTAATCTATCTTTAAACTAAAAAGTGCATTAGCCTCATTAGTCTCAAATAGAAATATGCACATTCTTGACTTACACAACAATATCCCCTCCATAGCATTGCTCACACAGTGTGTGTGTGTCTGTATACGAGTAAATGTAGTAGCTATACAACAGTAGCTACAAATTAAGGAAGTGATGATAAGCGATGACTACAGTAGTATTTAAGCTAAATGGCATATTTGGAAACCACTCAAACCAGGCATATTCATTAAATCCAACTTCATTGTCCATTAGAAATACTTAAGTCTCAATCGAGTGACTTTAAGTGGTTTAAAAAAAAACGATAGTTGTCAATGTCTGAAATAACTGGGTTTTTGTACAGTCCTCAATGGTATGGTTACAGTCAGTAAATACCTGCAAGTTAGATTACAAAACATCTGGTCCCAACTCAGGGAGAGCTGTCAAAAGGAAGTAAGTGCAGTAGACACTTGTTTCAGTAGACAAACAGTCAAGCTATTGCCTGCCTTTGTTTCAGATGTTATTGCTTTTTCTGATCAGCTTCTTGCTCAGTTTGAGAGCCCGTATATCCAGGTATCACTAAGGAGTTGTCTTATGTCTCTTACCATTGACTGGTCTTTCTCTAGAGAAAGACTTAGCCACCAACCACTAGAGAGGACTGGGGATTATGCTCTGGATCCTACTTACCGTTCCACACAAGTTGGGGAAGAACCCCCCAGAAAAACCCTGCTTGTGATGCAGCCAGCTCCCCAGCCCATCTGGAGTTGCCATTCACAACACCCGTCATTAACGCTGCCTTCCCAAGTGTCTTGAAAATTACTCGAAATTAAATTAAACTGTAAAGCTCAGATACAACATTTTGATTTGATTTGCCAAATTAGTCTTTCTAATGAGGCAATTAAATTTCTTGCTCATGCTAATTCTTGAAGAGCCAAGAACCACTGTTTCCCAAAATAGGCTTAGGAAAAATTGGAATTCATCTTGCTTTTTTGGAAATGAACATGGCTGGCATGGCATGGGCATCATCATTCTAAAAATGCAGTCTGTACATAAGCAGCTAACCAAGACATTTTCTCCCACATGAAATACCAATGTTTGGTTTGGAATCAATTTCACAACATGCTTGTGAATGCAGACCATACATCGATGCCAACGCATAGCATGAATTCATCTCTGTGTGCTATTAGGAAAGCAGAGTATAATTTTACACAAAAGGTGTCTACATCTGGTACTGTTCATATGCACTTTCTCCCTTTCCCATTCAAAATAAGAATAGCAACACAAAGATTTGGGAAGCTTTCAAGAATTGCTTTGAATTACGCAAGAAGGAAAGTTTCAGCAAATCTGGAGATTTGCCATGGACATTTGCACACTGATTCCATCAAATTTATATTGGTTTCATAGCAATTTACCAACATGTTACATGCACCAATTGAAAGCCTGCTCTGTTTTTAGGAGCAGACCCATGGTCCCTGTACAAACCTGGTGAGGACAAAACCTCCCAGGGACAACCTGGAGATGCCCTCTGAGAGGTGTCAAGGGCCCTCTGCTTCCCCAGATTCCTTACACAACAGGAACTGTTTTAGGCCATACACAGTAGAGAAGTGGCAGACCTTTTGCTAAAATCATCCTTTTCTTTCCCAGTGGAGGGCAACACTTCCCTAGTGATTTCATCAGTACAACTGTAAGGAGCACAAAACTAACTAAAGGGAACTCCTTGAAGAGAGACACCATTCTAAGAAAGAAATGTTACCATCAGTTTCCTGGTAGTTTGCAATATAAATTGTCCTCTGTCTGGGGGAGTGTAAGGGGATGTAATTATGAAAAAGACAAAAATAAACAGTCACTCTGCCTAGTATACATTTGTGTGCACACATACCTGCAAAATATTAACTGTGTTTTAGCCAAAATATTCATTCAGACTTTCCCTTGCATTTACAAAAGGGTGACTCTTCCTTGCCTCTAAGCAACAAGTGTTGCTTCTGACTCTACTTCCTTCAAACTACTAGTTTTTTTCTGAAGCCCAGTTATGTGAAAGCAGCATTCCAGAAGTGGACGCAGCAGTCACCAAAAAAAAAATAAAAATCTCTCTTGATCCAGTATTAAAACAAATGAAATGCATGTCAGTATTTTCCCCAGAATGCTATATTCTTCTGTTTGGTACTAACATTCTCATTTCTACAACTACTTTTTGTTCACGATGCCAAGCAGCTTAAATAATTTGGCTAAATTTTCAGCTAATATTTCCTGATGTCATAAATGTTTGCCTCAAATGCAAATGCTCCTTACTCATTCCTTGGCACACTGATAGACTTCCCTGAGCACTTTTTCACTTAGGGAAATTTTATGGATTGTCCCACTGTGACATACTCAAAAATAAAATAAAATAAATCAGGTTCTAGTACATCTTAATGGAAATAAACTTTAATTTTAAGTATGTGTTTTACACTAACAAAAAAAATACCACAAAAACAAAATGTGAGGTACCCACTATTACAGCCCTATTTTCCTCAGTTGAGCTATTCCCAATTTACGGGGTACCATGAGACGAATGCCAAAATTAGCCCCAACAATCCTGAAGAGCCTTTGAACTTTCTGTTTTCAAAATCGGCTTGAATAGATACTTCCTTAAAAATGTCTGGAAGCGCTACAGCACTTCGTGCTGGCTTGGCGCAAAGCCAAGCAGCAACCTTGCCTTCTATTTAGGTTGCATGCCTAAGAGCAATGTTACTTTTCACAACCAACAATTTCACAGGCGCCCATCACTGGAGAGCTGGAGCAAAGTGGCTCTCTAGAAAGAGGACTCACCCAGCCTGCATGGGGTTTGTGGCTGTTGATTCGTTGGAGGCAAGGAGCTGAGTTTTGTGAGAGTCGAAGCTTAGCAGAAGCCTTCCATTTGTTTAGTTTGCTGTTAGCAGGAAAAAGAAAAAAAAAAAAAAAAGGTGAGGAGGGAGTAAAAGCCAGGCAATGTTACTACTACCAGTACTATAATAGAAAAAAGAAATCAATAGCATTACAGCGTATGCAATCTATATTCGTTCTACTGAATGGCAATATATATAATAAATATAAATAATATAAATAATATGTTTATTTATATAAATTTATATTAATAGAAATAGAAATAATAAATAGAAATAATAAACTAGTGACTGCAAAGCTTTTCAGAAAGCTGAATTTGACATTCCCAGTCACGCTGTTCATAAAGTGGCCTGTTGTCACCATTTTTAGTTGTATGCATGGACAGAATTGAGCTAAAACATAATGGTGTAACCTCACTGACTTCAAGAACCTATGCTTACATGTACTAAGAATGTGACCCAATGTTTATTTGTTTTTCAGACCACAAAAGCAGTACTCCATGATCTACCAATATATTTCAGTAAAACTAACCAGTGGAGGCTCCTTTTGCTCTAACACACATACTTTCATGTTTCCCATAGATCTGATGCTTTTTCAGGCTTTCACTAAACCAAAAACACATCTGAATTTCCAAACGTCTCCTGACTTCATTGAGTTTGTTCCCATTACTTCATTTTTTCTGTTGCACATACATCAGCTAATGTTAAACAATGAAGACAACCAAAGCAAAGTCTTGCTCTCAGGTTATTAAATGACCATTTATCTTTTCCTCTCATGTTGAAGTTCTCCACATAGTTATGGAGTTGGCTTAAATCTGGACATTACACAGTTCAAAATACAGATGTGAAAGCTGGAACAGAAAACATGGCCGAAATGGTAACCAAGATGGTGTAGCAAATGAAAAGACATGTTTGCATAATATCATGGCAGCCTCACTGAAAGGCAAACCATGTAACTTGCCAGAGCAAACAGATGGTTACACAGCATGTGAAAATATATTTCTTTTGCACAAATTCAGCTGAAGGAACATAAAATAATGAGCTCAGAGTTAAAGAACAGATAATGAATGAAAGGTAAACAATGAACAGGAAAATGGGATTAGTCGTCTTTAATTTATTTCACTTGCTCCAATATTTTTGTTACCTAAATTGATGACAAAAAATACTCTTAACTGTAGGCGAGAGACACTTGAATCCACTGTGTGTGCCTGCTTCTGTTGTGGTAAGCTTTTAGCTGCACCTCCCAACACATGCTTTCAAGCGCTTGAGCAATTCTTACAGTGCTATCTCAGTTTTTCTGCAGTAAAACCATGGGTTTGAAGAAAGAGCACATGCAAAGACAGTGTGTTGTAATTTTCATGTCAAATATGTTTTAATAATATTTTATATGGTCAAAAACAAAGTTTTATGGCCACCTATGATATTTGATACCCCATTCTGCATTTCTCTCCATTTGTTTATGTAACACGGCTGCAAGTTGCTGAACAGGAATAGCTGCATTTCAGTGATGGATGGAGTAAGCCTATAAGCACAGATTGGGGAATTTGGGGTGAGAGAGAAAGGGAGAGGGCATATGTGAAGGACAGAAAGAGCAAGAGGGCTTAAAGACCTTAAGTGAGGATGAATTCTTGTCTCCACTGAAGATTACAGGAGTTTAATCAATTATTTCAGGAGGACTGGTAAGGTAATTTTGGCTAAAGTGGACTTGGATCTTGTGTAATGAACTCACATGAATGAATTCGTATACACATATTACTTCAAATACTGTTAATGAGCAGTATTTTCGTGAAATTTCCTTTGTACTTGGACGTCTTTATCAAATCGCACAGATTATTGAATTATAAGGCTCATTCCCATAAAAAAGCAGGTAAATCATGATCTTAATCTCTTGCACAATTCACTAGTTATAGCACGCAAAAGGTGGTAGACAACTGAAGGAAATAATGAGCTTTTGTGATAACAGCAAAATAACTTACTCCTTCCTTCATTAAAAGTTTAGATGACCATTCCAGAAACAAATTGTTGTGATTGAATAGTTAGCTCTTCAAATGATTTCCACAATATCAATGAAGTTACAATAAAATGGTTAATTCTTTTATATGTATGTCTGTATGGTTCAAGAATGAAAGATACACTAACACAGAGGGTCTAAGAATATGGAGCAAGACTCAGGTTAGTTATAAAGACTATGAAGCTCCTTTTAACTAAAAAAACACCAAAATTCTCTATATTGTTTACAGGGAATAACTGTATACATGTAATGGTCATAGAAGGTCTGGGCATAATGCTAAGTTTAATCATGCAGAGTCACTGGTCACGCAGTGAATGTCTTAACACCTTCCCCTTCAACTGCACAACACATATGGACAGTAAACTTCTTTAAATGGCTTCCTTATAATACTCAATTCACAAACCTATCCAAAGACAGTCATTCAGAAGCTATAAACTTGATCTCTGGGATAAAGAAGATATATTATTCTAGCTTTTCATGTAAAGGAAGAACAAATAAAATATTGAGGTTTTTCCTGAAGAGAAATTTACCAGACAGAATACTTGTACATGTTCAAATCTTTTCTTTGGACTACTTTCCATTGAGCTCTTGCAGCACCTCCTGAAGTCTGCCTGAATCCCATTTCTGTACTCTGTGCCAAATGTCTCCACAGCCTACACTTTACATTATGATAGGATTTCTGTGATGCAAACTGCATGTCGAGTGACTAAAATGTGACATGAAAGATGTGCTTCTTCCAGTGAACCCAGCCCCTGCAGCAGGAGTGAAATGAGGCACTGTGAAGGTATCATAACTGAGACTAACACAGATTAATGAGAAGCAGATCTAAAAAGAAAGAATTGGCTTAGTCTGACAAACCAGAGTTTATAGAGCTAGCCTAACAGAAAGTAAGTGCTGCAATCTATTTCCAGTAGCAAATCCAAAATTTCATCTAAATAATTTTTAACACCTCCCCTCCAGCCCCATTTCATTTTCCACGAGAAAGGCAATAGCCCCCAGCTCACTCCAAACGCCAAAGTTGTTCCCACTTGGAAATTCAGCTTGAGGGTTCCTCCAAGCACAGAAAGTGTCTGACATAAAGCTGTCAGCATTTGTTTGAGTTGATGAGCTGAGCTGTCACAGTGTTTAGACATAAAGCTGAAAAGGAACAAGGCAGGATGTGGTAGTGGTTATTCACTAGGTGGCACTTTGCTCTATGAGGTTCCAGTCTGGCAAGAAGCCCCGGATCAGTCAGACCCCAGACAATAGATATATTGTCCAAAGGTTCAAAAATGAAAAAGTGTTATTTTTCTGATGCTCTTCACTTGCAGAACATAAACATATGGTTGAGTTCAGCTGGACAAAAATAGAGAAGCAAGTAGGCCATCTGCATAGAGCAGCCTGCACAACTGACCTAGTCGCTGCCAATTTGCTGCTGTCAAAGAAAAAGAGGCCCTGTGCCTCTCTTCACCCTAAGGTACAGGCTGGTGCTGGAATCCAGAAAACATCGTAGTGAGGCCTTGTGCTGAGTGTTTTGACCAATTTGGGGTCAACTTCCCTCTACTTAACCAAAATTATCTTCAGTGTCTAATTTGGATGAACTCTTTGCTGCATGCTTCATGCACACCTCTTCTGTCAGCTGCTATTTCTGAGAAAGCAGACACTTTCCAGGAATGCAGAAATAGATTTTTGAATGCATTTAAAAAATGGAGAAAGAGAAAATTCAACTGAGTTTACGGTTCATCTGACACTGTTGTTAGAAATTCAAAGAAAACTCAGTAGGAAACCATGGCCTCCTGAAAACACTTTATCAGGAATTAGACAACACGATGGTTACCTTGCTTTAAAGGAAATTTCTCCAAAGGGTTAATTGTGGACCCAGAAAAAGACTAACAAAACAAAACAAACATGTGGAAGGCATCAAGCTTAAATTTTCAACATGAGCAACACTAATAGACCTTTTCTGTAGCCAGGCACAACCCCTGTAATTCTACAAATTAGACTGAGCCCCTGGGAACTATGTGCCTGCAGCTGCTACACAGATGTGCAGATAGAAAATGAAGCAGAATCTTCCAAATAAGTCTGAATGGTTCTGAAGCTAATAAAATTACCACTTGATCCAGTGTTAACTGATTACTTATAAAAAAGCCATACATTTCATCTTACAGCAAAATACATTCAGAGCTGAAAAGTATCCTCCCATGGATGGGTGAAAAAATTAATTCTCTCACTTTGGAGTGATTCCTATTTTGTAAATATTAATTTACTGTCAAACCTCTCTTTGGGCAGTAAGAGAAGTTGTTCTTGGTTCCTGTTTGGGAGTAAGAGCTCTTCCTCAAGATGCTGGTTAGTATTTGTGAAAAACAATGAATACACATATTCCCCTGAAAATATTTATCCAAAATTCAAACACAAACCTAGCTTCTTGTGAAAGATGAAAAAATAGCCCCAGAAAACTTATATTGCTGGCTGACAGTCAAGATCATCTAAGAACCAAATGGCACACACTGACTTCCTGCTTTCCTTTCCTGATTCTTATCTGGTTTTCTTAGTTACTGACCTCCCCATTAATGCATGATGAAGCTTGGATTCTGCAACATGTGCAGACACAGAGCTTTGAGAAGAGCTCAGAAAAGCTAGCTGTCCAAACTCAATTTCACTGCAACAAGCACTGAGGGTCAACCCCCACTTCAGGGATGGTTAAATGACTAAATGAACTTTCAAAAATCTGGCCTTGAGCACTTGTTTTTTGGCACTTTTGATAACCACAGCTCTAAGATCTAAAGAATTTGAGTGTGGCAGGTTTGCTTGGCATGGAGCCCACATGGATCCAAGAAAACGCTCTAACAAAATGACTTCACAGTGTTATATGAACTTGACCAATTGAAAACTGCACATAAGTCACAAATGTTAAGGCACAGATGTGACCTTCAACTATCTTTTAAAAAAAAACAAAAAAAAACAATTAACAGGAATAGTGACAGCACACCCAACACTTCAGAATGCCACTTCTTTATGTGGGCATCCCCATTCATAGGTAGGTTCAAAACAGCCAAAGTAGACAGAATTCCCCTGCACTCAGGAAGAAAGAATCAAAAATGAACAAAGTGAGGATGAATACAGAGAGTGACATGAGAAAGGAAAAGAAACAGAGGAGGGGGAAAAAAAAAAGGGTTGAGAATGGTGGAAAACAGATGACAGTTGAGCATGGATGTCACTGATGTGACGAGTTCACAGGCGGGGGCGGGGGGGGACGACAGAGATTTTTTACTCATTGGAAACCACAGGAAAATGGGCAGATCAAAAAGGTACCAGCGATAGCTGACAGAGAAATGACTCCACTAAGCATTTCCCCCACCTCTCACCTAACTGCAGAACTGAAACTCATTTTAATCAAAACGGCTTTTTATATGCTCTTCTTGGCACCTGATCAAAGTGTTGCCTCCTTAGTCAATATATTTCTTAAAGTCCCCAAATGTGTCTGAAACATGTCCTTTTGCTATAACCCTAACGGCCTACAATCACTTCAAGCTGTGGTCTCTTCAACTAGGGTAAACAATGTTGTGCCAAAGTTTGGCTGATGAAAACCTCCAGAAACATACCAGGAGCTTAAAAGGGAGACATTGTAATTTTGTAGAGAGCACTCCTCCCTGTGAATTACTGCTCTGCTTGTGTCCCACCATGCCATTAGGAGACACAAGTCTGATATCAGCGGTAGCTAACCTAGAGCTTGTTTATGACGTACTGTATTTGCTAAGGCATCACCACACCAACATAACTACTCCCTTTCTACTCTTTAACTACTATAAATCTCTCAAAGATTTGCATAATGTACCACAAAGGTTTCAGAGACCACGGCAATCTTTCAGAGAAGCGAGCAGCTCATAGTGTCCTTGCCCAGCTCCCAGGACAGACATTGCTAACATCTTTTCTTAGGTTGAATTCTTCCTACATAGCTTCCTTGGAGTGCAGGGTATTTGCATTCACTTCCAGTCCAAAGTTGCTTATGTGGACTAGTGGGTCAGCTGCCATTTTCTACCCTCAAGGACAAGTGACTGCGAAGGCGTATCCAGAAAAAAAAAAAAAAAAAGTCATTTTTAAGACTGTTTCTGGATAAATACGTGATGGTATTTTTAAGGCTGCTTTACTGAGGACTTCACATTACAGACTGACACCTACCTCATGGGACACACGCATAGATGAAGCTCAAAGCAGCAATACCACAGGGAGACGATCCCATTCCTAGCCCCAGCCTCGCAGACCACTCCCTGCATGCAGCTGATGTTGTGCACCCTCCACCAGAGACGCAGGTCAGGATGGCTCTCCTGTCACATCTGTCAACACACACGGAAGGAAGAGACAGTGTGTCTGGGTGTCAGTCACGTTTGCTCTGTTTCCACCCTGCAGGGACCGTGCTCACTGGGGGAGTTATGCATACACACGATACCAGAATGAGCAGAGGGGCTGCTACTTCTCTACATGCTACATTAAAGAAGCAAAGGGAGGAAGCTACAGCTTTACTCGCCTTTTGGCACTGGCTGTTTTTTACATGAGAATAACTGGAAGGCTGGATGAACTAGGGAATTGGCAATAAGAGATAAAATACTTTTTAGACAGCCCATGTGCTTCTGATCAGACTGCCCTTGATAGCAGTCCAGGGCTGTCACTGTTGCAGAACAAGACTGCCTGCTTTGCTTTTGTTTATTATTGGGAACAAGGAGGCAGCTAATGGCCCCAGCCAGAAGTCAGGATCGTACTGCGCTGTCGAGAATGGTTCGGTAAAACTGTAAGTAATAATGTTTGTTCTTGAATGCTTGCATGTGAGACAGGCAGTGGAAGAAAGGAAATTATATCTTTGTTTTGCTATAGCAACTGATGCACTGGGATGTTTATGCAGGGTCACATAGGAAACCTGCAGCAAAGCCAGAATTTGAACCTACATCTTCTGCATGTAATTACAGCACTGGCCCAACAGGTCCTTCCTTCCTCTCAAACATTTGCTGTCTGACTTCTTGCTAAAGGCTTGAACCCAAGAAAATCAGCATGGAAAACAAGCTTTACACAGTTGCATGGAGAAAACAATTCCATCAGCAGTCAGCAGACAAAAATTTCAACCAGGCCCACAGATCAGGACAGAGCAGTTGTTCCACTGGCAATTGCAGTCAGACACCACCTAGCTCTATTTATAAGGCTCCTCATTACATATTCTAGGTGGCAACTTTCTGAGACAAGTTTGGAAGCCATCCATGGGACAAAATGGCAAAGCTTGTTTTCCTGCTGTGGAGGTGTGAACAGTGGCAGGAGATGCAAATCCAGACCTGCCGTACCAGCAGGAAGAGCTGGACATATCTTAGCATATTGTTCAGCATCTCCTGATGGTTCATTGCTTGCTGCTGATACCTCTGTTTTTGTCACGGAGCCCTAAATAAGGGCTTAGGACCCGAGTAATCAGAATGTGTTTCTTCTTTCCCAAATGCCATGACAATTGCATTCCTTTGGGGGAAGGTTTGCAGATGCAGCACTGTCAGAGCTCATGTCTTCAGGCTGATGTTGAGCCTGTACAGAGCAGGTTGCACTTCACAGAACAAGCACAGTAACAGAAAAGACAAAGAGCAGAAGGGGAAAAGCAAGAAAAATGATAGCATCAGATACCGTGAAATCAATAGCCTTAATTCACTTCTCTGAAGTTATGGAAACAGAACACATCAATAAGAGTCCCTCTTACTTCATTTGTTCACAGATTTCAGTGAGGAGTAGTGTGCTGGCTGATTGATAGCACAAATCCTAGTACTAACCATGAAATAGCATAGCAAATTCTACTTCAGAAATTTAAGCGCATCTCACACTTTTTTCCCCTACTTAGTTATTGCTGTGTATCTCTAAAATTCAAGACTTTCAATTTACAAAAAAAAATCTATGTCAGGAAAAAATGACCTACTTCTGGATTGAGCCCAAACCATTTTTTCTTTTTCTCTTTCTTTTTCTTTGAAACTTCCCAGAAATCTGGTGAAGTACATGCATATTGTGAAGGAGCATTTATTTTCTGAAACAAAATCATTACTGTACATGCAGCTTTTTTGCCTGCAGGCCTAGAAAAATGGATGCTTTAATAAAATGGGATTTCAGAGCTGCTCAGTGACTTTTAGAGGTTTCCAAACCCCTTGTTCCTTTTCTGCTTCATCTCAAACCCTTGGCCCAGCCCAGGCCTTGGACTTTCACGCTCTTGTCTTTCAGACAACCCTGGAGATGCAGCTTCTACAGCTTGGAGAAGGGCACCATTCAGAGTGACCTGGTACTGGAGAAGCCAGACATACAAAGGGAACCAAGCCAGAGTCCATTAGAAACCTGCCTGACAGGCAGAGTTTCACTGGAGTTGTGTAGCTGCTTTGACGTTAACTTGCCAAAGTCTTTCATTGTGGAAGAGCTGCTTTAAATGTAAGTATGGGTTCTAGGAGAAAACTAGGACTAGAAACAGAAGGATATACTTTAAGAGACTTTGAAAGAAACAATTTGTTCTAAGGAAATTAGCCTACTTCAAACAAACAAATAAACAAACTTAATTTCTTCCAAAGCCTATCTTACTACAGAAAGTCACCAAACACACAGCAGTCCACACTCTTGTTTTCTCAACAGAGATTGTAAATAAGACAAATGATAAAAGGTGCTGTTGATCTGTTTTGGTGGCCTGCCCACTACCACAAATTTCAAAAGCTGTTACGTAAGGCCAAATCCCGAAAAAGATATGTGAGAAAGTCAGTGGATTCACTGGTTTTCTGAACAGTCTCCCGGAATTTTGTAAGGTGACTCAAGAAATCAAATGGTTAAAAGATGGCAGAAAGGTTGACTGGAACAAAAAGCTGCATTATATGACAAACTATGTAGACCTACCAGCTAGAAATTCATATAAAACAGGGGAATAATATAGTTAACCAAAATCAAAACTTATAAACGTAATGGTAACTTGAGTTGGTGGACCCACCAGGTGTTATCAGGAAGGGAAAGCAGAGGGTGTTTGAGCACAGACAGATACATTCCTGTACTGCTTGCAAAGTTTTACCTAAAATACTGAATCATTTAGGAGCTTTCAGATACCCTTTTAAAATGTCTTTTCTTCAGCTATTTTTGACTTACCATACTCATTAACTGAAGCTGGAAAAGCAGGCATATTAAAACAGACCCCTTAGGCTATAGTAAGGAATGTTCTCTTCACTTCCACCACTGGCTTAACTCCACCCACCACAAAAACTATAGTGGAAGAACTAGAGTAAAGAAAGCATCAATGATCTTGTGCACGTGAAAGGCACCTTAATCAAGGTATGTAGAGATCTGCTGCCTAAGGTTGGAGAGACCAGTAGTGAAATGTTACTATTCAGAGAGTGATTTTTACCATTTACTCATGCAATAAGGCACCAATACTCAATGTGAGAAGGCAAAGCAAAACCTGTTGCTAAATTTCAGGGGTTAAAATGGGAGAAAAACTTACAAAACACTGATTTTATAACCTGTCCTCATAATTATAATGAGTTAGCTGATTGGCATAAAATCGTTATTAAGTCAAGTAAAGTTTGTAACTGTCCAAAACATTTGCCATAGTAATAATCAGAGTTTTATAGAACAGGCTTTATTACTATTCAGTACTTGTCCTCTTTATTGCAAATATAAAAGAAAAGTACCAGAACTACTATTAGATCTGAGAAAAAGCCTGTTAAAACATGAACTTCTGGAACTACATGTTTCAAAGTCAAAAATACCAGCTGGGTGGCTACAAATATAGGACACAATCTAATTAAGTCTAATCCTTAGATCTAGTAAAAGTAGGCCCTAAAAAATCTGGAACCTCACCTGAATAATAAAGGAGATTAGGATTTGATCCCATGTCCCTGATGTTAATTTGTCAACCTATATTGCCTGGCAGTAAACAATTAAGGGCCAATCCTGAGAGGCTGTTAGAAGCTGAGGGTACTTAATGCCAGGCAAAGATAAAGAAAGAATATTGCCTCCTGTTTACACTGGGCATGAGCTTTATATAATTATCCTACCAGTTAGGATTAACTGGGCAATTATTCTAGCAAACAATAAGACATTGATGACAGTAAAACAAAAGCATCTCAGACCAGCTCCTTTGTTAGCACTGCTGCCAGCCAGAGCCCCACTGAATCGTGTCGGTCCTGGCTGCCGGCCCAGTGCTATCAGTCCACAAACAAGGGCTGCACAGTTATAGGGGCTGCAGCAAAGGAAACAGTTTTCCTAACCTGTCAGCATTTAAGAACTCAAACATTTTTCCTTACCACATAAGGAGCTGAAAATTTGGAGGGAAAAATGTCCACAGACTAATCATATCCAGCAGATGGGCTTGAGAGAACAGTTTTGCTTTCCACACTTTTGAAGTATTTTCCTTCAGATTTTGGACCTCCTTCCCGTGATTGAAAGCTGCATTTCAGCACTGAATTTGGGAAGGTTAAAAAAAAAAAAAAAGAGAGAGAGAGAGGAGAGAGAGAGATAAAACATCAAGATGGGAATATCAAAGGGCTTTTTTTATTATTATTATTTTAAACCCCAAAAAACTCTAAACAGGAGATTCAGCTAGCTCAATCTTTTTTGGCAACGATTCCAGTTCAGCAAACAGACTCATTTAGTCAGAAGAGCCCAGCAGTAGTCAGTGGTACATAAAAGATAAAAGAATTCCCATAACTCTATTTCTAGTACAGAGGGCTCTGTTCAGGCCTGGAGTTGCAGGGACCATCCTCTGGTGGTATTTCCATGCTCCATGCTGTAACAGGCCTAAACAAATTCCAAGACTCCAGAAGCTTAGACCTAATTGGTAATCTGGCCAATTATATCTAGCCATAATGTTTTCTCTCCTGTACAAAGCGAAAATTCTCTTCCCATTTCTGGGACACATCAGAACACGATTGTGTCTGTGGAACACTTCAGCTCATGCTAAATCTTAAAATAGCTACAATCATAAATACTACAAAACCTGAATGTTTAGATGGAGATTCCATACCTATGGCAAAACTGACCTTTAAAATCCCTAGCGTTCAAGTATTTCAACCATTCTGTCACTATAGCAATATCTAGCACCACCATCTTGAAGGAGACCACAGCTGAGAATCTCTCTTAGTCATTCAAATTCCAGATTTTCCAAGATTTACCTTACCACTTTGTAAGAGCTGGTCCTCTGCACTTGTGACAGATGTTTATTTCATCCTGGATGCTCACTACCTTACCAAGGCTTAGGTAAAAGCTCCAGACAAAATGCAGCTCAACCATATTGAAAAAGGGACAAACTCTGAGCCTAAGTAGTTCTTGGTCATGAACAAAGTCATAACTTCTTCTATGACTACTAGTAGCTTTTACTCCTCATGTTTCATTCTGGAGACCAATAGTCACAAAATCAGCTACAAATACGCACTAAATAAATAAAAGTTCCCTTCACTTTAATCTATATATATAGACATTTTTCCAGAACTTGAAGGCTGTGGTATTTCTTTTCCCCTTTTGCCTTTTTTTGTTCAAAGTTTGGTGGGGATTTATTAAGGTGAAAAAGAACCATGAGGAAAAATTATTTGCAAGCCAGGAAGCCATGCTGGTTAGCAAAAAACAGCAGGAAAAAAAAAAAAAAAGAGAGAGAGAGAGAGAGAGAGACGATCTCAATATTTTCATACTTTAAGCAGGAAAGAAGCAGGGGATAGATACTTTTTCATCAATGTGATGCTACTTTTACATCCTTGTTCCCTCTGAAGACTTACACATGCTTTTTAGTTTTGACTGATAATAAATAATAGATTTCCTGCCATTAACTACAACGTTCCCCTCTCCCCTCCCAGGTTAACGGGTTCTGTCCAACAGATCTGGTCCTTCACAAACAATAGCTCCCTCACTGCTGAGGCCCTGCAGAGGCCTGTTGAAAGCACACAAAAATATTTCTTCTGCTCTCTTCCTGAACTTCTTAAACTCTAGGTGACCCAGAGTAAAATCCATTTTAATGGGGCCTCGGTTAAATTAGTCAACTGAGCCCTTGTTGAACTAGCCAACACTATTCAGAAATAAAAAATAATTAAAAAAAAAATGCATTCTAGTTTCTTTTTGGAGTCTTGGTTTTTACTTTACTTTCCTTAGAGGGAAAGAAATACTTATGTTCCCGGTTTTAATTCTCACTTCACTGTAGAATTAGCCGGCATTATTTACACAGTACAGCTACAGTTCATTAAGTTGTGGTGCATTTAGTTTATGGAAGTTCTCCTTCAATGCCATAGCATATTAGGTCCTGTTAGCCTACTAAACTGTCTGACACAATTGTGCTTTTCACTGAATAATTTCTTCTGCTGGTGACACAAGTCCAGTGAGCTGTGAGTAGAACTGAGAGATTATGGAGGTCTCTTGTCATGCTCCTTGGACATGCATAATAAAACAGTGCCTTGGGACAACATTTTTCATTCAAAACGCACTTCAAACTGCTCAAGAGCCTGTTTCACAACATTAAAGAGTATCAGCAGAAGATGGAGAAAAACTTGTAATGCACATGATAAACATCAGAAGTTCATTTTCACTCAGAAATGGCTTAAAATCGAGCAACATCTTCCAGATTACAGGAACTTGCACACGTAGTGATGAGACACTGTCTATACTTGAAATGATTTACTTAAATAATTTTTTATACTGTGATAGCATACTGTAAATGGGTACTTGCACATATGTACCTTATGCTGATTTGACAATTAATACCAGGAAACTGCTAAGGATCTATATGATTTACAAATGCATTCGTGGTTTATTCTCTCTCCAATGATATAAGTAAAAGGGTAAATGTGTCCAAGATAGCAGGGCTGAGAAGTATCGCCTTAATCTGTAGCTCCTATCAAGGTTTTCTGGCATTTTATTGATCTCCTGTTAGGGCTACCGCCTCACATTTCCATTGACAGCGGATTGTTTGCAGAACCTGAAAAGATTAAATAAACCCTGCCACATTCACTAGTCTTTTAGAATTCCACATCCACAAGTTCCTTATAAAGTTATACGTTCTCTGGATTTACGTGTATATAATACTCTTCTTTATGATTGAAAAGACCTAAATACACATTCCTTCAGGTCTCCCTTGCCTTCTAGCATTTCTACACAAGCAGCTAGTCTCTACCAATCCACAGATACGCAAAAGGCACTTCTTTCATGCTGGCATTGATTTATTTCATTCAACATTCAGAAGCATTCTTAGGAATGAATCTGAGGAAACATTTTCTAAAGTATTAAGCAGCTCCTGGTTTTGAAAATCTTACCGCATCATTTAGATGGTAAGTCTGTAAGTCCTGAGGCAAGTTTTCAGTATTGAGACAACAGAGGAGAGACACACTCCTTTTAATACTACTAGAATTTGATCATTTCAACAGCCATGTACATTTTGAAACGTAGCCCTTGGAATTTTGACTCTACCCCCCAGGCACTCTTTAAACAAAGGGTGCCCACATTTGCTGTATGGGTCTTTACACAGAGGTTAAAAACAACATCTTACAGTAAAAACCGCAGCAACAAGAAAAACACCAGTTTAAATGATGAGCCACAGCTGGAGATCAAAGGGTCAACATTTTGACCAGAAGGGAATCCCTTTTTGCCTCCTTGCATTATTTATCAAACTAATTATTCAACTGCAACAAAGAGCACTGTACCTCCACTTTTGCATCCATTTGCCTCTAAATTCAGAGAAATTAGCAATAATCGGTGTGAATTAGAAAGAAATTCACAGCTATTACAATACTAACTGCTTCTATTTTCTTTTTGCCTCTCCCCATCCCGTAACCCTCAACAAATTTTGCTTTCTGCATTACCCATAACTTAGACTCGCTCTATTTAGGTTAAAAAGTCACAGTCCTTAAAATAAGATGCTTATCTTCTTTCAGCTGCTGAAGTCT
The DNA here is from genome assembly GCF_047663525.1 of Anas platyrhynchos. NCBI lineage: Eukaryota > Metazoa > Chordata > Aves > Anseriformes > Anatidae > Anas > Anas platyrhynchos. The sequence continues at coordinate 56,702,402 of NC_092591.1, forward strand.
AAAAGTGATCACAGTCCCCAGTCTTTGTGAACTTTACAACTTGTTGGATTTTTCTTGAAATGTGTCTATTCTTAAAAGCCAAACCCATGGAAAAATAACTGAAACCAAATGCCATGTGATCAGGGCCAACCATAACACATGAGAGCCCTAAAATAACAGGAGAGATACTGTGGTAATGCCTGACCTTCTGAACTGTGCATATGGGTTGAAGCAAAACAGCCCATATTCACGTCTTAAATGGTGCATACTAATAGTTTATTTGTAATGCAGAGGAACACAGTTTATAGAGCCATGATTTTAAAGCTTCAAGGACTTGCTTTAGATGCCAGAAATGACTTCACTTTTGGAATAAGCTTAAACAAGGTCACAGTTGAACTTTATTAGCTTATATGGTCAAAAACAGTTCAGCAGGCAGTTTCAATAACTGCAGACATTCCCTCTTTTTCTATCATGTTTCCACCTCAAAAAAGGCAGGTGCTCTACCACATTTTCTGCTCTAAATACAGGGTTATTCAGTGGGCCTGAATCTAGCATTTCTAAAACTTCAAATCTAAGTTTACAGGCACACAACTGCAACAACAATTTTCTTATGAGGATGTTACCAGCCTGTTCAGACATGCAACCAGCCCTTAACTCCAGTGATACATCTATCAATTACACTTGGATCAGTCCCACAGAACCTGTGTGTGTTTGATCCCAGTCATCTAAAATGCAGATTGCGTTGCTGCTGATAACTGAGCCCTTTGTATGTATCTAAAGTGTTCAGACCGTAGCGCCATCAGGATACTTTCTGACAAGGAACAGTAACCTTGGCTAAGATAAAGAACCAATGACACTTCAGTGAACACTAACTTCAAACAACAAAACTATGACAGTGTCAGAATAATGGCCGCTCCTATCCAGTTTACACATATAATCAGTCAAGATGTTGAGTAAATGGTATTATTATGAGTTAAATATCCCTACAAACTATGAGTGGGAAATCTACCCTCTATCCAGCTTCAATGTGCAAGACAGCCAGAAACTCAAAACCAAACCACAGACACGTCACTGACACACAAAGAAAGCATATACAGGCTTGCTCAGGAACAAACAAATGTTTCCTGGGTAATGTTTTTAAACAGAAGATGTGCAACTTTGACAGCAGGAAAATAAAAAGTGAAGAGAAAAAGGACAAATGCATCAATGACTACATCTAGACTGTTGCTGAAGCCTTGGCAGTGTAAATAAAAGGGAAAAAACTTTGAAAAAGTTGCAGGGTCTGGTGCTAGCTAAATGAGGCTTCCAGCTGAAAGCAAGGAAACTTTTTCTAATTATTGTTATATCCTGTTTTCAGGGAAAAAGTTTATCCTACTTTCTCTGTAGATGAACAGGATTAGTATAGAGGCTCCTCAGTCCACAGCCATGCTTTCTTCCCTGCTGGAAAAACTTGTAGCATTCATGGCCTTCCAGACAGCCATCCAGTCAGAAAGGTAAACCATGCTGTGGACAACCACCACTGGTGCTACCCACAGCCCTTATGTTACACACATACAACGAAATCCTGATCCCACTCTAGTTGAAAATCCTGCTTCTGCTCACAGGAACACAGACAAGACTTTCTTTTTATGCATATTTTTTCTTCATTAACAAACTTTCAAACAAATAAAGAGAAGAGTGCTCAAGAACCCTATAGGATAGTTTTAACTACCCTTCCTTCTAGGTCTTGAGTACACAAATATCTGCAAAACCATGCCTACAGATCTCTTGCAACAGAAGCTAACAAAAATCCTGGCAGAGGCGGGAGAGTCAATATGTAAAGGACAGTCAAACTGTGCAAATTGCCATGCTCTATTTCATAGGCAGCTGAATGAAAATGAGAAGCTCAGTTATCTGAACTGGTGAGATGTAGCAGCCAGACCACAGAGGGAAAAATGAGCAGTAAAATGTTTCTTAATGCACGAAGAACTAAAGAATAGAAATAGAATCATTCATCATACTCAAACAGATAGGGTAGCATGGCCAAAGGATGAACTGTTACAACAGTTGATTTTGGCACAGGATCATACTTAGCTGTACTACTTCCTTCAGGTGAAGTCCTGCTGGACTGAAGTATTGCTGGACAGAAACCAACCTTTCGTCTGGCCAGAGACAAGCACCGAGACCTTACAAACTGAACTGCTAGAGACGGGGTAAAAAGTATAAATGGCCACTTCCTATAGTCGTCAAAGAACAAGATCACCTTAGAGTTAAACCTCCATTAAAACGAACTTTTTAAACCTTATTTAAAATCCATGGAACTCAGTAAATTGGATGCTTCTAATCATTAACAGGGATACTTAGGCCCTTTTTTAGGGTTTTGGTATCTTCAGACAAGAACAATTATTTCTTTCTTCTCTGTTGGTTACAGCCTATAAGAGAAGATGAATACCCAGAGCTAATCGGGGCTCTGACAAGAAGGCCTAGGGCTTGAGGAGGCTGACTCTGGACAAGGACAGATAGTACCAACATATTGTTCCACCGTGATCTTGTACTGTATCATCTGCTGACAGCATTCATAACACCTTCAGGGTAACACCCCAAATAGAGACATGACTTTGCAGGGGAAAAAAAAAAAAAAAGGAACAGTTAATGGCTGCAATGTCTTTCTTCTAAAGTCAGTAATTATGATGAAAAGTCCAAATATTTAATATGATCAAGACAGAAATCCTTCAGCTCTGACATCTGCCCAGTCCTATGACATGAAGGATGATCCTGATCTTCACAAAAACATCCCTTCATCTGCCTCCTCTCCCATCACGCCAAACCACTGAGCTATTCTCAAACACTTGTACAAACAGGAAGAGGAAACTGAGCAGATACTAACATCCTAATCCTCAGAAATTAGGTAGCTCCCTTGTGTTGTATCATTTGCTCCTATTTGAATCCTAATGAGGTACAAAACATAACAACGTACAGAAACCCTACTTAATTCATAAAAATTTTAATTCTTAACATTAGGTCTTAATTTATAGCTTCATTCAAAGTAGCACAAGCAGAGGTCTTACTGCAGAACTTTGAAACATTATCTACGCAAGATTTGAAAAGTTTTGATTTCTGATTTCAGTGAAGTATCTCAGACCTTTTAAGTACTGTGCCCTCTTTTAAAAATAATCTTAGTTTCCTGTCTGATACATCTGTCTTTCTTCAGTCACAGAAAGCAGGGTAGCTTGCAAGCTTTTTTCTCAATTCATCTGATACTTTCACGAGTGCTAGAGGGCAACAAGCAATAGTGACACTTCATAATGATTTTGACTATATCAGTGTCCCATGAACAACAAAAACAACAACAACAACAAACTGAGAATATTTTCAAAAGCTTCCGAGAGCCAGTGAGCATCCTTCCAAGCGATGCCATTGTGAGATGAGGATTTACATCTTTAAAAACAGGATGAACATATAAAGCCTGTGTTTACATCGTTGAGGTTTGACAAGCTGGAGCCAGAATATCTGTAATCTGATAGCAAATGTAAAAATTTAGACATGGAATTTGGTATTTTATCTTCATCACATAGATCTAATACACACAATAACAAGTTTGTATATTTCACATGTATACCCTATATGTGAAATACTCTTTGGCAGATCCAGCCAGCTCCCCTGCCAGATATTGAACTACCCTCAGCTGTTTTTAATTTTTGGAACCTCTTAAAAATGAAAAGACTCGCTGTTTTGTAAATACTTTAGCCAGTCACAAATATTCAGCATTATAAAGAACGGCAATGTGAAACACTTGCTTTCCATAAGTTTACTCTTTCTATAGCATATTAAGAAACATTTTGCGATAATCAAGCATCTTACAATCAAATAACACCTCTTCGTCTGTTTTTAGTATGACACTAAAATACTCAGATTGAGATTTATGCAAGCAATGAAAGGAAACTCATGCAATGTTGAACTGCTTCCTTAATCTGAAGAAATTTGGAAAAGGCTTTGTTGAAAGCACATAAACTGACACAAAACCTTGTATGTAACATCTCTGAGAAGCAAACAACCTTTCTGAATAAATGAAAATGAAATCCATGACTGTATTAGTTATGCAGGTAGTTAAGACCACAACAAACTAGTTTGTATCTCATGTTCAACTGTACATTATTGCTGTCCCCCTCCCTTATATTGGTCTAGAAGTTAAGTCTTTGTATCCCCTCACCTTCCTGTAACCTACTTGTGATACCACGACTAACTCAGAGGAGGAGAAGTTAGAGATAAAGAAAATGATTAGGGGGTTAAGAAGTCAACTACATAAGAGAATGCCTGCAAGGCATGCAATGTGCTGCGTCCTGATGATGAAATATTTGTTCTTCAAAGCAATTGAGGATAAGCTTCCAACAACGGAAGAGAATCTAGAGATTCATTAGGACCTAGAATTCAACGAGATGAAAGAAAAGTCCCACTCATTTCTATCAACACTTCCATCTAAACAGAATATATTGAAAATTGCTTTAGAGATGAACTCCTTGCCATTTGCCTACTGCACTGATTAAATCATACTTTCTTTGAATTATTTGTTTGCAATCTTTTTATTATTTAAATCAAGCTGAAAGATTCCATAGAAAAAACTAAAGCTCATGGGAACAGTAATATTGATTTTCATGTGGCTTAAAAACTGGACAAATGTTGCAAACCTCTCATGGATATGAGGATTGTTCGGTTTGACAGAACTGCTTTCAGATTCAAAAAGTAACCATTCCTTCTTAAAAAGCATAATCAGTTATAAGTCATATTGTGCAGTCATATTCTTACTACAGAGCAGGCAATATAGAAATTACACTCTAGTTACTAAAATCCAGAAAAGATTCTAAAATGTATAGCAACATTTTTGTGCGAACAAACGCAGCTCTGACAAATTCGTGGTTTACTAAGAATCAAACCATATGTGGAAGCTTAGAGAGTACCAAAACTTCTAATGAGTGAAGAATATATTGCAAGTAAAACAACTTTGCATTATATAAATAAAACAGCAATTTTTTAACTTAATAGATATAAGAAGTGCATGGGCTCATTGCTATGGGAGTTTGATTACTACATGATTTTTTCACAGTACGCCTTACACTTCCTGCATTTCCAAGGAAAAGAAAACATGAGTGCAAAGATACTCCATCTTACACCCATGTAAGATCTCTGACACCCAAGTACATTCAAATTCCGAATTCCACTCTCAATAACGAATGGAAAATCTCCAGTTCCACTAGGAAAGGCCTATCTCAGCTGGTATTTTTGAAACTGACTTTTCCCACTTTCCCTAAAACGGCTTTGACAAATCCCTTGATCTCTGTTTCTGGCTGACACTTAAAGTCTTTTAAACTCAGAGTAATAATGTTTAGTGTTTTTGCTGATAGTGCAAGTCTGGCATTAAGTTCTAAACATTAAACCAATACCTGGAATATTTATCACTACAAGACCACGTTTACTTAAAATTCAGAAATTGTGATTAAGCACATCACACAAGACACAAAGCCTCCTTTCTTTTCAAAGGAAACACAAGTTTTCCTCGACTGGATTATCATCAATAGGTATAGCAAAACCTGCCATAACTTTGTTCCTCAATCAATGAAGAGATTCATCTAATTATTTGCCTTATGGGACTACCAAATACAGTTCAAACAATCTACGTTCATCAGCCTCAAATACATCAGAACTGCTTCTTGGGGCTCTTAAAATGAGGAGCAAGCAAATCAGTTCAGAGAACAGAACCCCTGACATTCTGCCAGGAACCATGTGTGGAGAAGTACTTAAAAAAGATGTAATACTGAGAGACCTATCCTGCCAAGGTGAACTGTTCAATGGTGGTGTTGCAGCGGTCATTTTAATGATGGATAATGTATTTTCATTTCAGTCTCTTAGTTGCAAGATTACACATGAACCATATTCAAGAAAAAAGAAATGTACTCTTTCAAATTTAAGTTAAAATCTTCATACAACCACGTATACAACCAATTTTTAACAACCATAATCAAAAGCAGGGGTTTAAAAATCAATATATTGCAACAGGTTCACTACAATTTGCAAGAGTTGATAACGATGAGAAACTTTCAGGTCCCTTGAAACTGGACATTAGGTCATGTTCTCTTTACATAATAATTATTATTATTAAATATAAGCAAATTCCTATCCACTTTTATGATCAATAAATAGCACATGCTGGATAGACACTGAATCTATATTTGAATCTCTCTGTATCTCTCAGAGAAAAAAAAAATCTTGAAAAAAGCAGCAGTATCACAGGATTTTTTTAGATTTTTTTCCCTCAAGGACTTGAAAAAAAAAATATTCCAACCACACTACTACCATTCCTGTTATATTTGAGACTGGCTATGTTAGTAGGGCAGAAAAGACTTAACGGAAATTTCTTTTTCTCACAACTCCCTGAAATCAGACCCCCCAGTCTTTACACATACATATTACATAGTGGTCTGCTGCGATGGAAATAGATAGGTCTTGTACTACCTACTGGCTATCCTTTTTGCTGGGTCAGATGTTGTTGGCCTACTAAAATGGGGGAACCTGTATCCTTTAGCACACAGGACAAGGACTTTTAATTGCTGAGGCTTGACCTAGTATTTTCAGATTTTTTGGTACGCAAACTTTGCTTTTTGTGATGTTGTGAGGAAGTTATCTATAAGAGTTCCTTTTTCACAACTGATTATGATTCCATCATCAGTCATGGCTAGATATCAAATTATTTTTGGCATATATCTTGTATCACAATCTGGCCACAGAGTACTAAATCAGTGTTTCACAGAAATTTCTCATCATTTCACTAAATGCAGCATGGTTATAATTCTAAGGGTTTCATTTCAACTCAAATGTAGTGTTCACACAGCTGCGGGAAAGCACTAGGAAATGGGTGGCGAGGCAAACTTGTGAATTACATTCCCAGTGATCATAAAGACATTATATACTGGATATTTTATTGCTTCTGTCAAATAAAATTTGTTAAAAATGTAGGTTAATCAGGCTTGATAGAACCTCTTAGCTTTTTTTCCACACATCACAATTTTCTATATCATTACTAAACGGTATACTGAGTATCTAGGCATATCGTCAGCTAACTACCTCATCTTTGTAACCACTGTTCTCACCTGATATTTGGGAGGAACTGGAAACCAAGCAAACAGAACTTTAATTTGGATTGACCAGCATGGTTGTGCACCCAAGAAGTGCAAAAAGCACGAGTCAATCCCCAGTAAGTTAATGGAGCATTAGCTTACAAATCACAGCACTAAGATTCCTCTGTTTTCATAGTACTTGGAGGTATTTTTTAATGAAAGTGAAATTATCATTCAAACTAGGATTGCAATGAAAAAATATCCAATATAAGTCTCAAAATAATGTTGTGATAGTAACAATAATGGTAGATCCAGTTTATTTCAAGACACAGCAAATGCTGCCGAAGTTGTGAACACAAATAGCATATGGCAAACCCAACCTAACAGAGACCTGCACTCTAGATTGTCATCACAGACAGTCAGTATATACAATGGAAAAAAGCAAGAAATTCTAGCGTGCAAGTTGTCTTTCTAAAAGATATGTAACTGCACCCTGAGCATGCCAAATTATGCTCATTGATATAAAGGAACATAGTGGGAATAGTTTACAAGGTAGGTGTCTAAAGTTAGGTGAGATGAAACCCAAGGCACTTGACTTTTGTTTTTCCTTTGCCTCAAATTATTTGAGACAAATTTGAGGAAAGATTTTGATTTAAACAGATCAGCAGCTTCTCAAAATTCACCTTCTTTCGGGCACATCAAAAGTTGTTCACTTAAGAGAAAAAAAAAAAAAAAAACACTTAAAACCAGTCTTGAAAGTATACAGCAACCAATTCTTCACATTGCAAATCATGTTGCATTTGAAATCCATGACACAGGCTCTCATCCCTCCACTCCCTTCTCCAGCAACTGGAAGAACTTGTCTTTCCAAAAAGCTGGATTCTGCACTATGCCTCAGGCTGCAGTGAGTCAAGCTTTCATATGGGATTGGCTGAATGGTTGTTTCTTTTTTGCCTTGTGGTTTTTGTTTTTTCTTCCCCTAAAAAACTACCAAGGGGACTTGGGGTGGACTTAAGAGTGTAGAAAAGTTAACTTGTTTTTTAACTGCTAAGAGAGGAAAATGTTTACAAAGCAACAACTGCTCTGTACATGTATGAGAGCAGTATTGGATTTACAATTGGTTATTGTTTCCTCTATTGCCAAAACTTCTTTTTTTTTTTGGCAAGAACTTTTTGGCATGCAACGTTAGTTCCAAACGTTGTTTGTGTTTGGTTTATGCTCTACAGTAATCTTTTCTTATATTTTTTAGCTTTTTTAGCTGCCTGGCAGAGCATGCCTTTCAAACTCATAATCAAGAACAACAACGTGGCAGCAAAGATAGAAACAAAATTAAAACAAAGTGGTGGAAAACATAGTGATCTTGGTTCCAGATAATAGTTAATTGCATGTGTTTGAGACACTGTCTCTTATAGCAGTGGATCATCAGTGCAGTAAAGGCAATACTGTCTATGCTAGCCATTACAAAAAAAGCCAGACAATGGCAGTCCTCCCTTATCACTCAGCTATTCAGTGTAACTGAGCCTGCTACGCCCTGTTTCATGTGTGTTTTTACATGGCAATCAAAAGTGCTTATTTATGAAAGCTACTAGCTTTCAGACATGCTCTAACATTGGCCGAGAGAACTTACTTAGCTTGTCCTAGATCTAACAAAGAGTCGGAGGCAGTTAGATATATAACTCAGGAGGTTTAAATCAAGTTCTTTGATTTCATCTCAAGACAGCATTCTTTACCCACTATACTGTCTCAGTGTTAATTACAGAGTATTCTTTGGAACTCCACAAGCTATACTGAGGTAGACAAGAATTATTTTTTGAGATCATGATTCAAAAGCTTATGATTATTCATTTTGCTTCCCTTTTGAGTTAAGAAACTGAAGTGACACTAAAACTTAGCCAAATGTTTTTCATAGATATAAAAATACACATATTATATATAATAAGACTCCGAAGAAGTGCATTTGAAATCCGTATGCAAATAAAAATATAATTTCATACATGTTTCTACTCTTAAAACAAGTCCCAAGATAAAACAGAACAAATGCTTCATAGCATTAGAAGAAAGAGGAAAACAAACCCCTGGATACGCTTTGTAGATCATATCATCAACTTGTGAGGCATGTCTTTTATTTACCAGTGATTTTGTCTAGAAAGTCTAGACTGCAAATCCTTTATATAGGACTTGGATATAACTTACCACTGAATATACACAAAATTAAAAGGAAAAAGTAGCACACTACTGCAATACCTGTATTACAAATAAAGTCAAAATGCTAAGTAAATCTATTTATCTTCCCAGCTAGCCTCTTGGTTGATCACAATGGGAAATAAAATTTGCAGTGCACAACCATGAGTCACCATCCATGCATATCTACTCTGCCAAACAACTGTATGCAGCAAAAGCTTAACTGTAACATAGATGCTAAAGAACAGAATTGTAAGAATAATTAGGCTTTTAGCATCAGTTAAGGAACTACACTTTCCCTCTCCCCAAGGTATTATTCAAACTGTATCCAAACCCAAACTAAAACTGTCCTTACCAAGGTAAAAAGCCTAAAGTATTGTTCGCTCAAAATCAAACTTGCAACATAAAACCATTTGTGTCAGTTACTATAAACAGAATATAAGATAATTAAAAGATTTTTCACAAAACTTCTGAAAAAAGAATCAAAGCACATCATTTTCCAATAGTCAACACTTACCATGAGTATCAGTGATTTCTGTTCCTTTCTTTCCCATATATTCAGGTGAGTGACCTAGTGGAGCAAATGAGAATAGATTACCTGAAGACATTTAATTCCTTCTGTTGGAAGTATTTCGGTTTGCATATATAAGTGAAAGTTCATGGATCAAAGACTTGAAACTCCTATATCTTATCTTCTAGGCCAGTGGCTCTAGAATCATTAGTACTTGTAAGTTATCTTATAAAAACTAAAAATGAAAAATACAGATTTTGACAGCAAGGCCTGAGGGAGATCAAGTACTGTAAATGTATTAGTAAGGAAAGTAAATTAACAATAAATCATCTTTCATATATAGAACTAGACATGAAATAGATCAATATTTTAACTGACTAAATCAAATAACCATTATATGAGATTATGCTTTAAAAGTATCAGAGGTTTATGGGTAAAATTAAAGGTATAAGTCCACTTTTCAAGAGTTTTAAAAGGCATAATGTTGAAGTTTAGTCACCTTACTCCCATCCAAAGGGTTCGATCCTGAAACCTTATACCTCTGAAGCAGCCTTAGAAGAACCCTAACAATTCTATGAGCAACACACCCAGGCCACCTGAAATAACAAAACACAAAAAAAGTAGGAAGGTATTTTTTCAAATGATTTGTTTATTTTGGAATCTCTTGAAATACTACCAGCACATCCACTGCATTCAGGAGATCACATAAAACCTTACCAATTTTCAAAGCCATTCAACTTAACCAATACGGAAACAAGACATTGTAGTCAGTGTTTAAGCATGGCCTTGATTAATAGTTCAATAACAACTTCAGCCTAAAGAAAAACAGGGAAAGGAGAGGAAAGGTGGGGAGGGGAATCAGAGGCACCTGGATCCTAGACTTTCTCCAGACTCTGGTTCCTGTATCTTTTGCATTACTAGGAAATTAAACTAGTATGAGAATTCTTCCCTTGCTAAATTTGTCAGGGTTATATTGCTCACTTCCACTACACCAAGCATGTTAGTACTGTTAAACAGACTTACCCTACCATTTTCAGGGCTGAGGAGAGCAAGAAATAATGCTAAGATTTGGAAAGCCATTTGAAGTTAAGTACCCCCAAGAAAATTAGGAAGTTTTGTACAGTCTATGTCACCTGTGATAGCCTGGAACATTATAGACAAGTGCTAGCCAAATACTTTCATGTTCAACCCTAGATCAATGCAGCAGCTTTGGCATCTCAGTTTAATACATATCCCACTGTTTAGATTCTACTGATGACCTTATCTAAACTGTTGTCATTCACACTTGGCTTGGAATAATTTTGATATAACCCTGACAAACCATATGTAGGGTGTTACAGAAACAATGCTGGACAAGCAGAGTAATTCCTGTGTTGCAGTTAGACACTAAGTATATGTCTATGACATGTGAAACAAATAACGCAACATAGGCACTATATTTTGCCCATTCACAGCTGTAGCCACAGTTGCTATCCATCTTCCATCTTTGTTTCCTGCATCCCTTGCAGTTACATCTAGTACGGAAACTGTTCTTGTGAACTTCATGTCCTTTTACACATTTGTCATGGCCTAACTCAACCTGCTGTGAGCTGTGCTTAACTGGAACAGACATCCTAACGCAAAGAGAAATCCTTTCTGAACAACGGAAATAAAAGACCACGACACAGGAGTTTCCTGGGACCCAAAATCTGTAACTTGAACACAATTTTCTTAGTGAAGGCTGAAGCACGGATTTATGTTGCTATCTTTGAAGGGCTCTTGGAACTCAGGAAGCACAGCCATCTTCCTTCCTTTCTGGGAACTGATCAACATGCTACATAGTTTTCAGTAACTTATTTAAAGATGGATGCACGTGGCAACATAAAGAGGAAACTGAAGAGGTTTCTTCATTCCCTGACCAGCTTCTTAACTAAGACTTACAAATTTCAGATCTGTACAACCATACAAGGCGGCACTGCATAATAGAAGTTCTATTTTCTTTTTTTTTTTTTTTTTTAGCATGTTAATGTACCATACTAATATTAGTACTGCATGCAGAGGTCAATAGCATCAAGCAAAGCAGGAACAGCTATGAAAATAAAGCCAACCCTGCTCAGCCGAAATGTTCTCCTGCCAACTTGCATACATAACCCACAGGTTGGGTCCAAATCTCGCAGTCAAGTCCAAAACCAAGTACCTTCTCTACCAGCCCACTCAAAACTCTGCAACTGACTTCCACAAAGTTACAGGAAGGGATGCCACACTAAGATCTCCTTCCTGTTTTCTTTTAAGGGAGTGCTGAAGGTTGGGAGCCTTTGCTAAGGTACAGCAATGTACTGAGCACAGCAGCTCAGCAGCAGTACAGACAGAAAAGTGCAAAGGTGAGTCAGACTGAAGCGATGGAGAAAACATTCTAGCATCTTTTAACATTCTGACATTGCTGCTTTACTTATTTACAACTTGTTGCCTTAATCCCAAAACACATAACCCTGCATTGCTTAAGTAACACATGAAAGGCAAAGATGCACCTTCCACTGAACCTGTGCGCAAAAGCACCTATTAAAATATTCTTGTCTGTGTTAACCACTTACCATGTTTAGTGCTAGCAATATTGAAACCACTGCACTTGTGACTTCAGTAAAAGAAATCGAAGTCTGAGTTCTTTGTAACAATATCATTAACATAATCAAACCCACCAGCAAAGATAACCACCACATAGTTCAGTAGATTTTGACATCAAGAGCTACAAGTATCTCAGTTTTTGAATCACCCATCCTGCCTATTTTCCATAAATGCAAATTCACCTTTGAATTATTTAGAATCCCTGCTTGATTCACTAAGTTAGACCAAGCAAACAATTAAGTCCAGATACTAAGAAAAACTCCTCTTTTGAAAAATTTTATGTACTTAACTACAGTTAGAAAAGACTGTCTAATAGGTCATTGTAAAATGAATTACTTGTGTAAAAACATGGGCATAACTTTATATATGAAATGGAGGCTATGCTAACTGAACAGGCCTTAAGCCTCTTGCTTCAAATCCAGGAAAGCATGACAGCTTTAGCCCTGCTTTATCAATGATCTCTCTAGCACATTACAAGCTAATCAAGTGTTTATAAGCTTTACTAGATCAGGGTGCTCAGATTTCCTTTTCATTACTGAGTTGAAACCAGGTTCATCATGTTGCCCAGAGGACAGAAGGCTGGAACACTTACCTTTTGACCACAACAATAAAGGACAGAATCTTCCATAATTACTCACAAAAATCTCACAGTGAAAACGACATCTGGACTACTGACAGCAAGTCAAGAAATTATTTTTACAATTTAACATTACACTGGCAAAGGTATTATTCAAATCCGATACGTTTTTTGGTTCAGATGAAACTTTGGCTGCACACCAGAATCGGTAACAAAACTTCCATCAGTGAAGCTGTATTATGTTACATTAATAGGACTACTTCCTAAGAATGCTGTGCTGCCTACAATAATAGTGACCTCTTACCAACCATGTTTTCTTCCCTGATTTCTTTTGATCCACTTACTTCTTGTAGACTTTCATCCCTGAAATATCAGTGTGGATCTACTGACAATTATTGGAAAGTCATGTTGTTTTATGGAGCAACTACACAGTAAAATTTTGAACAGCACAGGCTCACAGGAGATGCAATCCTTCACAGTATGATTAAATGTGGCAGTCTATTTATGACTGACAGAAAGAGAGGAGCAAAGGTTCTGCATACTAGAAGGATGCCGCAGCCAGGATTTGGAAATGGTCTGTGAATTCTTAGAACCAGAAGTACCACAAAAACAAGGGGATGAAAATAAGCTGAGCTTCAGTCATGTATTATTTTAGTAGCATAGGCATCAAGATGCAAGATCTTGGATTATTTCTAAGGAGTAATTCTAGATTCCACAACTTGATCTACAGTGAAATTTCATGAACAGAGAAATCCAGGACAGAACTTGAGAGTACTGAATTCTGTTTAACCTTACAAAGCGTTAACATTTTATCTTTCTAACATCTGAGAAAGAATGGTGTAAATTAACTATCTGCCACAACAATATGAACTTACAGCTTTCCATAGCATATAATCTTAAATTAGGCTATGATGCCAGGAAATTTTTATTTTGTGGTTGATATCCTGTTGGAAAAATTCCAAACATCTCTTCTCTTCTTTGCTCAGCAAAAACAGTGCGTTGATTGAATCAGAGCCAACATGTACACTCATGAACTATCTTGCCTTAACTGTATTTGTAAACTAGTTAGGACAGAACTATATGTACAATGCTATAGATAAGATACAGCAAGGGCCTCATTTCAGACTTCCTATGTAAGTCCACTTAAAGCTGTCTCTCCAAACAAAACATTTTGATTCTGAAGACAAGATAAACCTTTCCACAGAAAATTTGGTGGAGGAAAAACAATACCATCTATGGTTGGAAGAGAAAAGGAAAAATAGCTTTAAACATTTATTACTATGTTCTAAAATCTCTAAATCAGAATTCCGGAGAGTACTTGGCCTAATTATTCTGGCTGGGGCATCTGAGACAAATCTACTAGACTTCAACACTTACTGATATATCCCTATTCCTGAACCAGATATGCATTTAAGATTTATTTAGCCCTCCTGCCTGGGTACAGACATGAAATCATAAAGGATCACTCTATTTATTTCAGCGTAGGAACGTCTGTTAAGTTGCCATTTGTCACTATTCAAGCCAAGAGAAGTCTTGTCAACTATGTGTTACAAAAGAATTGAGCCATGGATTCTTTCATACTCTATTAATATAAATGCTGTCAATACCTATCTTTATGTGATAGGTCATTTTACCTCAAAATAAACACCGTAATGCTTATTTGTTAGAGCATTTACATTGTATAAATTCAAAGTCATAAATATGCACTCATGTAACTAAGTCAACACAACTTACTGGTGGCCAACTGCTATTGCAGAAAAACTATCCCAGAAAATATTAACATAATAGCATAGGGCTCCTCTTCAATGACAGCAGAGTCCTAAAAAATCAATGTAGGTTAAGCCAAAATTCATCATTCACATTATGGTAAAATGCTGTGCCTTCATCTAAATTCTGATGAGAGTGTGGTAGCTTACACAATTGTCTAACTTCTTACTCACATAAGGTATCTTCACATGGGAACGTCAGCAGGAGAGATTGACAACTAATATGCTAATCCACTGGTTTCAGAGCCAATTCATCATGGACTCCTTACAACAGAAGGTGGACGCAGAGTTCTACGTTTTGATGATAATGTGCAGACTCATTCTGTGAAGCCCATATACTCCTATTAAACAGAAACAGAGTTTGACAATCCACACATTTTGTGGATTCCAAATTTCTCCTGTTTATAGTCAAATTAATAACAAATAAATACACAGAATAGCGTACAAACAATAAAATATTTTCTGCCTTTTTTTTTAAAAAAAAAAAAAAAAGAAAAAAAGTAACTTGCAGTGAAACAAAAGCTTTATATACTTCAGAACATCAAAATAACCTATAAATATCATTAAGAGAACACTGTGGCAGTGACCTTGCTAGTTGGTATTGCTTTTCATGAGAACTGCATTAGGCATCTCTAATTCACTTACGTATTAGAATAAATAGGTTAAGTTAGCAAGTAAGTATACTGTTGAGGGCAGTGTACTTGTTGAGTACACTGTCAAGCACAGTAAAGACACTGTTGAGCGTAAGTATCTTACAAGACAGTAGAAGTGAAATGCATCAGATCAGCCTGCGCACTCCCAGTATGTGATAAACCGGTGTATATATTCATATGCATGCATGTGTATATACACAAAATAGTATTAAAAATATGTAGGTCCACATGGAAGCTGTTACACAGGTCTGTTGAGCGTAGTCTGAGTTTTACTAGCAGTGAGTCAGAGTTAGATCCCATTTCTGTACTACTGTCACTAAGAACTAGGGCTGCTGGCAGGAAAACCTCCATCTCCTTCATGGTAAATAACAGCTTGTTCTACGTAAGAAGAATTGCACTCTAAGCCACATCTCAGCTTGAAGCTTGCCTGAACCTTGATAAGCCATCTCTCAGAATTGCATCACTTAGTTATGCTACACGCTAACAGATTATTCTTCTTGGTAATACAGATGACTTAAGGCAGAGACCAAGTTCAGAGACCCAGTAAGAAACACTTTTTAGAAGTACAGAGGCTCTCATTGCCTATTTAGATATGCAGTTATCAACATGGGTGTGTCATGACCCATGTGCTTTTAAGTACATGCATCCTTTTCCAGGACAGCAACAGTTACTGAATGCTTAACCACTCAAGTGAAACTACACAAGACCAAATAAAAAAAAAAGCACTTCTGTTTTATAAAAAAAGATAAGGATAAAATGTTAATACTTAAGTACAAGAAGTTTGGTGGTGTTTTGTTGTTCTTTTTCTTTCAATGATAAGGAATGATTAGGGTAAAAACAACTTAATGGCTGAAACTGTAGTAGGTTCATCAGTCCCCATACTTCATTCTCTCCTTGTTGAATAGTAGTTTTATTATACCTTTAAGTCTAAATACAACGCCATGTATCTATACCACATAAATAAATATCTCTACTAATGATCACATTTAAAAGCATATTTCTTCTATTTCATGTAAGGTTGCTCACAGGAGGCAGAAGACATCCTGTATATTACAAACCATCAACAGTGACTTCAATGATATAGGATATCGTATCCCTATCATATCTGGGCTGAAAGGTTTGCAAAACCCAAACTATGTTTTTCCTTTCTAAATTAATCTTTTACTTCCCTGCTAAATTTTACTAACCAGTTCTCCAAAGTGGATGCTATAAGTAAAAAACACGTAAGTTTTTGGTGCTTTTGGTGTTTCTTTCAGGTAGTCTGAAAAAATGCAATTAGTGCACAGATGTTCTGAGCTTATGTATGAAAGCAACAAAGGGATTAAAAGACTTGATGCATCAATAGAACATGTTGACTCTGGACAGCTGTTGGCATAAACTCCTGTCACCTCTGACACAAAGCTAAATACATCAGAAAGACGGGGTTAAAAAACAATAAAGCATTCCAATCCTTGTGACATATAGAAAAACCTATAGCATCAACACAAACCATAGAATCATAGAATATCCTGAGTTGGAAGGGACCCATGAGGATCATGGAGTCCAACTCCTGGCACCACACAGGTCTACCCAAAATTGCAGACCATGTGACTAAGTGCAAAGTCCAAACGGTTCTTAAACTCCAACAGGCTTGGTGCCATCACTATGTCCCTGGGGAGCCTGTTCCAGTGTGCAACCACCCTCTTGGTGAAGAACCTCTTTTTCATATCTAGCCTAAGTCTCCCCTGCCTCAGCTTTACACCATTCCCACAGGTCCTGTCACTGGTGACTGAAGAGAATAGATTGGCACCTGCCTCTCCACTCCCCCTCACGAGGAAGCTGTAGGCCGCAACGAGGTCCCCCCTCAGCCTCCTCTTTTCCAGGCTGAGCAGGCCCAGTGCCCTCAGCCACTCCTCATATGTCTTCTCCTCTAGGCCCTTCACCACCTTTGTAGCCCTCCTCTGGACACTCTCCAACAGTTTTACATCCTTTGTGTACTGTGGTGCCCAGAACTGCACACAGTACTTGAGGTGAGGTTGTACCAGCACAGACACTACAGTAATTTCTGCACTTTTGTCCTTTCCAGTTGTTTCAGATGTGGTAATTACAGATATGGATAGTAACGTGAAGAACATTTGAAGAAACTGCATTTATTCAGCCTACATAAGAGAAGGCTCAGTGGGGGTTTAAACACAGTCTTTGACCATCTAAACATTAGCCATGGAGAAGACAGGTAGCCTCTTCATTAGGATTCTTGGTGACAGAGACAATGGGCACAAGTTGCTCCAGAAGAAATTGCACCTATATATAAGAAGAAAAATCACCATCATGAGAACATCTTCCTCACTAAAAATGTTCAAGATTCAGATTGACAGGACCCTTGATAATGCATTTGAAAGGTCTGGTTTTCTTTGCAACCTAGACTCTTCCAGAAGAGCCTCCGCTTGTCAGTTCCTCGATCAGCTGTGTCAGGAAGGTCAAGAAGTTATCAATGCACTCCAGAAACTCCCTTGACTGCTGTACTCTGCTTTCTTGCCCTTCCAGCAGATTTCAGGGTCATTCAAGTCTTCCTGTGAGACAAGGGCCTGCAAGTATAAGGCTTCTTCCAATTGTCTTTGAGAAGTGTCACGCATAACTTCTTCCTGATCGAGTGGTCTGCAGGAGATGCCCATTGCAGCATCGCTCAGCTTGGTCGCCCTTTAATACAAACTCTCATACGGTCTCATCTGGCTAATCATCAGTCCTCAGGTAAAACTTCATGCATTGCTGCTGTGCTGTTCTCCCAGACTTTCGTTCCTAAAGAGCCTGTATCCATCCACTGCAGTGTTCCAGCGATGTAAGCTATCCAGCTACATCTCTGTAATCCCAATGCCATCATAGCCCTGCAGCTGCACACAGGCCTCGAGTTTCTCCCCCATTAAGCCAAGAATTGTTTTAAAGTCTGTTATAGCCACCATCTTTAAAATAATCCAATAATACTGGAACACAATCATATGCACAAAAGAACTCTTTCAACAACAAAAAAAATGAAGAAAGCAACCAACAATACTGTAGATTTTATTTGTATTGAGGTACAATCCCATTATAATTAGCTAAATATGACTTCTTAAAAAAAAAATATAAGAGCCACTAAATAATAAGGTTATTGGTCAGTTACCTATAAATACAAAACAGGTTCTCAAAAAAAAACCAAACACGTTTGTACATGTAACTTGACATTTATGCCCCAGTTTACTCAAGCTCATAAGAATGATTTTGCTTGCCATACTACAACTGCTTTCTATGCAAGGAGCCAACACGAAGGTTGTTCTTGGGCTTACAAATTACTATAGATGAAGACTTATGGGATTGACAAGATACAGGTCTCTTACTATTCTTCATGGTAAGAACACTGTCTTCCTTTGGAGGAGGCACATACACTGGTTTCCAAGGAATGGGGTTGCAATATGCTGGAGCTGGATATGAATTTCCATCAGGGCGCCCTAAAACATTTAGAAAAAACACATAACTAAAAAGGAATATTTATGCTACAAGCTTTATAATGCCAGCAGTTATAAAAATTATTTGACTAACAAAGACACAACTGCATCTTAAAAGGTACATCACGTAATTCAAATGATTCAGAGATAAACCTTCTACCTTTCTTTTACTGGCACATTTCTCATCTGTGTTTAAAAAAAAAAAAAAAAAAAAAAAAAAAATCAGGTCGAATTCTATGCAACATTCAGAATGCTCAGTCTTCTGTAAACTTAAAAAACGTGAATGTAAAAAAACTGGCTACCTTGTATTATTTCAAAGCAGTTATAAATATGACTTCCTGTCACCATGTATGTAAAATTCACTTATTTTTCCATGTTTGCTGAACTACGACTTTTCATTTTAGTGAGGGGAAAAATATGTTGGTTTTCCATAATTACATTAATAACCTGCAATTATTAACCTGGGGGCCCACAAAGCAGTATCAGAAAGCCTAAAATGTGACTGACAGAACATATTGCTCTATCAGTCATGCTTGTCTGTAGTGAAATTCCAGTGCACTATCACGATGTTGTGTAAAACAAAGTCTATAATGTATTCTATTGTGTGAACACAACTGAGTATGAATTTTACATTTTTTTTTTAAATCAATTTAACAAATGATTGCAGCTGTCAGGAACTAATGAGGTTCCAAAACAAAACATGAAAGCAAAGTGTATCACAACCTATAAACAGATGTAAGCACAAGAGCAACTGGTTGTTCATCTGCTACATCCATTTCCTTAAGCATTCGAAGTCTGAATATTTTCTGTTATAAATTCAAGTAACAATGATTTTAATTCTGAGCAAAAAGAAAGATGAAAGCATAGATTTTTGTTGTGTTTGTTTGTATTTAAAGGAAATTTAATTAAGCACTCAAATGTAATGTGCAATACTATTTCTTACAGCACTTCAGCTTTTGTACCATGTGGGATTGCAAAGAAGAGACAAAAATCAAGTGAGGCTCTCAAAACTCCATACCAACTATCAGCAGTAGTCTCTTTAACACTTCCCTTTAAAAGTAAAACAACAATAAAACAAGACCAAGACCACAGACCCAAGAAGGTGTGATACAATTGCAATGCTAAATGCAAAGTGTAGCTAAGAACAGAGGATGATTCTGTGTCTTCTTTTTCAGACAGGACTTCTGCCAGGCTTCTGTTAATTTTTGTATCTCAAAAATCTCCTCTTTTCAAACACAGATTGTGGTGCAATAAGAAGGCACACGGCTCCTCTAACACAAACATTGACTTTACAAGGATGCTAACATAGCTGATACGCTTTGCAGGAACCAGTAATCGGCTTTGGTGATTCTTATGCCTGATAAGGAACATAATGAGATCAAAATCAATTATAATTTGGTATGCAACATTATTGTCTTCTCAAGTAACATTCTTTTCCTCCAATAAATGGCTATGAAAAATGTACTAATGACTGACTGTAAAAGCTTCTCTAACTTATACCATATGGGATATTCATTCCTACGTGTCAAAACTATGTATTAGATGAAATTCTTAAACAGGCTTCATTTTACATTGAAAGATTAGAGAGAAGGAACCGCAAACCTAAGCCACTACATATGGGTAGCAGGAATACAAACCTGTAGATTTCCTATGTGGAAAGCCATAACCATTTAAAACAGGGCGTGGTTTATTTCTAGCATTATGTAGCCATTCCTGAAAGATCTTCTCTGATCTCTCTCTCTTCTCCTGCAGCTCTGCTTCCCTTTCTTTTTCTTTTTCCTGTAAGTACAAGAAATTAAAAAAAAAAAACAAAAACAAAAAAACTAATATGTCTACTGACAAAGCCCTGTACAATATACAAAAACAGCAAATAAAATCTTTGCAGATTCCCAGGCTGCTGAATATATTTCAATTATGTTTTCATATATGAACACATTTTCCCAAAAATAGAAAAGTCACTTTTTTTTCTTTAAGTCTGAAAAAACACACAATCACATCCTCACCACCACCACCCCCTCTATATTAATTTGGGGGCAAGGGAGCGGGAAGCTTGCAAAATTCTTTTGGAAGACCAATACATGATACAGAGGAATTTTGGATGATTTCTGATAATGCAGCTTTCTTATAATTTGGTGTAGGACCTCGAAGACGCTTACAACAAGTAAAAGGTCTTATGAAGCTCCTATAAAAATAAATAGCTGATTAGTTATTAAATATGAAGTAACACTAAAATAAGGGCTCCTAGCATCAGATCGGTACAGACAGATAGAAGGGAACTTTTTTTTAGTTTGAAATACATGAAAGTATAATGACCAAGATAATAGCGGTACTGGGATAAAAACGCCCAGAATGCTGCTTATTTTCTGCCTCAGCTGAGTAATGAAGATATACTCTGTGGTTGGCATTTCTATTTCCCATATCACACGTAATGACTGTAGTGGATTTGCTTGGCTTTGCAACAAAGACTACTAACAAACGTGTTTAATATACATCATGCTTTGTTGTCCATACCTCAATGTCTTCACCGCACTAAAAAATATAACTTTTGAAACTATTCTTAACATACAACACTCCATCTGATAAACTCCAATCAATTTAATCAACCAATATATTTAACATGTCAGGTAAACCTATCCAAATAAATAAATAATTAATACCTTCTCTCTCTTCTTCTTTTCTGACTCTTCAGCTCTCTTCTTCTTTAACCATTCTTTATACTTTACTTCAGCCTTTTCTTGTAGCTGCATTTTTTCTAGCTCCCTTGTGGCTTTTTCTGCCATTTCCTTGCTCTGTTTTCGTTCCCTTTCCCTTCTTTCCTACATGAAACAGATAAAAGAAACAGAATAAAATTTTTCAATATATTTCAATGGGCAATTATTTTGATGAATAGTTTATTATATAATTACAAATAAAAATATCATAAACCTTGAAAAAAATCTTATTGCTGTCTCTGAAGACAGAACCTATTCATCACTAGCTGCAGATAAAATAGTTTTAAACATATAAACTTGACATAAAACATGATAAAAATTGACTTTCTGGATTCCCTATGCTGTTATGTTTTATTTCTTCAAACATCTTTTAAAAAACTTCAAACACTTCTCAGTATTTCTGGGAAAGAAATATATGTTGCAATTCTTGACAAACGTTTTCATTTTAGATGAAGAAATCCACTTTTCAGTGAACCTAGAGCAAACTCCAGTACCAAGTGGAAGTCAAACTGCTCCCCCTTCTAAGAATAACTGAGATTATTAATGTGCAGATTTTCAGCACACTTAAGCATAAATGGATATGGAAAATAAGAAGTCCAAATAAGAATCCAGTTCATACATTATGTTTTCTACATTTGTGATACTTTTTCATTTATTTGCGTATGAAATTCACCTGTTTGTCTACAGGATCCTCCTTTTTACCTGCTGAAATAGAAAATGAGAAAATACGTTGGATTGGTGAAAAATAACAGTGTGAAGTGAAATTGCTATCCTTATAATTTTTAAAATACAAAACACAGAAGTGTCATTACTTCTCTGTCTTTTCCAAGTGTGTGAATCTAATGGCATGCGATGTTTTGGGAACCATTCTCTAGGCTAACAAGCACATACTGAAGGGCTCTTCTTAATCTGGAGAGAAAGGCATTTTCAACTGAAGACTAACCATACCTCTCACTTCCCTGTCTGGCAACCTTTTTGAAATGCCTGGGATTCTGCTGGTTCAGTACTACTACTGCTGCTTAGCTTACCTGGCTCTGAAGAACCTGTGATACACACACAGGGGCAAAAATCTTTACTAGACAAGCTGTACACATGACTTGGAGGAGAGGCAGAAGACTCAATATGAAACATATTCCATTTTATAGAAAAGAACTGCCAAATAAAGATATTTTTCTCTAAGAAATCTTTTTCATGTACGCTCCTTGCTAGTAAGAAGGAGAATCTGAACTATTTTGACATACTTCAACAAATTTTGACTATATAAAGGACATATGCAGCATAGTTGGAAATTACTACTTCTCATAATTACTACAGTTGGCAGTATGGAAGTACAACTGCAAAGTAAAACAAACTGGATGTCTTCTTCAGCAAAAAGAGGAAAAACATTTACCAAAATAAAAAACAAAAAAGGGGAAAGAAAAACATGCATATATACTTCCCTTCCTGTCTCACTTGTAAACACAAAAAGATCACAGAATCACAGAACTGTAGGGGTTGGAAGGGACCTCGAAAGATCATCGGGTCCAACCCCCCTGCCAAAGCAGGTTCCTTAGAGCAGGCTGCCCAGGTAGGTGTCCAGACGGGCCTTAAATGTCTCCAGAGAAGGAGACTCCACAACCTCCCTGGGTAGCCTGTCTTTCACACGTTGGTGCGGAACTTCCCATGCTCTATCTTGTGACCATTACTCCTCATCCTGTCCCTGAAAACCACTGAAAAGAGGTTGGCCAAATCCCTCTGTCTCCCACACCTCAGGTATTTATACACATTGATGAGATCCCCTCTCAGTCTTCTCTCCAGGCTGAACAGCCCCAGGTCTCTCAGCCTTTCCTCACAGAGAAGACGCTCCAGGCCCCGTAACATCTTTGTGGCCCTCCGCTGGACTCTTCCCAGGAGATCCCTGTCTTTTTTGTACCGGGGAGCCCAGAACTAGACACAGTACTCCAGGTGAGGCCTGCCTAGGGCAGAGTAGAGGGGGAGGATCACCTCCCTTGACCTGCTGGCCACGCTCCTTTTAATGCACGCCAGGATCCCATTGGCCTTCTTGACCACCAGGGCACGCTGCTGGCTCACAGCCAACCTGTTGTCCACCAGGACCCCCAGGCCCTTAAAGATAGAAAGCTTGATCTCCCCTCTTCCCCGCTTTTCTTCCAGAAAATTCTGTTTTCTTCTGGAAAATGCAGTTATGCATAAAGAAACAATAGGCATAAAACTGGAGCTGGGGACCAGCACAATTCTCTTGTTCTGGTCTAAAGTGGGTATTTACTGGGTCAGTCCTTGTCCTGAGCAACAAAACTTGTCAGTACTCCACTAAAGCAGCATTATACAAAAGAAAAGTTCAGCTTATATTGCCCTGCAGAACAATAACTCATTTCTGCCACTTACTGGATGAGGTGCAAACCCAAGGCCAATAACTACATTTTCTCTCAAAAGTGTTTGCTATTTTTATTATAAGAATATACTGGACAATAATATTTTCATATTTGAAGCTTCATCCACACTACATGAACTTGTCTTGATAAAGAAGTCCTTTCAAGCGTAACCTTAGCTTACTCTCACCATTCATTTCCTTGTAAAGTGCCATGATGTTAAACTGCACTCTTCTTATCTAAATGAGCCAGATTACAGAATTACTTGCATTAGCATGCCCCTATCTGCGTTGGGCACTACTAGAAGCAATAGCACAGTGTTAACAGCAGCAGCTAAAGTATGCATCAACTGGTTGTTTTTTTTTTCCTTTTACAAGATATGCCTTACTGACTATATTTGCCGTAACCTCTGGGGTACATTTCTTCACTACAATGGTACATACAGGAGCCCTGTATGATGTACTCTTGTTGTATGTTCTCATCTGACAAGAAACTGTTATTTGTGCATGCACTGCACTCGATTTCAAAAAACGACTGGCTACAAAACCACATTTTCTCCTTGTATATTCTTTTTTTCCATTTCACTTCTAATAAATTCTGGTGAACATCAGCTGAATCTGTTCTGCAACACAAGGAAAACAGTCAGACCTGAATACACACCAATTTCAATGCATATTCTGCAACATAAAACTCCACAGAACTACTAAAGAATCGAAGTCTTAATAACATGACTTCACAGCAGGGTTTGTAGAAAAGGCCTGTACACGTGATAAAATTACTGATTACAACTAAGACCAATAAAAGAAGAACTTCGTTTGGGGGAAAAAAAAAGAAAAAAGAAGAAAAAATTTAAAAAACGCTGAGATTTTGAAACATTTCCGTACTAGTAAAGAATGGAAATGATTTTTCCTAATATGAAGAAAACTCTTTTTTGTTTAAATAGGTAAAAAAGAAAAATCACCTGGTTTTGGTAAGTTATGTAGATCCTAAGTAACATCTACATGAAAAACAAATAACCAAGTTTTTCCTCCTTCTATAATGCATCTTACTCTCTTTTATTGAGAGCTGCTCCTCTGTCCCTTCATTACCAAATATTCCCCACTTGCATCTCTCAACAACTCCTATTTTGAGACAATGACAGTCTGAGACACACAGCAAGCATTATGGAGATAAGAGACACATGCTAAGACAGTGAGTTAAAGTCATTTGCAAAAAAAAAAAAAAAAAAAAGGGCTCACAAGGATTTCAAGTCTTTTGTTGTTTGCTAGCTTTTATTTATCAGCACTCTACATGGAATTTGAGTGCCTACTGTAACATTAGATTACAAAAGTAAGGATCTTTCAAAGCAACAGCTTTTAGCTAAGGGTTATACAACAAGCAAAAAATAAATATAGGAGAAAATTTAAAAATGGGGCCCTTCCATACATAAGGGATTTATATACTATCGACAATATCTAAGCAGAAAATAGGCTAAAAATCTTTCTGAAGGTTGTAATTAAAGGGGGGGGGGAGCTTCTTAGATAACAAATCTTTAATCACAATGCTTCAAATGAGTCCAGCAGTTTAGCAACAATCTAGGCTGTCCCAAAGTTAAATAAAGCCCTATGTAAACAATGATGTGCTGTGCATACTTGCATATTACCATGAAAGCCAAAGCTATTGCTAAATTTTTCTTCCGATGAGACACCCTGAAGATTGGGAGACTCCCTATAGGATTGCAGACGTTGCAGCTGCCTAGAAATTATTCTGCAGGCAAACCAGAAGCGCTTCCTTTTTCTCTCTAGGAGAGAACAGCTTCTCCTTCATACAGTTAGTGTACACCACATTCTCAGCTGCTTTAATAACCTGCTTCATGTCAAGCTCCTGTCACCCCAGCCTTGCCAGCTTCCCTCCAGCCTCATTACTTTCCCTTATACAGTCTATCAAAAATGCCAGGAATGTGCATATTAATGTCTATGTTCTTCAATCCTCCCTTCACTCCCCTTCCACACTTGGGGGGGTGTGAGGGGGATTTAATTTGTTTACGCTTGGTATTGTCAGATCGGATTTTTAAAATTCTCTTTGATCCTTTGTTCCAAACAGACATGATCTGTTCAGCAAACCACTAGGAAATTTACATGCACTTTAAAATACGATTACACATATTACATAAATTAAGGTATCGATTGTAAAACATCCAATTACTCACTGCAAGAAAGGCTTGTTCTCCCACCACCCCACCCAGGCACATTATTAAGGAGAAAGGATACAAATCTGGCCTGCAGGTTCACTGCTCTGGGCTGAGATCCTATCGAGCCTATGAACATAATAAAGACTGGGCTAGGTCACTACCTGGAAATGCGCCACCCAAAACAAACCCAGCCATCACACAGAGCAGGACGGGTGACTCAGTGGGCAGCATGTGTCTCACCACGTCAGTACCAAATCAATGTCTCAGCGGCACAACTATGAAGCTCCTAAGAAAAATCACATCTGTGTATATGCTGAGAATTGTCAGAGGAATTTAAAATTTGAAGAAGCATCACACTTTATTTAGTATATCTGCCTTCTATCAGGAAGAATTTCCCAGGCAGAAAATAGCCCAATTAGCACTGCAACAGAGACAACATATCCAGCTGGAAGACAATCAATAAAACATACAGTCCTGTACTTTTGTATTAACAATTAAATGAGAGGCTGAAGAGAGGGACAAGTGCAGAGCTGCTATGTGTTCTGCATTTTCTATGCAGTGTCACAACAGAAGAGTTGGAACTAGATGATCTTTCTAGGTCCCTACCAACCCAAACCATTCTGTGATTCTACGAACAGAAATATTTCCAGAAATTAGTGTTTTGTTTTGTACGTCTAAGATACTTCTCACAGCAATCGTTTCCTGTGTCCCACTCTGCAGAATGTAACAGCATTTTTCTTTTTGGACATTTCTCTTTTCTATTTCACAGCTGTTTGCTCTGACATCTTAGCTTCCATATTCTACCATAATTTTATGCTGATAGTGAAATATAGGAACCAAAATCAGAACATACACCCAAATTTCCTCATTTATCCTCACAGCAATCCAGAACATCAAGCACATTTAACAATCTCGGAAACATCGTCATTCAGCCAACTGTTGTTATCTTTGTAATTTAGCACAGCTGAATTTTCCACAGCTCAGTCACCAACCCCAGCTCATAAAAATGCCTCTATAACCTCTCTATAATCTGGTGGCCTTCTGTGATGGGGTTACAGCATGGTGGTGATAGGGAAGAACAACTGACGTAATCTACCCGGACACGTGCAAAGCATTTGACACTGTCCCAAATGATAACCTTGTCTCTAAATTGGAGAGGCATGGATTTGACGGAAGGGCCATTCCGTGGGTAAGAGATTGCCTGGATGGTTGCACTCAAAGAGTTCCACGAGTTCTACAGCTCAGTGTCCAGGTAGAGACCAGTGATGAGTGGTGTTCCACAGGGTTGGTGTTGGGACTGCCTCTTACTTAACAACTTTGTTGGCAACACGGACAGCAGGACTGAGCACGCCCTCAGCAAGACTGCTGAAGACACCACGCTGTGTGCTGCGGCAACACGCTGAAGGGAAGGGTTGCCATTCAGAGGGGCAGAACCTCATGTGAACCTCATGAAGTTCAACAAGACCAAGTGTAAGGTCCTGCAGCTGGACTGGGGCTATCCCAAGCACAAATACAGGCTGGGCAGACAATGGACTGAGAGCAGCTCTGACAAAAAGGACTCGGGAGTGTTGGTTGATGTGAAGCTCAACATGACTCGGTAACATGCACCTGCACCCCAGACAGCCAACCGTATCCTGGGCTCCATCAAAAGAAGCATGACGAGCAGGCTGAGGGAGGTGGTTCTCCTCCAGGAGTACTGCGTTCAGCTCTGGAGACCCCAATACAAGGACATGGACCTATTATAGCAAGTCCAGAGGAAGACCATGAGGATGATTCAAAGGGATGAAGCACATCTCCTATGAAGGCAGACACAGGGAGTTGGGCTTTTTCAGCCTGGAGAAGAAACAGCACTGAGGAAACCAAACAGAAGTCTTCCAGTACCAAAATGGGGGGAGACACAGCCAGGACAGCTCACCCAAGCCGACCAAAGGGTCATAACATATGATGTTATGTTCAGCAACAAAAGCTGAGGGAAACAAAGAGGAGGGGGAGAACATTTGGAGTTAGAGCATTTGTCTTCCGAAATACCTATTAGGCATGATGAAGCCCTGCATTTCATGGCTAAATGTTTGCCTGACTGTGGGAATTAGTGAATCAACTCCTTATTTTGTTTTGCTTTATATGCGTCTTTTGCTTTACCTGTTAAATTGTCTTTACCTCAGTTCACAAGTTTTCTCGGTTTCACCCTCTTGGCAGGATGGTGACTCTTCCACATCCTGCCATTAGGAGGGTGGGTGAGTGGGTGGAGGGAAGAATTAAGTGAGAGAACAGCTGTGTGGTGCTTAGCCACTTACCAGAGCTAACCAACAACAATGTATAATGTATTTATATGTACACTATGTATATACATTAATCAAATTCTCTAGATATTTCTAGGTTTATATTCTATTGGTATTCCAAGAGTGAAGTCACGTAGTTAGTAAAGGTGGATATAACAGAACATTAAAATATTAAATAGAATGTAGAGGGTGAAGTGCACTGCATCGATGTTTTTATTTAAACATTTAATTTTTTTTTAAATTTAATTTTTTTTTTTTTATTTAAACATTTAATTTTTTAAATGTTTAATCAAAAAAATGTTGTCATCATCCCTTACTTTTAATCCTGATATTTTAATCTGCATTAATTCATTAGAGGTTCTTCTATGAGAATGTTATAAAGAATTAAATGGTTATATCATTTCATAAACATTTCACAGTTTATGCATCCATAATGTATTTCTCAAAGCCTCTGGTACTTTGAGTTGATAGCAATTAATCAGTAAATCAGAAATTAAATGTAGCTAATTATGTAGCTAATTTAAGTGTTCAATCCCACAGTTGTTGAGAAGAACCATCAAACCACATCTGTGGATCACAAGTTATGTAAAACAGAAAAAAAAATTAAAAGAAAAAGAATTTTCTACTGTCAACAACAAGCTTTCTATTCTGTGGCAAAACAATAGAGAGTAGCTCGTGTATAAAACTGGGGTTCTTCTGACAGTCTTGTAAAAACAGCACCCTTGACAAGTGGGCAAGTCTTAAACCCAGATTATCAAAAAACAAAGAGGTAGGGACTGTGTCACTGTTTACATGAAGATAACATAATATCACATTGTGTGAGACATCTATAATCAAAACCATCCTCAGGTCTTTCCAGAAATACCAGGAAGAGGACATAGTAAGGAAGAAAGGGAGTCTGGAAGACAAAGGGTTTTTAAACTCAAGAGTTCTGTGTACTGCTCCTCATTCATGGGAGATGAGGTTGTGGGAAAAAGGCTACGTACGTCTTGAATTCAGAAACTCCAGGGCAGATGAGGGAAAAGACAAAACAAAACAACAACAAAAAAGAACAAAACACTAAACTGGCATCAGACAGCAGCTTACGTATTTTCCAAAATAGAAGAGAAGCTTTTCACTAGCATCTCCAAACTTCCACTGAGTAGAATACAGGGAGTAATGAGGCAGTAGAACCAGTGTCTGGTCACACTGTGAAGGAACTTGGAATTGAACCATTTTGGACAAATTCTGAATAGTGGTGATCTTCAAAGGAAACACTACAAAAGAAAGCATGAATGAGTGATCAGCTCTGAACACCTATGACCTCACTCATGACATTATTGTTGCTCATTTTATACTCAGCCAGTTTTGTAATCACATGTTCATCCATCAAAATATAGATAAGAAAGCAAAACCCTTGGAAGGATCACAGATGGAAATCCCAAATATTTTGGAGACATTAAAGCAGTACTTTTTTATCTTCCTCCTTCAACTGTTATTTACCCAAGTCTGCAAATCATTTGAGCATCACCTACAGTCACAAAACTATAGCTCTTATTTGTCAAGCAAGAACACATTTGACAAGATAGAAGTTACAAAGATGCTGTTATGGAGAGGAGATTTTCCATACGTATCACACGTGGAAGTCTCCCAGTCCCAACCCAGTCCCAATGATTCAAAGATACGGGCTTGCATTTTTAACCTTAGTGGTAAACAATGATTGAAGTTAACTGATCGGTTCATCATCTACTAGGAGTCAGTCAGCATATAAACATGAACTGACAGACTTCAAGGGTCTCCATGTCTATTTTTTTAATTAAAAGTTCTAGCAATTCTTTACCTCTTTCTTAATAAAAATTAAAATTAAATTTAAAAACAAAAAAGAAACAAAAAAAAAAACTTTAGCTTCATTCCACTAGGAAAGGGTCCTTTCTTGGCCCTCCGAAAACATTTATCTTTCTGTTTGTCACTAGTACGGGAAACAGAGAGCTGAGTATTAGCTCAGAATGCTTCCACAAACTGCTTGGATTTAGTGCTTACACATCGTATCAGCACGTTAAATGATATAGTAACAAGAAATATACCCAGCTTTTGCAAAAACATTTAGCTACAAAAAGCAACGCAGACAACACAGACAAGGAAAAGCTACATATAAATGGATTTTCAAAATTAGTCCAGTACTGAGTCTGCTGTTTCTAAGATTTTCAAAGGTTTACTTTTATATATTTTAAAAGTACTACTTCAGACCTGATTACTTCCACTTTTAAAATTCTTCAATTTGAACAGAAGAATCGCGCATTTTCAAAGAATTTGGAAGAATGTGATCAACCAGTGAAATCAGGTAATTTTTCCCTCAAGGACTGAGAGATAATAAAGAACTATGAGAAGGACATTTACAGGCTTTCAAGATTGTACTGATAAAATTGAAAATGACAGAGGAAAAACATCTTTTCTATTAATGTAAAAAGTGGGCGAGTGAAATTCTCTACAGTTCTAGACTTACACACCTCTAGGAGAATACACAAAAGCAGTGACTGACTTTAAAATAGGACCATAAGCAAGTTGTTGGTACAGTCATCACAGATTTGAACTGCTTTAGGAGCTAATACAATTACATAAATATATACCTACCACATCGCAGCTTAAAATGAGCTG
This sequence comes from Anas platyrhynchos, assembly GCF_047663525.1. NCBI lineage: Eukaryota > Metazoa > Chordata > Aves > Anseriformes > Anatidae > Anas > Anas platyrhynchos. The sequence continues at coordinate 56,733,376 of NC_092591.1, forward strand.
ATGTTTTAAATTACTTCACAAAAATACATCTTTGTACTCAAAACCTAATAAAATTTATGTATGGCACAAGGAATTACAAGCTTTGTAAGCATGGCTGCACTGTTTCAATCCAAAATAAACTATGCATATATAGGTCAATTTTACCTCTTAACAACTTTATTCCACATAATGTTAACAGATTTACCCATCTGTGGTTATCAAAATGTAGAACAAAAATAGCAATGAAAAATACAACAAAAAGTACAAGAACGAACACACATGGAGAAAATAAGCTTTCACAAGCGCTAATTCTAACCCGAAGAAAGAGACAGTAGGCAGTTTTCAATACTTATTCAAGATTTAGATCAGTGATGAGATGGGGGAAATCAAGGATGTAGATTTCTTTCTTTTTAAGCTTCACAGTTCGACTATGAGTTGCCTACACAGAGCTCCTTACAAACTAGAGCCTAAATACAGCAATTAGCAATCAAGCAATCATTTTAACATGCCAAAAACATTAAGACAGACTCTAACGGCTTTGCTGATCTAAGTTCAGTTCCAAATACCACTCAAATCCCTGTCAAAATAAGGCTTCTTTAATAATGAAAACATGACATTGAACAACTTCACTTGCTCAACATTTATAACCACGCATACCTCATTTTTATCCATAAATGTAACAGTAACGGAGAAAGAAGTTTCAGTAATACGTACAAAATCCTGCTGGTTTCATTCAAATTTTCTTCTGGATTCAAAAATATGTCTGTAGATACTTTTAGAGTTAAAATTTTTTGACCAGTATTCCTCTGACTTGTTAAAAGATAGAGCTCTATTACAGCTAAAACAGAACAAGTCAGACAGACAATTTACTGTCTGCCCACAAATGACTCAACCTTAGGAGACAGAGAATGTAAGACTATTTTTGTCCACCAGAGATCTAGTATCTTAATGAAAATTGAAAAGGCATTAGTAGAACCAGGATAACACCCGACAGCTTATTTTATTAAGCCTTTACTTCCTGGTAAATTGCAAAATTTTGTTATATTTGCATACATATTTCACAGCTTAAGATGTTCTTTGATAGTTCATATTTCAAAATATCAGTTCTAGTTCACTTTCAACCTTTAAAATCACAACAGCTATTTACATAAAAGTTTATTAAATGCTGATGACACCTTTATTTTCAAAAATAATTTATGCAAAATGACTGGAAGCGTATGAAAACTTCACATCACATGTTTTTAAATAGATATTAAACAAACAAAACAAAACAAAAAACAGTGACTACCAGTAGATGAAATTGATCCTCAAGTGTTGCTTCCTAACCTGACATGACCTGAAAAGTCTGTCAGATCACAACTTACTTCGCCAACAAAGTGCAAGAAATCTGACTTGACAGACAGAAAAAGAGCAGAATGCTTCTATGCAAATACAGCGATTCTAATTCTGGCATAAACATCCCTCACATTCACAGTACAAAGATTTTTCCAGCAGTATTCTGCAGCTGCCCCAAGATTTTGTGCTCAACATGAAGGAAAAAGTTTCATGTACGCTCAAACATCCCTTACTTACTTTCTCAGTATAGTATTCAGCTATGGGGAAGGATGATAGATTTGCAGAGATAATAAAGGTAACATCCCTGAAAGGACTGCCTCCTGTAGAGTAAAGCATTTTCTACAATTTACACAGAAGGGTAAGAGTCAGGGAGGTATGGGAGGGAGGGAGGTATGGAAGGGAGGTATGAAAAGGATGAGTGCTTAATGCTTATCTCAGTGAAGAATACCGTGAATTTTGCCCTCAAGAAGGAGCAGCTTTTCGTGCCTGTAGAAGGAAATAAAGAGAGCTTTCCCAAATAAAACACGCACACACATTCCTCAAGAAAATCATAGCAAGTATTCATGAATCCAACCTTAAACTTCACATGAAATCTTCATGCAATTTTAAACGCATCCTTAGCCACTGAATTGACATGCTTATCCTTCAGTCTGTGTTCAGATCCACAGGTAATCTTGCAGAAACCTGAAGTGGTGAGGACTATGTAACGCACATGTTAATATTCTAAAGACAGCTAAGCCTTTAAGTTCAGTTTGTTCTTGATTTGAGTGCAGTTTACAGAAAAACTACCCAATGAATCATCTAATTTAAATGAAAATCAGATTACTTTTGGTAAGTGCTTGGGACATGGCCTAAGGATGACCTTATTCTTCCAAAACATAACATGTACAAGTCCAGACACAAATATGTTTGTTTGTTTTTTTCCACTGTCCCCTGGGCTGATGTACCATCAAAAAGATCTCCTACTCTCATGGACAACAGAAAAGAAGTTGTTCATCAGTAAACCCAAAGTTTCAAGGAGGACCCAAATAGGTAGAGATTTACAGTAGTTGACTGAGATAGACAGACTTAGAGAGAACTTTGACTGTTTTGAACTCTGTAGTGAAAAATTTTAAACGGGCAACCCAAGCTTGTTTAAGCCAATGAATAGTTACAGAAAGCTGTAATTTGTGTTTTAGAAGAGGAAAAATGCATTGTTCTTGCTGAATAATACATCCTTTACTTTTTGATGTGTACTTCAACAAGGACAGATCCTTTCTACATCATATTGAACATCTGAAGCAGGATTGTTCTGGTGCAGATTTATGCTAGTCAGCCAGTCAGCAATGAGGCTAAAAGAAAATAGGTTCGATCCAAACACAGGTTATTTTAGTGGTTCTAGATTGAACCTGAAGGTGGAGAGACAAATGTATTAGGCCTGGATATCTAGCCCACGTAGTGCTATTGTGTTATTTTTGATCAATTTTCATCTGATTTTATTGAGAAACAGAAGTACCAAACAGTAAGTAACAGGTATTGCTACAGACCATAACACAATGAACAAGTATGTCCATGAATTACCAGGGGCTGAACAAGACCAAATCTCTCAAGCTTTTCCATTGTTGCCACTCAGAGCACACCCTGTTTGTGGCACACAGAGCCGTATATTGCCCTGTAGAGATCGGGATTCTGTCTGCTTCTGACACTGGACATGGACATCCTCTCTGGAGAACTGACAAAGATTTCTTGATCCCACTCAGAAAAGACTTTTTGCATGAAGGAACTCCCAATTGCTAGCTGTGGTCTACTGAGAATTTCCTGAATCTGGCCTCACACCTCAATTATCCCTCTAAACTCTACCATACTATTTGTCTGTCCACAATGGTACTTAACTAAACCCCTTTTCTGGCTCTACTTGGTGTACAAAACATTGCAGTTAAGTTGTACGCTTCACCCAATGTGCTTGGACATTGAACCTATGAAGTCAGAAAGACTAGGGTATACCCTAGATCAGAATCCCAGCTATCATTAGCAGAAGTCTACTGCACAAGATGTAAGCCAATTGTCAGTTATCTGACTACTCAGAAAACAGATCTCTTTATACCTCATGGGAAGAAAAAAAAAAAAAAAAAGAAAACAGTCTTGGGAGAATGTTTAACTGTGTTGGTGTGGTTTTGCAATTTTCAATTAAACAGTCATTCTTTCAGCAAATTAAAAACATGGCTGTCCAAACAGTCTAAGTAAATTTTACATAGGTTTACTTAAGCATGGCATATGCTGGAACTCTTGCAAGCAAAGAGTATTTTACCTCTTCTCTTTTTTTTTGCATCCACTCCTTGTGCTTCTCTTCAGCTAGCCTTTTCCTTCTTTCACATTCTTCTTTTTGCTTCATCTTCTCAAGCTGTATGTTCATTTGCTAATTAAAGAAAAAGCAGACAACTTTAATATGTCATGGCTTTAATATGTCATGAAACGCGCTCAGTATTGTCAATGGTGCTGCAGTTAAAACAATATAAGCATTAGATTTAGAAAATTTTCCTTCATTAAGATTTTGGAAAAGATGGATGACAGCCAACACTGAAACATTGAAACAACCAATGGAAATGTATAAGATTTTAGAAGATGAACCAGAAATACATTTTTAGCTGGGCTTTGGAAATAATTCAACATAGTAAATCACCCCTCCTTCTAAATGTCCTTTCAGTTAATGGGATCTCAATATGTAGTACTACAAAGAGAGACAACTACTGAACTAGATTCTAAAGGGGAGAACATTAAATGTGTGGTGATCACTAACAGATCAGAAAATACTCCTCAAGATTAACAGATTATTTTGGTGTTATGCTGACCTCTAAAACAATGTTCTATAACCTTCCAGTGGTAGGTGTTTAATAACAGCACAAGGTAACCCACATAAAAATATACGTTACTTTCACTTTACAGATAAAGGGAATCATAGAAAGGTTAGGACATTGCTCAAGGTCAAATGACAAATCAGTAACTAAAGTGAGAAATGATCTAACTTTGATGTAATTATTCTAACCACTACCCAATATTTCCAACTTGATTGTAAAAATAGTATCGATTAATCAACTGCAACTACCCATATATTAATCAAGAAGGTACAGTGCGTTCACTTAATTCTGCCTCATCCCCAGTATTCAGGAACTGTTTGTATGCAAGGGGGCAAAAAATGGAAGGAAGGAAGGAAGGAAGGAAGGAAGGAAGGAAGGAAGGAAGGAAGGAAGGAAGGAAGGAAGGAAGGAAGGAAGGAAGGAAGGAAGGAAGGAAGGAAGGAAGGAAGGAAGGAAGGAAGGAAAACTGAGAGGCACTGCCTGGAAAATGACTCCAAACAGTTGTGTAATTACACGCTAAGCAGGTAATAACACTGTGCCTCATATCTAACCAAGCAGTTTGGCATGCTTACGCCCAGCACACACCCTGTCGTGTTTTACTGCCTACATGCATTCGTATGTACCCATGATGAAAATGAAGGTACCAATTACAGAAATGTTTTATTCTTTTAAACTTGAACCATTACCTGACAGTAGAATAAGAAAAACATTATAGAGCACTACCAACGACGTGCAATGTTTAGCAAAAAAGAATATGCAGAGCATGAATCACATAAGCATTGCCAAACATTATGGAGAGATAATGACCCTAAAATAATGGACAAAACTACTTGTTTTTTCACAACCAAAAGTAAAAGAACTCCTCTATTGGTTGATTGCTATTTTCCATTAGACTTGATATCAAGCTAATCAGATGTATTCACCTCTGCAGCTCTCGCCTGTAAGCGGGCACGTAGTTCCTTTTCTTTCCCAATGAACCATTCTTCCCACGGTGAAAGACTGTCTTTCAAAGGAGACTGGTTTTTTCCTTCTGTTATTTCTGAGTCTTCAGCAGCCTTCCTGTGTTATAAATGAGAAATGTAAAAGAATATTATCTGTAGTATGTTTAATTGGAAAGTTAACCAGTGCTGCTGCCCCCCAAAATGATATTTCTTTGTATCGTGACAACAAAATTATTTTTCTATTTGTTCAGTAATCTCCAGAATGGATAAACAGCATTTATTTTGTATTTCTGACCATCCTACTTACATCCTACTTATTAAATTATAGCTCGCTATTGATTTTTTTAGTTCCTGTTCCAAACTGTGAAACAGATTCAAACATTACCTTTTATAAACTAAAGAAAAACACCAGAAACATCAAAGTGTCACCTTCCTTCTCACATACGGAGACCAGAGGAAATCAGAGGTTTTACATTAACATCCTATCCTTGGTCACTGAGATGCTCAAAGTATCAAGGGGCCTTTAGCACAAGCCAAGGATAATCAAGATTATTTTTTCTTCTTTCCAGTCCTATGGAATTGGATTAATGATATCAAGCAACCTCTGCACTGAGAATCCATTCATCCCAACAGTTACAATTTTCCTTCTTAAAACACATTCGTAGGGAAGATACAAAAGAACTATGGCTTGCACACAATACTTGATATTATACAAGGTTAGACTTTTAGTAGGACACCTTGCATAACTCACTCGTAACTTCTTTACTCATGAATAATGCAGCCATCCTTGCCTTGGGCCGGAAATATCTTTTATAATATTCTGTCTGTGTACTCCCTCCCAACAAAGAAATTATTATATTGGGCTCTAAGTCAACAAAAACTGATAACATGCCAGTAGATTTCTTTATAAACTTTCCTCTAACCTATAGATTTTTTTTTCCATAACAACAAAACAATGAAATTAGACTTCACATTAGTATTTTATAGGAACGCATGTACTCTGGAAACACCTGCCTACACACTTTACTGCAGTGAGTAATTCTGCTTGGTTAATTCAAGCTATGAAAGAGCCATCCAAACAAGCGTATTATGTTAATGCTCCTGAAATGAACCTTTTAAGCATAACATATTTTTATAAACATGGAAATAATGCATATTCACAAGGTGCAGCAACAATCTATTGCAAAATATTTTGTCCCAGTAATCCTTAGAATATATTTCTATAATAGCAAGCACTTGGGGGCAATGCGAAGGAGTTTTGTCCTACCATTCTCCGCTGCTGTTACCTACATGTGTGTGCCTACATAACCCTTCACTGGTCATGTTGTGGAATTCCAGAGAAACTGCTTCTTGTTGAAACTAACCCGAAAAAGGGTCACATTCCCTGCCCAGAATCAGCCCGCAAACCCTCTTTATACTGTTTTGCCACAGAGACATGGTAGCACAATGGAAATGACAGGCCACACACACACAACAAGCAGAGAAAAGCAGCACAGAACAAGCACCCCCAAGCACAGCGTTGTCCAACATCTGCTGCACCCTAGGTCTTGGATGTGAAAGCAGGAAGACCAAAAATTTAACAGAGGCAGTTTTGAAACAGGCAGATATAAGGGATACAACTTAGGAATGCATAATAATGCATTTTGTTGGAAAATAACTCTCTGAGAGTTTATTAAAGATAAGGATAAAGGTATTATGCATTCAAATTCAGCAAACCGATGCAACTCTGTCCAGACTTGACGTTTTGGGCAGGGATACTTCCTTAACACATTCCTTTGCTCGGCACAATTTGCATTATGGTACTTTATACCAAAATAACACTGACATACTAAGCTAACCTGGGAAAAAGCACTGACAGAAGGAATCCACTCAGAAAAACACTATTTGCTAAGTGTTTGCTTACATCAATAGCTAAAAAGTCCAGGCTGTTAACTTTTCAAAAAAAAATATACATGTATATTCAGAGTAATGAACAAGACCCATGTTAAATGCAAGTAAGAAATAACAGAAAATTGAGTTTTCCAGAGGACAACATACACCGAATATGCAGAACTGGTAGGAGAAATGTGTTCTCTCTCCTGCAGTTCTCTGCCCAAAGCTCCTGGGTTGCACCAGAGCAAGGACTGGACCCCCAACCTTCCCCATGCACATCCTGGCCACCAGTTCCACTCTGTGGCAAGCTGGTTGTGTTTTGAGCCACATAAAACTTAAATTTCATGGGACCCCTTTCCGAAATGCTAGCATAGTCACAGCTATAACCTTCATCAGAGTAATTAGTACAAGACTTCTGAAAGGACCACAGTCTCAAGTGTGCATATGTATTTAAATAAGTATCTGATATCAAATCAAGTGTGTTTGGTGTTAAAACTGAAGTCTGACTAACAAAAGACTGTGCTTATTATTTACCACACATTCACTGACGTCCCACCATCAGACACAATGCCGATCTATGCTGAAAGCACAAAAATGCCTAACATCCTTTCACCAGGCCTTGTTTTCAGCCTCTACAAATATTAGATTTCCCACGTTAAACCTCTGCCTCTGGCGAATTAAGAAGACAACAACAGCAAGAAGACTCTGAGAAAGTGCGTTCAGGGAGGGGGGTAAAGTCAGTGTAAGAAGTGTTTTTTATTATTATACCTTTGAGATCTTGGCAGTTACACACGGAAGCTGCTGCGTGAGCGTTTGGTAGACACTTATTACAATAGAGCAGCAGCATTATTCAGGCGCAGGGTATGTATGAGCGAAATTCATATTGTGCCCACAGAATTTAATGAGGCTGTTCCAGCTCAAGCCCTGACAGCGGTCTCCTTCAGTTGCATTTCACAGCTGCCAGTGAACACTGCAGCAACAGGCCCCAAAATCGAGAGCTGTTTCAAGCAGCGCGTCAAGCTGCAAAGACCTCAAAGATCTCAAGCAGCAAGGCCCAAGTGCCACAGCGCCTGGAGGTACCCGAACAGCACCAGTGAGTGGGAAGGGGCAGGAGGACAGGAGGGACCACGGCCAGGCGAGCAGCCTCTCCACTCGGAGGCTTCTGAGAACGTCTGAACGCCTTTCTTGGGCTTGGAGCAATTATTTCGGATAATGCTTGCCACAAAGAGGCGGTGCAGCCCTTCCCCTGCCCCACCGGGGCTTTCAGCTCAGCGCCCCGAGAGGTACCTCACAGGGAGCTCACATCCCGGAAGGACCCGGGCACGGCCGGCTCCCCCCGCTTCTTTTAGGGGCAGGACGTGCCTTTGTGCCTGGTTATGGCCCTGCGGAGCACAGCGGGGCGCCTGCAGCAGGTGAAATAAAACCCGGGGAAACCCAGCCCGCACCACGCAGCCTCCTCCCCGCCGCGCCGTTACCTACGGCCCGCCCGGCCGCGGGGCGACGGGGACGGGGACAAGAATGGGGACGCCCCTGCCCCTTCCTCCTCCTCCTCGCCGCCGCTGCTCATGCCGCCGGCGAGCGCCTGAGGGAGGGGGCGGCGGTTACCGGCCATTAACGGCCATTAACGGCCAGCACCTTCCCCCCGCCCAGCTCCCGGCGGCCCCCGCGGCGCCACCATGGCGACCGCGACGCGGCGCGGCGGGCCCGGCCCCGCCCCGCCTCCCCCTCAGCCTGTCGCGACATGCCCGCGATATCGCCCCCCCGAGCCCAGAGTGAGGGGTCTGCCCTTCCCCGTGGCAGCTCTGGGGGAGATGCTGTGATGGATCCCGCAGGGAGAGCCCCGGCGTTAGCCCCCCGTGCTGGTGTTGGTCAGAAACACACACACAAAAAAAATAAAGCCGGGCTCACAAACACAAACTCGGCCCGAGTCAGAAACACAAAACCAGCCCAAATCCCAACTCACAACGCTGACTGCAGCTGATGCTCGTGGTGTTAGCACAACCCCACAGGAGGCTGCTGAGCTTGTCATCCACAGACTGGAGCAGTACGAGCTGCAGTCTGTAACAGACAGCAAATTACAGCAATTAAAATAACCCAAACTGATCAGTCCAGCATTGGAAGCAGCAGGATAGCACTAGAAACTACACATTTTTAATCAATGATTTGGGAAGCAGCACGAGCAAAGCTTCGCATCACGGGGGGCATGAAAATGTCAGGAATTTCAACAAGCTGCAGCCCCACATAATTGTAGATATCCTCTGAAGGCCTGGAAACCTCCCGTGACCTTAAAGCCCACTTCATAGTGAACACAGGCAACAGTCTTAAATAAGAGGGGGGAAAAAATAACCAGAATTCATGCCTCCAGATTGCTTATGCAGAGGGCAGCAAAAGCCTGCTCACCTTCTGAGGAATTACAGCATCGTTACTGGTATAACATAACATTGTTGATGCCCCTTTTCTTTTTGTTCTGTCCAGTCACTCTGCCCAAATTAATACTGGCAAGATCCCAGACAATGAGATTCTGTAAAATAATGACTGAAACAGGAATCCTACAGGTCCATACACAGCTTCTATGGCCACAGAAGGACTGGCAAATAGAAAAGTGGCACATTGCAAGGACATACTTCATGGCAAAACTTTAACTCTGTCAACTTTTCCTAGGAAAGACTGCCTCTGAAAAGCATCTGCTATGGCAGGAATCAAGCACTGATACTACTAAAGCTCATGAGCAAAACCAAGCTGGCCTAATGAGGAACGAAATTTGCCACAAACAACTGGATGTGGTGAATGAATATGTGTGTGTAATATATATGTGTGTGGGTGGGCAGTCATGTAGGGGTAACAACCCCTACAGTTGATACTACTGTGAAAAAACAGACAAAGTTCCCACCGTAGAAGTGACAAAATCTACATTCAGCCTTTCAGCGTTAAGTGAACTCACACCATCACAGACTACAGAGGAAGCACTTTAAACTTTCTAGCAACAGGAGTTAAATTTGGAGTAAAACCACAGGTGTATATTCACAGACCTATACTTTATGTCAGTTCAAAGTCAATCAACGTCTGAACTTCTAAACGATTCTGACAGATTGCTGACACGTAATCCCTAATTGTCATCCACTGTACTTGAAAAAAAGATTTTACATAGAAAATGGTGCTGAGAAAGCAATTTTACAATTAACTGAAAAATAGAAATGAATTCAATCCTAGGCATAAATCAAATACCCTCAATTATTAACAACCCTGTTTTAACAACTCTACGAAATAAGTGAATTTGCCAATTCGTCCTTATAAAATCTTCAAATTTTAGAAATTCAACTGTATTCTGATCAGCTCAGCCTCAGACAATGGCCATCAGGAGGAAACCTCTCAGTTAAGCTTAATACCACTCAGTTTTAATGAAAAGCATCAAATTACGTTGCTCTCAGATGTATTGTCTAGTTTCATACCTGCATTTAGGAACACAGAAAAAGCATAAAATAATCCTACTGAAAATAAAAAGACTAGACTGAGGCAGCACAAACATGCCTTAAGCTTCTTGGCATCAACAAAGCACACATTTTGAGATCATTTGTCTGTTTTACTCAAACAGAAAAAAAAAAATACAAAATTTAAGCCATATGCATGTACATGAATTTGAGTCTTCAGATTTTTCTGGTGTGGGCAAAAGTAAGTGGTGCAGCAGGTGCATCTGCGAGGAAGAAAGCTACTTGGATCCATGCTCACCATTGGAGTTGACAGATCAATATCTATGCTAGTCTATGAGCTATTTTTGTGCCTTCATTTGTAATTCTGTTTCATTAGATGCTAGGCATCCTGAGGGGTCTTGGATAACTTCAGTTTTCCTTCACTTTCTGGTGGTTTCCCATCCTTGCAATAAGCCATACCCACTACTGGTCCCAGTCCAGATTTTCTGTAGGTTGCTCAAATGGAGCCAGCTATTTTCAAGGACCACAGCCTTGAGAAGACGTGTTTCTCTTTTTAGGGGAATGTGCAACAATTCTATGAAACAAACTTAGTAAAATCTCATCTTTTCAAATCAATAGTATGATTTGTGCTCAACTCAATGGGCTGGATTTCACCTTATATTCAACCAAAATGCACCCGTTTTTTGTGTTAGTTGGAGATCACAGCCTGCTGTTGAACAACCTTCACTTGCTTGGCTACTTCATACAAAGTCTTTACCTCAGTCCTTATACTCTTTTAAAGCATCAGTTATTAACAGATTTATTCACTCGCTTTTGGGCTACAGTTTTCAAAAGACACTTGTAGGTTATGCTTTTGTTACTGGAAACCATTGATATACCTCACAAATTGTTGCTGTCAAATTTGAACAAATTTCCTTATAATAAAGGCCACAACATTAACAAATTAACAAATTCCCATCAACAAATACTTCTTAGGTAAGACCTAAATGATGGTATTTTATACTAGTGTAGTGCCACGGATGCAACAACAGGGAATGTGTCCATTCATCCTCCAAGTTCCTACACTATACAGCAGTGAACAAAACACAGTAATTTGTGATGCTTTATCCTGCTCCACCTTTCATTCATTTCCTTATTTTGGGAATCACACTCAACTGAACTCCAGAGTAAATTGCTCAGATTCTACTGTACCGTATATGAAAGGCAATATTAAAAATCTCTACCTAAAAATAAACTTATTATGCTAGCAGTAAAAGATCAAAAGCATCTATGTAATTAAAAGTTATTAAATTGAGAGTACATATGAAACAAACTGTGCATTGTGCTTTTAATTAAAAATATTACCCTATAAATTAAAACCAAAGGATTAAAAATTGTAATCGAAGTCAAAAGTATCCTTGTGCAACTTGGAATTTTCTGAGTAAATGTGCAATTAAACTCAGGAAGTTCCACTGGAGAGAAATGAAACAAGTCAAAAGGGATTCACACCAAACAGTTGCTGAGTAGGTACATCATTTCTGTAAGAGTAATGAGGCTCCCTTCCAGATTAAGAGATCTCACCAGAATGCTTCCATAGAGCAGGTTAACAGCTGTCCGTAAACTTAATGGGGGCAGGTGTCGAACATCTTAGCAACAACTTTTGGCACTTTCTGTTTTTCTCCTCTGCCCCATTTGCAGAAAGCTGCTTCCTCACTACAGCAGAAATCCCTGTCTTGCTCAAGATTTCATTTGTTTAAAGTGAACAGCAAATTTCTTGTGTCTGCTAAGTTTGGTACTGAAGCTCAGTACAACAGTTGCTCAGCAGGGTTTAGAAATAAGGTAACTGACGTTGTCACTGTAAAAATAGTTTCAGGTAACTCCAGACTGTAGGAAATCAAAGGATTTTTTTTCCTGTGAACACCCAAGAAGGATGGAACTTAGGAGGTTTCACTTGCCTGGATATCAAAACAGAGATTAGGAAGCTTTGCCTAGCAAGGGAGGAGAGCACTCTGGACATCAACTCGTGCAGAGCTAAGCAATCCCCCCCACGTGTTACCAACACGGCGCAGCTTCGAGGCAAGATGTCCCCACATACCTGACACCACTTCTGGAGCCAGGAAGAGAGGGAGCGAATTCTCAGCAGATCTTTTCTGTTGCAGCTGTGAACATCTGAACAGTAGGCACAGCTACAGAGATCAGCTTGACTGGCAAGGATGTGACAAGGGATTTATCTGGTACCTGGTAGCTGTGCTTCTCTGCGTTCTTACGTGGTCATGTTGGGCACGCAGCAATGCTGAGCCAGGCAAGTTTTGCAGCACTACTTCTCAACAGGTTGATTTTACTAGCTACTGCCTGCGTTCCTTCACCTCTATCAATAAAACCTGCATGCGTTGGAAGACACTGGACTGACTGCATTAGAAGTTAACTGAAAAAAAAAAAAAAAAAACACATTTTGAATACTAGGGTTCTAAATGAACTACATTTGGCCACTTTCATAGCATTTCAGTGACGACTCATTTGTTAAACAGCGGGCGACATATATCCATGCTCAAGAATATTGTTGGAATATGCACTTGGCACCTTGATAGTTGCATTTCCTTCCTGCTAATTATAAAACTCCATCTGAAATTTGTTTTCCTTTTTGAGGAGTATTCTTTCTTAGAAGTATTGTTGTTACCTGTGACTAGTTGGCCAACAGAGGGAGCATGGAACAAACTGTGACTCTTACAAAACTACAGCTTAAAAAAAGTAACGATTAGCAGGGAAATGCTATCAAAAACATAAAATCATCCTCTGTATGACTTTCCAAGATGTATCACATTTGAGGTTAAATACGGTACATAATGTCTTTTTTTTTAAAGTGTTTGCTTTGTAAGAGGGCAAGCGCTTCTCTGAATGTTTTAATCATTTGCAGGCCCTGAGGCAGCATTAGTCAGAGATCACAGATCCACATGTAAACTGGCAGCTTACTTATTTTGCTGGCTATTCCTTCCCAAAGCTCTAACCACATTAATTATGCTCTTTGTTGTCTACAATTTCATGCAAGTGCACCATTTTTAGCCTAAACTTCTGAAAAACAGAGATAAATAACAATCAATATTCATGTACCCTTTATTTGTTTTCAGTGTAACATTCCATGCTAATTGCAGATGGCTCTAATATTCATGAGTGTAAATATAAGAATTAACAACTCTGGGTGGTGGGTTTTCTCCTTTGTTTTTACATATGAATATTTTGGCTTACAAAATTAACAGCATTACAGTAAATAATCCTCCCGTATTTTATACAAACTACATGTTTTCGATATACAAGGATTCTGTTTTTATTACAGTGACAATATACAACCATGTCTATTTACAATGCAAAAAGTATATAAACCATGTTTTAAACATTCTGCTACTGGCAGCCACTATTGTTTAGGAGGTAGCTTTAATTAACAAAATGAACTGAAGCCACATTTCCCATCATGTGTTCTATCAAATAATTTACAATACAAAGATAAAAATTCATTGTATGAACAGTATATACAGGTTAATTCTCAAAACAGCAATCTAGCTTTAAATCTTAAGAAGAATGTCTCCAGAGTAACTGGGATGGCAGTGAATTTGCTCTTGATTTATCATAGTTGAGGAACATAATTACCTAATCGAGCATTCATAACTCTGATATAATATAAATTGATCAGATTTCAACGAATCACTGATTGTACTTAAATCATTTGGGCCTCAAGACTTAAACGGTTTTAAAATAAAACACTGACTTACATGAAAATCAGTGACTTTGCACAGTGTACATCACACTCAGTAAAATAATTGGCAACAATATGTTTTTTTTTTTAATTGTAAAATTCTTTCTTTTTCTCTCCATTTGCTAAAATCTCAGTCTATTCATAGATATTATTGGGGTGCACCAACATTCAACAGGCTGCGCAGTATTAGCCAGTCTTTTTCTGCAAGCACACGAGCTGTATACATTGACAGCACTGCTAATACACCACCCGATGCATCGATATTCCTCCTAACAGCGTGACCCTACTGCATAATACTGAAGAAAGTTGCTGTGTTTCACCTGAAGTAATGCATCGTCGCTGAAAAATGCGTTCAGCCCTATTGTGCCTGACAGCTGTTAATATTGATGTTTCATAGTCTGCAGATATTGTGGATTACAACTGCTTTTGCTATAGCAATCTTTTCTTTGTCTAAAAAAGATTGAACATTGGCTTGAAATACAAAAGAAACACGGTATTACTATATTGCTCTCACAGTTATTATGGGAGAATTAATCCCTTTTTTTTGGCCCTGCAGTAAAATTCATCCTGAGATTCAATGCTGAATACACTATACAAAGCTAGCAAGAGAGTTGTTTGCTTAATTATAGAAAAGTCACATTTAAAAATAATTTCTTTAATATTAACAGCTGTCCTTTATATTGTGCTTTGGCAGGAAAAAAATCATCAGAACTTACCTCACCACCAGCAGAAGTAAATACAACTGGAGCACAACACGGAAACAGACCACTAGGCATGTAAAAACCGTATAAAAGGAACCACTATTGCTTGGAAAGAGTAAAAATATCGGGTAACAAATTTGGTTTACCAATTATTTACAGTCAGGGCAATTTATTTATTTGTTTCATTATTTTTAAATGTATGGCTCAAGAAATTACTGCCCACTTCCCTTCTTTACAAACGACGCTAAACAACGATTACAAAAGTGCTTCCTGCTTGAGAAGGTCAAAACAGGTAACGGCCTACGAAGCGTTATACCTCTTCGTCAGAAGAGCTGACGGCAAAGCCTTTCAGTCTTTAATTCTGGGTATGTTGTAGGCATAGCGAACCAAAGGGAATCCTCGGCTTTGGTAGAAGCACGCGCGGCCACAGGCCTGCACTTGGTCTGAGCTGTCCGACACGAAGGAGTCGTCCTCGTCCGCGTAGTCGGAGTGGGCAGACTGGGTGCCACAGTCCGACCAGTAGCCATCCGGCCTTTGGCAAGGCACCACTGCCAGCGTGGGGCAGCTGTGTGATTTGATTAAGTGTTTACATGGCACGGGCTTGGACAAGAGGAGCGATTCGCAGCACTCGCACACGGCAATGTTCCCCTGCAGATGGGTGTACATGCCACAGTCATAGTAAAAGTCCTGCGCCACGCAGCCCCCTTGGGTGTTGACGGAAATTGCTACCGCTCCGTTCTTCCTGCTCAAGTGGCGTCTGAGCAACTTCCAGTCTTCCTTGAACTTTGGATTGAAGAATACGTACAGAACTGGGTTCAGGCAAGCGGGTAACGGGAAGAATATCAGAGTAACAGACTTCATTATTTCAGGGCTGATAGAAATTGCAGTGATCAACGGTGCAAACGAGAAAAATGCAACAGGGCAGAAAAAGATGCAGTTCGTGAAGATTAGCCAAGCGACATGCTTAATCATGCTGGACTGTGAGTTTTCGGAGAGGTCCTCTTTTTCCAAGTTGCAGTAAAGTTTAGTGTAGATAATAGCCATTAGCAAAAACGCTAACGAATTCAGGAGCACTAAAGTTACCGTGAAGCCTAGTGAAGGCGTCTCTCCAGTGGGGAAGGGCAAGCAAAGGGGTGATGCCGAATACTCCACTTTATGGAAAAGTGGTAAGCATCCTGCTACCATAGCACACAGGAAAGCGAGGACTGCCGCAATCTGAAACTGTTTTTGCCGATTGCTTTTCCCCTTTTTAATGATCTCCTTCGCAGAGAAGCTCCGTTCAACGGCTGCCAGCATCAGGAAAAAAATGGCACTTTCTGATGAAAATACTGCGAGAAACCCAGCAACTCTGCAACCACTGCCAGTCTCCCACCATATGCCAAATTCAGCAAATCTTCCCCAAGAGACAGCATCCAAGAAAGTTAAAATACCGGTATAGACTCCCATGAATAAGTTAGAGACAGAAATCAGGCCTATGAACAGTTTGGAAGATGGCAATGGAGTACAAGATGCAAATATTGTTAACATGACAAGCAGGTTGAAGAACAAAGCAACCAAAAAAATAAACCAGACAGTCAGTCGAATCATCCAGCTTCCCAGTAAATATTCACAAGGCTTAAAAGCACCTAGAAGAAAAAAAAAAACAGAAGGACAACCAATTTAGGGAGAAAACTCGTGCCTTAATAAGCAAGATTTTCAAAGGTATTACAAGAGCCCTCCTCATTCATTAATTCATGAATAGAGTACCCAGCTGAACTGCTAAATAGGTCAGTTGAAAGTAAACTGCTCTGCTGAAGCTATTTACTAATTAATTATGCCTGAAATAATAATTACTGCAATGAATGGTCACTTGGGAATACTTTCTATAAACAAACTAGATAAACAAACCTAATTACCTCTCAGCTACTCAAAATAGCTTTTATTAGTGCCCCCTAAATACTTTTTAAAAAATATTTCATATTTCATAAAAAGGTTGATAACTAAATAAAACCAAAAGTTCAAAACCGACTTGTAAAAAAAAAATTCCTTTTCCCTTATAAGTAACATTTCTCTCAAAAAATGATTCACAAACATGCCTTCCGGAGTAGCTTTTGGTCACAAGGAAACATCTGTAAAACAGCCAACAAATTCAATTTATCAGCTTTAATAGGGACGGGAATTCACCACAGACCCTCTCTCCCACCCCCATCACTGGAAGGCATTGAGAGTTTGCAGAGTCATAGGAAAAATTGCATTTTCTTCTTCTTTTGCCACTGAGGTGAAGAACTAAGTGATAAAAACCAGATAAAATGTCTAATGATATAAAGCAAGATAAGGGAAAAAAAGGTCACTGTTTCTGCTTACCCTTCTAATCCTTCTAATTGCTATTTATTCCATGGGGAAATCCCACTGATTTTATGTAACAATTAGAAGAGTTTAACCTCTCCTTCATCTCCATTAAGCGCTGCTAATTGTCCCAAACACAATACCGAGGGATCTCTTGTGCAGTCTGGCCCCCTGCGAGCTGAAGGCGAAGCAGAGGAACGCCAAACCACACTGCCGAAACAGCTTCTGAGCCGTGGCCAGGCAGCCCTCAGCCCCACACGCCTCATCCCCTCCTTCTAGGCAGGCGAAAGGTAAGCACAACCCATTCCTAACGCTGACTGCACAGAGAGATTAAACGTCAGGATGAGAAACTCCCAAGGCCTAAAGCAACTTCCAGAAATAACTCAACTGACAAGTCCGGAAAGAATCTTTTTGTTTGTTTAAACGAGCAAGCTTCATTTCTGAGCAAGAAATAATGCTGTTAATTGGATTATCAGACCAGCAAAAACAGTAGTACAATCCCTTTTTTGCAGGTATACTCCAATGAGCATCTCTTACTCAGGAAATTATTTCTGAAGTACATTCACCATGGACGTTCACCCTGGTCTAGTGGGAGGTGTCCCTGCATGTCGCAAGGGGTTGCAGATGATGGTCTTTCTTTTCTTCACATCCAGACCATTCTATTGAGCAAAATCTGCTAACCTCAATATACTTAAAAATAAAAACAACTTCCTACTTAGGAAATTTAAAAATGCAAATTCTGTGTTTTGAAAATCAAACTGGTTTCTTTTTTATCTAGTAGCTGTATCATGGGTCATCTTTACACAACCAACAATTTCCACCACACCTTCCTGTCATTCTCCCAACTCCCATTCTCTCTAACTATCATAGTACGAAGTTAGCCTCCTCTCCCACTAATATTCCCAACCCAGCAGGGACATTCATGCTATGAGTTTTGCTGCTTTCAGCGCTATGCTACTTAAGTGCCACTGTTCAGCAATCCATTCCTGCCATTAGGCAAGGTGGAAAGTGCTCTATGGGATGAGCAATGATTCAGAACTTCAGGTGGTGGGTGGAGTGTCCTACTTATTTTCCCTGCTGTGCTGTCGTCTGGTCATAAGTTGTTAGTATGGGAGGGACTGGTGAAAAACAAGTTAAATTGTGAACTTGTAAAACAAGCTCTTCATTCCCTTTAGAGTTACAGCATCTCTGGCATGGGCAAAAAGAGAGCTAAAGGCTTTAAAGATTTAACCCATATAACATAGCATCTGAACTCTCATTCTGTGAACAGATCAAAAGCAAATAAGCAGCATTGGTTCAATTCACTCTCAGATCATACAGTTACATTAGTACCACCACAAAGTGACCTAGAAATCCTTGCAGTATTCTGTAGACTACAGACAGAGCTATCCCAAAAGATGAAGAGCAAACAGACGAAGTTTCATAACGGACATAAAATACCAGTAAAGGCGGAAAAAATGAAAGCAGGCTTCAAAAACCCATGTTCATCCAGAATCAGCTTTCCTCAAAGCATACTCTCCCCCTTATCTACGTATTCCTGTTTATGCAAACAGGATACAAGATGTATAAAAGCTTCTCTCTTCTTGAGAGCCCATGGCAAAGGTGAGGAAGTAAGAGGCAGCACAGCCTGCGCTTTAGGGGCTGAGTGGAACCGTGTGTGGAAATGTGCAGAAGAAGGAAGATAAGCGGAAGGGGAGCAATGAAACTGCCTAGAATGAAAATATTCATCCGCGAGATCAAAGGCTTTCAACACTCCTGGACTGTTCAAGCCCAAATTGGAATAGTTCTGGTATGCCAATAAGAGTACTCGTAGCACAGATATCTGTATCAGTTTAAGATGCTACTCCAGCTACCTGTAACAGCCCTCTGCTGTCAATTAATGCTGCTAAGGCAGGACTGAGAGAACAGATCCCATGAGCATTCCTCATCCTCTCTCCTGCAAAAACATCAGGCTTAGCTTAAACCACAAATGACAGCAGTTTGATAGAAGCTTTTAAAAGCGCAGGCTAACTTCTCACTGGAGCAGATGAGCATTCATACAGTCTGCTCCACAGATACTTCCTTGGCAAGAGTAATGCAGAATTAGGGGGCAGTGCATCAAACACAGAAAGGTCCAAATATAAGTATCACAATCTAGCATGTACAGAAACCAACTTGTTTTTTTGTAACTTATTTCTCCCATACAATACTATGTCTAAAGCTGAGCCAATTCTTTGCGACTGCTTGTCCAAAACAATGGCATCAAATGAAGTTTCAGCCAAGCACTGCAGTTTAACCTTCTCTGTACAGAGGAAGAGAGGAATACAACACAATTCTGTTGACAGCTATTTGCATAACACCTTGCCTGAAGTTTGCCGTGAGGCTAAAGCACTTTATGAGATTTACCTGTTGCTGGTGTACAGTGAATAATAGTCTGTCCCAGTTCGGCATTTTCATCATTTCTCAGAACATCTGCATCAGCTGTACTCAAATAAAATGAAAACCAGGTTAGTTGCAGAAAGAAAAATAAAGAGGGAAATGTAACAAAGCTGCCTAGGATGGAAGTACAGCTTTGAAAGATCAAAGACCTAACACTTCACCAGCTTTCTAGCCTATAACAAGCGGAGCTGTTCCAGTTTGCCACAAGTGGTCCAATGCTCAGCGCAGAAACTGCTGCAGCAGTGTAAGTTACTACTGCCCAGGGTAACTACTCACAGTTTTTTGCAACACAACAGCAACATTTTTAAGCAACAGGGAAAAGATCTACAAGGCCTTGAACTAGATAGAGTAAGGACAAGCTCTCTGTACAGGAAGGCTGAAATACTGAGATCAATAAAACATCTTCTGCTCTGGCAGAAAATAATGGAAACAATCTGGCAGTGGGAAATAGTTTTAAACAACAGGCAGTTCTCACACATTTAGAAAGAACTTGGCATTGCCCACCCCACCTGGCCAGGAACTGCTAATCACTTTCACAGATGGTTTCAGTACCCCTACGAAGATGACATTTTCATTATTTTCTTACTCAAAGACAATAGATGCTTTATTTGGTCTAGTCTGGCCCAAAAAAACTACTGCTGTCCTAACACATATTCCTCACTAGGATAAGTACCCTTACCCTTCTCACGATCCACCAAGGTACCTTGATCTTGGTGACTGGAATCTTCAGCATCCGAGTTTAAGTAGGAGTCACAACCCCAAAACGCACAGCACTGGTAAGCATATGGCACTGAGAGCGACCTGAAATACAGGCAGAACAATGAACACTGTTACCTGCTGTAACTTTAACCAAGGTTACCACCTTTTAAAAAAAATTAAGCGGCACACTTCAGTGCTAAAACAGAAGTATTTTGTCTGGTCACTAAGAAAAAAAAATAAATTTTAAATTGCATCAGTTGTAACCACTTCTGATTAACTTTTTCACTGAGATAAAGGACAGGTGATGCATCCAAGTGTCGTCTACAGCAAGAAGTACCAAAATATTTTGTGACGTTTATCCCTTCGCTTTATTTTTCCTCCTTATACAAAACAAATTCTGATCAATATTTTTGGTGTTACTGTACAAATTAAATCAAAAATTCATCAAGCAAGTTAATTAAAGCATAACTGTTTTTTAAGAAAGTTAAGTTTCCAAATGACCACAGCATTAAAAACGTATATTTCCTTTTCATTTCGTTTTGTTGACCAGAAAAAAAATATGTTTTGCTATTGTCTTTCTGTGTGTTTTCCAGAAATGGTATGCGCTATTAATCTGGGTGGAAAAGAAATATAGGTGCACACAGAGTTTTTAAAAGTGCATATAAACAACTCAGTTATAGCAGACCAAAAGCTATTTTCTTCTGACTTAAGGCTACAATATCAACTATCTGCGATATTGTTCCTGAATTATGTTCTTGTAAGTATTTAGAAGGAACATTGGTCTGGAGGATCCCACAGTGCATTAGTTCTCAAGCACAGATCAAAAACAGCAACAATATAAAAATGTGTTGTTTCCACGGGATTGCCAAAGCTTGTCTTTAAGTCTGACACAGAACCCTCTATTAGCCTTACACAAATTAACAGTATCTTCATGCCCATTTTTCCACTGGACAGTATGGAAAACCATTTTAAACTACTTCTTCAGGATCAAAATATCAATGTGTACAAAGATCTTGCAAATGCAAACCAGTTCATCACTGTCTGATCCACCGCATATTGAAATCAGTAACAGGTTCCAATTTAAATGATTACTGTTACTCTTATATAATTTGCCTCCATGAATAAACAGCATATGTATGAAGTGTAGTGATTATGGAATCAGGCACCTGTGAGTCTGTTCCCGTTTTCCACGCACTGAAAGACAGATGTGCTCAGTTCAATAACAAATGGAATCCATCCAAACCACTAATCTGAAGTCAGCTGATTATATCTGCCTGAAAAGCGGTGGAGGAAAAATGTAACAGGTTCCAAGAAAATTGTCTACAAATGTTTTTTTCCATCAGAATAGTCAGGATACACCTTAATATACAACTATGTCGAGGCACTGCAGGACTCAGTGAAGGGCATGATCATTTGTCATCAGTACTATCTAATAAACTGGCTTCATTTATTGTCACATTGCTTGTTACAGGCAAAGGAAAAGTGAGGCGCTCTGTAGTGTTGTTTACCAACGTACCGGAGCTTCGCAAAGTTCTTCGCTGCCAAAGCTTCTTTCAACTCAGAATTGCCTGCAAGTTTAAGCTGGTTCAGTCCACTTAATCCTTCAGTTGGAACAGAAGTGAGTTCATTGAAACTTAGGTCTCTGAAATATGAATATTAAGATAGCGTTACAACAAAGCAATTTTGAAGATCCTATAAGCGTACTTTGTAGGAGTAGGAAGTCTTTAAAGTCCCACACCAAAGCTGTGGTCTGGAAAACGACTGTTGCTGCAGCAGGCACATTTAAGAAGCATGCCTCATTTTACTGTGTCCTGCACGCATCCAGTTCACGAGAGGTTTCGTGATCCACATAGATGAAACAAATGATGGAGATGTACTAGTTTTAAGCTGTAAGCATTTAACTATCTCAGCAATTTAATGGTAGAAAAAGAATAGCCTACTTACAGGTTAACAATAGCTCCAAGGGTGATGAAAGCTTCCTTGTGGATCTTACGGATCCGATTTCTACTGAGGTCACTGCAATGAATGCCAAGTAACATTATTTTAGCAGTTTCATCAAAACATTGCAATAGTCATTATTCTAAGAAAAAAGCTAAGGTGACACACCCATTATATCTTTGTCAGAAAAACTGAATGACCCTCCCACCTCCCTTCTCTCCCCAGCTGGACAAGTGCAGTAGCAGCCTGATCTGTTGGCCAGTCTGACGTATTTGGCTTCATCCCATTACCAAGGTAGCAGCTGTATCCCATTAGTGCTGCTGTTCCCTTCCTTCCTTGGCCCTGGCAACTCAGCAAGGCAGAGGCAGGCTCTGGCATCACCCATTCCCAGGGTGAAGGTGCCAGCTAGATCACTTTGGTGACAACTGCACTTGCAGCAGGGCAAGTCAGAAGGGACGGAGGAAGAGAACAGAAGAATAAGGAGAAGGGCATCTGCTTGGTTGGATTTCTAATTCCAGATCCAGCTCATGCTGGACCACAATGACTTATAATTAAGACATTCCATTTAAATGACCTATTAAATTCTTTTTGTTTTTTTTTTTTGTTTGTTTGTTTGTTTGTTTGTTTTTTTACTTATAATTGCAGTGTTTCTATACAATCTTCATACAGCTGATGTGAAGGTAGGAGTTAATTTTGTTTAGTGGTTTACTTCTCTTGAGGGAAACAGATAGAATGCTCCAATACAAAGCATATAATGCTGAACAGTAGATTAGCCAAGAAAAATCTCTTTAGATTTGCATACAAAAGCAAAACAAAGAATAAAGAACTGAAACTGAAACTGGCTGCTGCTAGTATTTCTTGCACATTGTTTGCTTCACCTTAGGATCCAGCATACCTGGCCCCCGGACGTAAACCAGATTCGTAACACCAAGCCCTGCTATCATTTTAGGAAGGAATCAAAAACATGATATTGTTTTACTCTGTATGCAGCTGTGTACACTTACAGGATACGAAGGGAGGACAGTCCTTGAAAGGTATCATCTGTGATTTCATGGATTTGATTATGCTGTAAGGAACTGCAAAGAGACACAACTTTGTTGGCAAACCGGGCTGACTTCAAACCATGGAATAGCTTGGTGGCTGCTACTAAGTAGATTTAGCCTTACCAATGGCAAGATTTAGTTTCCCCTTGAAGGCAAACCATGTAGGTATCTGCTCTGCATTTCACGTTAGCTATGTTAGTACAATTATGAAGCTCTTTTATTAACACCTTTGCCCAATCCCAATTCACATCTCTTAGTATTTAGAAGTGAATGTCAAGGGCGGGCTGTATTACTTCTAATTTACTTTATGAATTTTATTTTATTCATTACTTTATGCATTTTCAGGAGTCATAGAGATTTAACGCAATCCTACCTAATTCTGCAAGGAATCTTTAGGAGATTCAGGTGTGCTTTCTTTTTCTCAAAATACAGATTTTTGAAAGGAAAATGCAGATAAATGCTTCAAGAGCTAATGGCCAAATTAAATTATACTCCAATACATTTGCTCCCCATGTCCCTTCCAAACTCCCTTAAGCTCCCCTGTGTATACAGTAACAGCATGTTCTAACAAACACATCAGTGGTGCCTTTGTTGGAGACTAACAGGCTTCCTTCACACACAACAAGCTCTGAAGATGCTTTGCTCGATGTTCTACAGAAAAAGTGCGTACAATGAGCCCAAACATGTCAGTGTAACAGCAAAGATCTGCGAGAAGTCTATTATCTCCCATCTCATTAAAAGTCAAGAAGATTAGGAACAGAGAGGTTTAAGAAGTAGGAACATAAGCACATGGAAAAATTGCATGGGACCTAGAAATAAAACTTAGGAAGTTTTAAAGCAATGGAAAAACACAGATGGGTTTTGAGAACGAATGTGTCTTACAGGGACTGCAGGAAAAAAAAAAACAACACAAGTATTTTATCCAAGCATAGGCTGATAGTTGAACGCAACTGAAGAAGAGTGGAAGAAATAAGAGGCATGAAAGAAAACACTTAAGTGCTCGTTCCATTTATGAATATAGCAATACTCTATGAAATGTAGGATTCATGCCATGCATCCTTTTTTTTTTGGTGATAAATAAACAATTAAACCTTAGATGATTGAGGAAAACACAACTGGTTGAATTCTCTGTCCATCATGACACGGTCATATTACTTCACTCTGGCCTTAATCTTCAAATTGTTCTTATGCTCAAATATGGAGCAAAAACAACTCTGGAGAGCAGGACTCGATGTACTAGCTAAAGAAGTAATAAAATAACCAACATGTATTTCTACTTACATTTCTTCCAAGGAGTGGCAGCCCTTAAAACTTGGGAGGTCCTTTATATTGTTATAAGACAAGTCCCTTCAAAACAGAAAATGGGAGGAGGATGCTTAGTTTAACTCTGCTCTACCTGAAACATCTCATTGCTTGCAACCAAGTGGATTGGCAGGAAAAAAAAACTTTTTAAAGAGGGAATTAAAAGCATCATCTGTGGAGACAGCTGCCCTGACCAGTCCTGTTGTGCACTTCAGCTATACGTGTTACATACATACATCAACAAGTAACAGAAATAAGGCTATTTTAAACTCTGTAAAACATTGATTTATTGCCTTACACTTCATTCTTGTAACCTTGTTAAAAGCTATTTTTCTATCTCCCCCATCAACTCTCTGAATTAGGTGAACAAAATTATCATTGACTTTCCTGAAATATTCAACAAGTAATGTAAAGTGAGCAAGCATAGAAAAAACAATCAACTGAAAACTCTATTTGGCAAACATTAACAACTGAAATTAGTGTTCTGCAATTGAAATGTAAGGGAGAAATAGGCTGTACCTCTATAGTAGCTTCAACAGCTCATGCGATCCCTCCCAAACAACAGTTCTGATCCTATAGGCACTGCTTTTAGCTCTATGTCTGGATACACGCATACCAAAAATCATACTGTACAGATTTCCTGAATTCTGAGAACTGTAATCTAAAAAGGTTTATTGATAAGCTGGCTTTTTAGGATGAACTGGATGGAGGGTATGTGATGCAGGAATTTGTTGCAAATTTTGATTTAGGGTACTGGTACCTCCCAGAATTTTCTGTGAAACTACGCAGCAAAAAAGGGAGACTAGAAACTTGCAAACAACCCTTCAAGTTCTGTTCAAAAGATAAGCGGGAATTTCAAAATAAATCATGCATCATCATTCTCCTTCATCCCAATTTTTCTCCTGTAAAATGAAAGGTATTTTACTCCTCCATTTCTCACAAAGTGCTGTTGTTCCCTTTTTTTGTGTGCATCCTTTGTATACATGGCTTTGGCCCCCTAATGATTTCGTTTTCCAGTTTGTTCTTTTGCATTTATTTTCAGCACACCTTGCTTCTTCTTCTTCTGTTTTGCCTTTGCATTACTAGCTGAGCAAAAGCTTTTCTTTAATTTAGCTCTACATCAAAACATTTTGATCAAGATGAGAATAGGAGCACAATGTGTACACTTACAAAGTTCGTAGCATCTTTTGCTCTTGGCACAAATTAACAGGAATACTGTTTATCTTGGTCCCTGTTAGAGTTCTAGGAAAAAAAAAATATATATATATATATATAAATATTTGTATTGTTGATGGTATAACAAAACTAGCATACATAGGAACGGAAGATGGTGTCTTAGCTGTCAGGTGCTAGATTCACCAACAAAGACATTTAGTGAGAGGAAGAGAATATATGTCCAAGATGCTCTCCAGACCCACTAAATCGCATTTCAATCATTTCACATGGGACTAACCCAAGAAATCATTGGAAATTATTTCTGCAGAATATACTTACAGGCTCTCCAGATTAATGGTTCCTGTCAAATTAGGAAACCACTGCACCATACTGGCACCCCGAATGACCCTAAAAAAAATCCCCACAAAAATTAGCTGTAAATTATTATGCAAATGAACTGTGACATGCAGTCTTGCTATCAGGTATATATTTTCACTAAGCAGACATTCTAACATCCTTATTATTTCTGCTTTATTGAAATTTTACACATGAAGATATTCTTCTAAGTGCTTCTTACACTAATAATTTGTTTAATAAATTCCTTCTGTTAGCAATTAACTGGAACTAATCACATTGGAAAGCATCATATCAAAACACATAGGAAAAGGGCCTAAACTCTCTGGTAGTTTGTAGCTCAAAGCTGGAACTCCATTTTGCTTACTCCTCACCCCCAGAACTGGTATTGTTTGAGAGCATGCACGCACTAACCTGCAAAATATTCTCACAATGTACACCCCTGTTCAAAAAACACCCAGGACATACTGGATTTTGTTTAGGTAAGAACCTGAGCATTCGGCCTGAGGTTATGTCTTACGCAAGGTGATGAAGATTAAAAAAAAAAAAAAAAACACACAACAATGTTGTAAAGCATATTTAGCAGAGCTTATGAAACTGGATGTTCCCAACCAAAACAATGCTTGTTAAAGCTAACTGCTGAAAAAAATTACACATTAAGAGGTAGAGGCAGTTGGGAAATGCAGTTATTTTGAGCTCTTAGCCACAACATTTCATATCAAATTATTGTACTATTTAGTTGAGGTGATACTTACAGGGAATGCAAATCTGACAGATTCTGAAATGCCGAGTTTCCCACAAAAGACAAAGGATTATCATACAAATGTCTGGGAAATGAAAAACATGTTTAAATCACTGTTCTTACAGTCACAGTCTGCTACAGACTAAAAATAGAAGCATGAAAATTACTTACATCGTTCTTAGAAGGGGGTTTCCTGCAAATGCACCATCAGGAATTATGGAAATGTAGTTACTGTGAAATGCCCTAAAGATATTAGCAAAGAAAACCCACATTTAGAAATATACCGCCAGTAGATTCAACCAACAGTCATCTTCTTTGTGTGGATACACTACACCTATTCAACTCCTAATCCTGCCAAAAGTTGGGTTGTAGTTAAATTGGAGTATGTAGGAGCAAGTTTGAAGGCATAATTTCTGTCTACTCCATTTCAGCTATACTGAAAATATTTCAGTAGGAAGAAAATATTCTGCGTAAAACATGACCTTATGCTTTCTCTCTTCTCTTCCCTTTTTAAGGAGGGAGCAAGGAAAACATGCACAATCAGTGAATATATAACTCTGCTATGGGAGGCCAAAACCAGCTCATGATTAAGATCTATGCTAATGGTACTCCTGAATAAATTCCTCGGTTATATAACTCCAAAATCATTTTCAATAGGTTCCCTCTGTAGCTGTTGATTATATTTTCCTTTAATTACAGCATCGCTTAGCATAACTTGATCTGATCTAGGCTGCTGCATAATCAGATGAGCATTCTTAAATCTGGGAATTTCTTTTCTCTTTTTATTTACAGAAAGGATAAAGAAAACAGTTTAAAAGTGATAATAGTTAATACTCACAACTCTTTTAGACTTGGGAGCGCTTTTATGGCTTCAGGGAACTCTACCATGTTGTTATAATTTAAATCCCTAGAAGAAACAAAGCCAAAAAGTTAGAAAATACTTATCATGGTTATGAACCAAAATCTTTTTTATTTTAGACAATTCAGTGAAAGTAAGAACGTTCAGAACATCTTTAACTAGACTACTGAATAACTTGATTTTAAACTTAGATTCAGTATTCTGATGTTTTACGTACTTTATAACCAGCTAATAACTTATGACATTTTTTACAGCAAAGCTCAGTATTTTTCAGTACCTCACGGATTTCTCTTCAAATGAATTTACAGGACAACGAACTAAAATTTCAAAGTAACAATGACAAAAAAAAAAAAAAAGTAGGCATACGATTACTCTTTATTAGCTTACTCTGACAACTTTTCTCTCTGGTTTTATAAAATAAATAGCAAATAAGCCATTAGGCAATAGCAGACCTTGTAGCAAAACCAATTCTAAATATTAAAGAGAAGCATAGGTAAAGCCCATCACATCACACTGAATCAGTGCATGTCAATGATGCAGGCACGGACAGTTGACCTGTCACCATTCTAGCATTCTAGTTATGTCAGGACCTGCTATAAACTTCTGCAGAAAGGATTGCTTATGAGAAACAAAACCATTTTTAGAGTCTCACATCAGCTGCATGCATTTACATAGTACCTGGTTATTATTACTTAATTTAATAACTGAAGGCTCCAGGAGAATAACAAGGTAGTTGGAGTAAGCAACGTTCCTGGACTCCTCCAAACTCCTGATGTTAACAAAGGTTGTCAGTGGCTTTAGCATGTCCTTGTCCTCCTTCATTAATTTTAATTATTTAGCATTCTCTTAAGCATAACTAAAGGCACCGCTGAAGGAAACGCTGCTTACTAGACATTCATTGAGCGAGCTGAAGGGAAACAGGGAGTGCAACTCAAGCAGCTGAAGGCCATTCCTCTCATAGGAGGTTGAAAAGAGCCCAGACCCTGTCTTGACAGGCCACTATAGAAAAGTGGTGCTCGGGTACGTATAAATTGTCAGCAAGGACAACAGACCCGAGGCAAGGGGAAAGTGGTGCGGGTGCACCTGCATCTCCTATTTCTGTCACAAGGAATGCAACGCTCAATGTTTCAGATAAAGCAGTCTATCAGTTTAACATTTGCCAGTATTTGAAGTGAACTCATGTCAGTCTCGAGAGGCTGGGAACCCAGGAGCTGAGGATCAGTTTAGGAGCTGCTAGGACACTTGAGATAGAGAGTTTCTTTGGCAGGCAGTGGTGCCCATCCGGTAAGAGAGGAGGAGCAATGGTTTAGAAACAGCCCACTGGGGCCCTCTGAGAAACCTCCTATTGACACACAACAGTTTTGACAGCGTATTTTAAATATGTTTAATCCCACGGTAAATCTGAGAAACAAATATTTGTCCCTTATCACATACAGGGCCACTCAAACACTTCTGATATATCCAGCTGACTCAGTGGAGTGCTATGCAAAGATACACCAGCTAGATCAGGACCAAGAACGTTAGAGCCACATCATCCTGCACGACATTTCACCCAGGCTAATATTTACCCGCTTCTCAACAGAGTTAATTAGTTTTGGTGGAGCACTGCACTGATATTAGCCTTCACTTCCGAAATCTGAGCTGGACGTTAAGTGTTAGAGGTATGTGTTGTGCTACACACATGCCTTGTTTGCAAAGTCTTCACCATAAAGTAAGCTCAATTAAGCTGTGAATGAGACAAATGACACTGAACAAAGAATTACTTTAAGAAGCATACTTACAAGGTTTCAAGGTTGTCTAATCCATCAAAACAGTGTTTTCCTATAGTTTTTATTTTATTATTATGAAGATGTCTAAAAAAGAACAAAACAAGAATGGGGATGAGTGAATAATTTCACATAAATTAACAAATTAGTAGATTATTCTATGAAATCAAGACAGTTAAATGGTTTAGAAAAAACATTTCATGGGATGGGTAATGCAGCAAAATGTCTTACACTTCAAGACAGAAATATCTCATCCTCATACGGGAACAGAATAGATGGCCTGCAGTCAAAACAACCTATTTTAAACCTTTACTCACTATCCAGAAGTGCAATTAAACATGATTTAAACATATAAATCCAAATATGATATCAGGATATCCGGGAACCTCACTACCCATAGCACTTTTGACTTTCTGTGTAGGAGAAAGTCTTTAGCAAACCTTCAGCAGACTGTCGAGTATCCATGATAACAACTTGCACTGGTGGTATAGGCTGCGACTAGACAACTGAGCTAAAACACAGCCAAATACCATTTTCAGGCCATCCTAGATAAATCGAAGCTCTAACCAGGGACAATCCAAGTGACTCGTGAAGCAAAGTAAGAAATACTCACAGAACAACAAGACTTGACAGGTTTGTAAATGCATAGTCAGGAATGTGCGTTATTTTGTTAAGGGCCAGCGTCAACGCCTGCAGAGAGGGGAGGTTGCTGAGCGGATGAATGGGGACTTCTGTCAGACTGTTGTCATCCAGCCAGAGGTGACGCAACTGCACCAGGCCCTCAAAACTGTCCTTTGGTACGGCTGTGATGTGATTCGCATCTAAACGCCTAGATTGAAACAGAAAGAGTTTGCATGGTAAAGCCACAAACTGCAAAGCAGTAAAAAGGCAGATTCAAGCCCTATTATTCCTGAACATTTCTTAAACACGTTTTACTGAAATATTTTAATACTGCTAAGTTTGAAAGCTTACTGAAGTGACGCGTGAACACTCTTTCAAGTCACGTGAAGAACCCATAAAAGAAAGCTTCATAAAAATGTCTTCTTGGACGTTTTTAATAAAACATTTTAACAAATTCATATGCTTACAATGAGCTTACCCAAGTCAATTGGTAACTACAGAAATCTCCTCCCCACAAACCCTCCAGCTCCTGTAGGTACCTCACTGGAACAAGATGTTGAAAGGTGCTTGATATCGTATCACAGATTGCAGAGAGTTACTCCTTTGAACGATTATCCCTGTACCTCCCTTGTCATAGCACTGTACCCTGTCATACGTATTGTCTCGGGGGACTGCTACACACCTTAAGTGACTAAAGGAAAGCAATTATCAAATGCAGCTCTTGAACAAAGTGAGTTATGAACCATGTTGGCAAATGAAACATTACACCATCAGCCAAAACAGAGAAATATCTTTCAGTTTGAGAGCTGATCCCTTCTGTCACGCTCCACAAAAAATGCAAACCAGAACACTAGCACGGGTAAGTGTTGGACATTATTGCCTTCACATTTTTTCCCTAAATTAACTCTGATTGCAAATATTAGTGGAAGCAACAGATGTAGAAAATGGCTTTGCTGCCTTTCCAAAAGAGCTGCAGCACATGTATGACAATTAGCCCCGTTACAACTACTCGCTCATGTATGCTCTTGTGTTTCACAGCTTCTTCAGGTTTCAAAGCATCAAAAAAACAACAACAAAAAGAACTCCACACCTGGAAGAACTCCACACTCCTCCACCTTGGAGGGCAAAGGCAGGTCCTCAGCCTGGGCTCCAGCTGTGAACCCTCACGATAGAGGTGCAGGTGTTACTCATAGCCCCACCACGAATCCTCATCCACGCAGTACTCTGCACTCCCTGTCCGATGCCTGGCTTTGGCAGGGACAACAGAAACTCTTACGCAAAAATACGTGTGCTTTTCCCTCGTGCAACATGCTCTGAATCAACTCGCTTTTTCATCTTCCTATTTCAGCAGCGCGGTGACTTGGATAGCATCACTGGCAGCCACAGCAGGCAGAAGGTACAGACAGGGCCTGGTTTGGGTTTGCCCATGCTTTGCTACATAACCAGCTGTGTCAGGGACAAAAATGGAAAAAAATCCAGAATAAAAGCTTACATTTGGGTGTACACGGACAGAAGCCCCACAAATGGGCAGC
The DNA here is from genome assembly GCF_047663525.1 of Anas platyrhynchos. Classification (NCBI taxonomy): domain Eukaryota; kingdom Metazoa; phylum Chordata; class Aves; order Anseriformes; family Anatidae; genus Anas; species Anas platyrhynchos. The sequence continues at coordinate 56,764,947 of NC_092591.1, forward strand.
TGCGAGGGATGACCCAGGAAGAAGCAAAAAACATTAATAAAGCACTATTTTTCCTGAGTGGAGGAGATGAAAGGCAAGCAATGATAACCCACAAGATGGAAAAAGAAAACAAACAAACAAAAAAAGATAACAAAAATAATTATTAAAAAAAAAAAACAGAAAGAAAACTAACAAATTGAGTCTGCGTAGGGCTAAGAGTGACTGGCATTCTGTCTTCTACAGGTCGACACAGAGCTGAAACCTGGTGACTTCACTGCAAACGTGGAAGAAAACACCTTGCATAACTACCTTGAGACGACTGGCGTACCAGTTGTGTTATGTATGCTGCTGTCTGGGGAGACAAAACTCGTATGCACTCCATTAACGCTGATGCTTATTATGATACAAACCAGCACAGCACAGGTTGGGAGTTATATTAAGCACGCACTGCGTTTCTGAAGCCATGATCAGACATGCTCTTGAAAATCTAGCCGGATCAGTTTAAGAAGTCATTGCCTGCAGCCATTCATCCTGGCCCTCTCGGCAGGCGCAGGATGGCCCAGGTGACTGCTCCACGTTTGTCCCTGTGCATGGTCACCACGGCTCCAGTAATCACGAGGGGGCTTCTGGGCTCTCTCCTCTTTCACCGTGTACAAGAGCAGATGAAGAGCAGCCAGCCCAGCTCACTGTACTCTACTGGGAAGGCAGAAAGGGCCAAGAGAAGGGGAGGTCTTTCTGTGTTTCTGCACATTGCTCCACCTGCAGTCAGCTGGAAACACCTCGTTTCAGCCTAGCTTACAGCACTGCACATACCTGTGAGGATACATTTTATTGCATCTAAATCCACCTTGAACAATTAAGATGTTAAAATTTTGGGTTTACCGAAGTGGTCAGCATTAGCCTAATTATTTTCTCTCCAAAATGTAAAATACACGGTGAATTCAAAGAAAGAAGAAAAGCTTGATCATACAGTCTTAAGAAATCTCCACATAATATCCATAAGGCATTAATGCCCTTTGTCTACTTCTGTGAAAGAGGGTCTTGCTGTTGTGCTGTACATGGTTTGAATATTCCCAGTTATTTGGAGAAACGTCAGCACCTCAATTTCCATATAATAACAAGTCAAGAAATGCAAAAAAATTAAGCAACAAATACACTGATATAAGCCGGAATTTACAAAACTGCAGCCAAAGGGCTCTTTCCTAAGACGAGGGAGGTGCCATTACCTCTAAAGCTATATATCAAAGAGCTAACTCCTATGGTTCATATATTGGCATCTCCTTATCAGTTGCCCCATGGTCTGACAGGTGTGTACACAATTCTGTTTGAATGCTTTTAGCGTGCTTCAAGACTGGAACATTTCGGAGAAATTAAATGTCTGGTGATAATTAAAAAAAGGGGGGGGGGGAGCAGGTAGAGAAAAAAAGCCTGGGGCTCTGCTGCAGAAAAAAAAAAATATAGAAATTACCTGTCTTTCTTCTCCCTCCTGAATTCACACACCTCCCTGAAGATCAAAAGAGTTATTTTCCAGTGGAATAAATATATCCGAGTCTTCTCTTCAACTGATTTTTCTATTATTATTTTTGTAAGAGAAGCAACACACCCCGAGAGGCAGGCGGCGCTTAGTCCCTGTCACTACCTGTCTCTGCCTATGCTTGTACTTCCACTGTGCTCCTTACTAAATTCCACTTTTCCAAGAAGATTTGGGCAAAAACACACAAAACAACCACACAAGCAGACAACAACAAAACCCAGAGAAATCCCAGGCCTGGGTCTGTCCCTCCGGCCGCCCACCAGAGGCGGGTGGCAGAAGGATGGACACACAGGGCCCGGGAGGTCACCGAGGTGCTCCCCTGGTCGGGACTTTGGCCCTGCTCTTAGCCCCATCCAGAACCCACGTAACCCCACATCGGGGTCGTACGCTGATGGCTCTCCACAGCCCTTCATTCTCTAATTTTCATCTTCTGCCCCCAGCAGTAAAACCAAGGGGGGAGAGGCAAAACAGGCACCGTTCCCATGGAGCAGGAGAGCGGGTGGAAGACAGAAAGGGCATTTTTCTTGCTCTCTGTGGCTTCTTGGCATAGTCTAACCAAGAGCAATGTCTGAACCGAGCTGGAAGTAATTGCTGATGCCAAATCATAAAGCCCCAGTTAAGCAGGCAGACGGGACAGCATGCTGTGATGGGTTGTGTCCCCCCAACTCCTGTTACGTAGCAGCTGCCCGCTCTGCGAGTCTGAAGAGCACTGTGCCGGCCCCAGCTTCTCCCAAAAACCATCGGACATCTCAACAAAATAGCTGAAAATGGAAGTTTTGCATAGCGCTTTTGTTGAGCTGCATTTACAGCTTTAAAGGGAAAACCTGGGATTCATAAAGGTAACAGGACCATGTATAACATCAAAAGAACAAATTGGTATTACTAGGGGTACACAAAACATAATTTATTGGAGCTCGATTTCTGTTATTAGTTATCAGACCTCGAGATTTATTTTTAATTCAGCCATTTTTGTTGCATTCAGTTTGTGTTCCTTCATTCCTCTTGGTGTACACCTGATATGCCACAGTTATTCTAACTTTCCCCCCAGTAAAATTCAAGCTTATCTATGTTCATTCCACTGCGGAAATCAGGGCTGTGATGCTTCTGTATTACGTGGCGTGCACACAACGGTGTACTTCATGAAACAACTGAAAAGCAAAACCAGAATATTTGACAGCTTCCATAAAATCGTGCAATTCAGCACCACACCTTTTCTTTCCGATGGGATGAGAGTATTCACTGGCACTAATAGCTAACAAAGTACAAGAACTCTTCTTTGCTGTTTAGACTGACCTTTAACAAAGTCTGTCCTTTTCCATTGTTTTTAAGGATGTTCTATGGTCTTGAAATCAGCTTGCAGCATATACTTGAATTCCTTCATCTTTCAAAAGCTGCTCCAGTTCCAGCTGCCCTATAAGCACTGACTTGTGAGAGGCCTTCAAATTTTAGTCCCTACATTCAGAGTTGACCTTCTGACCCGTCATCTTCATTTTTATTCCCTGTCGGGTTTGTGTCCTCACACAAATTCCAACAAGTGCACAAGAAGAAAGAGCAGGAGCACGACAAAAGCCGATACATTCAGCGAGCCTATACATCTCACGCGAGTTTTTAACATATTGTTAGAACAGGTAAAGAACAAAGCAAATGAAATATCTACAAACAATTAACTTCACATTAAGGAAACCGTAAAACTAATAAGAACTCCTACCTTAATTCAAATGAATACGAGTTCCAAAGTCTAACACCTAAGCGAGTGTGTGCACATGAATTATATGAGCACACGTAACATTACCATTCTGAGTCCAGTATATATATCTTAAATTTTCTTAAAAACTCTGTGCTGAAAGCCTCAGGCCAGGCTTGCCAGGAGCATGCTGGTGTGTGCAGAGCACAGACAGTTTGGGGGCAGATATCTGGGAGGCACAATGGCATGCCATGCAGCTTTCTGAATACGTTACAGTGGAAGAGAGACGCCTCCTACATGCAGTCTTAGCAATACTTTTTAGAAATTTACTTGCACTGCATCTCGTGACCCCTCATACCTTTTATTGATATTTGCCTGGGAAGAGGAGACTGTCAGATTTATTTCTGGTTTCTGTCACAGCCTCGCTGCTTGCCACGCTAGCACTCACCTGCAACCACACGCAGCACTCTGGGTTTCAGTGACGGAGAAATTGTAACAGCCTCGTACTAATAGCAAGAGTTGAACATTCATGTTAATAAAAGGAAAATCACTCCTGACTCTTGTGTAAAACCACTTCTGCTCAATGGCAATCGTTAAAGAACTTTGCTCTTTAAAGTGCTCCTTCAAAAACCACAAAGAAATCACTCAAATAACACTGGAGTTGATTTTTAGGTTTTGAAGTTGAGTACTGATAAGCCTAATACATCGGAAACTCCGCTACAATGTAAGGCAGTGAACCTGCCGTGTTAACAGAGGTACTTTAACATACTTAGTTCGTTTGCTCACTGTATCAAACAGCTGCTCTCTGCACCTTGCGCATTGTGAACATCAGTACAAGGATTTGCTCTATTTGAAGACAAATTTACAGCAGCTCTCAGAAACAAATGCTACATGCCAAAGGTATTTCAATCACTAGTATTGATTTGCCAGCACGTATAGTTCTCCCACTGAAATGCTTCACATGGTACCGATCAGAGATTGCACCGAGTTTGCTGCCAATTGCCCATAGAAGATTCAGCTGATCTTTACCTATATGCTGTGTAAAGGAGAAGAAAAACAACCGATAAGCAGAAGAGTGATAACTTCGACCACTCCAGGTAAGTTTCTGATGCGTTCTGTTTCTAAATCATTCATTGATTGTTACTTAACCATTAGCAGTGCCTTAAAAAAGCCTGGACAGAGAAAAAACAAGATACAAAATGCCCAGAGTTTCCTGAGGTTGACAAGAAATACCCATGCCTTACATACAAGAAAATCAGAGGAGCTCCCAAAAGGTGCAAAGAGCACAGAAAAATGTTTTGTTTTGTTTTTGTCCTACAGCAAGTATGCAAAGTTTCCAAGCAGTATATTTTGACTTCTGCATATTAAAAGATCTTTCAGCACAACCAAACGTGCTGAGGAGAGCTCTTGAAGTTCCCTCACAAAAAAAAAAAAAAAAAAAAAAAAGCAAGGGAGAAAAGCACATTCAGCACGTTTGTTTTTAACCTGCAAAAACAATGTAAAGTGTGCGCAGATTTCTCCCTTTCCCATTCTGGTGTTGGGAGTTTAACTCTTCAGCTGACAACAGACACACCTGAAGGCTGGTTCCTTTTATCACTTTAGTAACAACAAAGAAGGAAAATGAAAAACCGCCAGAGAAAACCCATTCAAAGTCGATTCATTCAAAAAAAAAAAAAATCTGCAACTGTTGAAGGAGCATAACTGTTGAAGGAGCATGCAAGCTAACTTCATCTAGTTATTGTTGTTAATCAACATCTTCTACAGTCTCCCACTGAAGATTATCCTTACAGATATCCCTGGTCCTTCAAAATTTGGTAATCCAGTAACACAAAATTATCAACAGCCTTTTTTTTTTTTTTTTTTCCAGAAATAAGCTGAACCTTGCATTTTATTTTTAATATAAAGCAGGATTTGTGTGGTCCTCTCCAAATTCACAGATCTTCCCTTGTGACACCTGTCAATGTGCTTTGGTTTGTGTGTGTTACATTACTAAAAATCATTGTCACCATTGCGAACTACCACTTGAAGCTGTGTGTTTTAATTACGGTACTAGCAGAATGTTTCTAGAAGTGATCTGTGGGTTTTGCTGTTGTTTGTTGTCTATACAGGAAGATAAGGGATCCTTCCATGAGAGCCAGACAGCCACAGACGGACTGGATGCTAGAGATGCGAGGCTACAGCAGCCATGTGCTACAGCGCACTTAAAATGTGGTCAAAATACGCCTCCATCCTCTGTTCCCACCCTCTTACTGTACACCTTCGCCCTGCGAAGCAAGGTGCCACTCTCACTTCCTTCCGTCCCGCAGCAGGATCCCAGCCTTCAGCTCACAGCTCCTCCCCGGCAGGGCCACGCCACTCGGAGCTGGCTGGGTACCGCGGATGCTCATGGCTGGTCCGGCGCACGCGGACACGGACCTGCAGCTCAGGTGAATGCCCACACACGGAGCAAGGCAGGAGCTACCAGAGCCGAGTGCGGCACTGGCACCGTCCCAGCACCACCGTTTGGGAATCTGGAACAGCAGCGAGGCTGCGGTGCTTTGAACTGGTCCTGGAGAGCGCTCCAACATTCCCCGCGCGCGGGCGTGTGCGCACATGTGCAGGGCCAACAGCTCCGCGCTTCCCCGGCTGCGATTACAAGACGTGGTCTCTGACGGGTTGGTGGCCATTGACGAGCTTTCAGAAATGACTCATGGGTTTGATGGCAAGTACCTGACAACAGCAGCAGCAATCTGTTTTCTGAGTTCAGATGGGATACAGTTCCTTTTTCCAAAGCACCTCATTTTTTTCATTGCCTTTTTTTTTTTTTTTTTTAAATGCAATAATTTCAGTATTCATCACACTCAGGTTTGTGCAAGAAAATCCTGTGTTATGACAAAAAAATCAGATTATCTGTGTTTCTGGGGGTGAATTAGAGGAATTGTGGAAATTGCTGTAGCTTAAGGAACCATTTCTGGGTTAAATCCCAGGATAAGCAGTATTACCAACAAAAAGTTATGGCAGTCCAACACACACCTTACACTAAAGCACTGAAACAAGTGACCCTCTGAAGCTATTTCCCAGTCCTTTCAGTATCTGCACACACCATCACAGCGGCACACCACCTTGCTGCCCCTCTCCGTGTGACCCTCGGACTGCCGATAAATCTCTCCAACACCATTCCCAGACTTAAACAGTGCAGGATGCCGCATCATTACCTCGTAATAACAAAAATACACTGCCAGTGCTTGGCAGTATTGCTTCCGCGTGTAGCTCCTTACTCGTCAGCTTTCTCTGCTCCCCAAAGCTGCAGACACAAGCAGCTGGCGGCTCCCATCCCAGCAGTGCAGTCCCACGGTCCCAGTTTCTGCCCACAGGTATCGCTGCATCGCGCAATGTAAGAGCTTATCTTGCCAGATAAGCTATTCTGAGGTGCTAAGAAGTGAGTTTTCCACTCACCAGAACTCTTCCTTTCGGTAAAATTTCACTTTCATAAATAATAACTCTTTTCTAACTCTCTTTAGGAGGCCAGAGCTGGGAAAATATCCAATATAAACAGAAAATAAAGAGCTGTCATTTAGTACTCCGAACCACACTGGCTACTCTCCAGCTATAGTATAAACACTAGAAATCATGAAGCTCCTGTAACCATCTCATTTATTTCAACCCAGGTATGTTTACTGGGCTCATTAACGCACACAATGTGGCAACTGCCTTCCTACGCAGCCGGGACTTGGAGCACACTGAGACTGAAACGAGATGGGGTTCTCTGGGAGCTGCAAACCAAGCTCAGATTATCAATACACTATGAAGTTTCATGAACAGGCAAATTGTGTCTTCACCAAGAAAAAATCCCCCTAAAGCCACCTTTAGAGCAAACTGGGCAACTGCCAAAAGTCAGTCAGTTAAGCGATGTTTAAACTTGCAGTTTTTGGACTGAGATTATATATAAAAGAGGTAGAAGCACATATTCTGCAACAAGTTATTTGTTTTAGAAGGTCAGAGCAGCTCAGGAGCTTTAAATCCATTTTTGACACATTCTTTCCAAAAGTTTTTGTTTGTTTGCTTTTGGGTTTATTTATTTATTTATTTATTTTTACTAAATAAAGCAGTATGCTGGCATTCAGGCTTCCATGCTCACCCAAAATTCGGAGGACCAGTCCAATATTCTTTTGCCAGAAGGTGCTGTCTATATTAGCATGATCCGCCTAACTATTTTGCCATTTTTACAAGTGATAGAAGAAATTGAAAGTTTTCCTCAAACACGACAATGACAGAAATGCATGCTGGTGAAGTCTACTGAGCACACAGGAAAAGTGCTTCACATTTCCCACAACGCTTTTCTCAAAAGAGGAGAAAACTCTTTGACTTTCTGACACTGATAGTCAATGACTTCCAGACTGGATTGTTCCACTGTATTTCTCACAGTAATTCTTGAAAACACAATCTGGTTTTCCTCAGAAAAAGAAACAAACAAACATCTAGCTACTTATTAATCCTATTTCCTCCTTTTGGACCTTCCTAAAATTGATAGTTTATCATTTGTCAACGAACACCGAAGCTCCCAGAACAGCAAACATCACCACACTTGGAATTGTGGCTTCATGTTTCACTATCAATGACACTGTATCACATGATTATATCATTTCTATTATTTGGTATTGCATAATCAGTGATTTAAATAAAAAAAAAATCTGCTTTTTTGAACAACTTGTTTCTAACCATATCCAAGCATAATAATTTCAGAAGAGAGAGAGAAATGATGGCTTTATCATTTTCCTCTTAACTTTGACCTTTTTCTCTTGCCCATAAAATTACCAAACCAACAACTGGAGATTAAATATTTTGAACTTCAAATACAGAACAAACGTTACTGCAAATAAGCAGAGACAAAAGCATATTCATCGAAAATTAAATGGATTATTTTTAGAAAACAAGTATTTACTGAAGCAGCAGTTTCTTCTTTGGCACCTCAGAAGCGCTGGAAGCAAGGAGGGAGGCATTTTGCTTCTTTAGAAATCTTACTACAGGGTTATTCATACCATGTCATCTGGAGGGGTTACATTACGATGCACAACCTCTGCACCAAGCAGACTGCAACCCTAAGATGAGCAGCAGCAGCCCCCATAGCAGGCATTACACATTGTCCCGCTCCTGCTCCGCCGTGGGATAACCTGCAGCCAGTCTCACAGTGCCCTGTGCAGCTTCTTGGGGTTTCTCGAGATGGAAAAGGCGGGAATACAGGAGCAACCATGAGAACGTGGTGGCCAAGATCCAAGCTCAGGGAATGCAGAAAGCACCTTTGCAAGAGTTGCACAACTACTCCGTAATCTGATGCAACACAAAGAAATAGGATCTTGGCCAGAAACCTGAGTTTTGGCACAGAAGGAATAGATAATCTGCCCTCTCTCTGTAGGTAAGCAGAAAGGAGGAAAAATTTTGAAACCCTTCCCCCCTCCGCCTCCTCATCAGTGATAAGTATCTACCACCTAGAGAGCTGTAGCTAGCTATTAAGGTCTGATTAAAATGCTTTATAAAACATAATAAGCCATGAGATAGCATAAGCACATACGAAATACCTTATGAGCAACTAGCAATAATGGCTGAGGCGTTTGTAACTGTCTATGTGATTTCAACACCTTCCAGTAAAACCAATACTATGCATGTCTCAAGCAATGCTCCTTCCCAGAAACCCCTTTTCCTTCTCCAGATACAAAAGACTCGGGCATGATTCATTTTTGCACAATGTTTTAAAATTGCTTAAACACCTTAGGACATGCATAAGAATGATAAATACTTAACTGCACCACCTCTACATTTATACAGCAATCATGTACCCAGGTTTGGGTTTTGAAAGAGTTTGGGTCCGGATCACCCCAAGGACAATGAATACAATACCTTGTGAATTTGGAAATCTTTGCCTTGGCTGAAACAGCAATATCAGAAAGTCCGGGTACGTTATTACATAAATGATTATACCTCAGGAGTTTACAGAATGAAGCAAATTTGTACAAAGTGACCAAAAGTGGAACTTGAAGAACAATGCAAGAAGAAAAGCAAAGTAAGAAAACTTACAAGGACTGTAAACCACTTAATCCTCTGATGGCCTCATTAGGTACGGTCTTCAGCTGATTGTTCTGTAGGGTTCTGTAAAAATTTCCAGTGTGTTAATGTAGTAGACTTTGACAATCATCTTTATACAAACAGCAGAGCCCATGGCTCATGGTGCACATAAAAGCACGTGCGATTATCAAGACAACATACCAAAAGACAACGATGAAACAAGAAAATGGTCTACTTGAGCTGCATTTGCAACTCGTTAATGGTACTAAATTGCAGAGAAGAAGCTTCTGACATAATACACTGAAATTCCCAAGAACTCACTGAAGAGGCCAAACAGTTTAATGCTAGTACAAATTTGCTAAAATGAATGACATTTCATTATTTTCTTGCGAAATCATCCTATACATGCTACAAAATACACAAACCTCTAATTTTTCTTAAAGCCGCATCAATACACAATGCGTTAGCGATCTAATTTACAAAGTTTATTCACAACAAAGCACCTCTGGGCACAACATTAAAAAGATACAGAACAAAACTAGAGTCAAGCGGACTTAAGTTATGCTGTAGGTTTAGAATTTCTTTTATGGACACCATAGCACGGCATGATGAGTACTTTCATATGAAGAGAATTTAAATAATTAAGATTCTCACACATTATGAAATATTATTAGGTTTTGGTGCATATTAGGGTAACTGTAATTGGGCATGTAAGGTTGCCTGTTAATTAATATCTAAACACCAATTTTTTCAGGAACTGCGAGAATTTCAGGCTTCTCCAGAGTTGAGTATCCCGACGGAGATACCTCCAAGGGCCTTCATATTGTGCGTTCAATTCACAAAACATCTTTGCAGATCAGCAGTTCCCTAATCTGCATCCTGCTTATGCTGTCTGTTTATGCTACTTTCTTTAAAACCTCAAAGTCCTTTGTCATTACGTTATTTAAATACCTGTTTAATTAACTATCTATTACCCTACCAGCAATTGGAAATATTTACATCTGCATGAATGCTACAATTTCTGGGTAGAGGTTTCTAAAACCCCAAAGAGCATAAAGCTCTTTTTATCCTTAGCTATGGAAAAGTAGTTGAACTTTTTTTTTTACAACAGTAAGTCATTTTCACCTAAAGCAGCATGAAACTCTCAGAATGACTCCTATCTCCGGTAGGGTACGGTGCAAAGTTCAACCGGTATCATAAATCTCTGTAAGCACTAGCACTACCTGATGCAATAAGATGTGGGGGTGGAGAACAACAAAAAAAGCCTTATATGCCCTTTTTAGGATTTTTCCTTCTTAGGATTCCTCTGCTACAACCTATACATCTGGAAAAAAAAAAATCAGTGTTCTAACTGGTTGTAGTAATTTCTGTTTAGGCTTTATATAAAATGTAGGAACTCTGTAAATTTTTTTTGTGGGGATGGGGACAGGACACAATACAGAAAGGCAGGAAAAGAAATCTCAAGTCAGCCCATCAGTAAATAGGCTGACTATGCAATAAGAAAGCATACAGCTAGCTATGAAGCTCTAAAACCCGATTACTTACAGAACTTTGAGTTCTTTCAACCCAGACAAGGCCTTCGGATGGATAAAAGAAAGGTCATTGCCAGCCAGTCGCCTGGAAAAAAATTGTAATAATAATTTTAGTCATAAAATACAGTTCTTCTACAATCATCTAACAAGACAAATCACCAACACAAGAAATCTTGTACACAACGAGGTATTTTGCATCCACTTATGCTATATTTATGATCTTCCAAGTTTGTATCAGTTGCTTCAGTCATTATACGCTTCTCACAACCGGGATACACTCAGCCTCATGGATAAACATGCTAGGAAAAAAAAAAAAAGCACTACAGAACAATAAAGAATCTCTTTATGGTACTAGGTTTGAGAAAAGTTCATTTCCCACTATCAGTGCAATTCCTCAGGCTTTCAGCATTGCTTCAGTGAAACACATGCTCTGATATACATGTGGTTTTAATCTATGCAGCAGTTTCTGAAGAAACTGCAGTGAAGTAAAAATAGTTAGATGCTAAGGAGAGGGAGGGAGAAGTTTGTACTGGAGTCTCAAATGTGAACGGTACTCCCAGGCAGGCTGTACATCTACAGCGTTGACAGCTGACAGAAAGCCTGCCAACATCACCAAGACAATTGTCTTGGTCATCTTTCACTTTGTTGTCAGCTCTTTGGATATTTTTTTCAGAAAGAAAACTGCTTTGGGAAGCGAGGAAGAAGGAAGGGAACAGCATCCTCAGCAGTAATCCCACTGCCTCCAACTGAGGCTGCTTTCAGCCTTGGACTGCAGGATGCTAACACAACCCAACTGGGAAAATAACAGGGAGACAGGCAGCAACCCATACAGAAGGCACCGCAGAAGACAAAGCAGGAACATCAGCCCCAACAGCTGCTTTCCAGCAGCTCCTCCCATCCCCCTTTCCGTTTTTTGACGACCTTTTTGCCCGCATCCCGACCAGCAGACCCCGTGCGGTCCAACCTTTGCTAAGCAGCAGATAGCTGTGACACGAGGTGTATGTTTTAGGGGTAAGGACAATGCAGAACACCTGGTGATGAGTAGCTGCCAAAAGGTGCCATCACTTCAGGCCAAGTCTTTGCTTTTGGACTTGGTTTCATATCCAAGCTAAGCAAAATCCGTGTTGGAAGAGGCTGTGTAATGAAATCAGCTGGTGGGATGCCACATAGGACGCAGCGTTCAGAACTGAGAAGCAGGATGGGTGCTTCAAAGGGCATCACGACACGCCACTGCTACCGGGAACTGAAGTGTGACCGCCACACTAGGAGAAAATATAATTTCTAACAGGAAAATAAGGAAATCAAGTAGCATCATCTGAAGTATCAGCTTAAAAAAACAACGCGATTACATTTTATCTTGCTCTCTAACTACATAGCAGCGATCACCCAGAGCATTTGATCCCGATCGCCATCTGCTCATAGCAGAATTAATGGCTTAATCAAACGCTGCCTAATAGAGAGCATTACAGCTATGTTTATCAAACCCATTCGTCAAAGGCAGACAATTTCATTTGTGAGTAAAGGGAGAAGAGGATTGCTCACGGCGAACAGGATGGTAGCTGAAGATCCTACTCTCTTTTACAGAACCTGCTTTTAGTTTCCAGCATTCCCATGCACACCCCAATCTCCATAGCTTTAGCTCCAACATCATCACAAGCATGCTTAAAGCTCATCACCTGCTGTTTACAAATCATCATAACAATAAAAAAAATAGAGAGCTGACTGCTAGGAAAAGCTCGTGTGGCTTGTATGTAACTGGGCAGCCCTGAACCAGAAGAAAAGGAGAAACAACATACACTTACTCTTGAAATGCCCCATCTGCAAAGAACCTCGGGACTTAGGATTTGTGATATGATTTTCCAAATACTTTGAATTTTTAATAGGAATGAAAAATTCCAAATGGCAACTAAATATCTGCCTCCCCAAGTTCATTTTGTTGCCAGGAGGTACCCCAAATCAATTTTTTTACACCTCAAAGGAGGGGTGGGGAGAAAAATGCTCCAGGATTCATGGCTTTTGTTTTAACATTTTCCTGAGAAGGTCACTGTAAACTAAAAGAAATAGATTAAACATGCTGGGTCTCTACACCAGTAATTTTGGCAGAGCTCTGCAGAACACATGTTTGTTTTAAAAAGCATTCGAAACATCAAAATAGAAATCCTGAAATCAAGAGAAATTTAACTGAGGCTTCAGCACTGAATTATTTTGGCACTGAAACAACAGTGGATGCTGATTACCTAACACGTGCTTCAAAACGCAGCAGTCCTGATGAATGTTTGTCAAGCAGCTCTGGTTCCAGCTCTGCTGAGGTTTCCAGTTAAATGGGTTGGTGTGTGACATATCAGGCATCTGCTGTAATTTCTTCCTCCCAGAGAGGCTCAGGATTATGATTTGTTTTAGAAAGCTAAACTAAAGCCAGTTGAACAACCTTCCCCCAGCCTCACCAAGTGTCACTCACCGAGTGTCCCTAACACAATTTACAGAGCACTGGAAACAAAATACAACCGAGCCAAAGCAAGGCTTGCGTGACTTCAAATAGCAAGACTCAGCCTACCTCAAGGCAACTCCTGTTTATTCAGCCTTTTGCAACCAACCAGCAGAAAAAAAACTGCAATCCAATACATTTCCGTTTCTCCTCCATCTGGCAGCCTTCCAGGAAACAGGATACAACTAGCCAAGTGTGCAAAGGCTTTACTAATCAGTTTGCCAAATATACATTTATCATTCGTGTCCTAGCCTTGGGGAGTGGAGCTGCTCGTTAGGAGGTTGGAGCTGCAGCTCTCCACGAGGCAAGGATGAATGTGTTGGACGCCGCCCTCAGCACGCAGCAGCTGGGTGGGTGGAGGGATTTCTCTTTGCATAATCAGCTTCATTTTAAGGGGCGAAAAGAGCAAATAATGGCACGTAACGTAGCGCATATACAGCACGTGCATCGAAATGTCACCAAAATAGCATGGTTGGGTTTTCCACGTACCTCCTTACAGCATGTCTGAAAAATAGACGCATTCAGAGCTTAAAGTATGATTTTTTTATATATTCAGACACACATCGAAATAAAGCACCTCTGTTTCTCTCTCACAAAAACAAAAAATCCCAGCATTACCACGGCTCAGAAGCCCGGCAAGACAGAAGCAAGCGGAACCTCTTCCCAGCAGCCTGCCTGGTCTGCTCGGACCTAGACACTTCCTCACCACGGTGGGACACCTCCGAGCTGCTCCGAGGTGACACCTGAAGGCAGCCCTACATCTACACTGTCAGGAACTGAGGACCAATCCTTTTCTTCCTTTTGAATGGAAGCAGACTGAGAGAGTGAGGCTGGAAGTCGGCCAGCCTGACTACAGACTAAGTCACATCAACGTTAGAGAGATCTTTCTCCAAAAGGCCTAGGCCTATAAAATAGGTCTGCCTACAGAGACAGACAGTAAAAATGTAATTTAATAGACTACTGTTGGGATAAAATTCTTGCAATTTTGGACACAACCAAAAGGACAAAACTGATTTCAGTGTATTCGCATAACAGAGTAAGCAGGACATATGGAGGGCAAAATCCCTCTGCTATCCTGTCATTACTGGTAGGAGACCAATACACTCTAATCATTATTTTAAGTGGCACAGTAAATGATCTCCAGATGTAGAGGACACCTTGTTGTTACTACAGAAATCGGGATACAATCTGGCTGGGGAATAGTCTTCCACGGTATCTCGTTCCCAGAGTACACAGCAAGCATCACTTCTTGCAATCAAACTGTTCTGAGGGCAGCAAAGACTTTTTTTTCCTCTGTTTTGGAAAATTAAGAGTACTGCAATGAACTCTGGCAACCCTGCTGCATGGTAACTGAGCCAAGGCAATCACTCATGTCACTCCAGAATCAGGGAGGATGTCCCACGGATGCATCTTTGGCCACGACAACTAAAACCACCACGCTCATCATGACAGGATGCAACACACGCATCTTGGAAACCTCTCTGTTTGTCTTTCATCCCAGATGGTGCTGAACCTGAGTTACTTGAGCCTTTGCTGTATGTCTCCTCCTGTCCTTCTGAAAACCTCTCTATCTCATACACACACAGGGAGAGAGAGAGAGGTTTTGCTTTTTTTTTTTTTTTAATTTAGTTCAGGTTGTTGTTGTTTTTTTCCACCTTTGTGTGCTCCTAACTACCTGGCAGTCTTTGTCTGCCATAATAATACATAGGCTACTTTTTCCATGCATCAACTGTAATCTGGCTTTCTCAACTGAAAATTCCTATGTTGACAAGCTTTACATGTCATAAGAAATCACATGCTTTATTATTTTTCTTAGCTGCTTTCTAGTGAGACCCAAGACTCCTGTTCAAGGCCCAGTCAACCTTTCAGACCGTCTGCCACTGGTTCTCTGCCTGCTCCCCATCTCCTTTTAATTCTCCAACTTTTAGCTGCATCCTTTCATCCTACAGGAAAACATTTGGTTGCTTCCCCACTCACACTTTGGCAATTTCTTTACATTTTTGCTGTCTTCCACCGGACTATTCTGTCATCCTTATATAAGTGCCTGTACCCCTGCCATCAGTTTTTTCACGGTTCTTTGTGCTTCACTCACAAATTTGAATTTTGCTTAAAGTTCTCCCGCTACAGGAGTAACCTCCGAAAATGTCTTACAGATACACCTACTGGAGAATACGGATTAAATTCTCAGACCTAGGAAAAGAGTTTCATATTCCACTTATTCCTGCAAAGTAGCCACTTTGGA
This sequence comes from Anas platyrhynchos, assembly GCF_047663525.1. NCBI lineage: Eukaryota > Metazoa > Chordata > Aves > Anseriformes > Anatidae > Anas > Anas platyrhynchos. The sequence goes on from NC_092591.1 coordinate 56,780,442, forward strand.
ATGGAATTCAGTATTTTCTTAAGTGCAAAGAATCGATAAAATGTATGATTATCTGCTTTTTTAAAGCAACACAGAAAAGGCAGAGGATGACGATTTTACACTCACCTTCTAACTTCAACAAGCGAAAAGCGCTGGAGATCCATAGTTACATGCTGCAATTTATTCCTAAAGGTTTGAGTTTTACAAAAGAGGTACAGACATTTGTAGGAAAATATCAAAGGCTCCCTGCTTCTCCCATGCAGCAATCCCCTGAGAGGGCACATGCCTGTGCAGACAGCTCCTGCCTGTCCTCGGCAGCTGCAGAAGGGGGCATGCCTTTAAGTGGAAGCAGTATTGCTGGACTAAACTTCACTCTGCCTATCTGTGAGAAGCAAACGGCCCCTTTGGGACTTCTGTCAGCTGCAGCCTGCTGCACTGCTGTGAAGCAAATCAATAACCTACAGATTACTCCAATTCTTCCGTGCCAGTTTAGCATAACTTAATGGATACTTTATTCTGCTTCTGGTAATGGAAAATGCATTCATCCTCATCTCCTTTTCTTGCACTGGTTTCTTTATTCTACAGCCTCAACCGTTACTTATAGAACTCTGATTACATATGCCAAGACTCATCAGGAACCAAAAAAGGAGGTCTACAACTACAACCAGCACTGAAACTGCACCCGCTCCATCAGGCTGAGTAGGCACTTCCCATCCTGAGACTTGTTCACGTCTCCAGTTGTCTATAAACTATAGCGAACTCCAAGGTAAGAGTTTGTTTTTCAAATGCATTCCTGATCTGAAATTTAAAACGACAAAGTAAACTAAACCGATCAAAAGAAAGTCTACAGCCTCTCCATAATTTCTAAGGCTACATATTCGGCAAGAGTCACGAGCACCTACTGCAAGACAAAACGTGGTTGTGTGATGCTCCTTTTCAAGGACTATCACAGAATATTTATAGTGATATTCTTTTCTTGTTAATGGGAAAATTATTGATATTGAAAAAAGCGAGCACTTTCCTCGATGCAAAATGAGGTGTCATTAATTTGCGAGATACTGCCTACAAATTGAATGATGCCTAGTATTTGGGCAAGGCCTCCTTGAAGTGGTAACCATCAGGGGCCGTGCACTTAAGGAAATACATATAACCTAAAACAATTATTATACAATATGAGCAGTTGAAGCAAGTTACCACAATACTCCCAATTGGCATTCACCAGAAAAAAAAAAAAAAAAGAAAAAAAAACAGAAATTTGCAGAAATTTTCTAAAAATCAGTAAAAACATGCTGCATTGAAAATTGGTAACAACTATTCTGCAGTCATAATGACAAGTTGTTACAGTACACAACTTTAATTTCTCCCACCTTGAAAGCAGAAAGCAGAGTTTATTTTATAAAATATATCTTCTCCCTAACTATCTTTGCATGTCTTGCATTGTGTCATGATAACTAACCTTCCTTTGCTGTACTGTAGGCCCGCTACACCTTTCCCTGGACAGCTACCCCAAAGCACTAGGGTGGGTCTGTACATGCTATCTATGTTCTGCCGCTCTGGATTTCTATGTTTCTTTGAGCCCAAACTGGCACTGTTACAGATGCCATCATGGTTACAGAAGGAGCTACCTGAGACAAACATCCCACATTCCTCACCACGATAGCCAAACTTAAATAAGCCAGTGCTGGAGAGGAGAGAGATGACTTTTGGGGGAGATTTTCTTATTTCTTCTTGTTGGTTCCAAAAGCCATGTCTGAGCACTAACTTCTTTTTGCCGTGGATGCTGAGAGATCAGGAGCACCTGGCTGTGCTACGGGAATGGCTTCCACAGCGGTGGGCCAGCTGCTGAGCAGGGTCTCTGATGTTCTCAGAGGACTTGTGGTTGACAGCTCCAATTCAGAGGACTCAGACTCTCCAAGCTGGATGTGTGGATTTGAAACCAACATCATCACAGGCCATGCGACGTACACAGGCCCTCTGCTGCCTGTGTGGATCGGCACATGGTCTGCTACACTGAGCTGACAGAAGCTCTTCCAGCACCAACACACTCTTTCATAGCTATAAATACACGTCACTTACCAAGTCTGTAAAGCAGAAACACAGATATCAAGGCAACCAAGATATGTTTTCACCAGCTAGGATGCAGCTCTTGAAACAACTACAGCTTTGCACTTCTGGCTGGTACTGCTATTAGGATGCTCGGGTTTCCAAGATCATGAAATTCTTTGACAATTAGACATGAGAAGGTGAAAACAAGAGGTCAGTTGAGACAGTAAATCCTCAAAGCTGCTTTATTCTGTCCATACAGCCTGTATCTCGCCCTGACATTTATTGATTTTCCAGGCATGGGATCATTTGAACGACCACGCATCTAGCAAGTGACACTGCAAAGTGTGGAAATGGATTCAATCAACATATATTTGGCAACTAAATCTAACGTTTTTCTAACCACTTCAGATGCATACTGGGTAAACACAATACCTAGGTTTTGTAGGCACCTCTGCAACTGGGGAGGCCTGGCCTGAGAGGTTCTGAGGCTGCTTCTCGGCCTCCAGAAGTTTCTTACCTGGTTTTTACTTTCAGGCAGCCCCAGCCTGGCAGCTGAGGCAGCGTAATCAATTCTGGCTTGGGAGATGGGTCTCAAAGCCTGACACCGTAAGGTTCAGCCCTCAGACAGAAAACAATAGGCAACTGTGAAGCACAGTGAGAACCTTCTAAGCCACCAAAGCATGGCTCTTGTATCAGCAGGTCTGAAACTCATCCCAAATCAAACTGATTTAGGACTCACACAGATAAGAAAACATTAATTAAACGCAGGTTGGCCAACGTGTTTTTAAACATCAGTTAGCATCTAGCGCAGACCAAGTAGGTGATGTTTAAAAATATCTTAGCTGACTGTGGTTAATTCTACTTGGGAGTCTTCGCCTAGAGGTTTGTCTTGACGAGAATGCGAAGGTGCAAGTTGCGACACGCCGCGCGCTGTCTGAGGCTCCAGCACACACACGGCTGCAAACGTTCCTAATATATGCTAGCTGGTCAAGTTGAAGCTTAGGCTTTTAACTTGCTAACACACGTGAAACCTACACCTCACATTTTCTTCATTAGAACCTCACCTCTCGGAATTCAAGCTGGAGGGAGCGAGCTGAGAAATGGCCTCCTCCAGCTGTTCAAATATTCAGGGCTGGCAGACGGACCAAGGGCACGCGTCAGCTTCCAGCCCACCGTCAGCCGGCTCTTTCTGAAACACCCACCCAGGATGGCTCAACGGGCTGCCCTGACAATAAAGCAGCTGGCAAGAGATCTCTGTGTGCTCCACCATCTCTGTTTCACAAGAGGATGCTCAACCACAGCCTCCGTTAGCACAAGTCAGCTAACCCAAGTCAGCAGGACGACTCTTCTCATGGAGACTCATCCTTCTTTTTCTACTCAAAAGGAGCCCATTGTCTCCAGTTTCCCATTACCAGCCCCGGGGCTAGCTGTGTTTATGGAAGGGAGAGGAATGACACCACCTTATCAACATCCCTACACTACACTGCGAGCACTGAAGGACAAAAACCTCCTTCCACCAAATGCTTCCGCAGCCAGGTGAGGAAAGCTGCTGCGTGCCGAGCTACCAGCTCAGCCTCGGTGGCCTTGGCACAACTCCACGACATGCCTTATTCATACAACCCAAGTCATAAAACAGACCGACGCTCCCCCTCCCTCCTGAAGGATAACACGGCTTGGTACCGAAGCAGAAATTAGAAGGAAGGGACCGTCTCAATTACACGCTGGAGCAGATACTACAAAAGCAGGCAGCTGGGCCATTTCAGCCAGGTGGTCATCTTCAGCTGCAGTCAAGAGGAAAAAGAACTCGAGACATTTCCCTTGCAGATACTTCCTGATTACAACCTCATGGCCCAAACACCTCATTTCCCACTGCCTGTACGCATTTTAATTAATCCTTACGTTCTCCAAATGTATTTTGCCAATTAGAAGCCATGATCAGAGACTCTGGCTTGGGGGGAGGGGTGTGTGAGATGTGTAAGACCTTTTAGTGCTGTAATCAGCACAGATATAATTAAATAGTCAAGCCATTCTCAGTCCTACTATTTCTTTTCCTGAAGAACTACAGTTGCACACCCTCTCACTTGTTTATTCACTTCTGAAAAAGCAGACATGCGTTGTCTTTCAGAAAAGAGAAACGTTTTCTAGATCAAAATTTTCTTCGTGTCACTTTCATTCCCTATTCCCTAACCACTTTCACCAGCTATTAAAGAGAAATCTCAATCAAATTTGCCCACGACCAATAAAAACTATTCGAGGACAGTGTCACAGAGGAGAGGCTGTTTCACATCACATATAAACAAAAACCAGAAACAAAACAGCCCTTGGCATCAGCACACATCCGCAAGGTAACCAGGCACTGCTGTCTCTTGGTGCCTTCGGGAGTGGTGATTTTCCTCACAACAACACTGGGCACAATACGCTCTTTGAAACTCGCAGTCGGAGAGCAGTGAGCATCCTCCCCGACCTCTGTGGAAGTGCAAAGCCCTGCCCAAGGCTGGCTGGCTTGGGGTGAGCGATGCTCCTGTTCTGCCAGCCACACGCTTGTGCCACCAGCAGCCTGAAGATGAGCAGCACACTTTGCTCTGCCTCCCCACCACCTCACGCTGAGCAGAAGGCAGAGAGTCAAAACCTTATTCAACAGCGCAGGGCAGATAAGAAGACAACGCTTTAAAAGGTTAAGAGCAGAAATCACCCCGTGGTAAAAAGGTCATGAAGCCAAGGAGACATTTGTGTTGTTTGAGTGGTGCATGTTTCTGAAATCAAACTGGAAAACTTGCCAAGAATAAAAATCATTTCAATTTGCCTTCCCTGATGAGAGAGTGCCTTTTAATTAATCCAGCAGATCTTCCACCAATGCAGTGTATAGAACTTGTGTAGTCAAAACCCTTCAGACTCCCCTTCAGATAACTTTAAATATTAGAATGAACTAAAACAGTTCAGAAAAGCATCAAAACATGGCACAGCCTTGCTCTTCTAGTTAAGAATTCACACTGGAAAATGGGTCCTGCTTTCTAAAAACACTGCATTATCTAGCTATATTTTCCCCTTCTAGCTTTCTATAAATACTTTAAGGTGTGGTTAGAAAACTGTGGCCAAATTCTTCAAGGATTTTTAGTTTCCATATCAAGTTCAGGGCTGTAGCATATTTATGTTAACATTTTCTGGAGAATACACTTCTTTAACTGCTGTGGCAAAACCCTTGGTGGTCTGCTCCTCGCTGACTCTGACCATTGCTGTTTCAATCATTTGCAAATTACTTCCAGATGGGTATCAGTTACACAGAAATGGAGAATTTTTATAACATTTATAAATAGTGCAAGAATCCTACAGACACATGGTAAGCAAGCACACTGTGCAGCAACATGCACGAGCTTGTGAGCAGGGGCACGCGGAGCACATAACCCACCGGGCGGATTTGGCTTGCAGACAGCTGGAATGCTTTGCTTCGTAGCTCCTAGTAAGACTCAGGTACAACAGTACCTTTGCGGCACAAAACCTCAGATTATACCTGCAAATATGGTATTTCACCATGCAGTCGGCTCCCTAAACATGGCCATTTAGTGTCACATTAGATGTCCTCTTCCAGCCAGCCTCCCGTGGCCATTCCAGGAGGCCACCGGTCTCCCACCTGCATCTAGGTCAGAAAACCTAGCACACCTTGAAACAGCACTGGATGAAGATGTTCAGGCAGCCAAATCCACCACCTTCTAACAATGTGGAACACACTTTTTTAATGGAGCAGCCAGCTTTTACAAACCTGGTATGCTACTTCTTTCAATTTTATTTGCTAGCATTCCTTTTAGGATTTTGAAAACGATCCTCTGAAATCTCTCGAGACTACCAAATTGCATTAAGGGGATGACAAGCTCCATATTAAAGAACTCCTAATGCATTTTTTAATCCCATTCTCTCCGCATGTGTACTGTGTAAGACTCAGTTGCCTACATAATACATTTAATTGCCTCCCATTTACATTCAATTAAATTCTGTGATACTATTTTGCAATATTAACTAACTCTTTCAAGGGGCTAATCTCCTGGAGGATTTGACAAACAGCAGGGTTAAAGTCATGCTTTAGAGAGCCATGCTCTCCCATGGTATAAAGAAAAAGGTGTGTGGGGCTCATCTCCTGGATGAAGACTGTTACTGGTATCCATGGCGCTGTGGTACTTACTGCATTCCCATTAGTTTGTGGGATTCTCATTTGCTTTAGGCATGTAATTCTTGGGAAAAGGTCTAGATGGAAAAGTTGCTTCCAGCACAGATTTCAACACCACTTTGCTTTAACTCCGTCTCTCTTTATTTGGCATGGAGACTCACACCCAGGTTTGTGTGCTGAAAAAGCAAATTTGCTAGCGCCTGGCAGTCAGAACTTGGATCTGTTCAACTGTAAACAAAATCCAGGAAGAAAGTTTGAAAACCATCTTTGAGTGGAGAGGGAAAATCGTGGTTGTACACTGGGAAGTACGACCGTTTGTTCTAGTAACAACCAGGAAAAGTCAAGACTAGACGGTTTCTGTACCCTGTTCCCATAGAGAAAAGGGAATCAGCAGAATGAAGCCAAAACGTGCCACATCTGGTACCAGTTACTTCTGACAGGGAGGTAAACTGCCCTGTGTCTACCTTATAGTGCCTGTTACAGTCTCTCTAGGAAGACCACGAAGTGAAGCGAGGGAACCTGGAGCTGACTTGTACACAGATGACCATAACCAGATCTTCATGCAACAAGAAGAAACTTTCCCACTGCCAGTGGAGAGGTCCAGAGGCTCTGCAAGCAGGCTTCCAGCTGTAAGCAGGCTGCTGCTGCGAAACATTAACAACTCACAAGTCTCACTTCATGGTTTTCAAGTCAGAAAATCTGAAGAGAAGAGTATGTAGATATAGCCTATTTATCTTCTGCTCTCTTGGTCAACTTCCTATCTTCCTACACATGACAGATTGTCAATTAGAGAGTTTTTTTTAAACAAACAAACAAACAAACAAAAAACCTTCTCTTCCTAGAGATTCTCCTACCTCTCTACAGCATAATTGTGCTGGCTGGTCTTTCCAAGAGGAGAAGAAACTACGGGTAAAACAACAGATTGATTCTCCTGCTCTGATACACATGATTTCCTTCCCACATCTTCATGTGGAACATCAGCTTCAAACAGCTACCTTTTGTAAGAGGTAACTCAAGCATAACATAAAACCTTTTTTTGTTTTGTTTTGTACTAAGGATCTATGATCGCTTCAAGTACGTCTGAACCTTTGGCAAGTCTAATTTTTACTGTAAAGTTGTTGTTGTTTTCAGAAGTTGATTTAACCCTGAAGTCAGCACGCTAGGAATGATTTAAAGCTTTTGGGTGTTCACATCTAATTCTTAATGCCGGTCTATTTTTTTTGCAAAATGAAATGCTGGAATTTTAGGGGACAATGAGGTGCATGTAGCAAACGACTCTTGGGCAATAAGCACAATAGATGGTGGCTGAAGGCTCTGCCTTTTCTCTTTACCTCCTGACACGCCCCTGGGTTTATGGAAGTTACACAATATGCACACCCACCAGTTAGGTTTTATTGCTTAATTACTTATAGTGAAAAAATAAAGGCTCCCACAGTCATCTGAAGTTGGGGGTGGAGTTCAGAAAACAGAATCGTTTCTTTCTACTTTTGGTGTGAAATACAGCTAAAGAATTTGGAAAACAAATGGCCTACAAATATAGACTAACAAAAGAAGATACAGCCACACAGTAGCACGTATTATAAAGCACATAGGGAGTGCTGGCCAATACAAATTCTGAGCCAAGCAAGTTTCCCCCAGGCCTCTCTTTTTTTTTTTTCTTTCCTTTTTTTTAAATTGGTTACTCATGCCATACCACAGCCTTTCTTAAATTGTGTCAATTGTGCATATGCACCATTGGAAATTCTGGTAAATCTGTTTTCTGCCAGGTTTTCTAGACTATATTGTAAAAGTAAGCAATACTTAAAAGTAATGTGCAAGGAAACAGAACCTGTTGAGCATGAAATGAGGAATCTCACACACAGTTCATCTGACATTCATCTACACTTCACAACTGCAATGACCTGAACCAGAGTCTCTTAAAGCACAGTGGAATCAGACATGTGAGTGTATCAGGAATGGTAGCTGCTACATTATCAGGACGTAGGAGAGACCAAAATTCTAAGTAGAGGCAGAACACCTGATTAGACCCATCAGTGTAGCTGCGGCACAAGGGACAGACACAGAGAAGCTTTCAGATACATAAGCCTTTCTTCAAGAGCAATTGAGCCATCTCTATCAGCTTCTTAGTACCTTTGTTCCAAGGAGGTGCAGTTATAGCAGATAACTAGAGTTAAAAGGTTCCAGGTTTTATCTGTAGTTTTGCTGTAGGGTTAATTTATCAGGTTGCCCTCTACAAATGGTTTCCCTTTTTTGCTTCAGTTTCCTTTTCTTTAACAGTTGGAACAATGCTTCCCTACTTCGTAAGGACCCATCTCTTTTTGGAAGCTGAACTCTTCTTTCCCCAAGGTGCTTTTATTGAAAAAAATCTCTTAACACAGAATTCTTATTTTCAGGCTATACGAAGTCACAAATAGGGACAGCCTTACTTTGTATTTTAAATGTTCTTTGCTATGAGAAATGCTACTTTGACACTGTGAAAATGCAAAAGAAAAGAAAATTGCAGTGCTTTTTGCTTCTCTTCTGCTTACTACTGGAAGTTGTGGGGGTTGTGTTTAATAGCAAGTTGAATATGAGCCAGCAGTGTGCCCTGGCAGCCAGGAGGACCAACCGTATCCTGGGGTACATTGAGCACAGCATCGCTTGTTGGTCGAGGGAGGTGATTGTCCCACTCTGCTCTGCGCTGGTGCAGCCTCACCTCAAGCACTGTGTGCAGTGCTGGGCACCACAGTACAAGAAGCTGTTGGAGAGTGTCCAGAGGAGGGCTGCAAAGATGGTGAAGGGCCTAGTGGGGAAGACGTATGAGGAGCGGCTGAGGGCACTGGGCCTGTTCAGCCTGGAAAAGAGTAGGCTGAGTGGGGACCTCATCAGTGTCTACAGCTTCCTTGCGAGGGGGAGAGGAGAGGCAGGCATCGATCTATTCTCTGTAATCACCAGTGATAGGACCCGCAGCAATGGTGCCAAGCTGAGGCAGGGGAGGTTTAGGCTGGACATCAGGAAGAAGTTCTTCACCAAGAGGGTGGTTGCACACTGGAACAGGCTCCCCAGAGAAGTAGTCATGGCACCAAGCCTGTCTGAATTTAAGAAGCATTTGGATTGTGCACTTCGTCACATGGTCTGCAATTTTGGGTAGACCTGTGTGGTGCCAGGAGTTGGACTCCATGATCCTCATGGGTCCTTCCAACTCAGGATATTCTGTGGTTCTATGATCCTAAGTTCTCAGCATTCTCAGGGAAAGGTTGAACCACTGCCCTCTTTTAAAGATAAGGAAACTAAGGCACACAGAAGTTACTTGTCACATAATAGTACTTATGAAAGTAGTAATTCAAAGTCAAAGCCTCCTCCCTGTTTATTGACTCTGAAAACAGACAGCTCTCAAACCCAATCTCATTTAGCACTGGGCTGTTCAGGATTTTGCCTTTGCAAAAGCATCCCAGTGAAGACTTGTTTTCAGGAAAATACTGGGCACACGAATCAAGCACAAGCTAGGGACTAGAGTTCAGAAGTGCAAGTACCACCTAAGCTAAATTTAAAGCTAAAAAGCAAGTGGGACAGGAGGTAAGTGGGAGCTGGAGAGAGAGCTTCTGCCAGAGAAACTAAGAACAGTAAGTCCTGTACCATGTAACTTCAGGTTCTGAAACAGGTCAGGCTGGGCTTGTGAACACTCTCTGCAGCCTACAAGGGCAAAGAGAGCGAGCTGCTCAGTAACTGAAACAACATATTTTATGGAAGTTATGCAACAGCTACACTGCAGCTCCATCGGAAACAATGGTAATTACACACCTCTCGTGTTATCTTTGGATAACGCTGTAATTAAGATGTGTCATCACTCTAGTCATGATTAAAATAATTACTGTAAAAAGTCCCTTGTAGGTAGCATTTACTGTTCCGGTTTCCAAACATGTAGAGGATTTTTTTTTTTTTAAGGTATAATTGCTTTCTCTGTTCACAGCTCAACTCAGTATTATTTCCCCACCCACCCTCCACTTTACACAGCCATCTGATGTTGTAGCAAAACTAACTTGTGTGAAACACTTACAGCTCTTCCAAGTAGGGGAAGTTCTTGAACGCATCCTCTGGTAGCCTTGTAATGTTGTTCATGCTCACATCTCTGTGGAAGAAGAAAACACAGATCTGTCAATAAACAGTAAGGGATTTTGCCACTCTAGAAAAAGGAGGAGAAAAAAGTAAGCCTGATGAGACAGCAGGAGACCAGAAAAAAAAATAGAGTATTTATTATCAAACAGTAATATCTGTTTCTAGAAATTTGCACGCTAAACTTTCAAAGCACAGTAATTTGAGACTCTGGTCGCAGCAAAGGCCTATGTAATGCAATGTTGATAAAAATGTTTTCTGATAACTACAAGCAAAACAATGACTGTAAACTGCACGGTACATGTGTACAGAACAGTCGCTATGGTACTGTTATCCCCAGCACTAGTTTTTACCAACTTGCACGTGTATACAATTTGAACACACAATTAAGGCTGCTCGAAAACCACAGCATATGAAAAAATTACAGGAAAAAAAAAAAAAAAGCTTGTGCTTGTGACCACCCACCATGCAAATTTTCACCCCACAATGTCTTTAAAAAAAAAAAAAAAAAAAGACACACCATCAACAAAAAACCATATATTGGGACTTAATAAAAAGCTTCTGGCAAACAGCTTCTGGAGCAACTGACAAGAAGAGCAGAAACATGTCCCAGCTCTACCACAGTCATTTCTTCTACAAAACCTATAGACGTCCTCGAGGTAATAGTTTTAAGCAGATTTCATTTTCAGTCCATGAGCAGAGACAGGCCGGCAGCAAGTGCTTACATGATAGGTATGCAGACCTGTTCAGCTTTTTTCTCTCCACATAAGCAGTAAGTGGCAAACTTGGTGCCATCACCTCAGTTCACACATCTACGTAACCACCAGGGATAATCTCGTCCTAAAGCAAGCCATTACTCAATAGAAGTAACAGTAGCACAAAAACAATCCAGTTTGATAATTAAACTAATAACTGCCTAACAATTCATGACATAACCCACGTTCTTACTTTCTACTTTATTACTTTTTTTTTTTTAATGTAGTTTAAAGACAGATCCAGTGATGCTCATTAGCACAGCCTTCCCAGCCTCCTGGTTTTTGTCCTCCAAACGAACACTACTGTCGTCCTCTAGCATCTGTGTGTCACCCCTCCAAGTATTTTGGGTAAAACACAACCAAAGAAAACCAAACCACCCCTTCCTTCTCACCCATATTCAGCAAGTACCCTGAAGCTCTCACATGAAGAGCCACAGGCCTAAGGACTGCATGCGAGCCAGCAGACTGATTGCCAGCTCAAAGGCTCAGCCTCAGAATTAAGTGCCAGCCCTCAAATACTACAAGGTATGGATGATCCTAGCCTGGCCATAGCCTCCACCGCGTTTCAAACATCTGCTTCTTCTGGTGAGGCAGAGGAAGGTCAGTTTGGACTCTCCCTGCTGTGCACTAAGTGCACAGACCCATGAAGAACCATTTTGTATCAGCCAAAACAACCCCCTCATGAAACTGGACAGGTTCATCGTTAGGATATACTCTTCATCATTAGGATATACTCTTCCATGGCTCCAGCCCCGGAGAGGACTTGGTGCTGGACGGGGCAGAATTGGCTTGAGAGGAGAGCAAGGAGCATGCAAAGGGCTTGGCGTTGCTTGTAAGGAAATGGTATCTCAGGGTATCTGTGCCTCCTTTCATGCTGTGACGAACCAAAAGCCATGTCAGCACCATATAACCGACCATCAAAGTCATTGCAGTAGCTAATTAAACCGCTTTTCGAGAAGAATGCCCACATTATTCCTCCAATTGCCAGACCATAATGTCTAACCTAGCTCATTAAAAAAGTTTCCGTGTTTATACTGACAACAGAAAGTACCATATAAAGAAAAAAAAAAAGCAGTTACTGGAAAAAAATATTTTTTCTCTACAGCAGTTGACAAAGTCAACTGATGCCAATGAATTTATGTTGAAATCGGTAAGTAAGTGGCATCTCTCTGGTTTGCTGCCCCTGCTCTCCCTCTGGAGCAGCACTGAGCCTTAGCTGCCGCTGGCACTAACATTACCCTGCTACCTGAAATGTGGATGCAGTGTTTCCTTCAACTACCTGTTCATTACGTACACCAAATCTCCATTTACACATACCCCAACGTAAGCCAAGAGACTTACTCCTCAGCAGCCAGTAAACTGATGTAAACCAAGCACAACGGAGATCAAAATAAGGCTCAGCACACTGAAAGCAAATGCAGTTGTGAGAGATGACCAAAATAAAATTCACTGCAGCACAATAGAGGTGCCTTCGCCCCACTCGAGGAGGAGCTGAATCAGAGATGATTTATTTCAGAGTTCTGCCGCCTGCCTGTTGTAAAAGGTGCTTTGTATCTCACCAGCAGCTTGGGTACCACGAGATGCTGCAGTTGCTGTGGGGGGACATTTTTCTTCTTGTGCAGAAAAGCAAATAAAAGTATCAGATGCATGAACCGTCAGCTGTCTGCTCCACAGGAGACTGCGGCATTCATTCTCTCTGCCCCCCTGCCCCGACACACACGTACATTTTTCAAATTGTCACCAACACACGCGTTTCTCACAACCAGGCTAGTCTTTTCCCTTCCAGACGACCACACAGGCCTTTCCACTGTCCATTTGGAAGCATTTATGAGTAGGGCAAGAGCCTGAGAAGAGAGCAAAGACCCTAAGTGAATCGTAAGAAATAGTAAGGAGTGCATGGAAACCACAACTCTTTTTTCCTGTAAAGCCTCTCAGAAGCCCATCCAGGTGGTATAAAATCCTCATTGTCGTATACCGTATGAAATGGTGGCAGTGAAAACAGGGCAGCAGGACACATCCCCAGAAAGCACTTCCCAAACGAATACATATCACCTCGTCAAGGATTTTGCGTGCAACCACATTTGTTGCTCTTCAGGACAGCTGTATGGTATCCCGCCCATCTGAAAGCAACAGCCTTGAAGTTTCTAGAGCCAGAAATGCCTGATCCTCAGAAACTTCACATGCAATTGTCCACGCAGCCAGTGGAAATCATGTACACATCTCGCATGGCTGACATCCAAACTCGACGTAATTTCAGCTTTCTCTGGGATCTGAAATTAGCAAAGAATGTTTTGCCTGTAGCTCTGAGCGTTAGCATCTCTAATTTTAATATGGGGAGTAGACTCTTTGGATGTAAGCACTAATCAGAGCACCTTAAAAGTGAAGATTTGAGAAGCATCAACGCTATCCATGAGCTGTACTGAAACAGACACCCTCTATTTTCCGTACCAGGGGAGAGTGTGTCCTAATGCTTTGCCACAAAGCTGGAAGAGCAGCAAGCAGGGTAAGGCACAGCACACTTCAGCAGAAGCATGCCAGAGCATCCCTTCTGGGACCCACATCTGCGTGTGACAGCAAGGCAACACTTTTCCACCATTAGGAAAAAAGCCTTGCCCTACATTTTCCCGGTACGCTGAAGTTCAGGCTAAATATCTGAAAGGCTTAAATGGCTTGTTCTCAGTGAGCCCAGCGCCCCGTCCCGCAGGCACGGCGCAGGGCAGAGCTGCGCCTTTCAGCAGTTAGCCATTAACTCGGCTTATCTGTGCCGGGGAGCCGCAGCGCGCCGCGGCTCCCTCACCGCCTCCAAGCGAGACAGGCTGGGGCGTGAGCAGGCACGGAGCTGGCACCGAAACCGTGGGGATGAGCAGCCCAAGGTGGCAACCGCCTCAGCGAGAGGAAGCCGCACCGAGGGGATAAGGTGAATCACGGCCCTATCGCCGCCGTGAGTTTCGCCACTTGAGGCGGAGGAGCCGTGGAGGCGGCGCGGTGCTCGCTCCGACAGCGGTGCTGCTGCCCGGGCCGGACACCCACAGGGCCACCGAGGCGCCACAGCAGCAGCCGCCCACCCCAGTAACACACGGGTTTTGTCCTTCTTCCAGGAACGCACCAAGGAAGAAAGCAAACAAACTAACGAGTCAAACAGGCAGCTCGCAGAAACTGCTGGAAATGTTATCTTGCTCTCCCGGGTACAGCAGTCTAACTTTTCCTGGCCAAAGGTGAAAGAAAGCCAAGCAGCAGCACCCCAGCCCCTATTTGCCGTCCTCAGCCTGCAGCCCCCTCCAGCAGCCCCCCGTGGCTTGTTCTGGTCGCTGCTCAATGGATCGCTGGGCGAACTCCCCCAGGCTCCGAAACAAGCAGGAACACCACACCTGAGCGTGGTGGACAGCTGGACGCACTCGATCCCACCCAGTCCCCCAACAGCTCCCGTTCCTCTCAGGACCCAGCGCTCCCGGCTTGCTGCGGCCTGCCAGCCCCACAGCCGCCTCACGCACCCCGTGCCTCTCCAGAGTCCCTGAACACCCCCCCCCCCCGCCATCTGGCCACCTCTGCTGCGTAATTCTCTCGCATTACAGATAAAAACACCACATTTATCTATCTTCGAGCGTGCCTTAAGTCACGGCTTCCATCGGTGAGATCACACGAAGAGGAATTAGATAAAAACGCACACCCAGCATTTTCAGTCTCAGGCAGGGCACAGAGAGCCTCCTCTCATTTTCAATTACTGCCTGTACCGTGAAACAGCCCGACCCTTGTGAGATGGCTTGTCCTAAACGTCCTCCTTGCTGATGGCTACAGGGGGATTCTGGCTAGGCAGGACGGCTGAGTGAAGGTGACCGAACAGAGGAGGGGGGAACAACAAATCATTCCTGCGTGGCGAGAGAAGCTGTACCAGAGGGAACACAACACGGGAAGCACAGGCTTCCAGCAGAGTGCTACAGAAAGGACACACAAAAGTGATCCAAAAATTGGCCCAAGACAGAGGCAGAGAATGAAAGCTGGAGAGCCACAATAATTAATGGGCAGAGAAAAAGAAAACAATGCCAGTCTGTCTGAACTGAGGGCCATCTACCTGCAACAACTTTTTTTTCTTTCTTTTCTTTCTTTCTGGCTAAATGTACCATTCTTCACTGCATCTTTCCAGCTGAAAGGTGCTGCTATGTTGGATAGAGCAACCCTCCTTCCCCCCAGCCCTGCTGTGCAGGTATGTCTCCTCAAACTCCCAGGAGATGCTGGTGCTGGTTCCTGCCCTGCACCGTAGGCTCGGCTGTCACCCCTTGAGCCTGCACACACTGCGTCCCACCACGCTTGTGCACTGCATCTGAGCACATGCTGATGGCCTGAAACACTCTGCTTGGTTAGGGAAAAAAAAAGAAAAAAAAGACCTTAATTCTGAAAAGACGTTGAAAAGCTAGCTACAGAAAAATCTTAGTCAAAGCCAATCAAGACGGGTTGCGTAAAAAATAAAGTTAAAATACTCCTGCGTTCCCCCTCCACTTCATTAACAGCCAACTTTTTGTCCCTCCGCCTCACCTCTGTCTTTTGTGAAGCTAAGAAGGGACGGGAGAGAGGGAAGCAGAGAGAGAGGAGTGTTTGTTGAAGGAAAGAAGATCATGTTTCAACAAGGCACCTTTAAAATCCTATAAAATACTCCCTCTGAGCAAGCTTAACCTGTTTGCTGATAGATAATAGCATGTAATACTGTAGGCTCCATTCAGTCTTTTCCAAGGTCTGGGCCCTCTGCCACTGAACAATTTAATTATAACACTTACAAAATGATTTAGGCAGAGTTATCTATATTTGAATAAAGCCCTCCCACCTACTTGTACAAAAACAATTAGGTAAAAGGTCTTCGTCTTATGTAAAATTCCCCAGGTAGTAACCCTGACCCAGTTCAGCAGTACTAGGCAAAGCTGGAGTTGTTAATATTTCTGAAAAGCCCATTAAATAACCCAGATTATTGAAAATACAAGTCAACATGATGCTGGGAAGCACTCGATAACAAGGAGCTGTCCGTTATGACTGGGACCATTAATACCTGCGTAATGGTCCAGTTATGTTAACTTAGGTGAAGATCACCAACACAAAGCAACGATTTTTTTCTGTCCCCTCTCCTCCCCCCCCCTCCCCCTTTTTTTTTTGGTAATCAGACACAGAATTGTTCATATACT
Source organism: Anas platyrhynchos (assembly GCF_047663525.1). Classification (NCBI taxonomy): domain Eukaryota; kingdom Metazoa; phylum Chordata; class Aves; order Anseriformes; family Anatidae; genus Anas; species Anas platyrhynchos. Next base: position 56,796,641 of record NC_092591.1, read on the forward strand.
GGTCTACTAAGAAAAATACACAGCTGTACTGCAGTGGTCATTGCTTGGACTAGAGTCCAGGCTAAACCCACATTAGCTAGCAGAACTGCTAAAAATGGCACTGCCTTTCTGAGGACGTAAGTCAGTGCAAGTCCAAAGGATACTTCAGGTTTTGTTACTGCTAGTCATTTATGTCCTACACAGAATGGCAATTAAATAATAGCAACATGCAAAAATAATACAACAAAAAATCCACTCCTGCCTACTAAAGGTTTCCCAGAAGCTCTGTACACACTTCATACTGGGTTCCTTCCTCTCTGCTGCTGCGGCGGCATCGGTGCTTGTTCAACCCACGGTGAACAGGCTCAGAAAGCTGCATGGAGAGGCAGAGGAGCTGGAACAGAGAGGGAGATTGGCAGAAACTCGACCTTTGGCTGTTCGAAGCTGCACTGCAGTGCTACGGTCCTGAAGAAGCACATGCAGCGTTGAATGCCTTGTAGGAACATGCTCACAGGATAAAAAAACAATGTCATTTTCAACCACATCACATCCCAGCAGACAGTCTAAGGGGAGACCGAGAGCTCAACTCCATCCCCATTTCAGAACTGTTTTCCCCCTTAAGCCAGCTCCTTCAGGATGAAAATAAAAACTCTCAAGGGACAGAGCAAATGAGCTCGCATTAACACTGTCCCGCATCTTAGTCGTATGTGGTGTGTAATAAAAGTGCAGAAAACCTCAAGAATCAAGGATATTCTGATTAAATTTATTCAATTAAAAAGAAAAAAGTAGGGGGTTTTGTTTGTTTTATTGCATCTTCCTGATAACAAGAAGCAAACAATTATCTCCCAGAAGCATCACTTCACAACTACTACTTTGAACAGTAATTGCCTGGACTGTGAATCTAATTAATGCAGCTGCAACTCAATATATTACATGCAGACATGCCAAGCCCATCAGCTAAAAATTAGAAACATGAGGAAAACAAGTATCAGGCAAAGGAAAGATGATGCTTGCAGAGGAGCCTATGCTTGAAAAGTGAGCTTGCAACAGTGCCTGAATTTCAAAAATGGTAAAGTAATAGGCCGACTAATTAATTTCTCACCTTTTACATACTATGTACTTTCACTACTGCAAGGTTTGGCTACCTCAGCCTATGCTATTAGTTAACATTTATAAAGTAATAGCACACTGATGCCCCAATACATTTGACTGGCATTGCATTTACAACTTAAGTTCTCCGTGTTCTGGCAAGGTCTGCACAACAATCAGCAGGAGGGGCCCATCCCAAGGGCACCTTTTGGTGCTCCAGTGTTAGCTGTCCCATATCCTCAAGTCCTCACCGCCATGCCCCAGCATTTCTCTCCTTGCAGATTTCATTTACTGCTCCTTTTAACACTGACAAGTTTATTAATGATAAAATGAAGCAGAAGATTTGAAACCATTTTTGCATTATTACATTGCAATATTTGCAATATATTTGCATTATTATTACTCCTCATTAATCCTAAATATGGTCCCACTGCCTCTGAAATGATCAGAGACCTTCAGCACTTAAAAAGTGCAGAAACCTTTCTTGATGCACGGCCCATTTTGCATTCACAATAAGCACATCAGTCATGCCACTTATGCCTATGTTTCCTTTTCCACTTCTTTTAAGAAATGTTCTTGTAAGAAAGGAAATATCCAAATCCTCAAAGCCTTAGTCAACTTCTGCTGCGATTGGCTCAACAAGCCATAGGTATTAACGCACTGCTGCCCTCCCACCCAGCAAATGCCCTGGCCGTCTCCCAAGCAGCCACGCTATCTCCCTAATGAGCACAACGCCTTATCACCACTGTTTGTACTGCAACAAGAAGCTAAGAGCCCTGGCTCAACGTGTCAGCGTGACTGGCACTGGACAAATACTCAGCTGGAGAAACTCCTCGCCTGGAAGGGTTTGCTGCCTAAGTGGACAAGACAAACAGCACAGGACGGAAGCCAGGAGCACTGGGGCGAAGCAACCTGCCAAAGCCGGGAGGAGCCTGGATGCCCCTCCAGCTCCCACGACATCCTTCTCATCCACTGCCCCCAGCTACTGCCTTTTCAAAACACCTGCAGAAGTAAACGTATCCAAATCATAAAACAAAAAAGAGAGCGGACACAAAGACTGAATTCCTTTTCTTCTCTTTCTTTTTGAAGCAAGGAACCAGGACCGGAGGGTGCTCTGATGGTTTCTCGTTTGCTAAATGTGTGTGTTCCGTCCACTTGGTAGAGATGGAAATTAACAACACGTTCAGCCATTTGGGCAGGGTTTCCATCCACTTCTCTGTGGATCTAACTGGAACATTTGTGTGACAGTTGTGGACGAAGCACTTAACATGCTTTTTCAGGGAGCAATCACCCTTCAAAACAGCCACAAATCCCGGCTACCAGAGGCGCCTTAGACATTCAGAAGCTTTAAGAAACTGGGTACACAGAGCTCCTTTCAGTGAAAATACCAAAAATGCATACACATTCTGTTGATGCCAGTGAGCCTTGAGCGTTTTGCTGAAGCAGGACCTACAACATTTTCACTGACAGCCACAGAAAGGCTAAAAAATGCCAGACAGGTCTGTTCCTGCAACAGAAGCAACATCCCCCTCTTCCCCCACCATATTTGTAAGTTATTTCTCCTTCCTTCTCCTTCCCATGTCACATCAACCTGTTTTTTTCCTCCAACATGATGTCTTAGCTTTCTTTCAGACACAGTAACTAGCTCTAATGTACCCTATTCATGTGCCAATCAAGCCATCATCAAGATCCTGGAGAGAACAATGCTTGTATGCAAAGACCTATTTTGGACTGGTATTTGAGTCACTGCGGGCCGGCCATTAAGCAATCACACGTACGGTTAATGGTCTCTGTTGACACATGGTGGGGAATTAACCACGAAAAAATTCCACTGCATTATTAGGAAAGGGATGGTGGCCTGGAACAGAAATACAGCACGAGTTCCTGCGCCCCTCTGTTCGCTTCAGAAGAGCCACACGTCTGGTGCAGATTACGGGCTGGTGGGTACGAGGATTTCCCTCACAGAGGTGGCAGTTATTTACAGCAGGGAGTAAAATGATGTGCTCCTCGGGTGTCTGTAACCGTGTGTGCTCTGACCTGGGGACTGAGCAGGGAGGCCTCAGCTGTGCAGGGCAAGCAGCCCGCGGCGCTCCTTGTACACCCACGGGGATCTGTCACCAAGCGGGAACAACCGGGCCGTGGTGACTGTGGAGAAGTCTGTGGATGGATGGAAGAGAGCAGGACCTGGGGTTGTGCCTGTGAGGACCAGCATCTTCCCAAGCACCTTCACCAGGCAGGCTCCCTGCATCCTGCCACCACCCAGGCTGCTCGAGAGGGGGGTCAAATCTAAGCCATGCAATTGTTCAACACCCGCTGTGCATCTTCTGTGCTTCATCCACTTGGTTTCCTTCTGGCTAGGGTCCTGCCTCCATGCACCACAGCTCAGTCTAAGCACAGAGCTAGGAGAAGTTGTAAACCTTATGACAGAATTTGGGGGTACAAACATTCAAAATGCTATTCTCGTGCTACAGACACTTTCATGTTTTACTAATGTGTCTTCTAGATATGAGGAACTACAAGGAATATTTTAGTGCCTTCATCTCAGCTAACAATAATGCCATCAAACTGGCTGGATCAGCAACTCTCCACACATCAGGGGCTGGCACCTGGGATCCCCTTAGCCCAGACACGTGTCCAAACCATTCATGACAACCAGCGTTTGCTGGCAAGACTTGAGATTATTTGTAAAAGCCCGTAAAGCCAATTGGAAGGCATTGTTAATCCATACGTCTCCACACACAAACACGACGCCAGTCTTGTCACAAGGGGAAAGGGAACAGCAACAGGTTACAGGCTTAAGGCTTCAATACACACTCAACCAAAAGAAAACACAACACATAGCAGCTACGTCTCCAGTGAAATGAACACCAACTTCCCTAAAGGAGTTTGACAGAAAGATATTTGTCATGTTTTAAATAAATTAGGTTTAATGTTATGTTTGCAACCACCTTCAAACAGGACAGTACAGGCAGTAGGGACAACTGTCCTTGCCACCCCTCAGTCGCATCATACCATCAGCCAGCAAGGTGACCACGCAACCACTCCAGAACTTGGTATTTCCATTAATGAGTTACATTAGCCCCAGGTTACAGACATACTGGAGTTTTAACTTAAAACACATATTGCTAACCCAGACACTTCATATGTGAAAAAGTCAATGTTTTGCACATTATTGTTGAGCAAATTCGTATTTTTTCTTTACCAAAAGCTTCTATTAACAACTATTGCTGAAATATTAAGAACATCTCCAAATTATGCATCTAACTGCCTTAGTAAAGTCTTTTTTTTTTCCCCTTCCCACCTATTTCACAGCCATAAACACATCCAACGCATGTTTCATTCCATCTTACAGATCCAAGGGCAATTCCATAAAATTTAAACCGCCCAACAGGAGCGTACAGAGCCACGTTCACCCTTTGGACTCCAAGTACACCACGTCTCGCTCCACCTAGCAACAGTGCACGCACTTACTACAACAAACACTTCCAGCTGAACGCTCCTCCGAGAGCACAGCAGCCTCCTGAGCTACAGGCAGGCATCCATGGAGGTTCAGCGCCTTGCCCCCACCCGGACTCGCTCTGTGGGGCTGGGCAGGTTGCTTCCCCTCTGCAAGCCCCCGCTACCCTACTCAAAGGAGAAAAATCTTTTCCACATCTCAGAAGCAAGGGGGGCATAAAGCTACTGATGTTTTTGAGCTGTCCAGGCAGAGCCTGGCACTTAAATCTGTTTACACCAACAGAAAAGCAGTACTATTGTTATACGTTTATATTCCTATAAAAGTCTTCTGTTGCATTTTTGCTTGGTATTTTTGTTCTGTTGAAAAAAAAAAAAAAAGAGAACACGAAAGCTACAAATCCAATTTCATAAAAAAAGCCAGCTTGAGTAACTCCGAGTATTTTGCATTTTATTCATTTTCTTCTAGTTTATTTTGGTCTGCTAGTCTGTCCCACCCAATGTTTAGAAAGCAACCTGAGCCTCAAAAGTCTGGGTAAGCCCTACATTTTTAGAAGACTAAAGCAAAAAAGCAAAACAAAATTAGTGTATGAACACGGTCACTGATAGGATTAAGCAAGAACACAAAATATAAGCATTCCAATCAGGCCAAACCTGTACACAACGGTGCCAACATTTACCATTTTTTTTCACTTGCATGTAACACATACCTAGGATGTAACTAAAAATTATTTCTGGCAAAAAAAGCTTTTTCTGCACTCCAGCACTATAATTATCTATATACTGTGGGAAAACGAAAAGCACACAGTACCGCTTTCTAGTGTCAAAATAGATTTCATGGCAGCACCTGGAATTGCCTTTATAGCACTAAATGTGCTTTTACATAGCAATTTGCAAGGCATCTTAAACTAGCTGATGAAGCATGAGCTAGCCAGTTTTGATAAGATGTAAAACTTAGGTTTGGGTAATTCTTAGTCATCAGTTACCACACTTAAACTGAAAATTAACTTGTCTATTGAGGGGAAAAGGCTTCCTATCCCTTTCGAGCTATACTGGTTTCAGCCACATTCCTCTTTTGTATTTGAGATGTATTGCCTAGTCCCTAACACACATGAAAATGCAGGCTGAACATCCACTCTTACCTCCCAATGAACCTTAGATACTAATCAAAATGAAAGCTGCACAAAGCGCCTGCCAGGACACTCTTAGGAATAAGTTACAGGTTCAGCTTCTACTTTGTCATTACTTTAGTAACCGAGGGTCGTCAAACAAGTATTTCAATTCAGCTTTATTTTTTCCTGTATAATGAAAGTGTCAAGAATTATCTCGTTCCTATCAGACTAAACACAGAACTCACATTTCAAGAAATAAAACCTCAGGTATGCTTTGCCTTCTGAAAAGCAGAACTCCTTGGTGGTGAAAGCTGCATAGCTTTTAAACTTTTTTTTTTTTCTTCCCCCAGACTCCACTTGAATATGACATGCACCAAAGTCCAGGCCCTACAGTGACAGCAGTGCTTGCGTCCGTGTACTTTGTATGCATAATGGTGGGTTCCCTCCCATAAAGCCTGCAATAAAAAAACTAGCTAGCGTTACAAACACTTGGAAAAAGCGGCAAGTCATTAGTGCTTTCCAAATTTGGCCACAAACTGTTCTTCCTTTCCAAATGACGGGCAGACTAGTTCTACATCTCCTGTGAGTGAGGCCTGGACTCGAGGAGCACAGCCTGGGGGCGGTCAGCACCAGCTCTTGCCCCCCATCAGGCGGCCCCCACCTGGGGACCTCCGTTTGCTGGCACCTCAGGCTAAGAAAGAAGCTGCCTCACAGGACATGTGCTGCTTCCTCGCCCCCTCGGAAGGGCCAGCCAGGCCTCTGGGCTGGTCATCCTTGTTACTGCCAGAGCATCTGTGCGTTCAGCCATCGCTGCCAAGGCTGCGCGAATGACTTCAGGGCACTGCTCACATACACGTCCCGTGTGTTTTCAGGAACTTGGCACAATTCGGGCTGTGCACTGGCGCCGGCCAGCAGATGACAAATGGCCGGCAAGCTGCATCCTCAGACAGGCTGGAGGCCTGAGAGGAGGTTGCCTGCGCCCTGCCAAGGGGACACGGCTAATTGCCTGTGCTGGCCATCACAGCTACAGTCACAGCAACAGGTAGCCAGCCAGCCGGTGACAAGGGCTGTAACAGAAAGTGACCATCCAGGCTGAAGACAAAACCACTGAAAGCACAAAACCTCTGCTTTATGCACCCCAGGATGAACCACCAGTCACTTCACACAACTGCCACCTCCCACAGCCAGAGGACAACAGGCAGACTTCTCTCACCACCAGCAGAAAGCCACAGAAGATCACCACGGGCTTTTTTTTTTTTTAATTTATTTTTTTATTTTTGTATACTGTCATTCTAAGCCATGAGGCACATTTGGGTGGCTATGCAAAGAGGCCACAAGCAACCTACCATAATCACCAACAGGTCTTCTGAGCAGCTAAGGTACTAAGACAGTGTTCAGCACAATAAACTAACACAGATAAACTCTGAAGGCAACAAGGGTCCTTTATCAAAATTTGCCCCCAGCTGGAAAAGACTTTTCCAGAAGCAACATAGTTAGTGAACCTCATTTGTTCTCAGCTGAGCCTTTTCACACATGTAAACTATGACCATAGGTTTGAACAGAGAGATCTGGGGGAAAGGAATAAGCTTTTATAAAAACAAGGGTTGCAGGAAAAGATATGACAATATTTTGGGTCAGTTGATAGAGATGTGGGAGCAGGGGTTTCTGGCATGCAGACACATTCTGAGGTCCCTAATTGCATTCACAAAGTTATTTTGCAGCCATAGGACTTCCTGCTAACCTGCAAATGTCCTTCTGCAGCTTCTGAGCTAGCAGCCGTAAGAGGGTTAATGCACACTGCACAGCAATTAAAAGAGGAAAAAAAAAAAAAGGAAAGGAAAAAAACTACAGTTAAAATTAAAAAAGAAAAAAGAAAAGCACAAAAAATCCCACTCTCACACACAGAGAGAAAAAGCTGAGTGTACTGTTAGCAGAGGGAATCCATCCATTTACACAATCCCACTCCAAGCCAGCATATTCACAGTAGTTTTCAATAAACATCTACACAAGTCACTGGAGGGGAAAAAAAAATCTGTTTTCTTTCATACAATTCCACAAAACTAACTGTCATCACAACCATCCTTGTGGCAGAAAAGTCCATATTTGCCTGCAGTTAAATCCGTCTGCAGCTGCCCTGTGGAAAAGACAGCCAATAATTGGCTTCTTTCACCTCTGTTAACCACGAACAAAAGTGTCATTCAGCTCCCAAATGGACAGAAGGCACCAATGGATGGGCAGCTAGCTGAGCCAATGGGCTGGAATAACAATAACCCTGTAGCATTTTCTTTTTCCTTTTGTTTAGTCTTTCAAAGCCCTTAATTAAGACCCTCACAAAGCACCCCTACAGGCTCCTTTCAATGAGGCATTACACGCCTGTTTTCTTGTATTTAAGGAAGAAAAGTAACAGGGATTTCTGAAACACATTAAGCAGTATACACAATTTCCACGTATTCACAACCGAAATACTGTTACATTTCAGCTTTTAAATATTATCGGCAATAAAAAGGAGTTCAAGTTTACTGCGTCCCCTCTTGGCGCTGCGTTCCTCGCTATTTTAAGGGGGAAAAAAAAAAAAAGAAAATACAGCCGGTCATAAACGTGACATAGCTGCAGCAGCTCGCCCACATCCACCGCAAGGCAGCAGCTCCCAGAAGGCAGGCAAGCGGCGGGGATGGGGCTGAGGCATCCCTGGGCCCAGGGAGATGAGGAAGCTGCTGCCATATGGATGCAGACTGGGGACCGCAACGCCAAGCGCTGGCACTGCCCAAAAACCAGCGCTTGTCCACGCTCAGGTAGGCCCTGCTGGTTTTGGTGGCCTCGCAGGCGACTCAGTGCGGGCTGGTATATGATATTGTATATGATCTAGATGAAGGTCATCTGGATTCCATTAGGTACAGCCGAACCGATGGAGTATCAGCGTTTCTGTGTGGGACAGCACGTCACAGCTGCTTTGCAGCAGTGGAGGCAGTCTCTGCTAAGCAGCCCCTTTAACTCTTTCCAGCCACAGAAACTTGGTATATGTTAGACCAAACTGCAGCTCCTTTCCTAAAGGACTTCTCCCCCAAACAGCAAACATAAAAGCTGTAAGAAAACCCCTATCCTCCTCATGGGCGGAGGCTGCACAGGACATCCAGCCCTTTTCCACCCAAACCAGCCCGTTTCCACCCAAAAGCAGCATGAGTGACAAGTCAACATAGGAGCTTGCTTGGCAGGTCACCAAGTGGCGAGGCGATGAGGGGAAGGGACAGCAGGCGCAGAAGGTAGACCCAACAGCTAACAAAGCTCATCCCACAAGCTGCTCAGGCCTTAAATGACATCTAAATCTGCCTTAGATGGCTGATTTAAAGCCCAACAAAAAATACACAACTATCACCTGTTCCCCACAGCGTTCTTGCTCCCTTCTACTGCAAGAAAAAATGGCATAGCTCTTCCAAAAAATAAGAGAGAAAAAGAAAAAAAAAAAAGAAAAAAAAAATATATGCATGATTTGGTTTAAGGCCTAACTTCAAGCATACATCTTTAGGAAGCCTGCCCACAAACCTTTATCACAACTTGTTATAGCACTGGCCTTGACGGTATTTCAACATCGGTCAAGCAGGAGTTTGCTCTCACATTGTTGTGTTATTGGCAAATCCAGTCATTATTTACCAGAGCAGTTCAAGAGCAGCAGCAACCAGAAAGAACAGCAATTTCAATTCCAACAAGGCACATCAAGTGTCATCCCGAGTGCATCCAATGCATCCGCTACAACAAATATCTCAACGAGAGCCTCCCATACAACACATTTCAAAACCAACCCCCTACGTGTTATACAGCATGGTGAGGCACACAGATTCTCACTGGAGGTAACACATGCCACTGCAATATAGCGTAAAAAAGCCAACCAAGACTTGGTTGGCAGAGGACTGTCCCTTTCCTCACACTGGCAAAGCTGCCCTCGTACCAGGACAGGATCCCTCCGTCCCTGCTCGGTGCCCCGCCACCCCAAGCAGAATGAGCTGTATCAGCACGGGCAGGGTTTGCTGCTACAGCTGCCCACACATCGGGGGAAACTGCCAGCAAGACTTGGTTGGTCAGGAATCGCAGCCCAAACTGATTAGCTGTGCTGACCCAATTCAGTAGAAGAGCTCTGCACTTCTGGATTCTCCCCTAATATCAGTAAGATAGTAACGCTTACTACTGCTGACCCAAGGACCTAAAGAACTAAGAACTGTTAGTGTATTTTCTATTTCTTTAAAAGAAAATCATAAAAGCAAATGAAATCTTTCTCAGAAACTCTCAGACAAAAACTGATAGCCACTGCCTGCCATCGTCACAAACAAACGAGGTCAAAGAAGCACTTATTGCTAGTTATTTTCTTTAAAAGGTCAATTTCTCTCTTCAGTTTAACACTGCTCTTAGTACTTACATGACTACACTTACATTTAAAACTGAGTAGATTTTTATCACTAAACTGTCAAGAGAAAAACAGCATACTTAATGCAAATATAACATCACAAGTATTTACATGAGAAACAAAGACCTACCACATGAACTATCTAGCCCACACTCTTTGCAGCAGAGATTAAGGCTTGTCAAGTTTAATCATGTACATAGGATCAATTTTTATTTTTATTTTTTAATAATATAAACACATCTAATGCACGTGTGATGGAAAAGCAAGACACCCACAAAAGGCAACCAAGTCATCTGTCTGTATTTCCAGCCTGCCTGTAGCCAGAAGTTGCATGTGCATCTTCCTGGCAGCAAGCATTCGGCAGATGAATCCAAACAAGAAAATTGGACTTGCAAACCTTTGTCTCCTCAGCTCTCTCTGCACAAAGAACACAGCCATGTTCCTGCTCCATGATAACTATCACATGGGCAGGGAAACACACCCCAGTTCTTACCTCAAGGCCACTGATCAACATAAATTATGTTTTGATGGAAAAACAATGTTATTGTTAAGACAGAACTCTAAAGGATGATGCGAGGTGGACAAAGCACATATCCCAATCTCCATTAATAAAGACATCTGGTTTTCCTTGCTCTCACTTACATGTATTTCAATCCAGTCTGGCTTCTTCTCCCTTTAAAGACTGGGTTTTACTGAATCAGTAAGCTGGGACCAGCAAAACTTGTCGTGCAGCTCAAAACCTGCCCCAGGTAGGGACACCTAAGGGCTAGCAACGCACCGTCTCCCTCATTACCAATTTCATCCCTTACTACCATCAACACATCAGCTTTTCCAATCTACAGCCAGCAAAACTGTGAAAACACGCTACTAAAAAATTAACCCCCGCAGAAGTTAAGAGGGTGAAAGGGTTTTGTTGGGACTGGTGAACACTATTGTCTTTTAATTTGTGAAGTGTTGTAAAAGCTGGAAAGCAGATCTGAACTAGCACTCTGCACTTATGGTGTCAGATCCTGCAATAAATACCGACACGTCTCAGAGTCACCACCAAATCTGAAAGGTATTTCTGCTGCTTTTTACTCTATTTACCACAAAACAGTTACGTATGGACTACAAGAGTAACCATGGCAGAGAAGGCAGCATCCACATCCCTTGGACGGATCAGGCAGTATCTTGTATAGTGTACAGACTAATACAAGCTGCAGAGGACAAAGCTCTTCGAACCAATTCTGTATTACCCACTCCAAGAAACAATCAAGAAGTCATGCCTCCTCCAACTACCACTGACTTAAGATAAAAAGATTTTAACAAAGAACTTCTCTGCTTTACTTTTGCCCATCTTTATCACTTGTATTTTTTTTTCCCTCCATACTACATATCAGGAAAGGGCAGCATGCAGAGCAATCAGAAAGATATAAACCTGAGAATTTCCACCAGATTAAATATGTATTTCTTTGCTATCACAGGAGCAATCAGTCTGGCAACATTGCATCACATCCAGCTCATAAGGAGTCATTCTCTTTTAACATTTAAATAGTATATGACTAAACAGCAGTTGCTAGTAAAAAGAAATGGCTGAATTAATAGACGTTAGTTGCTAATTTATATTTCCTTTCCTTTTTACCTGAATCACCCCACCACAGTATAAAAGGGAGGTACAAACTAGTGTTTTTCTGGTGAACATGTACTGCCTTCAGAGAAGAGAGAAACGTTTAAAACTCACTAATTCTCTCCACCTAGTAGTTGTGCGTCGGTGAAATGAAGCTTAACACCCAATGTAAAAGGTATAAATTATGTTTCCAAGACAGCTTCAGGCACTGCCATGTTTGGAATTGCTTACCGAGCAACTACAGCTCTCCAAACAAACTCCTGTGCAGAAGGGTAAAGGGCAGTGAAGGTAATTATTGGAAGGAAATCTCTCCCTAGGCCAGAAAAGAATAATTAAGCTCATGCATGTTAAATCACACAGGGGAAGTTAACTCTGAAGTAATCAAGTGTAAGCGATAGCAAGACCTATCTACAATTTTCTTGAAAGGAAATTAAGGCAGTGGTAATCTAAAGTGTGATTGTTTAGGCAACACAAGCACAGTATCCCCAAAGTTAATTTGTGTTCTTTGTATAAATGTATATACTTCCCCTGCACACACACATATATACGTCCCTCCACCCCCTGGAGAAAACATGCAGTAACCCAGCAATTAAACGAGTGTGCTGAAACCTAAAGCAGTTAAACTGCATTCTGCAAGCCCGGATCCAACATAGTTTACTTATTGCTCATTAATCTCTCCCCAGATAGCATCTTCTCAACAGTTAAAAATACTTAAAATGTGACCGAGATTTTCAACGTTTAAGATGCTGGTTGTGCTTCAACCACCACTGTGTTTTGGAAACTGCCTTCTTCAAATGACTGCAACATATGGGAACAAGTGTGACGAGCTTGTAGCCTAGCAGTTCCTCAAAAGCCTTGGGCTATTGTGCAAAAACTTAATGAAAGTCATTTGAACAACCCAAAAAGATTGTGAAGGAAAGCTGCAACAGAATCTCCTCCTTCTATGCGAGTTGCGTTATCTGGGGCAAAGAGCCTTTCCAAGGCATTAGCAATGCCTTATTGCTGGCAAGACAGCATCGGAGTAGGCTTTGCTTGCATTTTTAATTACACAAACACTTGGTTATTATTCACTGAAGCTTCTTGGATGATCTGCATATATTCTCTGAAAATAAACTATGCCCTACCTGCTTTTAAAAATATAAAGCATATACAGAGTATGCGTTCATACATAGTTCAGGGAAATCTAAAAGAGACTATTTAGTACTGAAAGGTTAAGAAGAAAATCCCATATAAGCCCGTGCTTGCAAGTCCAAGCTTCAAAAGAGAAGCAAAGTGTTCACAGTAGACAAACCTTAAGGCTTTCCCAATATTTTTGGAGATATGCGTTTTTAAGAGATCTCCTATCAGCCTCAAAAGAATTGTCTGCTAATGCTGTTGTGCTGCAAGAACTGTTCTGCTTCCTTTACAAAACTTAACAACTTCATAATTGCTTGCCTCTTAACCCCTTCAGCAAATCCCTTAGATTAACTTTCCAAACAGCGTCTGCACAGCAATCCCCACCACCACACATACACCTTGCTCTGTACTGCCAACATACAGGAAGGACTCCAACCCTGGAGCAACATGCTGCTGCTCCAGGGTTTCTTTAAATCAGAGGTGCAGGGACTGTTGTAATATTGAAAATGGTCACATACAAAATACTCTGCGTCTTTGCTGGTGATTCGTGCTGTGATTCACCTGTTATCTTAAAATCAGAAGCCACTTTTCAACCTGGCATAGTAGTTCAAGAAGGGCACCCACAATTAAAAGTGTACTTAATTAAAATGAGATGAGCAATTGTAGGCACTACAGATTTGTTGTCCTTTTTCTCCATAAGAGCACAATGAATTCCGATTTATCATCCTTGGAATGCTTTTGTTTCTGTTTTTGTTTGTTTTTATGTGTATGTTCATCAAAAATACCATGGAGAATCCTTGGTTTCGCCAGTACCTCAAAAGTGTGAGAAGCCAGCAGAGACTGACTGTGCAGAAGCTATGGGGGGAAGTCATGTTCAACTAGCACCTGTTGAAAAGAAGTAGGCTGGAGAGCAGGGATAACCCAGCAATGCCATCAGTCCTCAATGCTGCAACACACAAACAGGACAGTGAAGAAAGGAATTATAAAAAGCCATCTAGTTTAGTAAAGTACATGTTGAGTACTTAGCCACTCAACAGGTCCAGCTCCATGCAGGCAAAAGCATAATTATTTTTGTCATGACTAATATTTACTGCTCTAAAGCGGTAGAAAAAAGCTCAGACTTCTTTGAGCTGTTCTCTCAACAAGTGGGGGGACTCCACCCCAGGCAGAGAAAGGTAGCTTTAGAGGATATAGCAAAATTTATATATCCACAGATGTTTGCCAATTAACATGGTGTTCTGTAAAACTACCCCAAACCAGAAAAGCAATGGAGCGTATGGCAGTATGTGTGCTTTGGGTACCACTGTCAGATAGGATGGGTATGATGCTCAAGTCTCATGCATTCAAGTCCAAATCTTGTGGTCATCAGCGAGCAAAAGCAAGGGAGCTAAACATTTTCTTCTGGTAGCATGAGGCACATATGACCACCTATTCTGTGCTAGCACAAGCAAAGCTCATGGAGGAAGATGATTTCATACTGCCCTGCTAAGGCAGAATTTCTTGACTTTGTGATTACTAAGCTACATGCACATTGCATGCCTCATGGTTGGAAGCATTTGTTTCTGTTGCGTTTATTACACCAACTGACCTTACACGGACAAAAAGCTATCTGGCACACTTGCTAAGACAACACATCGCAGGGGCTCAAACTGTACAGAGCTCCCTGCCAAAAAGGGCCTTGGTGCTGCCAGACAGACCTGAGCGAGAAGCAAGCCCTGAGAGTTGTCCCCTGCCAGGGGCTTGGGTGGCAGGGAGCTGAAACAGAAGCTGTCGAACCCAAGAGACGATGGCCAAGGACAAGCTGGTGTGCACAGCGGCGTGGCCTATGGAAACCAACTGGTCCTCTTCTAGCAAGACAGGAAACCTATTACTGAACTCAACTTGATGAAAAAAGGGCTTTGGGAAGGATATTTTTGATGTTCAATATTGTTATTTCCCTATTTTCTCTTCATGATGGCACTGAATGAACTGAGACCCAGTGGGGACCCACTTTGCCTGAAGGAACTGTGGAATGTGCTTGGTTAGACAAGTTCAACAAATAGCCAGGGTATTTGGATATACATGTCAACCCCACGTGGGATGGAATCTCTCCCAACGATGGTATCAGGACACAAAAATTTGTCTTATGTGAAGGAAGAGACAACACTACATGCAGTCCTACTGTCAAGCAGGATTTTTGATGTGTTGTTGTTTAAATGACAGCCTTCTCTTTTGAAGAGATTTTCTTTTCTTCCAGAGTAATTGTACCAGTAAAAATTAGCCCTGCAGTACAACTGCAGAGGTTTCTGCTGAAGCAGTGAGCAACTGTTATTTATTATCCTCACAAGAGATCAAAAACCTGCATAAAAAAACTGAATATAAGGATACTGCACATTTTCTGACCTGGAAACCAGAGAGCTGTTTTTGTGGGAAACGTGGTAAAAAACAGTAACAAAAAACACGTAAACAAATTAGTTGAAGATTTTGAAAGTGAGATTTCAAGGAAGAGCACGTCAATTCTAAATAAATAATTGACCTAGATATTCAAGAGATGTAATGTCTCCACTAAACACTCACAGTGTCACAGTGCTAGCACATTTGCCCTTGGAAGAGACACAGATTTTCTACACCTAACAAGACTCACACTAGTTCTGTAAAATATTAACAGTTCGGTCAATATTAGCACATGCATTTTCTTTTTTTTTTCCCCTTCCCAAATCCAAGTGTTAAAACCACCAGCAGGAACAACTACCAGAAGGCAGGAGCCTGTCCAGGTCCAAACCAGCAGCAGCTACATTGTCAGAGCAAGGCCCCATAACATGTGAAGTTGTTCGGGATCGTGTCCTTTCCTTCCCCTCCCCACCACAACCTCCATGGCCCAACATCTTGGCCTACACACACGGATCTTTCAAACAACGCAAGGCTTCCTTCGGTAGGTTCAAGGGCTCGTAGTTTGTGCAGCTCTGAGACCTGCAGGCACAATTCTTGGTCCAAAGGAGGTCTCCTCTGGTTCAAAACCAACACGTTCCTCTCACCTCCAACCGTGCCTCCTGAAAAAGAAGATGGCTCTCTCAAAGCGTGTGCCCGCTGGAGCTGAGCCAAGCTGGATCCACCGGCCCTGCCAAGCTGAGAAGCACAGGCAGGTCTGCATGCAGATACATCAGCTGCTTCTGAGACCTGGCCTCTGCTTTCAGGGACACGGTCACGTTACTGATGTTGGCGCCGAGATGGTTCGTTGTCCACCTGGGATTCCCTTCCCTCAGCCACACGAGGCACGAGGGCCTGGGCAGGAACATTTTGCGAGCTCCCCGCAAAGCTCAGGGCCAGCTTACCAGGCCAAAGCCTCCCGCCCTGTGCCCTCACAGCCCCGCTGCTGCTTGCAGAGACGGGAACGAAACATCCCATATGTTTCCTTTGTCAGCAACATGCCTATTGAAAGCACAGCCACGCGGGTCTCCCCGCTGAGACGCCGGGTCAGGCTATTCATGGGCAGCTATGCGGATGTCAGAAGGTAATGGGAGAAATCCCAAACAACAACACATTTTCACAGGACAAGGTTATAAAATGCACAACTGTGCTTGCAGCATCATTAAGCTAAATTAAACAGGTTTAGGCCTCCCCTGCATACCTCAGAAATTGCACATCCATTTATGATTCATTGCTAATTGCGCACCACTCGAAAGCCCAAACACACTTTCTCAAAGATTTCAGGGTGAAGAAAAGCCCTCGTGAGACCCAGCGTTCCCCCAGCACTGGCTGGGGGAGAGGAAAGAAGGAAGTACAGCACTTAAATACTCATACTTAAATAATAAAGCATTCATCTGAGAGCTGCAGAGACAGCTGTTTATTCTCCAGAGGTCCGATTTCTCAGGGCACTCCTCACAACACTCTCAACAAGTTCACCTCCCTTGGGATTTCTCTCAATTCCTTCCTTAAGATAAAGAAATAGCACTTGATCTTGTGGTGAACGTCTTTAGTCCTTCCCTGAACACAGCATCGCCTGTATCGCTCCTGTTCACCTCCCTCCCGACCACAGGGATGGTCTGAGGCTCCTCCTGCACTGTTAATGTAAGGCTCAAAGGAATTGATTTCTGGATTTTAAAGTTTCTTCATTTTCATTACAGTTTTCTTACTCCTGAACATAATTATCTTCAATATTTCCTCAACTTCAGGTGACAAAAAGAAGTCGGACTCAAAAACTGCTTAATACTCATCTTCCCCATGTCAAAACCTTGAGGCAGAGCTGTCAAAATCACAGATCCTTGTCTCAGAGACTTACAGGCACCAAAGTTATAGAGCAAAGCTTTTAATTAAATGTGGAGCTATCGACAACAGAGTTGAACAACAACAAGATCTGTCATACCATGCATCACATTTCAGCAACAGACCTTACAAGTTTCAGGAGTTACCTTGTGTTATAGTACCAAAGATCTAGCTAGGCTTACAAGTGGCATCACTTGAGAAATGAGAGAAATGTTTTGCAATGGTGCAAAATACACTGCCCATATGTTCCACATGCTCATCACTTCTCAGGTGTCCTCAGCCAATTGTACTCATTACACGGGATTGCAAAACACAAACAAGGAAAGCCTGGAAGGAAGTCATTTTATTTCTGCCATGCAGCGAAGACCATTTTTCCTCTGACAAGATACCAAACGAAACCACCAAGACATGCTTTTTAACAGGTTGACAAAAAATTATAGCTGAAATTCTCTTACCTAAGAGAATTTTACTAATTTCTAGGCACACCGTATGAGTGAACGGCCCACCTAAGAAAAATATGACTCCCCTGTAACTCGGGGAGTATGCAAAGTAAATACAGAAAGCACCTGGAAAACGAGGCTGGCAACAGCTCATTGGGTGATGTTCTTCATTTCCAAAGCCAAACATCTTTCACAGCTGTCAGACCCCGCTCCACCAGGGCACACACACAGATATCACCTGCTCAAGAGCAGCTATCTGCTTTTTTCTCCCCCAAAACATGTTATCACATTGATTGACATGCATAAAGCCATCAGTTATCTGTTGTGCATTGTAATTCAACTTTTTTTTTTTTTTTTTAAGACACCCAAACTCAAGTGCTCTGTTGTTCTCTGCAGGATGTATATCAGTAACAATGTCAGTTTCTTGACTATGCAGAATGTGCTGTCAAATTCAGGATAAAGCTGAAACCCAGTTCGGTTCCCCCCCCCATCTCTCAGCCAGTATAGTACATTTCTGCCAGTTCCGGCCTTGCTGCAGTCCTGGAACAGTTAAATTATTCAGCAGTAAAATTGAAATGCAGTCAACTATTTCAGTTATGTATTTTAAAATACATGACATAAGATTTGAAAATATCGGAAACTTTCTAGTTCAGTGAAACGTGCTGACAGCTGCAGTAACTCAGCACTTTTAAAAATAAAGTCCACTCTTCTGCCAGGTAGATCACATGCCGTTTCTGCATCATTTAATTACACTTCCCAAGCACCAACACATACAGCGCTAGGTGCTCTCCGTTTGGACTTGACAACATTATTTGGCTCCCAAACTCAAATGAATCTGGACCTGATTCTGATAAAGGCTTTCACACAATTTTCCTAGCAAGGACGGTATTTATATAGTGATGTTGAGGTCCTCCTCTCCCCCATCCAAGCCACCATCCCATACCCCCTGAGCTGTTTGCTTCTGTGTGAGCAGAGGAAGTGTTCACAGCTGCGCCCATGTTCCCAGAAGGGCTCTGTAGGGCACCTGTGCGGTGGGAAATAATTAAGAACCAATATCACATGAGCAGAAATCTATTTTCTGACCACAGTTTGAGAATATCTTATCAGAAAACTGCAGCAGTACTTGAAAGGCAGGTATGAAAAACTGCGGAAGAGAATTTCCCTGTAGCAAAACCCTGGGTCACCACTGCAGCAGTCTTCCAGGTAGGGAGGGTGGCCGGGGACCACTAACGTTTGGAAATGCCCTCGAAACCTCTGCTAACACAGGCTTCTTAACATTGAAATCCTCAGCCTCTGTTTCCAGGTTTCTTTTGATCATTTTCATCATGTCGGGATGGCTTCTTCTCCTGTCTTATCCTCTCGTGTGTGTCTTCTCCGACCTCTGTCTCCTGTTTCTAGGATCATGCAGATTCTTCGCCCAGGCTGCATTCGACTTTGCACTTCCTCCTTGAAGAGCCCCAAAGCCAGGCCCCCAAGCAAAAGGGCACAGCCTAAACCCCACTGGGACCCCGGTGGGATAGCTGCTGGCCATGGAGCCCCACACACAGCACCGAAGCCAACGAGCCCCGTCCATTTCACTCCCTTGCTTGTTTGCAAAACACTAAGCAGGCAAACAGGGGTTGTTTGCAGATTCCCCAGCCCATAAACACATCAGTTCGTACCCATTCCCAACAGGAGGGAGATCTTTAGGAACAAGCACAGGGGTGGCAGAGAAGAGGGAAAAGCACGACCAATGCTCAGAGACCCTCCCCGAGCCCAGCAGCTCCCACCCTCTCTAAAACGAGATATGGGTGCTCAGCCCTTCCGAAATCTAGGCCAGTAATTTTCTCTGGGTAAATAAGCGCTTGTGTTCTGCAAAAATTGCTGCCTTAGATGTAGAATACAAAACAAATAAAGATCCTTGCGGAGGAGGTTTCTTTGGGTTTTGTTTTGTTTTTGAGTCCTTCTATTACAGCTTCCATATTTTCCATCTCAAGCAGATAGTTACTAGTAAATTCCTCTCAAGAACTAGCTAATTATTTACTAGCATAAACCTGCTTACACTAAAGTCCAACCATTTTTTTTTTTCTTTCCACACTGCAGACTTATCTTAGTATTTGCTCCCCCAAGTCACATTTATGAGCCTCTGCCAGTAAGCACCAAACAAGAAGTGACATATTGCTGATATAAATGAGCTCAACATATCAAACACACGCCAAATACCTGACAAATTATGTGTTATGGTGGGGCACTGTTTTTTTTTTTTTTTTCTTTTTTTTCAGGGAGGAAGAAAAGGAAAAGAGGGGTAGCGGCCAAACATCAAGTTTGCTGCCAACAGAGAACATAAAAAGGGCAAAAATATGCAACGGGCTTTGAAACAACCACCTCACTTCTCCGTGCACCGCTTCTCCCGCCCGCAGCAGCCCAACGTCACTCAGATGAAGCCAGTCCCCTCGTGCCAGCTGCGTGTCACCACGCCACGGTGGCAGCACCGGGACCGGAGAGGTGCCATAGCTGAAAGGTGCACGCAGCCACCTCTAGCACCTCCAAAATGAGGGACAGGCAAAGCCCCTGCCAGCTTTAGGGCTGGGATCTGTCCCTTTGCACCAGCCAGGGAGGTGGGGCTGCACCAGCACCAGGGGTTAGTAAAGCAGGGTAACAAGGTTTCTGCTGGTTAACAGAAACAAACACATTAAAATGGCCTAATTGTGCTTTTCCGGAAGAGTTATGGAAATCACGTTTCTCAAAAGACAGAATGAGTGTTTTGTTCCTTGCCATCCTAACGCCAGGATACAGCAAATGCAGAGACCTAGACAGTGCAACTGTGAAAGCTAATTCGATAAGGCTTCGCTATCTCAGGAGGGCAGCAATTATGCTACATTTTCCAGACTCAAGGCTGTGTCTGGACATCCTTCCTCATCTCCATAACCACTCTGCGAGACAGCATTCGCAGAACCCCAGCCAGGTCTTGACCGTGCTTATCTGCCAACAGGGGGATGCTCAATGTCCACACGTTGGTGCCTGGTGTTATTAGGAGGCCACGTCTCACATCCACCCGCTGTGCTGCAACGCTGCTCTACAAAAAATAAAAGTGCCAGAAGGAAAGACACCAAAACTCTCCAGCTTCGCTTATTCCAAACAGAACCATATAATTTTGCCATTTATACATAAACACAGCAGGAAATTAATGCAAACGTGAGACAGTGGGGGTATTTCTGCACAGTCTGTAAACTGAAAAGGCAATCAGCTCTCTGCAGTTGCTGAACCAGCCTATGTTACAAAATGACTAAAACAGGATCCTTCTGAACTTGGACACCTTGATTGTACGCAGCTCTTGCACAACACAGCACACAGAAAGGCTGCCAGCAGTAGGCTAGATGGGTTAGGAAAAACAAAAGACGAGAGGACTGTTTCATCCTGCAAAGGTCTATCCTTCATGGGAGAAGTGGATGAAGGAGATTTGAGGGTTCTGAGGGGCAATGGACTTGGAAGGAGCAAACACTAGAACATGGCCAGCAAAACTGGAGTGCTTTTAAAACAAAAGCAAGCAGCGACTGTGGGCTTGCTTCACAAAGGGAGGGTGGCAGAGAGCAAAAACAAGTGTGCCGCTTCCAGCATTTGTGCCCAGCATCGTGCAGAAGCGTGAAGGCTCCAGGGCCACCAGGGGCTTGAAAGCACTCCCTTCACAACTCCAGGGAAGAAAAACGAAAGCCATGGACCCTGCCACTAGGAAAATCTAAGGGCGTAGCAGTGGGGGGAGGGAAATCCTGGACAAGTTCATCAGAGGCACTAGAAATAAAGTTATCCACAATGTTTTCATATTTATAGCGCCCAAAATATAATAGCAGGCCCTGCGAAGCAACTGCACCACCGATGGCTGTCAGGCAAGCCTCTGAAACAGCCAGGCCCATTTAAGACATCCCTGAAGCCATTATCTGGGATTATCTGCTTTTTGTCTCCTGCCGAGCACTCCCGTAAGCATCAGCCCCCCAAAACTGGGATTTCAGTTCCCGGATAGGCACCCCTGGGAAGCAGAAGCACCCTCAGCATGCCCTGCCCTAACTTCCTGCCATTACCGCGGAGGTTTTCTGGCACACAGGACACGAAGCCTCACAGCAGAGATGGGGAACGCACAGCACTGATCAGCCAAGCCGAAGAAACACTCGGACAATCTTGCGTATCGACTTGTCAGACAGTTATTTTGCAACAAAATAAAATCACAGCCTTCGTAAACAGAGAGCCAGGCAGCTGGTAATTAAGCGTTACATAAACACCCACCTAAATTACACAGAGCCAATGGCCACCTCCAGCACAAGCACCAGGCAATTACCCCGGCGGTGTCCTCCCCGTTCCTCCCTTCCCACCACCACCACCAGGCCCCTGCCACCCCCCGGGGGGACCTCCCAGCACCACCACCAGGCGAGGTGCTGGCGGCGGGGGGCACACCTTGGCCTTCCTTTCCTCAGGCCTCGCTGCTCAGCACACGTCCCCCCAAAAGGTCTGCTGGACCTTCCACCAGCCACCACAGGGCAGGAACATGCAGGAAACGCAGAGCGAGGCCGGGAGTCCCGAGGGACACGCTGCCGAGGCCCCGCTGGAGTCGCCGCCTGCCTTAACGCGAGTGGAGGTTGTGTTAAGCTATTAAAGTGAATGCAGGGGAATTAAAACACGAGTAGTGAAACAGAAACACCAGCTCCCTTCCACGCTTCTCTGCTGCCTTGGAAGTCCTTGGCTGCCAGCGCGGATTAATTGCCAGCAACAGCTCCCAGTCACTCTCCTGGCCAAAGCCAGAAAACGTAGGCACGACTTGGCCCTCGGTGTCGCAGCCCATTCCCTGCTGCCCTCCTGCAGCCATCTCCACGCCACGGCCTCTCTGCTGCCATGGCTATAACCGAAAAAAGCCCCACAGCAATGCGAAGGGGATTTCCTGGCGTAGCTGTGCTGCCAGGCACGGAGCAGGGGGCAGCTTTCTTCTCGTCGTGTCGCTGAGACACTTGGCCGTGACACCAC
This sequence comes from Anas platyrhynchos, assembly GCF_047663525.1. Taxonomy (NCBI): domain Eukaryota; kingdom Metazoa; phylum Chordata; class Aves; order Anseriformes; family Anatidae; genus Anas; species Anas platyrhynchos. The sequence goes on from NC_092591.1 coordinate 56,819,063, forward strand.
CGTGCCAGCCAGGGGTGCGATCCCTTTATTTATTTATTTGCTCCACACAAGCTAATTCAGCTCTCAGGCAAAGCCGCACAGCCCGAGCAGGTTCAGAGGTGAGATTTCTATGGCCTACAAAGCTGTTTTGTGCCTACCCTGCGCTTCCAGCAGCCGTGCCGCAACAGAGGCTTATTCAGGCGCAGAAGTGCCACGAAGGCACCCAGTTTTTCACGTTGCAAGTGAGGAAACAAGACACAAATGGGGATCCTCCAAGGCCACAGCAGGAGATGGCCACGAAGCCACTGCTGGCTTCCAAACTGGGCCACCCAGGGCGGGCACAAACACCCCTCCACGTGTACGTGTGGTGTGCGTGTCCCCTCTCGCTTTGGCCCTGAGCCGGAGCAGGAGCCTTCTGGGCACCTACCTGCTGGGAAAGTAGGAAGCCAACACCTGAAACTCTTTGGCAACCTTATCTGCCGTGGGTGTTGGCTGTGCCATTTCCCAGCAAATGCCATCTTGCAGGCAGGCAGGGAGCCATAAACCCAGCACCCAAACGTGGTGCAGGGCAAATACTCCCCACATAGCTCCTGCCATGGGGCAGCAGCCTGGGGGTGGGGGCACCACAGGAGGCTCGTGGTGAGGCCTCCCAGCCCCGGGCACCCCCGGGGGGCGGCTCGCAGGAGGGCTCCCGGTGCATGGCCGGGCAGGGGGGACAAACCGGGACCCGCTCAGCCTCCGGAGCCCCCCGGGGGCTTCAGGCACTGCCGAACAAAGGCAGCGAGGCTCCGGCCCGAGGGCAGCCGCGCTCACACGGCGACCACCCCGTGTCCCCGTATCCCCCTCCACCTGCCCGGGGGTCAATGCGGAGCCCCCCGCCCCCAGCCCCCCGTCCCCACTCACAGGGCGTGCGTGAAGGCGCTGAGTCCCGGGGGCACGGCGGCCAGCCCCCTGCCGGAGCAGTCCACTCCTCGGTCCCCGTCGCAGCTGCAGGCGGCCGGGCAGGGCGGGGGGGAGGCCCCTCCGCCGGGCCCTCCGGCCGAGCTCCCCGGGCCCCATGCGACGAGGCCGAGCAGAGCGAGGAGGCACCGCATCGCCGGCCCCCCCCGCCTGCCCGCCCGCCCCGGCACGGCACGGCACGGCACGCCGCAAAAACGCGAGAATAATGAAAACAATAGCTAAAAAAAAAAAAAAAATTAAAAGCACGGAAACAACCAGAAATTAATATTAAAAAAAAAAAAAAAAGCTCTCTCCGGCCGCCAGCCCGCTGCTGGCCGGCGCGGCGCGGCCCTGGGGCTGTCTCAGCGGCGCGCCCGCCCCATGCAGCGCCGTGCCCTGCCCTGCCCTGCCCTGCCCTGCCCGGCCCGGCTCAGCCCCGCAGGTAGGGCGCGGGGGCGGCCATCGCCGGGTGCCGCGGGGCGGTCCCCAGGGAGCGCGGCCGCCGAGCGGCGCGGGGCTGCGGGGCTGCGTGCGGCGGGGCTGCGGGGCGCGCCCGCCCCTCCCGGCCCTGGGTGGCTGCGAGCCGCGGCGGCGGCGGCTGCTGCTGTGCGCCCTGCGCCGAGGTGCGTATGCTAATGAGGTGGCCGCCCCGCCGCCCCCATTGGCCCGAAGGTCGTGAATATGCAAATCGAAGACGGAGCGTGGCCAATAGGCGGCGAGGGGGCGGGGAGAAAGGGGGCGGGAGCTGGCTCCGCGCCGCGCCCCCGCGGCCTGGAGGCGACCGCGCAGCGCCGCGGAGCGACCCCGGCCCGGGCAGTGCCTGGGGAGTGCCTGGGGCTGGGGGGGGCTCAGCCCTGGGCAGGAAGGTGGCCAACCCCAGCGGGGCCGCCGAGGTTCACAGCTTAAAAACAGCACACGGAGAGCAACATGAAGGAGATACACGACTCCCACGTCGAATAAAAGGAGAGAAATCTCAAAAAAAAAAATAAAAAAATAAAATAATAAAATAATAAAAAAATAAAAAAATAAAAAATGTTCCTAATTAGGAACAAATAAAATCACACATTGAATCTTGTAAGGGAGCAATTGCATGCTCTGCTCTTTTCATTACCAAAACATTTGGCTGCGCTAGCAAGGAAAATTATTTCTTCTCAAGCCATAGGTATCAGCACATGCCCGGTGAAGTCGCAGGGGATGCGCACTCCATAGAGTTTGAGTTGGATTTTCTATTGGTATAAAATAACCTGATAACGTGCCCAGGTGCACTTTATTTATCCAAGCCAGCTCCTGTACATGCCAAATACCTTATTTTGGCAAGTATTTTATTTTGGCGTGTTCTCAGAAATGAGCCTGATTTCTTCCTGTACCTTCCTGGAGCCCTGAAGATCCACACAAGCATTATTTCTGTTTTGTTACAGCAAGTAATTCCTCCTCGTTACCTAACACGGCAGGGGCCGTGCTGCTCTCCCCTCCCTCAAACCCTGCAGTGAAACAACAGACCTGAGCTGATTCATATTTTGAAGCAGTACAAAGAATTTATTCACCTGGAGGTGTTTTAGTTTCTCTAGGACTAACTTTAAGTTGCCATCCTGCAAAGCTCTTGAGAAGGTGCCCAACCCGACAGGCTTCGGGTTTCCCATAACCAGGGGTAAGGGCTGAATGAGAGCCTTATTTCAAGTAGTTTGTATTTTCATACAGAGAAAGGGAAAGTAACTGCTCAGTAATTAAGTTTTATGATCAAATCGAGTTATCAGCTATTAGAATATCTTCAAAAATTTGGGCATAAGTGTACGCTAGTTATTTTAGGACTATATTCTTCCCTCTGCTAATTCCCTCTTAGTTGCCCTCTCTCCAGGCAACTAAGTCCCTTAGGGGTCGTGAGCAATTCTCCACCTCGGAGATCAGCTTTGTTTGCCAACATTTTTGGAAACGTTTTTTTACGATGTCGCCTCTGTTGTTAAATAGTGAGGAGGTCATATAAAAACTGAATAAACATCTTTACATTTTAAAATCACCACCAGGCCTAAAAGTCAGAGGATACTCGCACTGGAGAGGGTCTGGTGCAGATTTGGGATCTGACACTCATTAATGCTGATGCTTTCCAAGGGCTCTGGACACACTGCAAATAGAGTTTTGGTGGAGGAGAGCAAATGGACCGCTCACTGATGAATTGCTGCTCAGAATATATATCCACTGGCCATCATCGCAAGAATGACCCAAAAGCATGGCATTTATACCAAAAATGCCAGACAGGAAATTATTGTGCAAATTTCTGGGGACACTAGGCACGAAGCGACGTTATTTGTCAGTGCTTCATGGATCACAACCTTTGGAGACAAGTGTCACTTCCCAAAAGTAATTGTCACACTTTATCCTGATTTTCCTTTTATCTTTTTTCTTTTTAAATCACTTAACTAGCAGCATTCTCCTTGCCTAATGAGAGTTACTTTGGACTTTTCTTTTGAATATACCTTCACATTTACCTAAAGCTGTTCCTGCACACGGTTACCAAACTGCAGTGTGACACACTTGTTTACATTGCGAAGTACAATAGGATCCGGATTCAAAACTGGGACGCCAAGGCGCTACCGAAATGCAAGTAATACAATAAATCACTAACCTCTGCCTTTTACTTACTGCCGCTTGGAGTAGGTGAGAGCTGTGAGGACTGCTCTGCTGCTAGCCAGGCTGTCTCCAACACAGATTAGATTTTATTCAGACAATACTACTGCGCTGCTCGGGCCAGGAAGCCGAGCCATGATTAGATAAGAACCACGTGCAGGTGATTTTACTTACCTTTGAAGTACACAGGACAAAACCCAACACTGCCCAGGAAGACAACATTTTATTTATTTATTATTTTATTTTTATTATTCTTTTTCCCTTCCATTCCACAGATCTATTTTCTAGATAGCAAAGGAGAAATCAGAAAGAAACTCGGAAGAACTTATGATCTGTTTTAGATCATCAGACATATGACGGACAAAAGTCCAGTAACTTCACACAAATTGGCTAACTTGGATAATCATGTTTGCCTTCTGTGCTGTCAAATCACATTAACAAGCCAGGAAAATAAAATACTATTAAAATAATGGAAGAAGGGGAGGGAACTTAATTGTAAGAGGGAGGAAATTACTGCTTAAACATCACAATTTCTCACCAAGACACATTTTGAAGCAGTATTTTCTAAAACTGAAGATGATCCCCCAACAATATCAGAATGTATTGATTTTACTCTGGATTTTGTATTAGCAGAAACGCTTCAACATATGAAACATTTCTCAATACATCAAGTGGCAGAGCCAAACAAATACCAAGATCATAAGAGGTATCTGAGGACAGCTCATTTTGAAATTAGTAGAGGAAGTTTCCCCAAGTCTTGCAACATTCAACAATACACGTATGCCTTTCTTCTTTGAAGAGCAGGAAGAAATGCTTAGCATGTATCTAATCTGAAGGCTTTTTTGGCAAGCATATTTTAGAATACAACTCGGTTTTGTAGGCTTTTCTCCTTCATTTTTAAAGGGGGAAAGCAGAAGAGTTTTTCAAGAAGAGGCAAACTATGGACTATGGACAATTATCATGCCCAAAGTAGGTTATAGTATTTTTGCTTGGTCATTAACACAGCATTGCTAATAACCAACAGCCCTATAGTCAGAAGATGGTACAGAAATGCCTTTTAAAAATATATTTATATATATAGATAGCTGGGGAAAACCATTTTTTTCCAACCCTATTAAAACAACCTTGTCTCCTGATACCTACGTTCATCAGGCCACACAATTGGTTCTAAGCAACTCTCACACACCTTGCAGAAAACGGCAAGTGCCAGGACAAGAAGCAAACTGAGGACAAAAAGGTGTTAGAAGCGCAGCAGGCAGGGTTCATCAGGTTAATGTTAATACAGAGCCAGTCTCAGCTGCATACAAGTTTCGCCTTTTCCAATTAGCATTGTTTTAAACTTGGATGAAAATACACAGTAGCACCAAACCCAGCATGAACCTCCATGAGAAATTATCGGGAGGGGAAAATAACTTCAGTGGAACAGTTGCTCTGTCTATGAAGTGTAAATGTTTGGTTCTGCTCAGTGGGTGCACTTTTAAGAAGGAATATGCACTTTGACAAAGTACTTTTCCAGCTTGTTTGGATACTGACTGCTAGTTCATGGTTGACATCAGAAGTCAGGCAAAAATAGGTGTTTTAACATTTTTTTCCCCAGTTGTTTGGAAGTCAAAGTAGTTATGCCTGTAATTACAATAAAAAACACGAGGTAGCTAAGCTCCTGTTTTTTAAGATACGAAACATCATTACCTTTATTCAGTCTTTGATTCACCTTTAGTCTTAAAATGCAATTCAGAGCTTTTCTCTGTGAATCTGGACTGTATTTAGAAGAACACAGCTAGATCATGGAAATTATTTGTTTTTAAAAATTAAACTGAAAATCCATACTTCCAATTCAAGTGATACCAGTCTTCTGTATCAAATAAAAATATATATATAAAAATATTTTTGCATATATTTTCAATTCTCACTCCAGCCTACTTGTATGAAAAAAACCTTTTTGCATTCAGAACTGAAGCATTTCTCCTGCCTTTATCTCAGTTCATAACTTCAGGCACATTTTTCTTAAAAGACCTTACAAGGTCTTTAAGCTAGGAATTACAGATATTTAACATCTCATTACTGGAGATGCTTGCTTCAAACAATTAAAAGATAATATCTGACTCAGAATAATACACATCATGTAAGTTCATGCAGCTGAAACTAAGGAGGTCTCTAAAACGCAGGAGGTCCATGATATTACACGCCCTTTATAGCATTCTAATTTTCTCCTCGTCTCTCCAACACATCACAAAACATAGGGCAGAAAAGGCAAGATTCATGAGCAACCAGGAAAACAAACTAAAACCCAGGATTTAAAGTTTTCTTTGCACGCCCACACACATGCACTGTTTATGTTATGCCCCAGAGATTATAAACACCCAACTACAGCTGCCTGAAAACAGCACCAAAAATGGAAAGTCAGAAAAAAACACACAAACACAATGCACGTGAAATTCACCTTTTATTTTTCTGTTGATAAAACCCCGAGATCCCTCACAGCAGCAATAGATGCAGAAGTTACCTGCAGAACTGTTATCTCTTCTTAATCTGTTTGCACACCCAAGTGTGTCAAGTGTGTAGGGACTGCATATTAACACAGTACAGGCACTGCTCAGTAGTAAAAGAAATCAAGTTTCTCAGCATATTTTAATCCACCCTTTCCTCAACATAATAGGGTTTTCGTAGTAATAAAAGATGACCGTTAATGAGTTATTTGCTTATTGGATATTTTTTTGTTGTTACAATTAAAAAAACCTTGGTATTAAATTCTACACGTACAATTTATATGCCCGGGTACACTTCCCCACATTTTGTAGTGGATGACAAACTGTAGCCAAATGCTTCCACTCAGAGTGACAACCCTACTGCATTCAGCAGCTCTAGCTACACCAAAGTATTTCCTTAGAGTAACAAAAACCACTGCTTCGTTCAGTAACACCAAGGGATACACGTTTTAAAATGCACATTTCTATCTTGTATCCATACCTTTCTTTAATATATATATTTATATATAGCTCTAAAGCAAATATCTACTATTTTACAATTAAATTAAAACACATCCACGATTGATCTAACTAGTGATTTTGGTCTCAATACTTTAAACATTAGTTGTTCCATAAAAATATACAATTCAACAACATGGTCCTATCAGTGACATGAGGCCTTTAGATAGAGACCCATGACAGATAATCAACCATGCATTTCAGTGCTCAATGTCATCTAACTGATAAATATTTATACTGCATTTTCAAACTATCAGTATCTTTAAAATCTCAATTTCTCTTTGCAGGCTTACCATGCTTGCAAACATGCAGAAAGCAATCACATTTCTCACTGGCCTGTAGCAATCACATTTTTTTCTTTTCCCATAGATGAGCTGAAGAAGTACAAACTTCATGCTGTCATTTTTAGATCTTTAACCTTTTACTTTCTTTCACATACTGAATTATTTCACAATCGATCGTACTGTTCCATGTGGAAAAGCTAGGGAGTAGCCACATGGTCAGAACTGCACTTTTAAGTCTCTAAGAACTTTATTACTAAGAATCAATTAGTATGCACTCATAGCTGCCATACAAGTTAACAGACACCCAGTAGACAATCAAGTTAATTATAGATATATACCAAAAAGTGAAGCTTTTAAAATAAACAAGTACAGCCTCAAACCTGGTAGGTTCACAGAAGTGTACTTTTGTCCAGAAAAAGGTTGTTTAAAATGGCACACAAAAAATGAGCCACCATCAACCACACTTGGAAAAAGACATGGTTTATACCTGGAGATTTCCTTATTGCCACCACAGCACCATTCCATATCAAGTTTTACAGCGATGTTGACGCTGCTCCTTCTGCAGTACAAAGGTGAACCCTCCAAATCAGAAGTAGTCAGCAATTAACCCCAGACAAGTTCACATTAGGGTTACGCAACATGTAAGCCTCGGAACGTTTTACCCTTACAAATGTAACAATCAGTAATTTAGATACTAATGACTCCAAGTTCTGTACAGTCACTCTGTATATAAGATTTTACAACAGGACATACTAAGAACACGAAAGAGGTATGACAATTAAATTCAACTTTTTTTTTAAACAGCAGAAAGTCAGGGAAACATCTGGAATTCTTTTTCACTGCATTAACATATCTTCTGTTTTTGAATATAAAAATACATATAGAGACTTAATCCAGAACTGCAAACAATTACATCTTTTCCCCCTAACTGCTTTAAAATTAGTACAAAATAAGTTACAGGAAAGACTGATTGCTGCAAATTTGTTAATGTCAGCTATTACAAAGTCATTATATGAGAACACCAACTGTAGATTATTTACAGGCGAGGTAATAAAATTTTCAGAATAACGAATTACGATTTAGCAGAAGTGTAAAAATAATGTACTCACCAAAGCATTACAAAATCTGGTATTGTTATCAGTTACATAGTAGATCATGATTACATTTTGTAGTTGATATACAACATGGTCTTAAGAAAAGTGCCAAAATACTGCTACATAAGAATCTTTTTTCCAAAATAATTCAGCAAAAACCCTTCAGATTTAATGTTAAATAATGCCAAAGTAAAATAGGGGAAAAAAAAAGTGATGTCAATTGTAGAAATAGGTCTTATTAAATGCCTTTCAAAAATCTGTAAATTCACTTTCATGCATAAAGTTCTGACATGAAAAAGATTTATAAAAATCAATATACGTGCTTTTCCAGGGTCTCCTAGGCTATTTTAAAAGTACACATTCTTCTTAAAATGTGAAAAATGCATGGAATCTGAAAACATTCTAAAAACAGCTGAACTGCCAAGGGCTGTCATCAGTGGCACCAAGTCCTGCTGGAAGCCAGTCACTACCAATGTACCCCAGGGGGTCACTACTGGGGTCCATACTGCTTAACATCTTGGTTAAAACATGAGTGATGGGACTGAGTATGCTCCCAGCAAGCCATTCTGGGGAACCTTGTCAGGCTGGAGAAATGAGCAATCAAGAATCTCCATGCTGAGCAAAGGAAAGTGCGAAGTCATACACCTGGGGAAGAACAATCCCATGCACCAGTACAGGCTGGGGGCTGACCAGCTCGCAGAGAAAGACACCAAACTGGTCACAAGCCACCAATGTGCCCTTGCAGCAAAGACAGGCGCCAGCCTCCTGGTCTGTGTGAGGAAGAGCACTGCCAGCAAGGTGAAGGAGGTGATCCTTCCCCTCTGCTCAGCCCCCTGAGACACAGCTGGAGCGATGGGTCCAGTTTTGGGCTCCCCAGTGGAAGACAGACATGGGCATACAGTGAAGGGCCACAAAAATGATTAAGTGATTGGAGTATCTGACAGACAAGGAGAGAGACTGAGACGATTGGGATTGTCTAACTTGGAGAAGAGAAGGCTCGGCGATGTTCTTACCAACATCTGTAAATGCCTGATGTGGAAGAGTTTAAAAGAAACAAACAAACAAAAAAAAAACAGGAGCCAGACTCTTCTCAGTAGTATACAGTGATAGGACAAGAGGCAACAGCCCCTAATTGTAATATAAGAAACTCCATTTACACATAAAAATGGACATTTTTAGTGTGAGAGAGATCAGAACACTAGAACAGGTTGCCCAGAGATCTTGTAGAGTCTCCATCCTTGGAGATGCTCAGAATTCAATTTGTCACAGCCCTAAATAACCTGCTCTAGCTGGGGGGTTGGACGAGATGATCTCCAGGAGCCCTTTCCAACCTCAATCATTCTACGATTCTAAAAAAAATGACAGTATCTTTTGCAGCCCAGGAATTGCATCGACTGAGTCACAAAGCAAACTATACAATGTAAATGGAATATATTTTCTCTTTAAGTTATTGCATACAAACATTAGTTTTGCTGCCTGCGTTTTGCCGATCTCATTTTTTCAAATCTTGACTCCATTTCTTCCAGGACCTTTGGCGTGTATCGTACAACTAATTTAACCTTTCCTTGGGCTGCCTTCAGCAGTTCTACTGCTTTTTCATGGTGTTCACCTTCGACACTCTGCAAAGCATAAAGCATTAAGTATCATATTAGTGAGGACAAACACAGAAAACTTTTTTTTTTTTTTTTACAACTTCTATATAATCAAATATTTAAATATTCTAATTCGAAGACTTCACAAGAACAACGTCACCCAAGCTCAGGATTTTTTTCTCCAGCATATCATTAAGAAGTGATAATAAATATACTGATCAGTATTAGTAAGAGTAGTGCAAAACTTCTGGTTAGGCTTATGCTGAGCCTTTATATACAGTCACTCATTTAGATACAGTAAGTGAAAGAAGGAGAGTATTAGGCAATTATGAAATTATATTTAAGAATCAACAACTTCAGGAGGACATTTGTAATTGGTTTCTTCTTTTGTCATGCATTTTAAATTTAGTTGTGTACCTCAATTTACCTAATAGGCTACTTCAAATTATCTTGCATTTAGTTAAGGACAAGAGACCCCCCCCAAAACAAAACAAAACAAAACTGCAAGGTAGCTGCCTTCTGGATGCTATCATATATTAGGCAAAATGACATCTGCTGGGCAGGTGCAATGGAGCAGCTAGCACACTGTACGTTGCTTGTCTTAGCACTCCATATGCATCTAGTAGTAAATGCAAGGTATTGGGATTAACTTCCTCTGGACTGATCAAGAGCAACATAGCCCAAATAAACAAGGCCAGATTTAAAACAAACAAACAAACAAAACACAAATCAAAGCAAAAACAACAAAAACCCTTCCTAAAACAACTCTCACAATTTATTCAGGTTATACTAGATTCATCCTATTATAAAATTTAAGCAACAATTCTCAACAACTGCATCCAAATACACAATCCTGGATAGCATACATTCTCTCAGCACAACTTATTTCTTCCAAACTTATCAAACACAACAAAGGGACTACCCCAAGCCTACCTCCCACTGGTGCTATTAGAAGCTAGAAGGCAGGTGATGTACCTGTTGATTGGAGGGTTTCCCCGTTACTATAAAGTTACTTACAGAAAGAAAGACAACAGTTAAAAAAACCCAAGTTATTTCTCTTCTGTCAGACTCAGACAACACATACAGTCGAATGCTTTCATGTTTGTTATTCAAGTGAATGTGTAGGTTGTTCCAATTAAAACTGGTAACAAAAAGCTGGCAAAGTTTTATGCTTAATTATATCCAAACACCTAAAATTCTGAAGTGCACTTAAAATCTCCCAACGGGAAGGAAAAAAAAAAAAACACCCCTCAACTTGTTTTAAGGCACATTCATTGCAGTCTTGGCTGTGGCAACTTACTTTTCAAGTATTAAATTAGCAATTACAATTACAATGATGTCTGACATGTGTTAAGATGACAGGAATCCATCTGCAAACATCAGGAGATTCTCCCTCTGAGTTGGATTTTGCATTCTCGCAGTGTTTTATGCACTTACTGCATTCTTACCATGTCTTTATATGCTTATACACGTGTATGCACACAGATTCAGGCATTGCTGGATGTGACAACTGTCTGATGATCAGGATTGGGTTGGGGTGGAGTAATTGCTTTTTCTGTAGGAGGGTCTGTGGGCGGGGAAGACCTCATCTGAGGACAGCTGATACTTAGGGAGAACGGACTTGTCCCTTGATAATTTAAAATACTAGGAAAGCTAGGACAGGGGCAGTTGCAGCACTTTGGCCATGATTTCACTTGTGTTTCCTGAAAAGAACAGTTGGACTCCCAGGTAGCAGTCAGGAGACAGGCACATCAGATCCTTGCTAGCAGGAATTTCCCACAGTAGACAGCCAATAAGTCTCCATTCCTTCTGTGAGCCCAAAAACCACCCAGGCTATACAGAAATTTATTTCAAGACTGAGAGTCAAACTAAATTGAGTTGGCAGATGTAGTTATGAGAACACTGATGTCAAGCTACCGCATCATAAAAGCTTCTGTAAATAAAACTAGAAGTTTGAGAGATTTAGACGCGTTTTACAGGCAGCCATCTTAAATCAAAACCTGTCCGCAGCCTCCTCTTTCCAGTCAACCTGTGTTTTTCTTTTTGTGTTGTAACTCATCAGAAGAGGATACTTATTAAAAATAAAAAGCTACAGAGCACTTCAGGCATATGCTCCTTCAAACGATAGAACACCTCTTTCTGAAGCTTAGCTTAAGTGAAGACAATAAATCACACAACCAAAGCTAACACCACCTTGTTCTTCCATCTTAATACAGCGTTCATTATGTACTAGTGTAGTTATTGGCATAATGATGTCAAGGAACCTCTCCTCGGTCTACAGCAATGTAACCTAATTTACTACTTACCTCAGAAGCTACAGAAAGCTCTACTAGTCACAATCTGCATCATCAAATTTGGATCGAACAGGAATCCACAATGGCAATTCAATGATATTTAAGAAAACCACACCTCGACTAGATTTCTACCACCTCTAAAATCTGAAATGTAGACATACATAGTACAGTTCCCAGGTGAGAATGATAACGAAAGTATAATCCAAGGCCTCTCACTGCGCACACAAGTTCAGAAACCTAAGCAACATATCTTTGCAAGGACAAAAAGAACCAATTAGGCCAAGATCAGAAGAGGACGTTGAGCTCGTGTCATGCATATTCTTTGTGTGCCCCCAAGTGGAAACAGGTAGTTACTGCTACGTAAAGTGAAAAACAATTCCTACCACTCCGTTTACAGAAAGAAGCTGGTCTCCACGTTTCAGGCCTCCATGTCTATCAGCTATACCACCAGGGATAATTCGAGAGATATAGATCGGAGAATTTTGTTCTTTGCCTCCCATGATGTTGAATCCAAGACCTTCTTCAGTTTTTGGTAGTTCAACCACTCTGGGATGGGAATGACCTTCACTAGCAGCAAATGCAGCTACGGTGGCCTGTAAGAAATAAATTTTTCCTATTTATAAGAAATTAAATATAGACCCCTTATCTAGACACAGTGAGCAGGTTGAAAAATTATTTTTATCCTGAAGCACAAGACAAATGAGATTAATCTCCTAGATACCAACACTAGGGTGAAAAATTTAGAACCCTAAGAATAAAATCCAATGTAAAAAATTAAAAATAACAAGTCTTTTATTATACTTTTAAAAAGTATAATAAAAATGACCCAGTATGCTTATCCATTTTATCAGACATCTCAATAATACCCTTCTGAATTTTAAATACTCATCTTCTGCTTCTACAGCAACAAGCTACTGAATTTTACTTAATCTACAGTTTGGCTTTTACCTTTGCTGTTGCATTAGCTCTGACTTCTGGGCTACTGCTGATATCCACAGTCTCGTATACATGTTCATACACCTTTAGGGAAAAAAAAACAGCCTAAGTATGGTGAAAACAGTTATTTTTATGCTTAAACAATGTAACAAAATCTCAGTGACAACTTAAAACTGTAGATGAAAAAACCTACACCTCTAATAAGTTGTTCTCCAATTCACTGCAAGGTGCCACACGAGACTCTCCAATACTATAAGAAAATAACTCTCTCAGCATCTTTATTTCTTGGTTAAACCATGAATCTTCTCGGTCTTCAACCCAAATACTCCCTCCTTCTGTGGCATGCAGACCTCATAATGGATTTAGAAATGCTTATTGCTAGTGTAACACACCTGACTGGGGATATGGGTGATTACCTTCTCATGTTTGATTCAAGTTGGAACTCTTCCATAACGATGCATGAAAAATTAATTTGAAGACAGCTCTTCAAAACCCTCCCAAACATCCAGCCCCTGCTCCCCCAAATCCCTATTTTCCTTCAACTGATGCAACTGACTGAGTATCTTCAGAAAAGAAAGGGCATTGAAAACACAGAGGCAATAAGAACACTAATGCCAGGGAGGTGCTCACACCTAGAACTAACCACATCTTCGCATTGACCTGCCAGTCACCTGGATTTGCTAAGCAATAAACACACGGTCCTTGACAACTTCCGTGCCTACAAAGAGATCTTTTAAATCACTGCAGGTATTAACACCAGTGGTAGCACCAATGCCAACAGCAATAGCAGGGTGCATTCAATCACTTCAAATCTCTGAAAGAGTATCTGGAATGAAGAAGAGGTGGTGCAAGGCCACGATGCTGATTTGGCTTAAAAGAAACAGAGGCCATTTGTACTTCACCCATTCTTACCTGCCAACAGAATAACAGACTGCTAGCTGTCGGTAAGGGCAGACCCTCAAAATAACCTCTAGTAAGTAACTTTTTTCTGAGCCATTACTTAATACACCTATACAATCCCAAATTATTTTCTCTTGAACTTTTAAAAACGAGTCTTGTTTGATAAAGATCCATAAGTCAAATTCAATTTTAGAAAGAAAAACATAAGATTATTGAACTGAACATAAAAAGAAAAGTACCATTCCTAATGCAAGGTAACTGTTTGTGAGCAGTTAACTTACCTCCCTCACAGCATTACAGAATTCACTCTGAAGGACCCTCTGCAAAGCCTGTAGTTTCTGCGGCGGCACTTCTCCGCTTCTCTGTAATTTTTCCAGCAACTCAATTGCTCTGCAGATGTCTAGAGAAAAATAAAGCACTGGTAAAGAGGAATGCCTGAAGAGGTTCTAGTGGTGGCTTTTCTTTTGTTTGTTTTTAAATTAAATTAACAGAGCAGTCTGTGCGTGCTTGTGTACATCTTAAGACTATGTTGTAGTTCCATTTCTTCCATGCCTCTATTTATCTAAAAAATGTTACCATAAAGCACCTTATTTGCAGACAATTTAGGTCAAGCACAGCAATACAAGCCTACAAAGAATCTGGAGATAACGCTACTGTATTCATATTTTAAAGAATTTGATTTTTCCTTGAAGCTGAGACCAGGCTGAAATATTTCTTTGATAATATTTACTAGCAATGTTTCACATGCATAACATCATAACCTGTCTAAGGCATGGATGTCACTTTGATATGAGCATCTTGAGTATTGTCAGGCATGCTGATGTTCCTCTTACATTCTAAACCTAGTTCAACAAGCGTACGCCCAATGCTTTCCCCACAACAGGGCTGAGTAAATCTGGCCTATTCAGGCACCACTAGCCTGCGATTACATTAACGGGATTCCAGACAGCAGTTGGAATCAAACGCTTGGCTACAACTTTTACCCGTTTGAAATGCTGTCTTATTTCCTCTATCTCTGATGTGTCTAATTTATCAAAGCGTTTAGAAAAACAACCTCAACTCCTCAATAATCTCAGCTGAGCATTCTGTAGCCCAGAATCCTGAACCCCAAACCTTTTTCCCAGATCCTAGATGTTTGTCCCTACAGATCACCCTGTTGATACTCTCACAAATGCACATGCTGTTTGGTGAAACCAAACTCCCCTCTGAAGGATTTGATTTCAGACCGGTACCAATTAAGATGGGCATCAAACATGACATCAAAGGCTACGTGATATGCTGCAGGCAGCTCTTCAAGAGGAGAAAGGATTAATATTCCTCACTTGCATTTCCAGAGCGTTACATTAGCGACGATTCTGAATCACGTAAGTCCTTGAACAGAAGTAGAACAATCTCTCAGGAAAGCAGACAGAAAGGATTGCCTTCATTACCACAAAGGCACAAAGAAGCAGTGATTAATCTACTATACAAATAAAGCATTGATCATTTTAGAAAAGGCTGAAATCTGGGACACGGCTACGTCCTGAATGCATTACTTCCTTTTTTCAGTAATTAACCTTCAGGCAAGCATTTTTCATGTGAATGCACATCCACTCGATGGCATCGTACCAGCACGGACGACATTCAACAGCCACAAACTTGTCCGCAAGAGCACAGGAGTGTAAGAAGCGAGGAGTCACAACAGGATGGAAAGACATTGATCCTTACATTCTGAAATTAAGGTGAAATGCACTGACAAAAGACAACCCACAGCGAACGCTGTCCAGTTCTGTACGGGATCAGTCAGAGGCCTTACAGGCCACCAGAATGATTATCAGGTGGTACAGTCAATTAAACAAAGTCCAACTTAACTTCACAGACTGCTCATCCCTTAGCACAGTTAAAGCTGCATTTGTGCCACGGACTGGAAAAAAAAATCATTCACAGAAGAGCTCCCAAGTATCACAGCCACAGCCACATGATTTCACACGGGAGTTGAAGTTCCCACACGCCAAGACAACTATGCATTTTTTGGCTCTTTCAAGCTTTAAGAGGATCAGGTGCCTACCAGAAATAAATGTCAAAACCTACATTCTAGCTATTACTACCCCCAAGTCTGCAGAGAACTAGTGTCAGAGAGGCACTGCATAGTTGCTCTTTGTACAAAAATTGCAAATGAAGAAAATGCTCCTAAAACTTTTAAATTACCAATATACACTTGGATTTGTTTTTAACTAAAAAATATATAATGAAATTGAAGATACTCTAGGTGCGACTGTTTATTAAATCTCTTTATCTTAATGATGCAAATTGACCAAAATTCTCAGTAATCTGTATGTCCAGCATCAGCAGCACAACTTCTCTTCGTTTCACGAAGTCTCACACTGAAGAGCTTGAAGTGGAACGAGCAACAAATGGAAAGAAGAAGCTGTTCACCTCCCTTGGCAACAGCAGCAGTTTCAATCCCGCAACACTCCATGTATTCATGACACAAGTCTGGTAATTATGTAAATTACAATCCAACTATCAAATACGTGCAGATGTTTGCAGACAAACGCCTGCTTCGTGCGTATGAAGATCACCGTTCCGTGCAGCAGTTCTCACGCCTATGCTCCCTGAATCGTGCTACACTGTAAGCGTGTGAAGCTGTTACCTCACCATTTGGTTAGGATACTACAATCAATTCAAAAACTGACAGCAGTGTACTGATCGGATGAGTAGCTGCAGTAATCAGCAGTCCAGAACTCCACTTGCTAATTTCTCCTCTTTTATAACATCGATCTTTCATCAGTAAATTGGATATAGTTCCTACCTGCGCCTCCTAAGAGCTCAGACATTTAACTCTGTAGCCTTTCATACCTTAAGGTAAAATCAGCAAGCTTGGGAATCAGCTGGGTCATTCAAACAGCAGACTATGAGCACAGATTCAGCTTGTCAAAAAGTTACTGTGATACACACAGGTTGCACACAAGGTTTTATTTTAGATGAAATTAAAGCAAAAATGCACTTTAACTACAAAAAAAAAAAAAAAGCTGTCTGAAAGCTGTCTTCCTCATAGTCCTGACACTGCATTTTAGCCAACTGTTCAGAATTAGACAAATGAACACGAGAGAATTCTGCTTCCGTGAAGGATTTCACAAAGGAACAATGCAGAAGTAACTCCAGATGTGGTAAAACACAAACAAATAAACAACCCCCATAAAACTTACTGCAAAACAGAACTCATAAATAATTTAAAATTTTATTTTCTTTTAACCTCTTCAGCCTCTTTAGATCAATTGCCCATTCTTCAGGCATTATTTCTCTGATCACAGGTTACCAGATGGGACTCCTGACAGGAAGATGCATTTAAACTAAAACAACACTGGGAAAAACAAAAACAAGCCTGCAGTGAGATGCCACCACTCCATGCATGTGTGAATCAAACAAAGAGGGAAAACGCTGTATGCTCATAGACACTCCTGATTAACCACTTTAGCTGCTTATGTTCAAACAGCGCGGGCGCCTAAGGAGCGTGCAGATTCGCCACACATCACCACCAAAACGTAAGAAAAATTTCCAACACTGTTGGATCCCTGCACTCCACTAAATTTGGGTGGTGTTCTTTGCAATGCAGCTTGGAAGAAAGAACAGATGGGGAGAATTTTCAATTGCCCTCATGGTAAGCATATGGTTACCATTTTAAATCAGACACATTTTCTACACTATTCTCTCTTCTCTTATGCTCTACGCCAACAACATCAGCGATGTTCACTTTCAAGCCGACGATGATTCATCACAAGGTTATCTGCAGCCAGCCCTGCACAATTAACAGAGGTTGTTTACTTCTGTAAATAGAGCGCTGGCTTTTGCAGGTCCATTACACTGTGTTCCCTTTTTCGTCTTTTTCCCTTAAAAAGCCCAATCTGCCAGGAGGATGGCTGAATAGCCCCTTTGTCCCAGATCCCCGAGCAGCTCCGCAGCTCTGTTTGTTTCCACGGGCAGCGCACAGCGGCCGGGCAATGAGCTGGAGGAGGAGGATGCTGCCTGAGCTTTAACCCGGCAGACCCACCAGGAGCAACTAATCCGCTGCCAGAGCAGCTGCCCTCATTAACCAGCTCTGGAGCCGCGGAGCCCTTGCCCAAGCCGCTGTTCGCAGCCCTGCCCCCCCCACCCCCGCCCTCCTCGCCTAAACGCGCGGTGCCCCCCAGCCTGACAGCAACGAGCGGGCACTTGGCGAAGCGGGCGCGCCTACGGGACACCCGCGGAAGCGAATTGAGCCCCGAGAGAAGCCCTCGCGGGCCGCAGGGCCGAGGCAGAGCCGGGGGAGCGCCCCCAGCCCCCGGCCGGGCCGCGCCGGGGCCCCGCGGCCGCCTCACCTCGCTCCAGCCGCACCGGCTCGCCCAGCGCCGCCATCTTGTCCTCGCCGCGGCCCCGCAGGAAGTGACGCGGCTGCCGGAAGCGCGGCCGTTGCTAAGGGAGGTGGCGGGGTCGGGGCCTGGGGGGCGCCCCCAGCTGCCGGGCTCAGCCCCACAGGCGCGGGGCTTCAGCGCCATGAGGGCTGGGTGAGCCCTCCCAGCTCGTCTGGTCACACCAGTGTCACACACCAAACACGTCCCCAAGCACCACGTCCCTAAACACCACGACCCCAAACACCATGTCCCTAAACACCATGTCCCCAAGCACCACATCCCCAAACACCACGTCCCTAAACACCACGTCCCCAAGCACCACGTCTCCAAACACCACATCCCTAAACACCATGTCCCTAAACACCACATCTCCAAGCACCACGTCCAGCCCTTCCTTGAACACCCCCAGGGATGGGGACTCCACCACCTCCATGGTTCTGCCCCTGCCCGCTGCATGGCTGCGGTTTGCTGCCCTAAAAGCAGAGGTCCCTCAGGCCTCGCAATGTCAGTGAATACGGCAGTGGTGTGAGCCCTGTAATTCATGTTAATGGCAGGTGCCCTTGGTGTGAAGGCTGCCACGTGCGTGTTTCCATGAAAGGGTGGCGCGAATGGAATTCTGCAGGTGAACAGGACTAACTCCTCGCAGGCTTGTTTCCTGCAAGAAGTGTTTTAGCAGCTGGGACTGTGGAATGTTTCTGGAATAAAACCCAGATGTTTCTGTCACAGGGGTGCAGAAACCACCACGCAGCTACAAGTGATTGAAACTTTAAATAGCTAGCTCTGACTTTGGACAGATAAACCCATGGAGAAAATACGAGTGCTAAACAGTATTTCAAAAACAGCATTTTTCCAAAAAGATGTCTGGTAAGAATACATGTTTGGATGCATATTTAATTTGGCATTATTTTGACTTTACTAAAGACTGAAGATTCAGAAATTCAGGCAGTTGCTTTAACGTTCCTCTAGACCTAGCAAGTGACAAGGGATTCAGACTTCTGTGGTCTAAAACAAGACATGTGAATAAGGAAATATGAACAGCAAATTTTATGTAGTGCTTCTGCTGTCTACTTCATAACACCGTTAAGCTTAAACCATATTGCTCTAGGATTTTGCACTGATTTATACACATAGGAAAAAAAAGCAAAAGAACAGAAGTTTTAATTTTTATTTTGTGATCTATGAAGAGTGCCAATGATGTACTACTTACTTACTTTTGTTTGCTCTTTCTCTGGTTATCTTTTACTTGAGAAAGCTAGGTGTTTTCTCCACCAAAATTCCCATGTAGTAGGAAAACGAGTTGGGTTATAATCTTACACAAGAATGGAAAAGAAGCAGTTGAGGTAGTGTCTTAGTCTTTTTTGTGTTTGCTTTTTCATAGCTCCTACTGAACTCAACCAAGTGAAAAATATCTGAGAGAGAAAACTTGTATTAAAAAAAAAAAAAAAAAGGCAAGCTAAAAGTTAGCATGTGAACCTTTTCTGTGTTTTTCAGTAGTGCCAAAGAATGACAGGCTTGATATCTTGATGTTCTGGTGGAAGAAGAAATGGAATGCCAGTGGAGGACCACAAAGAGGGGAGGAAAATAAAGCTTCAGATTATTAGAGTATACAGGAAAATAAAAGGATGCATACCCACTTGCTTGCTTTTTCCTTTCTGAGGCAGCATTTTAGCACAGTGTTCTATTTTGGCAGTGAGGCCTAAATTACAAAGCTAGGCATTAGTATGACGGAGGTATTTTAGTGCATGTTTGTCTTTGAAAAGAGCAAGATGCATTTGAATCAAAGAAATACCCACTACGTAAGTCAGAATACCTTCCACTCCTGGCCATCTCCCCTCCCCTTCTCCCCCCCTCCCCCCCAAAAAAAAAAAAAAAAAAAAAAAAAGTGGGGGAAGGGAGTGAATTGCTGAGTCTTTAGCAAGCTATATTTTTCTCAAGAGAAATTAAAAGCATAGGTGGATGCTGGCAGATTCTGCATTAACAAGACGTACTATTCATGCCACCCTAGGAAATCCTTATTCTGGTAAGCTTCTGGAAGAAAAAAAGGTCCCAGAAGTGATTCTCAAACAGCAAGGGTCTGCGCCTCCTGAATAACTAGGAAAATGCATTTGCACAGTAGTGGCTGAGGAGTATGGAAGACCTAAACATTAAACTTCAATTGATGTATTTTGCTAACTATAATGAAATTATTAGTCTAGACCCCACTGTCTATGTCACTCAAGCTTGTGAAATCTTGTACCAGAGTTACTTTACTTCTGCTGTCATTGATGAATTCGCCTAGGTGTTAGCATATGTCAGCAGGCCTCCTGGGAGCAAGCACATCCTGCAGGCCTTTTATGTATGCAGTAACACTACTGTTGAAGGACTATCAATAATCAAGCAATATAGCCTAAGTCCTCATTGGAAAACAGTTGCATTAGCAGTCCAAAAGAAAATGGAAATCAGTCTCCAGTTTAAGCTAACTTGGAATAAATGCACAGCTTATTTTAGGTGAGAGGTTTTAGTGTGTAAGAAGTTAATCCATACCTGAGTAAGATAAGCCTTCTTTATAAATTAATTAGTAAGGTCATAATATTTTTATAACAGTGTCTAACAGACAGTCCTATTCTATTCAAGACATTAGACATAGGTGGATAGGGAATGCAAATATGATGGAATATGCTCTGTGACTAGCTAGGGGAAATGCAGGAATATGAGTGGTTCAAGAAACTGTGTTCACTGTATTTCAGGATTCTGCTCAGCTGCAAAGGTTCAGGCTGAAGAGTCTCAAAAGAAAGAGACACTATTTAAAACTGTGCAAGAGGTCATTCCCATGAATATCTCTTACATGAACTTTTTTTTATGCAAGGGCAGCTTCAGTTGGTTTATCTTCATTTACCTTTAGCTTATACGTGCTAAATCAAAAAAGCCATCAGAAAAATAAGAAAATGCACATGGATTAGAGATAGCTTTGTCTTATTACAATTCTACCAGTGAGTAAATTATGCCTTAGTTATATTGGAAAGTTACTTTCCATGTGTATAGACCTATGCATGTGCATAGGTGTGCTTGTGTTAACAGGACCAGTCCTTAGTGGTCTTGTAGCTAGGCAGCATTCTCCTTCTCATCCTGCTGATATAAACTGAGTCACAAGGAGGGACTCTAAGATTGCTTAGATGCCACAGAAAGCATTAGAGAACAGTTTTTTAAAATCTTGTAATCCCAATAACAACTTCAGAAATCCAACAGGTCTAATTTGTGCATTGCTTTAATGCACAGATGATACAAATAACATACCTATAGCATTTATGCACGTATTTCAAATGCACATAGTCAATGATGATCTCAAAGTACTAGCATTATTAAGCAAATGTTATATCCAAACTGAAAGTGTATTTTCTTAAATAGCTACCTACATAATCGCTACAGAAAGTACATTATGTGTCCAGTTGCCTTTAAGGGGGAAATGGCAATCATGTAACACCAATGTACATGTACACCAATGCGGAGAGAAAAAAAATAGCTAGAAATGGGTATCAGGACACAGCATGTGCTTAGGAAAATTGCAGAAGTATCTGACGTTCACAAAAAAAAAAATATGTCTGCCTTGGAAACCTGACAGGCACAATTAACCACAACTTTTATTTATGATTCGGGGCAGTGAAGAGAGTGCAAATTCAATTTTTAGGTTATTAAGACATTGCGTTGCCTCAGGACTACCATGTTGGTAGAATTTTATTGCTTTAATACCACTGAATTTAATTACTTTAAGTCCTTGACAGTTGCATTAGTATTTGCAATTTCAGCAGTACTTTGATTCATTGGCCTAGTCCAGAGTGAGTTTCATGGTCTGCCACACACGGTGATTGATTGCTGCTGTCCCTGTCAAAATTCAGTGGTTCATACATATTGAAGAACCTGGTACCTTTTCGGTCATGCACATGCTTACCATTTTTTCAGTCTTCACATGACAGAACAGATTTTTGCTTTGTTACCTATTACAAAGTATGCATTTTGATTATTCCCTCACCCACTGGTTGATTAACATGTAGACAGAGCCCAGCATTTTGGCAAGTGCCACCTAATCTCCACACCAATTACTTTTTCCACATAAAACTTGACTGCATGAGTTGTCTCAGAATTTTGCTAGTCACTCCTGGAAAATGTGGGAGCATATATGAGACATATAAGAAAGCCCTGTCTGTTATTCTGCTTTTTGGAAAATTTGTCTTTTTCATTCCCTCCTGGCCTCGTCTGTAGATGAAAATGTTATTTACATTTTCAAATGTTGACTGAGGAAGCAGAGTCAAACTGAAAAGTCAATAATGTGTCTAGATGATAATTAACATTAATACTCCAAAACAAATACTATTTTTTTTTCCTCTCCAGAGGAAGGTACTTGATCTTGCAGATGTTCCTTCTTAGTAAAACATAAAGTAGCTGTGAAAGGCCTCATACAGATAGGACAAACTTACCCTGTTGTGTGATGCATTAAGCATACATTGTACCGCACCACTTCACAGGAACCCCTTCACCATTACTTCTTAAGGACAGCAGACTTCTGTCTACTAAATTCATCTGTGACAGAAAAACAAAACCTTGTCTTTTTTGTGTTTTCTTTAGCGGTCTATACAAATCAAAAACTCCTTTCAAGCACTAACATGACAGAATTTACCACTTCCCATATGCAAGTGGTGATGGGGCAGTAATTAAGCTGGCACACCTACACGCACGTTTTCTGCGGTATGCAACTGAAATCGTCCAGGGAACGAAATTGTGCTGATCAGCAAATTTCAGCTGAAACATAAACTGTTTAACTTCAGCTTAGATGGGACAGGCAGGTTTTTAAGAAAACTGCTATCAGGTTGCGTTATTCTGTGCAGTCATAGAGTTAAGACTGTGCTAGCAACATATGCCTGCCTTTCAAGAGCTTTGCTTAGTGTCCTTTTAAAGTACCGTACAAGAAAAAGTGATGGGCAAACAGATGGCAACATTAGAAACGTCTCATTTCACTTTATAAAAAGTTACTCGAACCCTTAAAGATTTGAGCGTACTTTAAAAAAGAACGAGCGTTGAACTAAAACTACCCAAAATAGACTTGGCAGAACAACCTTTTGAAACAAGAAAATAAACATGCTGAGGCTCCCTCGGCTTTCATCACTGGCAGCAACGTGTGCCCTCAGCCTGTGGGAAGGGTGGTCAAAAGAAGAATCTCTGCCTCTGCAGCATGCTCTTCTTCTCACTTCAGCTTGGCAAGGCTTTCTGAGTAGGAAAGGGGTGAAAGCTGCAAATTCACTGTGTGTCCTGCACAAATACAGGCGTGAGTTAACAGTGAATTCCAGGGATCAGCTTTTATTGAATTTAGACTGTGCTGTAAGGGAGTAGGCCATAGTTTCCCCCTAAAATGTAATAAAAATGTCTACAAAGCCTTTAATAAAGAGACTAAAGAGACTTAAGGAAAACTTTCCAGATCCCAATTACCACAATAAATATATAAGCATACCTGCAAAATAATCATGGCAAAATATTTTTATGACATATTAGACAAACACTGGTAATATGTAATGCTTAAAATGTTTTATAAAACAGAGTAGATATCTATGTCGTTGAAGCTTAATGCATTTTTTCTACGATATGTATAAAGATTTTCTTCTTTACAGAAGAAAAGAACTGAGGAGGAACCTCAGCTCACTAGAGTTATGTGAAATCTTACATTGTACATCTTCATCAGGAAATACAAAGTTTGCTATTTCACATCTTTTGAGAATAGCTATCCTGAGCAGATGAACTGTTATGATCAGCAAAGGGTCACAGTACAGAATAAGCATCTGTGCAGTTCAGGACCTTGTAAGCATCCAAACTGGAATTTAATTTCACCTTTTGGCTCTTTTCCCTGCATTGTGGTAATTTCTCTGCTGTCTCAGGCTACATCTGAGGCCTTTGGTGACTCTGGTGCTCTTTGACTAGTTCTTCTGCCACGCACCATTTCTCTGGGTACCTCTAGATGAACCATCTCCGAACGAACTTCTCTGGGATGGGAAAAGTCTCCAGAAAATACTGGTTTGACTCCTAAGACCAGAAAGTGTGCTGTTACATCCTGTGTACTAGACACGGAGTACAGCTCTGCGTAACTCATTAAATGTGTCCCATTGACCTAAGTGGGAGTTGGACTAAACCCCAGCAGATCGTTCAAGTTCCTTAAGGTGGTTCTCGCTCTCCTTTTGTGCAAATGAGACAATTTGAATACGATTAAGATATCTATTTGGGACTGAAGAGCAGATGGATTTGGCTGTGTGCTATGTAATAAATTTCTGGCTTTGTAAAGAGATTTTTTTTGTGAAATGCTTTTTACCAAAAAAATATTTATAAGTACCATTTCTCAAAGGTCTGATTGTAGAAAAATGGATACAAATTGCTAACATAACATTGAAGTGAAATTACTGTCAAACTATTTATGCTTGCAAAAACGCGTCCACCATTTCGGATCTCCAGCAGATTGTCTAGCTCCACATAATGAAGTCCTTTTGCACAGAAAATAATGCAAGTCTCAAAGATGTTGACTGTGTTTTTAGTAATACCACTGAAACGTAATGAGCTCCAATAAGTGTTCTAACACATCACTGCACTTTTAAAGCTCAGAGATAAGCATTTAATGTGTAAATGTGTAACTTCCCTTTAAAACATTCAGATGTTAAAACATTATCTTTCTGTAGACTTGCATAGGGCCAGAGGACTTGTTGATGAAGCTCTATGTAGTCTTCCTTTCTCCAAGGGTCTGGCTCATTGGTATCTATCGCTGCAGGAGCGACATAAACAGGGTTTATGTTCCTGTACCAATAGGACTGGATCACTCCAACCAGGTATCAGATAGGTATGCTGCCTCTTTGCATGGACAGTGTGCTATATACCATTAGTATATTATCTGCATATCAATAAAGAATTTCAGAATTACTTTCTGTATTTTCAAGAACATATATTGATTATGTCCTAAAATGGAGTCTTTAGCCAGTCTTTCCTCTCCCCATCAAAAGTGCCAACCTGTACTACAGTACTATAGGTAGATTAATTTTGTTTTGGTAAAGTATCTATTTTATCATCTTTATGAAGCCAGTGAATTTGACTAATGTTAACTAGACTACATTAGTAGTATCTAACTGTTATAAGCCTGAACAGAAGTAATATGATCACCTCCCATATTCTTTGATCATGTTATTCTGTTTTCTAATCTTGCAAATATTCTCAAGAGGAATTACTCACATGCATAAAATAACCTCATATTCTTTAATGTTTTCATGCTTGGGCCCCAGCTTACAATATAATTTATATTAAAATTGTTTCTGGGTGTAAAAGCCTGCTAATTATTCCAGATTCTGCGTTTAGTAATGCATTTTGAATGGGGAAATATGTCTTATTTGTCCAATTTTATCTTTTCCTGTTTCCTCCTGATCTGCTTTGAAGTTACACATATGGGGAGAGCATTATGCACATGGGGAAATATTTGGTAATTTGGTGATAAAAGTGCTCTTCATGCTCAAGGAATAAAGGATTACAACTGATTTGACATTTTATTTTTTATGGTTTTGGTTAAACAGCGGAAGAAGTGATTCAATTCGTAATATGATTTGTGAAGCTGTACTTTAGTAGTAAGTACAGAATGAAATTTGAAACATTCATTTTTTTTTTTTTGCATGTGTACATTGTAGTAACAGGGGAGTTTAGTTTTCTTAAAGTGTACTTCCTTGTGTTTTACATTTCAGCTGAAGGACTGAAATTAAATTTGTGTAGGAAGCCAATAAAAGGGGTTTATGAATACATTCAACTGCTACTTCTTTTCAGCCTAAGACAAAGTGAATTTCCATGACAGCTTGTAAATTCATGGAATTTAGAACTTCACTTAAAACCAAAAACACATGAATGACGAAGGAACCTAGAGTACAGCTGCAGGAGACTTAGGCACTTCTGAAACATTTTAATGTTTTTCTGCACCTTTGAACTGAAATACTTTATCCGGAGTGGCATGTTAGTGTTTACAGACTGGGATTGTGTTCCCTAAGTCCTGTTTGTTCTGTGGTTTCAGTGATGCTTGCCCCACAGGTTTTAGCCTTGCAATTCAGTGAAAATATTTCTGTATGAAATTGGCCTTCTGAGGAGCACCCACATAAAAAGTATCAGCAATAACAAGCTGAAAGTCAAATTCTAATACCAGAAACTGAGAGATGAGTTCCTCTAATAGCAAGAAAACTACATTCCTTCAACCTTTGTAAAAACAAACCACAATAACAAACAAAGAAAAAAAACACTTAACTCCGGTGTCTCTTGCTCTGTCAAACATTAAAATCAATGATTTGTAACAGATGGAAACAAAGACTGCTTGGATGATTAGGGGAAGGAAAAGCCTAACTTAACAAGGAGCAGGGAAAAGAGCACTACTTTCTTTGAGTGTATACCGGGGGGTCAAGGGAGGGAAATCTTACTGTGACAACAAATACATGCAAATTAGCCAGTACTAAAGTTAAGAATTAGGAACAATTTCTCTGTCCTTACTGAAATCTGATTCTGAATAAGCTTTGAAGTTGAAACAGGAGAGGGGAAAAACCAACCAACCAAGAAACAAAAAAAAACAACAAAACCAAACCAAAACAAACAAAAAACACACAGAAACAGGCCTTTACAAGAAAAATCAGCTCACTTATGAGAAGGGTTAAGACATGGTTCCTGAAATAGCAAGAGATTGCATTTCCTGATCCACGTGCAAGACTACTACACCTTTGGAGACAGCTGCATCATGCATCATTTTTGTCTCTACAACTTTTGTGCTACACTTCGTGTAGCACAGTGTGACAGGTGGGCTCTCAAAAGCAGCAAACCCATTGCCACTGTCACTACCAAGTGGTAATGCTTCCCTTGCTCTCTGCAGAGCAGAAAGCATCAGTAATGGTAATCACACGCTTTCTTTCCTTCTTCATCATAACCTCAGTTCTGGCAAATCAAATTTGATTTACCACACTATCCATTTTTCTCTAGGATGAATTATTTTGTGCCTGTATTTCTGCAGCTGCTAGAAGTGATCTGGGAGAAAAACCTTTCCCATGGTAAGGCAGGCGTGCTTGCAGCTCAGTGCAAGCACTTCCCGTAGCCCTGTTGTACTTCTGAAAGAAAGCGTGCTGCAGGCTCTCTTTGGCATCTTCCTCTCCTGACAAAAAGCCTCAGAGCTAATACTTCCAAGGCTCATAAACATCAGCCTCACTTTCAGTCATAGTTTCCCTTTCTCCTTGCAGGACAAGAGATAAAATAGTTAGTTGTTCACCTCAGAAAATCTAAGTCTATCTTCTGCCTTGGAGATTTTGGCTTTCCATTGGATACACTTTCTTTTTAAGTTACATAAGTCTCCAACAGATAGGACCTCAAGACTTGGTACCTGCATTTTAATTCTACTTTTTGTGACTTCAGAGCTTCTCGTCTGTCCTGCCTTGTCAACATTCAGTTCCATTATTTTCAAACAACTTTCCAGCACTTTCTGTGGGAAGCTGCTCTAGAAGCTTTCCAACACCAAGCCTTACCTTTATCCACAAGCAGTTGAGCTTTACCACATGAGCCATGGCAGAGCAGGAGTGGGTACGCCCAGCAAGGCAAAGGCCTCTACAAGGGAACAGACACAAGGCCATTTAGTCTTATTCTCTTCATCAAATAGGAAGGAATTTACATGTACTTGTACATTTACCTAATCCTAGCTACAACACTCTACAGGGTACAATGCAACTGTCTCTGTCAAATTATATAACTACTTAGTTTGAGAATAATTATCTATACAGTCTCATCAATACGATATAAATACCCTTACAAAAATAGTCTTTCATGTCTCTTCTTTTTAAAACGACCTTGAAATACAAGAGTCCATTGAAATTAATACTATTTTTTATTCTTCAGAAAGACCTATGTGAACTGACATTTCAAACTTGTCATGTTGTCTGGTTTTGGCTTACACGGTTAGAAAGTGAACTTTATGAAAACATCTAGAAATTCCTTGCATACCAAGTAAATATACTAAAAAAGTAAGGAAGCAAATTATAGTAAAGTGGTTTTTTTAAGAACACAAAGGAAAATAAACATGATGAAAATGAAAAAAACAGCAAGCAGATGAGCAGACCTGGAATCTTGAATAGATATGGGATCCAAAGATAATCCCCTCTCTATAATTGTTTTGGCAAACACACAGGATGAATTTACATAGAGAAACCCTGATGAGATCCAGGCTTTATCCCCTTTACTCAGGTGTTGTGACGACAAATACGGGGGACTGGTGTCGCAGTAAAATAAAATAGGGAAAATAAAAAGCTCTCTCTTAACTATGCAGGGAGGGCTACGAGTAACTTTCATCTCATTCCTGTGCTCCTATAATTTATGGTAGTTCAAAAGGAGTACAGCCAGCTCCTGTCCTCTGGAGTGCAAACACACCGCCTCTCCTCCGCGCCCTGCCATTTCTGTTTAGTGAGAAATAAATAGGGATTTTGCAATGAGCCACACAAGAAAACTAGGAAAGAATATTAAACTTGAAGGAGGGCCAGCTAAGGTTGTCCAACTGCTGCTTCTTTCCTCCGCAGCTGAGAGAACTGCATCATTACAGCTAACGCATGCTATTAAAGAACAGCATCAATTTTAGAACACAAGTTTTTTTCACTTTTTTTTTTTTTTTGTCTCTTTTTTGTTTTTTAACATGAAAACATCCAACAGCATCTCTCTAAACTCACTCAGTTTGCCTTGTTTTGTAATACAACCTGTTCACTGAGATTGACCTGGTTAATGACGAATGAACCAGCAGCAATCATAAACATCATATTTGTCCATTGAACTTTCCTTTGTTTTTCAGGTGGGAATCTCACAAAGGCAAAAGGCTGCTTTCTACTTATGCTATGTCTTAGAAAACGCTCAGGGACTTGAGTGGAGAGGATGCGAAAAGTCCTATTTTTCTGCAGGTTACTTGCTGTGCCCAGAGACCTCTCTCTAAAGCTTATCTCCTGAGAAGAAGGGAACTCCTCAGAAAGTTTAATTAAGAATATTTCAATTATATTCATTAGCAGCATGCTTAAATATCTCCTGCTACAGAGACTCTAGATTAAAAAAAAAAAAAAGTGAGTTAGCTGGAATAAAAAGAGGAAAAATAATATTAAGCATAACCATAGTGGCGAGATTTATTGTTTTGTCTCATTGTGAGAATTGACTCTTTTTAAAGTCAAGACATACTTCAAACATTAAATCTCACCATACATTAACACATACAGAATGCTCTAACACGTAGTGAAACATCCCATTTTCTGAAGGTGTAATAATCCTCAAAATCATCATCCTAAACAGATGGCTGTAAAATATTCCATGATGTCTTTCAGGTGAAAGAGTATTCTTACGCATTAACAACATGTTTTTTATGGGGTGGGTGATGCATGAAGCAGAGCAAGATGAGTCCATCAGTGGCTGGATGCACCAACCCTCTGCTTTGCACAAAGGCAGGACAGAGCCCAAAATACTCAGTGATGTACTTCACTTGTTTCTTTGATTTCATTCTTAAGACAATCAAGGGCAATTCCCTCCTGCTGAGAGAGCTGTGAGGAACACTTTCCTGGAGCACAAAGCCTGAGCAGCTCCTCCTCAGTGATAACACATGCTGGAGCCTAGCTGCGCCAGCTGCTTGTGGCTCAGCTTCTCCCCTTTGTGCAAGCATCTTGAAAAACAACAAGGAATGATGCTTTTTGTCCTCTAGCAAGCTCACCTCCTGGTCTTTTTCTTGTAGTTTTTTTCTCCTGACCTCACCATTAAGTCTGCTCAATTAGAAGTTTCCCCTTCAAATCGGGATTGTTTTTTGCTGCGATGGTGGAAATGCCATGCCAGAGGCACATGCACCTGTACATGAATTGCTGTGGAGGAGAACCACAAGAAGCCCTAGCCCAAGCTATCAACCTCAAGTCCAGCAGCATTGTGCAGATTTCTATAGCCATGCTTTTATTACAGGTTACGTAAGATGTTTCAAATGCCAAAAGAGAGATTACAGGTTTTTTTGGTGGTTAAGTGTGAAGGATTTTCTAGAATGGGAAAAACCAGACAAACCAGAACCTGTATCTGTCACTCCAGTGAGATCCTGGTGCATTTAGAAGCAAATGCACAGAAGCAGGCTTCAAAAAATAAATAAATAAAGGAACTTAATTAAGAACAACAAAAAAGAAACACAAAGCTTGGCAGTTGATTTTGTTTGCAGCTAAGTGAAACCAAGACATCTAAATTTTTTAATGGCAAGCCAGAATGAAACAGAGATACACCAGGATACCCAGGAGTTGTGTGGCTAGGGAAGTCCCCAGGAGACTTATGCTCAAGTCTCTGCACAGGTGGTGCAAAGCAGGGAAGGAATCTATGGTGTCTGAGGGCAGCATCCTACTCAGCCTCAGAGTTTATTCTAAGGCTCTTCTACTGTCTTTTCTGTAGTTTTCCCTGTCCCTTAAAATGCTTGCGTCTGTTTCAGTGCAGAGTGAAACCAACTGTGAGAATTGCAGGTTTCTGCCTTCATTTTTCAACAAAAATAACTGGAATAGAGTAATTTGCAGTCTCTGGCTCAATGAATATTGATGCATCTATGCAAAATTAAACAGCTCCATTCAAAGAAAAAAGTAACTATAACATTATTACATAAATCATATGAATATCTATAGCCCCCAACCAGTTCTAGTTCCAAATTAGGATCCTAAATGACCTAGTTCCAGGTGAATAACGTAACCAGGATGTTGCCTGGTCTGGAATGGCTCGATCATTTCCCCTCTTTCTCATACCTCATTTTGACTAGAAATTCTCACTTGAGCCCAGCAGCCTAGCAGTAAACACATTTCTGAGGTGTCTACTCAACGTTTGTTCAATAAAGCATTATTTTTTTCTCATTTACATGCAAAGGTTAATCTACCATTTCTGTTGAGACCCAAGAATCATGCCTAACAAAATGTTCTCCAAACTATTTCTCTTTAAAAGGAAAAATAAAGTCAGTAAGCTAAAGCAGACAAGCTCAGTGTGAAGGTGCAAAAGCAGAAGAGCTAGACAGAGGTAGAGAAAGAAATCAACAATTCTACTCTGTGTTCCCAGTAACTGTTAACATTTCTTTAAAGACCATGCTTTCCTAAATCCCTGTCAGCCAGGTGCCTGGAATTGAACTACTCACGTGACAGAGGATGGGACCCCACATGTACGATCCCAGGGAGCACTAAAACCATCTCTAACTTACTTCCAGGAGCTTTCTGTGTATTTTTCTAAATAAGACTGACAGTTCACACATCTGACCCTCTCACAAGTCAGTTTCTCACAATATGCTTTTTTCTCTGTCATAATATACTTCCCTTCCCCCACTCTCCACCCTCTCCAAGTCTCTCCTACCTGGCTTTGGTGCTAACCACAGCCTTATTTTTGATTCTAGTATCTGTAACACTAGGCTATTCCAAAACCACAGGTAAGAAAGATTAGCTAAAACTCTGACTATTTGTGTCCCCAGGAATAGGAAGTCTGAAAGCATCAAATCAACTCTCAAGTAATTCTGACTGCTATAATTTTGGTTTTATGCAACAGCTTTATAGGAAATTCTCTAAACACAAATGAATTGCCACCTGCCTTCCACTTTTAGTGTTTTCTGCTAAGGACATCTGAGGAAATCCTCTGTCCATGCCTGAATACAGCACTATTTTGGAAGGGAATATGGAAAAAAAAAATGTATCTGAAAGTATACAAGAGACTGCATTTAAACACCTGAGCTGAAATTCAGCAATGTAGTATCTGTTGCTAGTCTTAAAAGAAAACAAAAAAAAGTTCAACATTGATGGGAATCGGAAGGATAATTAACGTTTACTTAATAAAAGACATATCCTTATTTAAGACAGTACAGGAAAAATAAACTGGGTTTGTTGGAATAGCCAGCTACGTTTCTATCTCTGTTTTAAGAAAAACTTTCACAGTCTTGTCTCGTTACTCTTGTTTTCTAGGTGAGTAACCAGACTGCTGAGGTGCATTTACCCATTGCCAGTGTGAGCAGCTCATCTTTCTTGCCTCTGACCAGGGCCAGAGTGTCCCTGTGGGCACCAGCACGCGTGCCCGTGTGTTTTGGCTGAAGGCTCCCCTGCCACAGCGTGTCCCTGCCTCCGCATGGTTACCTAACACGGCATCCCCAGAAACTTGGTCATCATCGCTTGTCTTGCCCTGCATGGCTTAGTATCGAGTGACTAAGCACCGCTCTCTGCCACCCACTGGCATATTTTTTGCGTTATATACCACATTGCAAAACCTCCACTAGCTTCATCTCTTTCAGTGAGGTGAGGAACGAGCCCGCCCCACATCATTACCCAGCACATGCTCGATCTTATCAGGGAACAGCCTGAGGAAACGCTCAGTGAACCAAGACCATGGGGGGACCATGGTTAGGAGAGGCTGCCGTGTGAGCAGCAAGGCATGGGGCAAGCAGCAGAACCTCCTGGAGCTTCTCCAGGGCCTGGTGGCCAAGCTGCTGGTGCTCCATGGGGCAAGGGGAGGCAGGCACTGCTCCCTCACACCGTGCTGCCCCTCAGGGCCCAGGCACAGCTTTAGCAGTGGTTCAGGCCGAGCAGGCATCCATCTTGTGCTGGCAGGCAGGCAGGGTGCTCTGATTGATGGCTCTCTGGGGCTCGTCTGTACTAACTCTGAGGTTAAAATAAGCAGATCGAGTTGCCTAAAAGGAGAGAGTGTAAACACTCATTGGAGGTTTCTAGGGCGGTTAAGTGTTTCTAGTTGGAAAGTCGTCTCTGTTTTTCCTGTTACGTCCCGCCATCAGTCAGAAGCTTTACCCGTGTTTTGTGCCAGGCACAGCCTTACAGTTTGTCCTTCACGGAGAACGTCGGTGCAGCAGCACCATAAGTGCCACATCACCAGGCGGCTGACAAAGCAGCAAACCACCTCAAGAGCAGGAGGATCACCCCCAAGGACCAGCCCGCAGGCAGCCACCCACCTTTGGCATGGGCCTGGCCAGCACCATTGCAGTCACTGCACCAGCAGGGCACAGCGCATCGGGGAACACACCACATGGGTGGGCTCCGTCCTCTGTGTGCAGGCTTATGGTAAGCACTGTGACCCCAAAATGTCTGCTTGGGGTCAGCTGGCCTGGGGCAACGCTGAGGGGGCTGTGTAGGTGGCAATGGTACAGGGCTTACCCCATCAAACTTCTTTGTGGATGTGGGCCTACTGCCAACAAACCAGACAACAGGGAAAAGCATCTATTTCTCATGTGATGAAAGTCGCTGTATTAAGTGAATTATTTGCTATTAAAATATCTGAACAGCTCCCATTCTCAAAGTGCTCTGGCCATCTCTGGTCAGAGGTTGAACTCAGATTCCTCATAGACAGACTCAAGAGAACTACTAGAATAACAACAGTAGCAGCTAAACAGCAGATTTTGTGTACTAAAAAAATCCCAAATGTAATCATATTCTGAGGAGGCAACTTCAGATTATGCTCATGGGTGTAAGAAGTTTTTACATCATCTTTTGAGAAGATCACCATAGCTGAAACTGGTTGTCCTGTGCCATTGGAAAAAATGGCACTTGAAATGTCAAGCAGAAATTTTTTTTTTTTTCTTTTCTGAAACAAAGATACAGCAGTTTGCCAATTGTATACAAATTTGGAAGCGTTTTTATAACTGCAGACACTTTTTATAAAGATTTGACCAGCCAGAAGAACAAAATCCAGAGCTGAGTTCAATATACCAGGCTGATTAAAGGTAACAAGAGCAAGCGATATAAGCTGAGTACAAATGAAGTTAGACTAAAAACGAAGAAAAAAAGGTTTCTAACCCCAAAATAACAAAGTTGTGAAAAAGATTCTTAACAGGAATGGGGATGAAGAATGGGAGCAGAAGATCCTTTTTATTTTAAGATGACCAGAACGGTCTGCACATTAAGATTGTTTCTCACCACTGGTGACTGCTACACAAAACAGGTGCTGCTTCTAGTCTTCTAGTTTTACATCCGTTGTCTCCATTTAACAAAGAATAAGAAGTGATTTTTTTTTATTGTTATTATTATTATTATTTTAAATCTTAGCCATGAGGTCAGTGTTGCTGCTATCAGCTTACTCTCTTAGCATGGACAAGATGTTCTTCTTATGTATGCACTTCTGGTCTCAAATAGCTATGGCAGAAATGGGGAAAAAAGACAAAATATGGCAACAAGCATGATCACACATAGAAAAACAAACAATGTGATAGGCTAAGACTCTACCTTCTGGAGATGGGATAGTTGAGGAGGTAAGCCAGAGGTCCCAGATGATGGAAGCAGGAACCAGAGCAGGGTCAAGTGTTTGCCACGCGTCTTCCACTGCAAGCACTGGAGGAATGCAAAGGATCCAGAAACAAAAAACACACTAACATATGGTCCTCCACAGAAAGCCCCTGGCACTGCCTGCCCAAGGACACTACCAGTATCAGCATCTGTGGGCCAACAGGAGGTTCAGCCAGCACCAGCTCAAGTAGTTCCCTAATCTGAAAAAGCCATCGTCAGGGAAGCTGTTAGGGAAAGTACAATATTTACATGCTGTTCTTATTTCTCCATAGCCTGCTCATGCTGCTGCTTTAAAAAGGCTATTGGGCTGCAGGGACCTTCAGCCTGGCTGCTCTGATTTTTTCCTTCCAATTTTGTTTATAAGACTGTGGGGGATGATTCAAAAGCAGCTTCTGAAAGGAAGAAAGATGGCTGGAGAAAGCATGGCTAGATTTGTTTTCCTTGGAGAGCAGCCATATGTAAATAATATAATTAGTTCTGGAAATGAGGAGCGTGACTTAGCTGTGCTCCCAACCACCTTCTCCTCAGTTCAGTCTTTGACACCTTTCCAGGGAAATAGCCTGAAGTCATG
The DNA here is from genome assembly GCF_047663525.1 of Anas platyrhynchos. NCBI lineage: Eukaryota > Metazoa > Chordata > Aves > Anseriformes > Anatidae > Anas > Anas platyrhynchos. The sequence goes on from NC_092591.1 coordinate 56,853,929, forward strand.
GGAAATTTTCTGATTCTCCACCTTCTGCAGAGAATCACCGACAGCAGTCTGTTTTGTCTAACTGCACTTCAGGTCCTCTTGCAACAGTCTAATCTGCAATGAACTTTTTTTTTTTTTTTCCTCCCCTTTTTGGCACAGAATGAGAACAGATCTGTTAACATTCAGAAGTGGTCTTAAGGCTTTTATGTTTTCAGCCTGGATTAGAACACCTCAGAGAAACACCACGTAAGAACTAAGCTCTTGCCAATAATTGCACGCTCTAGGCTAGATGTAGACCACTGCAATACAGTAAATGTGATGGCAGACAATATAAGACAGAGAGGATCTGGATGTTTTCTCCTCCTCATACCTCCCCACGAATTCATAATTAAAAAAGACTGCATCATACTGCAAAAAGAAACACTGTATCATCTGCCTTAGTTTGTTACCCCAAACTTATTAAAAGTTCATAAAAATCTAGCACAAGGAATGTATCACAGGATATACAGTATTTCCAGTTTGATCATTTTTTACTCAACATAAAGGGAAAGCTGTTAGCCAATATAGAAAATTAATGCTATAAATAATTCCAGTGATGTCTTAGTAAGAACAGGAACATTTTAATTGCCTTCTGGCAGTTTTGGATTACACTTCACGCTGCACCACATCTGTGCTCCACAGATGTCTAAGTGCAGAGCTTTCTTCCAGTGGCTAACAGTCGTGGAACAGTTGGTGGGGGTGTGTGTGTGTGCGTGTGTAAAATCCAGGGCACGCTTATAACAGCCTGGTGCTACAGGGGTGTAATATTGGTCACGTTAAATAACAATCTATATTTTTGGGAACGTAACATGGCAGTAGTCAGAGCATCTTTTCAACAACCCATTTGTAAAGACCAAAACCTACTTCTGTCACCTATTCTCACACTGTGTCTGCTGCTACATTGACATCTCTGAATAATCCACTACAAGCAGCATCCTTCTTACTGGATGAGCGGAGGGACGGCAATGGGCGTACTCTTCTTCATTCTGCCCTTCTCTAGCAGATCTCTGTGGTGCAGCGGTTATAACCCAGTAGGGATTTGGCTCAAAGGTTAGCCCTATTCTTGCATTGTTTCACATGATTTTGAAGAGTCTCTGTTTTTGAAAAGGCAGTTGAGCAAATAAAATGTATAAAGCTATTGAGAAGCTGGAAGGCAAGTAGGACTGGCAAGATTAGTGCTGAGGATTTAAGTCATTGTTTGAATAGTTTTTGATGTTGTATTCAGCTGTATAACTCTCTATCCTTGTTTTGAAATAAATTAAAACATTTGTAGAATTATCCATCTTACCAACACTTCTCTATCGACATGGCTCTCTGCTATAGCCATTATGATTTTCCCCTGGGAGGAGCTAGCTTGATAGCTTGCTAGTTTGAGTTAAATGACTTAAATGATAAGTGGCATTTTGTTCTCATTACACTAAGAAAAGTCAATCAATATAAAGCACATCAATGCATTAATGTAAAAGCAGAAACCAAAGAAAACTGATATTAAATGGAAATTTAGAATCCATTATATTGAACACTACAACTCAATTTCCTGAACTAGAGTTGACAAACCACCAGTAAATGTCCAGTAGGGAATAGTTCTGCCCTGATTATACTGACTAGATGATTGAATAGGTCTTTTCCTTCTCTAATACCTATGAACATACGAAAATCAATGGCAGCCCACTTAGTGAAAGTACCTTCCCTCCTCTGCTTCAGACGCATGGTTCAAGCTCCCTTTGCGAAACAACACCAAAAGATCTGGTGCACCTCACTTGTTGGGGTGCACCCCGTACAGGAGCTCTGGCCACCTCCTTTCTCACAGTGGGGCTTGATCAAAGCAGGAGAGGGAGTGCCACTAGCAAACTTGTCCCACAGGAAAGCTTCTCCTCCATTTGGGTGCCTCGACAACATGGCTGAGGACTATGCCAGAGAGACTTGCTATGTGAACCGATCCAGCTTGGTTTTCTGCCAGTCACACTGTCCTGCAGGCTGCAAAAAGCTCGCACCTGAGGAGTAGATGTGGACACCTCTGTATTTCCAAGATTTGTTTGCAATTCTCATCTCTGAGCTGTCATTTCATTTAATTTCCAGTAGATGCTACTCTACTCTAGATGCTAGCCATAGCCAGTAATCACTCCTTCCCTGAATGCCAGACCTTTACAGCAATGCTTCTCTGAGCATTTTCAGAATACAGGAAAACAGTCTTTCACCATCAAAATTTGATCAATGGTATGAAAATGATTAATTAGCAAGAGAAAAGGAAGGAGCAGGGGTAGGAGTCAGATCCTGTGATATTCCTGCTTAATGAAGCCCATGCTGAAAGGCTAATAAGACAGGACTGGATTCAATAATTTAAACACATTTTGGTAAACAAATGCAAGAATACGTGAAATCACATTATGCATCAGCAGTGCTGGTAAAAAGCAAGGATGCGTATGTGAGAAGCAATGAGACCTTGTTCAATAGTGAAATAAGGGAAAATGGAATAAAACATCCTTTGAGAGGAGTCTTTATGAATATAGTATACACACAAATTTGGCCACAAATGGTTTCGTGTTCCTGTTTACAATACTTAACATTATTTGCACAGCTTCTTTTTGACTGATTTTGACATATTTCTCTGCTTTTCTCAAGAAGAGCATGTGGCAGAATCCTTTCCATCACAGAAAGGGATATAGGTGCCTTTGTGAAGTCTTTTGAGGTGAAAAATATAATTTAGCTTAAAAAAAAAAAATTAAAAAAATTGTTTCTAAGCTTTTTTAAGCCACGCGTTCATTAGTGCCCTGTGCCTAGGGCACCAAGGCCTGCCATCCATTACGAAGCACAGAAAATCTCCTCATCCAAGCTGGGCCAAGGTAAATTCCTTACCAGAATTTGCGTTCATGTTACTTGTCACTGTGCATTTTGCATGCTTGTGCTGGAAGCACTCGGATGATAAAGCCTGGCAGCAGGTGTCCCACATACAGCCAGTCCAGGGCACTGCTCCCTGTGACAAGAGTGAGGGCATTGAATTTACATGAGATCCTTGCACCAATATCAAACCCCCGGTGGGACAGAGACCACCAGCACCCACACGCAGACATCCCCATTCAAAGCTCTCGCCCTCCACAAGGCATGAATGCTGAGAGATGCTGGGGGGTCCCTGCTGCCCAGGGGCTTGTCCCAAAAGCCAGTACCCTCAGGCACGATGGCCATGCTCCGAGCAGCACGTCCCCTCCCGAGCCCCAGCTGGGAGCCAATGCTCCTGCCGCACGTCAGCTGAGAGGCTTTCAGGAAGAGGGACAGACGCACGCCGACTGATAAAGCAACAGAAATTCCGTGAAATTAGCAAAAAGGAAAAAAGAGAATGAGGATGTGTAGCTTCAGACTATAATTAGCCAAGTCTACTGTGAATATTAATGAATAACGCTGAGCAGCAGAGTTTTGCCAACACTGAGTATTTCTATAGCGACTCGTCTACAGAAGTCTTTGCCACTTTTTTTTTTTCTCCCACTGATACTTTCAGTAAATTTTAAAATAAGTGGCAGCATTAAGTTAATCTTTTATTTAGCTAATAGGAACAGGTTGCATTAGAGCTTTCCTGGAATAAATGTAAGTGTACTTTAAACTGAACACATAATGGCAAATCCACATTCAGCTGGGAACTGCACTAAATACAGCTTTGTCAAATCTTGAGCTTTTATTGCAAGTGTCACATTATCTGACCTTTTTCTTAAACCTCTAGTTACCAGAACCGTGTTATTATGTGAAAATCTCAGCTTTTACTGGGGGAATAAAGGTTTCCAGCTCCGATGGCTACAGAGAAAATGGCAATTCCAGAGGCTCCTGCAGAAAATGAGAGGTACCTAAGCATTAACTGCTAGAGAAAAGATAGAGGAGCTTCAGCTCTGTGCTTTAGGCACCCATAACTATGGACATTACAGGTGGTGTGGCTGTGTGGGAAGACACACTGCCACGTGCCGAGGGGGCAAATGATCCAGTCGCCCCCTTTTCCTGAGCAGCCAGCCCATGTGGCCCCTGCCCCAAGCTGGAGGAGGGTGTTCACATGCATCACCACGAACCTGGGCTTCAGCCCCGCTCAGTAATGCAGGTGAAGTCTCCGGAAGGCATTCAATTCTACTGAGCTGGGATTAATTTAACTGCAGCAGTGTTATTTGTGCACCCAATAACCTTTTAACCCCAACATCTCAGGCAAGGCTGTCACCTTGCTATGATAAGTTGGCTTCCTTCCTCGCCCTCATCAGCTCTGTTCATCTCCACCACGCTGAGCTGCGGGCCTCCCCCGCCTGATTCCCCAGACGCTTTGTTTCTCGTTTGAACTTTAGCTGCTTGAAGGATAATGTCACAAGCAATCACTGCAGTGGCAAGCCTGGCAAACAGGATGCTGTTGCTTTGCATAAAAGATCATCTTTATTGAACGCGTTGCGTGGGAACCTTAATTCAGCATCAGGAGAGATGACTACAAGAGCCTCCTAGACTGCAAAGCGAGTACACATCAGGCACCGCTCGCAGTCGAGAGCTACAACACACATCCCTCCATGGTGCAGAGGTTTCTCCATGGAGCACAGCCTCCACGGCACCATGCCCGCCACTATGCACCGGGCCTCCTGCTCTCCCCGGCTTTGCAGCCAGCATCGCCAGACTGCCTGCCCCCAGCTGGGACTTGAGACATCCCTGAAGTGGGAGCAGATCCTGCAAGCCTCAAAAGGTTAAGGTTGCTTCAGCCTCCCTGGCTGGGCTACCCACATTGCTTTCACCTCCTGCCAACCACAGCACTGAGTGCCTCTGTCACCCAAAAGCAAGCACTTCCCTTGTAAATGCTACACTTCCTCGTTGCAGCACTGGGAAGGCAGATGCAAGAACTCTCATTTGTTTTAAACGAGAGTTGACATGCCAAATGAAGAGAACATGGCCAGCCCTGCCAGTACCTTACAGCAAGACTTGGGCAAGTCTCTTGAACACTCCTTGCCAAGCTCGCCTGACCATAAAACACCCTCATACCCAGCAGCGGTGTTCTACAGACAACTGTAATTGAGGAGCACAGAGGACGACCTGCTCCAACAGGGAAGAGCATGATTACTTATTGATGCTCTCTTCCACATCTTGTGTTTTCCACAGCCCATCATTCAGCTGGGAAAGACCCAGGATGCTGCAGTTGTGAGCTCTTCCCCTCCGCACAGACGGTAACCTAGGTGATATGCAAACATCTGCTCCACCAGGAAAGGGCTTTCCTCCTGCCTCGCTCATCCCTGCCCAGGCACAAACCGTGGCGGTAATTAGGAAGGGCCAGAAACACTACTCAAAAGCTGAAAGCAAAATATGAGAGACTGCAGCAGTTCCCACACAACCGCATAGCTAAATAAGAAAAGATTAGTAGAGAAAAGTAATCTCTTAAAAGGCCAACTAATCCATTAGGAAAAGCAAACACGCACTTATTATTTTCTCCATTTTCCTGAAAATGTTGTTAGTGCTGAAGCGATGCTCTGCCATGTTCTGCAGTGTTTGTGCAAGACGTTAACTCTCAGGTGATAAATGAGAAACTGAGACAGACTTTTCCAGAAAAATAGAAGCGATCAGCCCTATGCCTCAGGTACGCTATAATTAAGCCATCCATTACAGCACGCACCATCTAAAACCCACAGGGATGGTTTTTTGCCTTACAGGTGGATGCGGCATAAATAACGTCCCTTGTACAATGCCTCCACCATTGGTTTTAATTGATTGCTGCATCGATTGTGTGCACACATATGGTGGGGGGGGGGGTCTCCAAAAGGATTTTCATAACTGGTCATAGCACTCAGAAAAGCAACGTGTGCTCATGGTTTATGAGGATTTTCCCTGTGTGGCTCTCTGTTATCCCAATGCCTCTCGCCCCCAAGCAGCCAGTGGCTGAGCCAGCTGCCTTCTGATGCTGAAAGCTGGGGGAAACGGGTGGTGATACGCACCTGGGCACAGCCTGGGGAGGGCTTACACAGCAGCTCCACAGCCAGGCTGGAGGAAACCACCAGACAGGTAGCCAGCACGTCGGGAATCCCAGATTTGGGCTTTTGAGTAACAGATTGCTGAGCGCCCAAAGAACCAGAAATGTCAATTCTTTTATAGCAGCTGCATTTTTTTTTCTTTTTTAGCTCCAGTTTCTATAGATATCTCAGACTTTGAGGAGCGGTGCGAAGCGAGCGCCGTTGCACAACCGCGCATTAGGGACGGCATTTCAGCGTGGGGGCGTGGGTGGGGACGGCAGCTCGCACGCACAGCCCGGGAGCCCCAAAGGATGTCGTAACAGCTACGCGGGGAAAACATCTGCTCCTCACTGCGGTGCCTCCATTTCAGGCACCGGCAGCATGCAAGCACGAACAAGCCCCGAGTGGAGGCCACTCACATCTAAACCCCCACATCGGGCTCACGGCCACGGTGTCTGACTGCTCCGGGGCCTCCTGCGTGGCCTCCCCCTGACCCGATTCAGACCACTTCCCCTAGGAAGTAGGCCCCAATATCTGCAGGAAGGGAAGGCACAAAGCACCGGGCCCTGACCAAGGGGTCCCATCCAAGCACCAGAGCACAAGACCGCATTTGCAGGATGTGCCAAGCCCCACGCAGAGGAGGACCAAGGGGCCTCACTGTGAGATGCTGCAGCATTTGCTTGTCAGGCCAGAAACAACGTCTGGAGCCCATATTTTCCTTCACTTCAAGCTTCAATTGCGCTTGAGGAGTCTACAGTCTTTGACAGAGTTTTATTTTTTGCAGGGGGTGGGGTGGGGTGTATTTTGAACAGCCTTTAAATACCCTGCGGGTAGGAGTACTTCCAGTTTTGGCATGATGCGTGCATTCTGATAAATGAAATCAACCTACAAAGTGGACCTTTGCATTGACGACCAATACAGCGTGTGTCTGTGCTGGTGACTCACGCAGCCTGTCATATTTTTTGTTTTGTTATTTAATGTATAGTTATATTTACACCACAAAAATATTTATATCGTGGATATTTTAACATCAACGAACAAATACTTGGAAATACGCATTTACGGAAAGGATATTTTTGCGCTTTGTGATGCTGAAATCTTTATAAATTAATTTTTCAAAACATTTTGAGGCATATGTTGCTCACCTCAGAAGAGAGAAAACTATAGGGCAGAAGCACTGCTGAGATTTTTGCATGCTTTTCTCTGAGCATGCTAGAGATATCAATGCAATTAGTTAATAATGCAACCCTGGGCACGCCATCCTTGTCCAAACAGCATCGTGAGCTGACCAAGTCCTGCCACAGCCGGGTACAGGAGCACCTGCCCTGTTGCTGCTGGGGAAGGTCTGAGGCATCTCAGCACAGGCAGCAGCAGTCAGTACCAGGGGAGAGAAATTTCTCTAAAACCAAACCAGCCAAGTCCTGTGACACTGCCTGACCCGAGAGGGGTCCCTGGGCCGCATCCTCCTCCCCATACGCTCCTTTTGCCTGGAGCAAGCCTACGAGGTGTGAATCCACAGACAGCACTGGGCCACAAGGGCTGGCCAGCAGGGAGCAGGAGGTTTTTTGTCTGCAGTTCACTGTTGTGCTTTAAACAGCAGGCCCTGCGATTCACGGGGTGCCTCCTGCAGCTGATCCGGGCTGTGGCAGGAAGGCTGCCACCTCATAACACAGCTGCTTGGCAGAGCCGGCAGCCCTCTGCCCGGGCAGCCAGCACCATGCCATCAGTGGCCTGCTCCCCACAGGGACACCAAGCCACCAGCGCTGTGACGCTTCGTGTCCCGCTCTACCAGCACACAACAGAGGCTTTCAGAGCACTGCAGGCCCCTGAGGCAGACCTGGATGGGAGTCACAGCACTGAGTGGGGCCGCCAGGGGCCTGCGCTGCCTGGTGCCAGGTTAAAAGCCCTGGCTGGATCAGGCGCCTTCGCTTCAAAGCCGAGCGGGGACTGCCGGCCAGCCACACAGCTGCAGCACATCTGCCTGGGCGCGGGGCTGGGCCGCCAGCAGCCTGCTGCAGACAGCAACCAGCAGCACCCACAGCAAAACAAAAGAGACAAAATTAATGGGAAAGCAGAGCCAGGGAGCTTGAGCGTGCCCGAGGCCAGGCACCAAGTCTGTGGCAAAACCAAGGCACCACTGATTTCTCATCCCCACGCGATTCACAAGGCGAGCGGCATTTCCAGTGCGTTTATGTAAATCCAAAACAGACCGCCGGCCTGGCTTTAATTTTCCAGAAAGCCGACCTCGCACAGCTTGGGAGTGCAGAGGCCAACCCAGAAGGCATAAGCGATGCACGTGGCTGCTCCCCAGCCCCATGGAGAGCTGAATCGCCCTGCCAGTGCCAGAGCCCCAGCATGGCAGCAGCCTCCCGGGCCAGGCAAGGTCCTAAGCCTGTACTGGAGGCATGAGCACCACTGAGTGGCTTGGGCCCTGGTGCCAGCACCGCCAGCCACCACGGATCTTTCTCACTGTGCTCTGAAAACACAGAAACACGTCTTTAAGAAGCCCACACCAAAGGAGACCACTGCTCCACCCTGGCCTCCGGCAGCAGCCAGAGCTCTTCCAGCCTCCACCAGTCGCATCTCAGGGACTTCCCAGTCAGAAACCAGCACTGTGCCCAAGGGCTCCTGCTAAGGTCATTCCCTGTTCCTTCTTCATGCCTCCCACTTTCATAGAGTAGCACAGGTTGGAAGGGACACACAAGGATCATCAAGTCCAATTTGGCAGACACAGTCCTCTTCAGAGGCAGGATTATTCTCTGTGATCAACATAAATTGTTTTATTTAAAGGAGAAGAAAATTAAGACTCATGGAAATATTCAGAGATATCCAGGCATGCAGCTTTGTTCAGAAATGCTCAAACATCAGTGCGTAGGTGGTCATGTCGGGAGTCTTGCACCAAACTGTAAATTATACAGTAGCATAATTTAATGTGCTGCAGATATTGCCATGCGTAATACCTGACACATACTTTATATGGGATGTTGCACCAGTTCTTAGAAACTGCAGCTATCTGCTGTGTTATGAAGCACGTAACTGAGAGTACTGCGGTCCTCAAGGGGAATTTATGACGTGGCTGTTGCTGAGGTAATGCACTGCAGACCCCTAAAGTCATCTCGAGCTACAGGAACGCTTTATTTTAGCATCTCCTCTCACAAACTTCCTGCCTTGAAAGTTCAAGCAAGGCTTTAGGTTGTCAGCCCATGCACTGTATTATTTTCAGTGACAGGCAGAGCTAATTAGCTTGTATAGTGATTGTGTGCACTACTCTACCCTCATTATTTCTAGCCTTGCCATGCAGGCAACAATTACGACGCCGTAAGGACACGCAGAGCTATGCCTGGAATCTGTTGAACTCGGCAGAGGTGCATGCCGGAGCCACACTGCACCTCCATGAAGGGTTTACAAAGAGGTCTCGCGTGCTTGCCTTCCTTTCCTCTGCCCCAGCAGCTCCTTCCCAGCCAGCCCAGGGGGAGCAGCCCCTGTAGATCCCACAGGAGTCAGCACCCAGCTGCTGTCAGGACCTCAGTGCACCCGGCCATGTCATGGCTGGCAGCTCAGCAGGGAGCTAAAGGCCACAAATGTTCAGGAGAGCACGCGATGCAGCGTTTTCTCCCAGTAGCCTCTTCTGGGTGTTTGCCCTAGTTCCCCATGGAAAACAAAGCAGGGTGTAGTTTCACACCGCCAGGTATCGCTTTCCACATTTCATTAGACAGCTAGGTGACAGCAAGGCTTCTGAAGATATGAACCTAGCACGTTCCTCTGGAGGTGCTAGGAGAAGCCTATGGGTTGTCAGAATCCTAACATTGGGTCCCCTAGACCTTATCATGTCTGGCAGTCAGTTAGCACAAACTTGTTTTACACACGCTTCATTTCTATCCAAGCCCTATGCAGCCAGGAGAGGAGAGCCTCCTGTACCGTCTCCTACAGCAGAGTCCCCTCTGTCTCCAAAGCCGTGCCCTCTGCTGCTGGGGCAGCTCCCTGATGGGCACAGCAGCTGCCAGCACAGCTGGGTGAATACATCTGGGCTTACGGCCCTGAGATGCAAAGCGAGCATTGCACACCAGCACAGCAAGGAGTGGATGTGTAAAAGAAAAACCGCAAGGTGATATGGCTGTTGGGAACAGTCATACTGAGGCTGCTTACGACTCTCTTCTGCACCTCTAAGGATTATAAGAATGGTCAAGGTCATCTAACCCACATCAGCTTTAAGACTGATATTGGTTTGAAGTGAGAGAAGTGTCCTAGAGATGGGGAGGTGGAAGGCGATGTGATGTTAGAAGAAGCAAGCAGAAGCCACCAGTGCCCTAGGGTGTTGCTGCACCCAAGCACTAGCAGGGACCTTCTGCCAGCAGCCACATCTGCATCTACACCAGGATGTCTACATCCAGGTAGCTGGATCCAGCCTTCTGGAGCAGCTGCTCCTACAGGAGCAAAAGGATATTAGTTTGGGAGGTGATGAAGTATTTTTTTTCTTGCTTCATTTTAAGAAATAATAATAATAAAAAGCTGCAGTTTCAGCAGGAACAGGAGTTGTTTGTGTGCTGTTGGTTCCAGTAAAAGATGCCCATGCTTCTTGTAGCCAAGCAGGAGTAAGCACACACTTTTTGTTGCTTGCTCCCACTCCAGCAGAGAATTGGCCGACACAGGTGCAGCTGTGCAGTCTCTTAGGGAAAGAGGAGGCAGTGGCAGCAGCACTTCGGAGGTTGCTGTCCTGCATCACATCATCTGTGCTTCACTTTTGCTAAGGCCCACGAGAATCTCTCTCTTTATGTTTCTCAACGCTCTCTCATATGTCCCTGCATTCAATTTCTCAGCTGTACCGGTTTGGACATGATTACGTGTATTCAAGTGAGAACAGAAAGCAGAACTGGAAGTGGCATAGCCTCACTGGGCTATTTCCTGAATTCAAATGACAAAGTTGGCAGCACTAACTATTTCTGTAACACAAACATGACTGTATAGACTTTACATTGTCTTTAAATAACAGATTCCCAAGACTGGAGTCCAAATATAGTGAAGCTTCCATTAAGGAACGCGCCGGGGTTAGAGCAAAAATGAGTTTCCCAGCAGAGTGGTCTTTAGTTAAAGGTCAGAAAAAATTATAATTGGAAACCTTATTAGGGTAATTTAAGATACTTGGTGTAGATGCCAGTTGAAGGAATATTTAGTGCAGTAAGTACCTAAGCACTTATCCAGAGTCTGAGTCCTTTAAAAGGTTGTTACAACCAATGTAACGCAGTAGGAGAAGATAGCCTAGCTTACGTATGTGAACTCCAGCTTTAACTTTTAAATTCCAGTACTTTATAGTCTTAAGCTAGACCAGACCTTTTTTTTTTTTTTTTTTTTTTTAATTAAAGTTTTAAATAAACGTGGGAGGGGGTTGGTACAAGGCAGGGAGTGGTCCAGCAGGGAAGCACCTGCTGCATGGTGCCATGAGGTGCTGCTTCCAAAGCTGTCCCGGCAGCAGCGCCCACTGCCTTCCCCCTCACACCCCTCATCCAAGGGGCTGCTCCTGCCGCATGGATCCAACCCTGCTTGAGCTTCTGTATGAAGGGCATTTATTGCAAGCCAGCACCACCAAGCCCAGTGGGCTGTGTGGAAGGTGAGCACTGCCTGCAGCTCCCAGCAGCAGAGGAGCCCTTGCTGTCCTCCTGGGCAGGGAACAGGGATCTGCAGCAGCAGAGGGGCTGGTTCCTACCTGTGGGCATTCAGAAATCTACTGAAAACATCCCTTCCACTGCAACAGGCACCTGACTAGAGCATATGGCATACAACCGTGCAACTCACATCCCTGGAGATTGCCTGTGCAGAGGGTTTTGTGACTGGACATCAGTACCTGCTCTCTCTGCACCCTGGATACCAAATCCTCAGCAAGCTGAAGTCACAGAGAGCCAACACTATAGCAGCAGCCCTGCCAACAGGGAACCAGCAGCACCAACAGCTAGCTTGCTTATATAGGTATTTGTGGTTTTGGTACAGACCCCTGAAAGAACAGATCAGGTCACAGACAAGCTTCAGCAACTCACCCTACGGACAGCAAAGGAAAAACCAGCAGCTGTGTGTAGTTGCTTTCAACAGAACATTGGCGTAACAAGCAGCAGCTTACCTCTGGGTGCTTTCTGCCTCCATGTAACAGGATGAGATTTAAAAGACTTGATTTCCAGAAGCATCTCAATTTCCACAGCTGAATCCCAGTCTTTCTTTTGTTGCCTGGAAAAGTTGGACCTGTTCGTGAGATCTCCAGGCATTTCTCTCCCAGAGATGTAAAAACAAAACAAATAAAAAACCCCACCAACCAAATGAAAAAGCCCTTTCAATTCAACTCCGGTGGTTTATAACAATACCACAGTCTTTAGCTACCCTAAATGGTAGCAAGCCTTTTGTAAAAAACAAACACAAAAAGCAGTTGAGAAAATCTTTTCCTCTCCCACTGCAGAACTTTCCCAACTTTAAAATTGCTTCCCAAGGTGTAGCCTTGCAGCTGTTTATATTTACTCCAAACAAGCACATTCATTCCCTTTTCATTTTAATTGCCCTGCCAGAAGGTATCTTCTGAATGAGATCTTAATTAGGAGAAGTAGCCTGTGGAAGCAGAGTATTGGATCCACCTGGGACAAATTGAGATAAATGTCCTCACCTTCTCATTGCACTTTAATGGTGCCTTGATATTCTGTTCAAAAATCTTCTTTTACTGTTTGCCATTGCTCTCTGGCTGAGCAATTTAAAAGCCTAGCTTTTGCTCCAAGTGATGACAGCTATGGAAACACCTCTTCCTTTCCCCTCCCAGACTGTGCATGGGTACAAAGCGAAGATTCAGTAGAGCCTATGCATGGACTGTCAGCTCCTGCGTCTTCCCCTATACCTCAAAGAAGGATTTTAGGGTGCCCCTTTTCTTCCCTGGGTACCTGTGCCAAATGCTTAACAGCAAAATAAGCCAAAACAGCCTCCACCACCTCTCTCTGTCGCCGTCTTGGGAAGAGGGCCGGGGACTGGTGGGTGTTTGCCAGGGAGCCCATGGCAGAGGCAGCGAGCTGCTGGGGGGGCAGCTGCCGCAGCAAGGAGCCAACGTGCCGTGCTGGGAGCACAGCCCCCTTGCTCCCTCCAGCAGCACCCTGCGCGCCTCTCACTGCTGCTGGGGGCTTTCTTTGAGACAGCAATAGCCCAAGCGATGTGCACGCGTGTGCATTTAATATAAACGAGAATCTGCAAACGCACCATTTACTAGGTTCTTGCGGAGGCATTGCTGGCACTGCTCTCTTGGGAAATTCACGGCAACAGCATTTCCAAAGGGAGTTTGGGTTTGTGCTCTTTTTTTTTTTTTCCGCTTAAGTTCTATGAAAGTCTTCTATTCATCATGAAGATTTATTGATTGTTCTCGGAGTTTGGGATAATTAAATATGCAAAGGCTTGACAGCTATCGTAGAGCATATTCTTTTAGCAATGCTAACAATACATTAAATCCAAGGAATTCCACTCTTATTACACTGTGGAGGACATAACTAAGTTCAGCGTACTGGATATAAATATCCATGACGCCACTTAAATATCAAGTACATGCCTAGACTACAGCTATGGAAGTTGTGTTTCACTTCCTCGTTAGCTATTAATGTTAATGACCCCCCAACTCCCTTCCATTGTGCTCATTATTTCATATCTGAATAAAATCATTTACATTTGTCATTTGTGGGTTTTTAGTCTCATGAGGACTTACGGGCTAGTACTACATTGTGCTGTGAGTATCCCCAAGTTTTGTGGAAAGCAAATTCTTGCCACCCCTCCCCTCCCGCTGCTAACTGTCCCGCTATGAAACAGGTGGCTATCTGCCCTCCAAGTGAGATTTTATTGCTAAAATAAAGTAAAAATTGTTTTAAAACAAAGAACACACATCTTTATAGTAAAACTCAAGTTTGTTTTACAATTAGAGAAAAGAGTCACATGGTCCCCCAAAAAACCCCAAGTTTTATATATATTTTGAAAATATATTTAAAAACATAAAAAACTCTATAGTTAAACATATATTATGTTAATCAGTACACTTAAATATAGCTTAATTATATTTACAATATGACGCAGTTGCTTTTAAATTTTAATGCCAATTTCAGTTTTTCCCAAAAAACATAAAATTATATAAATATACAATAAATATTTATGTTACACAAGGTGAATAGTAGAGAACAAGGCCACAGACATGAACTTACATTTGCAAGAGTCTTTACTTTAACACAGCACTAGGCCTGCTGACATGCATGATATACCTTTGTCACAAACAGACCACAGCAAGATTTTAATTAAGTGACATGAACGAAAACCAACCCCCCACCCAGCCATCACCCCCCAACTCTGTTTAACTAAAACTCCCGAGCCTGCGATCATGTACGTAGCGGGTCGGGCAGGTGAGAGTCATGGGACTGCCTTTAATTGCCAGTTTCACCTTATGGATGTTGAAAGCATCAATCAGCATATAAGTTGCGTGTTACGGGAACACACTCTAGAAGTAGTTAGATGTCGTTCTGTATGTTCTCAGCTCCATCCTTTAGTTCTCCCAACCTGCACGGGCTGCACTTTACCCCTTTGTGTGTATTTTAAAGGAATTATTCCTGCAAGGCTCCTCACCCCACAGTCAGCGAATGGGCAACGGGGAACAGGAGTAGAAACCTCATCAGGTGGCTTTGCTGCAAAAGACAGAGTAGAGTAGAAGCCACTTGTTTTTCATGCTTTAATATACTAGCATTTGTATTCCCTGGTCAAAAAAAATATATATAAAAAAATGGTTTTCTCCATTTTGTATTTGAATGGAGGCCATCATTTTGAGTTAGTTTAAATACCAAGCTATTCTACGAGTAGAACTATTTATTTTACTCATCTAGAAAGTCAATGGCACAACTTGAACCTACCATCCAACTGTTTGAATTCTGTAACACCAGCGACGCTCTCACCTATTCCAGGTGAGGATGACTGAGTTAAAGATATACCACCATTAACTTGGTGAAATTAGGAACTTTGTTTCTGGCATGATTTAGATGTTAACACTTCTTTTAGCAATTCAATTTATTTGAACTGGAAATTACTTTATTCACGTATCTGATTGAGACTACCATTATGTCCTAGCCACCGTTTCTTTTTTCCAGTCTACATGATCTGTTTGGTATTCACTCATTAGCATCATCCTTTCCCCTTCCTAAACAACAAAACCTAGTTTTCAGTGGAGCTACCATTACACCATCTCTCTGCAGTAGTTTAGAAACACTGCTGAGAATAGCGCCTTAGTAACGTTTGGGTCATTAAAGGCAAAGAGTAATACACAGACAGGTACTGGCTACAGCAAAATGAAATTCTCCTTTGCTCTAATGTCCAGATTGCATAAAAAATTACTTTGGCTAAAGTTTTGAGGCATTTCAATACAATATTCTTCTGCCTGATTTTTATGTGGGAGCCTACATACCTATAATTAATTTCCAATGGTTCAACCTTGAAGTTCTAATGGGTCACCTAACCTTGCCTTCTCATTTATGGTTCAGTGGACTCGCAGCCACTACAGAAAGTTCAGAAAGTTTCCATTTTACAGTTGGGATGGCTCTACTTTGACAGTCCGCTAAATTGAAAAGGGAGGTCCTCTTTAAGTAGAAGAAATCACTAGTTTTGTTAACCTACAGAATTGGTTTCTACTAGGAGGGACATAAACATATTAAACATATTCTTCATAGGTAATACTTGTGGGGGATGATATTCCAAATAAACTTTGCCTAGTCCAAGTTTTAATTAATTTCAACAGAAAGGCGTAACCATTGCAGCTTCTGCAATAGTTACATCTTGCAGCATGTTCCTCTTTGTTCATCTACAGTGATTACAATTATCATATCTGTCTTCAGTCAGCTCACTAACGAGCTGTTTCTGCCTCTCCACCCACTGTAGCCAGCTCAAGTGCTATGCCCAAACTCTCAGGCCTACAACCTGACTTTTTAGTAATACTTCTGTCAGGGTAGTTAGAGCAGCAGCACAGGGATAAGTAAGTTTATCTGTACCAAAGCAGATGTTCAGCCTGCTACTCTAAGCACTTACTCCAAGTTTACTTTTAATGCCAATTTGTTTCATGGAATAAGGCTGACAGGAGGGTTAGAGCTGCATTCACATAAATGTTAATTGCTTTCAACTAGAGGCAGGGAATCTTTGGACAATTTTTGCTTCATTCCCCTGCTGTTGCAGAGGGGTCTCTCCAGCACAGATACCACAACTGTTTGTACACTGTGCTCTCCCCCAGCACGTTGAGGCTTGTGGCTGCAGGACACACGCTGGAGCAGAAGGCTGCACTACGTGCATCAGTGCGCAATGCAAAGCTGTTTCTCTCAGGCAGCACGCACAGGACCAAATTCAGTGCTGACTACAATCTGGAGAGCAGCAGTCAAGCCAAAACACTGTTGTTTATCCCTGAACTAAGCTATCTAGTCCCATGACATCCCTCTGCTTCGCTGTAATCATTCCAGACCCTTTTGTATTGACATTCTTGCTGTGCTTCACCAAGACATTTGATCCAAGCCCAGGATCCTGTTACATTACAATCATTGCTCTCAACATTCTAAAGAATAGTTTCTGCATGACAAGCTCCAGTTGTACGGTAAGTGAAACATTTCAAAGATCACCATCCCATTCCTTTGAGAGGGGCATGGGGGGGAACCAAACACAATCAAACATGGTATAAGAAAATGCACGTCTCAAAAGACAGTGACTGGAAAAAAAACAAAACAAAACACCAAAGCATGTTGTCAGACAGTTAAATAAGTGCTGTCTTTAAGCCTGAAGTTCAACAATGTGAAGTGGAACATCACCATTCTTTTTCAGTTGCCTTTTTTTATTTTATTTTTTTTTTGTCAGTAGTTGGATTGCTATTGCAAACACCTCACAACATACAAAAAACAAATTGGTCTTTAATCCAGGATAAGGTAATGATTTTTTATCTTTTTTTTTCCTCTATCTGATGGGAGCTCAAAAGTAAGAGAAACAGTAAAACTATGACAACAGCACCTTGACATTGTTTTAATTCCAACGCTATCAGAAGTTAAAAGCAGTAAACAGATATAATACTAACAAGAATAAAGATACTTACTGTCTAAAATGTAAACGGAATGTTTTGGTTCATTTTTTTCTGAAAGAGGACAGTATCATCAATTCACAATTGAAGCAGCATGCAATTTTATTTTTTATTTTTTTAAAACTTTTTATACTTTCAATTCTTGGCAACGGCGACAAACCACAATGTTATCGAGGAATGTAATGCAGACTTTTTAGTTTGCTTTTTTTTTTTTGTTGTTTTTTAAGTTGTGCGCAAATGACTTTTGTTCCCTTTCAGGTCATGGATATGTTCAATAAATAGGTTGTGGAACCACTGTACTGTATAAACTTCAGTTATACATGCAGTCCATAAAATTATTTTTTTTACTGAATAATTTACCCTGTTATGTATATATACAAATAGATAATTTTGTCTCAATATAATCTATACAACACAAATCCACTATCTTCCCCTTTTAATGGTTAATGTACATACACACGAAGTGTCTATTCTTATAAACCGCCAGCCAACTCTCTTCTTGTTATCCATGGTGAGAGCTCTCACGTAAGACTGGGTAGTTCGGCACTGGGAGTTCCAATGCCTCTTGTCTATGCCCCTGCAGCCCTCCTTTGTGTACCCCTTGGGGTTGCATTTGGTCTCATAGAAGTATTGCTTCAGTTGGCCTTTGGGTACTGGGACTTTTTCAAGGACTGTGACAGTCGCACCAGACATGTCCACTGCAGTCTTTTTCTCTGCCGCCGTCACCCACTCGCTCGTACTGT
Source organism: Anas platyrhynchos (assembly GCF_047663525.1). Classification (NCBI taxonomy): domain Eukaryota; kingdom Metazoa; phylum Chordata; class Aves; order Anseriformes; family Anatidae; genus Anas; species Anas platyrhynchos. The sequence continues at coordinate 56,871,727 of NC_092591.1, forward strand.
CACACACGCTCAGTTCCCCACGGCGAGCTGGGTCGGAGTGACGCCGGACTCTCATGGACATGTTTGCAGCATCCAAGTAGTTTTTGTACTCCTCGAGCAGGAAGAGCAGCGGGGGTTCCAAAGGCACTTGACTGCTCAGCATGACCCGGGATGTGTACAAGTCTGCATCCTTGTTTTCCTCGCTGGGCTGGATGTCCTGATCTTCATCTAGCAGCTCCTCTATCACATGTTCAAAAGTGTCCGCCAGCGATGTCAGTCCTCTTGAACCTGCATTGGGCCCGTTTAGGCTCTCAAGAGTCCCGTGGGTCCGAAGACCTGGGTAAGCCAAGCTGCCTTGTCCTCTTACACTAGCTTCTTTCATCGGGGCAGCTTTCATGCAACTGAAGTATGAGATAACCATAGTAAGGAAAAGGATGGTCATCACTCTTCTCACTTGGTGGAACTGTTAAGGACAAGAACAACAAAAAAAAAAAAGTATTTAACTTACAAAGCACCAAGTAAGAAAGATTCATCTGGGTTGTCATGAGACATTATGCATTTTCTGCAGAGATCTGCTGCATATGCAGCTGCAACTCATTATCAGTGATAAAGCATAGTCTTGTACCAAGGTGTTTCTTTGATTTAGATTTTCAGATAAATCACATGCCAAAACTTGGGCAACATTTGTTACGGTGAGTCAGATCTTATGTGCCAATGTCCTTCTGTGGTAAGCATTAGATTAGATACTATATGGACCTTTTATTTGTTGACTGATTACACCTATTTCAAATAATAACAGAAGCAGAACTGCTATTTAGCAATGCAACATTTGAGCAGTAAAAGGCAGCTTCATGAGTGTCAAAGGTATGACTTCCATTTAAAGAACAAATGCAAATATTTGATTTTTAAGATCTCTCCATGCCAAAAATAGTTAAATCCACAAGAAACTGAACACGACCAGGATAAATTGCATTTGTATTTTATATGCAATCTTCAAAACACAGGAAAATCTGTACACCTCTGGGGTCTCAGCAGGTCAATTCCTCATCTAAAAGTAGAAGGTATGTATGCACAAATATAGAACAAGAAAATGATGCAGGACAGCATGCTTGCAACCGTACTAAATTTGAGCTGGAAAGATTGCTCACATCATGTGAATGCCATGGAAAGGGCTTACTGGATTACAGAGCTGATAAGGAGCTATACTGAAACAACAGCACCAGAACCACAGTACCGTATTTTCCCAGAGCCACTCACCACCTATTCTCAAGCAGGCAAAGTTTCTATTTAAACCCATCGCTACATACAAAAACAAACAAACAAACAAAAACACACAACACAACCAACCTGGAGCATAACCAGGCAGCAGCCCTGCTTGCCCTATTTAACACAGCAGCTCTTCTTTATTTCCCCCGTTCTGGAGCATGTTATGGGCTGTGCCTTGATGCTTATAGGTACACTTGACTTGAGCACAGAGGGACAGCACCATGAGTGAGTGCTGCTAAGAAAACTTTTCACCAGCCTGAGCAAACTCCTTCATTCCAGCACTCCAGCAGTTTGGGCTTGTATGACTGCTCCTTCCCCAATGCTTCTCTGAGTGTCTAGCGATCATACATTCCTCAGGGTAGAGATTGTTTCCCCCTGAAGTATGGAGTACATCCTTAAGGTACTATTAAAACAGGAACATCCCAAACCCTGCTGTGACAGACAGCTATGCTTTCTGTCTGATCCCAAGTGCTACTACAACATCTATCATGCCCAGTTGTTATTTCTCCTCCTTCCGATCCCGGCTCTCATCTGTCCTGCTTGCTAGAAAGCAATGGCATTGTTCACATTTTTGAAGCAGCAGCTAATGCTTGTTTCAAAGCTTTTGAAGTTCATTCGGAAGTACCTCATACTTGGCAGCACTCATTGGAGTAAAAGCTATTTCTGTTTGCCAACAGGGTGCTATGTAAAAAGCCTTACTTCATCTCCTGCAAATATGCTGTGGGAAACTAGTACTCTTAGGACTCCAACGTGGAAAGGCAATCTATCATAAACCATACAAAAAAATGAAATATGTACTAGAGAGGCAGTGGCCAAAATGTACATCTTTAAGTCTACTTAACGAAGTGTTGGGGAGCGCGTGAAGTGTTTGGTTTTGTGTCTGTGCCCCTCCCCTCCCCACCACTGAACACGACTCCACCCCAGTCCAACTCCACTTTCTTCCCTTCATCTCTTCCTGTTTAAGTGTTATTGTGGCATAGATTTATTAAGATTAAACAAACCTGACATCTGTGACTCACAGGAACACAGTGTTTGCTCTAACTGTGCAGAACATTAATATTTAGCAGATTTTTCATCCTAGGATTTTAAAAAACATTTTAGAGAGCAATATCAGATTTCTTCCTTGAAGGGAAGAAACACACTAGACATGATTTACACACAAGGAAGAAGGCTATCAGTCTTCCTTTATCAAACACAGAGAGACAAGACAGAGGGAGAAGGGGTGGTTCCCCTAGCATACCAGGACAGAGCCAGTGGAACATCATATGCTCCCTCTTCAAGGATTCTTTCATATAAAAGAAAAAAAAAGACAAAAACCAAACCCCGTATCACGTGCTGTGACCACCAAAGCAAAGAACACAAAACAGATCTTCTGGCTCCTAATCAAATTCCCATTATTTTTGTTAGAGTAGTGCCCAAAGCTCCCAGCCAATATCTGGACTCCAGAGGCAAGATCCCGTCTGAGCACGTAGTGCCCTAGAGAGCCCTCCAACACAGAAGAGGTAGGGCACAACACACAGGGTACCAAGGCAAGCACAGAACTAAGGGAAGTCTGCGCACATCGTTTAAGTTCATTCTTGGAAGGCCGAGTATTTGCTATATTTACTATAATTCAGTAGGTGAGCAAAAGATGCAATGATTTCTGGCACAAGCCACATCCCTCACAATTACCTTTGGGCCATTAGTGTAGCAATAAACTTGATGGGATCCAAAGTGACTAGAATAGAGGCTGTGAAACTTCATTTGCATGGACAGCTTTCTTACAAGGAAGAAAGAGGGAAAGCAGAGAGGTGTAGAGCTTACCATGGCCTCGACATACCCTCAGCAACCTCCAACAACTGCTGTTTGGTTACCAGATCTAACACTACTCTACATCCGACATTCAACTAATCCTTCCTTATTCAGTGTTTCCTTCTACTTCTGAGGGAAAACGCTGTCAAGCTCGATCAATTTGTGTCCCATTCAATGATATCTGACTGTCACTGTTTGGGGTAGTAAGAAAACATACAGCTAGGCTTTGGAAACCCACAACTTTAAGACAGCCACTACTCACAAGTGAACGTGGCCCCCTAATAGCCACCCCTTTCCCTCCCACTTCTATCAGTAAAATATTATGTCAAATTAAGTTTTGGCAGTACAGACACATGGAGTATCGCTATCAAGTGAACATAGAAAAACTTCTACTTGCTCATAAGAGAGTCCTTGACTATTCTGAACAGTGTAAGCAGGCTGTGAAAAAAAAATTATTCTAACATGGTCCTATACAGTCAATTTTGGGCAGCAACAAAATGATACTGAGCTAACAGGATGAAGTCATCTGTGAACACCTAGGAAGCCTCTTTGTTTTAGAGGTCATAACTTTTAGTAGTAGTTGCTCTAAGTCTACTAGCGCACTAGCAGAGTAAGACTTAACCTCCCTTTGTGGTTGGAAACAGTCTTTCAGCTGCTTTTGAACTGCCTCACGAGTGCATGGTTCACCTCCCACTTAGCGAGGCAGGACTAGTACCACCATGCGGCTCCAAAAAAGGCACTGGAAACAAATTGGATGGCAGTTGCCCGTCCTTTTCTTTCTGCTTCCCAGCTGCCAAACCTTTATTATACAGTAAAGATTACAGATGCTGGCTGTCCTGTTACACCAAACACCTTGTACACCCTGCACACCAACAGATTGCATTCACCCTTCCAGTTTCGAGGCAGTCATCAAGTCACCCCATGTGAAGTGGGAGAGAGGCTGGAACACGGGACAAAGCTGCATTTGCCTATTTCCCCAGTCTGAGTAAGGTACTGCCCCTTGCCATCCTGGGCACATCTGCTACTGGATGGCCCTGTCTGGAGATGCCTCAGCCCTGCTGGGTACTCCCATGGCAGATGCTGCCCAGGTAGACTAAACTTCCCACAGAGGCTCATCAGCACTCTGAAACGGCGTATTTTTACCTGAAGCAACCCAACTCGCAACAACCACACCAATACTATCAAATGCCAGCCAAGCCAGAGCAGCTGTGGCCACTTTTTGGCCACACTCAGGTAGGAAAAAAAACACAACTCAATCACTGATGATGCGGCTTCACTTTGTAGTCCTATCATGCATCCATCCTTTCCCCTCCCAGCTGTAGGAGATTCAGATCCCTACACCCCACAACCCAGGAATGATGAGTGAAGGCTGCAGCTCTTTTTCACTCCTCCCACCCAGCTATGTCAGTGGATCAGACTCCTCTAGGAGAGGACATCTTACTTCTATTGTTGTTGAATACAACTATTACCTTGCAAAAAGTAGGTATATGCTATTTAAAATACATGTATGCCAGCCCTCTTGAGACCAAGCTTTAAAAGGCTTCCTCAGGTCACACAAGATGTCTCTGTCAGAAGTGACATTTGAGACATGTTTCCTGAATGCCATCCATTCTCATGGCTGCAAAGAGCAGTCTTCCTTCTCTAATGCAGCACAGCGAAGCCAAAGCAATGAAAACAGGTCACCCACCATGGACCAGATCTCGGGAAGACATGACCTAGTTTGTACTTCAATGAAGTCCATACAATTACAGCTAGAATAAGGGCACTTAATTGTGGCAGTCGTCTCCACTAATGGGAAGGAGGCTCATTAAATGAAGGTCATGTCAATTATCTACAGCTAGTTTACATATGCAGTCAATTACCTATCTGTACTATTTACTTCTGTATTTGCATTCAATGAGAATTCACTAGTTAATTGTTTTTATTTCATTAGTTTCACTTATTTTAAGCAGAAATCTAACTGCTTAACAGGTTGTATTTCCAGCAGAGAGACCTGAGGAACAGCTGTGAACATGAACTTGCTTTTCTGCATCCTGATATGCGCTATGAAAGTTGAAATAACTTTCAGTAGTGAATAGATTCAGAATGCTTTAATCTCCAGAAAGGAATGTGCAGTGGAAGATAAAATTAGCAGCAAGACGACATTCATTTTCTGCCTTGCCATTTTCTAAGACCTTTATACAAAAGTTCAATTTACTAAATACTACTGAATGGCACAGGCATGAGTTCCTCTCTACGCATCATTACTGGAGTGTGTGAACAGATACCAAAATGGGATGCATGTCAGCACATGATTTGCAAAGACTAAGTGTACTGAGAACAAACAGCATTAACCTTTAACACATGCATAACTGGATGTCTGACGCACTATGGTTATCCTTACGGCTATTTATGCAAACTATATAATTATTTTTTATTACAGAAAATATACCCCCCCCATCTCCCATCTATACATACACAGGCACACCCACACCCAATTTGTATTCTTGTAAGTTGGTGCTTCATGTCAGGAAGAAAAAAAAACATTTCATTTTTATTCCCTCATGTTGGTTTACCCTGAGGGAATAAAATCTACTTAGCCATAATGCCAGAGATGGCAAAGACTAAGTCAACACCATTTTGAAGACTAAGACAAATTACAAGCAAATTTAAAGTAGTTTGTAAACTACAACTTTTAACATAAGAAATTGTCTTTGATCTCATGCTACTGAACACTGCCCACAGTACAGCCTCCGAGAACACAACATCTCCAGCAGTGCCTCCATTGGCTCTAGAGAGCACCTGTTTCAGGTACTACAAGGAGTTTATGGGGCCCCTGGGGTTTATTGGAGTCTTCCCTCAAGATATTAAAAAAAAAATCACAGCTTCTTCCCATCAAACAGAGGTAGGAAAGAACCCAAAGAAAATCAATGCCAAAACATTAACGCCCCAACATTACACCCTGATCTTTCACTGCCTTATGCATCAGAGTTTCCTACAGATTTTCTTCATACCTTTCTGGATGCCCAAACAGCCATGCAAAGGACTCGCATGCTTCAGAGCTCTAAGAAAGAATTCAGACGCTCTATTGCGTAGACTAGACAGTCTCATCATTACAAGCATGCTTATACTTCAATTGGCCAAGTACGGCACTACAAGGAGTTCCCAGCAGGATTTCTGTCGGACAGATCTAAGACCCATTCTGCCCATACCAGGAAACAAGCAGGATGGGTTTTGGCAGCGTGCACAAGTAAAGAAAGAGCAGGCCAAGCTCACAGATGGTATCAGAGGTTTTGGAGAGACAACACCCATAGAAGAGAACAGATGTGCACTATTTTTATATTTTTACAATGGGAATCGATTATTGAGCGAGGGACACACATGCTGCTTTTCCAGCTGTTTGTGCAGCATCCCATGCAAGGGGCACTCAAACCACACAGGAGTTTTATGGAGGACTACTGTAAACAAACTCAACTACTGTAAACTCAACTCCAGAAGGGCACACGTGCATGCCACTGTGCTTATCAGAACATTCATTTAACCGCAACTTTTTTTCTTTTTGCCAAACCCTCATGTTGAAATAAAGGTATATGGGGAAGTCCCCTTCAGATAGAAGATGCTACCAGCAGGCCTACTTCTGTTCATCAGCAGGAGCAGAATGGGTAAGATATGCGATACTTGTATTGCCATGCCAGAAATACTGGACAGTAGAGATATGACTTCCAAGTTTAAGACCTCAGAATTAGTGAACTCCGGCTTCTGAATGGATTTCAGGCTTCGAAAGCTGCATCAAGCTGGTTTGGAGTATGTGTCACAACAGATTCATGCCACTACTGCGTTCATTCAGAAGGACAATTATGAATTCAGTGAAAGCAGAGTTCACCTATAGAACTGGTTATCTAAGGAGAAACACACCAAGCAACAAAACAAGAAGCCAACCACAAAGCCGCTCCATGGAATAATTACTCCATGCCAAGATAGTGTCTGGTTCCTCCATGACAGCAGGTAATTACAGTTCTCCGAAATCATTCGCTTCAATAGCCACTAGAGCTTTATTTAATTCAACCTGCATGTGGAAGAACATTAGGGCAGAGTCTCAGACCTTAGAGCAGCATCTGTGGTTTGTCTTCCATTTCACCACTGCTCTTTGGTATGAAACACTGCGCTGAAGCATCACAGGACCAAGCCATTCTGCCAAGCACACACATGAAGCTCCCGCTGAAGTCAAGGATAATTGGCATTCGAGAGCAGGAACAGAACAGAGCATGTTGCATGCAAACTAGCGTGAGTTGGATCCTTTGTACTGTGACATGTGTCCAGCAGCCCGCGAACAACCCAGAAGCTGCTGTACCAGTTAAACTTGGATCTTACGAGTGCCCGGGAACTATTGAACAGCATGTAAAACATCCCACGCACCCATCAGCTCTGCTGCGAGTGGCAAGTTTCCTAGGACCTATAGAACATTAAGCACTCACCAGGAATGTAAGCCAAGCTTAGCCAAGGAAAACCAATGGTTAAAAAGCGTAAGCATCGGATGGAGCAGTTACCCATGGTTTGGGCAGGCAGTGCTTTCTTTGAGCAAGGGAGAAGAGCAAGGGCTGTGCCCATTTGCTGCAAGATACTTACCTTCGCTGAGACCCTGACTGTGTGTGGCATTGCTGTTAGAGAATACCTTGCTTTTAGCCATAGTCAGTCCTTGAAATGAAGCAGATCAGTATGTTGTGATGTGCATGAACCAGAAACTGGAAATGCCTGTTGTCAGAGTCCTGACAGGTATTAACAATATGCCTGCATTTGCCAGGAGTGTTATCAGTCATCTTTTGGCTGCCCGCCCTCCTGAGCAGACTTCTCAACACATGCTGAGTCCCGTTGTTAACACGGCACCTCCACAGAAATACCTGCGTACACGGACAGGGCATGAGAGCTTCTGCGGAGGTACCAGAGGAGCACCTTCTGGAGTCCAAAGTTACACAGGGACAACCAGACCAGGAACAGATTTTTTTTTTTTTTTTTTTTTTTTTAAGTTCACAAAGCCACCTCAAGCTACATAAATGGAATAATGAAGAGTTTCAACTTACTGAGGACATCAATGCCATTGGATGGGTTAAGCAGTCTAACCCATCTCACTATGCAGCCAGCCCTGCACGTGTCCTGCTGTGACAACTGCTTTATCTCTGGAGATAACATTGTTGCTGCAAAGTTATGTTAATATATTAGCATAACTACTGAAAACACTTTGGAAAGACACGATGTCTTCACCACTGACATTTTACTAGGACAAAGCAGCATATCACAGATTTCCAAGCATTACAGTTGTTAGCCCTTCCCCCTCCACTACGTGGTTTCACGTTGAAAAAACCTCTGCAATCACTACACCCGGTTTTCTGTCCCTAACACAATTTTAAAAACCTGGGGGCCTGCTTCAACTGGATTCAGAGGGATCCAAGTGCCACAGACAGCACGGTTTCCACAGTCATGTGTTATAACTGGCACACAAGTAGCTGAGACCACCCAGAGGAGCTTTCCTCCTCCAGCCTTCCTTGGGCAAGCCTCACCGGCTCAGCAGCAGTTGCCCAGCCAGTTAGGACCCACAGACCTTCAGCAGTCACCCTGCTCAATGTACAAACATGTAGTGGAATGTAAGGAAAAATAAAAGTCCTTTTTTTTCCCCCCCTGCAAGACTGCATTTTTTTTTTTTTTTTTTAAATCAACCTTATGCCTTCTCCCAGCTGTATAATCGTCTAATCTCTTGCCTGGAGGAATATTACACGGATTTCTGTCAACATGACGCACTGACATGGGTTGTCCCATCCCATCCCCCCAATTAAAAACGAAATGTACCTGGCTGATGATTTCTCATATAGTCATTAGATGCAAAGATAGTTTCCTGTCATGCTGCAATCTATTTCCATGAGAACTGTTAGGGCTCATTGAAGTAGTACATTCCAGTGGACCTGACTGTGGTGTCCAGAGTCACTGCCTAGCATCAATCCATAGTGCTCTCTCCACAGATTTGTACTAGCTGTGAAGGTGGCCCAGCATTTATGTGGTCATAAAATCAAACAGGGCCAACACTATAGCTAATAGCTCTATCAGAACAACTTGTGACTGGTTTGAGTAACACAGCTTGCTCACACTCAGGATTCCTCTGGGACACACGCATATTTGGTAATAATTACACTTTCAAGAGGAAGAAAAAAGTTTCCTAGGTGTGCAGACTAGCTCCTCCCTTCCCCCACCGACATAAGCACACAAATAGCCCAGACATGCCTATAAACAAAAGTATGCAAAATCCAGGCCAACACAATCCAACCTCCCTCCACGCTGCTTTTGGGTGTTTTGTTTCATGCACATACACCCCTAACAGAACAAAGTGGCTTTACTGCCAGTGTACAGTCCTCGCTGTAAGAGCCCTTAAGCTCCAAAGGGTAGGTTCATAGATGGGATTTCAGTAATTAGACATTCCTCTATAAAAACTTCAATACCTGTCCCTTCACATAAGCAGATGCTACTGCCCTGCAGGGAAGGAGAGCCTCTCCTCAAATAGCTAGGAGTGGGGGGAGGAAAGAGAGAAACATGAAATGACTCGGCAGGAAACAGCTAGTTGTTCTCCCTCTCCTAAACCTCTGCACAACTCAATAGATGACCTCAAAATTGCTATCCTAGCCAAAATCAATGCTGTCTTATCAGAGATGATCAACGATTCTGGAGAGGTTGAAAAATCTCACAGATATTGCAAGAGAAGAGAGACCTGGTACTTACAGTGCTGAGCCTCCACTTCTACTTTTCTTATGGAACAGACCATCAAAGCTTCCAGAGTGCTTTGTGAGCACCGCATCTCACCATGCTTTGGTGAGGAGGAACCATCCCAGAAACAGTCTTTTCCTACTAAGCATAAAGAGGCCTGAACAAGTTCCCCTGGGTCGCATGGCAAGTCACTGCTGAACCGGAGAAGACGGGAGCCCCCACCGCCTCGCTCCAGCCACTACCACGAGCTACCTTAACCACATGCATCATTCAAATATTTTGCAACTCCCTCTATGGCAACTTACATGTCTAACCCAGAAAGAGGCTGGGCAGCTGATTAAAACCTTAGGGGTATTACTTGAAATACATATGCTAGCTCAATTCCATCTGTGTTGTTAATTAGTTCCTGACTGTAGGTTAAATGTAGGGCATGTTGTCACGAGCCTAAGGTGGGGTGGCAGGACCTCCTGCTATCGCCATATGGCTTTTTGTTTCTTCCTTCATTCTTCAGCTTTTAGCCTCATGCTTCTAATTTGTGGGCTCAACCATTATATAACAAACAAGAAGAGGAGGCAAATAGTGCTAATGCAGAAACATTCTTCACCATTCGAACCTCTAGGAGGCTTCAACTGAAATGCAGCACAACTTCCTCTCTCATCCAGGGGCTGCTTCTAGCCAGAACAAATTTGCTATGAAATTCAGGAAATACCTATTCCCATGAAAAACTACTGCTGCACAAGTAGGTATTTACCAGCTCTATAAACGCAAAACAGGCCGCTTGCCAGGAACCAAAGGTCAGCCTTAACTTGCATAAAATGGAGATGAGCAAAGCTGTGCCTGCTCATAATAAAGATGCTTGGCCTGCACAGGGAATGAAGCAGGTCTCATCCCAATCAAAACAATCAAAGGGAGAAAAAAGAAAACCCAATTTCAGTATACCAGCAGTGTTATCCCCACAAATGCTTTTTTTTTGTTAGAAATATAAATGGCTCCAGACAGTCCTAGTCAAAACCACACGTCACGTTTGGCAGTATGCCTGAACATGACAAGGTATGCAGAACGTCGGCAGCTCCCCCTCAGTGGTTTTATAGTGACTATGACTTGAATGCTAACAGGTCTGGTGGTGCCTCGCAACTGCGAATTTGCTCCAGAGTGTTTGATTTAGAGGAGACATGGAAGGTATTTATTGCATTTCCTAGCTGTCACTGCATAGCTGTCCTTTCATTAGCCAAAGGCAGGTGAAATGATTTGTTTTTTTCTAAGCACAATATTTTTAAATTTTCAGTTACAGGAGTCAGAACAAGAAAAAAAATCCAATACCTGTGTTGAACAATATTGATTAAGAACAGATATGACTTGATGTTTGAGGATTATGGAATTCACAATGTCCCGCCTCCACTCAGACCTGGAGGCAGTCAACCTCTGCAGGCATTGACCTCTAAGTAATTCCTTGTTAAATCTTAGTTTTTGCCACCCGATCCTTTTTTTTTAATGCAGGTATGTGTAATTGTCTGACTTATCCTTTTAAAATATCCTCGCTCATCATTAGCATTACTGCTACTTTCACAATTAAAATTGCAGAAAAAGTTTGCACCAGGGGCAGCAGAAATTACTCATTAATACAAAATAAAGAGAACAGGACTTGAAATGAGTCTTCCAATCTTTGTTCTTGGCTTTAAATTCAGATGTCAATCATTAACCTTTAAGGGGAAAGCTCATTTTTGAGCTTGAGGCCAAGTATTACATAACATTTGTATTTCTGTGATTAGCTGCAAAGAAGCACCTGCCTGTCCTTTCTGTGCACCATTTCACTGGCAGCAACCTGCATACACCATACCAGTACCCTGCTGTTGTAGTGAGATGTTCAACATCCTTCTTTGCCTCCCGTTAAATAAAATGGACTTTTCTTCACCAATGCAGAACATTAGATGCCAAAAAATGATGACATTGACATAAACCATTATGTTTATATCTGGGAAAGCAAGAATTGAGTACTTGGGATGTATTTATTTCTAGTTTTGGGTCAACCCATTGTAAAGATAAAGGGCAGTCACGATGTTCAGCAGCAAACTTACTCCACCACAGTTTCCTGGCACGGGTTCTGGTTAAGGCACCCTTGCCAGCTTGAACTTGTTATTGGCTTGCTTCCCCTTGGACTCACGCTGGTTTGCCGTAGAAATTTCTATCAAACAACATTTTTCTCTTGGCATTTACAGCTCAAACTGGATCATCAACTCAAAAGGAATGTATATACCAAGTGAAGATCCCAGTCTTAATGCAGACAGCCAGCAGGCACAATTATGTGGAAATACCACAAAACAAGTCCCGTCGCTCATCCCAACAGTGTCCATACACCTCTGTAGCGCAGTGACAGCTGTGATGACAGGGAGGTTGGTTTACTTGCTAATCCAGCCCTTGAATAAAGTTTAGATTTTGCTTCTTTTCATTTCAGTATATCAAGTACTGAACACTTCCAGAGAGCCATGCCCAGCATAAAGAAAGGTAAACTAAACCATATGGATACTAAACTTTGCACCAAGCTTAGAAAGTAAATGGCATAACAGACTAAGGAATCCAGAGATCATAACCTCTAATTCCTTGATCTAGACAAAACTGCATTTCTCCAGGAGCTGTTATGTTTAAAGAAAGCTGTGTTTTGATCACACTAGATAAGGTATAACATGTGCTAGGGATACTACAGGATTCAAAAAAAATATATAAAAGGTCTTGAGTCCTGTTCTTATTGTTACAGAATTAAGCTTTAACTGCAGCAACATGCTTCAGGTCTTTTGCATGCTGAGTTATTAAAGAGCATACAACAGCACTTTGCTGAATTTCTCCTACTTTGATCTTTTGCCAGTACCTTCCTGCTATGGTACACATATATAAGGGACTACAAACTGAACTGTAGCCCAGTGCCTATAGTGGAGAGGCAGAGTCTGGATGCCGAGCCACGGGTAGTTTTTCCAGTGTTTGGTATGAAGGCTCTCTCCTCATACAGCCTCGTATAAACAGCCTGCAGTTGCCTCCTGACTTGAATGGCAAATGGTCATGTGCCGCAGCTCCTCCATTTCCCATAGTAAAACTCATTTCCCTTAGAAAACAGATATTAAGCCCTTATCCTGATATACCTGACACTGGCAGATTTTAAGTATTTTAAAACATTACCAAGACTATCACCTGGGAAGACAGTCAGTACATACTATCAACCAAGGGCTTGCATTTTAGGATTCTATGAACTCGAAGTCCTCAGCTCCCACTGAGGTTTGGTTGTGGTGGGTGTCTTACTTTATGGGGCGTTCTGGCAGCCCTAAGCCAGCAGTTGTTATGAAGAGCCCCCAAAATATATTGTGTCCGCAAGAGTTGAGCCGAAATAACAGCAGATGAGATTATGAGTTTGGTGAATGAAAAAGGCACATTGATTCTCCTTGTAAGCAGTTCCTGGCAAATTAAATAAGGAACAATACTGCTTATTCTGCTCTCCCAAATGCAGAGCCTCCTATTGCCAAAAACTGGTGTACAAAACATACAAATATAAAGTTGTGAGCTCAAAACAAAACAAGCCTATAACCTAAGCAGAGTAGATATAAAAAAAACATATTCCACATTGTTAGGTTTGGAGTAGCAACAAATATCCACATATCTAGTTTCACCTCAATATTTAATTTTGAAACTGGGAAAATGCCGGGTCTGGCAAAACAAAGCTAATTGCTGCAGAGTCAATGTATGAAGAAAATCAGAAGTTTTTCTTTCCCAGCAAACATCTACTGCTGGCTGCCCACTCCTAGACCTCGATGAGGGAGCAGGGGAAACGAGAACTGCCACGAGCCAGCACAGACCCTTAAGGAACCAGTTCTACATCGCACCTTTTCAGTGAGAGCTTTGGACACTACCAAGTCTCACTGGCACCCACAGCAATTGGATTTGCACAAACTTCTTCAGTTGTATTGCGAAGTTCAGTCAGCAAACGATTTACACGAAGTGATCCTCCTTGTTTACCTATCTAAGCCACCTAAGGAAGACTGCGGATGAAGACTCATTACCTGCATCGCCCAACAGGATTCGCAGGCACCACCCTTGTCCCAGGGCACAGCACAGCGCTCATGCACACGCTCAAGTAGCTTTTGGCAAGGAGGACCAACTGGGATTTGCAGCCCCACTCATCTTCACCATCCAGGCACAGACGGAGAGCCGGCCACAGCGGCGTGTTTGTGCCATGCAGCTCTAGGTGGCGGTAGCTGCTCAGATTTCGAGATACCAGGAGATGCTTATCTCAAATTTAGCAACCAGTATTCCTCCCAGCCTCCAAGAACTGCTTTTCCTAATTTGAAGTGTGACCCCCTCCCCCATTTCTTCATAATTTATAGTAGTCTGAAGCTGAGTCACAAGGATTTCTGCATTTTCCTAACCAAGTACACAAGAAAAGAAATGAACTGCCAAAGTATTGAGGTAATTTATAGCGTAAAGCATCGAGAGCTTCTAGCCGATCAAAGGACTCGGAGAAACAAACATAAGAACAATCATGCCTTCTGTTCTGTACAAATGCCACGGCCAGAAATAACTGTCCTAATTAACTGGTTTCAAACTGACTTCTCTGAAAAATACAATATTCTTATCGAGAGGAGTATACAACTGCTACAGCCTTATGGCAGCTGTCACCGGGGCATGAGAATTCACTAAATGAAGTTTCCCTCTGCTTTCTCTAGTTGTCCACGGTACTTGTCTTCAAACAGCTGTATCCAGTTGTGGGACCTAAATTACGCTGTAACGGGCTGTTCTGCTATCACCAGTATCAGTGTTACTAAAGGATTACTATCATCTCAAATCAGTACCATCTCAGCCAGCCCTCCGCTCACAATTTTTAAGTGGTAGAAATTGGCTGAGATGGGGTTGGTTTTTTCTTTTGTTGCCAAGACCTGCCTATCACATAAAATCTACAGCATCTTCAATACCACAGACTGTCCCAATGAGATGTTCATAGCTACAGTTGTGTGCAGCAGCTGAGTTCCACCTGTCTATTGTCAACTGATAATTAGGTCCTGAATACTGAAGAGAAGAAAACATGACTCCAACCCTACAGATCATCTACACTCTCTCTGTGACTATTTGACCTGCTTAGCTTGGAAAGCTCATGAAAAGCGTTCCTTATTTAATGGCTTGGAGCCTGTAATTGTAAGCAACATCACCAACTTAAGATTATGTCGGAGCATGTAGCCCATAATATAATGGCTACCCCACTAATACACTCTTGAATCTCCAAAGTTAAAGCATTTTATTTTTCTGCTATTGTATATTATAGTGCCTCCAAATCAAGTACCGCAAGTATTTATTTTAATAACATGAGAGTTTAAGGCACTGTAACAAGAGTTGCCAGCATTTGTTCCTAGCAAGATCTGTTATTTTTGCATTACGAGAGCACTGAGGAGTCCTTGCAGGGACCAGGACCGCACGCGCACAGAAGACAGGTGAGACGATCCCTGCCCCAAAGGGCATGCAGTCAGCTCTAATGCTGACTGATGTGCACCAGCACAGGAAACAATGGGCTTTGTGAGCTGGCAGCAGGCACAGCCTACCAGCCCCATCCCTGCCTGTCCTTCAGGCAGCTCGCTCAGGCCACATTGGTGCCACCTGCCAGCAGAGTACAGCAGGGAACAAAGGCGCGGTCACACAGAGCACCTTCCCACCTGGAGCTGAAGGCAGCAGGTTATTGAGTTACCACGTCACTTCAGCGATACACAAAAATAGCTGAGCGTCAGTGCTTTTCAAAGCTTCCTTTTCAAGGGTGTTCACAGCTAAGTATTACCAAGAATGCCAGCGTATGAACTGACCTAAGTGATTGAGAGCTTCCTAATTCAGCAGCAATTTAGCTATTTAGGAGGAACCAAGTGCTCACAACAGATGCTTGCAAACAGGTCAAGACAAGTTGGTAATTAACCTATTCAAAGCACATATCCTCTTCTAGTGGAGCCTCCACCAATTCACACAATGCCTAACGTGCGATTTCTAGTGCAAGCACAAGACACATTCAGAGAACAACATCTCAGCCTTTCACACGAGACAGGAAGGCAGATACAGGAAATACTTTTGGTTTTTGATAGGACCACACTTGCTCTGCAGTTCACTCAGCAGAGCTAATTGTTTCTTTCATTGATGCCGGCTCATGCAGGGAAATGACGAGATGGTCTCCTACTCATGAGCTTCTCGTGACCTGCTTTCATACCTGCACCCTGGCAGAGAACTACTGCAGAGCTGAAGCTGCAGCTTGCCATGTTTTCCGGGGGGTAGCAATGGGGCAACAGGTACCTCAGCAGGCTTTTAACTGCAGCTGCTCTCAGTTAGCATTGTCATTGCACGCAGACCTTTAAAGCAAAAGCAGTGATCCTCCTCTTCCACTGTATTCTTTCACATTTTAATTAATCTTTGAGATCCCTTGCATCTGTGCAGTTTCATAGTACTCCAGCATACTGTAGTACTACAGCGTGCTTTTAAAAGAACACTGCTTGAAACTAAACTTTTTCAGCTTTGCTTCCAAGACAAAAGTCCTTTCCCGTTCTCCTTTGCTATCTCCCTTGTTACATCTGGATTTTTCAAATAAAGTGATCCCTTGATCCTTCCGACCTGGTTCACCCTGATTTCACAGCCATACAGCTACAGGATCCTACTCCGCAGCTCTGGAAAGCAGAGCACACTGGCAATTTGAACAGAAGGCATGCTACTTACAAATGGGTTTTCCCAGCTGAGGTTCAATGAGGCTGAACATTAAGTGGTAGTACTACAGCAGAAAATTGTTGTGAGTTACGGAGCCCTGCGGAAAGGCTCCCCTCGTACCTTTTCTCAGCAAGCAAACAGATGAAACCGCTCCCAGCTCCAAGCTGTTTTGTACTCCCAACACAGCCGATGCCTTGCCCCGAGACCGAGGCGATGGGTCAGTGGGCACAGCCCTACATGCACACAGCCTACAGGGATGGGTTTCTGGACCCGTACCCCTGAGGGCCCCACCGGGGCAGCACAGGCAGGGTCACGCTTGGCCCCCAGCAGGGCCAAGGCTGCTCGGGGCGCTGCCGCAGCCCGCAGGGTGCCCCGGCAGCTCCCACCCCGTCCTGATCGAGCCGGGAATTACCGATGGCACAGCCACCGGCCCGATAAAGCGCACTGCCGGGATGCGTCCCCCGCGCCCATTAGGTGCGCGTTACCAGAAACATCAATAAGTAACGACATCGATCCCGCGGCGGCGGCAGCGGCCGCTGGGCGCACGGTCACCACCAGCTGCTACGGGGAAAGCGCCCGCGCCGCGGCACCGCCGCCACCGCCCGGCCCCCGCCGCCGGCCCGGAGCCCGCGCCCGGCCGCCCCGCGGGGGCCCGACCCCATCGCGGGGGGTTCCCCGCGTCCGGCCCCGCTGCGCGCCCACCGCCAGGGGGCGCCGCGTGCCGCCCAGCGCCCGCCCAACGACCGCGCCCGCGCAGCGCCCGCGCCCCCGGCCCTGCCCCGCGCCGCCGCCGCCGTCGGGGCGCTGCCCGCAGCGCTCGGCCCCGCCGGGACGGGACGGGCCGGGGCCGGGCTGGGCGCCGCACGGCGGCGGGGGGCCGGCAGGTGCCGAACAAAGGGGCGCGAGGCTCCGCCGCCCGCCTCCCCCCGGCCCGGCCCGGTCCCGCGAGCCCCCGTCGGGGCGCCCCGTACCTCGTCGTCCACACTCAGCGCGGCGGCTCCCCCGCGGGCACTCACATCCTCGGCCCGCCGCCCGGCCCCGCCGGCCGCCTCCCGCCGCCCCGGCAGCACGGGCGGCACCGGCGGCGGCTCGCGAGTCTCATCGGAGCTCCCCGAGGGGCGGCAGGACGGACCCCGCGTCCCGGAGCCCCCACACCCGACGCCGCCGAGCGGGAGCTTCCCGGCCCGGCCCGGCTCGGTTCGGTTCGAGCCCTACGAGCGGCTTCGCCCCCCGGCCGGGCGCCTCCGGGCAGCGGCCGCAGGCCCCGCGCTGCCCCGCTTAAAGGCTCCGCGCCGCCGCCCCCGCCCCGCCCCGCCCGCCCGGCCCGGCCCCCGCTCCCCCCGGCGCCCCCCGAGCAGGGCCGGGCAGGGCGCGGAGGGGCCGGGCCGGCAGCGGGGAGCGGGGCGGGGGGGGGGACCCGCACCCGCGGGTGTTGGTTTACGGCGCCGGGCGCGGAGCGTGTAAATGTCGCTCCCGTGCTGACCCCTGCGCGGCTGGCCCATTAGCAATGCAATCAAGATAATGGCAGGCATGGCTTATTAATGAGCGCCGCAGGTAACGCTACACCGGCGGCCGGCCGCAGGCGGGCAGCGGGCGCACGGCTCGGGGCGGCACTGCCCGAGCCCGGCGACAGCGACAGCGACAACGACGGCGACAGCGCCGGGGCCGGGGCCGGGCAGCGCCCGCCGGGACAGGCGGAGGCGGCCGCGGTGCCCGCTCCCCGTGCGCAGCCCCTGGCCCCCCGGGCCCCTCCTGGCTGCGCCTCGGGGCCGGTGAATTATTGATAGTGGAAACTGCACGGCGCGGGCAGTAATGGCAGCCCCTGATTGAGTGGCTCCATCCGATCTCGGTAAAGACAGAGCCGTGGCACGCTCCCCGCCGGGGCCAGGCGGTGCCGGGCTCTTCTGCAGGGCGAGCAGCGCCCGCGGGCCCCCTCGGTGCAAGCCGTGCCCAAGGCCCATCCGCCTCGCACCCGGTTCTTTCTCCTGGGGGAAATGTGTGCAACTCATTGCTGCCTTCAGACGGTCTGATTGCCCGTGTGCTTTTGCTATGAAACACCTGCATTTATGAGAGCAGTGAAGTCGTAAAACATCCCAGGCGTTTGAAATCTGAGTACACCTAAGGCCTCCCATATAAAACAGCTTTTAATATATATTAAGGGAAACAATCCTGGTGGTTAATATCCTTTGCAGCTTTAAGAACTTCTTTAAAAAGCATGCTCGGGTACCACGACACCATCCTCCTTGCACTTGGGGGTTTGGTTTGTTGTGTTTGGACAGCAAGTGTCCCCGAGCTGGTGAGACAGTTCCACCTCTGTGTCACCACGCGTTCCAGACCAAAGCTGGTCCATTCCCAGGAGAAGAGGTGGCTTCTCAAAGTCCCTTCTGGCAGCCTGGTCCGGGGAAATCCCACCCAGCTCTCGCTGTCTGATAGGTAGGTGCTAAGAACGGGGGCTCTTCAGGCCCAGTCCTGCTCAGCTGTCTCTGTAGTGTTCAAATCCCGACATCAGGAACGTACCAGCCGTCTCTTTTCCCATCGTTATATATCTGTACAAGCCCGTATCTCCCACTGGTGCTGCAAGGCGGATCTCTCAGCATGGTTTCAAACCCGAAGATTGTAGCTGGAACTTGCCAAGTTGCTGCATGCATTTTGTTTTATAGCCTTGGACTTCCTTCCGTGACACCATTCAGCTTTCCAGGTACAACTGTATTACCATGGTACCTGATTTCACGTTTTAAGCTGCACGTTTTAAGCTGCTTTTTTGCCTTGTGAGAAGACCAAGCTGGAAGAGTTTTAATATTCTGTGTTCATAAGACGACGCCTGCAAATATTTGAATGATCTACCAGTCGAGTTGAACAGCAGCAGGGGCTACTTTAATTAGCTGCAATGTAATACACTGCACACATGTTATTCCTGGAGGAGGGACTCGTCTCCTCGCACACTAGACATGCAGATGAGCAGCAGCGAGTGTCATCCTTTAGAGACACCGAAGCATCTGCTGACTGGCTCTCAGGAGCGAGGAAGACAGCCCGTGTTCAGAAAGAGTCTGCTTGCAATCAGAGCAAGTTTTTTAATTCTGGAAAGGAAGCGTGTTACAGACTGTGGTGGTACACGCTTGCAGCTCCGCTCTGCTGAGAACGTGAAAACCATCAGTTCCAGGCAACTGTACGCTGAAATTCCCATTTTGATCCGCTGCGAACATGCTGCCTTTCGCCCTGGTACTGAGATCTTCCTGGGGAAGAGGTGTGGTCAGAAGAGCTGCTCTATCTTGCCGGTATAATCAGCCCGTGGGGGATTATTACCAGCCAGTGCTTGATTACTGGGAAAATGAAAAAGTAGTGTAAATAATGATCTGCCTGGATTTTGATGCACGTACAATCTGGGCTTCATATTTTTCAATCAGACGTTGACTTCAAGGAGAATTTTGTATGAATGAGCCCCACCAGGTTGGGCCCACATGGCACTAGTTTGTGAAGCAACCAATAATCCTCTCAGGGAGACACTTCCCTGGTCAGAGTGCAACTTCTTGTTCCACAGGATGCCCGTGGGGCTTAGAGGTGTCCACAAGCCCTCGCCTTCCCAATCCATGTGTAAGGATCAGAGGTCCCAAGGCGTCCCACGATGACTGCTCCCGTTGCACCTCTCTCTGCAGGACGCCTGCTGTCCGGCCACGGGTGCAAAGCCCCAGCTGGGCTCTGTGGGCAACAGAGCCTGGTGGTGCTTGGCAGGAGGGCGACAGCGTGGGCTGCACTAATTCGGTGCATCGAGCCTTTGGTGTCCCCACCACAGCGTGCCCACCTTGACACTGAGCCTCTTCTTCCTGCACCTAACTGGTTAAAATTATTTTCTGCGTGCACCAATTACACTTCACCCTATTCCACACAGCGACAGGAAAGAGTAAGAAATAGTACGACTAAGAGTTGTCAATCAATATAATGTTGATTTATCCCTGCAGCAGTATCAGACTGCTTGTAGGGGGGTAGGACTGTTGCTTTTTGCTGAATTCAATTTAAACTATAGCATAGGCACTAACGATGCCATAGATACTACAAAGAGCAAAGCAGAAGCACGCACATCTGGTTTCTGTCTCAGTGGAGGTTATGCATTACAGTGATTGATGCACAGGGTCCAAATTTACTGATAAACTAATTGTATGATAAAGTAGTTTGTGGGGCTCTTAAATTCCCCCATTGCAATTGTAAGAGAAGCAATAAAAAAAGTCAATATTAGAAAAGAATAAACTTCTTAAAAGGTCCACAGTTGGTCAATACACAAAAGGCACTTCAGCCTCCCCCCACAGCTGTATCTTTACACTCCCCGTTTCATTAACACAATATCTCAACCTGTTTTTCAAAGAGTAAAAGGTCAAGAAGCTGCAACTTGGACTCCCTCTCACTTGGTTGTCAGGAAATATAAACTAGTCCTGATTACACAAATGAGAATGATGTTGATGTGCTCGGGTTTTGACACTAGAGTATTTTTTCTATTAATAATTTTAATTGCCTGAGGTCAGTTCTTATATCACTACAAGTATTTTATGTTTAATTATGTTTATTCATGTTTCCTAGTTACCTATCTTTGCTATTTTTTCACATTAAGGGACTGGAAAGTTCATTGAAATAAACTTTTCCAACTCAAGCAATGCTAAGAATTGCAATGAGTTATAAACACGATTGGAGGTTGCAGGCGTATCGCATTCGTAAGACGGTGACTGAGCTGTGACGCCACTCTCTGATGATTCAGTGATCACAGCGCATGCCCCGGAGCCATTCATGCACCCTGCTGACACCAGTGGGACCAGAAAACCCTCAGCACCCTTGGGGACCCAACCCCTCGCTGGGGATCCCATGTGTCACCCCACGTCCAGCCCTGTGGCTGCGGCCTGCCGGGTGGCCAGGCTGCCGTGCCCTCAACAGCTCGGGGTGCTCACTGTCAGCACCGATCGAAATTTCACCTTCGGTGAGCAACGTCCACGGAGAGGTGCTTCGGCCTCATTTTGGCAGGGAAAGCATTACAAGAAAGAGTGAAGGTGGGAATGCAAAATCAAAGATCTTTCATTAGATGCGGTTCTCAGGCTGTGTGTGTACAGGACAAAGCAGCGAAATCTACCCTTTCAATCTCTGGGACTGAAACCACAACATTTTTACTGGAGAAAATATCACCTAATAGCTCGGCGCCGTCACCCTGCAGCTACAGCAAAAGCAAATTAAAAAAAAACTCCAACCAACAATTAGAGTAATTGGTCTCTTCTCATGTCTGCAAAAGGTATGCCAGTTTTCCATCATGCGGGGGATCTGTACCCTGGATCCTGTCCCATGCCTCCTAGTCAGGGATTTCAGAGCAATTTACACGCACGGAACTGCTGCAGCAACAAAGCTCTGTGGTAGGTGCAGATCAGCTCCCTGCCGACGAGGAAGTGCACGCGCCCGCCGTGCGGAGAGGCATGAAGCTGCTCATGACCGTACTTGCTGCGGAGCTCGCCCCTGCTGCACCCGTGCCTCGCCCCCCTGTGCAGGTGCCTCTGCTGGCATCGGTCGGTGCTGAGACTGAGAGCGAGTCACACGTGGTGGTTGGTGCACACGTGTGCCCCATCAGCGTGCCTCCTGGCCGGGCACAGCCACCCCAACAGCGGGACAGGAGCGGCACAAGGCAGGCTCCACGCTGGTGTGGGAAGGGGAAAGAGAACCTCCTCTGGCCCTGGAGGCCAGAAGCGTGTGGTTCCTGGGGCTGGGGGAAACCAGAGCCGCGGGCAGTGAGACGAGATGGCCGGGGACACTCCTGTGACAGAGCCGGCCACTGGAGCCCTGCGCTGGAAGGGGATCAGCAAGCGGGTGGTGTGCGTGTGGGTGAAAGGTGCTGGGATTGAGTCAGCTCTCCTTTCCTCGACGTACTCACTGTGCTTCAATTAGATGCAATGCAGCGGATTATTTTTAATATTTAAAGGGATCAGATTCCAGAGGTTTAATAAACTTAGCCAGGCACCTTGTCTGACCTGACTCCATCCACGTGCCTCACCAAACCCTACTCAGTCCGTAACTCTGGAGAGCTTATTTTGGATACATCCTAAAAGTAAGCCAGCCCCAAAACCTCGGTGAAACCTCTGTGGCCACACTGCAAATGCCCCTTTGTGGTTACTTGGCTTTAGGCAGCAAACCTCTCCTCTGACATCAGGCCCCAGCTCGCCAGGTGTGGGCCGCACAGCTCTACTGCCCCGAGGATGATGCCCTTTAAAACAGGTTATCAAATTATTTCACCTAAGAAGCATCTCGAGAGGTAAAAATATTCTCCATGCTAACAAACAGAGCAGTAAAGAGAGAAGTAGCTGAGGAGCAGCAGACATTTTTACTAATCGTGAGGTGAAATTGTCAGTGCGGCAGCAGAACCCGGACCACATCACGTCCTCTTCCTCCCCCAGTCACCGCGACTTGTGGTTCACAACACAAACGCCGGATTAGTTGCATTAAAGCCAAAATTTCCCTTAACTAACGCATTTCATTTGTTTGCTGTCTTTTCTGTTTATTGAACACTTGGGATTGTTAATCTTCTGCTAATTTAATAACTGGAACCATGTGGCGTAGAAGCGTTGCCGCATTCCGCCTGGGAGATTAATGGCAGGGACGCGCGGCTCTGAAGGCCCAGCCACGGGCGCTGGGCTGGCGGTGACGGGTGCCCAGAGGTGGGATAGGAGCACGGGACAGATGTGCAGCCTCTCCGGGTCTGAAAGTGCAGAAGTGCTAAAGCAGAAAACCAATGCAAATTTTTAAGCAGCGTTTAAATAACCTTCCTTGAGCCCAATGCCTCTTCTCAAACGGGAGGACGTGGCCTCCACAAGACCATGTCGCCACCCCATGTGCAGGAGCAAAACCCAGCCCCTGCTCCAGCAGGACACCTGAGCCTGAGGTCCCATGCATTTTGGGTACAAGCTCATAAACATTATTAGCATTTATTTCCTGGACACTCTTAAGTTTTTGTGGAGTTTATACGGCTGAAAAGCAAATGCTTGCAAAGGAGTGGTGCCTTTAAACACCGCCTTGTTTTCCATTAGTTATCCTGTTTAATCAGCTATAACTCATTACAATCCAATGATGTCCTGCTCGGCCTTATTGTGCCTTTGGTTATTTGAATATAAACACCACTGAAGTCAGCAGGAATGCAAAGTGTGTAAATCAGTACGGAGCCCAGTGCTAGGTTTTAAGCAAGGATTCTGCAGTGAGGAATTTAAACCATTATTCTATATTTGTTACGTTTCTGTTTGATGCTTTACCCTGCTCCGTGCTCGGAGCAGAATCCGTTTCCCTTCCAGGCACGTATAGCGTGTTCCCCTTTGGTTTCCTAATTTGGGTTAGATCCCATCATATGAAAAATATACTCTGATATTGTACCTAGAGCACATTGATGAGGCCTAAAGAGCTCTTCTGTGATGGGAATTAAGATCAAAAAGGATACGGAATTTAAATATTCAACATTTTTTCTTGGATATGAAACACAGAAAAATTGTTTTGATGCAAAAGTCATTGCGACAGAATATGTTACTTAAACTCTGGGACCATATTAGGGTAAAATGGCTTTTTAGAAAGGAATTGCACTGACAGAAACTCCTTCATATGGAAATTATGACATTTTGTCTATTGCCTCTTACTAGAAATGTTTAAAAGATCCGTTAAAAATATTCTTTTAAGAAGCTGTATTGAGATAAAAGAAAATGAATAAGAACTGGTATAATCTAGGGGCTTGTTTCTGATTAGTTTCTTAACGTAGGCCCCGTAAACTGCCGGAAACCTGCAGTGGTTATCGGAGTTTGGGATGCACAATGACAACAAGCTCATTTCACAGCTGGGTTTGCTGCCCTCTTGTCCAGACAGCCCCTGCCACACAGCTAGCTTGCCCTGGGAGATGCTGTGACCCAGCACCAGCCTGCCAGGGATACATACAACCCTCTAACTTTCCTTTCCTACCCCTTCCCTACCAAGAGACAGGGGTTGCCTCTTTACAGACGGAGTCAAAGTCCCCCCGGCCCTTGTTCCCTGTCTGGGCTGTCACCCACGGCCACTGACAGCTCTGTAGCCAGATCGGAGAGGGAGAGGCTGCTGCGGGGCAGGAGGGCATTAACGCCCCCTGCAATTAGCGCCAGGAGCCAAAGACAACTGTGGGCTTCCTGGGAAGGGCTGGCCTGCAAGGCACCTAGGGGGTCACACAGGTGAGCTCTGCTGCCATCCCAGCTTGAAAACCACATTGGAAATGCAAATTGAGGGAAATAAAGAGGCAAACAGATCCAAACGAGGCTCAGCACTGCGTCTGCATCATCCCCAGTACGTCCTGGGGGAACAGGCGCTGAAGCCTGCCCGACTCTCGGTTTCTGAGAGGGAACTGGCATCGCACACACATGCCTCGCATTTACAGCCCTGGCAGAGGCGAGCTGGAAGCCGTGCTGCTAATCAGAGCCCCGGGCAGCTGTCACACAGAAGCAGCAGCTGGTGAAATGGCCTCTGGTGGTGGAGGAGGCGGCAGTACATCGCCTCGGTCCTGCCCTGCTGCTCTGGGGCGTGCTGTCGTGCCAGGGGATGGGGCGAACCCAGCAGAAAACAAATGTGGAAAGTCCATCTTCTCCGTCTCTCCTCTGCCCTGAAGCGCGTGCCTCGTGAGAGCCTGAATTTCCGCCCCACTTTGTCTGGAAAATCCCTCTGGATAAACGATTATGACATTCTCACCATTTAAAATTAACTTTCTCGCTTTGCCTTAAAAAAAAAGGCTCAGCCTTCTTGTCAGATATTTTGGTCGCTTTGGGCTCCCTAAAAATTGTGAGCTAGCAGAATTTTCCTTAGTGAATGCTGCAGGAGATCTTTGATGGGATGATAAAAATAACTATTTGGTGCCAAAGGCGATAGACTGGGGAACAAAAGCCTCTCTGAAGTCAGAGAAGCTGGGATCTTTGAAAGAGTTCGAAAAAAAAAAAAAAAAGAAAAAAAAAAGCTAAGAACAGCAGTGGGTATCCTGGACTATGACTGTGGTCGGGCAGCTGACGACTGAGTCTAGGTGAAGGATTTGGGAGCAGGCAAACAACAGGTGGTGGGCGGGAAGAGCAGGAGAATCAGATCTGCCTGGGGAATAGGTGGTGGATAGAGTGACGGATGGCTGAGGTAGCGGCAAGCACCAGGGGAAAGAGAAGAATCAGGTGCATCCACGATGAAATTCTTACCTCTCACACCACCCCGACCTTTGTGAGAGACTGAAGCACAGCAAGAAAAGCCAAGGAAAAAAAGCTAGCCTTGAAGCATTAGTTCCCTTGGGAAAGGATGAGTGCGAAACATGTGGCAGATATTAGTCATGTCACTTAGAAAGGTGTTCAAATACCACGATGAAGGATGAGTGTGGTATAAGGACTTAGAATAACTTAGGTGGTAAACCAAATTTGGGACACAGAAAGAGACTGATATGGGAAATACTCTAAGATTCATTCCTTGTGTGGATGTCTTTCTGTAGCCAATAGATACATTATTCATTTTTTCCTTTCTGATGCAATAAAATTTCAACAATAGCATAAGCGGTATCACACTTCAGGCTTCAGCAAGGGGCATGCACAGAAGCAAAGGATGTTTGAGATACATTGTCATCCACTGGAAAATTCCAAAACAAGAATTTAGCCTCGCTTTAAAACTGTTAGGTCTTTTTTTTTTTTTTTTCCTTGGCAAATTTTATTTTATCAGATATCTGTTTACAAAACTCAGCCAAATATCCTCTCAAATGGTTTTATAAACTTTCAACAGATGTGAATGAACATTTATTTGACAGAGCCAACTAACTACCTCGGCAGCTCCATTCTCTTGACCCCGTTCATGACTTTCACTGCATCCCATTCTCAGTAGAGTTGGTCAGTTTTCAAAAGGTATTTGCTGTCATTTTTTTTCCTTTTAGTTACCACCTGTTTGCCTGAAATCCATTGTCCTCATTATAAAGTTAGTTTTGCATCTGAATGTTATATCAAATGTCATTGTAAGGTTTTTGATGATAGTTTTATTGGGAAATATTGAAAGCCTCTTTGAACACAGCGTCAAACAATATAGAACTGAGTCTGCATTGGAGGTTTTGGAAAAGAGATGATTTTGAAGCATCAGATGCTGTTGCAGATCTGTCTCATCAACATGTGGCTTTTTGTGGTTCCTTGGGGAAAAACTGAACGGGAGTTAAGTGATAAGTACAGAATGACCACTGGGCCACCATGTAACCTTCTTCCATTGTTGTTGTTTTAAAAAGTCAACTGCACAAAAGAATAAATACACCCAAAAGCAGGATCATGCCTGAAGTCAATATTTTGAAGTTTCCATAACTGCACATGTTTAGTGTCTCTAACAGAGAGATAACAACCTGCAAGAGTGAGTAGGTCAAGCTATACTGCTGTGTCCTACCCTATGCACTAACAGACCCCATCCATACAGTCTTCATCATCCTCTTCCCATTCACATTCATCTCTTTGAAAAAAAAAAATAAATTCTACTTAAAAAGAATCTTGAAATATTTTTCCATCCATGGTATTTTTCATCTTTTTAGTACTCAGATAAGAGTTTTGTAACACATCTGGATTGCTGATGAACAAACTGAGGCAAAAAACTACAAAGATCTGTCACACAACACACAAGCTGTAGAGGAGCCAGATTTATGCTCCAGGTTAACAATGAAGCAGACAAGGAACCAGCCTGGCTGGCTTTCCCTCTAGCCTGTCTCTGAAGAGGATGCATGGAAATGCATATGAAACTCACATGAAGCAAACCTTCTGGACATCACCCATGTTCTTCTGTTCTGCTGAACAGATGAGAGAAGGGTTAAATCCTGAAGCATTCTCACTGCCAGGGTCCCTTCCTCCTCAACGTTCCTCTTTTTTTTTTTTTCCCTTTTAAAGTGCTTCAGCTTGTGTGTTACAATTTGTTATAATAATGGAATCTAGTCAGAAGCTTGTGGCCCCATAAACTTTAGACATAATTTTAACTATGTCAACTTTAAAAAGTCAGTATCTGCCTCATCAAAGGGCAATCATGTCCAATGTGGGTGTCTGTGCCAATTGTGTTTTGAACTGCAGCAATAATCCAACCTAACCATGCGAATAGCTTTTCTACACCCACATTTCTTAATTATCATCATGAGACTGAGGTAGCTGAGACCAGATCTATAATGTTTTCTGGATGTCAAAATGCCCACACACCTTCTGCAATCCTTGTGCTACCAGCCCCCTTTCATATTGCTTTTAGCTGGTCCATCTAATTATCTATTACCGTAACTATTTAATGCATTTTTCATAAGCCCCACAAAGGATTGTCAGGAGGAAGGGGCTCTGTTTAAGAAAAAGGAAACAACTTGTCTGCCTAGACCGCCTTCACTGCACAACCCTATAAACATTTCAGGGGATGATAAGCCCCTCCTCACCCCTTTCAGAAAGGAACCATTTTTTCTTACAACCAGGTGAGACCTATGCGTCTAGAAGTCTCTGTATACATTGCATCCAGAAACAACACAATGTCTTCAGAGGTTTGTGGTCTACTTCCCATTTTGAAATAAATAAATTTGTTATTTTCACATGCGCGACAGTCAATAACGATCTGAAATGGCCAAGTAGTGGAAATGTTATGACTTAATGAACGCGTCGCGTAATCATTCTTGCCAAATGTCAAAATAAATTGGAGGCCAGCGTGTACGATTTACGCTTGTTAAATTTGGATTGTGCGTGCTATTTTTGGGAAGAAAAACAAAGAGAGACCAGACCACTAAGAGGCGGGCGGAAGAGAAAGTATATATTTGGGTGCTTCTGGCGAGACCTCAGCCAATGACAGCCCCACCGCGCACACCGCCCGTGGGAGGCCCCGGGGAGCCACTTACCTGCGGAGGAGCAGGGGGAGTGCAGAGGCTGAGACCCCCAGCAAAACCCCCGCCGAGAGGCTGGGCTGGAGGTGGGCTGTGGCTATTAGCCACTCTGAAAGGTGCATTTTGTAAGGAGATCATGAGAGTTTATGGGTATCCCACCACATCCAGCACCGGCACACACACACATGGAGAAATGCAGGACTTGCCTGCCTCATGTGGAGAGTTTTCTGTTTGTCCGAGCAACGAGTACCTTGGAGGCTCCAGGTCTGGAAAGCTCCCTACAGCCAAGGGCCCAGCCCTTTGAACGCTCAAGTGTGTCCCAGCTATCTGCCCTCTGAGGCTGCCTCAGGAAACCACCAATTAGGATTACGCGATAAGCAAAATTACTCCCATACTTATGTGATAGGAAAATAGGTCTCCAAAGCTACACGTTCAAAAGGAGATCAAAGCAATATTGTTCTTTTGTGGTTAGGTTTTAACTTACGTCTCACCCCGTTGTGTACGTGTTCCAGCAGTAGTACCCAGAGGCCCCAGCCGTGTGTTTCTTACTCCACCACTACTTCCAAGGGAGGGAGTGCCGCCAGGGTGCCGGTATTTCTTACTGCCCTCATGAAAGGCACGGATACACATATGTGGCTTTCGTTTATTTTGTTTCATGACACAGGGAAGGGGGAGAAATCCTTTTCATACACCTACATCTATCACATAGCAACTAAGAATAGAAGCAATATTGAGACAGATGGAAATGTTAACAGTGACAGCTCACAAGCACGAATCACACATTTGTGAAATAATGAAATGGGTGGGCAGTTGTTATATGAACTCTATGTCAGTCGTTATGTTTTCCTGGCTATAATTTTGCAAGAGTATGTCTCAGAGATATTTTCAGGGAATGGGAGAAGTCAGTGCCCTGCGTTGCACTGCACCTTGCCTGTGCGTGGGTGCTGGGATCACCAAAGCTGCTGGGCGGTTTGCACACTGAGCAGCTCGTCACGAGCCTCAGGACGTCCCATCACATCTCCCTGCCAGGGCACTTCAGCATTCCCAACAATGAGGTGGGAGAGAGGCAGAAAAGAAGCACAAAAATATTTGGAAACCCACATGTAAGGGAAACACGGGCTGCTCAGATTTGTTTAAAACCCTTACTGCCAGGCATAGAAGTATTTCATGTTTATGTATCATCTGCCCATAATCTGTGGTCCCTATTGCTAGTTGGACTCACCAACTGTGAATGGCAAGAAGCATGGCGAAGCCAGACCTACTTTCCTCAGATCCTTCTTTCTAGCTCTTTACGCCCCAACAGCCATTGTCCCCATTTTAAGGGCCACTTGGACGAGCCTGTTTTTGTTAGCCCCAGTTTCCAAGCCTCCATCCAAGGGTTTTTTTCCACAAATGAAAGAAATGCGGCATTCTCCATCTAATGTTAGCCCAAAGGGGAGGAAGCTGTGAAAGCGCCTCTCCATACGTCTTTCAGCTTGTGCTACCTGCCTGTTTGCCAAGTCTGAAGGAACCTGCTGATTTTCAGAGAGGTACTGTTCCTTACACAAGATGCTGTTTACAGCACTTGAAATTACTATTTTTTGCTAGAGGAATGAACTAGATCTCCTGAAACCTTATGGATGCTCTTTTTGTTTGTGTACCTGATTAAAAAAATTCTAGCAGCTACATCTTAGAGTGCTCAGTGGTGATTTACTACAGTGATTCATGGTAAGACTTACAGCACTGAGCAAAATCTCTCCCTAGGGATTCATCCACCTTTCCAGAATTTCTCATGGCTGGGCAATCGTATGCCACCGTATTTAGGAAGCAGAACATGGTTACTAAATGGCAGCCAGCCTGCATTTTCTTTGGTCATTTCTGAGAGCTCAACAATATTGGTGTGCTAAAGAAACAAAATAAAGGACTCGCTGTGCAAAGTCAAATCCAGCCACCTCGGATCAATGAAATGCTACGCAATCCCCCAGGCCTGTCAGAGAAGGCCTCTAGAAATAAGCAGTGGGAACTGTCAGATCATTTGAAATTAGAAAATTATTGAAGTACTCTGAAAATCAAGTGGTTATGCAAATGGAGAGGTACAGAGAATGAAGAACTTTGGGAAAGATCAGGCCTACGTCAAATGCCACGTAGAAAAACATCTCACGCTGGACACAGACACCTGAGAGTCACCGAACAACTGAAAACAACACTTGTGGCATCAGGTAAAATAAACAGAGAACCGTTAAAAAGGAGAAAGACAGGCTGCCACGTCAAAGCTTTGCAGGACGGAGAGGTACTCAGAGGAGATCGGACATTTTACAATATCATAACCATAAGAGACGAACGGCGGTGACGAACCACCACCAAATGGGTGACAGCTCCTGGAGAAATACTAGGTACTAAAATCAATAAAGCTACTTGCAGATTAAGGTATGAGTCACTGCGAGCAAATGTGACCAAATACGGCCCCGTGTCATTTGTTAGCGGCTGGCCGTCCCATTCGTCTCCGCAGAGAGCGATCGGAGCTGGGCACAAACAAGGCGGCGGAGGCAGGAAGGGCAATATCAGAACCCAGAGGTTTTCAGAGCTGGTGACAAAGTAACGGGTGTAAAATTAAAGTGGATGAAGACATACAAGATTATCCCCGGAGTGGGAAATTCACATAAACAGAAGCTCCTTGGCAACCTCCTCTGTACCAGAGCCGTGTATTTTGGGGACTGGACGGCCCTGGGTAAGGCTCACGGCCACCAGACCCCAGTACGTGCGTTCAGGCACTAGTGGCACCACCTGGCTCCTTCCCAAGCGAAAACAGGTCAGAGGACGTTTGGGTACGAATGTAGTGACACGGGGACCGCAAAGGAGGTGCGTTTGAGTGCGCTGCAGCCTGCCGACGACAGACACTCCCGAGGCCGGCCTCTTCTCGACGAGTTCCTCCTCGCCTCAGAGCTGCCGAGAAACGCCTCCCATCGCGCCTAGCCCGGGCATCCCGGCAAACGCAAGTTTTCAAAGTGGAAACGGAAAAATACACCGCTCCTGCGCCCGTCCCTGCCCGGCCCAGGGCCCTTTTCCTCCGGGGGGGCAGCGAGCCCCCCGCCCCGCGCAGCCCCCCGGGGCCGTCCCGCAGCATCTCCATTTTGGCTGGGCTCGGGGGTGGGGGGGGGCATCCCCGGCCCACGCAGGACGGTGCCCACGGGGGGGGGTGGGTGGGTGGGAGGCGGTCGCCGTGACAACGGCGCCGCGGGGGGGCGCGGGGGGAAGCCCCCGGGTGCGCAGCGGGGATGCCGCCCCCTCCCCGCCTGCCGGGGGGTTCCCTCCTCGGCGCCGCTACGTGCGAGCCGGAGCGGGAGCCCGGCGGGAGGCGGGGGCGGCGGGGCCGCGGGATCCTCCCTCCCTCCCTCCCTGCCTTCTTTCCTCCCTCCTTCCTTCCTTCCATCCATCCCTCCTTCCTTCCATCCAGCGCTGCCTCCTCCCCGGCGGGGCCCGGCGCCGCAGCGGGGCGGCCGCGGGGCTGTGCCGCAGGGAGCGCCCCCGCCGTGCCCGGGAGGGGGGCGCCGCCCGGCCCGGCCGCCCCTCGGGGCCAGGAGGGGGGCACGGGGCCGGGGTCTCCCCGCCGAGGCAGTGCGGCTCGGCTCGGAGCCCCCCCTTTCCTCCGCGGGAGGAAATCCCCCCCAAAAACACCACCGGGTTTGGTGGGGGTGGCTGGGGGGGGGGGGGGGTGAATCAATGCACGGGCTCCGCGCACAGCCGGAGACCCCCGGAGCTGGTCTACCTGCGAGCACTGCCGCTACCGCCGCTGCTCCGCCAAACTGCTGACTTTCCAGAGCTTATTTTTAGCCCGGAGACTAAATATTATTAGCTACATTTCTACGTAGGAAGGGGGGGGGGGGGGGGAGACTAGAGAGAGGGAGATGAGCAGAAAGCTTATCCGAGCGATCTCCAGGTGGGGGGGCTGCGTTTGGGTTTCAGGCTTGTCAAACACCTTCCCCCCCACCCCCCCCCCCCTTTTAATTATAGCAAAGTAGCTGCGGATATTGGATCATCAGCAATACATGCACGGCGCTCCCGTTCCGTCGTAGCTCGCACACACAGATGGGCCATCAGCGATCCCTCAAGCTGGGGACCGGCTCATCTCCATGTAGGTAAAGATCAGCTGCGTCTCTTTATCTATGCGAGATCAGCTGTGCACAGTGCCAGCTAGAGCTCAGCTGCATCTCTTTAGCTATGCAAAAGCAACTTCCATCCCCGGCTAGGGAAAAATCCGTCGCATCTGCTTATCTAGGTAAAGATCGGTTGCATCTCTGCCCAAAGCATGCACACGCACATCGAGATACGAGATTCCCAGATTAAATCAGGCACAACTTAACTCCAGTCGTAGTGAAATCTCATCAAGCTGCTCCTACCTCCGCTAGCCTCCACACACCGCCCAGCCACAAAGGTACCAAAACTCGGCAAAGAGCAGGAACCCATCCCCACCGCACCGAGACGGGGGCAGCAGGCAGAGGGGTGCCGCCGGGGGATCACCCTCCCGCTTACCTTAGTCACAGCTAACACCACAAGCAGTGGCTAGATCGTGGCGATAAACACTCGCATTTCCCAAACTTGACACCGTCAAACCAACCCCCGGAGCTTGCAAGACTCTTTTTTTTTTTTTTTTTTTTTCTCCTCTTCCTCCTTTTCCTATTCCAGCCCGCACCGCTAGGAATTCAACTTCGCCCAGCTCCAGCGGGGCGAGAGGGCGGCGGGCGGGGAGGGGAGGGGATGGGATGGGATGGGAAGGACGGGAAGGAGGGGTGAGGAGCGGGGGGGTCGCTACCGGCTGCCCGCGGCTCCCCGAGCCCGCCGGGGCGCGGGGCCTCCCCCGCCGCCTCTGTCCAGGGTGCTGCCCCGCCGCCGCCGGCCCCGCGCCGCTGCGCGCCCCCTGCGCGCCCCCTGCGCGCCCCGGCCGCTCCTCGCCGCCGTGCCCGTCACGTGAAGCGCGCGGCGCTGCGCGGCCTCTGCGCGCCCCCTGCGCGCCCCGGCCCCCGCCCGGCACGGCCCGGCCCGGCCCGGGGCTAGGGCCCGGCCCCCGGCCCGCCTGGGGACAGCCGTCGGCAGCGGGTGGCGGCTCCGCGCCGCTCCCCGGCGGCTCCAAGTTTCTCCGAGGCGGGGATCCCGGCGCAGCCCCGCAGCGGAGCGTTCCGGGGAAAGTTGCGCTGCCCGCACCGCCGTGCTGCCGGCCGCCGCGGGTCCCGTCCTCCGGCACGCCAAGTGCCAGACAGCCCAGCCCGTGGTACCAGATCCTGTCGTTAAGCAGCATCGCAAGCCTTTCATTTATTTATTTTTTTTTTTCCCCTCTTCCCAGTTACAAAAATAGGCTTTTTATTGGTACTCACCATTGTTTCTTTGCTGTCCTGGAGACAGAAGTGTCTTAAAATCCAGTCTCCCCAACAGATGCTGGAAGGTAATGTGTCTTGTTTGAAGTCATCATGTGAGAACTTCTGCTTTGCTCAGTGGATCGCCCACCACTTGGTGTGACTTATGAATCTAATAACCCTTTGCAATATCCGCAAGCTTCAACTCTCCGCCACCTTGGTGCCTACAGAAGACAGAAAGCGGCTGGCAGGGAGTTTTAAGAACCTATAGACGTACGCAAACGCCTTAGCTCAGAGTCACGTTTCCCTCCGAGTTCTTACGTGATCCCAATGAACGAGAGGGGTTACCGGCTGCCGCCGCGGAACGTGACCGCCGCCCCCCGCACGCCGGAGCGGGACGCCAAGTTCCCGGGGAGAGCCCGGCCCGGCCCGGCCCCGCTCCCCGCCCGCACCCGGGGCCGGGCGGCACGGAGCCGGCAGGTGAGTACCCATCGGGCGGCCCCGGGGCTCGCTCGCCCTCTCGGGAAGAGCTCCAGGGACTTGTTGCACGCCGCCAGAGGAGGCGGCTCGCTGCCCCGACCGGCTCCCTCGGAGCCCCCGGCCGGCCCCCGCCGCACCGAGCCCCCTCCTCGCCACCCCCCGACCCCGGGAGGGCTGCGGGTCGCGCTGCCGCCGCGCTCTCGCCCCCCCGTTTTGTCCCCGGGTCCCCCCTCTCCACGGCCAGCCGAGGCTGGGGGCGACACCGGCCCGCCCGCCCTCGACTTTGGAGGCGGCCTGCGGCCCCGGCAAAGTTTGTGGGGGCTGCCGGCGGTACCGGGGGGAAGGCGGAGGCAGGAGCCCCTCGCCCGGTGCCGCTCCCTCCCGGGCGGCTGCTCCCCGGGCGCTGCGGGGCGTTCCCCCGGCGGAGCCTGTGCCCCCCCAGCCCGAGCCTCAGGTACCTCCGCCCGGGAGCCAAAGCCAGCAGCCTCCTCCATGACAACCACTTATGTTGATCCATGCAATAACCAGCAGATGCTGCCCTAAGACTGGTACAGCTGGTACTCTCCTGCCTCGGCCGTCCTGGGGGCAAGGTGCGGGAAGGCACGTCGAGGGGGCTCCGGCCAACCTGCCCAGAAGAGGACTGCTGACCCCCTTCGTCAGCATCACAAGCTGCCCGCGTGGTGTGCAACGGGCAGAGCTGCTCCCAAAGGCTGCTGCTGATGTAAGGCTGCACCCAGTAGATTACCCCCTCGCTTGTCACCCAAGACCCATCCTTAAGTATTGATCTTCAGCCAGGGAACTGAACTTTCCACCACTGGAAGCACTGATAGTGTTAGTACCAGTTGTGAACACCACTTTCTAAATACCACTTAAAACACCCCACAAGTGTTTTAACAAAGAGGGACCACATCAGACCATGCCTTCTCCCAGCCTTCTAAGCCAACAGCTGCCACCCCTCCCTCTAGGGAGGAGAACAACTACGGTGAGGTCTGCTTTGGACAGAAAGTTACACAAGTACACATCTGAGCCCTAAAAGTTTCTGACTGCAAGGAATTCTCAGCGGTTTGGGTAGAGACAACTCAATAAAGAAGTAGTACAATTAAAAGAAACAAACAATTCTGCACGCTTACTTCAAAACTCAAGAAATGTAGTCTTTCATCCAGAAAGTCGGTCTAGCTGCATCATTTGTAACAAAGTAGTCTATCTGTTCCTCCCCTACTTCTCACCTCATTAACTTCCAGATATTTTAACTTTCTGACAAAGTTCTCAATCATTAAGGATGTCCAGAAGGAAACTTTGCTGGATCACAGTAGCATAATGATTTATTAACATTAAACTTACTAAGAACTTCCACAGAAGGCTTTCTAAGAAGGACCCACAGCAAGAACAGGACACACAGTCAGTTCAGGCTGGTATAGTAGCCTAGCCCAGAGCAAATGGATGAGCTTTACCAAGGATACTAAGGTAGGGCTATGCTGACAGAACAACAAGCAAAAATACTCATTTAGAGAGCTATCTCAAAGAGCTGCTGGGGAACTATTCTGCTTAAGATTATCCAACCCCACCCCACCCACTTCACTGGAATAGGCAACAGCTGATAACCCATCCCACGGTCATCAGGCCAAATTAAGCATGTGTTTGCTGAAGGGAGATTTTGCTCTACATTGCCTCAATCATGGCAGTCTGAAGTAATTCATGAAAAAAAAAACAAGCACAGTAATCAAGACAGTAGAGATATGGAGTATGGACCAAAATGTCATGGGTGGGGTGATGTGGGATGCCAAAAAGCAAAGCTTCTTGGCAGAAGAGGAGGAGGAGGTAGACAGAGCAGTCACAGTCCCCACACAGACCCTCACTAGTGACAGAACAGCCCACGTTGCTCTGAGGGACCAGAGCCAAAGACAGGACACGAGTGAATGCATAACAGCGGTGGAGAAGGATCCCTGGCAGGCAGCTCAGAGAGACTCCTGCAAGAAAGGAATGAGGAAAGGGGCTGAGACAGAATTAAACCCAGCTGCCTATCGAGTTTCCAGCCATTTCCTCTCCCTGTGTCCCATTCCTGACTGGTTGTTATCTCCAAGAGAACAGATCCTGAGGCCATGGGACACCCAGCCACAAAAACATACTTGATGGGAATACATGTGGAGGATTATTTTTTTTTCTTCATCTTATCACAGGGATAAACAATTAATCTAAGTTACTCGTTTGGCAAGTCATAACTCTTGAGTAAAAGTCAGCACTAGTGTGAAGAGTTTAGTCCATCATTTAAGACTAATAATCAGGTGATCTGCTTACAGGGTGTTGAAACAGGATAGCTGTTAGCCCTTGCCAGAATTGTACGACACAGCATTTGCTCTATTCAGGTAGTTCATACATATAAGGCAATGTACATCTCTTGTTCCAAGTGTGTTTATCTTGGATTTACATTGTTACCAGATGAAGTATACAGCTGTTGGACCTGACTTCAGTGGGACTACTCATATGTAAATAGTGACAAAAGTGTTTAGCAGATGAGGCCTAATTAAGCAGGAATCAGTCATACATTTTCCCCTCTCTCAGACAAAAGAATGTGAAGAATACTGCAGGAGCATTGCTAGAAAGTCATGGTGCCTTGAACCAACCTGCCAAACACACCGAAATCCTAAGTGAGCTGCAAATGTTCCTTCCCTGGCTGTGAGCATCAGGCAAAAGCAGCAAGCTATTTGTTGGCTTTGTCACATACTTGAAAGACTACCACACTGTGCAGATGACTACCCTGCTAGGCACGCGCTGGAAGACACCTTGCATCCATCCTGCACATGCTGCTCCCTGCTCGCTTATACATCACCCAAAAACCACCTGGAACACCGGGGCTAGCGATCTGGGCAGAACCAGGCGATAACAGCATCTGTCAGCTTTATGGAGACACTTCTGAAAGGAGAGCTACGTTGCATCATCACTGGTGTGAAGCGTGGCTGCCAGCTCCTCTACACGCCAGCAAACTGAAGGCACGTTGGAAAGAAAGGTCCCCCGGGGTCATGGTGTGCACATTTGGCTGGTAACCTCCTGCTGCTTCAACAGGCAGGTTTGGCACCCACCCTGCTGCTGCCCCGAGGGTAAATGCCATCCTGCCAGAACGCTTTTAGGGTAGCCTCCCATAAAGTGTTGATCTGTGCCTGATCTCCTCCTTCTGCAGATTATCCCGGTCTGATATCTCCAGCTTTTCCACGATCTTCGTGCTGCAAGCGTTAGCAGCCGCTACCTCCTCCCTCCCTGGAATAGTTTCCCTTTCTTCCTGAGCCTACTCGTCTTCAAACCGCTCCCAATTGCGTATTTTCCATGCTGGTAACATGCAGATGAACATCGTAGTCATGATCCCACTCAGATACTAAACAAGCCTCCCACCAATGCTTAGTCCTCCTTTAAAGCACCAGAACATTTCAGCTTGCTTTCCGTCTCCTCAAAATACCAGGAAATACTATGGAGTAGGCAGGCTGCGGCGGGTGCGTTTGCTGTGTTTTCACCTCAAGGAGCACGCTGCACCAGCGGGCTCCTCCAAACATGCCTTGGTGGGGGCGATGGCCTCTCCTGCTCATCACCCCGTGCCAGCGCCTTAGGGAGGCATTTCACACCTTCATTTCTTTGAAAAAAAATCACAAATTATGCCGAGCTCACCTTCACGCTCAGTAAAACCAGGAGAGAGGGAAAGAGCTCCCACTGGCTAGAGCTCAGCACCGCCAGGGAAGCTGGGACTGATGTGAGATGGGGGTAACATCAGGTTCCTGTCCCCACGGGTGGTTGGGGCCAAGACCTGGAGGCAGGCACCTCAAGCACTGTACCCACGCTGTGGGGACAGCAGCGAAGGCTGCAGCAGGAGGAGGCACGGCTGAGGGGACAGCGGGGATACCAGCCTTGTGCCAGCCACCGGTCTGCTCGTGCTGGGGAAATCCTTCAGTTTACGCTTTCATCTGGCTCTGTCCCCCCCCCCCCCCCCCACTGCTCTTGTTGAACGACAGGACCGCAGACAGGTCTGAGGAACCTGCCTGAGAGCTTTACGTGAGATACTTATTCATCATCAGCCACTGCAGAAAGTTTTGCTCAAACCCCTTCTGTTATCAATGGAAGAGGCGTGATTTGGGAGAACTTCTCAGATTAAATGTCCTTGCTTTGTTTTCTTCAGACTACCTCTGATGCAAATGTAGTTCGGACTATATCTCATCTGCTTGTGTGGCACTCACTTAGGTGAGCTGCAAAAGACAGGAGATGAGATAAATGTAATGGAAACTATTGGCCCATGTAAGTTCTCCTGGATGACCTGAGCAAAATGAGCCACCGGGTATCTCTTACTAGAATAAAACCAGAGATAGGGAGAGAAATCAGAACCTGGAGAAAAAAGAAACATGACAGTCGTAATCTGTTACTATTGCAACCTGATTACTGGGTGCTTTGACATGGTGGGGGACCCTTTCCTGCAGCAATAAAGAATACATCTTGCTTCTTGTAACCACAGGGGAAGCATCTGTGGACAAGTTAGCATTTAAACCGACTCTTTCTTCAGTTTCCTTTAAAAAGAGCAAACATATGCGATAAATGTGGGGAAAATATTTTTTTCAAAAAAGCTACACCAGCACCTTGTCACATTCTGAAATGCTGTTCAGTGCAGCCCTGAGTCAGGAGAAAATTCCAGCACTTCCAGTACAGAAATGCCCTTACCGAACCGAGGGGGATTAGTCTTAATTGTACTCATGAGTAAAAAGTAAACACATACTTTAGTTCCTTTCTAAGTTAATGTTTAAAAGGAAACTATCTCCAAACCATATTAATCTACTTCTTTACAGCCAAATACCCCATCGACTTCAATGGGAGTTCTCAGCCACAGCTGTGTATTTGAACCGCCTTGAGCATGATGGAAACGTGTTATTGTTAAGAGCAAAATATCTGCTGAAGAAATTACACATGGAGTTAGCAGACAGCACCAGGAATTAGGTGCGTATCGTGCAAGAATGATTGAGGAATGCTGGAGAGTTCTGAGTAAGGGCGACCCTTGACTTTGTCTCTGCATTTATATGATGAACTCTTTCAAGTATAGCTCTGTTCCCTTTAACTCCCCTGCATAGAAAGGGGAGAAGTGAGATGATGACAGGACGAGGGGAACAAGGAAACAGTAATGTAGGAGAAAAGCACTCTAAAGGACAGTAGAAATACAGAGAAGCTGTTATGAGGCTACCACTGAACTAAGGGTAATTAGTAAGATAATAACCTCCATCCAGGCTCTTGCACTGAGTTAACCGAAAAACCATCCCCACACTGACTCTGTCTGCAACTGACCTGTATATCTTTATCCTGCCATTTTCTTACTAAAATGACAAACAAATTCTCCCATGAGATGGTATTCACAACAGTCAGGAAATAGTGTTAATGCTGACCTAAATAAATAAAGCTTCTCCTACATAAGAATTCCTGCAAGGATCCTTTAACACAAGGTACATTTACTGTAAAATGCACACAAAACCCCGTGGGGCAAATCACCTGCTAGACACCATGGTCTCTCTGTCTGCCTTTAGCAGGCAGGGCTGGGAACTAGCAATACGCTGCTGAAGAAGCAGGGGTACTTGGGTGAGACTCCCGAGACCAAATCAGTAGCTCACAGATCCTGCTGGCAGACCTTACAGTCAGAGCATGGGTGAATTTTCACAGAAAAAAAAAATATTATTTTGCAGAGCTGTGTGCCTGGGTTTGATCTAAAGGGTGTTGGCACACACACGGCTTCGAGGACATGCACATGCGTTGTCTTTCGAGGATTTGCACGATGCTTTCTGCCTCGCGTGGTGCTGTTCATGCCTGCCTAACTTCTTCCTAGGATCGTTCATTACTGTAGAGGACAGCAAGTGCATGCTAAATACAGTACATATCTTATATGCACTATTTATTGAGGTGAATTTTATCTGTTGTTCTTCATCAACGTGAAGCAGTAGAGCTGAGGTCTGAGCTCTCTTTCCAAAAGCAAGCTGCCCAAAGGCAGAGGCAAGCCTAAGGGAAGATTTTGTGCAGGCTTACTTAAGATTTTATTGTAAAGGCATCAAAGCCGGCAGTGTTACAGGTTGCTGGTAAAAATGCTATTGCTACTCCTACCTTCTATTTGCATCGCACATTTGAAGTTGGTTTTGTTCCCTTTGCAGCCCACGTCCTGCTGCAGCACCCTTCCTTTTGCTCTACCTGCTCACCTGTCAGGGAGGTGGGCTGCCAGCAAAGCCTGCGCTGGGCGGCAGTTAGCACCTCGTCTGTTCCAGCAGGTATGACACAACTGGCTTTTGCTTTTCTGACACGAAGAGCTAGACTGGCAAAAAAAAAAAAAGTGCCATTATTCCACTGAGTGTCCCCTGTGAGGGTGCCTGCTTGCCTTAAAGATGCTCTTCTGCATGGGCTCTGAGTCAATGCCTTCCACACCACACAGCAAGCCTTTGGGTGTGCGGGTGTCACTGTGAATCAATCCACTTCAGCCACGTAAGTCCTTTCTGCCTTTCATCACCTCTACTGGAGTCGAATTAAATACAATCTACACCTTTTCCCTCCCACTTTCATTTATGATGCACTCTCCTATTCTAATTGCTCCTCATAGGAGCAGCAGTAACTTTTGTTTGTGACCCAGGGAACTCTACTGAATAGGTATATCCAGAAGTGTTTCTAACACTGAACAGCACACAAACTGCATGATTACTTTTAGTGTCTCTCATTGAACAGAAAGTATTTTAATAACCTGAAAGACTCTTCAGTGAACAGTGCTGGATCTGCGCAATTTATAGCATATTTAAATATTTTTACATTGGTACCCAAGATTGAATTCCAATATTTTTCTTTTGTATCTCTGAGCATTTTAATACACTTCTGGGAACACTTACCTTTTATGATGAAAACAATATTTTCTAACATAAAGTGGTGATTTCAGCTTAAGTGCAACCATATGTATCTTAGGGCAAGGGCTTTTGGTTCTAAATAACTGCTTAATGTTAAGGATCTTTCATAATGGAAATGTCACAAACTACCATATACTAGCTTTCTTGAAGAAACAAAGATAAAATGCAGAACAACACAGGTCCTATAGTTAAGAATAAATACTTTGAAGCACAACTGTAAATTGTGATTTTTCAGTGAAAATTGCATAACTACAGAGATATGGGAAAATGGGAAAACCACAAATCTGCTGGATGCAATGAGGGTGTTTCTCTTGGTATGGGCTAGATCACATCCTGCTGTCTGTAGTTTACTGATCTGATTACTGGTGGGCAATCACACTGCTAAGCCTATTTCCACAAAACTATGCAAATAACTTATCCCTGTGTCTGTACCGCATACACTCCTCATCAGTTTAGAATATCACATCCAGTTATTGGATTTCATGCAAAGATCTCAGATCTTTCATAAATGCAAACTGATCATTACAGCTTTGAAGGACATTTTTGTGTCCATTTTACAAAAAGAAAAACTGAGGCAGAGAACATTTAAACTGCCAGTAAATGGATCTGATATTGCAGCTCACTCCCTGAGCAGTTTGCCCACAATAATAATGCCGGTCAAGGTTTGGCAGTCCCAACACTTTTTTCTAAGAAGTATATAATGACTCTTCCTCTGTACCCACTGGGTATATCACTTGACAGTGGGAAGAGATCCATGGAAAAGTATTTGTATCATAATATCAAGGATATGTAGTCGTTCCTACTGCCTATCTGCAAAACACTGGCAAGGAGCAATTATTAATCTGGGGGTATAACGCTGCTCGTTGTTCAACTCGTACGTAAATCAGAAGGAGAAGGAGAGCTTTGGCAGAGAGCAGTGACCAGATATTCCAGCTTGCTTTAAGTCCTCTTGGACTTGCACCGCCCACCCTAGGGGTTTACCCACAGCTTACAGCGCATTTCTTGTGCTCATGCTCCTTGCCCCGTGCCTGCTGTCTGCCCACAGCCCATGCCCTTCGAGGCATCGCCTGCAGTGCCCAAGCCCAGCCGTGCTGTGGACGCATCCTTCATCCCCCATGGTGCCTCACCTGCACGCCCTGCCAGCCTTCCCTCGGCCATCAGGCTTTTAATCCGTCAGCACTTGGGACAAAGAGCGGGCCTGGAGAGCTGATGATATATGTCGATGTTTTCCCATCTCTTATTGGTGACTCATTTTTTCGTGGAGCCTGTTTTCCAGTGTGAGAAGGTAACCCAGATAGTACCAAGGAAGGGAGGTGTGAAGATTCAGATAAGTACAATAAAGATCACTTCAAATTATTTCTCAGGAAAACTCCAGATGACTATCATTATTAGTAATTTCAGTCTCTGAGGTCTGCTCAGTTGCGTGAGACTGAACTGAAACTTGGCCTAAGGTTTCCCTGCCTTTCAGTGGGTCTGATTGCTGTCTGAAAGATACAGTTGCCGTGAAGATGCTGTCTCTCATAATCTCACATTTATCTTATTCTCAGGTTTCTCACAAATCTTTCGACATGCCATGCTTAAGAGTAATCCCTAGTAAATCTAAAGTACGTGGCTGAGCTCTGGAGGAAAAATCTGGGAGCAAAATCTAGAATGAAAACTGTAGGCTGAAAAACAAATGATTAATCGCAAGTAAGTAGGTAA
The DNA here is from genome assembly GCF_047663525.1 of Anas platyrhynchos. NCBI lineage: Eukaryota > Metazoa > Chordata > Aves > Anseriformes > Anatidae > Anas > Anas platyrhynchos. The sequence continues at coordinate 56,914,449 of NC_092591.1, forward strand.
GAAGAAAGTCATAGAATACCAGTACTTTTCAATTATTTAAACTTAATCAGCAGCATATAAATCACCTGATCCTAATGTGACACCTCCCTTCATCACCCAGCCTCTTTCAAAAATATATTTTGGGTATTGGCCTAACATATCTTCTCAAAGAGTAGAGAAACACAACAACAAGGGTAAGACGAAATGATTCAAACAACCGCTGCACGGTTAATTAACAACATAAAGCCACCAAAAAAGCCTTGAATGTGATTTGAGAAGTGCAGGCTGAGTTCTGAGCTGCTCTGGATTGACACAGCTGTGTGGTTTCATGGGGCTGAGCCAAGTGGCACCGGGCTGGGATCTGTCTGCCCTGCCTTGCTCCTCTCACAGGCACAGCGGAGAAGCAAAGGCAACTAAAACTGTTCAAGCCACTCCAGCCGTTACCTGTCTGCACTGATAACTGAATGATGCTAATTAAATAATACTAGTTGCACCTCATTCTTCGTTATGGCAAAGGGTTTCTACCATTGAGAACCACTAGTAGAGCTTATTTCCTGCCACGTACGTTTACCAGTACAAACAGCCCCAAAGTGCCGACGGATAACCAGCTCTGAAGTCCAGCAGCACCGAGGTCCATGCCTACGTACAGCCAAATGCAGCAGATAAATGCGGGGGGGGGGGGGGGGAGGCTCTGTGGCTGGCCCTCCCTGCCCTTCCAGGCACCACTGCACCCTGCGGGGGGCACGGCTTGCTGTTCCTCAGCAGCTGCCTGCGCGCCCCCAGGAGCAAGTGGCACATGTGGCCCTCGTCCTGTGGGGGCTGGCTGGCCCCAGCAGCATGGGGTCAGGCCAGGGGACAGAGGCAAGTGCTGTGACACTCACTGCAGCACTTCCTGGGGAGAGGCAGGGGCCACCAGCACACTGGAGGTTGGGCACCTCGGGTACATCTGGACCGCAGGTGAGAGCAGGCGTCTCCAGGTGCTGCCTGTGGCACAGAACGGAATTCTTGGGAAGAGATTGAAATCAGAGCCTCTCGCTTGGATCCCAGCCCTCGCAACCCATTTCTCCTCCCACAGCGGTCGAGGCTGGTGTTGAGACGAGACTTTCCAGGCTTACCTCACGGAGAGGCGGCTGTGCTCCGGCGAGCCCTGCCACACGCTCACAGGAGGGTAGCAGGCAGGGCACGGCTCCCGTCACCACCCCGTGTCCCCACCAGTGCCAGGGATGCTGGGCCGTGCTGCTGCAGGGGTAGAGGAAAGGACGGGTTAGCACCTGAGGGGATGGAAGGGCAGCTCTGGCTTGGAGGTCTGTGGCAACACAAACCAGGAGGATTACGTCCCAGAGTGAAAAGCCAGACATTGTGCTGGCCTGCTGCTTCCAACCCCCCAGTACACACAAAATGCACTGGAATAACACATTTATATGCACCCATAAGCATTTATATGCATGCTAAAACTGGTTACAAAACACAAGAGAAGTATGATGATATTGGGAATAAAAACTACAGATTACAGAATGGCTGAGGGCAACAGTGCGTGTTCTTGCTCAGCTCCCCATTTCCTATAAGTTAAAGAGGGATATCTGAAACCCACGTACTGGAGAAGTGCTAGCAGGGGTGATACAGTTTGAACATGGCTGGGAAGATCATTTGGTATGAGATAGGCTGGAAAAAGTCAGGAGAACTTCACATCCCTGACACGCTCTCTTATGGATCTGATCCTTTCACATGTGTGGCTCTCACTGGGTTGCAGGAGTAAGCAAGACAGTGAGAGAAGGGCCTGAGACAAATACCTTGACAGTATTTTAGTTCACTCCTAGCAGAAGCAAAGCAACATCCAAAAAAAAAATAATGAAGTTGATAGCAACAATTTTAAGACATGATCATTATTTCCCACAAGTCATTTATGGCTAGATTTGTAAAGGTCTTCTCACGTTGCCATTGCAGTGTGCATTGTCCATGACAGAGGTTAAGTACGAAGCAGTTACAGTGCTTCTTTCTGTAAACCTAGAGCAGTGCAGGATATAAGAACCACCACACCTGTGTGAACCTGAGAGCCCCTCACCTTCCCCTCCTACACACACACAGCCCATGGGAGGACGTGTGTGCCAGAGAGAGGCAGGGACAAGCAACACAAGCCTGGACAGCCCATGAAAACTCTACTCCAAAACCAACCCATGCCCAACAAGTTCCCCAACAAGCCACCTCTGAGAAGACACAAGGAAATCCACAAGCTCCTTACCTCACAGAGGTGCTGGGTGGCTGCAACCATGAACAGGGCGCCTGGGTCCGATCTGCGGGGCAGAGGCACGGGAGCGAGCGCTCGCGCAAGTGAGCCGACCGACTGATTTGCACGGGTATAACGCAGCGGTTGTGCAACACCGCTGGTGATTTACGCGTGCTATCTGCAGCCAGGGCTGATGCCCGGGTTGCCTGCGGCGTGCTTGCACGCACATGCATGCACGCCCCGGAGGGAGCGTGAAGTGGGGCCCTTGGATCTCAGTCAAGGCAGTGATTCAGCGGCAGAGCAGCACGCGGCATCGGGAGCCACTCGCCAGCTGCTTGTTGGGTGGGCTGGGGCCAGGTGACTTTTCTGAGCAGAGACAGACACAGGGGACTCGGGAGCCAGAGGAGAACAAAAGTGCGAGACCAACTTCAGTGTCCAATCCCTTGACGCACGACTTGACGACAGTTTGTAAAGCTATGTGGGAGAACAAAGTGGAAAGCATCTATTTTTCTGTCGTGGAGGGATGCTGAGCTCAAAACAAGACTTATTCCAAGAAACACAGAGTTCTGGCTCCTTTTTAGTCTTAATCCACCTCCTGCTACACACTCCTCTGCTCAAAACAGCACATACCTTCATAACATCACTTGCATGCGGGGCAGCCTTGTTTTGGTACAGGACCAGGTTCAGGGAGGAAATTGGTTTCTGATGCTCTGAATGGCTGTGTAAATGAATGATGAATGAAGACACAGGCGAGCAGAGAGAGGTACAGGGAAGAAATTGATAAATAGAAGGGAGCACTGCGGAAAAAAAACGATGGGCTCTAAATTGCTTACACAAAATCCAGTAGTAATTTGCATGCTTAGTATTAGGTATTAATGGCATCTCTCCCCCTGCTGCACCGAAACGTGTTTTATATGCACAAATAAAGGAAACTGCCAACCACCCGAGTGTTTGTGCTAGTTTTGGAGAACCCCCACGTTTAATTTCCAAGCTTAAAAGGAAATAAGAAACCCGGAGCTGAGGAGATCATTGCTGTTTCCTTCCAGAGCAATTCCGCATGTTTGACATCTTATCTATTGTTTGTGTCAGGCAAACGGTGCCTGGACAACACACAGAGTGGGCTGCAGCAGTAGCGCGGCTCGCAAACGCCTATGAGCCTTGGTGATTCATCGCTCAGAGGAGCTCTCGCTTTAATCACGGAGGACTGGCAGATGAGGAAGGCCATGAGGATTTACGACTTCAGGGCAGAGTGACAGCTGTCCCAGGTATCCCAGCCCAAAGCTACAAATCAATGCCTTTATTAGAGGGTGACAGCGTTAGCGGTGAAGGGTCGATCAACCCACGGCCCACCAAACAACACTGCCACGTGAGGAAGCAAACCTGCCTCACGCACAGGAAAATCAATCCGACATGAAAGCTGCCCAATAACTGAGGGCTGCATCCATAAGCTCAACTCTAGCTGAGGTAATCTCTCCTCCTGAGCATTGGGATGCCCATTTTATCACAGGTATTTAGAAGCGTAGCTCCTGTGGCTTGCACGCTTTAGCCAGGGAGCGTCCCCTGCCCGGCCAGCATCCCAGGGTGCCTGCTGCATCTCACCTCTTCCCGGACCTCGCCATGTTCCCCTTCCTCCCATTTTGCTGTTTGAGAACAGCTCAGCACCCACAGCATCTTGTATGTGACAGACTGGCAGCTGCATCCCATCTGAAAGCAGCCATCCCTGCAAGTCAGGCCAAAATGGACTTTCCTTGAGGGCTTGTAGCCAGAGAACATAACTGGAAATTAAAAGACCTGGGCGCTGTAATCCCTTATGTGCACAGGTGAGGAGTTTCCTTGTCTGTGTGCCTCAGTTTCTAAACATTTGAAGTGGAAAAGCCGCCTCTCCAGGTTGTTTATTCACAAAAATTGATTTGAGGCCTTCAGCTGGGCACAAAGTGCTAGTGTTGGCAGCAGCTGTGGCCTGGCTATGCCTAGAAATAATGGGAAAGAACTCAGGAGGGACACCCCAGCCAGCCTTCCCAGCCCACGAGCACGCATTAACCGTGGTGTGTCAGCCCAGGCCTGTGACAAGGACCTGGCCACAGGGTGGCTGAGGTGGCCATTGCAGGGTCCTATCAGCACAGTTTAAGGCCAGGTGATTTGTCCACTTGATTTCAGTTTTCAGTCGCTGTAAAAACAGCACAGGTAATCAAATGGAGAAAAACAAAGAGCTTGAAACCACGCTTTCTGACTGCATGCCCTGCAGTTCTTTGCAAAGTCAAGTGCAAGGTTGCGTTTACAAGCCGATGCCTGTTTTGTCATCGCAAAACACACTGACAGCACATCTAATTTAGAGATCCTGTCCACAGAGCTGAACGTCAGTACGGGACAAGTGCCACCTCATGCTGCAAAGGCACAGCCAAGACACTTCTGCCTGTGCAGGAGAAGACGTGAAGCCAGGCGGCAGCAGCCCACCCAGCCTCCACCACCACCTCTGCTGGGTAGCACCCTCGCCAGGAAGCCTGCTGCAGCATGTGGCTGCCCTCGCGGTAAAGGCACTTTGCTTCAAGTCCTGCCCGACCCTCCCTCGACACAATTTCATGCCCTTTCCTTGTGACAGGACTGGTGGTAACGGGCAGGAGGTGAACCAAAGCCTGTCCGGGGTGAGTGGCTGGGAGCCTCAGGGCCATGGGAAGTTTGTCACCTTGGGGGAGCAAAGAGGACAAAACAAGAAAACTGAGGGAATGGCCAATGACTCGAGATTCTGTTGTGTCCTTATCATGTACACGTTTATCATTTTATTAGGGAATCTTATGGGTTTTTGTTGAGCTCCACTCTTGTAGAGGCAGCATCAGTAAACAGAAAAACCATTAAAATTTTCAAATGGAAACGTGCTCGTAGGTACAAGTCCCAGACATCAGCACTGCTGGAGCTTAGGGATTTGGTGCAACGTTTTCCTACTTTGACTTTCACTTCTCCAAGAGGTCACTTCAACCCATCACATACACAAAGCAGAGTCTTACTTCTGAGGACGTCACCAGAGAGATGCAATTTTTCATTCACTGATGGAAGAGATGAGCCCTGTCTTCCCAAACATTGCTGTGGCTCTAGTCAGTAATCAGAGAAAAAAAAATCCTAAAAATATTTTGCCACTTATAAAACATAAAACAGTTTCCAACAAACGCTTAGAAATTACAAAATAGGAAAAATAACAAGCCAATGGTACCTTTGAAGTCCCAACAGCAACGTGAAGTCCGTTGTCTTGGTTTTCTTCAGAAAGAGAATTCCTGTGGTGCCGCCTCTGTATTCACAAGGTGACTGGTTACGCAGCTAGTTCCTGAACTCTATATGCTTCCAGCTGAAAGATCAGATGAAATGGACAAATGAGAAAGTATCACTACAGTTGGGACTTCTGATCACAGAAGACTCCGTAACGTCAGTAGTTCCCAGAATAAGGTGCCTGAGCATTGCAAAGAAAGACAGGAACATTCGACGTTGCCACGGCATTGCCGGGTGACTCAGTGGGACAGACGGGAGTTTGCAGGCACACGAGGAAGCCAGCGGCTCTGGGCATGGGGACACCCCAGACCCCTGCCAGCATACTGCTTCAGTGCTGGAGAAACTCTGAATTTTCACCTGTTTCCCCACCAGGAGGGCTGTGAATAAGCATCCTCAGAAAACAGCCTGTTCCAAGACCTGACACAACTATTTCTAACATTTTAGCAACCTGGGATTCCAACTTTTTGGTTTTGATCACTATTTCAGTAACATGTCTCGGATGTTTTGCTTTGCCTCTTAGCTTCAGACCCAGTGCTGCATAGCCAGACGCTTGCTATATCCAACATCACAGACACCGGGAGAGCGCTGCATATACAATGGAAAAAATGCAGTGGTGACAAATACACATCTATATATACACACACGTATTGACATTCAGGTGGGCATGCGCAGCTGAGGTTTTCAAGGCTGGCAGGTTATTTACTCTTCTCCTGGCCTCAGAACATTTCCCCCAGAACTCTACAAGCGGCATTTCAGCAGAGCCCAGCAACCCGCGGCCCTGCGACAAGGCTCAGGTGGGGAATTCACTGACGACAAGGCACCTCCAACTGCCTGCAGCTCACCTAGCTTTCCAGCTGGCACAAAGCAAGCATCACCTTTGCATCCACAGGCCATTACACTCGACTTTCGCACCCACTGCAAGTGTCCTCCTAAATAAACACGCGAGTAATTAGGAAGGAAGGAGCTGGGTGGATTCGGCAGAAAAGCAGCACCTGCACACCTCCACTGAGCTGCGTGGTCACTACTACCTGGTACGGAGGTGGTCTGGGAGGCTTCGTGATGGACTGCATGTCACCTGCAAGAGCTCGCTCCATCCTCACCAGCACAGAAAGTGGTCCTTAAACCTCCAGCAGCTGAAACCCTGTTATCCACCAGGGAGAGGAGCACAGCCATCCCGCCATCCTCTTGACCAGTGCTGGAGCCCCAACACTGAGCATAAGGTGCAACCATTTTAATTGGGCACGGTTCTGGCTAGGAAATAGAGCCGGTGCCTGGCATGCTGCGTGGCACTCCCAGCTGTGCTGGAAGCACATCTGAGCTCAGGGGCTCCCAGCCACCTGGCACACGGCTCTCCTGACCAAGCAGAGGGAGCTGCTGTTGCCTGCCGTGGGATTTCTTGGTTTTCTGACCTGCAAGCACAACTTGGTCATAAAACAGCTTGGGAAGAGGGCAGCGTCCTTTAGGCTTCCATTTGTAGGCATGCAAATACAACTGTAACTTGATTAATCATTTCTCCCTCTTCTATTGTTGCCCATCACACAGGGCAAAAAGTGGGAATGTTTTGGTCTTCCTTCATTAGCTGCATTAATTTTTAATTTAGAGCCCCAGTTACACCAAGGAGATGGATGGATTTGATTCAAACTTCACTCAAACATCCTCTGGCCAAATGTACCGGCTGTGACTGCAAAAACCCATCTTCCAAAAGCATTCCCCACTCAGAGTTTGTGAATCTTTGCTGACGGGAGCCCTCTCCCCACCTTCAGCCCCTGATGGGGTAACCTTGCTGGCTGCTCACCCTGCTCACGCTGGCGAGGCACAGCCCAAGCTGTGCCAAGCAAACCCCCGTACCTCAGTCACCATGGCAGTGCGTGGCTGCCTTGCCCGCGCTGCAAATACTCCACGGGTCACACCTGTGGCCAATAAGGCCTGAGGGAGAGAGCAGCAGGAAAACAGGTCATTAACTGAGCAAACACACTGATGCCACGAGGAAGCATTTGGCAGAGAGAGACAGCCGTGCTGCATTGCCTTCCTGTGCCTCCATGGGCGCGGGCACCACTGGCTGTTTTCCTCCCCACCACCGTCCTTGCCCAGCTGCTGCTGCACGTCCTGGCAAGGCAGGGCATGGGGCAGACCCGCGTGGGCTCCTCTCCCCACGGCAGCCACCAGCTGGGCTCCGCGGGAGCGGGGCCGCACGCCCGCGCCAAGGCTCGCTGGGGACCAGCCCCATGACTCGGGCGAAATGAAACACTTGGCCGTCTGGCATATCGCTCCGTTCCCCACCAACGGCACAAATAGTCACTGCGCGATGCACAAACACCGGGATCTATTATTGGCACCTCTTCTTGGCTCGCCGTCGTGACGTGCAACCCGCACGCAAGTGTTAGTGCCCTTATAAGGCTCCCAGAACAAACTTAAATTTGTTATCCTCTGGCCGATGATACAAACTGCAATCTCAGTAGCATACGGCATGGGGAGGTGGGAGATTTTCTTGGCTCTGTGGTGAGAGAGAGAAATTAAAAAAGGAGCCTACAATGCTGAGTCACTGTGACAAATAACTTACTATGGCATACATTCAGGGTTTAGCAAAGAGGCAGCTGAGAGTGAGTCAGTGACTGACTAGTGCCTCCTAGATTTTCCTCCTTGGGAAAGATTCAATTTAATGTAACGAAGCGCCGGCAAAAGTAGTTCTCAGTGTTACCATTACCAAGTCAATATCACTAATTACACACGTGGTTAAAACTGTCAAATTACATTACGTATCGTGGAATACATGCATGCTGTTTGGTGTATAACATCGCCCATTAAGAAGCAATAAGTCCCATTAAAAATACAGGTTTTTGCATGTGGGGAAATTTGGCCAAACTTCAAATGTTTGGCTGTGTTATTTCAAGCATCTCCCCTCTTTTGGTTGCTCGACTTCTCAGCCTTATCAATGTCTTATTTTGCATTCTGGCTTAGCAGTCTGTAGCACAATTTACACCAAACTAGAGAATTTTGCAACCAAAAAAAGACTGAGTGCAAAACGGTTTTGAGGTGGAAGTTGCACAGATGTCACAATCCACCAAAACACTTGTCCCTGTAAAGTCAGATTTGCATGTGCTGAATCATGGCCAAAGCTATTCTTGTTTTGTTGTTGCTGCTGTGTTTTTCCCTCCTCCCTCTGGCCAGGCAGATGAGGTCTCACCCAGAGAAGCAGATTGCTCAGGACCCCACACCCATCAGATCTACACGACATTGCCCTTGTCCCCTTCTGCAGCTCCAGCTCCTCTACCTGTGACAGCAATGTAAGACTGGAGCAGCCCCCCAATGGCTAAAAACCTGCAGACAGCACCTTCCTACTTGTACAACCTCCCTCCCTCCCTGGCGCAGCTCCTGATTAAATTTCCAAATGTTTGCACGACTTCCTTCTGCCCTGTGACAGGCACCTTCAGGAGGCCACTTGCTGCTTCTCTTAACATGAGCACCAGGGAAAATTTTCAAAGGCAGGTCTGTCACCCAAGAGCCAGGGAAGCCAGGACCAGGCTGGGCCACCCTGCAATCCTCACAGTGTGCTGCTGCTCCGGCTGATCCCTTCTACCTCTGCCTCATTTTCTCCTGACAGAGAGGGTTTTGCATCAGCCCTGAAATTCCTAAGATACTATGCTAACCAGTACATGATGGGGAAGATTATAACTGTTTGCAAGTGGACCGCAACCAGGTGGAAGGAATTTCCTATCTTCTTCTTCCACCTGAGCCATGGGGCTCAGCCTGGAAGGGGAATGTTTAGCCTCAAGTAAATCCAGCTGGGATGCTGCAGTCAGGCCATCCTTTCTGAGCACAAATAAAGGCATAGAATAATCCACTGTTCACTTGAAATGTTAATTAGTGAGTGAATTATACTCATGCTGTTCCCATCTGATGACTGGCTGCTGAAGAAGTGTCATTAGATATTCATCTCTGTTGTCCAACTTGTATGATCTACAGTGGTCCAGTTGCTCATTAATGTATGCATAAAGCTGGTCAAATATTTTTGCATGACACTTTTGTATGTTTCTTAAAAGAATGCCTTTTTCCCCCTGAAACAAAGCTTTTCTTGAGAAATGGTGACATCATCCACAATTTCACTATCTTTTTTTTTAGCCAAGTGCATCTCTGTCAAACCCTGCGGGACAAAGGGACTCCTTACTTCCACACGGCCCCACTAAAGCACATTACCAGCCCCCCTGGAAAACCTCCACTGCTCTCCCAAGCAGGGCTGTGGGGCAGCCCAGGGCTTCCCCCAGGGAATAGGGCGGGCAGTGGGGCTGGTGTTCGATGCACTGTGCCAGCATCGGACCCTCCGTGGCTGCTGACAGGCTCAAAGCCAGGCTATGAAGTGATCCTGCAGTGGACAAGAACATACAGTTGTGACCAAAAGTCCTCTTTTAAGGAGGAGCTGTCTTTTCTCTCTGAAGATCACACACAGACCCTTCTTTTAAGAACAAATTCATATAATTTTGAAGAAAAAGGTACTTTTTTTTTTCCAGGCAGTTGTGAAGAGCAACTCTCAGATATGACCTTTCCAAAATGCCTGCCAGCGATCAACTATAAAACAAGAGATCTCAGTAATATTTTTCTAATGCAGAGTGAAGAGCAGCCAACTTCCCATAGAAAAGGAGGAGGATTTTCTCAAACTAATTTTATTTCCTTATCTTTAGTCATCCACTGAAAAGAAAACACTAAATATATTCCCCAGTCTACTCCTTCCAGTGATAGCTCGAAGGAGTAAAGAACCATATGCTCCTTCAGCTGATCTATACTGTCTCCATGACAATGCACATTTACAAAGTTTGCTCCCCACAACTCCGTAGCGTGCGCTCTGGCTGCTCGTGGTGCGGGACGCGGGGCAGCTGCCCAGCACAGCTGGTGGCACTGGTGGCCATCACCGCAGCGGCTGGGCACCGTTCACCCGCCTGCTGCCACCTGAGGGGCTGTGCTACCTCAGATGCTCTGGGAGAGGCCATCCCGCTCCCCACAACGTCCCCAGACTCCTGGCGGGTGCCCATCAGTGAGCTGGAGGCACGGCCACGCAGCTTGGCCTACGCACCGGCTGAGGCAGCGAGTCCCTCCCACCTCTGTCCAGGCATTAACATGTGAAACGCCTCGAAAGGAGAAATGGTTTTAGCTCATTTTAGCCACTCAGAGAATCTTAGGGAATTTACACAGAAAAAAATGTCTTCCTTAAAGCGTGCTTTTGCAGTGCAGCTCCAGTGGGTGAGGGCCACACGGCTTCCTTGGCAGAGATGCTTGGCTGGAGCCAGGTGCTGGGAACAGCCTTAGGGGTCCCGGGACCCCAGCAGGGCAGGATGTGGCAGGAGCCCTATGGCACTGACAATCTCACCCCCTAGGGATTTATTTTTATTGATGTTTACTGGTGTAGCTGCAGTTCGTGCCATGAGGCAGCGTGCTGTGTGATGTGCACACCACACAAATGGTAAGGGAGCAGCGTGGCAGGGTGTGCAGGCTGGGACACCTGAGAAATCGAGAGATCCCTTCCAAAACAGCATTACAAGAGGTCATATTCTGTAAGTCTTCCTTCCCAGGTACAGCAGGGCACCAACAGCCTCCCAGCACCAGCTTTATGCTCCAGGTGCATCACACCACGATAACCGGGCAGCCAACACAGCAGCCATCCTGACATTAATGGACAAGAAACTTTCTATTACGATGTAATAGAAGTAAAACATTCAGGAACAGGCTGCGTCTGGGCCACAGGCTGTCAATTGGCAGCCTCCACTTCACCAAGTGCAGAAAGACGTTATATTGTTATTTTCAGAGCCCGTGTGTTTCACTATTCCCCGATCGGTACAATAGCTGTCAGCACTCCTGTTTTGAATTTCACACATTTGCTTAATCAGAAACCAACAAAAATACACAACCGGCTGCAGTGGCGCATGAGACAAATTCTTGCTTTATCAAGGAGTTACCCAAGATATGTGTTGCAGATTAGGTTAACCCCACGTAATCATTTCTAAAGTGGAACTATAGTACATGTTTAAAATCAGCAATAAAAACCTCAGCGGGCTAAGAAGTTTATATTTAAAAATTAAGAAAAATAACATTTATTTTAAAGGAATCCTGACATAAATTTTGTATTGTCAGAGTGAAACATTTTTTCCCCACTTCACTACCCCATAGACTGACCTAGGCAGCCAAATCTCTAAGAATTTATCAGATGTCTTGATTTCGCCCGGACTGGCATTTTTCCACCAGAACCCTGTCCCACTGAAGGTCTCACTGGCTGCAACGCCTACTGCTCATGTGCCCCCCAGTGGACCCCAGAAGCTGGCAAGCACCAGCTTCTGCCACAGCTTTCTGCTGCTCAGCTCCTCCCAGTCTTTGCCCTCACAGCAGCCAGGCCCGGGATGCTGCTTGCAAGCTGTCTCAACATCCCTCTGACGTCTGTAAATATATGCCAAGTTCTAATTATGCTTGACAGTCTTCTGCAAATTCTGACTCTTTCTCCCCCCTCTTTGAAAATGCCAGATTTCTCCTGAAGTCTATTTAGAGGGAGTAAAATGAAGGCTTTTCTAATTAGAGACGAGTCTCCGGTTATCCCTTCACCTCCTGTACCAGGAGCAAAGATGAGTTCTGCCAACGAGGAGTCACATCTAGACTAGTCTACCAGCATTATGCAATGGAAGGAGGTGTGCAAGATCAGGTTTCTGCTGGGAGCGGAGACAGCTCAGAGTCACAGCTTCCTCTTCAAGCCTCCGAAACTCACGGATTCATAAAGACTTGGTTTCCCAGTGCAAAACAACCCTCTTTCAGGGAGAAAGAGCCAGCTCTGCCTAGGCTCTGCTAATCTCCCTGTTTAGCAGGAAAGCACACGGGGCCTGTCGTGCCAGAAGCCTGGGAGGCAGTGCCCGGAGTTATTTGGTGCCTCTGGGAGCTCCCCAGTGACAAGAAGGATTCAATGTGTACGCCCAAGCATCAGGCAAACACCGTCTATTAAGAAGTTTAAGGGGAGGAAATGCTTTCCAGACACACAAGCCTTTTCTAAGGGAATTGCTACTCTGTAGGATGTCAGACACATAATGCTGATGCCATAAATGTCACTATACAGCAGTTCTCATTCAGAAAATATATGATCGATGTCAAGAAAACCCAATGAAATATATATATTCCTTTTAATTCCCCTTAACCCTGCCCCTTTCTCCAGGGATTTGAGGAACACGCTTCAGGAAAAGCTTTGAAGAGTCCTGCAAGGAAAAAAAAAAAAAAAAATTCAATCTCCTCCAGCTTTTGGGGGTGGGAAAAGCTAAACTCACTTCATCGTATTAGGGGTCGAGGAAGGAGCACAGCCCTGGAAGACAGCACCCACGCGTGACTGGCACCTTCATCCACATGGGGCTAGGGATGCAGTGACAGACAGGTCCCAGGGGCTTATCGGGCATTTGTGCCCGGAAAGATTTCAGCCTAGAGCCTGGTGGAAAAAGGCATCAGCGTGAGCAGGAGAGTTGCTAGCTTCCTGCCCAGCAGATCATGCAAAATTGTGTCCCAGTTAAAATATGTGTTTTTTCCTCTCCTGTTTGGGGCATATACACAGTGAAAAGCAGAGGGAGCCAGGGAGGCTTTATAAGACCTTGGTCAAACCAACGCAAGCAAATGGATATGTGTGAACAGCCACAAGTCAAGCCCACAAGGGCAGCAGCATCTCGTGGTTCCCATACCACTGAGCTCTGTCTGGGACCAGACTGCGTCCCCTCACTTCCCCTGGCTTCGGCAACCCTGGCTAGGGGAAGGTGCTCCCCCAAATCTACAAAAACAAAACCTATTTTCCTTTTCTCTTTTTCCTATTTACCCTGCTCCTCTTACATTCACCTAAGCCAGAAACTCTGCTATGTTGATTAATTTCAGCCCTGCAGGAATTTCTCCAGAGGTTGAGGCTGAGTGGCCGCAACACCAAGACGCTGGCTTGCAGGGGCTGCTCTGCGTCAGACCCCCACAGCCATGTGGTGAGGGACAACAACAATCCTGAAACCCTCAGAGCCTGGAGACACAAGCTAGACAAAGAAAATATTAGTGTCTTCATTAAGCATGGAGATTAAGATCCTGATTTATTTTATTCAATTGCCTCTGGCTCCCTTCAGTCAACAGGGAGAGATAACTCCGGGGGTGATTCAAACCAAGTCGGATTAAATGCCCTGGAGATATACCTATGCTGCTCCCTAGACTATATAGGGGGCTTAAAGCTATGGCCTTCCTGTTTTAGATGGGTTTGTCAAGTGGAGGTTTATCCAGGTGAGCTAACGTCTCAAGACTGCATCAAGGCTGGGTTTAAGGTGAAAACCTGCGGCTGGAGGAAGAGTTGTGTCTCTGTCCTTGGAAACCCAGACCAAGACCCCAACAGAAGAGCCAGTCCCCCCATTTTTACTGTGTTATTTGTGCACTTTGTGGTCACCTAGAAGGTTTTTTTCCATGCCTCCTGCTAAGTGACTCCCTGGAGTGGGCTGTTTGTCCCCCCAGCATAAAATAAAGAGTCACACCAGCAGCAGAGGGTGTGGGGGCAGACGCTTTTTGGGCATCAGTACTGGCAGTTTTTAGAGCCTCCAAATGAGTAGGCGACTGTGCTGAGGCTCTTTCTCCCACCACAAATCACGAAGCCAAATATCTCAGCTGCACTGCATGTCTGCAGGAGCTCCTCCTCCGGTGCTGGGTAGTGTGGGAAGGGCTCTGCTGGCACGCAGCTCACCCGCACGCTTGCATACCTGTGGACAAAATTAAGGCAAGCCCCTGTGCATGTTCAACACGCACGCGTGCGCTAAGACCTGCTGCTACTTGTAGCCTGCCTGGCTTCACAAGAGCAACCCAGAGCACCCCAGGCATTGGGACTATGTGCCCCCAGCCATGCCCTCTGGGGATGTGTGAGTAGTCCTGTGCAGGGAGCAGGAGGATGTGAGCATCAGGACACCAGAGTGCAGAAGTTTCCTATTGCTTCTTCTGAGAGGGAAACAAATTAGCTCAAGGTAGTAGAAACAGATGTACTTACATATCCTACACCCTTTAAAAGAAAGGCCCTTCTAGTGAAGCAGATGGGTTTAAGTGCCATTTAAAGCAATTCCTGATTTACCCAAGAAAGCCTCACACACGCTTCACATGTGGATTATCCCAAGCAGTGTAAACAAGAAGGGCTCTGGCCACACGTTTCTAACATCACACAAAGCCTAACATCACATGAAAGCAAAGCCAATGGAGGCGAGGAAAACAACCCCTACATCCTTAAACTTCACACAGTGTCACTGGCTTCGAGCTGCCTGTGATTAGGAATGGAGCTGCACTGCTGCTTCTTCCTTTTTCTGCTCACATCTTCTGATACCCCAGCGAGACCTCTTTAGGAACACATGACAGCATGGCTCCAGTGGTTCTTCTGGATTCTGAAGACCACTGCAAAAAGTGAGGGTAATTTCACAAATAAACAATTGCACAAAGAGAAGTTGTCATTATAGATGTCGTGTCTCTAAACTCTTCAATGGACACAGCTAAGCCACAGGTTTAGCAGCACTACCTTGCTACCTTGGCCACTTGGCACCTTTCCCTATGTTCATTTTCTTCAGAGGCCAGAAGAATTAAAGCAACACAGTAAGCTTCCCGGGTTTCCTTTTCTTTGGTCTTCCTTTCTTTTGCAATCATGTATGGCAGACTAGGGTCGTAGCCAATACATACTATAGTCCCATTCATGGGGAATTATGTGGAAGACAAGTAACATCTAATTTCTTGTTGTGTTCAATAAAAAGGTGCTAGACACAGGAAAAACATGGGGTTATTTGTTCACTTCCAGTCAAGGCACTACTTAACAGCTAAAACTTTGGTAAAACAAAGCAGTAGAAGAGAGAACAGTCAGATTTTGTCAGACTGGTCAATGTGGACAGATGAAACATTAACCTGAACAAAGTCTAGAGAGAAAGACATCCTCTTGTCCCTCCTCCGTGCCGGCTAGCGCAGCCACTGAGCTCTTACTGCTGCTGCCATTTCAGAAGCGACAGCTTTCAGGAAAGCCAGGACTGGTTTGCAATGCTGAGCTGAGGGAAACACACGCAAGCTACAGCTGAACACAGAAACAGAGCAGACTAGGATATTTTTAAAAGAACAAAAAAGAGCCCTAAGGAAATAGAAGAGCAGAGTCAAGACAAAATGCTCCCAGCAATGAAAAGAAGGCTGCAGCTTTGGCTCACTGCTTAAGTCAGCGTTTAAGAAAGAAAGCCTAACACAAACAGATGAGGAGGCAGGGAATGCTCAACATACCTGCTGGTGGCAATGCTAAAAGCATTGAAGGGTCACCTCTTGTAGAAAAGAGCATTCCTGGGGGACTGCTGCTCTGTCTGCTTATATGTATGAATGTCCTCACCACCAGCACTCGTTTACTTTTGTCAACAGAGTACACTTGAGCCTTTTCCTGCAAGCACTTACACCTGTTTCCTGTAAGGGTGGTGACAGTGCTTGCAGGCTTCTCATCCTGTCAAGTAGGCTAGAGATCAGCTGGCCCCTCATGAACAATACCTGGTAATAGTCCTCATGTGCTGGGTGCCCCACCTGTTCTGCTGCAGACATCGCTCCTACTAGCCAGTGCCCTTATAACACTGGAGGAAGGAAAGGGGTAGCACATCAAAACCATCTCCTTGTTCTCATTTCCATCTCTCAAAAGTCAGCTGCCCCATCCAGCCTGCAGCCCCATGGTTGTTAACAGCACTGAAGTCACACAACCCCTTCCATGAAAAGAACAAAACAAAGCAGTGCTGTCAGCTGAGAAAGAAGAAAATTGTTTGAACTATAAGGCCAAATAATGCCTGCTTATTGCTAAATGTTACAGAGATGCAGGGGTATGTGAGCATGAAACTTGGGGATAAGCATGGACAAGTTGATAAAATTAATGAAGCCAATGTTTCTCACACACTTGGGACAAAAGCTGCTAAAATATAGCTACAGTAATGGTAGGACATCTGGGGCATTTTCATAGTAGAACAAATTTGCTCAAATGTTCAGTCTTCATTTCTTCATCCAGATCTCCAGTGGTGTTTTGGGCAGCGTGTTTCTAGAGCCAGTCCTGGCAAATTGAGTGAGACCTTTCTGCAGCAGGAGAATGGATAAATATGCGACAGGCTGTTGGGAGCTGGAAGGATGCAGTGTACTCTTCTGGAAGGGTCTGTACAGGTTTTCGGTGATGACAACAATCAGAAGATTTTGCAAATGAGAATTTCTAGAGAAGGGTAGTTTTATTTTTATGATTTTTTTTTTTTTAATTAATGCGTTTTAATATAGCAGCTTTCCATATAAAGATGTAGAGCCATTTTGCTGTACAGATTAATACGGCTTGTTCTAAGATACTCTGTTTTGATCATAGATTAATTTGTACAGGTGTAACTCTTCTCATCTCTGTGTAAATACTCTTGACTCACCTACATGGTGAAACCTGAACTGGGACTGGATCTTCAGTGTGGTTTTCTGGCTTTGGGATAGGCTGTAACCAGCATCTAACAGAACAGGGACGTGCAGCAGAGTCCTTTTGATGTGCGTGTGTGCAATTCAGAAATGCATGCACACTCTACCACTGATTTAAACAACCTGGGAAAACATTACTGAGAAGGTATAAGTCAGTAGCAGAGCACAGGGAGAAGTGAAATGTATTTGGTGAGTGCAAGCCTAAAATAAATTAAATACTTCAAGTGAATAACAAACTGGAATTTCACCAACTCAGTGTTTTATTCAAAAGGAAGAAAATGAGGGCTAGTTGAAGCTGGCATCAGAGTAATGTACAAAATTCCAAAGGAAAGGAGTTTGACAATGGAAAGGGGAATCGGTGAACCACCTGAAGTTCAGAGAAAAATCAGTTTCATGTATGTGGGAGTCACCTGAGAACAACTGCGGTTATAAATGCAGTTAAATGCTTATAATGACACCATCAGAAGGATTTGGCAAAAGCTAGAGAATGACTGAAACTAAGGCACGAGGAAAGAACAATGGCTGTTAAATACCAAGCCACAATAAGATATCATTTATAATGATGTTGGTTTTCAGACCAGAAACGATAACAAATACTTCAAAACTGAGTATTCATGAATATTAGAAAAAAATGTTTAGGAAATAAAAAGTTATGTGAGGACAAAAGAAGATTTCATTACAAGTTAGATCTGCATTTCTCCCAAGGTACTCGGCAGAGCACCCACTGATTTCTGTGGTGAAGGTGCTCAGGCTATTTGTGTCAGTCTGAAGCTCCAGATAAGAAGCGGGACCCACAATTTGTGTTACTGAGGGATGAATGAGGGTCTCTTCCTAGGGTTTATTTAGCTCATTTGTTCTAGGGAATCAGAGAGAATAAATGGGTTCTCCTCCCTGTTGAATTAGGAAAAAGAAAAAAAAAAGTGAGTTTTGGGCCACATCAACTGTACTGTTTTGATTGCTTACTTGAGACATAGTGGGGAAGCTCGATGTCATCTGATTTCTGGAGGCATTCCTCGTAAGCTGTAGAGGGATGGAACTTGCAGCTTTTAACTAGGGTGACAAATAGAATTGAATCCATAACAAGAGGAGGAAATCCTTGCAGGGTTTTTTCTTCCAGATGTTCATTCAAACATTTGAGTTAAATGGTGTTAGCATAAAAAAAAAAAAAAAAAAAAGAGCTTAAAACAGTCTAACCAAAATCACTCTTAATCGGGTTTTGTTTCCATGGCACCTTTGATGTCATAAGCCTAATAGCTCCCCAGTGATCCATAGAGTCTTCCAGGAAAAAAAAAAATGGCTAGACAACCTGAATGCCAAATGTTGAACACACACTTAAAAATATCCTTTCGGAAGAGTTTTCAGGCCTCCCTTCTCTTTTAAGAATCAAGGGAAACCAAAAATCCAACCAGGAATTTCCCCCCGCACACCCACCCACCCTGCATATCACCAGAAATCTGTGCACAACAGTTTCAATGTATGGAGTCCCACTAATATATTATTAAACTGCAGAGGAAATGCATAAAAAGACTTATAAAAATAGCAGTAAAACACTTTTTTAAAAATCCATTCTACAGATGCAAAATCTCAAGAAACATCTTTCTGTCAAAACTGAAACAGATTGTGGTGTTCAGCAGCACATTTCTTTGCTAGGGAAGCGTTCTTAGTACAGTATTTTTGCTCTTCATCTCATGTTTTTTTCCAAGGATCTTCTAATTAATCATGGTGCTGATGGATGATAGCAGTCCTGCTATGGCTGCTATTAACACATACGAGTCTCGCCAGAGGTGAAATAGGTGTAATTTGCTTTTATTTAAAAGCTTTTGCTCAATAATATTTTTATGGCCTGATCTGGCATTTGTGGCCAAGCAACATTCTCAGTCCCTTCTGCCTTCGGGATTTTTATCCAATTCCGTATGAAAAAAAAGGGGCAAATATTTGCTTTGCTGCTCTTCTGGATATCCAGCTACTGTCACTGGCTGAGGAGAGATGTATTGCTCTGAGTGCTCTGCCTGGCGCTTTTAGTATGTATAGGAGAGGGGCTGAAGCTTCAGAGGACATGACTTGTGGAAAGCCGCTGCTGGAGAAATTAAATATAATAAATTTTACTTAAAAAAAAAAAAAAAGCAAAATCCCAATCCTGATTAGAAGCTTTGTTTCTTTGAAGGTAGAATGTAATGATTTTGCTGTGGTTATAGTAAGATACACAGCAAGAGTCTACTAATTTGGACAGAAAGAACAGCTTAAAAATTCAACTTCTTTTTAAATAAAAGTTTATGAAACCCTGCTTAATAGATGCCAAACACATATGTCAAACAACACACCTATAAAACAAGACATGAACAAAACAAAATAGTTCTTCAAAATAAAAGCCAGTGATCAAATAACTTTACCCTTTACTGTTGCAAGAAAATACAAATGAATCAACACTGTACCCTTCACATGTCCAGGCTTGAACTCTGCAATGTAGGTGGAGTGAATCTCTGGATGGTGTCAAATGAGCCAACGTACTAGGTAACCATAATAATAACCCTTTTAGCAAAATAAATAAGTTTGTCATATTGAAATAGTTATCATACTTTTAAAGGATACTATTTAATACAGCTTCAAGCATAACTTCAGAAGTGTATGTTACCTTTCTATATAAAAGGATTTGAACCAAAATCACTATACTGGTGAAATACTCCAGACTTTTGATGATCTAACACAGAGTTTATTATGCCTCAGTTCACCTGTGTACATCTCAAAACTTAGTCCCAACACACTTTCTCTGATATGAAATGTAACGACTAGTCTATTTTGGTTTAGAATGGGAAGTTAATAAATAAAAACACAGATTCCAAATTAAAGCCAAATGAAAGCAGAACAAAACCAACCAAACAAATCTAAAATATAACAACAACAAACTACTTATATTTCCAGGTGCAGTAAATACAGATTTGTTTTCTTGTTTGGGTTACTGACTTGTTTGTCTCTCTAATCGTGTTTCATTATGGAGAAGATAAAGTAAGTTACTATAACATATTAAAAATCAGAAAAAAAAAAAAGTATTTTAAAATTTTTTTTTCTAGCTGTCTTGTGTGGTTTCTATTTTGTTATTTTGTGTAATGGGACAGATATGTTTAGATACGTATTTATATACTTAAATACTATTAATCAGAATTATGTTTCGTAACAAACATCAGAAAGTTTATCTCTAAGAACTTTTCCAGGTAAAGTTTTCCAGTGAAGCATCCAACCATTCCTGTGCAGACTGACGTACAAGTTTTAATATGTTTCTATTTATCCTTCCGAAAAACAAACATCTCCAGACAGAAGAGACTGACAGGCACGTGAAAGACCACTTTAATCTCCTTCCCTGGTCACGGCAGATATATGAAGTGTGGTATAAACTGGAGGGAAACCTTGGAACGGTGCTTTCCAGAATACTGCTATATATGAGAACATTCCTTCTAAATGACTTTATAAGAGAAGGACGGTGATAAATAATATTAATCTCTGTAGCTGTTATTGGGAACAATCAATAGTTGAGCTCGGTGGAAGCTGGTTGCTGATACGGAAACAAGCTGTGTTAGGTATGGCACTTACAGGTCAAAACCAAGCAAAACACACCTGACCAGTCAGTTAATATAAAGTGCATATACTATAAACCTTGTGAAGTTATATGTATCTGTCTTCTGTCTAGAAAACAAGTCACTGATTAAAGACAGGGGCAGGAACTATAGGGATCCAGATCCATGATTGGAGCAAGTGGGAACCACAAATAAATCAGAATGTTGAAGAGCATGTTGTTATCATCACTGTGCACACCCACATACGCACACATTGACTTATACTAACATTTCTTTTTTTTTGTAATTGGAAATCAAATAGAATCTTAAAAGAAAAAAAAAATCTCTTACTGAAAGCTGTTAACTTTACCATCCTGAAAATATTCTCTTCCTTTTTTCCTTCTTAGTCACAATTTCTCCTTCCTCAGACTTGTCTCAGCCACTCTCTCACTCCCGCTTTCTTTTCTTCTCGTGACTAACAGGCTTCAGGAATGAACTTCAGAGGAGCCTGAAAGAAAAAAATCTCTTCCAGATTGGCTATTTTTCCATTAACTCCTACAAATACATACTGCAGGCAGTTCAGCAAACTGATCGTAAGATATACACACTTTAATCTCTGTGTTACCCTTTCAACTGCAGTTCCAGGTAGTAATGATGAGAAGCTGTCAACGTGGTAGTGAACTTCAGTCTACACCACTTTCTTGAAGACCCATACCCAGTAGAGATTCTTCTGGCACAAGTTCACTTTTGCCAAAAGGAGACATCCTTAACTAGCTCACCGGTGTTTTCTTTTCTTCTGTCACTTGGTGGTTTTGTTGTTGTTGTTGATTGGTTGTTTCCTTAAGAGCGTATTAATTTCCCTCTTGATTCAAATCCTCTCTTGAACAGAGCGGAGTCATCTGTCCTCTGTTTTTGAAGCCAATGGAAAGGCTCCAGCATCCTTCCTCTCTCTGCATCACCCATGTAACAACTCTTTTCTCTCCCATAGTGTGTTTCTTTTGAGAAGCCCAGCTCAGCCAGCAACAATAGGTTACTTTAAAAGTACTTCTTTCTGCTTTTATCTGCTCCCCTCCCCTTTCTCCCCTCCATCCAATCAGCAGACTCCACCATTAAAGATAAGCAATTTTTTCAAACTCACTCAGCATTTCTGTCCAAGTCAGATAAAGAATCTAGATTTAATATTCCCAATTTTTTTTTTAAATGTTGCCTTTAAACTATGGTTTCACCACCTTTTCACCTTTATATATTTTGGGGACTCAATTTCTCACGTTTAATGCTATTAGTCCTGAAGTTCAATGTAAGATCGAATATTCAAAGGTACCAAGTAATTCCCAATTAATCCAGATTTACCTCATAGTACTAGAGAAAAATCCATACTCAAAGCCCCAGTGAGTGGTTTTACGAGACTGTGATGTCTGTGCCACCGATTTTATTGTTATTTGCATGTACTATAGTGTCTCTGATAAAAAGCACATGTCTCTGGTTTACAAAATGGCCTCTAACCTCGGAGTTAGCTTTTTATTCCACAGACCCATAAAACGCACATAAGGAGAAAATAAGGGCCAGGGCTGACATAAAAGTGAAATGAATTTGAGCACTTTAGACATGGCAGTTCCTGAATGTTTCACTTTTCATAGAACCATAGAATATCCTGAGTTGGGAGAGACACGCAAGTACACTTTTTTTTTGATCTCTCTTTTGAGGGAGATTGGTGGCAGAGAGAGAGGCAGGACCCTCCAGCTCTTAGAAGGGAACTCAGAACGTTTGCACTTTTTATTTTGAAATTAAACACAAAGTATCTAGAAAACCAACAGAGCGTAGAATACTCAGCTCAATACACATCTCATAGAATCATTCAGTTTGGTAAAGACCTCTAGGATCATCCAGTCATACAGCATATGCACTATATATAGGGCTGATCCCACAGCACCTCACTTTTAAAAGGACTTGTCTAATGATCAGAGCAAGGAATGATGAGCTGGGATCCCTAGGTTGCAATCTTGGTTCTGCTTGGAATTCCTCAAAAAAAAAAATGAAACAAAACAAAACAAAAAACTTTGGAGAGACTTCCAGCAGGGTACACCATGACTCCAGGAGCGTGGTGTGATTTATAGATGTTAGCACTCTGGCCAAGACACCACTTCTGTTGTTTCAAAAGCCCTGTTTTATTTGCTTTATGAGCAAGAGGAATCTCTGCTTGTGCTCCTTGGCTTACACGCTGCTTGGAGTGAAGTTACTGGCCAGCTGCTCTCCCAAGAGAGTGTGGCTGCAGGCTGCTGTGGGCGTGGTGCAGGTGCGGACAGCATGGGGCACAGGTATGACATCCCACAGGGTGCCCCCTCCGGCTGTTGAGCTGGTGCCCTGCTGTGGGGCAGGATCTCTGCATGGGCCCTTGAAGCTGGCTGGGAATAAGGAACCCAACCAGAATGGAAGTGTGGGCTGCTTTGCTGCTGCTCGCTTGGCTCCCAACACTTGACAAAAGCTAGGAGTCTGGTATATGCTCTTCAGCTGACTCACAATTTCATCAGATCAGTCCCAATGGTGTAAGAGGCACGGTGATATTTGAATGCTCTGTAATTTCATTAGCGTGGTTCTTTTGATGGATGTTTCATTTGAAATATTTTTGCTGTGTTCTGATGGTATTATGGTAAATTGTGCAGCTCTGGACTGGCTGTTTTGTGAAGACCATTCAGCTAGCTGGTAAAAGAAAGAAAAATCACAAGGCAACAGACTGCAGTTGCTGCTTTTAAAGTTTTTCTCAATGCAGGATTTCATCCATAACTTCTACCCATTTTAATGGCCTTACGTAACCAAACCACTTTTCACATGTTTGGGCTAGTACTTAAAGCACTGCAATGTATTTGTGGCATGGTTTGTCCACACAACAAACATTCCCTAAAATACGCTTAGGGGTCTGAATGACAAGAAGAAACAATATCTCCTGTGATGGCTTTTGTGGTTGCTGCCTTCAGTTGTCCTTCAAGCACCTCTCTGCAGAGCTGTCTCAGCTGCTCACAGAGTAGCTGCTGAACAGCCAGCTTGCAATTAATTCAGTGTACCAAGGAAACCTACACTCACTGCTGGTGTCCCTCAAGGTAAGCTGAAGGCTGACGGTAGTGGCTGCATGGACAGATGAGACACCACCCTGGCAAAGGTGGGAAGAAGGGCGGCGTGGACCTCTGCGTGACAAATCACTGCTTCTCACAGCCTAAGTCATCCCAGCTTATCAGTCACAGCCCCTTGGGTCTTAGTTGTCATTTAAACAAACATATTTCTACACACCCCAGCCATATGCAGAGGTCTTCAGATAGCTGTAAATACAAATTATGGCTGGTGTAAGGCCCCCTTGCTTTGCTAAAGAGGTGAAATGAGGTCTACTCTGAATAAGCACTGCTGAAAGCTTTTCAAAGGCACAGTCTTTGGGATATTTGAGAACAGATATCACTTAAAAGTAGCCTCCTCCCTCCCCCCTTCTTTTTTAAATCACATTGTTTTCTGCTGTGAGCAGGGAAGTGGTATGCAAAACATGAGTAGGTCAGTGAATAATGGTAGATTTGGAGGTATGGCCGCTTTGGATTGCTGCCTAAGTAGTCTAAATCATGTATACACATGCTGGCATCACTGGATGTGAGATTATAGAAATGGAGAATTACATATGCCTTTTTAGTAATTAAAATTTCTATTGTATTTGGTGTCTTTATTAGAAGTCCCTGAATCCTCTTAATTCCCCATGTTAGAATCCCTGTTGCCTATTTTTAATATTCTTGCAATGTAAATACATTTTTCACAACGCTTTAAGGACCTTGTGTGAATAATACCCAAATAAACACAAAACAGTGAATCATATAATTTCTGGATACTTCACACGCAAGTTGTATGAATTCAGGTCATGGAGCACAGTGAATTTATGAGGATGCTATACAGGCTTCTAAGACCAATTAAACAAAAATATGAAGGAGATTTCTTTAGCTGTTTTGCAAAAGAACCCTGAGTTTGCATATTTCATTTGCATTTTGTTCACCAGCAGCTCCCAGCTAGTTTTACTCAGAGGCGCGTCCTCACGAGCTAGTCCCTGCCATTTGCATGTTAGCGCTGCCATATTGCTGTGGCTGGGAAAAGCAGCTGGAAGAGGCGTTCGTTTTAAAAGGGGAAAATGTGGCATTGCCAGAGAGGGAGGAGATGGCAGCAGGCTGACCCTGACACCTGTACCACTACAAAGCAGTACCTGCAAGCATTTACTCTCACCTGTTGAAGGCTGGAGGAGGTCAGAAGTGAAATGACTAAATGGAGGGGTGGGCAATGCAAACACCAGTGTACTTGATAAATGTTTCTTACACCCTCTTACTCCGAGGCGCCTTGCTAACCTGTCTGTGCACCAGGTGGTCCATGCAAGCTGAAAGCAAGGCTGCGGTGCAGTACCACTCCCCATTCTCTTGCAACTGAACGATGACCTAAAAAAGAGTCCTGATGTTTGTGGCTCAGAGGTAATGACACTACATTTAATATAGTTTCTGGATTTCAAACAGTTATAACAACAAAACCTCATAAT
Source organism: Anas platyrhynchos (assembly GCF_047663525.1). Lineage (NCBI taxonomy): Eukaryota > Metazoa > Chordata > Aves > Anseriformes > Anatidae > Anas > Anas platyrhynchos. The sequence continues at coordinate 56,939,464 of NC_092591.1, forward strand.
GTCACTAAAAATTGGATATCTGAATAGGTAAGAAAGGTAGAGGAGCAAAGGAACTTTTTATAGACTATTACACATCCAGCTATGCTTAACACCAATTCCACATTAGATGTCATTGCTAATTAAAGCAAGTGTAAGACTTTTACTCATTTTTTGTGCCTGACTTTCATTCTCTTAACGTTTTGTCTGGAGGGTGTCTGAGATTTCTATCAGACACACTAAATTCTGTTTTTCATCTGGGACCCCTCATACATTACTTCCTATTTGCTAAAACAGACCAGTAGTTGCCATAAGAAACCAATCTGGCACTATCTCTGAGAACAGGTCAGTCCCAATTATTAATCATGGAGCTGTTTATATTTTACAGTCCAAATCTAAGAAGTGTCAGGTGAGGCAAGGTGGGACCTGAAACCCTTTGCCCTGTGCTTTCAGATACTCTGCCTGGTCTTTGCCTGTAGTTTACCATACAGCAGGACCCACTCCATACTTTTTAGCAGCTTCAATATATTACAGACATTTTTTTTTAACAATGAACAGCACATATCTGCAAACAAAGATAAAACAACTGCATACATTGGCCCCATTCTCTAGGTTCAGCGATAACTCCTGAACTAGGGAAGAGTCTTCCTGAGTTCACAGATTCCAGAAAACGTGCTGGATATCTGCCCAACAAGGAGTACAAAACTTCAACTACACAAAGAGCAGGTCAGAAATCACATTGAGAGATCACAATGTGAAATCACAAATGAAATCACAAAGAGATCTCTATTTGCTGAAGAAAATATCCTGTGATCTTTTCTTGTTTTCATCAAAACTAAGTGCAGGACCACATTTTAAATAGTATGGAAATGTTCTTTCCCATGAAGCAAAACTTATTATCCCCCAAACAGCTGTATTTCTTTTGGCATTGGCTCACTTTGCCAAAGAGCTGGAAGTGATACCAACTGATGTGCATGTATGTGTTGAGCACATTTTTCTGAATGTCTACCCACAAAACATCCTCCAAGGGGCTTTACTGTGGATGTTTCAACACTGTATGCTTCTGTAACGTTTTCAATGACAGCAGCTGATTATGGACCACAGAGCCACCTACCACACCTTCCTGAGAAATGCTGGGTGACATTGCTGGTTGAAACTTCTATCAGAGAAAACTTCAGAACTGTGTTCCCAAAATGCTCACAGACAGCTCTCACTTTTGCCCAGATTTTTCATCCAGATTCAAAAGAAACCATTCTCAGAGTCAGAGACTTTTAAAAAGCTCAAAATCAAAATAGTAAGTCCTATGTGGAGAGAAATGTTTTGTCCCGTATGAAACATACTAAGATCCTTCAGTTCCTATTTTTTTTTTTTTTTTGGTAAGAGATTCCAGAACCAACCTCCTCTGCAGGTTAACAGATTGTGTAAGTGACCTGAAAGTAACACTGCTTTTTCTTTAGCACCATCAAAAAAAGTACACACAAAAACACCTGCATATATGCCTTTGTTTGCATACCATACAAATGCTTTGGCATCAGGTGTGGGCTCTGAAGACCAAAACATTTTCCTTAATGTGATTTCTGTTGAGATTTTCTGTACCTTCCTGCTCTCCCACCTGTATTCATTTACATGATGGTGAGAGGTCCCTGCTGAACCAGCAGTCCTCCTGGGCAACCCATGCCCTGATTGAATTTAGGAGATACATGGTTATGTTCCTCCAGCACTTGGGTGTAAGCGGAAGGAAGAGCTCCTCATCCCGGAGATATTCAGATAACGAAGGCTGCCAAGCCTCGGTCACTCCCTGCTCATTACAGCTGCAGTTCAGCATGGTGATAGCAGCACAGCGGAGAACCCCCAGCCCAGACAGAGCTCGGTGCCCACTTGGTTGCTGCCTGCCTGCAGGATGCGGCCGGGAGCCGTGTCCCATCTCAGCACACAGTGCCAGCACCAGCCCAGGTGAAGGCAGAGCCACCCTTTGGGGAGGCCAGCCACACTGTGCCAGGTCATTAGATGACCAGGCCATGAAGATGAATGGAAAGAAAACTGTTTCATACACAGATTGCATCACCACCTGCTTACTGAGGTTCAGCAGTGGCTTCCCTTGTTTGTAACCAAATGGGAAAGGTCGGAGCTCAAAGGAGCATTTCCCAAAGGGTGGTGGAGGAGGACATCCTCCTGCCAATGCAGTTGCAAAGCAACCGCATATTTGTTTCCTTCAATCTCCTTTTCTCTCTTTACCTTCTCTATTTGTTTCCTCGTGAATGCTGTGGAAGTGAGGCTGTGCATTAAGCAAATACACTGCTCTTGGATGCCATACACATCAGACTTCCACTTCTCCAGACTCTAGGCAAAACAAGTTCCATTATTTTCAGATGTTTATCCCTTACCTATCACCCCGACATCTGACCAGACAAACTAGTGCGCGGATCTGACCAAAGCACAGACCTCTCCCTTCCCCCAGCATGGGGGCACAAGCACATATACCTGCATTCCAGCTAATTTAACAACATAAAAGCGAAACATTTTACATGTAGGATCCGGAGCCATCATTTTCTAATGTCAAAGGTCACATGAAATACCTCTTATGTTGTCTCAGCCTATTTCCTGGCATAGAGTTGTAATCTCCGAGAACACATAAATGTTTCAGTATTAGTACTAAGAAGCCACATGAGGGAGCATTTGGAGAATTGAAATGCTTTCCCTGTATCAGTGTAAATAAGTGAGGGAATCAAACTCGATCCCTCTGGGATATATAGAATTCAGACAAATCTAGATGTTATTATTCATTTCTCGACACATACAGGGATTCAGAGTTTGTGATTCCCACTGAAGACAGAATTTCTAATAGAAAGCCCATTAGCGGGCTTAACCAGACCATTTCTTACTCTTGCCCAGGTACACTTTGACTAGCATACCTGAAAGGAAGGGTAGGTGAGTGTGTTTACATTTCAGCTCAATGAAAACATGAGGTACCCTGTACAGGTCATTTTGGGCTGACCGTGGCAGTGGGGCCAACTTTCCCAACCTCGGGTGGCAGCGCTGGTATCAGGGACTGGTAAGGTCCCAATTCCTGCACTCTTCTGACTACCCAAGTAGCTCAGCCAACACATTTCTAAGTGACTTTTACATCCTGTGCTTTTATATCTTATGCTCAACTAAAGAAAATAAACCATAAACCCATAGGTACATAAAATGAAAGCACTCTCAATATTTTTGTAAGCTGACTCACAATTGTTTTTTTTTTTTTTTTTTTTTTTTTTTAAATGTTTGAGGTTGGCAATACTGAAGCTAACCAAAACAAGAGATAAAAACGTCAGCATGAACCGCAGTGGGAAATGGGTGTACATTTCTGCTCTGTACTGTTGCCTCAGCAAAAAATCAGCTGCAGCTTGGGCTATATTCATTGACGGAGTCATCTCAGATGACTGAGAACAACATCAGATGACCATATCAAAAACATCTTTGCTGGTAGTGCTAAAAAGACATTGAGTGAATAAAAAATTGAGCACTCTACCTCCAAAAGTCAACAGCCTTAGTAACTGTTGTCAATGAGAGAAACTCATATTAAAGGTCATTTTGAAATCAGTAGAAAAGCACTTCACCAAGACTCCGTCTTTTTCCTAATAACTGAGCCTCATTATTTACACTTAAAATTGAATAAAGAACACGTAATAAAAGAACTGCAAGAAAATCAAGTTGCAGCTATGAGTACACGTTGCTCTGAATATTTGGCTAAGAAATTTGCAACTGGTTGTAATGGGCCAAAGCTCTAGCAGCCCCTTCTTTTATCTTTCTTTTTTTTTTTTTTCATTGCCTGTGTAGACTACTTCATGAACTCCAGCCATAGCAAAAAGGTGGAAGGGAAAGAAAGAAGAAAGAAGAGAAAGATAAATCCAGACTTTTAAAATGACTACATTTGCTTGGACTCCATCGAGGAGGTCCGTGGAGGATGCTACTTGCTGCAGTACTGGTGGCTGGAGATTTTGTGTCACACCAGACTCATTGCACTCAGTTGCTGCCTCCGAGCCCCCAGGCTGTCTGTGGGGCAGCCCTGCAAACTGCAACATGGAACTTATCGGTGTTTGAAATAATCCCTGTTTTTCTAAGGATTAAATTTAACCCAGATCGCTGCCGTGAGCCGGTTTACAGCTCTGAGCCCTGCTCTGTGGTGTCACCGCAGCCCTGAGGGGAGCAAAATGAGGCACAAGAGTGCACGTCTGAGGGCAGTACCTCCACACATCTCCTCTGCTGCTGAAGCCAGCAAACTGGATGGGCATGGCCCACTGGCAAACTAGGGGCTGGCATGCATCTGCAGTTTTTACGGTTTTCACTGCTTGCTGGTTTTCTTTGCATGAAATCATCTGACCATTCTTATTAAACCGAAGAAAGTCTGAAAGACTGGCGTTTGCCGTTATCCTCATCTCTAGAGAACAATTCTTTGCAGCTCCCGTAAATAGGACTTAGAAGGTAAATGGTATTATAGTGTTAATTTCAAAGTGAATTATTCAAAAAGTGCTCCATATGTCAGCAAGCATCATTTTGTGGAACTATATTAATGTCTTCCTTAAATACAGTTCTCCCTTTCTAAAAGCTGTTTTATAGATCCAGGAAATATGTCTGGTATGAAGAAGTGCTTATTGTAAAGGATGTTTTAGCAGTTGTGTTCAATTAATGAGGAAGGCAGGATGTAGCCCTATATAAGAAACAGCATAATAGCAAGAATTCCTTGGGGCATGGGAATCTTCACACTTACAGGTACTGCACAGCTATCTGTTCATTCAAGGTATCAGGTCAGATTTGTTTCATATTCTGTATTTCACATCAAAAAAGGTAATATCTCCTTTTGACAGGACTGTCTGTAAATACTTGAGAAGCTAAAAATAAAAACAAACTGTTGCTTTTCAGCAGAGATGCCTGAAAGTAAATCACTCAGGAAGGACCCCAAAGCTTCCACCGTCAGCTGAAACAAATAGAAAACTCGCAATGCTGACAGCAACTGCAATTGAGTAAGTAAGGGGCCAGACCGCAAAATTCTATTTTATTCCGCTGAATCAACCATCAGCTCCCTTCAGACATTCCTCAAATTCAAAGGATGGCAAGAAGATATACGAGCAGTGGAAGACCTCCCTAGATTTCTCCATATTGACATGTTATTGGACACTGCCAAGCAAATAGACAAACGGCAGACTTGATTTAAGAGGGAACGTACGTGCTTTGGAGCTGTAAAGCAGTGTGGAAGCGCTTACTAACTCGAGCAGCAGGCCCAGTTTTCTGGATTTCTCTTGTTCAGTGCACGGGAACGAGACTCCTGTTCTTCTATGTTCTGTATCCGTTTCATGAACTCTGCGGGGCCGAGGATTAAAAACGAACACATGCAAATATTAAGAGGATTTAAAACGTCTGTGGCTGTGCCCCTACCATCTTTTGTAAATAATGGCTGCATCTATTTTAATTTGTATTACCAAATTGTTTAGAAGCTCAGCCGGGCTCGGGTCCTACAGCAAGGGCCAGTGCAGATAAAGACACGGAGGTGACAGCAGGCAAGTATTATTCTCATCCCTATTGTACAAGGGATAATTTAAGCGTGGGGAGATTACACACAATTGCTCAAGACCCTCAGGAAGTCTGTGACTGTGCTGGGAACCGAGCACCAGTTACAACTGGTACCAGTAGAAATACCAGTGAAAGTGACAGGACGCAAAGCTGTACCTGCTGCCTCTTCATCTGAGAGGCATCATGACTACACCATCAGCAGCTCCCCCCGGAAAAAACCTGTCTAGCTCAACTCACGGTCACGCTCTCTGAGCCCCTTCAGTGTGCTGCGTGATGTCTGCACAAGAGAAGTGCTGCTCACTGGTGCCTGGCAGGTTGGGGCCAGCAGCCCACCAGCTTGGGCCTGCTTGGGAGACTGGATCTGAGGTCCAGAGCTTGGTCTTGGCTCTCTATCTCTTATTCTGCAGATTAAAAATCTAGCCAGACTGTTTATATTTCATGTACTAGTACAGTACTAGATCTAGTACTGTGTGAATTATTGCACTGTGTACAGGATGACTGCTATTGTTCTGGTCTGTTTCTGGTACTCAGTTTCCTCTCCTGGCATGGCACACTGATACACACAGTTCATATGTAAAGCACGGCGTAGAGAATAGTTGTGGTGACACTTTTCAAACCAGTTAGAAGCCCTGTAATACTCAGCTGTCTTGAGAACTGCACACACCTGCAAGTCCCCTGCAACCACAGACTCCTGCAAACCGTGCCAGCTGTTGGGGAGGGAAAACAGAAGAACGCGCTTTGTTCTGTTCAGTGACGTTGGGACTTGTTGAAATGTGTGTGAGTTTTGCATCTAAACCCAGTGCAGAGTTAACTTTTTGCACTGACAGCTAACATAAGTATAATTGCAATATTTAGTTATCAGTGGTGTCCTCTGAGTTTAATTTCATATGACTATTTGAAGAATGAATCCCATTCAAAAATTATACTGAAGGCAATAAAATTTAAATTGTGCAAAAAAATCCACTGGCATAGTAAACCACCTTAAAAAACATACATGCCTGTCAGGCAGCCAGAAAGAAACACGAGTTTAGGATATTTTCTTATGGACAATTAAAGGATGAGAGCTCGAAATCCAAAACTCATCTCATTGCTCGTGCAGCCTGTAGCAAGTCAAACGGGCTCAGACAAGGACAGGTATAGCACATTCACCGCTGGGTTACAGTAGCATTTCTGTCTCCTGACAATGTTTTAACTACCATATCGTCAAAGCGTAGCTCAAAATTATTGCTCCTATTATTATTACACAGCAGCCCACAACCTTTCATCAGGTTCAGACACCACTGTGGGAAGTGCAGTACAGGAAACATAAAAGGCAACCACAACTCTTTCATTCTAGACCTACAATGGGAGAAGCACCAGGAGGAGGAGAGCTCAGCAGTGGTCTGTTCCCCAGCCGTCAGAGGGAAAACCAGAGGGAAGCTGCCTTGAGCCCCCACTCGGTGCTGACAGGCTCTGCGGAGCTCAGCCGCTGCTCACGCACGGCACTGAGCTCAGGAAAACAGATTTGGCTGGGATTTACAAGTTGGCCAGGTTTCAGCAGATTTTCGTGAAGATGGCTAAAAGCACATCACCAACATCAGGCTGACAGACCTGCTTACTTCACCCAAATAATGCTTAGCCAATTTTTGAATTCCTGTTTTCAACCACTCTAAATGAAACAAGTTTTTTTTTATTATTATTTTTTCCCAGGCAAAATCAAAATGGCAAAACAATCTATTTCCCACTAGCTTTGTTCCCCAGGTTACACCATGTTTCTTTCACATGCATTCACAAACCAGCTTGACACAGTCTTCAGCATGGAAAATGTCATCCCTGGTAACTACACCCAGAAAAAGCTAAAGGCCAGATAAAAACAGTCTTTGCTGGGCCATGCCACAACACTTCCATGGCATTTCTCCAAGTGGAACCAGAAATATTTATATTTTTAAGCAGTGTAAGAGGGATGACGAGCAGTTGAAACTTACCTGAGACAAGTCTTGGGGTGAGATTTGAACAAGAAAGGATTGTAACAAGTTCTGGCTCTGAAAAGTAAGGTGCGGGGTGAATGATATTTGACGTAATCATACCTTTCTTTTCTTTTTTGTAATCCACATATGCTTCTTCTTATGAGTTAACTTCACTGGAATGAACAAAGTTTAAAGCACCACTCAGAGTCTTTTGTGGTACAGACATTTGTAAGTGGCTACTGTGCCTGTGCTGCCCCCCTCATCTGCTGATGTAAGTTGAAAATAGGTGACTGCTTTGTACGTAAACTGTTTACATGGTCAATCAAGACACATTGAATTGCTATCTACAGTAATTTCAGCTGATTTGTAGAAAGAGAATCACAAAGTTAAGTGCTGGTGGGTTATCATATAACTGACTTACAGTTTCAGAAGTCCTATCCACCAGCTGTAAGTGCTGGGTTTGGGGGCAGCAGCAGTCAGTGGCCTTTGATGGCACATTCAGCTTCAGTATACGCATCACAGCAAAGCACAACAGCAAGGAGCTCGCTCATAAAAACAAACTTCATTGAAAACCCAAAACAAGTGAATTTCCCTGCAGTTGAACTGCAGAGGCTCATTTTTCCTCCAGCTGCCCAGGCTGCACTTGAGAAGACATTTGCCAGCAGCAGGGTGCTTGCTGCTCGGCCACCCAAGCAGCACCCACGCCATAAGCAGCAGCAAAAGATGCTGATCGGTGACACTGAGAGAAAATGGCCAGGTCTGACCTGCTCCAATCCATTAAGGAGAGAGTTCCTGCTCCTGCCAGAGGTGGCCTCGAGCCGTGGCAGGGCCCGGCTGGGGCAGGCACCAGCAGGGTGCCAGCAGAGGTGGGCACGTGAGCTCTACAGCTCGTCCCCCAGGGTGATGGTCCCACAGCCCATGGCCGCTTGCAGGAGGCTCTGGTGCTGCAAAATCTGCCAGTGCAGGGAGGGACACGGCCGCAGGCTTTCAGACCCGCATCTATTCCACTTGAGAGTGGGCATTTACTCACTCTGAGCAACCGAACTGCATAGGCTGGCTTTGAAATTCTATAGAGAGACTATCCGATCTTTTCCCTTTCACGGAAGGATTAGGGAGTCTGTAAGGAGAGATTTACCCAATCCTTTTCCTCAGCCTCCCTGGCCCCTCCTGCACTCAGAGATGTTTAGAGTCTGCTCTACATCTGCCGAGCGCAGTCCTGGAGGGTGTTTGCTCCCACACATGCTTTTACTCTCCCAGCCCTCCACCTCTGCCCCGTGGCTAGGAGTGGCTGGCACAGGAGCCGCACTGGGCTTTCTCGACACTCCTCCAGAGAGCCCCAGGCTGGTGAGCTACAGCTGCAGCACAGCCCCTGGTTGGCCCCAGCGAGGCCTGCCCCGCTAATCTCGCTTGCCATTAAGAGCATCAGCTCTTAGGAAACTTTTTCTGTAAGTAAAATACGTGCCTTTTCAGCATTACTCACAGCCTCGCCACCAAAATGGTAATACATAAGTTTAGCATCAGCCCCACCACCATCACTAAATGAACACTGTACTGGCCTCGTTAATCTGTGTCAGAGGCTACATCAATTACTCCCACGACAAACTCTTTTGAATTGCAGGAGAAAATGGATAAAAGAAAAGCACTGAGAAGGAAAATATGTGCTGCAGACTTCAGTTTCCACGATCTCCCTCTTCCTCCCTAGTGAAATAAACGAGTTGCTGTGTGGTCTGTTTGGCAGATGGGTCAGCAGAGGCACTTTCTGCTGTGGACATTCTGCATGCAACGGGACATGAGTTTACATTTACTGCATGTGGGTGTGAATCTACATTTTAAGTGGATTCACAAACCATCACACTTAAGAGTACCAACACTAGCAGCAATGAACTTCTGTCACAACAGACTTAATACTCATGTCAAATCCATCATTGCTGTTATATTTTCAGCTGTCAATAACCAGCAGATTGAGAGTTCTGTAGATCCTGATAGCTTCTCAAGTGTCATCTGTGTATGAAACCAAGACCGGGTCTTCAGTGATTTTCCAAAGTATCGCAGATTGCTTACTCACAGGCTGACGTGTTTGTCTGGAATTTGCCTACTAGCTGCTTAAAGGAAGTAACAAAGTGACCAAAGAGCACAGTGGCAGCTGATCGAAGAAATGCCAGCTGATGACATTGCTCACTTTATTACAAATATATAAGCCCGTATGTGCTGACTAGGAATAAATATTAAAAAGTATACCCTTCTTTTTCACAGCCAGTACACATGTAAATGGAGTTGTGCAGATAGAGCCTATTTTGTTTGTCTGTACTTTGTTTATCTGTCAATATGTGTGCTATGGAAAAAGGTGTGTTTCCCTGTTTCTCTCATGTCAATGTCATTTTTTTCTTCATTTTTTTTTTTCTTAGCTTCTAATTCATGAAAATTTGGTAAGAATTTTGTCACAACATTTTTGTTGTTGTTGTTGTTTTCTCTATTTTTTTTTTTTTGTCATTGGTTGGTTGGCAGCCATCTCTTCTTCTCTTCCGATTTAAGAACTATTTCACAAATTATCCCAGTACTGCACCAACTGGCTTTCCAAACGCTTTATAAAGTATCTAGAGCTGTTGCTATGTCAGCTCTAGATGAATACATTTCTGTGTGAAAGTCCGTCATTTTCCTCCTTCATCCCTAAATCACTTCTACCTTGGCAGTCTCCTTTCACTTTTGGTGACAAGGAATAAAAATGGCACTTTCAAAAAAAGGGAATGACTAATTTGTAAAATAGAACCATATTTTTATACCTTTTCCCACATGATGTATGTACTTACTATTTTTCTCATCCCTTTTGGTTGCTTTTCAATACTGAACAGAATTTCACTGAACTGAGACTTGCATTGACATGTGGCTTGGTACTACACTGACACTAGCCTTCCTGCAGAGCAGTTGCAACTCCTTAATTAAGAGGTCAGTTCCCATGCTCAGTGACATGCATATAGCAACAACAGCTTCCAGGCACCGTTCCCTAACCTGTTCATTTCCCTTGTCGAGGCTCTGCACATCCACTTCACCTTCCCTAGTCTTACTGCTAGGTAGCTGTGGGTCTGACAGGAGCGTAGAGTTTCCCTGGGTGCTTCAGAGCAAGCTGTTTGCCTCTCTTTTTCCACAGTCCCATAAGACAATGCTCCATGAAGGGCAAGCTGATGGCAGCCACCTGGGAAAAGGCACCTGAGTTAACAGAGAGAAATTCTAAGTGTTAAACACTAAATCCTGGCACTTACAGGTGACTACAAGCCTTGAACAGAGGAGGTTAGTGCAATAAATCTGGGCACAGCTCAGCAGTGGGAGAGGTTTGAGTCATGTCAAACAGAAAACAAAGCTTTTTGGGCACTTACACTGGAATTTGTTGCTTCTGTGTGAAGCCTGGCTTGTCTACATGAACCAAAGGCCCTTGCGTGATGTGGAAATAAAGCCTTTCCATGGAAATAAAGCCTTGCATGGAAATAGAGCCCTCCTCATTAGTGTAGCTAGCTGGAAGACCCAAGGGTAGTGGGGAATGCTTGAATTTTAGTCCATGACCTGAAGACACATGGACCTTCCCCTCTGCTGGAAGATATGCCTGTGCTGGATGAATGGCTTACTCAGCAAGGCTCTACACAGCCAGGAGCCCCCAAAATCTCCCTGTTGATCTCTTCAAGTGTCATTCCACAGCTAACACTTTGCAATACTTAGATTTAGAGCTGCTTCTATTTTCCATCTGCTAACCAGTTTAAACATAATAGCACTTTATTTCCCATTTCATGCTTTGTCCTTACCAATCATTTGTGAATTAAAATAAATTAAAAAAAAATCAAGAGATTAGAGAGGTACAGCTTTCCTTCAGCAAGAGGCTCATTTTCCTCTTTCAGTTCATTCCACCACCAAGGATTTTAGACTTCTACTTATAATGATCGTTTTTACAGGTTTTCCTAGAAGTAATGATCACTAACTTGTAATTCATAGGGGTCGTCCTTCCTTTTAGTGGATACTGCTTTATTTTGTTTTCATTCTAAATATATCTACCACGGCCACTGTATCTAATGTGTATTAGCTGCTCTCATGGAAATGTGTTAAAACTTTGTACACCTTTAGAGTAAAAAAAACAGTCCCACACCTTTTCTGTTGCCTAACTTGTTGGTGTCTTGTTATCCCTCAGCTGAACTATTTGTTGCAGAATGTATTAATGCTACACTCCAGTCCAGGACAGCGTCATCTTTATTGCCTGAGGAAAATCGGTACCTCCCAACAGCTTGTCAGAAGACATGTGCATCCCTGAGCTCCTCAGCAGCAGTCCTTAATTACGTCCCACCTTTATTTTCTAGTTACCAACTTGTCATATTGTAACCTTTATTTTTACCGTCCAATATGCTTAAAGAGTTTTTGTTTGTTTGCATGCTTTGGGACCTCCTAGGTTCCATGTTTGCTCTGATCAGTCACAATTTAGACTTTTTTTTTTTTTAAATGCACAAATACCTGTGAGAGTCAATCAGTAGGTAAATGTTTGTGTTGTTCACTCTGTGTTACTCTTCCACCTTTTCTGGATATTTTGCATCTTTACCATTCTTTGTGTCTTTGTTTCTGACATCTTTAGCTCATAGCTAGGCTCGAATTCCTGGCTAATGGCCAAATTAGAAAATTTGACCTGTTTTTACCTGCCCCAACGCTCTGTTTCTTCTCACACTGATTCTTTCCTTCATGTTTTCTAAAGATATTCAACATGCAACAACAACCCAATAGTCCAAACCCTTCCCACATCTGCTGTTTCAGAGATTCAAGTTTCACACCCAGAGATAAAAATCTTCAAAGGGAGATTAACCCCAAATAACAAACACTAAGGAACCAGCTGGTCCTAGTCTTTGATCCCTCCCTCCTTTGCCATAATGAAATCTTTAAAGTGATGCTAAACTTACATGGGGAATTAAAATGAAAAAAAAGTTTGTTGTGTATGGGTTGGTTGAATGTATTGCTGAACAAAGAGTATATCTATATGTGGTATATTCTATTAAAATCAAAATAACTGAGGTTTTCCCATTCATCTTCAAAAAACATGAGCAAATACCAAGCTCACCCAGGGTTCCCTCAAGGTAAAGAAAAACTTCCTCTGCTTCTGAACATGAAGGGCTAACCGAGATTAATATTATATCTGAAGAACTAGGGGGTTCTCCAAATATGTTCCAGGCATAACGAATATCCAATTCTATTCAATGTACATCATAAACAAGAATAATGAATGCCTCAAGTTTCAGATAGAAATGTTGTTGGTTTTCTAAATGTTTTTACCATGCAACATTACAGAAAGTGTTTGTATTAGATCCGGTAGGAGAGGCCCCAGAATTTAAGATGTATCACTAGAGTGGAAGACAATCCAAAATTTGAAAGCTTGTTTTGTCATCAGGCCAACCCCAAACCAGTGGAATTGTTTTAATGCTTTGACATCTTCCCCTAACATAACATGAACCATAGGAACTTCTGCAGAGTTAATTACATAGGAAGAAGAGTAAATGATTATGCTAATTAAGAGAGACAGGGACACTGAATTGTGTTGCCAAGCTGTGTACCTCACAGTGCCATGCACAGCACCTAGAGCACCTACAGCTACCAATAGATGGCAGAATATTAAAAAAAAGAAAAAAAAAAAAAAGAACTCACCTTTTAGCAGAAATTCAAACACAAGCATCTTTGCCTCATCTCTTGCACATCTGTATGGAATTAGCTGCAAAGAGGAAAATATTTGTGAAGGTGATGGATTACTTGCTAGGATTTCCCATATTTTTTAATAATTTCAGCAATTTCCCTAGAGCGTGTGAAAGCCCACAGTGCAAATTATTTGATCCTTGTCACTGTTTATATAATAAGCTATAAATGCTTCTGACCTATTGGAGGATTTAGTTCACTCTGGGCTCTGAGGACCCTGTTCTCTTACTGTGTGCTCCCAAACAACACTCTTTTGTACTTAAAGAGGTGAACAAAGCCTGGAAACTGCGAGGTGTTAACTAAAGGGAACTACTCTAAAATGGGACAATCCGATGACCAGCTGATTTCTTGAAGAAATAGATTCGAAATGTTCCTGAAGAAGGTAAACTTACAGAATTCTACTTTTGGCTTTATACCTAAAATAATACATTGAAAACACAAATAAACAGGAAGTTACATTCATGACAGTCTACTCTGAACTTTGAAATGCTGATGTTACCTTTGAGCAGTACAATTTAAGAGGGGATACCTCTTTTAGACAGCACATCAATACAGTGGATCTCCAGACTTTTACCTTCTTTGGTCAGCTAAGAGATAAAGGATTTTTTTTTTTAAAGGAAAAATCTATGGTTAATCAAATTGGATCCATAAACATTTGTGATATATTTGTTTCCCAAAAAGTAATTACTGTCAGAACAGTCTTCATTTTGTTAGTGGATGGGTAGGTATTAGATTTCAGAAGAGAAACAGAGCTAAATGTGCTACAGAGACAGGTCTGTTTTCCAGGTAAAAATGCAAATGTCACGTTTCTAGCAGTAAAATGCATTGATAATTTTTTTTGTGTGTGTGCATCTTCCAACCACCTCTTCCCAGCCCAGTCAAATGGACAAAATTTGAAATATAAAGACATTAGACTACGGACTTGAACATTCAAAACATTAGCAAGATTAGCATCACCCGGAAGAGCAAATGAAAATATTTACATCACAAATATAGGCTTCACCCCCACCCCCCACCCCTAAGAAAATTAGACTATTCTGAAACTTCCAGTACGTTTTATTTCTGGGCAGAAATCAAATGCATGTCTGCATCAACCAAGGGAGATCTCACTACACATTCATAAGCTAACACTGGAATGAGAATTGGTCTGAACAAAGTACTTAATACCCTATGCAATTAGTGTCCAGGATATGAATGAGACTTAATGCTCACTTGGAGCTAATTTGGGCAACTTTACACTAAGCTGTAGTGGGCCAAATAGACCTTCCCTGAGAGAGCCTGGACTGGAGCATTTCAAACATCTGCAATGTGCATATGCAGTTATGTCTATGGAAAACTTACCACTGAAACAGCTCAGAAAACAGTGTCTTCATTGTGGGCCCCTTGTCACGTAGCAGGTCACGAAATAGCTCTACATAGTATCTCTGCAGTACATGGTTAAAACCCTTGTGGATTAGCTATGAAAGGAAAAACACGATGCACAGCTGAGAGGAAGAAAAAGAAAAACAGTGACATTACAGAAATTAAAATATTATTTCATCTCATTCTCAAAATGGTGAAAGAACCTTTTGGTTTGCTAGCTGCTTCCATTCTAAGGACAAGCTATTTCTACTTCCTACCTAACTGCTTAGCAGCTGACCTGGGAGACACGACAGCTGCTAAGTGAACAATGTTTTCAATCCTGCTCCTCAAGTCGTTTTTTAAAATTATTTAAGATAAAGACAGTTTGTTTGCCAGGACTATTTTTCTAAACTCTTGCTGCTCTATTACTCATATGAAAAAGAAAATAAATAGGATAATCTATAACATCACCACGTCTATGATGAAATTATGCCAGAAGATTTTCCCTGCCTGGCTTCATGTTCATTCAAAGACCCAAAGCCAAGTAAATGTCAAGCAGTTAGGACTAAATAACCCCTTAGGAGCAGAGGGGATGAAAGATACGCAGACAGCATCCAAAAGCCTCCAGTGAGCACGGCAAGAAGGAAGTTAAGAAGCAGAGCACTTTTCAGCTCCAAATATCTTCTTGTAAGCCCAGGCACAGAGACGCTTAGTGATTCTGAACCAGAGCAGAGCCACCACACACACACACACACACACACCATGCTACCCCTTTTCCTTCCCTTTCCCATCAAAGGGCTGAGAATCCCAACAGGATTTCTGCTGGACTGGCACGCTGTGCCTTCTCTGTAACGCTCGAGCAGTTGGGACACAGAGAAACCTCTCCCACAGGGGGATGTGGCAGAGTGAGCTGAGTCCAGGGCTGAAGCCAGGCTGCCCAGCCCTGCTCACCTCACTCAGAAAGGTCTGCACAGAGCAGGGCGTCCTCTCCCAGCAGGGCCCAGGCTCTGCATGGCTGAAGCAAAGAGCACAGCCTAACAGCTTGGGTGTGGGGATAGAGCTACAAGGCTTGGACATGCCAAGACAAGAAGTCGCAGTGGCTTGCTGACAGCCCCTATATGCCCAGGTCCTCTTCTTCCTCAGAGCAGGCTCTGTCTGCTATAGGTAGTCCGAAACCTTCCACAAACAGCGCAGGGCAGGGGATAAATACCTGGGGAACAGCTGGAGGCGGCCAACATCAGCACAGACAGAGCTCACTGAGATGCAGGTGTAGTACATGCGATACTAGTCCAGTGCCAACACTCTTATTTCTTCGAATTTCTCTTAAAGCCAGCGGATTAAGGTTATATTAATTCATGAATTAATACATAAAAATTTTAAACTAGGATCCTATAGTTTTTCCACCACTGTATTTTCCCAAGCCATTCAGAGTTATTTGGCTACATTTAATTTCTTTGGATATGCTCAATTGCTTAATCCAATTTACCAGATTGGGACATCAGGCATTTATTCTTCATTATTGTCTGGTTAGGATGGTCTGGAGGATGCTCTCGAGTGGGGGAAAATAGCAGCTGCAATCTGCTGCTTTAGTAATAGTCGTATTCCCAGGCAGATACTGAGGCAAAGTGCAGACGCAAGATGCAGTTCTGACGGGAATGAAAGATGAAGGGTGCCACGATTCAGCCACTAATGGCTCTCCACACACTCACAATATTAAATTTCAAGATCCAAATACCATCTTTTTGAGATGTTGTTTTAACTGACAAATCTTTAAACATAACTAAATTGGATAGAAAAAAAAAAAAAAAAAAAAACACAAAACAACACACAATGTAGGTTTTTAGCAGCATTAATAGGCTGTTTGATTTTAGTGCATTATCATTTTAGAGAATAAGGTTAAAGCTGCCACAAATGACAACAAGAGGCTGGAAACAGCTAATTGGTGTGCTGGGTAAAACAACATTGTACCTTGAGGAAGGACATTAATATACCACTTGTAACTTTTTTTCAAGTTTCCGAAGTTCTCCCCCCCAGCTCCTTATGTTCTCATCTAATTTCCAAGTCATACTCCTCAGGCCTTAGCATCCTTTTGCAAATGTCAATGTCAGGTCTTCTGTCTGCAGAAAAGAAATGCACTGGAACTCTTTTTACCTGCACACATATTAGTTTTCTATTTCTACTTGGGAGTTTTGAAGGAAATGCAATTCATTTGGTTGGTATCACTGAAGTGTGGACTTTACCTATTGTAGAAATAGTTAATTTACAGGACCTACAGAAACAAATACCCAGCTATATATACAGTTTATAATACCAATTTTTTCACTATAGTTTATATAAATCCCCAAGGCAATACTGGGCTTGAAGGCAAGAGCACTTAAGATTTAAAATAGCATTTTTATAGCATTCATTACAGTCACCATCATTAAGTGGGTTTGGCATATGCAGCCTCTTGTCTATACAAAAAAAAATATATAAAAAAAATCCAAGATTCTTATCCTGTAACTGAAATTACTGTGCCAAGAGAAGTTTCTATCTCACATGTAGCTGGTATGTATGATAAGACACTCGATGTGGCAAGTAGCTAGTTACTGCAGGAAAGCAACAGCAATGTGTACCCTCTCTAATCACAATGCTAAGCACCCAGGTCTGCTCAAAATATACTTTTTCCTATGTTAATCAAAAGCAGCGAGTGGTAGCAAACATTTTGTTTCTTTACAGGGCACAGGCAGTTCTCACTCAGCTTCTGTGTCTATTTCTGCAAGCTTACACAAAACTGTCCTAGCTTAATAATAAAAATAAACACTTTAGGGATAACATTTCTGCAGATAAATTAATTTCCTTATAAAACAAAAAAAGCATGCCCAAATGTTATCTCACTTTATAACTGACCAACAAGAACACGTTCTCTGCGATGCCTCCTCCTGTTTTAGCTACTTGAAATCTGTATGGTGATTTTCTACATTGCAGTGTGTGTGGGGGTCTCTTTGTTTATTTATTTTTGTAATCCTTCATTTTCAGCTGCCTTACTTCCGAGTATTTAAATCTGTACTGAAAAAAAAATGTAAAATGTTCTAGAATTGAACATACTGGATATTTGTCCTTGAATATAGTCTGTCTGGATTGGACAAATAAATAGGTCCAGGTGCTTTTGCTTCTCTGCTTTAGTTTTGGGTGGTTTTGTTGTTGTTTGTTTACTTTAGAGTTGTTTCCCTTATTTCTACAATTTGCTCTTGAGTTTGGCAGAGTGATTCAAAGAGGAAAGCTGAGACCGGGGGTCTCTTTCTCACCAGGCTGTGCAGGTGTGATGGTCATCCAAAGGGAAGGGTTTCCTACACAGAAACTGGTTGGGATTCTCATCCATGGACAGGTCAGGGGCTTGAAAGATAAGACAAAGACATTCCATGTTTCATGTTCAGCTGGGTCATTATGTTTCCTGAAGACAGATTATTTTATCTGCCACTTCTGGGAATGATGAACAACAACATATATACAGGAACAAGAGGAAAACACAGACAAAGACAACAGCAACATTTTCCAGGAAGAAAAGAAACAAAACCAAACCACAACTCAAGCTGGAATGTGTAAGTCACTTTTGTTTTGTTCAGTTAAATTGATAACATCCATGCCAAAATGATTTTTTGTTTAGCTCTCCTAAATTCCTTGAGGAATCAAGAAAATTAGTAATGCTGTTTTTGAACTGACAATTTAATCTGCCAGCAGGCTAAAACCATATAAACCGGAAAGTCATTAAACAATATAGTTTTGATACTGTATAAATCTCATTTTCACACAATTGCAAACAACCTCCTATACAAAGTTGTTTATCAGGTATCATTTATTTTTTATATTATGTTACCTGCTTGTTGGCTCACTTTAGCCACTCTGAGCCTTTACTATTTGGGCACTAGACAAATATATATAAATGACACTACCTGGAGCTATATGTGGCAGAGACCATCAGTCACAGTGTACACATGGATGTGAAATTACAGCCTCACTGAAAGCACAGAGGCTTTGTCATTGATTACAATAGAAGTGGAATTTCACTCACGTAAATTAAGCCACAAAAAATTAGTTGACTTGTTTCCTTGAGGTCAGATAGAAAGAGTCTTTCAAAGTACAGCATGGAACATTTCATTTTCTTTGCTTGAATGGAGTTCAGTAAGCCATGGATCTGACTAAGCATTTAGTTGTATATATTCCCATTCCTTGTACAAACCCTGAGATTGCCCACGTAGGACAGCCAGATTTTCCAGTTAGAAGTTGAGGATTATCTTATATCACCTGGGAAAATGAAAATATTTTCTGCATTCACCCTTATTCCGCATGTATAAACAAATGTATACAAAACATAGCTTATGAAAGGAACAACTTATTTTTGACAATGAATATATTTATTATGTATTTGATGGTTGCTAATGAATATATTCATGTTGCCCCTTTGGGATAGCTTTGAAATTCCGACCATTTGTTAATTGCATGCAATGTAACTGTGTCACACGTTGTACACTGCACAACGGTCAAATAAACTACAGTCTAATACTAATGAGACTAATAAATCATTTTCTAACATCAGAATGTCATTCATATTTTTTTGCTAAGGTGTCTGTTCTTCATCCCTGTAGCTTTATTTCAGTATCTCTCAGCTTAAGAAAATTAGATTAAGGCAGGCCTTAGAATAACACCTTCTGTTCTGCTGGGCTGCAGCTCCTAGAAGATGTGCTGTGGGAAGTCCACACATTCCACATTGATTACACAAAACTAATAAAATAAATGAGAAAACAAAAACAACAAACAGCCTTAAACCAAATCAAAACAAAACCCCCAAACCTATAACCGATTGTTTTCTTTAAGCTTTTTATCATAGCATAGTAATATGAAGAGGTGAGATTTCCTTTTGATATTTTGTTTTGTGCTGGCATTAGTTCAGAACAAAGGTGATGTTTTGTTTGTTTGTTTGTTTTTGTTTTCCCCCTGATCACCTTTACAAAGCAAACCCAAAGCAAATGAACAAGTGAAAACTATACAAAAAGCCGCTTAGATCTTCTAGTCATCTACCTTTGCAGGGAGATGTCCTTTAAACCAGCAGATCTCACTGGGTGACTCCCAACACGCAGCAACCAGTGCTCAGCACTTGGCTCCCACACTGCTGGGCGTAAACTCAGCCCCTGTTCTCAGTGGTACAAAGGCACGCACGGGCTGAGTAGCTCAGGTTCGGATGTCTTCCCGTGATGTTATCAGACAATTAGGCCTGTGGCAGAGGGATCTTTGCATGTCACTCTGAGTCACAAAATACAGAGAGTGTACATGTAGGAGTTAGTAACCATGCAGCTGGTTGAATGCATTTTGCATCCAGCACTATGAAATGAATAAGCTTGATAGACGGGATACGGCCAAGGTCCCGTTTCTAGAGATCATGAAAGTTCAGTCTGGGATTCACCTATGACTGTCATGGGGGAAAAAAGTGTTACACTATGAATATTTCATTATGAAAGTGAGAAAACGCTTTCCCCTCCAGCAGATTTTGTTAGTTAGCACTTTTCATCTCTAGCCTTCACAGCAAAATCCCAGGTTGAATTTCATGCTCCCTGAAATATGTTGAAGGAATTCCCCTCTGCTCACCACAAAGGCACTTTCTGTGGTATAGCATGGAAGGAAGGACGGGAAAAGAAAAATCAAAGATAATTAAAATAGGAGAAAGATGAATAAAATATCACTAAGAAAAGTCCTGCTGTGGTGCATCAGGGAAATCAAGGAGAAAATCAGTACCTCAAAGACCTCTCTTTCAGCCTAGATTTTTCCTTATGCCGCATAACTAATCTATGGATTAATGGATGCACAACTAAATGACTTTTAGTATAAAATGTAAATTTTAAAATAATATTTAGTTATCCCAACATTCATACCTGAATATTTCAAAACCCTGTCACACATTTTCTCTCCATCCTCTACCTTCACAAAGAGAAGACAATAGGCATTCATGAGATTGAAGTAAAGGTAAAGTTATACACTTACCTATTTTAACACACAAATATCTGGTCTTTATAAGCATTTATAGTGCATATATGTCCCAGAACATTTTAGAATTCTTCACCACACTGTGTAAAAGCAATTTCTTGAATGGACCAGGCTTAAATTTACTGTACAGTTTATTCTTCAAGACAATCTTGGCACCTTTGCTTTAACCACTAAATTGTACATCAATTTGCTCATTTTGTGTCTGAACTGTGAATTGTTCATATTTTTTTCCCAAACATAGTTTTTTTCAAAAATCTATGCCAATCATTTTTGAAGTGTAATTTGACTTACATTTAGAACTCATTTTAGAAAATCTTCGTGAAAGCTTGAAACAAAGTTACTTTATCAGATGTGTAGGACATAATACTGAAAGGATCTTCAAATTAATAGAAATTAAAGGATTTTTAATTAGAAGAAACAAACACTAAATTAAATCTTACAGTGCATAGATAATAGCCATCTATTATTATCATATATCAGGGCTTGACGTTTTGATTTTTTCTTTTTCTTCTTTTTTTTTTTTTAATCCTCTTTTGGACTTAACATTGCATATTAATAATCAATAAGATCAAACAGAGTAAAATAAAGTCAAACACTACCAGTGGGCAAGGTAAGGAGGTCCATGTGGAAGAACAAGCAGAACACCAGTGTGCTTGAGTTATGATAACTGTCAGTGCTTTAAAAAAAAAAAAAAAAAAAAAAAAAAAAAAAAAAAAAAGTGTATGAAAACGGAGAGCAGTCTTTTGGGGTTGAGAAATATCACCTCTGGAAGTGTAGCTGAGGCACAGTTTTTCTCTCTTTAACTCACAGCATCAAAGAAGAGGGAAAGGTACAGGATGCTCTGGCCCCAGGACAGGGGAGGGCAGGAGGACAGGATGCTCAACCCCCCAGCAGCAGGAGAAGCTGTCTGTGCTCTGCTCTGTCTCTGCTCAAAACCTCGATTCTGTGACACTGACAAAGGGACTTAGGTGGAAATGAGAGCATAGAGAGTGCATTTACAAAATAAAAGTGAGGACAACTATTACCATAAAAAAAAAAAGTAAAAAAAATCCAGAAAGAAGCTGTAGCCTCCTTTGGAAACGTCCCTATTTAGCTTTCCATATGCATCGTGCATGGAAGAAATGGGAACTCAGAGCTCTTCCTCTTCTAATTTGCAGGTGATTATAAGGCTACAGGGAGCTGTCAATTGTTGGAACATCCCTAGTATAATTACATTAACCTCATCTGGTGAAATCTGAGTGTAAATTACTTCTTCACTTAATAAGAAGATTTAATTGAAGTTGTTCTTAGTCACTGTGTGACAGATTATTAGGGAAGGTTTGATATTATATATATTTTTAATGGTGCTTGAGTTTTGAAAGAATCATTTGAAAAGGAATTTTACATCTCAGTGATTTTTAAGAATGGACTTCAAAGAAAGCAGGAAAAATAAGTATTCTTGTCCTCATCACCTGCTATAAATGACTGCGATCTTTAGCTATGGTAAATGAGAGCAGGCACACAGCTTTATGAATTAAGGTATCAGCCAGCCAATTAGCTGTAGAAATAACATCCTTCCCCTCAGGATGGATTCATCTCTTCCCAGTTATAGCAGCTCAAATGTCAAATATGTAGTAAATGTTGTGAATGAGAAAGAATCCACACCTCTTTGCTGTATTTTAAACAGGTTTTTTTTTTTTTTTTTTTTTTTTTTTAATAATTACGTTACTTGATCACCCAATGCAATTTCCTGTTTCCTCCAACAATAGCAGAGCTGGTGACTAAGTATTTTCCAAAACTGTTAGGAATTATAAAGATTGACTATTAAAATTTTCCCTGTCTTTGAATTTTTGTATACCTTTTTATAACACCTTATTGCTGGATACATGAAGTGGTTTTTGTTTCCTTTAATAAACTCTGTGGTGATGAAAGACGAGAGAGAACTGTAAAAGAAGTTTCTGTATAGTTCAACAGTTTTATCCTGTCATAAAATCTATCAAATTTTTGATTTATCTCTGGGCTTAACGATATAGTTCATAACTTCTGTGCAGATCAATTTTATCAAAAAGATTTTTATTTTTTGATAGAAAATATTTAAATGTTCTTCTGTATATAAACATTCCTGTCTTTTTTGTTAAGTGTTGCCAAGACAGAAGACTTGAAAGGAGAAGTAATAGCTCTTATTAAACTGACTGATAAATAGATAAGCTGCTGGTGATAAAAGATTTTCCTCATCTCAGGGAATGTTTATGTGTCAATTTTTTTGACACAATTGGTCTTGTAAAACATATGACCATGCACTGCAAACCTTGTCTCCCTTACATCTTTGAAACATTGAAGTTAAAACATTACCACTTTTTAAAAAAATAAAATAATTACAAAAGTCTATTAACAATTTCAAAATGTTTCCTTACTGTAAAAATAAACTTTTGCTGAATGCAGAAAAGCTATTCTGTTGAAAACATTGATATGTTATCATACTGAAAAAGATCAGTTAATTTCAAAGCCTCTAAAGTGAAAACAGCTTTTCACAAAAATATCAAAGGGATGATAAGCTATAACTGGAATCTGATGCTAGACACATTTAGGCTAGAAATAAGATGCAAATGTTTAACAGTAAGAGTAATTAACCATTGGAGTAAGTGACATTAAGATGAAGACAGGATGTTTCCTAAGAGGTATCTTTTAGTTTAGCCATATTTATGGAACTGGAAGCAGGAATTAATTCAGGGAAGTGCATCCATTAGATGCCATGGATGAGTCAGCAACATCTCAGAGACAGCAGCATCAATCTTCCCATGAAACTATCATGTAGCACTTTGGCTATTACAAGCATATCATTGACCACAGACATTAATATCTACCTTGTTCTGTATTGTAAAATGTCCTGAAACTAAGCCGATAATGACCTAAGAAATTCAGCTGAAGCCTAATCATAACACTTTTGCAATCATTTTTCCTAGCTAAGACCACTTACAAAAAAACAGTTCCCGTCAGGATTGTTAGCATCAGATGATGGTTATATTAACAAGTTTCTCTCATTTAAGGGTAGGTGGCTGCTGCTTCTCCCAGAGTGAGGCATGCAAACAAACACACAGCAAACAAACAAACAAGGAAAAAATAAAAATAAACATTATGAAAAAAAAAACACACACACAAGAAGAAAAAATACCCAAAGAAAGAAAAAAAATACACAAAGAAAGGAAAAAAATATTTCTGAAGACCATATTTTACCCTTATTTACTATTCTCATACCAGAGTGAGGATAGAGGTATGTTTTGAGTACAGTAATGAGTAAAGGAGTTTTCCAAGAACACTTGTAATGTGCTGGTCATGAGATGCGCCATTACTTCCCTCCTGTGCTCTCCCTGTAATATCATTTCTAGCAGGTTTTCATGGCCAACCTGAAATACTGTGAATCTTTATTGGCCCACAGTGGCAGCTAACAGATTTTTAAAAGCAGCAAATACATACGGTATCACAGATGCAACTGATATGAGTTGAACTCAACAAGCTGCCACCTTCAGAAACATGCACCAATTTCTACCTATTCATCCTCATTGTCTCTGTTGGGGGTTTTCTATGACATATTGCATTGTTGTGCCTGTTAGAAAAAAAAAAAAAAAAATCACAGACATTTTCAAATTAGGGATCTTCAACAAATGACAAAATGAATTAGTCTGCCAGTCTCAGTCTGCAACCCAGATTCCTTTAATTGTAGTTTACACTTTAGTTGAAGGTAAGACTTTCCTATTTTAATCACAGATACCTTGGTTTGTGGCTGAGATTAAAGACGTTATTTTGTAAACTGTGACTAAGATGCTTTGATAAACTCTATTTTAAGCTACCAGCTAGCAAAATCTTGAAAAACTAGCCATATTAATAACAATTTAAAAATATTTTTCAACATATACTTCTATACACCTGTGCAGAAACACATGACAAAATAATTACTAGTCAAAACAAACATTATAAAACACAACACGTCCATGCATCCTTGTTCAAGGCCACTGGTTCACCTCTGAAGTTAGAGGTTAACTTGTTGATGAAAATATAATACAGGTTGGTATTCTCAACTCTGAATCTGAGAGTTCAATTGAGTTAGAAGCCCATTCATTTGCCAAGAATGGAAATCATGCTGTGTATAAGTAATTGCTTTTACTGGTCATTAGCATCAAAGTCTACAAAGCAAGACTCCATTTTTGGACTTAAATGAGAAATTGTGCAACCATCACTCTGACAGGATTTTTTTCACCCTATGTAAGAGGCACATAGATACAAAAAGTAAAAAAAAAAAATAAAAAATGAGGTAGTAGTTTCAAATTCCTTCTGTTTACTGCACAGGAATTATTTTCATAGAGGAAGTGTACACTCAATATATGCGGGTACATCATCAATGTTAATTTGGGAATAAAATGACTTTCAGACTTCAGTAACAATATTGATGCTTCCTTTCTTTCTTGTAATCAGACAACGGAGTTCTGACTGCAGCAATATATATAACTAAATAAGATTATGGTTGTAGTTTCTGATATGATTGATGAGTGTCTGAGTTCCCTTTAGTATGATCCTTATAACTTTTGTTCACATTATTTCATTACCTGTAATGGAGGATAATCGGAAACAGGAACAAATGGTGGATTTTAATTCTTTTTTAAAAAAGACTTTATCACGACAGTCTCTTTATTTTAACATCATCTTTTGACATGAGATCATTGTGCTGAACATTACTGAAAAGTGCCTTGTGAAGGAGCAATTATCCAGAGTAAATGGATTTCTAAGCAGATTCAAAGAGAAAGATAACAACAAGCAGCAAAATGTACATTAGTGAAATAAAGCTAAATCAAATAAGGATTAGAAGAAGCTGAATGATCCTCAAATAATGCAGTATTCTAACTGCTTAATTAAAAAATGGTTTTCATGCCCAAGAGATTGTGTTGCATTATAGCTCAGCCGTAGGACATGCAAGAGAAGACAATGGGGCCCGTCTACACCGGATTCCTCTAGGTGCTACTGTAACACAGATAATCATGGAGAGGACCATTTTAACAGCAAAAGAAATTCAGTGATGCTCTATGTGCTAACACTGTGTGGACCTGGTCTAGAGAGACATGGGGGCTCTCGGGGGCACAGTCTGGCTTCATGTCCCCTCAGGACGTAGCAGGGCTGGCCTCTGGCCAGCTCTTGGCACATGGCACTGGGGTCAGCACCTCGGTGCCCTCCAGCAGGGAGTAATGTGTAAGTTTTTCTCCCGTTGAAATGAAACTCCTGGTATTTTCAACTTCAGTGTATTGCACAAGTTCCCACAGCCCTGAAACTTGATTGGATGAATTACAGTGTTTAACAAGTATTTATTAAGATGCCATATAGCTGAAGGAAGGACTGGAAAGTTTCTCTCAGGCAGCTTAGGACCAACCTTTTCACTGCAAAAGCTATTGCACTTGTTTCCCTAGCAATGTGTCTTATTCCCAATGGAGAAAACCTTACTTTTAACACTAGCCCTTATCAGTACACATAATAACAAAATATTTATTTCTTTAAAAAGGGAAAGGAAGTGCTTTGTGTAACAGGAGCTTCTAAATCCTTCTTACGAATTTTCAGACTAGCCCAAGGTGCATAATCCATCTATAATGATCACAGGCTCAACTCCAAATCCTGCTTCCCTGTATCATCTGAGAAGCCCCACTGTCTGAATTAAGGCCTACTTTGGCACCATGCACGCCAGCTTAGCTTGATGATGGAATTATGCTTTTGCAGGTTAGTGGCTGAAAAGGGCAGAGGATAAAATACTGGTAGTGTAGCAAATCAGAAGAGTCTTGTCCCTTTTTGTACCTCTCTCACTCTCTACCTACCTGCCGTTCCCTGGTACGGAAAGGTAGATATGTACCCTCTCTGAGCTGTTTCAAAAGGGAAGGTTGGGTGGCAGGTCTGGGAAAGATGGACATAGAAAATGGGTCTTATATCATGGAGCATAGTACTACTTTACAGAGTAAATCAAGCAGAGTGTGGGGCAACTGGCTACTCTAAGTTTGATCATTTCTTTGGGTGAGACTTTACACACACGGAAATGTCCAGCATGTGAGGGGGCTAGTCTTGTCGGCCTTGCAGCTGGAGCTCCTGTGCCTCCTGAAACAAAATGTCCAACCGAAGAGCAGGTAGTTGTGAACATAAGCTCCACTGGCCAAGTAACAAATGAAGCTATAGCTTCTGTGACCACCTTTTGTCCCACCAGCTACTGTAAAGGATTACCAGTTCCCCAGACAGTTCTGTCATGAGCTTTTTAAGGAGATTTTTTTTGGAAGATTGCTGGATTTTACTGAAGTCGCTAGACTACAGTGTCCATATGACCTTGGCCCACGTTTCTCCAAGAAGAAAGCGTCAAGAGGCCCTTTTTAGCTACAGACCTCTCTGCAAATTTAAAACATAGTTTGTTATTGGAATATATGGGGACAAAGGTTCCACCCTGATGAAGAAGGTTGTATCCTAAAGGAGAAGGTAGAAAGGCCCAAGCCAAAAAAACTCCAGAGACGTATGCAGCTGACTTAAACAGAGCTAGATTTTTTACACTTGCCATTAATTTACACAAAACAGCTGTTCTACAGTCATAAGCAGGAAGTGTTAGTATGTACTTTTAAAATTAGGCTTTGAAATACACTGCAAAACTTCAGACACTAACACTCAAAACACTAATTATTCAATCACTATGAAATCATGTTCAATTCCAATGTAGAACATTTTGTTTGACATGCCAGCTCAAGGCTTCTGTGTACTTGGCTACGTTGTTCCTTGTGAAATTACATACATCAGAGGTTTGAATAACACACTCCAGATTAGCTAGAAATTGGAAAGCATTGTTTGAAAATGAATTTCTGACTACAAAAGGCTGAGCTGCGTTGGCAGGCATCCTTGAATTTGACAACGGATGTGCAGAGGGTAGAAGCAAAATACTGTTTTTTTTTTTTTTTCCTTGGAGGAAATTCTCTAAGGGAGATTCCAGACAGCATTACAAAAAGAACAATAGTGACAAAGAAGTATTTACAACTTATTATCAGTGTGAAACCCAAAAGAGAATTAGTCCTCTCTCACTGTTTATGTTACAGTGGCTTACAGACTTCCTTATCAGTGGACATCCGTAGCATGCATGTGGAACATACAGACAACATTTTGCATGTCTGTGGGGAGTAAAGGAGGAAGTAAATTTCCCCAGGACCTTCTCAGCAACACTCCATGTCTTGCATGATCAGCTCAACTTATTCACCTGAAAGTATCACACTTAAAATAATGTGATGCTTTGCTGACTTCTAAATGTCCAACTGCGTATCTAAGCATGAATAGTAAAATCAGGTTCTAAAACATTTTCATTTGTCTAATCAAAATGAATTTTGCATATTGAAGTGACATTTCTATAGATGTTGTGTGCTAAGGGGGAGTGGGTGAGAGGTGAGGAGGAAGGATGATAGGAGAACACGGGTAGATTTCTGTTCACTATTTTCCAAGGTTATTACAATCCTCTTGCTATAAACCTTTCTTCATCTCTTAACCCTCCCATGCAAACGGTGTAAGCAACCATTCCCCTGAGAGAGGAGGATGACTCATTTGCTTCTGTAACATTTTAAGGGATAACTTCGAAACCTACAGAGCCTTTAATGCCCAAAATTCCAAGTGCACTGATCTCCTGAAAGATACTTTCCTCCCTTATTGATCTCAGCTTTTAGTGGAAACACACCATGAATATGAGAGTTCAAACTATTTTAAATTTAGAAAATTGTTGAGTCTACAAAGAGAACCTTTTAAAGCTTTAGCTACTTAAATTCTATACCTAACCTCCCCTCCCCCCCCTTTTTTTTTCCTTCTTCTTTATCCAGTTCCGGGGGACCTTGTTAGCTTACTTCGTATATTTCTTGACATCTCTCTACATAACTACTCATGTTAAATGTCATCTCCTAATCAAATGGCACTCACGCGCAGGAGCAGTAAATCATCTTTACACCTTATTCTACTACTTACATAGCAGTTGAATAAATTTTGTAAAGAATTATTAGACAGATTAATTGAATATACTACTTTTAATAAACAATATGAAAAGGTTTCAATAAATTCAAGCAGAATACTTACCTGAAGTCCAGAGTATGAAAGAAATATTTTAACATGAAAAATGAAGGTTTTGCTAGATATTTGCCATTTAAAAATATTTAAATGCCACTACAAGGAGAAGTAATCTATTCTTCTTAGTAAGCTTTGGTAAGCAAGCAAAAATTGTTTCTTAGTATAATTAATTGCCCTGTGCTTAACCCCTACACAATGAGCAAATTCTATACTCATGCCAGTGATCATTAAAATTATAAAGAGATCTTGACTTGGACATCTAAACCCTACTTGAGAATTGCTATGGTTGCGAAACTTAAAAAGACAATTCGCACAGGTCTCATTTTATATCATATGAATGTCAGTCTTCACCCACTAAGCTTTTGTCCTTTTGACTTGTTAGCGACCCACAGCTCTGCTCTGCTTCTACCTTTCCCCAGAAATATGCTCTCCTGAGCAACACCAGCTGAGGAAGAGGTGGGTGGAGGCCCTGCCCTCTTTTCTTGCAAATCCTGTTGCTCAGAGAAATCACTGGAAGGTAAAGCATATGTCTAAGAGATTTCAATCTACAAATCCCACCATCTAGGCACCATTAGCATAAATCCTCTTCATGAAACCAGCAGAGAGGCATCCTCCAGCCCTTTCTCTAAAGCTTTCTCTTAAACAAAAATGAAGATTACCTGGGAAACTGACTGTGCAGGAGGAGCATGGAGCAACAACTTACTTGGTCTCACAGTTCCACCCATGTTGGATAGAGGATTTCAAGGTCTTCTTTTCCCCCCAGGGCTTGTCAGTCAAGGGTTGCCTACTATGAAATAGAGATGGGTTGTTGGGACCCTCAAATAGATCGTGGGCTCCCTTGTCCAGGGAGCCAGTGGACACAGTGCTGGACTCCACATTTAATTTTCTCAAAGCTCAGATTTTCAAGGACACCAAAACAGATCTGGTGTTGGAATTTTTCATGACGCAAATCATCAACAGCAGTATTTCTTTTCAAGTATCCAGTTGCTGTCATTCCTTTTGGAACTAATGAATAATAGGCACTAGCCATCAACATGAATTCACCTGATATTATAGCAATTCTCAAGCGGGGCTCCAGAAGGGTTTCTTGCAAATATAGCAGCATGAAGACATTAGAAGAAGTCATCCATTGTTTTAAAACAATGTGACATGCTATTTGGTCTGTTTATTACATCACCTTGTGCTATTTCTATGCATGCCTCTAAATGAAAAAAAAAAAAAAGAAAAAGAGTAAGAAAAGGAAGAAGTGTTATTTTTAACACTAATTTCTCTGTGCTTTAGAATTTATGTTGGAGACCTTTCTCACATAATGAAATATTGATTCACTGTATCAAGATCACTTATGCAGTCAGATTGAAAACATGGGGCAAAATACTTTTCCTTGAATAGACACCACTGCAGCAATTTGGACCGTAGGTCTTATATCACCAAGGTTCTGTGTATGTCATAGAATGGCTTGGGATAGGAAAGACACTTCAGGATCAATTAATTCCGACCCCCCTGCCATGGGCAGGGACACCTCCCACTAGACCAGGGTGCTCAAAGCCCCATCTAACACGGCCTTAAACAATTCCAGGTATGGGGCATCCACAACTTCTTGGGGCAACCTGTTCCAGCACCTCACCAACTTCATAATAAAGAATTTCCTCCTTATATACATGCATAAGCTAAATCTACCCTTTTGTAGTTCAAAGCCAATCCCCGCTGTCCTATCACTACATCCCCTGAAAAAGAGTCCCTCCCCAGCTTTTCTCTTGGCCCCCTTGAGGTACTGGAAGGCTGCTATGAGGTCTCCCTGGAGTCTTTTATTCTCCAGGCTGAATAGCCCCAGCTCTCTCAGCTTTGTCTGCTCATTATACTGAAATTATACATAAAATTTCCAAGGGCAAACTGTGCCTGACCAATCTACTGGCCTTCTATAATGGAGTATTTGCATCCAAAAAAGGAAGACTGATGGTCCCTTCCAACCCAAACCATTCTATGATTCTCTGACAAATTTACATGATTTGTCCTTTGTATATCATTTGCATGATATTATACTCTAGTACCTTTTTACAACAATTCTGGTTTTATTATCTTTTTGGTTGAAGTGTTATGTAAGTCTTTCTAAAATACAACTGCCTCAAAGAAATTTACATTTACAAGGTATATCATAACTAAAGAATAAGGCTTTATGATACTAAGATATTTTATACCACCTAAGAGGGTTATTTTGTCAAAAGCACAGCATGTACAGTTAATCAAAAGAACACAGTTCACCTTTTGGGTGTTGTTTTAAAAGCCTCAACCATGTTACTGGATTTGGTATATATTTGGGCTATATTCAACAGCATAATGCCCAGTAACGAATACTTTTGGACTTCAGTACCGTGAAAAAAAAAGAGATGAGGCAACAGCTGATGTGAAGAAAGTTCTATTTAGCTAATCATTTAAAGCAGGAAATGATGTACATTTTAAGACTGGGCTAGAAGATTAAAAAAAATAGGGCAAGAAATAGAACAAAATCTGAAACCTATAAGCACAGACATTTTTATAGTTCACAAAATTATAGTTGTTTGGAGAGTGAAGAAGCATAAGAGATAAGACAGAATGATTAAACGTATGCAAAGAACAATTCTATTTAAAATTCTTTTTTTTTGTTGTTTTGTTTTTTTAAGAAAAAGATGACATTTCAAAAGCATTGATGGGTCTAAATGGCATAATGTTTTATTTCACATGAATTGACCGAAGGATCCAAATAAGAGTTGGTAGGAAAACTGCTCTGTAATTACCTGCTCTGTAATGAAGCAGCTTGTGTATTTGCTTTAAAAAGGCCAAAAATCTCTTGCATTTTAGTAAGTTAGCCCCACGATCAGATCTACATCTGAGGGTTTTCCTCTTATTTTTACTTCATATTTTAATATCACTGTAAGTTACATTTCAATCTTTAATCTCTTTTAAACTTATTTTTGTCTTGGAAAATGGCTGTTCAAAATCAGAAGAGCTGGAAAGAATTTAGCATTATTTCACAGACAGGTCCAATCTTCTAGTAATGCGGAATTTTAGAATTCATGAGAAAACATGAAAAGTTAGTATTTCCCATAGGATATATTCCAAAGATATTAAGGTAATTAAAAGTATTTCATACATTAAAACAAAAAAAAAGTTGTATATTTGTTTACTACATAAATATACAACTTTTAAAACCATGGTTGTCAATGAAATGAGTAAATATTGGGAAAGTTCATATAAACTTTTTAACTGTTTTTTTGCACTATTTTTAAAAATAATAGTATGACATCATTATGAAAAATATTTTTTGTTGTTGTTTTTTTCTCTCGACTGCAAGGAAGACTGTGAGTCAGAAGATCTGGCTCTGGCCCCAGATATGTCCTATGATTAATTGTCCTGGATACATTCTGTGTGTATCAGGGTTCTTTTTCTCTAAAATGGGGATATTTATCAAACTCACTCAGAAGAGGTTAGGTTTTGGACAGCAATTCAGATTGTTACTGTATAGTAGCTGAGACAATACCTGTACAGGTTCACCGAGCATCGTTTCCCATGCATAGGGATAAATCTAAATAAAAGTATTTTAAACAGTGAGAGATGACTTGTTAAAACAGTTGTCTCATTCAGATGTATTCTTTAGTCAGTTTAGTATACATTAGGAGAGCAAAAACTAAGTTTTCAGTTCCCTGCAAACAGATGTTAATTTAATTTCCTGAACATGTTCTGCAAACACATCTATTTTACATTCAGTTCCAAGCATACCAATTTTTTTTTTTTTTTAAATATGTGTATAAATAGCTTTTCATCTGGCTCAAGCCATCACTGCCTGACAGTCACCCCTGTACCCTTACACACTTACCCAAGAGTGAGCTGCCCCCTCCCAAAGGTGGCTGCAAACTAAACCCCAGACAAGAGGGGATTTGGCTGAACAGTAGCATCTGTTTTTCTGGGTTACCTTTCACACAGCCTTCTGGTCCAGTGCAATAGGAAGCCATTTTGCTTCTTGTATCAAAGTGTTTTGGAAGGTAGTATGGAGCAGCAGTAATGAAATACGCAACACAACCACAGAACAGGTACCTACAACATATGCCATTCTTGAAGCATATTTAACCACTAGAATTTATAAAGCAAAGGAAACGTAAATGCTAAGTGAAACCTCATCTGGAGGGTGATGCACCCTGGAGCAGGTTGCATGTAAGGAGAAGACCCCCCATGGAGGAGCAAAAGGGCAATCACATCATCTTCAGAGATTTTTCTAGAGGAAAAAAAAAAAAAGCAGGTGCTGCATCTGCACAGCATCCTGTTGGGAGTATTGCACACAGTGGGGACTTGCTGCACCTCTACACCAACATTGCAGCCATAGGATTAGTAACATAACGTGCAGGAGCATAGGTGTTTTATTGCATCTTAAACTCTGTAAGCATGAACTGATTACTTCTACAGTAGTGTGTTTTCTGCTCATGTCCAATGTTAGCTGACTGGCAGTTATTAACTGATATTAGTTATTATTTGAAGACAAGATTTTTTGTGGGTGTTGCATTAAGTTTCAGTTGGAAATTAGAGCTTTTTCTAACTATGAGGGAGTTTGATTTAATGTACAGGATGTGTATAAAGACCATAAGAGAAGAATGAGGCAACTGTACATAATGTATTATTTATGGATATGAAGAGGAATAAATATTCATAATTCAAGGAAAACAGATAACATGGGGCTAAGTTATTGAGTGTTGTCTACTAAAAAGAAAAAAAGAAAAGAAAAGATTCCTTTTAAATGAAAAGAGATTATTCCTTCCCGTATGTGTAAAGACAAGTTAGAAAAGTGTGATTTGTTTGACTGTGACTCATCCCTTCAACATTTGACGGATATGAATCAGATGACCTTCCCCTGGGAGCATATGCTGAAAACAAACTGAAGTTTCTGATTGTTTAGAAATCTTCAAAGATAGTTCTTGTAGTCAACAGGATCATCTTCATTTAGTGCTCTTTTTTTTTGTTGTTGTTGCTTTTTCCTTTCCTTATCAACCACAGTCAAAAAGTATTTTTCCCCGATAATGACTTCTCTCTCCAGTCTGGAGTGAGCAAAGTACTTAACAGATGATGCACTGGACCAGAGGATGAGAAACCAAGGGAGGAGGACTCCTGCTGAGCGTGTTGATGGTTGACTTGACGCTACTGTACCAGAAGAGGAACATCCAGGGGCACCACGTCTGTGCAAGAACACTTGAGCAAACCAGTAAATTGCCCCGTGTAAAGGTCTGATCTTCAATTCATGGACAAGTCACTCACCAAGAAGGTCTCCCTGGAAACCCTTTTCATTTTTCTGACACGTTCTCCATCCACCTAATGGATGATGACCAAGTTGATTGGTAATCACTCCAGTTCCTCCAAGGTATTTAATTGATCTTGGGATGAGGTCAAAAAGTCATAGCAAGGAAATTGCCAACAATGAAAAAAATATTCTTTTTATTCCCATAGTTGCTGTTTTGTGTTTTATACTTTCTGAAAGTCAGCTTACCCTAGTTAATAAATCTGACCACAAGTCAGCCACAGAAAATTTGGGACTAAGCTTAGGATCTTCCACAGCAGTAAAGAATGCAGATGTAGGCTTGAAGAAGTCCACAAGAACTATTTCCATTTAATAGATAGCCATTCCCAAGCACTTCCATATGGTTGCTCATCTCTTTCTGTCTCTAGATATATGTCTTGCAGAGGAGGAACTAAATCCCAACTGTTCTAAGAACTGCAAAAGACTTTCCAGCCCCATCAGTGACATTTTATATCCTCTTAGTCATAAGACAGTGTTCTGCCTTAGTTATCTCAATTTAAAAATGAAGATCTTCTCCAGAAACTGCAGGAGAACCTAAGCAGACTTTTTGCAACTATAAATGGATTTATAACAGTGAAGTACTGACATTATTTTCAGTGTGGCTGTGGAAAAGTAAAAAGCAGTAACACAAACAGAACTAAGAGAGACATGGAGAGCTAATGAAACATGAGTTGTCAACAGTAGCCAGCTAGGGGAATGGAAAAACGTTGCTTGTACTCACCACTGCCAAAGCATACCACAGGAGACCATGGACTCCACACAGCATTTGGGCACGTTACAGTTCCTGTGAAGGTTTGCTCAGCCTTTGCTCTTTGACATACATGTTGCACAATCTGATTTTGGCCACAGTTTGGCAAAATTGCAGGTGTCAGAAAACAGTCTCTAGTTGCCTGAAAGGTGAATACAATGCAGGGAGAGGAATTAGGAGATATGCAGCACTAGCAATAATAGAATGCAAAGAAAAGGGGACTATTTTGGCTAATTCCACAGGGAAAAAATGCCTGAAAGTGAGACGGCTTGGGCTGTAGCCTGGCTTTCGCATCCCTTCAGAGTTACCTTCCTTATTTGAGGTATTTTAAATTGAATGGAAAAAAATACCAGAAATGATGCTCTGGGAAGCTATCTTATTCTAACATGAAGATGTATAGATGGCAGAGTTCTTTGCTAAGATTGATCAAAACAAAATAAGGATGTCAGATTTACCTTTAATAATGAAGGATAAAAATGGTGGTTAATTAATTGTTCTCATAAAACTACTAGAGCTTTTCAGAAATGAGAGAAAATACCCTCAAGTTATTCATTTTTGACAATTCATTCTGGTACAAATCTCAGAGCACCACTTTGTTAGCCCTCTCTTCCCTCCTTTTTGGTGGATTCTAGCAGTGCCTCAGCACGTTGCTGGAAGATGATGAGGTCTCACAGGAAGCTGAGAAACAGTACCAGAGAAGATGGGGAAATACACATAAATAATTTATAGACCAAATAACATGAATAGACTCCTTAGATTAAGATTCAGGAAGTTCAAAAGCAACAATTAGAAGTAAAGATAATATATTAAATGGTTGTCTTCCCTTGCTTTTCAGAACTTTGTACCCATTTTCTGTCATTTTTTTTTTGCTACTTCCCAGAGCATGGCACAGAGCAAAACTTAAAAGTTGCTTTGTTTTTATAAAAATAATTAAGAACCTCCCAAGAGGAGACCTTCATTTTATAGGCAGGAGGATCTTTCTTGTTAAAGGGAGAATGGATGTTTATATTTTAAGTAGACACCTGTCTTAATGCAAAACTAATCCAAAAGATAAACATTTTTCTGCACTTGGTTAACATTACCACATCTTCCAAATAAAATGTTAAAGCAAAAATGTGAAGCCTCACTACAGAGGCAAATTATGGCAGAGTCCATACTCATACTCAAATTATGTGGTTACAGGGCTGAGGAGGCAGCCAGGAGTATTACAGAGAACATGGTAGTCTGCCTTCCCTTCCCACCTCCCAGTGCTTCTAACCAACAGAAAGTGATAAAGGAATGACTGATTTCCCTTCTCTTCTGCAGGATCCTGCTCCACAAACAGAAATGTATGCTGCTTTCAGATGCTATTTCTGATATCCCTCTGTTCTCTTTTTCCAGACTCTCAGTAATTCCTGTCTGCACATGGTGATTTCCTGAGTCAACCTTCTAGTACCTACCTTTGTCAAGGATCTGTCTCCAAGCCAGATGGTACATCCCTAGAGAAGCCTTTCTGCTTTAGCCACACAGTCAACGGAGGTCAAGGGACAAACTTTCCTTGCCAGAAGAGCCACTATAAACAGCAAAGTGTTGGGTGACTTAGAACTGCCCCAGAGTGTCCACAATGTCCTTCCAAAAAACATGTCTGACATTTTCTGTAAAATATATGGATATTTTCCAATAGCGATTTGGGAACAACAGTCCAGATCCGCTGAGTTGTACTGGAAAAAGCAAACATGAAAATATAGTGGAAGAAACAAATACAGCAGCAGAAATTGAGCAAAATAAGGATTTCCTCTTCATGCCTCTTCTTTTGCCTCCAGAGGAAAAGAGTCTTTTTCCTTGCCTGAAAAACTCAGTTAGCCAGGGACCCAAATCTGGGACAATAAATACAAATTTCATCCACGCTCAGTTTCGAGATAGAGTAATATATACATCTTTGACTTCACAGGAGGGTGCTATGACTATGGCTTGTTAGATCTTTGGGAAGAGGTTTCTTTCTTTTTGCTTTGACCAGAAATTCCAGCCTGAGAAATTTCACCAAAGATGTGTTTTTGAACAAAACCATCACTTACATGACTAAATTTTATTTTATTTCTTCCTCCTTGCTGCCCAAGAGTGGCTCTGTACTTACTATTAGGTGAGGGCAAGTTCTCATTGAAAGTAGCTCTCTGCTCTGAATTGAAGATTACTGTGAGAATAAGGTAACAAATACAAATAAAATATAGTTAATGGAAAGCAGCTGGACTTCAGTTTTGATACACTTTATGAGAGGTTAAGAAGCAAATGCTGAAGCAAGAGTCAGATAGAAACCCAGTACGGAAGACAGAAATGATACTAGATTAAGACTGTATCACGTCTGCTTGGAGAGAAGTTAGATGTGAAGTGTATAAAAGTGGTTAATGTTTTATAAAGTAAACCTACAACATTTGAAGACATGAAACAATTGCAAGCAGACTCCAGAGGTCAAGAAGTTGGTTTACAGATCTCAAGCCATGTCTAGACTGACTGAAAAATGTGAACTCTTAACTGGAGTTGGTTGAGTAAATATCCTAGCAAAGACAAGGCTGACCGTAGTTTTCTTGCTGAATCACTAGACTGAAGTGAAATTTCCTTTGCAGTGAGTTTTTGACTTGACCTGGCAAATCACACAAAAATTACAACGTGCTTCACTGTCAGTACATAGTCCAGCTGAAATTAAAAAAACAAAACAAAACAAAACAAACAGCCTTTCTCAAGGAGAAGGCAATGCTTTTCATGGAAGACAAGGAAGTAGCCCCTGCAGTAATGTGTACAACTACATGTATTAAGCTTCTTCTTATTTAAACCCTGGAGAATGAGCCAGATATTCCTAATCAGCTTCAAGTGCCCATACAAGTAAATCAGTTTTGCATGAAGCTGGATTTGGAAAAACATATGCTTTATTTTGAGTTCTGTTATCAGTTCAGTGTGAGACCATGTCATTTACAGCTTGACTTTTCATTATAGATTAAGGTGCCATCACTTCCAGTTAAAGCATTTATTCAGACTTAAAGCAGCAAAAATGCTATCTATTGTGAAACAGACTGCATTTGTTAAGTATAGAGAGAAGTAGAAGATGCTCCTACTACCACTTGTAGCCATCTGGCAGAGCCATGAAGATACCAAACATTAATTTGGGAATCTGTAACTAAGAGTAGCATCAAGTAGTGATAAAACGATTAGCTACAAAACACTGATACCAGTATGCTGAGCAATATAAAACTCAGAACTATGGCCTTGTGACAAAACACATTATCAACAAAAAAGCAACTGCAGCTATCAGGGCCACAAAAACATGTTCAGTGTGAACAGTGTAAGTCTTGAATGTTCAGAAATATCTAGTCAGCAAAAGAAACGAAAGAAGTCACTTAAAAGTTTAAGAGTTTATCAAATAAAAATCCAAAGTTCCTTCTAATTCACTTCTAATTTTCTGTATATTTTAGTAAGGTTTTTCAACTCACTGAAAGCCTGGTTGCCTGAAGTTGTTTCTTCTTCTTTTTTTTTTTTTTTTAATTTATTTATTATTATTATTACTGATTTAAAGTATAACTGATAGTCTTTTGAAATTCCTTGAACTGGCACCTCATTTGGAACTTGCAACAACAGAATTCTGAGACGTGCCACAAAGCTGACTCTTGTCATTCCAATTGGAGTATCTGAATACCATAGATTCATGCTTTCCCAAGCTGGGGCTGGAAAACAAAACTAAAATAAAAAAATCAAATAAGGTTAATGGTCCCTCCCCCTCCTTCCAAAACATAAAGGCAGACTCCTAAATTCTCATGTCTGGATTATGACCTAATAGCTATCATTTCTTTTTGTATAAGATCTCTGAAATTGGAGTTTTACTACTTGTTCACACAGCTAGATCTCTTATTCAAAATGTTACCATCTTGAATATGGCAACATCCTACTCTTGCACCTTCACAAGTGCAGCTGTGCCCCACTCATCTCTGCCCTGAACGCTATACCAAGATAATTTTCCTGACCAGACTGCCTACCTCACTTCACCTTTGCATGAGTCATGCTAGCTGCTCCTCTTACCTCCACCCGTTGCATCAAACCTAAACTACTCACTTTCAGCTCTGAAGACCCCTCTATTCACCTATCAGCTTTCACTTACTTAAGTATCTGCTGCCATTTACCATGAGGTCTATTCTTTTTCACTATGCATACAAAAACAGAAGGTAGGCAGCTGACGTGCATAACCTCTGCCAGCTACACTGCCCAATACTGTCTCATTTCTTTGTATATGTATCATACCATCTGAATTTGCAAGTATCTGGGGGGCTTTCTCTGTTGTGGGCATACACACGCACACACAAATGTTTTGGGTCCACATACATGTTTAAAGATCCTAGGAGCTTCTATCATAGAAAATACATGTAATAACAATAAATAATTTAAGGGAGGCTGCTGTTAAGTAACTGGAGACTTCCAGAATACAAACTGATGCAGTAATGTGATAATAGGTAACGCTCTATCATTTACTGTAGACTCGCACAGAAAGCGATTCTGATACTAACGCACTAATGTAGATTGAGTATAAGTAGTTTTATGCAGTAATGCTTGTACATCTTCTAAAATCCCTGTAGAGAGGCATTCTGTAAAGCACAAAATTTGGTGCTTATTAGGAACAAACACCAGATGACAATCACTAGTTCTGTGCCTTTATATCTAGAAACACCCAACCAGTTTAGGATGCCAGATCAGAATATACTGAGAAGGCCTCCCAGAGACACGCATGCATTTGAAATGTAGCCAAACTGTGCATAGCTGTAGTTTCTGTTCATCACATACTAATTTGCCAAAATGAATAAACATAGTTTTTTAAACATTATAATGGCTGCTACAAACCTTTCGAGAGGTTTGATGTTAAAAGATTTTAAGTATTTAACACATAAGCTCTAATGCTTGCAATACACCTGTTGTGGTTGATTAGTTTTTCCTCACAAATCTTTTTCTTAAACAGTATTTGTAAAAGTAAAATAAATAAATAATTAAAAATATGAAGTTACATTGGTAGAGAAGTGATTTTTTTTTTGTTGTCTAGTGATTGGAACAAAACTAACAGGCGCCAAAACTTTATCTATCTAAATTGCAGCAAAATCCTTCAGTCTTAAATGCACTTTTCCTACTAGGGAAGTAGGAAGCTCATAAAATTGACTCTTGTTTCAAAAGTTCATTTTAAAATAAGATCAATTAGAATCACAGAAAGCTACAAAAAGCAGAGGCTGAAGCTACAAAGTTCTTAAGATTCAGAGCAGTCAAGCTCATCTTCAGCTTCTCGGCTTCCGTTTAGGGTTTCACACATTCACCATTATGTCTCAGATATTTGAACTCAGGGATTATGGTTTGAGCTAAGATTCTGCAGGGTATTGAGCTGAAAACGATTTCCATTTGAAATATATTTACATGGGATAGTAATTTCTTTTAGGATGGGATTTTTGTAGAGCTGTCTTCCTCTGCCTTGCCAAATGGGAACTCAAACAATGCTATGATGCTGATATTGAGATGATGCTTTATTCGAATCCAGTTAGGGAAACTGCAATTTGAAAGGAGAGAGCTGTACTTGAATGTCAAGCCAAGCAATCTGCTTGAGGCACTGAGCAGTTAAATGAAGCACCTGTTAAAAGTGTGTGTTTGCTAATCTTTGGTTGGTCTTCATGGATATGTCATTACCTCCTCCACATACTCAGGTAAAATGCCATGCTGTGCATTGGAGCTAAGGTAAGAAAACTATAGCCTTTACTCATTTCATGGAGCAGAAGTGTCAACTACGCATACTTGCCTGTATGAAACCAATTCCTCCTACTCATTAGTGTGAGAGCAGATTTTAGGAATCTTTGTGGATATAAATCGGGAGTGCTAGGAGGCTGCACCTGCTGTGCAATGTGACAGAAACCTAGAGTATGTGGGCTTGGGGAAATCCTGGCTGCTTGAGAAGACTGTAAGGAGAGGATGCAGGCATCACAAGCACAATCAGCATCTGAGTGGGGAAACCCTACAAATGAGTTATGGAACACTCCAGTGCCTGCCTGTTATGCAGCAGACAAAACACAATCCTGACCAGTAGCTTCCAGCTCCATCAGGCACGTTAGGCAGAAAGCCAGCATAAGACCACAGCTCCTGATAAACAAGAGACAATCACATTTCCGACAAAGGCAGCCAACGTGTAACCACACTCTCCTACAGCTGGGGAACCAAAATTAATCCCATGCCTGGAAATAAGCTACAGAAGTTTCTCACTAAGAACGTCAAACTCAGAAATGCTGGAACAACAGACACGTAACCGTACATATCATAACTGATCCTCAGTATCTTGACTGAAATTCACAACTCACGCCTATAATGGTCATTAACTGCAAATGGGTCTTTAAATGAATATTCTATGCAGAAACAGAGCATTAAGTGACTTATCAGAAATGGAAATAAAGATCAGAATTGTAGCAATCATTATAATTCTTCATGTGTTTTATTTACATTCCTCTCCTTCCCTATGTGCAGACATATGCAGATACTCAGCCCTTACATTTATATGCAATTATGCTCCAATTGCCATCTAGCCTATAGAATTGCATTTTTAAATGAGAAGAGGAATCTATTTTAATCAAACCAAGTCTTTTCATCTGAATTTCCAGAGAGATTGTTTTTGCACTGTTGAAGGGATACAGTCATAACTGTTTTTCTCTTGTCGTACACAGTTTCCTCCATAGTTCTGCTTAGCCAGAGACCTTTTTCTCTACACACACAAGACTTGCAGAGGCTCTCCATAGTTTCTGGGAATAAATGTTAGTGTCATCGCAGTCTCTCATTTTCCATATCATGGGTTTAGGGATCACTCAGAGGATGAAATACTTTGCAAGAAATTTATTCAGTGCCTCACCTCACTGGGTGCCCATGAAATCATGGTGCAGATCATCCAAACAGCCTATTGCAGTACTTTTGAGATCATAAGCCTACCTTAAAACATTTCTGGATGCACAACTTGCCATAGAAGACCACCTAACAATTGAGCAGTACAAGGAATCTTTGTCTCTTATTGCTTCTTTCATGTTAAATTAACTAACTTATTAAATTATTAGTTTACCAGATTGGGTTTCTCTCACTTTCATTATTTACAAAGGTTCAACCTGCAGGGGAAAAAAAAAAAAAAAAAAAAAAAAAAAAGACAAAACACAAAATCTGCTTGAGGAATCCAGGGCCTGAAACTGAATGAGGATATTAGTAGCACCTAATCTGAGGCCCACCTCAATATAGAGTCCCTTCAGACTCATCAAAAAGTACTCTAAGAGAACGCCAGAAACATGCTAGCAGAAAATGGATCATGTTTCATCATTCTTTTGATATCCTGTAATTATGGAGCCATGACAAATGGTACAATCACAGCAGAACTGCAGGTTATTACAGGCAGGACTTTCCTTGGTAGCACAGGAAAGTGTAACATACAGCTGCCTTAATACAGTGGTATGTTGTCATGCTATCAGTCCTGCAAGTATAACAGCAGGTGTAGTATAAACACATCCCTCCTGTCTGACAGATTTATTGTTTCAGAATACAGTGCAAAGAAAAAGGATCACAGCAGCATTTGGAGCACACATATCACTGAAATGAGCTGTGCTTGTGAGCAACAAAAAAGCATTTGCTGTTTTGAAACAGTACACCAAGAAGTAGCCATGCCTGCCATTGTATAGATAATCAGAGCCTCTTCCCAATAATGGAGATCTTGGCTCAATTTCCCCATACTGGATGAGGGTGACATCTGAAAGCTGGTAAGCAAAGCTATCACACAACCAAACATGCAGGTTCCATGCACCACCAAGGTCAACACAGATAGCCTGGAAACACTTCTGTCTTGGTGTCTGCTCCAATTACAGACACATTTGAGCTCAGAAATGGGAGGTAGGGGGGAGGACAGGGATTTTTGGAGCGTGAAGCAGATGGACAGGTTACAGGTCACTTGAAAGTATTTCATGAACTCAGTGTCTCATATAGACAAGAGCCTAGCATTGAGAAATACTGGTCTACTCTTTGCTTTTTATTTCAAAGAATTGCTTTAGCATCACAGACTCCTACATTGTGATATTCTGCTATTACTTATCAGTGCTGAAAGCCAAATCTTTCACATAGGGATCAGGTGTCATGATTTTTTTTTTTAAAGATATTTTTAAAGAACAGCACTCCTAAATAACTAAGTAATTTACAAAGGAGTTATTTAGTGTCAACGACAAAATCTCCTCTCATCTGTGCAGGTGGTGGTGCAAGGGCTCTGCCAGTCCACAGTGGCAGAACCCCATCCAAAAGTCAAAGCTGCACCAAAGTCCATGCTTCCCCACAAGCACACCCCCTAATCAGGACTGTCCCGGTGCTGCTCTTGGTTTTCCTTTAAGAGCATAAGGATAACCGGGACAGAGACACTTGCACTTCATGTGCTGGAAAATTGAGAATAAAGGTTCTCCATTAGGTTGTAGAGAAGACCATCTTTCTTGAGGTGAGTCAATTGTGCAGTGGCATCAAGATGCTGGTCTGCTGGAACTGCAAAACTGGTCTTCACAGGCTAGAATAAGGCTAGGGAAGGGCAATCACCAAGTGCTTATCTGAGGTTTAGAGCATAATACTTCCATTATGTTAACACACGTTTTATTTCTCCCACCACTTTCTAGAGATTCAGCCTTGACTCCAGTATCTTATTAAATATTGCTAGGAGGTTAACGTGCCATGTTCTGCATTGAAACAGAAATAGATTTGTTATTGAATGCTAATCCGAAAAGAAATGAGATAGTGCCTCTTTAGCCACCTCGAGAGTATCAGATGCTAAGGTGTTGTAACTAGCAACCAATACCTGTCATTTGATGAGAGTGAAACTAAATCCACTAACCTGAATCTGATCAATTATTTTTCAATATGAATTAACAAAAAGCAAGAGACATCAGCCACTGCTCTCAGCATAATGGCTTTGTAAAATAAATATTTGCAGATTAAGGCAAAAGCTTGGGTGATTTCAGAGAGAGATAGATACATATCCCATAGATATGTGTACACTCTAGCGAGACTGTACAACCCGCCCTCAACTTCAAGGAGCATGCTTTCATAATCCATACCAGAACATTAGAAAACTGAGGAAGATGATGTAGCATTAGGAACAAGGCTTTATGTTTTCAACATGTAATATTTTGGATGCTGTCAGATTGACTTGGAGATTTTAGACAAGTCACATAATACTTCAGCTTTTCACTGTGCATCGTTTTCCTCATCTTTAAAAGTAATAAAGCACTCTATTAAAGCAGGAAAGTTTCTCACTCTTTGGGAGAAAAGCTCTGAGGTGCAATAACCTCTGAGATGCAAAAAATCTTTTTCAACAGAAGTGGGGAAGAACCCCCTGTAAAATCTGCAGATAGGCTGTCCCTCCCCTGCCTACCTCTCCAAAAAGGCAAAAATAAAAACAAGAGGGAGGCTTCCCATGCAGAACAAAAACCACTAACACTATCTCAGATGTCCTATAGCTGACTCCACAAGTTTAGCTGTTAGGACTTTGCTGGAAATGTTAGAATATCCTGTGTTGGAAGGGACCCATGAGCACCATTGAGTCCAACTCCTGGGCTTGCACAGGAACACCCAAAAATGAAACCATGTGTCTGACAGTGCTGTCCAAACACTTCTGGAAATGTGGTAGGCTCAGCGCCGTGCCCACTGCCCTGGGGAGCCCGTCCCAGTGCCTGACCACCTCTGGGTGCAGAACCTTTCCCTAACCCCCAGCCTGACCCTCCCCTGTCCCAGCTCCATGCCGTCCCCTCGGGTCCTGTCGCTGTCCCCAGAGAGCAGAGCTCAGCGCCTGCCCCTCCGCTCCCCTGTGAGGGAGCTGCAGGCCACCATGAGGCCTCCTCTCAGCCTACTCTGCTCTGGGCTGAAAATCATTTGCCCCTCTCCCATGTTCATAGCTTTCTGAACCAGAAAAGAACTACCATATAAACGAGAATTCCTGCTCATTGATGAAGTGCTAGCAAATTCATTTGCAATCACCATAAAAAGAGCAGATAGATTATAGCCCAGGTTTAAGTGCAGAGTGTGCAGACCTCTGCCAACTCAGCAGTCA
This sequence comes from Anas platyrhynchos, assembly GCF_047663525.1. Taxonomy (NCBI): domain Eukaryota; kingdom Metazoa; phylum Chordata; class Aves; order Anseriformes; family Anatidae; genus Anas; species Anas platyrhynchos. The sequence continues at coordinate 56,984,247 of NC_092591.1, forward strand.
CAGCTTTTTTCTTTACCCTCTTCCTCCTTCTCTGAGTAATAGGAAAATTAGACAGCACTAAGTAATCCTGGCAGGAGGTGATGGGGCAAGTCTGATGGACACTGAATCACTGAACTACGTTAGATAAAGACCACAAAGATTTTGCATATGGCATGGCACTGCCATCACTTAGGCATAATAGTATGTCATTAAAAATATCAAGAAAGTTGTAGAAAGAACAGATTTCTACCTTAAAACATAACTATACACTGAAAAGACCCCGACAGCGTTAATGTGTATTCGAATAGTTAGGGACAGACATTCAGGTATAAATAGTGACCTATTGCGTCTTTCATGCAATATTAAAAATCTGAACTTGTGACAGTTTGAATAATTAAATATAACTGGCATGATCCAGAGAAGGAATGACCACAGACAATCTTGAGGCAATGAAAAAAGCAGGTCCTCAAGTGGAGATCAGGCCTTATGAAAAGTCAAATTAAAAAAAAAAAAGAAAGAAAGAAAAAGAAATAGCATTTTTTTTCTGCAATAGCACATTGCCAGTCCAGTAATTTCAATTGCAAAATAAATAAATAAATAAATAACAAGTCCTCAGTTGTGTCTACTTATTACAGAGTGACATCTTTTTACACAGAGAAAGCAACTAAGTAAATGGCTTATCAAAAGATGACACTTATTGATAGAAATGCTAACTGGAATGGTTTGCATTGATTAAATTTTAGCAGGAATGCATATAGTAGTTGAGAGCCACAAAGGATTTATTTTACTAATCATTATGCTTTTGCTTTTCTCTGATAGATTAAGTTGATTACTTGTGCATGGCTTCAATTGGTATATGAGTTGCACATTAAACCGTGATTATTATTTGAGGGTTAATTGAAACTTATGCTTACTAGTCTCTCTCAGAAAATAAATAAATAAATAAATAAAAATTCCAAGAAAGTTCCTTTAAATTGCCTTTTTTTTTTTTTTTTTTTTTTTCCCTAGTGATTTTTAATTTCCTAAGGCCACTCTGCCAGTGAACAAAAAGCTTCAAACGCTGCAATTGTCCTTCATTTTGCCCTTTAATGCTAACAGGTAAAATGCTCCAGCATTTGGGAAACTCGGCCTCCAAATGAGGGAGCTGAGACATCTTCCTTCAAGTGGTAATGAGTCTTTTTTTAGCCACTGAATCTAACTTAACAGTAAACACATAATATACTGGATTAGCCTTTCAGCAAGTTATTTAATTATTAATTGGGATACTAGAAATGAGATTCTCCTGCATCATGCTTCTACGCATACTGCTTGAGACAAAGATCAGGGTTTTAAACACCTCCGTGAGATGCATGATAAATTTCAGGATAACAAGGCCTATCTGACCTCTCTTACACAGGTTAGAAAGACTGAAATTATATTTCATGTCCAAAACCAAAGCTGAGTATACCTTTCCTAGCATTAAAAAGACATTGTAGGAGAAAAGAGCAAGTTTCCTTTCACTCAGACATTTCTCTCTCTCTCTTTTTTTTTTTTTTTTTTTAATATATAATCCTTATTATCAATGTAGGAACACAGTAATTTTTAGTTTTATTCTCATGCTGTAAAATTCATGCTGTACATAAATTAATTATGTAAAATATTTGCCTAATAAGAACATTAGATATTATTTTTTCTTAGACTTTTTTATTTAAAAAAACAAACAAAAAAAACACACACACACACACACAAAAAAAAACCCCAAAAACAACAGAAGCCTAGTTACAGAATATTAAGTTGAATCATGATGAGCACCAAACTGTGAAGATGTCCAGTATAGCTTACTTAAATCTAAATCAGGTATCTGTCCACTACAGTAGGCACTGTTTACAGATAACAGATTGTTTAAAACAGAATTTATACATTTGCTATTCTGAAATGTATCCTAAGGTTTAATACAAGTAAATTACAAGAAATAATAATTGTTTAACACAATAAATTACGGCAGTAAAAGGAACAATATATGCATTGTGGAGAAAGTTTTTTCCTCCTAGGGGGGGATTCCTACTATATTTTGTAACAGCAGGTATCTTTGTTGCACACTTCAATTTCTATCAAGTATCTCCTTTCCCTTAGTATATCCCCTATTCCTACCTTGGCCTTACAAAAGGCAAGAGAAACCCGACCTGTATTCGGCCAACAAATGCTACAAGTGCTTCTTTCCTATAGTGCTGTTTCTGGTGTTGGTAGGCACCAACATGACATTCTTGCATGGGCCATCACATAACTAACTAACCAGAAGAAAATGCCACAAGAAAATGCCAGTAAGTGAACAGCAACTATTCAGCTTTTGTCAAATAGGTGATAGATCTCTAATTACAACTAAAAGGATCAGAATAATAACTTTATTTTTTCCCCCTCTAAATAAACTCTAGAAATGCATAGGTGATACATTAAAAGTTCAGTTTCTTACTGAATTTCCATAGCTTTTCTATGGCATGTTTCACCTCCAAAAATAACAGCATTCATATATTGGTTTACTTACATTAACATGGAATCCACATAAGGGAAACAAACTTCTTATTTTATTTTTTAAGAGGCTTGTAGAACCTAACATACATTGTGATTCAGGTAGAATATATCAGCCTAAGTTACATGTTTCCTTCCTCTCAAACCAAAATGAAACACCTCAACAAGATAACCCAAAACAAGGAGGTCATTAAGGAAGCTTGTGATTTTTGCCCCAAAATCACATAGTCTAAAAGAACTGCCAGGAGGAGTAATCCCATCAGGTGTGTTCACAGCTGCTGCTCTGTCCACTGAGAAAAGAGATTCAATCTTCCAATTATTTAAAAATTCAATATTTTGAAACTTGTTCCTCATAAGAAGGAAACAGAAACATCCTTTAACATTACAGCGGCTTTTGCATAACCAGTGCAGTTTGTGGTGTATAGCTGTTATGCACTAAATTCAACAAAGTTACACAGTAAAAAGTGTATGAGCTGTATCCTTCCAACGGAAAGAAAGGGTATTATTGCATAGGACTTGGGCAATTTATGTAGTTGTCCAATCTCCCATCTGTAAACAACAGCTACTGTAAAATCCCCTTTTCAGCTTGAATTAGTTCAACTCCCCTCAAAGTTAAAAATAATCAAGGCTGACCCAGTAACACTGTTAAAGGTTGTTTATCCATAAGAATGTTAGGACACAGATACAATAACGTATTTATTTTGTTGACACTTTTTCAAGAATTTATTGATGATTATCAAACATTCTGATTAAAATAGGTGATAAATGCTATTAGACCAGAAGCGGTGTACTTACACCCTATCAGTCATTTATATGCATACCAAAACGCTGCAAGATTCCCACAAAACTGAAGTAACTGGCCTAGTTGGGTATGGATCAGCACTTCATTCAGCCACAGTTTCCATCTATACATATTTGCCCCCTAAACATTACTCAATATATGGTATTCTATAGGTTATGCATCTTGCTTAGCCTTGCCATGTCCTTCTCTCGTGCATTACAAAGCATGTTTCTGATTTTAAAAACAAATAGAAGTTTGAATTTCTAGACTTCCTTGAGGTTCCTTTTATTCTCCCAAAATGAACTAAATGCATTCCTGCTTTTAATAACTTCCATGATAACATTCTTGGCAGAATGCTCATTCAAAAATTTTACGTGAGCATTGTATCTTGGAACAAATTACACGTTGCTAAAGCCTAAATACATATCATTCAATTTATTATACAAGTATACTGTAACAACACCTACACAATTTCAGAAAAAGCAGACCATAAAAGCTCAGATCAGTTATTCTATCACAGAGCCACTGCATACCAAGGAGCAATTCAGAGTAAAGAACTAAATCACAGTTAATACAAATTCCTAAGTTTCACTTCTGCATTCTTTTCTAAAGCCAAATGCATGAAATTCATGCCTACCTGTCCAAAATGACATATTTTCTTGCCTCTAAAAGTAACCTAAAATGTAAATATTATTTCGTATGATTTTTAGTGATATATCTTATCAGAAAATTCATGTCACTGTATATCCTATTAATCACAGAGCATATTTCAGCTAGTGTAAACAGTTCTATTGACTGAAATGCTATTAGTAAAGCTGAAGATTTCAAAAGGTTCCTGTCTTTACACACATGCCTATGGTAAATGCTGTGGATGATGCATATTTCTTTACATGTGGATGCTGATTAATTTTTGAATTATTATTATTATCATTTAAATTCAAGGCATCTGAGATGTCTGCATTCTATTCTGTTGTTTCCTCCATTTTATTTTTTTAAAGCTACACCCATATTTGTAAATATTAAAAATACTTTTAATGAAATGACAGTAGAAGTGTACTTTTTAGCAGATTAATACTATCAACTTTTCCTTCCAAAAATAATTTTAGAAATAAATGCTTAAAATGTTGACAAATTAGAATTCAAAATGAAGGAAGAGACCAATAATCTGTACCCCCTCCTTTTGTTGTACTTTTTTGAATAGGTCCATATATTATTTAATGGGCTTTGCAGAGATACATTTACATGAGTTATAGATCACATTACAACTGATGAATGCCCAACACACAGGTATGTTATGAAAGGTCATCAGTAACAAGGGAAAATGCATAATGGATGGTTGCTGAATACATATGCAAGTTTACTATGCTCATACAGAGTAACTAGTTGGGCAACACTGAGCCATGAACCTTTGAATGAGAGACCTACAAACATTACTTAACTTTGTGGAGTTACTTGGAGGTCGCATTTGGCATATGTGGAGTTATGCACAGTCTGTGCCTGCTCTCTGCTCAGGATGATCCAGTGAAAATAAAACCCAGGTACCTTGAAGATACCTCCTTGTAAGACCACTAAGGAAATACTTAAAGTTTTCTGTAATTCTTTTAATATTTTTCTACCTCCTAAAGCTTTCAGGATCTCTTCAAACGCAAAGAACAAAATAAAAATTTCACACATAAATGAGAAAGGTCAAAGCCCCTGACTTCTGCGCTCTCACTGGAATTTGGTTCTGTAGCAACTTTGTCATACTCTAAAGCTCAAAGACAACAGATGCCTAGTAGCTTGTTTATGACATCAGTGTAATGTTTTCTTTAGCTCTAAAACTTTATTAAGAACATAAAACAATTGTCTATGTCTCCCACTGCTTCTTACCTCTACTACCAATCACACGAGCATCTTCCAATCTGATTTACTATTTCAAGAAACTGTTGATATGTAAAATAATAATCCTTGGGAGTTACAGTCACTTATTTTGGTTGGGAATGATTTCCACATGCTAAGAAGCATAAAAATATACCAGTAAAAACATGCTCCATCATTCACTAGAAGATCACGCCTGTGCACAATATCTAAAGACTGAAATTAAATTTTGAAAAAGCCCTATACTTCGGAGAATTTGGAACTAGATTAAGCATCGTATAAGCTTCTTTTTATTGTTTCAGTCAGTGTGCTTGTGCAGCCCTGCAAAAGCTGAGCTTTGAGAGTACAAGTCAGGTCAAGCGGGGCTGAGCATGTGGGGAGAATGTGAGGCTATAAGACAAAACCAGTCTGACTGCCGGTGCTCATCTTACCTGTGAAATTCAGTGGCCCTAGAGTGTGCAACGCAAGTTGCTCTTTTTCCATCCTTTGTAGGCTTCAATCCCATTAGGACTGTGAAAGTCTACTTCATTATCCAGACATCTATTTCATTATGAATATCTGTCTAGACGTAAGAGAGATCAGAATACAGCTTTGCTCATGGTGCAACACATGCTGCGACAGCAGCAAGCAAAAAGCCACAGTGGCCTTAACTAACCTTTGTTAACTTGTATTTACAGAGAAAATCAACTGAGCTGCAGAGCAGCCGAGGATTCCTAATTGCTTGCATGAAGAAACCTCCTCTCAGAGACCGAAACGAAGTTTTGACAGTATGTCTTTGATTTATTAGCAGGAACAGGAATGTAAGATGTGTTCCCCCAGTAACAATTAGTTTGTTTTCAAACAAACAATGAGTTTAATTAAAGAAGAAAGTAGATTCTGCTGCCATAACATGCCAGAGAGTTTCCTGTGAATTTCTAAAGGAAAAAAAAAAAAAAAAAGGAAGCAGCATTGAATTAATAGCTTAGCTTATGTATGAAAGTATTAAAACCATATTGGGGTGGTATCTGTCAACAGCAGCAGCATCGTTCCTTTTGGTGTAGCTGTGGGCTGCAGGAACAGTTGTGCAGTTTATCGCCACAACTCTTCCCAGCAGCCCCATCTAACTGCCTGCATTATTTCTTTGTTTTACCACCCATCCTTTTTGTAAATTATGCATTGAAAAAAATAGTGACAGTCTGGTAGTCTTTTTAATGTCTTGCTTCATTACCACATGGATGTAATTGTATCAAGTAATGATATATAAATATATGTTTTTTTCCTCTATGAATTTCAGTAGCAGATTGTCATTATTCCAAGCCTACTCTTAAGGTTACACCTAAACATTTGCAGTAGTGTTTAGCTATGGATATCCACTAACTTCTTGCACATAATTTTAAACATTTTTTTTACTATGATCATCTTTTCTACCAATTTCATGAACTTTTAAATGTGAATTTATTGGGTGTTATAGTGAGTGCTTATTTGTTATTTAATGTGTCTTTATGTGAATTATTTGATGTAAAGGCTACCTTAAATAGTCTGAGTAACTAAGAAATCATCTAGTGTAGAAAAAGGTTTTTAAATGACAATGATGATAGCAAAGAGAGAACTTAGGAATAAGTAAGTCTGTAGGAGCAGAGTCTTACATGATTTAATTCTCTTTGTTACAGTGAGTGAAAGTGTTCCTTTTTTGTTCTTGGATTCCTGTTAGTAAAAACAAACAAAAAACAAAAAACCACACATTAGGAGTGTGTTTTTTTTCCTAGGCATTTTCTAAGACAGTTTGGTAAGAACTAACTTATTAAAACAAAAATTGAAGCCCCCAACAAGGAATTTAAATTAAAAACTCACTTTAATTTTACTCATTCAAACCTATACCCATTTTTTTTTTTTTTTTGACAAGGATGCATTATGTACATATTTTTCTTGCTGAGCATACAGTTTATAGGTAAGCATACTTAATGTTCATTAGAAGTAGCCTAACTATTAAAAAATAAATATTGTAACACCAAAAAGCTTCCCTTAGTTTCCTTTTCTTTTTTTGGATTTCTCAATTATCGAAATTTTACAGGTGCAAATATCACTTCACAAGCCTCAGCACCTTACAGATGAAAAATCCATCTGTTCCATCCATGACATGCCATCATCCACCCAAGATCATCTCTTTTTTTTTTTCCTGATGCCTCCCAGTGTTCACAAACACACAGCAATACCTGAACCTCTCATTGTTTTCCAGCTTCCTTTTTTTTTTTTTTTTTTCCTGCTATTGTTGTGCACTGTGTAAAGCTCTCTCTGGCAGATACTGGAAATACAATGTGTTCAGTTCAAAAAACATAGGACTACTCTTAAGTCCATAGATGGATCTAGAGTCCCTGAGAGAATCCTATTGATCCTCTCACTGCATCATTAAACAGCTCTCTCTATTTCAATTGCTTGACAATTCACATTAACAGCATTAACTAAATTTTATACTAAGAGAACACTTGAAGGTCAACTCTCAGAAGGTAAGAACTTGCATTCCTATGGCTGCCTGCACACCATAAATTCATCTCCATAAATTCATTGCTCATTCCCTATGACATGGACTCTTTCCTTTCCTCCACTAAGCACAGTTCCTAGCACACTGTCTTGAGCAGACAGCATTCACTGAATGGATGACTGCTACCATTCTTGCTTCTGTATAACTCTTGTACTTCCACATAATCTCGTGTCTTATTGACTTATCACCCAAAGCCTACAATGAGTACAAAATTATTTATTTCCTTATGGGATTTTGTATGGTGCTTTCACTACAGTATCTGAGTTCTTTGAAAACATCAATGAACTGGTCCTCTCAACACCCTTTTGAAGTAAGGATATTTTTTACCATCATTTTACACAAGGGGATTTAAGATAAAAGCCAAAACATTCAGAAGTTTCAGCTAATTTTGTTTGCTGATTTTGAAAACCTAGGACCTGAATTTTCCAATAGCTAAGATTATTTAAAGCCTTTTCATGTGTTCAGAGTGAAGAGCCTGGTTACATCAGTTATTGCTATGAACACAAAATGTTGGACATGTTCAACACTAAGATCAAACATCAGTTTTCTCAAATGGAGAACTCAGAAAATGAAGTGACTTGCAAAAGTTTGTTTTGAATGAGCTGCCTATTGCGTTACAGTAATCCTGTGGCTTAAAGTCCATATTTCTCTTTTGCCAAAATCACAAAAGTCTTCTTTATATTCCTTTGCATCATTCACAATATCGCTTTCACCATACATAAGAAATGAATTTCCTGCAGCACTCCATTGTCTTCCATGAGTGACTCATGGCTAAATCAAGTCCAAAAGAGCTAGAAGTTGAAAAAAAATATATGTATGATCTGTTTCAACTGAAAACTACATTAAATGCTTGTGTGCAACGTTTAAGAGATGTGGTGACACAAATTAACACGTTAACATTCTGTTTATCACTGAAAAGTCTTAGAGCAGGGACTGAAGAAAACTTACAGATATGTCAGCATCAAAGAGAAGCTACCAGACAGAATTACAGTTTAATTGCAAATATGCTGATCTTTTCCCCCCAAAATGCTTCCATTATAACTAAATTTGAAAAGCTATTCCACTGCAAGAGATTTTCCCAATGCCTAAATTTCAAACTTAGCAATTCCATTCTGATCTGGCAAGTTCTTATGCATGCAAGATTGAACGAAGGAGCTTTATCCACTTAGACATGTACATGCTGTTATCTACCTGAATACATGCATCAAAATCTTTATACACACCAACGATGTTGCTATTGCCTTTCTGTATATTGTATGAGAACTGTATGCATCTCATACATTCTCAGATGCAGAGGGAAGAAATTACAGGGAAGCTCTGAAAATCAGGCTACATTTTCAGACAGTGCAATTCCTAAAGAACTTTTATTTAAAACTACTTAAAGGGAAGTTCATTGATCTTTCTGCAAGCTAACTTTCTAGGTCTCATTTCAGTTGTCATTTTGGTGTTTTGTCAGTAATGCCTTCACAGGTCTCACTGAAAGAAACGGGGCTATGATGTTAAGAGGAAACCAAAGAGGAAGTAAAATGTTATACCACGCTCATGCAGCTCCTGGACAGGCATGTACAATGCACAAAAAAAGCAAAACACATCTGCCAGGATCAAGTAAAAAGGAATTTTTTTGGCATAGTTTTCTATGGCAGATCATAATAATCAGCAATGGCTAATAGACATGTTTACTAAGGCATGAAAACAGAATGACACTCCTAAAGGAAAAAGCTGTCACCTGAAAACACAGACTAAAAAAAAAAAAATTGATCCCTGTGAAATACACGTGGGTTTTTCTATTATCTGCAGTAGGACCTGGATTTCCACTTGAATTCACGTTATATGTACAGTAACAAATGAGAATAAAGACACTGAAGTTTCTGTATTTGCTGATTTTTCTCCTCCAGTGCAGCTTCCAGCTTGTCCTCGACACATAAATCTCTTCTGCCCTATGGCAGTGATGATAACCCAAAGCAGGTTATACCAACCACTCCTCCAGCTTTCCCTGTCAGCTTCCTGGAGGCAAGCTGCCTGAATTCTCCTTGTTGAAAGTTTCCCTGAAATCCTGTTTTCAAATCTGCTAAGCTATTATATCTTCCTTTATAAATACCTTACCCAGAGGGTAAGCCTTCTGGATAAGGTACCAAGAGAAAGTCTTATGGCTGGGAAATTGTTAAATATTTTAAAATATTTGTTTAGTAACCTTGATATAAAGAACCTAAAACTGATGTTTCCAATATAAAGTAACTTTTTTGTTGTTGTTGTTTTTAACATGAGGTATAGCAAGCAGTTCACAAGCTACTTCCCTCTGACTACAAGACAATGGAGCATCAGATTCACTGTCCTGAACAGCTGGATTCCTCAAGAAACGTCACAATGGATTTTTCTATTCACAACTCATTCAGGCATATACTGCTCTAAGATGCCTAGCAGATAAAAACACAAAAGGGGAGAGCCTGGAAAGTTTAGTTCTAAACTTTGGCCTGTCACCAAAATGATGATTTGCCTCACACGTTACCTCACTTGTCTCAGCATGATTTTTCCTATCTGTAAGTGGAAAGATATTGGTATTCATCCCTACAAAATACTGAGTTCTACATTAGTCCAGGATATGAATTTAATAATATGCAGAAATGAAAGGAATTTAAAACAACTTTTCATTCATTGGCTAAACTAAGAAGTTAAAGAGCATCTATTTTTTTTCAAGTTAAGACAAGCATTTTTTTCTGCTTCTTCCTCCCCCTCCCCCCCCCCCCCCCCCCCCCCCAAAACAAAACAAAACAAAACAAAAACAAAACAACAAATGAAAAAACATGAAACTGGGCAATTTGGTCTTTATCTTTTTTTTTTTTTTGAGATATAACAAGGAATACTTCACATTCAGGCTCTCCCTTCTCTATCAAAGTGTACAGTTTTATGTTTAGCTCAGATTTGCAATTTTTACATTGTTTTTTAGCTATAACTGCTATCAGTCTTAAATCCAAGCCCAAGCTTAGTCATCTCAAACAGACCCAATGTTTATTTTCCAATAAATTGCCACAAAACAACCAAAACCAATCGAGCAAGAAAAGCTGTACCGCCATCACAGTAGCAAGCTACATTATCAAAAAGATTCATAGTGGCTGCCATGCCCCCACCCTGTTTCACTAGGAAATGTAAAGTGAAGAGCTGAACTTGACTAGAGAAGAAAAGCAAATCTGATTAGGCAGCAAAGAGGAGAGCTAATTTACATTCTTCACAGGTGCATCGTGACTGTGCAAAAAGAACCTGTAAGAACCATCTCTAAGCAACACAACATGCGTGTATTCAGGGAGTTTACACAGAAGAGTAATCCTCTGCAAGAGAAATCAAATTAATAATTTAATTCTTGCTTAGTTTCTATTTTTATACAATTCTTCTTTACAAAGCTATTCAACAGGGTTTTAAAGTAGCCCAATTCCTACTACCAAAACACAAGAGAGTAACTAAGGAATCTGACGACCAGTGCTGTTCAACCAAAGATTTCAACCACAGATTTAAAGGCTAACTTTGAAAATGAGTATTTATTTCACCTAGGTTTATTTACCTAATCAAGCTTATTTTCTACTTTGTATACAGTCCTAAAATGACCATATCCAGAGTACAAAGCAACTATGCTAAGTTACAGGATTTTAGAACATACTGACACATGTAATTTTGTTTTTTAAACATAAACCCACCCAGTGGAAAGGTATCATGGACACACTGCAAGACAGGTTAATACACGAGAAAGAAGAACTAAACGGACTATTCCGTATTTTAAGCTAAATTTACTGCATACAGCAAAGTTGGAGACAGTTAAAAAGCTTTTAACAATATCATGTTATTCTGACAAACTCAGCTTGTCAAGCTTCTATTGATCCTAACAAAGCATTTTGCTCATTTTAAGATTTAGTAGGGAGTACTGTATTGATTTGAAATGATGACATCTTGCTTCCAGTGTTGATTCCTTAAGCTTCTGCAATTCCTAATGAAGAATTGAACAAACATGGTGGTGCGGAGCTGTTATTAGCAGAAGGATGAACGGGGTGAAGAGAAAAAAAACGATTCTGGAAATAACTAACAGAAGAAAATAGATCATGAATTTAAACATAGCCAAGGTGACTGAAAAGTCTTTAAACAGATTTTCAAGCAAATGTAAGACCCTGTAGAAGTGATCCTTTTCAAGAAGAGAGAAGAAGTATAAAGTATATGAAGCTGTGGGAAATATTCCAATAAAACAATCCTCTCTGTGTTTCAGAATAATTTGAAGAGACAGCACTTTTCCCATCTAGGAGCAAAACAGTTTCCTTGTACACTGGAGTTGTTTTATCAATAAAATATTTTGCCATTTCATCATACGCAATACATAAACTTCCATAGTACCCCCTATCTCCAGATGTAAAAGCTGTGAGGAGGCAAAAAAAATCTTTACATTTCCCAGTGGAATTTTCAGCGTTTCAAGATACTTGCTACATAATTCATTCTTGAATCTTAAACTCTTCATCTTCAATGTCTCACTGAGTCTCAGATTAAATATCCTAAGCCAATTATAAAATCAATCTCACTGTATCTTTCACAATGTCCAACATACACTTTTACTTCTCAGTTTTCTGTAATATGTGAACAAGAGCCAAAGTGTCACAAAATATTAAGGATAAGAATGATTTAAGGTCAACAGGAGGAAGAACTCAGAACCAGACCCCTCTCTCTCCTCCCTCCCCCCCACCCCTAAAAAAAAAAAAAAAGCCAGAGTATACAATATGGTTGTCTGAAAATGACTATTTCCAAACTTTGTTGCATTATTTGGCACGTGGATATGTGGATTCTTCACTGCAGTCTGCATTTCCATCACCCCAAACCCTTCTCTCTTTCCACCCCCCATAGTGAAATCCTGATTTATATTAAGTCATTGCAGTGCTGAGGTTAGATGTTAGGTCAATTGGTGGCCAATATATTCCTAGACCTCTGTCTTTGCTAGGGTAGACTCTCACAAAAGGCTTCAACTTTTCAAGAGATTATTGAAAAGTGAGGTAAAAGATTGAAAACCTCATTATCTCTTTTCTTCATTGGTGTGCAATCTTAATTTATGCAGAGTCTGTAGAGTAAATATAAACTTGGAAGAAGAGATATATTTAGTGACAAACTTGAAAGTCCTTAAGGAACAAGACTTGCCTACCAGGCGAATGTATTGCCAAAGGACTTGAAATTTGTTTCCCATTCTGGATGTTTCTTCCTCCCTCTCTAGGCCTCTGTTGACTACATAGGGAAAACCTAGCCTCTTTGCATTGAATAACACCTATGATAGGAAAAAGAACTCAGAACAGTCTCATTAAATTTACAAGTCCAGTGTACCCTATTTCTTCTTTCTGGTAGTGCCTTTAGCAGACACTAATGGAAATATCAGAACCAAACATACTAAGGACACCATACTTGCCCTTCTACCTTCACATCTGCTAAAACAGTCTGTGTTCAATAGGTCCTGGTAACCATTTGTTTCATTGGATTGCCCAACTGCTTTGAACTCAAAACTTCTGGTACCCACCAGTTTTAAATTACAGAACGTGCTATCATAAAATATGTTATGTAGTTAAGAACTTTCACGTGTCTTAAACATGCACTTTAATTCTTGTACAGTAAAAAAGAGTGAATAATTGTTACCTAGTACTTTTTTCCATGACTCAGTTTCATATGTCTTTATCATAACTCCTCAAGCAGCTATCTTTCTGGCTGAAGTATCCCAAAGTATTTAATTATTCCTTGCATTTAGGTTGTTCAGTACTTTAATCACTTATCCTTTTCATACCTTTTGTAGTTCTACTATGTTTATTTGAAACTTGTGGAACAAGAATTCATAATATACAGGCATGCCAAGGATTTATACAATGACTTCTTTGCAATTCCTTTTCTTGCTATTTTCACCAGAGAGCTGATGTTTTCATGGTATTTTTACCCTAATTCCAAGGTCCCTTCCCTGAGTCATAGTATCTATTACAAGAACCCATTGCCATGTATGTACAGTTTGGGTTGTTTTCCTTCTTGTGCATTATTTTGCATTCATTGACATTCAATTTCATCTGTTATTTTATTGCCCAGACTCTCAGTAACTGAGATGCTTCTGAAAGTCTTTATACCTAGGCTTTGTTTTAACTTCCTGAATAATTCAGTATCCATAATTTTGTCAGTTTACTGTACTCTTGTTTAAATTATCCATGAATTTATTAAACCGTACGGAACTAGCACAATTATATCAGTAATCTTCTATTCCGGAAACTGACCATTTATTCCTGCCCTTTGTTTTCTGACATTTAAACACTTAACAATCCCCTAGAACTCCTTTGTCCAGAGACAACTTTGTTACTTTAACAGTTTTCCAGGAGGCAGCTGCTAACAGCCTTTTGGAAGTGGACTACACCAAACAATTCTATCTTCATTATAAGCTCGGAGTTTGTCAAGTAATCTAATGGATCTATGAGACATGACTTCCCTCTACAGAAAGATATTAGCATTTTATCTGCCCATAGGTCTAGCTATTCCCCATTTTGACTGTAGTATGGTTATGACAAATTGTCTCTTTCCAAGTCATTGATAGTAAAGACAACTGAAGTGATAGATCTCAGGTCACACATTCAGCTGCTCCACATTCGACCCTCAGTGTTTTCAGCTAACAAGATAGATCCACTAGTACTCTTTTAAATACTTGCTTATAACATACCTTCTATTGGCTCTTCAGTTTGAGACGATTCATCTTATTCCCATGTACTGTAGGATCATTCAGGTTGGAAAGGAGCTTGGTAGGTCATCTTCTCCAGCCACCTGTTCATAACAGGGTCAACAGTGATTTCAGACTAAGTTGGTCAGGGCTTTGTCCGTCAGTTTTTAAAACCTCTAAGGACAGGGATTCCACAGCCAACAGGACAACCTTTACAGCACTTAGCTATCCTTACCCTTAGAAACACCTTTAATTTAATTTATGAGCACTGTTTCTTGTCCTTCTACCATGCACCTTAGTGGAGAGCCTTGCCCTGCCTTCTCAGTAACTTCCTCTGACATGCTGCAAGGCTGCCATCGGGCCTTCTCCTTGTCAAACTAAAAGCACGCTCTACTGCTTCGGCCTGTACTGTTGCACTCCAGCCCTGCAACACTGACCCCAAAGGTTCCTGTTGGTCTGAAAGGCAGCCCTGCCCTCAAGCCTATCCACTGCACCTCCCACAACCCCATAGCCTCTGCAAACTTAGCAGGTGTCTTGAACCTCTTCCACCTCAAATGACAATGCACCATATCAAAAAAAATCTCCGACAAACAAGTCTCATGGAACCTATCTCATGAGCTCATTTAACAACTCCACTGGGGCCTTTTCTTATTTGTCTGCTCTTTTTACTGAAACACTGGGGAAGAGATATGAAAAGTACTAAATACCAATCTTCATCAAGTTATTCTAAAACTTCTGATTTTTAAAATTTTGTGTTTTTCCTCCTGTAAACATAGCTTCTGTACTCTTACTTCCAGAAGTGAAATGTACACATTTTCATTTTTAATTACCTCCATCATTTGGTCTTTTAAGTATTTCTGCTTTTTCTCTCCTGCCCCTCCAAAGCTGCATTGACAGCTGCCTGAGATGAACAGCTCCACCATTTACCTGCACCTTCCACAGTTTATTTCTAACAGATGTACTTCAGCTCTAGTGTTCCCTTCCTTAGTTAAATAGCATAGTGACTATTCTGGGATTTTTTCTCTTACTAAGGATGCTCCATGTGAGCATATTACAGAGTGATAGATAAACTTTGAGGTATCACCCATGTGCTACTGAGGCCTTGGGCAAATCTTGTTTTTGGCATCTTAAAGCGTAACCTGCACCACGTCCCTCTTAACCACAGGTAGGTAAGAGAGTGTCAAGTCTAATGCCCATTGCGTTCTCTGCTCTTTACAGGCTGTTCTCTCTTATGACAGTGTCACAATGAAGGTTGGATGAACAATAGGAAGGTAGTTACGGAATTTCCATGTAAATATATTCCATGTTCCTCATATGCTTAAGTCATCCACTAGGAGTTTTCAATTCTTTCAGCACCCAGATCTGGATAATGACTCTACACAGAAACAGCTATAACACAGCTATAACACCAGTTAGTACATCTGAATATCTCTCTTTTTTTTTTTTTTTTTTTTTAAACATATCTTTAAGCAAATGAGCCAACTGCCTCAACAAAACCCACAGTAGGGTAGCCTGTAAATGCATTTGCTATATAGCTGTGAAAATAATGTTTTCATCATCTTATTTATTAGAATGCCCTGTAAAATTTAACTACAGGCATTCAGATTTAAACAATGTCAGCAATGATGGTATTCCAAAATTTCAACCACAAAGTGAAAATTGCTTTAGTCAGTCTTTCATCCTCTGTCATCCACATCTGGAAAAGGCACAAAGTGGAAACAGTTTGGTTATAATCATTCCCATTTGGACAGAAGGGAGAACGGAGAAGATTCCTAGTATTCTGACAAGAGATACAAAGGTCACTATTTCCATATTTATTGCGACTCCTTCACCATCAGAAAACAATGAATAGATGTCACAGATTTCAGAACACTAATCTGTGTTCTATTTTAAGGGTCTGAGATTTTTACCACAGATTTCTAGTGAGGTAGAATGAATCAATTGAGGAAGGCGGACAGATGCAGCCTGCAATTTCATGTTTGACAGTGTCCTGCACAACACAGATTTGATTGATGGAACACACAGGGGATAAGGAAAAGGCTGGATGGTCTCACTCAAAGAGCTGCAGGCAATCAAAGGGCCAGTGTCCAGGCAGAGACCAGTGTCAAGTGCTGTTCTTCAGGGGTTGGTATTGGGACTGGTGCTATTTAATAACATTTTTGTCAGCGACATGGACAGTGGGATTGAGTGCACCCTCCACAAGTTTGCTGATGTAATCAAGCTGTGTGGTGCAGTCGACACACTGGAGGGAAGGGATGGCATCCACAGGGACTGTGAGAGGTTGGCCCACACAAACCTCGTGAAGCTCAACAAGTTTAAGGGCAAAGTCCAGAATCTGGTCTGGGGGAATCCCAAACAAAAGCTAGGCGGAGAATGAATTGAGAGACGCCCTGAAGTGTATAATGAATAACCTGGGGATGGTGGTTGTTGAGAAGCTCAACATGAGTTAGCAATGTGTACTTGCAGTTCAGGAAGCCAACCAAGTCCTGGGCTGAATCAAAAGCAGCATGTCCAGGAGAGTGATGGAAGCAGTTGTCCCTCCTTTGCTCTGCTGAGAACCCATCTGGAGCAGTGCATTCAGCTCTGGGGGGCCCCAGCATAAGGTCCATGTCCTTCTATTTAAAGAGAGCCTGGAGGCCAGAAGGATGATCATAGGGCTGAAGCACATCTCCTATGGAGTTGGGATTGTTCAGCAGGGAGAAGGCTCCAGGACGGCCTTACACAGCAGCCTTTCAGTACCTAAATGGGGCCTACAGAAAAGCTGGGAAGGGACTCGTTGTGAAGGTGATAAAACAAGTAGGAATGGCTTAAACAAGAGGGTAGATTTAGTTTAGGTATTACGTAGAAATTCTTCACTTCTGGGAAGCTGTGGAGGCCCTGTCCCTGAAGAGATTTAAGACCAGGCTTGATGGGGGCTTGCACATGTAGTGGGAGGTGTCCTTGCCCAGGGCAGGGGGGTTGGAGTTACATTATCTTTAAGGTCCCTTCCAACCCAAACCATTCTATTGTCTGTGGTTTTAAAACTTGATTTGCCCTACTGTAGCTTCTAATATTGAATTATATGTATATTTAATTCACTCCCTTGTAGTACTTCAATGTACTATAGTCATGCTACATAAAACCTTAATACCTAATACATATGGCACAATTAAACTTAATGCAATGGGGAAATCAGGAATAATTTTCCCAAGAGCACTACACAGTAGAGAAATAAAATGGGCCATTTACCATTACACATCCTCTCTCTATTAAGAAGGCTCTTACAAATTCCTGCAGAGAACACATTTTACAGTTCCAGCAGATAAATTTTCTAGGAACATTTACTTTGTCTAAGTTGTTAAAATTATCTCTCATGTCTATTTACAAACATTTTAAAAAAAGCTAATCCAAGTGAAGTATAGCTACCTTCAAGTCCAAATGATTTTCAAGATGGACCACTCCGCTAACTTAAATCTTAATTTTTATATTATGCTGTCAGGCTTCCCAGTACCTGTTCTACCTATTATCTTCTGCAGTCAGAGTAGTGAAACTTGCAGGTGCAAGAGACTTCCTTCAACAGCAGATAATCAGTCTTTAAATGTAGGACTAACTCACTAAATATTTGTCCCAGTGAGTACATCTCTTCACCCAGCTTCAGGCTCAGAGACTTCCACCACTACTGCAAAAGTGACTTTTCCTAATAACCCAAGCATGTTTTTGTGCTTTGCCAAATTGACAGGACAGCAGATTTTGTTTTGTTGGAAGTAAGAAGGAGATAGCCTTCTTCAAATAATCTTTAAAAATCTATAGGTGTCTGGATAGAAGTTTATCTAACTCTTGGTTTACTATAAAGGGTAACAAACCTTGTAAATTTCTGCAAAATCAATGGACATGATTACCTTTCAAAATGCCTGGGCACTTGGCACAAATACCCTGAAGCATTGTGAAGATTAGAGGTAATTACTAGAAAAAATGACTGAATTCACACTAAGTTTACTACCTGTGTAGAATGTTATGGAAACTGTTTTGCAAAATGTGTATGAAGATGTAATGAGTCCATTATAAATGGCTCAGCAGTCTATAGCCCCACTAACCACATTGTTCTCATTCTTCTGCGCATTTCTTTCACCTGTAACCAACTCCATCCAGTAACAAGTATTCACAGCTTCCCAAGCTTGGTTAGCAAGCATCTTGCTATGCTTCAGATACCTTCTCTAAATTCACTTTCCTGAAACAACAACAAATAACTGAGCCACAATACAAACTTTACACTACAGCCTTTGTATTTTTTCCTAAGAATTCTGTGATGGGACTAGATCTTAAACTTCCTTTTCACATTTGCAACCAATTGATTTCCATAAACATCTCAGCCCTGTGGCCATGGGAAGTCTTCACTTCTTGATAAAAGTTTTCAAAAATAACCTCATTGCAAAGCCAGCAATAGCAAGATGTCCTAAAATCTTGGACAGTGCCCCCAAAATGAGTTACTAGGGCTCCCAGCTTGTACTAGCAGAGACTAAACTAACAAGCAGTGGCAAGATGTTAAAACATTGTGCTTCCTGTTGATTGCAATCATATTCAGGACAGAAGAAAAAAATCACAAAACTGTAGTATCACATATTCCCAGTGTAGACCACAGAAGGAAACTTTTTCTGTTAAGAAAGCCTCGGCAATATACTTCTGGGTGCACACTAATCTTCTCAGGCATTTTGAGTGTTTTGTGACTGCTTTAGTTTGATGGAAAGACCAATGACTATTTTAATACTGAATATTATACAAGCACACAATTTTGGTACTCATTTTGGAGTTACGCAGAAGTATTTATGAACCCAACATGAAGGCTACCATATTAGTCAATACTATTCACCACCAATTACACATACATGTACAGAGGGTGGGACGGTAATGACATATGTACTTCTTTTCAAAGTACACTTGAGGTGTGGCTTGTAACCTCAAATATTTAAGAGAAAACCTTCTACAAGTAACTAGTGGTGTAACATTTTTGTTCTTGCCCTTCCTCCAAATAAATTGCAATGATGTGGAATATAGTATATCTACAGATTTTCTAAGTTTTATCTTTCATTCATTCATCACATGAACTTTTAGAAATGCTAGAACAAGGCATTTGTAGAAAGTGGTCCTTTATACACAATGGTTTACAACGATTTCCTACACTGAGCTCATGAAGGATCCATTAAGACAGAACCATGAATTTTTGATTTTACATTAGTATATTTCAAGATACTTTTACTCAGTCCAAGTATTGGTATTAAATAAGAAAACAAAGGTCATCGGTAGTATTGCTGTGTATATATATCCAAACATACTGAAGTTGTCATTTATCTCATAGCAAGTAAGGTGATTTCACTCATTACCTGTGGTGTATTAGGTATCTAAGATGTCAGGAGCACATTTTCCAGTGAATTTATGTTAAACTACTGTCATTTATTTTTTTGAACACTAATGAAGATTAAATTTACTTAAGTAATTCGAATTTTGATTCAGCCTGGGTCATGCTACATGTACGTTGCATAATATTCCTTTACCTCCCATTTGGCATGATTTAACAATGGATGCTACAGAATGAAATTAAATGTATACTTCAGAAAAATGTCACCTGAAGAACTATTACTCTATTTAGTTTGTAAAGGCAAGCTAACAGGTAACAAGCAATGCAGATAGGCAAGGAAATAAAGTGAATTATGTGCTAGCTTCTCTGCTCCCCAAATACTCTTCGCTTCCTTACTTAAGAAAAGATTGGCAGTCTTACAGAAAACTTATTAAGCACAGAGAAGTCCTGTACCAGCAATTTATGTGGAATGTACTCTTAGGCACCTTCTGCTCATGAAGTCTAGATGTGTTCATAGTATGTAACAACATAATTGTATGACTAATAATGGAGAAGTGTAATCAACAGCCATCTGAATAATAAAAATCCTGCTTCAGTCTTCTAATTGCTGGAAACCATTTTGTTAGTTATAAAATATAAATTCATACGCAGCTATTTTAGTCAACATATCAAATAGATGTATTGACTACATGCTCCTGATCAGGAATGGGAGTCAACTCACATCTATGTGCTGATTTTCTCAACACCTTATATTTTTATAATTATTTTTTCTTTTTAAAGTCCCTGGAAGCATTGCAAGCTGATCAAATCAATTCCACTCAGGGGTATGCAGAAAAAAAAACAACAAAAAACAAAAAACACACAAAACATAACCAACAGGGAAGATCTCATCAGTTATGTTTTGAGTGAGCATCAAGATGTTGCATGCACACGCTTGTCTAAAAACCTTTCAAAGTGCCTATTTTGAGCCTTACATATCATAAAAGCAAAGTGCATTACAACTATATTTATAAGCAAAGCCCAACATGCCTCTTGCAGATGTGAAGCAGTGTGAATAAGAGCCCCCCATGCACATTTTGTATTAGATACTACTTGGGAAAAAAAACTCAAATCAAAAACATATTGGTCTCCACAATTCCAGCTGTACCTGGTGCCAGAACCATAAGTTAAAATTAATCCCAAAATCTTGTTGTTCATCATGGTATAGAAGTATTAAAATGGACTTCCTCACCACCCCCTTCATTCTACTGAGATTTATTACATCATCTGGCTGGGATGTGGTCAAGTCCTAAACTCTTTTACTGCTTATCTTATGTTTAGGATACTGTTCATAACAGCCTTTTAAACAGCCAGCATTTCCTCAGTTCTCATTATGCAATCAGTATGAACCTGTGCTCACCACAATGACTTTATCTTACCTATATTTGCATTCTAAAGGGATGTATAAGAGGATTTAATTTCTCACCTCAGTTTTTAACTAGCAATGCTGTTTCAAGCAATTATTCTTTCTTTGAACTTTCCTGATGAAGAAAGCCTCTGCAATGTTGTCTGTTCCTCCCACAAGTGGTCCTGAGCACTTATACATGCAGTTACCATTTCCTTCTTCTTAAGTCTTCTGAAAATGCTCCAACAATAACCATGTCAACATATAAAAGCTAGGGAGAGATGTAACTGAGAAGAAGGTTGTATTAGTTTGCCTAAATATCAAAGACCACAGAGAGCAAAAATACATGTATAAAACCATAAACTTGTGGTAATACTGAAATATTTTTGGGAATGAATTTGATAAAAGCTATTACATCACATAACCCAGTTCTCCGCTATCAAAGGAAAACTTGTGATTAAACAACAGCAACAACCACCACCTGCAAAGCTCTTTTAGGTCCATTACTATTGCTGAAAGCCAGAACCTTCTTCCACAGCATACTTCATGCTGCTTAACCTATTGGATTGCAAGATGCTTGCTGAATTCAGACAGATGTTTAACTCCACTGTAACTGGTTACTGGACTTCTTCCTCTAGTTCCAATCAGCTTGGGGAAGTTTACGTATACACCTACACTTATATAGACCAAATAGACCAGAAAGATACTGTTAAGGGTGGGCAGGCTGTCAGGGTTACAAAGTAACTATAAACCTACTTGTCTGTGAATAGCAATCATTTATCAAGACATACAGTATGCACTAATGCAATATTTGTCAAAATTAATTCTGACTCATAAAGTAGTACATTTTTCAATTCATGTAATGCTTTTAGTTGTAACTCAAAATTTATTCAGAGTTATTAACATAATTATCCTATTTACAAATGAACTCAAAACTGAAATACAAAACAGGAACATTTACAACCAAGTAAAAGGTTAGAAACACAGGCTAAACTTTAAGACATAATACATCTTTAAAACCCTTTTTGTAAAGATTTTTCTGTCTCCTGGCACTACACTGGTATTACCTATCCACAATAAAAATGTTACCTAATATTAAAATAGCATTCTAATGCTCAGAATGAATACACTTCAATATTAATGTCTTTCACATGCTTCCAAATGAAAACCCATGGTAACATTATGAAATCACAATAAAAATTTAGCAGGTCCAAAGAATTTTTCTACTTTTGTATGACACAATTATTACAAAATTAAGACTGAGTATAGGTGAGCAATGTAGAGTCATTCCAAAAAGTTACAGTACCTCTGATTGCCTTTAAGACTTGCACTGTACGAAGTATTATTCTATTAGTCATACACACAGGGAAAAACTCTAAGACTGTGGTAGAAGATATCCCAGGCACTTCTCCATTCAGAACTTGAAATAAAATTTCATATTTATTTGTTAATATACTGAGAATACTTGTAAATTTTCAAACAGGAGACAAATGAGTTTATTCTGTTTTAGAATTGATGAAAATCTTCTTATTTCCGGTAACTGGATTTTTTTTTTTTTTTTTTTTTTGAAGTTCTGTATTACTGAGACATCTTTAAAACAAAATAATTCACAAGAGGGAAAACAAAGTCACTCTGTTCTCACTTGCTTTACATTAATCCTGCTTGAATTACCGATGAACCTAAATCCTATTTTTTTTCTTGCAAACATGAAGTAGAAGATTTTTTGATGTCCTTGATTTAGCACCAAGTGCTACATTTCCTTCAGAAAGGCTTCTAGCAAGGTTTCTTGACACATCCCGTTCTTCCTTCCAACTCCTCCTTCCAATTCCTAGTGAAGAAAGTGTTATTACAAATAGGTCAAATTGTGCTTATGTTCATTGGACGAATGTCTCATACCTCGATCTCTTTTTCAGAGCATGCCTAAGAACTTCTGCACACGCTTCTTTCCCTTATTGAAAGCCTATTTTTGATACAAGTGTAATCACTCTCAGCTCAGTAATGCAGTGTGCTAATTACCTATGAAGTCCAACAATAGGACTCTCAGCTGACACATGAGATGTTATAAAAATGGCACAGCAGTATCTAAAAATGCAGAGATATTAAAGTTTTATTAATCCTGATTATGTACAGAGCTGTATCAAAAAATGAACATTACATCATTGAAGAAACTTTTTTTAAATTCAATTTGAACGTCACTCTTCCTGTTAGGGATTTGATGTTTCACTCTTCTCCTGTAATGTATACTTTTGAAAATAAGATCTATTTTATGATCAGTTAAACTTCAAAAATTAAAGATCTCTTCCCTATTTCAGAATTTGGTATGTCACTATATAATTTTTTTTTAATAGTACCAGTGTAGAGAGTTATTTTGCTAGGCTTATAACCCAATCTTTAGCAGAAGAAATTGATACTGATGTAACTGTGAATGCACTTTGCCAAATAAGTAACTATTCATTAGGCAAAGCTTCACACCAAATTTATACTTTTTATAGACATTAATATGTCCACATAATTTTTCCATGAATCAACAGTACTATGTATTCATCTATACTTTTTCCTCTCACATGATTGGTCTACTGCAGGTGCCAAGCAACTTAGCATCAAGAAAGCATCAAGAACTCTGAAGGTGCAAACTTTTTCAAGTTTTGAAGAGTTTTGTGCCCCTTAGCTGAAAAGTTGGTCTTTTTAAAAAAAATTATCTTGTTATAATACATTTCTATACCTCAAGCACAAATCATTTATTTATAGTCACACAATTGTTATAAATTTCCACAGAATACCATCTGATAGTGCCAAACAAGTTCAGAAGTAATTCTGAAATATTGCTTTATTTTTTTCTTTAAATTCTGTGTTGACCCAAAGTAGTGTTAAAGTATACTGAGTAAATCTCTGAGAAAAAAAAAAAACAAACCAACAAACAGAAGTGGCAAACAAAATTGGTACCCAATAAACAGGCAAACATTTTTGCTCCAAGTCTTCAATTCCTGGAACAAGGTGTTCCTCACCAAGCTTGTAATAATATTGAGTTTTGATTAGGTGCTATCCAGATAATTGATTAGACAATATTCAGAATTTTATTTTAAGTGAATGGATATACTATTGAAACCAATGGCTTAGTGTGCTGATCCTAATCAGAGCAAAAATGCTGTTAAATTGCCCAAACCATAAGCATTAACTCCAATTTTGGACCTCCTGTACAAACATAATTGCCAACATAGGGTCACATATTCAAATTTTGACACTTACCCGCTATTTTGGGTACTCTCAAAACTCGATTGCTTAACACGATCTCCTGTCGAACACGTTTTGCAGAAACTTCTTCTCTCAGGCTACCTAAGTCAGTGTTTGACATAGAACTGGAAAAATAGCCAGAAAAAGTTTGACATCAGTCAAGTTATCAGCAATACCACAAATGTATACGTTGCAATATGCAAAATACATCTAATTATATTAGCTGGTATTAGTTGTTCACAACAGAAAGAAATAAATAAACTCGTTTCTCTATAATGTATGTGTGTGTATACATATATATATATATATAGATAGATACAGATATCTAAATACTATTCTCCATCCCACCCCTTCCTTTTTGGGGGACTACAGAAGGCAGTTTGAAGGTCATTGCACACTAACTTGCGTATGTATGAAATCCTTGAAATGACCAAGTTGGGTTCATTGAAAGAAGTGGATTTTTTTTTTTTTTTTTAAAATCACTGTAGTATTTTTCTACAGGCTCCAACAGAGTTGGACTGGGTTGCTTCATAGTGGACAATACTTTTCAGCTAAGCTGCAATAAGTTGTTATAGCTTCAAAGTCACTGAGAAAAACATCTTTGTATTTTATACCCTTTCACGTGATGCACTGATGATCTGCACTGAAAAATATGAACCCGTCAGTCATCTCAGCCTTACACACCTCTCTTGCTTACTTCCCTGGTGTCACTTTGTAAGACAGCCTCATAAACAAGCTAATTCTATTTACATCCAAGTAACTATGCTTTTCCCATTCCCCTAATATCTTGTATTATCTCACTTTTCAGTCCTCTAACTTCTAGTTTTTCTACTTTTTCTAATGGTTTTCTGTCTAACCAAAAATAGATAGCAAGCAAAGACATGCCTGTCTTGTACAAGTCCTAAAATACTGTCTTCTATGCTTTTTTTGGAGAACATACGCTTATAAGAATATAATGCTAATTGGTAAAAGCAGACTCTGTATGACGACAGACTGTCTCCTCTCTAACAGGAGGACCATATCCAGTCATATTAACAGCATACAAAGCGTCTGATATTTCTATTTTTATTCTAACATTAGTAGGAGACGAATGCCTGGAGTGAACTACTTTAAAACAAGGAAAGCACCAAAGACCCAAAGAGTAAGAAAAGGAAAGAATAGGAAGTGAAAGAAGGTATCCCTTGTAAAAAGGTACAAGTATCTTTTTTTCCTTCCCAAGTACTGAACTTTCATTCCCTCTTACTTCCTCATAAACAGCAATACAAAGTCACCAAGAATTGAAGTTTCTTCCATGGCCTGTGACATACATGTACCTACGCAAATTGATTCTAATAGTTTTGAAACATTCTTGAAACAGGACCTATTAAGGGGCAGCTCCACTCACTAAGCAGCAACATGTGAGTTGTACTATGACTCATTTAATAAAAAAAATAAATGTTGTATGTATTTTTGATTTTGAAACCAAAAGGACCTCTTCCATCAGTACTGACCTGATAGCTTATCCTCGAATACACTAAAAGTCCAAACTAATGAAAAACACCACAACAATGAACAACCAAAAAGTAGTACAACTCCATTTAACGTCTATTCAGTTCTAGCTTTTCTGCTGCTCCTTACAAATGCCTTTCAGGTCTTCAGGATCTAAATAGAGATATGACAAAATGGGAGTTTTTCTGGGACTGCAAATGAGTTATCAGAAAAATAAAGGCACCAGCTACAAAAATGTTGTCAAATGTTTTCTGTACATTCTGTTTCAGTAGTCTAATGCCTTTCATCAAAAGCCTAACATTTTCAAGTTTTATCTTCAGTTGATAATGAAACTTTTTTCATAATTGTATGACATTTTCCCATTCTGAATAGACAGTAAATATGGAAGACAACGTTTGTTTGTACTTGTTCAATAACAGAGCCCCTAAGCCAAAATAAAGCTTACGACATTCTACCAAGAAGAAAAGAAGCATGTGAATTGTTGAACATATGAATCAAAACATCTTGTATGTCGTTTCAGATGACTTGTGTAACAAGTTTTCAGATTTGAAACATAAAACTGAAGTAGGAATGTGAGAAATGAATACAAACTGATTTACATAGAATTAGCACAGTTAATTTAACCTTACCTTAATACCTTTCGTTTTCTCTCAGCAGCAGAAGTCATTGCCATATATGACGGCTTCTCAGGTACTGAGGTAGTAGTATTTTTGCTTTTCAAGGATGGGAGACCAAGTCTGAAATAAAACGATTATATTTAATAAAATCTGTTTTGGACTGAAGTCAGATAAAATAGCTTTTTTTTTTTTTTTAAAGAAAAAAACAAACCTTTGTCTGTCACCAGTAACACTGATTTCAAATAATGGCAGAATTGAATCTGATACCTGTTATAATTCAAGGTTTGATTTTGAAAATATTAGTAGGTGTTAAAAGTTCAATTAACATCAATGACAAAAACCACCTCTTTGAGAATAAACGGAATTAAAGTGTTTGGAAAATAGAAATGGGACAAGACTGGGTAACAGTCCTTTCATACATCAATGGAAAATACCTTTGCAGAATGCTACTGCTGCATGGCTGTGACTGTTCTACAGATGAGTCAACAGAAGCTTCATTTGCTTCACCTGTCCTTTCATAGAGAATTACTGTTGAGTCCATGTCACCTTCATCACACTCTGGGATAACATCACACGTCAAGTCCGTAACACTAGCCTTTTTCAGCTGCATATTTGCATTGCATTCATTTGCTGCCTGAGGGCCTGAAAGGCGTAAATCTTGCTTTACCGCAGTCCGCATGCTGCAGCTTTGTACTGGTTTTCTGCAAGATTCTGGTGTATAGATGATGGGGCAAAACTCCTTGCTTAGAGAATCCTCAAGATGAGGGAGGCTATAGTGCTTGGATGCAGCAGGACTTGGAGTTGTAACCGGAGAGTCCATTAGCTTCCGCCTGGTTCTCTTCTGTTGTGGTACCTCAAGTTCCACCAGTTGTGTATTTTTCTTCATTTCTTGTGATGGTGTACCAGAAGTTGTACCTGTGCAACAGTCAACAGTCGTTAGCACATTTACTTACATTTACTACCTCAACACTGCTTTTTCTCTCCTGTTTGCTTCTGAAATACGTTTATTAGATATGAACATGTTATTGAAAATGCTGTTTATTAAAGGTTGGATCTTACAGGTCTTTTCCAACCAGAGCGATTCTGTGATTCTATTCATTTACACATTAATTTCATCATATAACTTATATTTCTTTTGCAACATTGTCCAGATGGCACCATTTGTTCTGTGGCATTCAGAATATTATAAATATGCATAGATGGATATAGTTAATCCCAGAGATATTATAAGTCATCACAACTAAGATATGAGATATTACAACAGGGAATGGAAGAGTAAGAGTATTGAAAATGATCACATTATCATGACAACTCTTAAATTAAGATGGTACCATCACAGTAATCTACAGCTGTCTCCTCATCATGTCCTTTTTTCCCTAGCAAGTACATCTTGATGTGTCATTTTTATTTTCACATAGGTGGCAATAAAAAATGATCTCTAAAGTAAAAGGGAAAAGGTCCTTTACATTCAGGCTTTCAGATTTCAAGAATAGTCTTAAAATCACAGACCACTGTTCAAATGCCTAGGCCAGTGGTGACTTAAGTCAACCACCAGTAGTTTAATGCGAAAAAATAAGGGAGGGAGGGAGATGGAGTTATCACAAACAAATCAAGGGTTGAAGTTTGTCAAAATCCAAAGTACTTCTATATTCAACTTGCTCTGCAAACAAAGAGGATAAGAAGAGGCTAGTATCCTTAAACATTCCAATGGCCTGGCATCCTTTCAGCCTATAGTCACAGTACCACAGTTCCCCTTTTCATTCCAGTCACAGACCGTTGTTCTTACATGGACAGAACCTGCACATTCCCTAAATAACTAGCAACCACCAGAAATACTATAAACTTACGCCGATAACTTTGTTTTCCCTCCGAGACTCAGCAGGGTTCGTTGGAAACAAGCAAGAAACTCATTTATGAGCTATTTTCAATGTCTACTCTTGTTACACTATCAACAATGCTAAGCTTCATTATTTTGCTCACTCTTTAATTTTGGTTTTCTGAGAGTGTGCAATATTCTTTTCCTATGTAAAAGACGAACCCATATTTCTTTAAAAAAAAAAAAGTTGTCATCACAAGCAACAATTGAGATCACAGCTTTCTTGTATAACACTTTATATTCTTAAATAAAAGAAAAAGCTTTATCTAATGATTCCAATCTAGTCATTGAAGTAACTATCCATTAAACATTTTAAGACACTTTAAAATATTAATTTATTCTGTTTTCCTTCTGCTTATATGCATTTGAAAGTGTGTGTTTCGGGAAAAATAACGGTTAGAGTTCTATTTGTCTGTTGTTGCATTATGACAGGGAGCTTCCAGTTTCAGAAAGTTTGCTTACTGTAAGACACTGAGGTTTTGCTAATGTCCTGAAGTTACTAAGAAGGAAGTCTGATGGAGAAACATTTTGGTGAGAGTGCCAAGTTTTAGAAGCTTCTCCAGGACCAAATACTGGAAGCATTTTTAAATTAACTGTAAATGCAAGCATTTAAACCATGAATGAGATAGGTAAAGAACATAAAAGTATTGCCAACATTAATAATTTGTTGAATTTCATCATAATGAACTGCATTTCATACTGTAATACACATAGCATTTATAAAAAGACAATTGCAACAGTTCTATGTAGGGCAAATATCAACTGTTAGTAAAAATCCAGACCTATTTTAAAAGTCTTATTTCTGGAACAAAACTCATAAGAACAAGTTCAAAAAAAACCACCCTGCTAGCTTTTCCTTCCAGTTAAGTAGTGGAAAGCATATAAAATATTCAAGAAACGTCCCTCCTCAAAGCTTTCTGTGAAAGCATTAAGTTGTTCCTAACGCAGTAAACAAGTAAACGAAGACATCACCAGCAACATCATATTTAACTTAGTTCCACTTAAACCCATAAGTGTGTCATTAGTGTTTAAAAAAAAAAACAACAAAAAAAAAAACCACCTCCTCCTTCCCTAACTCACTGTTTTACAGTACATGGATTCAAGCAATTGCGATCTGAAGTAAATATGAATACAGCAAGACAAACAACTTTAAAACCCACAAAATAAGGAAATGGCAGTGTTTCAATTTCTGCCTTAATAAATAAATAAAATAAAAATAAAATGGCATCTGACAACAATAGATGTTACAAACACAACAATCCTATAGATTTTAGACTGCTTCAAGTAGTCATTTCAACAGACATTTCACCTTTAAAAAACATCACTTTCAGCTTTTTTTGAGATTCTACTTCATAATATCTTCAAAGTTCATTCAATACTATTAAAAAGTGATATTCCATATATCCATATGTTAAGATTTATAGACATAAAAACTTGCATTCAGAGAAAATGTAGTACTGCAAATGAACAAAAATAACCTGTCTTGAAACACTTTTGACCTCCAAAGAAAATCTCCAAACCTACTTCATAATAAAAAAGGGTGATTATGTTCATGGTTTGTATTTGCTTCAAATTTTATGGCCAGTTCAATATTTTCCATCAGATGAACCTCATGATTCAGTGATACTAAGTTCACTTTTTTATCTAAAAGCAAATCACTATGTAGTGATCAGAAAATCTGTAGTTAACCTCATGAATTAGCGTAAAAGATCAATTTAGAAGTTGCATTTCTTTAGCTAGTACTTTGTTAAAACTTCTCTTTAGAAAAGGATAATTCCCAATATATTTTAGAGAACAGATCACATATACATGTATATTTAATGATCTTTAATTTCAGGATCATTCTGATAATAGATAATTGACAGAGATTTTCTTAGCTATCGTTTTTTCTTCCCAGATCCACTCAGTTGAAGAACTGAAGTCATCCTCTACTGAGTAACAACCACCCAAGCAGCATGAGGTTTGTTTTATTACCTGTTCCAAAAGAGTACTCAGATTTATCAGGAGAGAAACTGCAATATCAGGTATTTACAGCAATGAGAATTACCATGAAAAGCAATATTTGCACGAGCCACGAAGAGTTCGTGACAAGACAACTTGTAATGGCTAAGACTTGTCTTCTAGAACTGATGTTACTACATGTATAAGAGGATTATTTCTAGAAACAGCACTAAATGGTCCGTACTCATTTCAATCAACATTTTTTGGGTGACCAGTGACTGATCCCATTACTAATCATACATTTTTATTGTAACATCTGACTCATGGAATTCCACATTACAAATGAGGTCCAGTGAATCCTTTTCATTCATTTCATATTCACTGTGAAGGTAAATGTGAACCTTCACATTCCTGCGAAGGTGAGTTTAACAACAGTTTTGCAAAAAGCAAACTATCAACTGGAAACGCTAAAATCCAGTCTGCATTCCAGTGGGTCCCAGTAGTCAATACTATTTTATACAGCATGAGAAAAACACTCAGTCATACAGCACAGTATGAAAAAGCAGCTCAGCACATGACAAATCTTGTCTATATACAAACAGCACACTTTTCCTATTATTAATCAAATTATCTGCTACATAGAACTACACCCCAATTTTTCCTGCCATTCAAAATAAATTGACTTCACTTTCGGATATTTGTCACTACAGAAAGTAATGGATGCCCTCCCCCTCCTCTTTCTTCCTGTAAATCAATTCCATTCTCTCATTGCTAATGCACAGTAAGGCTTCCGGAAATGGGATGCCTGAAACAATGCCAAGAACTCTCCCATTCACAGAAATACTCGCAAATAGCAGTCATAGCTTTCCACCCATCAGTCCTGAATCCTGTATGGCTCTCCATTGAGGAACAGCCCCAAAATGGGCCTAAATCTGGTTTTAAGTTAACTTATGTTGTTTTCATAACTTGTGCTTCATTTGATGGTTGAGTTGTTCACGAGGTTGCACTTTTTAGGTGCACAGCACAACATTTCTAACATATAATTAAGGTTATAAAGATAGTATGGGTAAACACTTCAATAGGAACATACATTCGGAAAATTGTTCAGAAATACCTATTAGAGTACGAAGTATTGTTTAGGTATTACTGGAACTCTGCATTAAGGCTTCATAATTAAGCTAAGCAATAGTAGAGGTTCTGAAATGGACAAGTTTCCAGTCATGGTGTAAGAATTTTTTTTTTTTTACTTACGAAAAATTACTACCGAGGATGCATAATTACAAAGCAATGTATAACAAGTAAATTCAGTGCAGTAAATATTTTTCAGTATTAAATTATTTAAATTGAACAATCTGAAATTTAAGATGATTTAAATGTTCCACATGAGATCAAATTTGAAGGTATTTCATATTGTTTTATTTCCTAAAATCCTAGGGCGGAAGAAGAAAAACACAACCAGGTAAGAATCAGATATTTAGAATTCAGGTTGTTTCTTACATTGAGACCGTCTGACCATTCATTCAAAATCTTTTTCTCTCCCACTACTACTTTATAGTATTTAATACGGAGAGCTTTTCCATATAAGAAAATCTTTTAGAAAAACATTTCATGCATCACTCAGGTTCAGCTCATATTCTACAGTAATTTCAAACTCTTGACAGATAACAGGATCTCATAAGATAATCTCAAAAACACTTTGAAGTGTTACTAGATAATTTTAATGTTTAATTAAGTAACCAAATTTTGAATTTATTTTTCAGGACTCATTTCTGTGAGATTTTCAACAAGACCTGGAATAAAAATCCCTACTGCAACCTTTACTCCCATTATTCTCTTTAGAGTCTTTTTAAGTCACTTGCTTGAGTTCCTTCTTCAGGACCAAGTAACAGAACGTAGTTAATGAGGTAACACATGAAAAGTTAAGGCCCTGCTTTCATAGCTTTTCTTCACCTACCAAAATGATTCAACTCCTTCGGACTTCTGGAGACAGTGCCTATAAGCAGAAGAATTTATTTGATCTAAAGCGTTCTGATTTTTAGGTGAAAACACCCAACAACAATTAAGTTGCATTTGAACAATGTTGTGATATAATCTAAAAATTGCCAGCAAAACGTTACTGTATCACTAGAAACAGGAGTTCCTCCTCTAGTGCCTCACTTTTCATGCCATGCACTATTTAATAATTTCCTTCAAGCACTGATGTTTGTGCATATTTGTATTTTGCAAATCTATTTGAATGGATCTTACATACATCCTTAGATACTTCAGCAAAAGTTTTATTATGGACTTTAAAGTTTACACTGAAGAATTGATATTGTCCCCATCTCGTTCTACAGAAAGTACTTATTTCCATGAGTAGCATCTCATTCATACAGAAAAAAAATCTCAAGATATATTCCAGCAAATAGCCAATGTCTTAACATAAGTTCAAGAGCAATTCATCACTGTTGTTACCAGCTGACCTAGTACACTGTACTTCCTCTTAAACTCTCTAGACTCACTACTCATAAGAATGAGTAATTTCATTGATACCTAGTAACTTTTCCACCCTTCTCCCCCAAATTATATGGAAAATAAACTTTTGTCACAGGATAACACAATTACACAGAACAGAAGACAAAAAAAATTCACCGCTCTCAACTTAAGTGAGAATTAAGAATAAAATCACAAGAAATAACAGGAAAGTTTTGCTCTTTCTTGCTGACAAGCTTAAGTCCAACACAATCACTATATGCGAAATACAGGTTTTTATATAACATCAAAATTACCACTGTGTAGCACTATTTTGTTTGGTCTTGGTGCAAAATATTACTTCCCAACATCTTGAACAAATTATAAATAATAAAATATCAATGTGCTGAAGGTGTGAGAAGATCTGTATAAATCTTCCTTTTTATTTGTTCGCTAAGATCTTAGGTCAGCTCTTGCTAACATTTGCCAAGCATACTTCTGAGATGACTTTAGGGAGAAGGAATTGGATTCCTGAATAATTTATTTCATCTTTAAAGGAAAAAAGAAATTACTACATCCTTCCTACTTCTGATTGGGATGTTGCCCTTCTATTACTACACATTTTCCCCATGCTACTGTATTTTTTTCTGCTTAATGGTGTTTTTTTCCCCCTAATAGTTTTGTTACATTCTGCACAAGAGAAATACTATCGCATAGAATATCAACTATGAGTTCAAAATATTTTAAAAGGGAATTCAAACAGAATTGAAGAGCTATTTCATTACATATATTTTGTGCTCTACTGAAAAAAATTTAACACATTTTCTTTCCCACAGGTAAATGGATCACTTTTATCCACCCCCACCTCCCAACACGTAGGAATTATTGTGCCAACATCAGTAATATTGTAGGAAAGAACACATCAAGGTTAAAATGATGATGTAAAAATATAGTTTAAGTGTTTCTTTTTTTTTCCTAGCAGAGCTATTACTGTTTATATTTAACTGCTATATCTCCTTTGCAATTAAGTAATTGAATGCCCAATTAATCCTTTTTAGAACTTCATTTTTTGAAATTCTTCCAGTATGCAAAGTCAATTGTCAATTCAATCCCAAATTAGCTTCAAATATCATATTCTTGATAAACTAGTACTTAGTTGCAATGTGTCTTATTCTTTACTATTACTTATGCCTAGATATTTTTGTAGGACAATGGATACCTGCTGATCAGAAAGTCTTACACTAATAAGTAGCATTGAAGTTAAAATCTGTTAAAACTTATTTCAAGTTAGCTCAGCACCTTAAGCTGCCAATGAGACAAGAAGAGCAAGATTGAAGTTATTTTAAATACCATGAAGAATCGGTGGGAGTTTCAATAGGGAAAAAATCCTAAGTAGCACCATAACACATGTATACAGCTAGTCAAAAGGAAATGCAAAAGAACACACAAGCAGATGGAGGGAATAAAAGAAATTGAGATGTATCTTTTCATAAGTTACCATAACTTTTAGTGTAAAGCTTACAGAACTCCCGTTTGAAGGACAATTATTTTTATTTTCTCCTGCTTCCAATAAGGGCAGAAAGGGAAGGAAGATTTCCCATGACCTTTCCCACAGAATAACAACAAAAAAAGACAAAGATTTCTATGAACGTCTTCAGGCAAAGACTATCTGCGACTGAGAAGAAAATCAGTCTTAACTGTAAAATACAGCATCCCTTCACTTAGGTAAACATACAGTTCAACAACACTTAGAACTAGAAAAATCTGAGATCTACAAGACTACCCTTCAATTTAAAATCCACTAATTTTAACAGTGTGAAATGCTAATGCCTTCAAAGTTCCTGTAAAATTGATGGAGTCATTTTATTATTTTAGCATTTCCTAGTAAGTAAGAACAGATCTGGCCTCTTACAGTACAGTGTTTGAAGAAAGGTTGGTACAAAAGTAGATCAAGTAAAAAAAAAAAACTAACAAAGCTTACTAGGGTCAGCAAGCTGCAGAATTACAAATTACGACAACCATATCCCACATGGATAACATACCTTCTCTACAGTTGGCATTTAGTCGCATATTGCATTATCAGGTTCACCTGATCTATATTTAGATACTCCTGTGTTTTTTCACAAGTCACACCCCAATAGAAGAGCCACATATTTGTCAGTCTTGGACCTTAGTATATCAAAAACATGCCTATGATGTAAATACCAGCTAAGATCGTGATTTCATGTTTGCTATGCACACTTACAAGAGGGATATCCAAGAGAAGACTCACTGCATTTGAGTCTTGAGTTCTTATTTTACAAGTGGTTTAAAGAATCTGTATTTTCCTTCTGCCGACTTACAGCTCTATAAACCCACTATTAACATCTTAAATGCTTTTTTTTGTTTTGATGTCCTACAAAACCTGCAAGTTTCCGGCAGATAATCACAACCATAATTATAGATGAAAATAGTCTCTTGCTCTGTCTATACAAACAGAAGTAAAGGCACCCGAAAGGATGATTTGAATTCGGGTGTTTTTTCCTAAGCAGAACTGCTAGCACTTAAAATTCACGTGTTCTAGCACCAAAAACAGGATTTACAGTAGTTCAATTTTCAGAGCAGTTATGACAATAAAAAAAAAAACAAAACACCTCTAAACCCTTCATTAATAGAATCTGCTTTGCCCTGACAGAATAAACAGGCTAGAAAACTAATTTATTTTATTTCTTATTTATAAACAGATACAAGAAAGGAAATCCAAGAAAGGAATCAGTACTTCTTATTTTAAAGCCTTTCATAAAGCTTTGCAGAAAAGTTTTCTGTTCGTATGGTATCATAGATGCATTGTGGCTCCTAACAAACACAATACCACAAAATGCAGTTACTACCAATTCATCACTACACCATGGTTTTTCCACAACTTTGCCAACAATCTATGATAATATCTTGATGAACCTCTGACTAGCATTGGTAGAGTGGGAAGTATAGTATGTAAATAGGAAGTGCAGCATGTAAATATGCCAACTCTTCCCTTTCTTTCTCTCACAAAGCGCTAAAACAAACACCCTATACCTGATAAAGACAGTCCACACACCATCTTACTTCATGTTGTAGACAGTTAAATATGCAAGGCCAATTCCCTGGGTATGATCAGTGGTACAAATACTTGGCAAACTCATGTAGACATTTAATGAGAACTCAAGGTAAAAAGAAAAGCAGCTTTGGCAGAGTAATTCCCAACCCCTGAGCAAGATGTGTATAGGAAGAATGCTAAAGGAAGTAGGAAGCTAATTGCACAGTGCTCCAGGGTCACTGCTCTTCCATTACAACTAGCTTTTGAGGAACTGAAATATTATTAGTATGCTTTTCATTTGTTACCTGTGGTAGTCTTTCATTGTTATGGACTATTACCAGTGATCAGAAAGTACCAGCATGTTCAGTGCTAGTAGGAAAGCCTAAACATGGTAAGACAGCTACATAGAGTTATAGAAATGTCATGGGGCTGTCATGTTACAGCAAAGAGTCAACTCCATGATCAACACAATCAATCCTTTGTTTCTTCAAAAAATTAACTTAAGAAATACTGCGCTAAGTTGATTCTAGGTAAACTCATACTTCTGAGGAAAGCTCACTCCCCTCAAAGGTATTACTTCAAACTGAGAAGCTGTGGTAGGTGCTCAAATTTTTGAATCACTTTGATAGAATTATAATGCTATTGATACCATGACTGCTTTTCCATCTGGGTCACATGAAAGATTCACCAATTAATAACATTTACATGATCTAGGAACATTGTTGTACGCAGCAGGTTACAAGAGAATAAAGGAGTTTTCTCTTAGAGTCTAGGTATTGAAAAATACCTTTGAAACATTTCGAAACAGTGAACTTGGTCCCCACTTCCAGTGAAGAATGGTGTATTTTAAGTGTGCCTTAATTTCAATTTTACATTTATCTTGAATATTTGCAAAAATTTGTACCCACCATGTCTAAGAATGGCATGCAGCTTTTTCAGGAATACTTGAAAGTATTTCCGGAAGAGAACAAATTATATACTTACAGCACGGGGTGTTTGGTTTGTTCACAAGTTGTGGGAATTCAAAAATGGTTGACACTTCTAGCTCCTGGTTTTGACTGCGTTCCTCTTCTCCAGTCTGGTCAGCCCAAACTACTGATTTTTGCCTTTGAATCAGTTGCTCCACCTCACCATATTCTGTCTCAATTAAAGCGTTTGACAACCCAGCTTCTTTCAAAATCAGATATTGCTTGCGAAGAACTGGAAGCAAACTATTCAGTACTCTGTAAAACAACAAGAGGCAAGACAAACATGAATAAATCCAACTCATCTGATCTTTGCTAATACTGCTGCCAGTATTAGTAATACAGATGTTTTTACTGTGCTCCCCAGCCCTCAGGCTCTGCTGTGTAGCTTACATTTGGGGCATACTATAATACTAAGAGGAGATAGTCTTGACTAGGTAGACCAATTTTTCTCCTCAGCAAAAAAAGTTTACGAATTACAATCCATGCACAGGAATTTACCAGTGGACTCCATTACAAGACTAAACCATAGGTTCATACTATAGCCAAGGAGAAGTCTATGTAAAAAAAAAAAAAACAAACAACAAAACAATTTAACTACAAACAACATGGGGTTTTCAAAGTTTTGTTTTCAATTTTTCATGTTTGTGTATTTGTTTTTGTAATGTTTATAGCAACAGCCTTTTGTCCCAACTATGACTAAAAGATGGTTGTTTCATTTCGTAATGATTGTTATAACATTAATACATATATTTACTTAACATATGTGATTGTTTTCCCCTTCCGTATCTTGCACCCTGGAAGGTAGACTCAAACAGTCTGAAGAGACTGATAGAAACAGAGCTGATGTTTACTTGCCAGGTTTTTTTTTTTTTCAGTCTTCCTACCTATGCACCAGTTTAATAGTAAATGTTTCAATATAAGTAAAAGCAAATAATGTCTATAATGCAGAAAATTAAAATGAATAAAAAAATGAATAATGTTCAACACAGAAGTGGAAAATATGAGACACCCTGGCCTATTAACAATTTGTAAAGCTACGCAGAGAAAGAAACAAAATATAAATACTAAGTGAAGGAGAATAGTTGTAGCTTCTGTTAAACTAGAGTGGATTGAGCCCAAGATTTTTCAAGTCATTGTTTTCTGTATCTTTCTATACAAGAAAAAAAAAACAACAATGCTAACTGAAAGAAAAAAGTTTCAGAAAAATTCTGCTTCTAACTAAAACTAAATTCTCAAGATGTACATTCAGAGGTTACAGATGTCAAACTGCAGGTTTTACCAGGCCTGCTGTGAAACCATACTTACTTTTCTGTCTGTTTATAATGCTGATCTTGAAGGGACACTAGTGATAACATATGCTCAATTTGTGCTTTCAGGTCCTTAGCTTCTAGGTTTAAATGGCAACACTGAAGATCTTTAGATAGTTCCTTAGGAAGATAGCAATAAACAATAAACAACTAGATATCGTCTTTCAAGTGAGAAACTCAAATTTTACCTTCAAATAATCATATTAAAGTTCCTATACTGAAAAGTAAAGATAGAATGGATCTACATTATTATTTATTTTTATGGCATTAAGTACAAACTGTTTGATTTTTATTTACATACATCAGTATTGCTTTGAAGATTTCCTTTGACAAATCAATGGGTGTACTGTAATTACCTTAAAAAAACATATATGCCTGTTGGATTCTTATTGTGTGCATTAATGAAGACAGGCTTGCCTCTTTCCCTGTGTACTTGCTGCATATCCATATTTCAGTGATGTTGTCCGGGGCAAGTCTTTACTATATTCAGTCACCTTTCTGACGCCAGTATCTTGTTTGAAATACCTTACAAATTCACTTATTTTAACGTACCAACATATTTTAGCATTTCCAAGTTAATTACAGGCATTAATGTGTATGTCTATACATGTATGCTCCATTATATGACCCAAAGTGTTCATTGCACACCACCATTTGAGCCAATGTACTTCACAGTTGAAACCAAAATGTAGGGATGAACAGCCCGCTGCCTTTCTTCACTTCTCTTCCACATACTTCTAGTTTTTCACTTCTACTGGCTTTGGTGCTCATGTGAGGCTGCACCAAACTGACTCTCTACTTACTAAAACCTGACAGAGAACTTAACACAGCTTCTTACTTCTTTCTCCCTTACCATCTAGCACCCTAAAAAAAGTCAAAAAACAACTGTTTTTGCCCAGGCTAAAAGTTAGGTTGTCATATGCTTGGACAGCCTCAGGAGCTTAGAATAGAACTGCAGGGCCAGAAGCAAAATCAACTTTGTAGCAGCTGTCTGAAACACTCAGCCATATCATATGGCTGTTTACCTTTAACATGTATTTTTGTAGGTACTTGTACACTTTGATGAACAAGGAATGTTTGTATGAACAAAGTACTTTTAGTGCAGAAGAACCAAACCAGTTACCACTAGAACTTGAAACCACCACATAAGTTAAAGCTGAAGTCATAAATGTGATTGAGAGAGAAGAAAAAGATCAAAAAAATTCTTAGCACAAGTCACACGTTCACTACAACACATGAGACCTGCTCTTAAAGTGAAGGCATTTTACCTTCGGAATACTCCCATCTTGACCCAGGAGGCGCATTTCGTTTTCAACTCGATGCAGCCAATTGCAATTTTCCTCAAAGCGTTCCATCTCCTCCTCTTTCTTCTTCTGCATGTGTGCACAGTAGGTTTTAAGTCTTGCAAGCCTATGATCCCGCTTACAAGTAGCCTAAAAACAAATAAAATCTGTGTTTATGGCACCACCTTTCAAATGATCCTGTGTAACATCTCTATACATAAAACCAATTCTGTACATACATACTTCATGGTACATAAACATGTTACATATTTGACCTGCTTAATGCAAGTTAAGTAGTACATTCTCCTTATGGGCTTTAATTATGTTTAAAAGTTTCCACACTTTTTCTCCCTGAAAACCTGAGAATATAGAGAGTACAGTTATTTGATTATTCCTTTCAAGAGTAATACATAGTTTTTAATCGTTATCTGTTCTAGGCCATATTTATCTCAAATCAGAGAGACTGAAAAACTGCACATGCACATAAACAGAATTCTAGATACAAGATAACCAAATAAGTTTTAGTAACTCAAGCATCAATATGATGAAGGAATTTTATCTGCTTTGTTTTCCTAATGCAATATGATCTAAAAGAAGCCCACTGAAAGATAAAATATTTGGCAAATGGAAAACCCTTTATCTTTCAGCATCAGAAGTATTCTGATGCTTCTCTGAAACCTGTCAACAGAAAGGTACAGAAACAGAAAAGCAGCCTGGATATGAATTAAGTCCTAAATAAAACAGAGGAGAATCACTCTAATTTGTGAGGGCAGTTTTAACTTCTGGTATACTTTCTAAATTAGGTCACTTTACCTGAAGCAGTTGTAGAGAATAACCACCTCAGATAGCATTCAGAGTTCAACCTCAATTAAAAAAATGCACTTCAGTAAACTTCAGTTAAAAAAAAAGCATTTAAAGTACATTTGCTACACCAAATCAAAGTGAATATACAGAAGCCAATTAGTTTTTTTTAAACACCTACACAAGCTACGTAT
This sequence comes from Anas platyrhynchos, assembly GCF_047663525.1. Lineage (NCBI taxonomy): Eukaryota > Metazoa > Chordata > Aves > Anseriformes > Anatidae > Anas > Anas platyrhynchos. The sequence continues at coordinate 57,024,512 of NC_092591.1, forward strand.
CTGCAACCATATAGTTCCAAAATTAAGTCTACAAGTGGTAACTTCATTGACTAGAATAGTTCTACTTCTTTACAATAGCAGGTCAAACTGGTTCCATGGTAGGTGTCAAAAAAAGTATGAACATAACTTCCTAATGTTGCACAAAACATCAGTTGCTCTGATGTCCTTCTGAACATACAGTTGAAAACAGCAGAAATATATGGGGAGATGCACAATGCATTTCCTAAGCTTTTTTTTTTTAATGCTTACTTCAACAGCTGGTGTGCCAAAGACAGAACCAGCATGGTAAAGATACCTGAACTATGTGTGAACATCAAGATCAAGACTAGACTCCAGGCAGAATTTCATTTAGAAGATAAGACAGTCTAAAAAACAAAAAAAAGATGACAGAGGATCCAAAGAAGATGAAGTCACTTAGTCAACTCCTTTAGTGAAGCTGCCCGGAAGAAGAGTTAGAGTGCCAAACTAAAGTTGCCAATGACCACTGGACAGTTCCCTCTGTCCAGCAAGGCCAGCGGACAGCTTTCAAGACAACTGAAAGAAAAACCCAAATGCATTGTTTTGCGTACTTGTCTTCAGCTTTTACATGGTGCAGGAGAGGTATTATGAATGAAGGTGGTATTTATGATATCCCACCACTTGATGAACCCTTCCAATATGTTCCCATCAATAAAGGACATTCTATTACTGTGCTGAAAGAGGAAAAAAATGGTTAAGCATATTAGCTGTATCTGAGCCAGAGCACAGCCTCTAAAACACATTTTCCTGGCCCAGACACTTGGCTCTTACTCAGATTCACAATTGCCTAAGTCACATGAGAGAAGAAAATTATCTCCCAGACTGAAGAATTGGGATATATTCAACAAGTAGTTTTAGGTTCAGCATGCACAACTGCAGCGAGTAGAAAAATTGAAATCAGGACAGACAGACTGCTTTCCAGGAATACTCTTGTTCATGACAGTTAAAATCACAATAGAGTGTCAGAAGCGATTTTAAATCTTTTTTTTTTTTTAAAGCCTCTCACTGTAGCAGTTTTTGCCATGCCTTTATAAAGAAAGACTAGAAAGAAAACAGATTGCAAGACCCATGCAGAAAGCATCAAGATAAACTAGGTCAAAACTGAGCAAAGACCTGCTTAAACTCAGTGAAATAGTTAAAACACAGGGGCACAGGTTTATATGTTTATGTGCTGAGAGACATTGTTTGCATATTCTGCTACTGGTACAAAGGCTTTCTGGACAACACTACCATATACCTAGCAGGGAACAGAAAGACAACATAAACATCGAAAGAGGCAACAGAGGAATTAGGCAGCAGTATGTAAGCAGTGTTTTGAGTACTCAGTGCCCAAGTTCCAAAAAAGCTTAAACTAGGTGCATGTATGTGGGAAATAGAATGGTCATCCATTATTGGTGCAGAACTGAACTTTACAAAGCAGTTGTAACCAACTCCTTGTATCAAAAGAATATTTGGAAAAAAGGAGATGAAGGCAACTCATACATTGTTTTTTCCTTCTAAAATTACCATTTAAGATAAAGTATTCAACTGATGTGTTTCAAGTGTAAGAAAGAGTTTGCTTTGTGTTGACTTGCCTATCATCATTATTATATCTAGTTACTGAGCACGAACCATTAAGTGTCAACTTCAAAATGCTTTAGAAGTAAAACTCGTTCTTTAAAAATTAATATTTGAGAAATACCCCTGTAGCCTCAGTGTATTTTAGCAAGAGAGCCCAGGGGCATTTAGGAAAACAGCACATGTGTAAAAATGCATGGAAGAACAGAAGCATTATAGTGCACAAGGGAAACATGAGCAGTCACTCTGATAATCAAATGACTGGATTCCAAATTAAAATCCAATTTGTTCCAACAAAAGTAGTCTCAAAAGGACATCAAGTTTTACCATTACAGCAGCTTCCTCTTGTTAATAATTCATGTATTGTACAGTGACACTTGACTCTTAGTACATTGCATCTATAAGCTAACTGATGGAAAAACCAACAGCATTTGAGTGTAGCACACTAGCATTCAGCACTAGTTTTATCAGCTCATGAGAAACATTCGTATTTAAGTGTGAAGGCATAACCCTCCTAACAAATATGTAACTGTGCTGCACTGTAAGCAGCACTTAATGCAGCACAGACCAAACATTTTATGCCACACAAACTCTGGAAGTAGAGTTCTAGAACACATTAGTCACTTGAAATATCTTCATTAATGACAAGCAAAAAATGTGACATATTTTCACTTTGACATTTATCTAAGGACCAAATTTCATGTGAATCACCATGGAAAAAAATAGTCATATGGCAAACCATCATTTTCAGCCAAATGCAGACTGTTACTATGATTAAGCAAAATCAGCCCCACCCTCAAATTCATACCTACATAAAACATACATTCTACATGAAAAAAATAAGGGACTGTATATACCTTCATCTTTGAGAAGTACAGCATTGAATGCTCACGTGTAACAGCAATAGTTAGTACTTAGTTCCAAATTCTTTTCAAGGCAATGAAACATGATTTTGATTCACATGCCCTCAAGCAGACAGCCCAAAGTCTTCATAGTGACTACTGAAAACATTAACAATGAGGACCTGCCTCGTTTAGCATAAGCTTTATGTTTTTCCTTATGGAAAGGATCAGTCACAACAAAACTTTTTCTTAACTTGAACACTGGTTTTGGACACAGGCATGATGAGTCTCCCAAGTCAGGTACTAAGTAGCCTTATATAGATTTGTCATAGCTAAGTTGAAAAAGTTTTCACAATTAACAGTGAAAAGCACATCAACATTTTTTGTGTGATATGGAAAGGAAAAAAGTATACGTGACACTAATACACTTTCTGTATTGATGTTCAAAATGTTTTCCAAGTGATTGCCCGTGCGCCCCATTTCAATAGTATAGAGAAGCACTAAGTTACATAAATACTTCAGCAAAAGCCATATATTAGTATAGCAAAAACAAAGATGCAAACAACTCACCTTTTCTACTCTTTCTTCAGAGCACATTAGTTGGATTTGTTCATGATATTGTTTCTCGTAATGTGTTTTCAGTGCGTTTACTTTCAGTTGCATTTCCAGCTTTAGGTATTCTTTTCTGATTTCTTCACGGTTCGCAAACACATTTTTAAGGATTTCTTGGTATCTGTTAGAAGCAAAATATCACAATGAAGAATATCCAATTAGCTGCTTAGACTGTCTTTTTTTGCAGACCATCCTCTACATTGGATGTAAAGTTGCAAGTCCTAGCTAATAAAATAAAGAAAATAAAGACAAATCAAAGTTTGTTATACCACTAAAGAGTTTCAGTGCTTCACTAACTAAATGTTTCATATACTCCAACTAGAAACACCCTGTGAGATGTATAATGGGGTCACTAAAAATAAACCTTTTATTTATGAAGACAACACTGAGCTTCGAAACAAAGACTTCTCCAACCTCTTCACACAAGTATTAGCTCTACCTCCAAAAGATACAAAAAAAGCTGCGTTCTCTACTTTGTGTAGTGATTTATTAGACTGCTGTTGCCATAGACACCTACGATCTCCTTCAAAAAAAAAAACACACCCTACTCTCCCTCAAAAAAAAAACAAAACACACAGGATCTTCATTTGCTCAGTTTTTCCTCGAGCTCCACTGTACAATTTTAGTCACAAAAGGACAACAAAATTCAGAACATGCATCATATTTTAACATTCACTAGGCTAATAGTGGGAAAAGTGATAGATGGTAGTTAGATATTCCAAGGAGACTGATGTTTAAGGCTGATGTTTAAATGGTCTCAAAATCTGCTTATTTCTTATTTATTTTAAGATCTTTAGATCTTCTTATTTCAATTTAAGTGAGAGTAACAAGCATAAGGAGAAAGCCTAGAACCATTACCATATTGTAATGTTAGTTTCAGCAGTGGTACTTTTTTGCTTTACTCCTGAATACTGAAAGTACAGTCCAGAGTAGTCCAAAAAGATATCATATGCCTCAGAAATGACACTAAGAATTCTTACATAAGAAGGCACCACTTGACATGCATATGTTCTCAAGATGTGCAAACTTTGAGATTGTTACATAGCATTTAGTATGAAATACCATAAAACAGCACAGACTCCAGTAGAAAGCAAGTTGAAGATACATTCTTACCATATACTTCTTGCCAACATGTTTCAGAAGTAGCAATTTATGTCATAATAAAATGTCTGAATAACACCAGGTGTTTTATTCTATTTTATTGCTTGCATTCAAAAAAAAAAAAAATCATTCTTCTCTATAGTTTCAGGAAACTAATAGTTTTGCCCCAAAGTGTCTATTGTATTGGCATAAAAGATCTGTACTAACACACGCATGTTAAAATTCACTGCATGTATGTTTGTTTATTTCTTTAAGGACTAAAATACTCTTGGTGCAGAGAATTACGGAGATCTTACCCTACGTTTTTACCATTGATACAAGCATTCACGCTGTGAGTGAATACTTGCACAAGTGGCTGGAGAATTTTTTTCCCCCCTCTACAGTATCCATAGAAACATGGTTGCTCCCATCTGCTTGGGAAACACAGTAATTGAGAAGTGATGTTAAATCCTCTATTTCCATCACAGTAAAATCCTAGGCATAATTTAAGAGAGGCTGCAGAATAGGCTCACAATCCATACTCTGTCATTGTTACGAACTATTACCAGTCAATAAACTCTTTGTGTCCCAGATAGAGTATCAGGTACAGAAGCCTTTGCAAAGCTCCTGCCTTGACCTGGATTCACTTTCTCAATAATCCTAATTTTCATGGAGTCATCTTTCCCCTTCTTCACTTCAAAATCACAGAATGATCCTGTAAGAACATCCAGGATAAGAGTACATCTCTGGACTACCTAGTTTCGGAGAGCTCACAGGCCTGTAGGTGGCAGCTCCAAAACCAGTGTGCATTGCCTACCTCAACAGGCTCAAGACTTGAAGGTCTGGCAGACAACAAATCTTCAAGCTCTACACAGGTGGAGTGGGAAAGACATCTGGGTTTGGAGAAGCAACTAATTAGTGAATCTTGTCCAGATCACACTGGAAGCAGAAGTCATAGAAAGACATACTGAAACACTAAGCTGCAGTAAGTCTTTCTACTCTGTGCCAAACAGAAGGGAGAAAGTAGCAGAATACTGTCAGAACCTGGAAATCAATGTGGGGTAATCAATTGATCATTCACACTCTGAGTAGGATCAACATGAAAAGATCCTTATGAGGAAAAGAGTGTACAATCCACTTAATTGCCAATTTCTCGCATGTGTCTCTATGATTTTTGTAATGTTTTGGAATATCCACTTATCAACATATCTTGGCATGGAACATATCCAGAACATTCAAGAAACGTTGTAGAGACCTTGCCCTCAACTATTTCTCATCTCACATAGGATGAAATAAAGCTCAAATAACCAGAAATTAAATTAACCTTAAAGACTCATACTATATAGAAATATGCAGAAAAACTGTCAGAAGTATCAACCTGACTTTGAAACTTAGTTCTTTTGAGAATGCAGTTTTCATAACCTGAATGAGAGGTTTGACACCTTGGAGTGCGTGTAGTACTAACCTCAGTTAGAAAGCCTTTTGTCCAGAAGAGAACTGCTGGGAAACCAAGTCTGACACATGGAAGAAAATTGACTTCAGTCCCTTCCTACACTGCCCCAAATTGATACGATGTCATTACTTGACGAAATAATATCTTAATTATTTTATAATTTTGTTAGGCTTAACAATAAAATCCTCATCATGCAGTTCTACTGCTTACTATGCTCTAACAATTTTTTTCAAGTACTCTGAATTTAAGGATATGCAAATCTCCCACAGACACAGACAAGAATCACCGTTAGTATTTTTGCTACCAAAACTTTCCCGAACACTAAATTTTCTCTAGTAGGACACAACCATATGTGCATACATACACAATTCATTTTTTTCTAGTTCTCTTTTAGAAAGATAGTACTTCCAGATGAGGGTCCTTCCAAAAATGCAAGAAAAACAGCAGAAATTAGGTTGGAGCTCAAGATAACTTCAAATCATTCCATGGTAATACTGCTAAGTATTGACTCAAAATAGGCTAAGACTTAATACAAACATTTTTTTCTATGAATAGTTCTATAAGTCATGCCAACTCCAGTTTTAAAGTGATCTTAATGCGATCAGTTTACCTTTTTATTTCCTCTTGCTGATGGTTTGAAAGTACTGCAGCATTGGAATTTTCAAGAACACTTGCTTTCTTTTCTTCATATGCTCTCAGTTTCTCTTTCAACATTATGATCTTAAACAAAAAGGTACCTTTTAGTTAGAATTTTTCTGATTTTTTTTAAGACCATCTTTCTACACATTTGTCTTGAAACACTTTATAAATAGCATTAAGTTTTATTCTTTTTGAAAAACAGAACATCCCTTACCTCAAAAGCCTAAACGGGAACATTAGGACTATACTTACCTTATAGGTTTAAAACCATGACTTTTTTTTTTTTAAAATTCTAACTCATAATAATTAGTATTTCAACCTTTTAACAATAAATTTAGACATACCTCTTTCTTCTGTTCATTGCAAATTTTAACGTATTGGCTTATGTGGCTGTCAAAACTAACAACGTTGCTCTTCAACTGTTAAAGAAAGGAAAGAATTAGAATTTATGAAGGTGCCTTCATGCTTCCCTGTAAAACAAATACATTATGTTTAAATGCTACATAATTATATTTGTAGTGTACTATGAGAAAAGGGATGAAAACATTCCTGACTTGCTCAAGACAAGTATGAGCCTCTTAGCTTCTGTAGTAATTGGCTGCACACCCGTGGCAGCAATTTCCCTCAGAACAGCAGCAATAATTACATTTACAGATGCAAGCACATTTTGCATTTATTTAGACTAGTTTTATCATTTCATACATGCCTTGTGAATTTCATTATACAAGTTACCTTTACATTATTAGGCAACAAACCAGAGAAGAGATGAAATAAATGGAAACTACAGTCAAGACTGTATTATGTAAAGGAAATTCAGGTGTTACAATACAAGGGATTATGAAAAAAGACAAAACATATAGACCAGAAGTGTTGTCTGTGGTACTACAGACCAGAAGACATGATGCTGCAGCAGCTTTTCATTTATCAATACTATCTCATTGAGCTTCTTAGCTCCAGCTGAATTCTAGTTGTAGCAAAACTGGACTTGCTCTTGTACAACTGCTAGCACATCTTGCATGTGCTTTACAGTTCTTCAAGAACATAATAGTACAATACCGAAATTGGCTGTCAACTTTACCATATGACTATTATTTTTAGGTTTGAGGCTCACAAGACAAGATCTCGCAAACTAGCAGCTGCCTCAGTAACGAACACCCAGATAATGAGGAGTAGACTGCAGCAGCAACCTAATGCAACAAAATTTTGAGACAAAAATGAAGTCAATTAAAATTACTTTTTGAAAGAAATAACTCTCCCTCCCTCAAGAATACATAATACTTTGACATAGGATCAATAAATATCAATATACTCACAGAAGATTTAATATCCTTTGCTCGGTTTGCATACTTAAGAGTATTATAAGTATCATCATAGAACATAGAAGATGGACTAACAGCAGCTATCATTATCGTTCGGCAGTTTCCTCCAAGGGAATCTTTCAATAAACGTGTGAGCTTGCTGTTTCGATAAGGAATATGCTGTTTTTTGCTCTAGAAAGAAATGATTTTTTATGGATTAAACAATTGTATTTTACATATCCATCTGTTCGAATGTTTGTTTACAATGTCATCAACACCATTAAATACAACAAACAGCCTTGGAACTTTCCTTTTACATAAGTCATCTTCTTCGAAATTACCTTTCAAGTGGATTGTTTGAGTGTTATCTCCTGTTGAAACTGTTTAATACCTTTATAACACAAGTATTAGCTAGGTTACTTTCTGGTATCTGGATCCAGAACAGTTTCTGTGATGTAAGAAACCAACAGAAAAGGTAGGCTACGCTAGAAGGCTATGCAAAACTATTTTCAGTTCACGTAATTTCATTTCACAATGATTGAGGTTGGAAGGATCTTTCAAGACCCTGCTGCTCAAAGCAGGATCAGCTAGAGCAAGCTACAGAGGTCTATGCCCAATTAGGTTTTGATTATCTACAAGGATAGAGAATCTACAACATCTCCAGGCAACCCAAAGTTTGCCTTATAAAGCTTTTTTTTTTTTTGAAGTCACATTTACAGAATAACCATCTCACAGTGAAGGCTGGTAAGGAGCAGCCACCTACATCAACTAAGTCAACATGCCATCCGTACAGGCCCTAAATTCTTCCTCCCACTCCAACAGGGTAGTGAGGAGAACCTTCAGCTTTTCCTGGCAGCAATAAGGGAAATAAAAGCTTTGATCATTTTCCCTGGCATATTTGAAAGTAGAAATTGCTAGCTGACCAAGGGGTGTAAGCTGTAAACGCTGAACTTGAGTTTAGTAAAAGTTCAGGATGTTTTGTCATCCTCCCACACAATTATTCCCACTCTTTCCCTTGAGCTGGTGATCCAGATCAAGAGTCTAATTCACTACCATGAACAAAGCAGGTAGAAGAAGAACACAAAAATCAAATCTACACTGAGTACCACCTCTACCCCTTCAAAACAAATGCCAACAAACAGAACCCAAAACAAAAATGTCATTTCCTAATTTAATTGTGTGGCTTCATGACTGCTAACGCCAGTAAGGAAGTGTTAAGAACTATCTGAAGGCAGGAAGACCTGATAGGACTACCCCTTTGACTGGACTGGACTGTTGAAGAAGTTTTATAAGTTGATTTAACAATTCACTATCACTTAAAGGGACATCCTACTCTGTTCTTCATACCTCTGCTAGTAGCTCTCACATTTAACTAATCCAGCAGACAACAGAACAAGTTCTCTTGAAACCCTCTGTTAACTTAGATCTTGGTGTACAGTATGACCCATACCTTTGGAAACCATTCCACAATAGCAAAGAAAGCTTTCCTGTACATACATCAAAATTTCGATAAAGGATTGCATTTTGGGGAAGAAATGAAGGCAGTTTATCTGGAAGATTCCTGTCCAGCTGGCTAGACAGCAGATTTGTTCCCTAGCCCCAGCAGTAATACACACCCTCCAATTCTTTTTTTTTCCTTGGCTTGAATGACCAAAATGGAAAGCAACTGCAACCAGTAAAATAACTTCCGTGAGCATCCCCCCTTAACCATTTTCATTTTAATTCTGCTAAGATAACCTTATCACTACCTTTAAATATTTTGAATGCCTATAATTTTTTGTACTAAATATTTATTTGTACTGAACAGGTAACATTCTGCATATTTTTTATTTGCATGTTGCTTTTCTTCTGCTTAAAATAATGACTTGGACTTCCCAGATCCTGCCCAAAAGGATATTACAATAAGGACACTTCAAAAAGTTTTGTTGAAAACAGGAAATTTAGGGAGATAAAAAGTATAAAGATTCAGTGTGGACTCCTTGCAAGGCAGTTTACAACCAGAAGCAACTAAGAGGGAAAATGAAGATGAAAAGAACATAGCATGTTCTACAGAATAAGTAAAGAAAATTCAATGCTCTCCCTAATAAAAGGAAAAACTAGACAAGGTACAAAAAAGTACAGAAGTATACAAGGATGAGAATACTGGAAAGAAAGGCATACTTTAACTGACAGGTAAGAACATTAGCAGCAGTATTAAAATATACTGTAGTGAACCAATCCTAAAACAAATAGGAGAAACTTCTAACAGTAATCCAAGTATACAGAACGACAAAAGTGAGTACTGGAGCAACAGGAAAGCAAGCATGTCTATGAAGCCTCTTCCTGGCACATGTATGCGTCTCGATAGAAACATTTGACAGCTACATCTCAACATTTCAGTTTTTTCCTTTCTCATGCTGCTGACAGTACAATGCACATTAAGTCAATGTGTTTAATTATAAATAGAGGTGAGGAAAAAGGAAGCTTTCCCAAAAATACATTTGCCAAAGTCTCAGGTGTTCCTTCCATCCCCCCCCCTCCAAAAAAAAGAATACTTCTGATTATTTTATGTTAAAAGTTGGAAATCGGAAGTTAAAGAGGTTGACACCCATACACAAAACACACCTCCCTTCTGCCAAGTTTACAAAGTCAATTCTCAAATGAATTAGTAGTATGTTGAAAAATTGCTTAGGAAGCTAATCATTAATTCATATTATCATGTAAATTGTGTTTTACATAACAGAAAGAATTAAGAGGTAAGAGAAGTTAAACAAGAAACCAAAGAGATCTTACGTTTAAATTGCCAGTAAGAGAGCAAAAACACTGCATGAAACAAAACTTTTAGTTATCACAACATACTGCTAAATTTCACCGACACAGCAGATTGCCCTAAAACTAAAAGCATAAGCCTCTGGAAAATCTGTCTTTTCCAAGATTTACTTATGCAAGCTTCTCTACACATACTAGATTTTGGAAAATGTGGGTAAGGAAAGCAGGTATGTTCAACTGTCTTAAGGAAACTGTTTTTGAAAATGCTTTCCCATCAGGGCTTTCTTCATTCAGCTATCCAGAAGATAAAGTTGAAAATCCACAAGGAAATCTTGAAGGGAAATGATAAAGGGAGAAATATCAACCAAGTAATCCCTAATATTCAAGGAGAGCTTCCCTGGACTTCAGGCTTTAGAAGGGTTCTATTTTCATTATTGAGCAATGCATAATCTTGAGTTATCTTAAGATGTTAAATATTCTTTAAACAAATTGATAAACTGAAGAATTTTGCTAGACCAGATTATAAAATATTGAGGTACCTATTCACAGCACTACAGCCTCAGAATCCACAGTTAAATTTATGTAAAGCCTTAGTATTGCTGTTCTGAGTGTAAGCAACAAAAACCAAGACATTTTCCCATATTCTTATCCATGAAAAATCTCCCTGTAGTTTACTACATGTAAATAAGCTTCTGACTTATCAATTATCCATTAATTAAAGGTATGCTTGTTCCAACCATCACTATCAGCAGAAGGGAAATGCATAAGGATACTTAGAACATATTGCTTCTCTTTCAAGTGGAAGTTACTGTTGGCATTGGAACTACTGGAACAAGTTAAGTTGCATCAGATGATTCAGCAACTAGGTATTTTAAGACACTTCTGTGTCTTAAAATATGTAACCTCCCCACCCCCCAACTCCACAGATTCTTACAAGTAGAAAGACTAATATATACCTTACATGTACATTTCCTGATATATTTCATGAGGATATCCTACTAAGAAATTCAGAAGATACAGTAGGAGTCAAAAAAGATACCACAAAGAGTCACGTTTTTAAACATAGTAAGCGTTAAGGGTTTTCAAAACACTAGGAGGTGAAGACTGCACAGGATATTGGTACATACCTTTGGATCAGCCAAGGCATTAATGACATTTCCAAGAGCTAGAAGGGAGCGGTTAATATTTGCTCCTTCTCTAAAACGAGCCCCTTTGGCTTTTGTAGCACTGGCACGTTCAGATCCTGCCAGGTCAATGAGGGACATTTTGGCAATGCGAACGTTTTGACTAATACTAGCTGTTTTGTCTTGCTGCCTTAGATAAATCTACAAGGGAAAAAAAAAGATCAAATTAAGAAGTAACCACTAACCAGCCTTATTACTCTAAGCAGTAAGTTAGCTTTACAATCCAACAGCTGTCTTCAGAAACGGACTCTGAAATACTTTTAAGAACATAAGTTAAATCTTTCTGTACTCAGCGACTGGCAGTTTGGCCTAACAGAACATAGCAAAACTATTTCTAAGACTAACCTTGCATTCATCTGCTTCAGGTACTAGTAAGAAAAAGAAGCTGAGCATGGTTGCACTGGGTTTGGCTGGGACATACTTAATTTTCTTCACAGCAGACCACACATTGTTTTCTTTCAAATCTGGGAAAGCTGATCAACTGTAACCGTGTTGCTAACACGCCAATGGTTAACACCAATGTTTTGTTCAGCAAAAGCAAGGCCTTCTCTGTCTGCACAGCCCTGCTAGTTGGTTTGGGGTGTTTAAGAATCTGGAAAGGAACATAACCAGAACAGCCAACCCGAAGCAACCGGCAAGATATTCCATGCCATACAACATCACTCTCAGTGATGAAATAGTGTGTTTCTCCAAAATAGTCGGTGCTTTAGGAGTACTTGGACAGCAGCCTGTTGGTGGAACCTGACTGCTTTTACTTTGCTTTTTGCATCTGTTACCTAAATGACTTTATCTCAAACCACAAGGTGGCCTGCCCCACACACCTTTGCCCTTTTGATTCTCTCCTATATTCCACTGTGGGGGAATAAGCAAATGACTGGCTGTGGCCTTACAACAGTGGCAGATTGGTGAGCTTCAAATTAATTTGGTAACTAAAACAGCTTTATTCTTTGTCACTTTGTATACCACACTAATATGCTTTCAACTGTGAAAGGTGTTCATTTTTTAAAGGCACCCCATTCATTGTTAAGTGAGCTGTACTCAAAAGCTGCACCAGCTTGTTTTTTTTACTTTGAAGCCTCACATTAGTAGATATGTATATAACTCATACATTTAGGATACGATTACCTAACAAAAGAAATCATGACTTCGAGCAATAACTTAATCACTTGACAGAAAGGAACATTTAAGTGAAAACAATTAAATACCTTTGTCGACAGCTAGACTATCTCAAAAGGCAGAATAAACAAAACAAGCATTATCTCATTACAATAATTAATTGGATGAGAAATACAGCAATGAACACCAAAGAAAGTTTCTGCTAGCTACACTAGTCTGTTGGTGCCAGCCTTGAACAAAATCAGTCTGAATGTTTTTGTGAATGAACTGTGCATCAGAATGAACGCTAAGTACATGGCGATACCAATTTTTTATGATGAAACCCCTTTTACTTCATGACAGAGTTTGAACCTGAGAAGACCTGTGTTTCTTTTTGCTTTTTCAAGTCAGATGCTTTAACAGTATTTTGTAAACATTTGCAGAATTATTTGTTTTCTGGTGTACCACACCAGTTTATAGTGTATTTATTATACACAAGAAATTGAAGCTACTTCAGAACTTCTGAATGGTATTACAAAAAAATAATCAATGAACACACCACTTTTGTTCAATGTATTACAAACAAGCCACTTGCTAAATATTTTTTATGTATACATATACTGAAATATTTGCTGTTCATACAATATCTAGATATAATCAAAACAAAGATTCTGTTGTGTTATGATTTATTACCTACCAACTAGTAAATGATCAATTCATCTGCAAGCATATATATATTTTCTTCACATTTTCTCTCTAAGCCAGAATTAGTTTGTAATAATGAAATCAAAAAAAAAAGTCTGCTTAAGCATACCAACGCATTTTTTTTGGTCATACATTTAAACAAACTTGTGGCAAAATACAAATACACTAATTCTGTCAATATAGCTTGTTTTATTTGGTGAATAAGCAGATTTTGCTAACAAGTAAATACATCTACACTGAGATCTATTTGCCAGAGTAAACAGAATGTAGGCTGGAGAAGATGAATTCTCCAACAATCCCTATTCACCTAATTGCTTGCCGTCTCGTTAAAATACAACTAAGCCACAACATCTACTTTATTTAATTGCCTGCCATTTTTAGAAACAAACTGAGAAGAATCCAAAGCCTGCCAGATACAACAATCAACTGCGTGCTGCCAAGTGAAGGTGAGAGAGGCAAGACACTTCAGCCCAAAGCAAAGAGACAAATCAGCAGTTCATGCTCTGATCTCTTTCTGTGGCACTGCACTTTGTGCCTTATTAAAGATGGCACACGCAGGTGACAATGCAGCTATTGACCTAAATTTGGTGAGAAGTCATTGCCTTAAATTTATGACCACAGGCAAGACCTCAGAAAATTAACAGAAAAGACAATTTCAAAGAGAAGCCTAACATATATAGGAAAACAGAAGCTTTTAGAGCATTTACTGGCTCTTACTAAGATTTTTTTTCATTAGTATTGACACAAAAGCTCTGGAATACTTGTTTTACAGCTATTTGCACTACCATCTTCTACATCAAAATATAAACTTTTGACTATAGTTACTACACATTGCTTCAGTCTCCAGGTACTGTTAGGGCCTGCCTAACAGTTAGATTCTATTTGAGCTGTAATGCAACTACCAGATCTCAAATTTGCTTATAATATTCAGCAACACAGAAGAGCAACAAAAATGATAGATGACTGTATTTTGCAGTAGGCAAGAGGATCAAAGGATCAAGAGCTTTTAGCTAACAGGACCCATTTCTAAAGCATTATTCTACAATGGTTTGTATTTAAGACAAGTCAAAATGACAAGGTGATGGTTTGCAAACAGCAATATTTAGAGATATCTTCAATTCTAGCACTTTTGTAGAACACCTGCAAAACCCTCATCTACAGAATTCAAGTATACATTTGATTTTGATCACCCAAGAATATGTCACTCAAATATTTTGTGTATAAAAACCACTGTACTTGTTCTAAAATTTGATGCAGACTGAAACATTTAGTAAACTTGTAGTATGAAAAATCACCATTAACCAAAATAAGTAGGATTGCTAAGTACTGCTTGAGACACTCAGTTTATCGTCAGATGTATAGTGATATTCTGTAAGATATTCACTGTATAAAAAATCCTGAGCAAAAAAGGATAGATGGCTTTTTGATATATAAAAATTATAATAGGAAAGTACATTCAAGGCTCAAAACAACAGTTTTAGAGAAAAGGTATTTTTTTCAAGGTCTGCAGTTTGAATTATTGCAATTGGAGAGCTTTTCATTGAATTTACTTCTTCAAAATTTAATCACTCTGGACCATTTACATCAGATAAGAATTCAACAAGAACAGTTAACTCTGTGTGCCAAAATTAAGGTTTGATAAAGTTTCAAAAAAAGCTTCTGCTTTATTCAAGTTTTGACAGTAAGTAAAGCTTTAGTAATACTTGTGTATATCTGCTATATCATCTCACCTGAAATACAGCATGGGACCGAGAAGAGGACGCATTTACATCTGTGGGATGCTGTGTTCTATTTTTATTTCCATAATCCAACATTTGAAGGATTTCCTCTGCTGATTTAGGCTTTAAAGGTAGAGCATAATGAAAAAGAGAAAAGTATGTTTATCTGAACTATACAAGATTTTGTATCAATTTTAAGATATATCAACATGTATCTTAAAAAAACAACACTAAGAACGACAACCAAAACCAACAGAGGTACTTGAAGGTATAGTTACTCGGAAATTCCTGTTTTAGAATTGAAGCTCCTCAAATACTCAGCTAAAAATAGTAAGTCATGAAAAGCAAGTACCTAATGGCTGTAAAAATTTAAATGGCTTTTTTTTTTTCCAGAAAACACAACAATTTAAACAAACTAGCAAGTGTTCTCTACACTTAGCAAAACAAGTCTTAAGAAGGCTTTAATCTTTCTTGTACTTGCATCAAACAGTAACATAGTTCTCTTTTTCCAGCTTTTCAAACAAAAGCTTTCTAAGAATGAGCCAAATTAATGTGACTGTTTGCTTTTCAATCATTAATCTACACACGTGAAATCTAGAAAGCTACAGCACATATAATGGGCACTAAACACCTGCAAGAGGAAAAGCCTACGAGAGTTAGTTAACAGATTGATCAACTAAGTTGCGTCACTAACTGCCAAAAAAAAATAATAATGAAATGCTGTGCTTGCCTGGAAAAAAATATTTATGGAAATGAATTATTTATACTATTTAAGAAGAAAAATCCTGAGAGGTAGGCACAAGGTTTTCTGAGGTATTGAGTACTCAGACAGCACTGAAGATAGTATTTCTTAAAGGACATCACCAAGGCGTATTAATTAAACAAGCTGAAGATAAATATCAAATCAAGAGTGCCTGTTTGATAAAGCCATGATTTTGAAAAATGTTTTATCTTCTATCCAAGAAATTGATCCAAGTGGCTTTTTAACAACATGATTTTGAATAATTCATTTATTAGGCTTGCAGGCAAAGTTACTAGTGATTATTGCCACAGAAAAAATAAAACACAAGAAAGTTGCTAAATTTCATACAGCTTTCAATCCACAAAAACAACTTCATTATTTCACCTCACATATTACGGGGCTTCCAGAATTTCAATACCTATTTACATACCTGATGTAATGTTAGCCCTTGAACTACCACCCCTTTCTGGGTATCTTCACGAACAGCTAGAGGTCCCGAGTTCACCAGGAGATCGCGGATCTGTTCATTGTAGACCTTTAGAAAGGAATTTAAAGTATTTTAAAAACTATCCTGCTGTAATTGCCAGGATTAAGTTGGAACAGAAATCATATTTTTAATACGTCTTCAAGATCAAGTAAAATTAATTCTTCTGAATTATCGCTAAACACCTTTCCTGCATTGAGCTTGGAATATTCTGTTTATTCAATTCCCATGAATTTTTTTTGGCCACTGAAGTGGGACTCTTCCTTAGTAAATAATCTTTACTTTTTATTTGCAAAAGAACAAAAGAAGTTTGTTCTTACAAAAAACACTTCTGCACCAAGTGTGAATATAAAGCGTTGATTATCATCTACTACACTTCATAATATATATACTTCAGTGAGACTTAATCCAAAAATAGTTCTGTTAAAGCACTTAATTGCTTTAATTCTTAGTCTGTGGAAGCACTTGAAATAGCACATTTTTTCCCACCTTCCCCCCCCCCCCCCCCCATTACTAACTATTCCTCCACTATGACTTTGTGGGGGCTAAAATACAGGAATAATTTTGCTACTGCTGCTTTATAGCAGTGCCAAGACAGGTGCTTGTAAGAACAGAACCGTGATGCAAAAGAAAAGATGGAGACAGGAAAAAAAAAGCTGACAGCAAAGAACAACAGGAATATTTGTAGAAAGCTAAGCAGTGGCATAGCAGGTCTAATTGAAAAACTTTATTCATATGGGACACAGTAAAACTGACCTGAAATCTTTACAGAAATTAACATGATTGAAAAAGTATTAGATATTATTTACTTGCACAATTACAGCATCTACAAGATTTTATCTTTAAGTCCTGAAATATAGCCCTGACAAGATTTTCTTTGTACACGTTAACAGAAGCTCAAAGCAACTCAACTTATCAGCACGACAGGAATCATTAGGGTTTAATTAGTATGCTAGAAGAGATTAGTCTTTTTGGCAAGGCTTCTGTAAGACAGTAACAAGCACCTATAAATGATATCTAACGTACAGACCGTGGTTCAGTTCCAGGCCTATCAGGGACAGATTTTGTCAAGTTCCAGAATGGTTTATAAGAAGGGTGAAGGCAGCAGGGGAATAAGAAAAAAAGTCTTATTTACAAAAATACACCCTATTAAATGCAACATACCAAATCCAGGAACTGGCTTACCTCTAAATAAGACACAGCAACATTGCATATTTTATCTTCTTTTATTTGGTCCATGCAATTATAAAGTGCCATCATGGTTAAATACATGACTCCAGGATCTTCAGGAGAACCTAGCATTGTGTGAGTCTTTCCAGCTCCTGTTGCACCATATGCAAGCACTGAATTTTAAGAGAAAAACACAGACTTTGTACCAATAAGTCAAGCCAATCAGGAACATGAACTCCAAGTGAAAATTCACCTATGACATTGTACAGCTGTTTTCATAAACCTAATCTCTCACTTGGGCTTTGCCTTTCACAGCTGTCATACTGGTGGAAGGAGAATGGTTGGACCAGATGATCTTGGATGTCCTTTCCAACCTTAATGATTCTATAGTCATCAGAAAACTATTCCAATGTCATTTGTTTTTTCATTTTCAGTTCAAAGTTCAATCACAGGCAACGTAAATGACAAATTCTTTACTGTCTTGACACTAAGCCATGAACTTACTGCAGGTACCTATTGTGTTTCCCTTACAATATTTTATTTACCAATTAAGAAGACAAGCTCTTGATGAGAGAAGTTCATAAAAGAGGTGAACATATTCAGTAAAACAATTAAACAATTTATGGTTGAATAACTCTTTCCTGGAGAGTCCTCTTGTAAGCACACTTACTTCAGATCTAGTTCTGAAGTCTGTTATAACCCTAACAAGAAGACTCTTTTGAAGAGAGTGTAGGTATCTTAAATTCCATAAGCAGTGTCAACCTCTCTCATCTACTAATTAAAACAAAATCCTTTATTTAAATGTCAGTCTTTTTAAGGCCTCTGCAGCAGATAGATACAATGGTAAATAGATACAACAGTAGAATCTTTAAGGAATACAGTGCATTTTTTGAATTGAAAGAAATAAATAGCAAAGTTACCTGTACAGTTATAGCCATTTAGGAACCCATCAAGGACACTTTTAGTTGTATGCTCAAAGACCTCCACCTGGGATGAGCTTTCCGCAAAAACAGCGTCGAACACGAACTTCAGGTCTTTCTTTACCCTCTTGTTGATATCCCTGTGGACCAGCTTCTTCCTGTGAAAAAAGCCCACTTCTTCCTCCTTGGGATCGAAGACCAGGATGTGCTGGTCGACGACGTGCACCACCTTGCTGAAGTTGCCCTCTTTTTCCTTCTGCGACTCGGGGCGGACGCGGACCACCACCTTGACGTGGCTGCACACATCCTCCTCCCTCGCAGCAGACATCCCGGCCGGCCCGCCCTGCCCCTGCTTCGCCTCCGAGCCTCCTCAGCGGGACCTTTCCTGCAACTGACACACCGGTTAAAGGGGAAACACACACAGGGGAGCCAAGGCGAGACCGCCCGGAGCCAGCCGCAGCCCAGCAGCGCGGCCTCCCCCCAGCCCGCCCCGTCCCCCGCCGGCCGCCCCTCACCTCGCCTCACCTCCGCCCCGCGCCAACGGCCGCCCTGCCCGGCCGGCCGAATTCAAACCCGAGCGGCCCGCGCCCCCCCGCCTGCTGATTGGCCGCCGCCGCCGTGACGCCAGCGGGGCGACGGAGACAACGGTAAGCGCGTGGCGGGGGCGCGCACTGCGCGCGGGGCCGGGCCCGGCTCCTCCTCACGGGCGCGCGCTCGCGTGAGGGGAGGGGAGGGGGGGGTCCTGTGTGAGGGGAGCGCTGCTGGGCTCCTCCCCGTCACGCAGTTTTTTAGAGAGGCTGTGAAGCCCCAAGGCTGCCGTTCGTCTCTTCAGGGTCACATTGTGTCCCGTGCCTGCGGTTACAGTGTTAATGGTGCGAGCACAGGGCCGCAACTTTGTGTTTTTTCTCTTTTTTTTCCTCCCCTCAGAGGGTCTCACACCAAAGTTTGGTGTCCCGCCCAGCAAGTGAGGGCGTGAAGTGTGTTACCGCAGGAGATGCGTTGTAAATAAAGCCTGATCGTTACCCGTGTTCAACTTTCACAGGGTTTTTAACGTGTTCCGGGTCATACTTTATTATTTACTGCGTGCAGTAACCAAAACACGTCTTGGAGTGCTGCTCTTTGGTTCCTCTGTGCCTCTTCTAACCACAAACGCATTGGGCTCGGCAGCCGGAGTGCTCCTGTAGAGCAGGTGCAGTCATTTAACGTGGGCATCTCTGGGGTGTCTGAACACCGCTAGAGTCCTAGCAGTGTCAGGGAAGAGGAGTGGTTCCTTGTGGCATTTCCTCTTTTGTTTGTTTGTTTGTTTGTTTGTTTGTTTATTTATTTATTTATTTATTTATTTAACAAACCTGTTCTAAATATTTGTCTGGAAGTAATTCCCAACATCTACTGTCTTTCTAGGTTGATCAACTCCAAAATGTTATCCCAGCGGCTGTGCCAAGTTCGCAAATGTTTGTTTCTGCACAGTGTAAAACCGACTCCAGTGAAGGTAGCTGCTTTGACCAGAAGGATCCGTTCTTCAGCAGAACGTTGTTCAGACTGTGAGTCGAAGGACCAAGCCGTACAGAAACATGAAACTGGAGAGTTGTCTCAAAGCACAGAAAGCAAACATTTTGGAAGATTACACACACCAGTGATGCTGGAGGAGGTTGTTAATTCTTTATCCCCCCAGTCAGGCCAGGTGAGTTAAGTAATTGATTGGCAGCCGTGATTCAGTAGTTATCCAGCAGAAAGGTCTGTGTAGTGCAGTGATAGCTTGTTTAGAGAAAGAAAGAGGTGCTCTTTAAGACTCTGCTCCACCTTTTGAAGTATCTAAATTGTTTTGCAATTTGAATGATGTTTTTCTATTTAAATTAATAGAAGTCTGTTATCTGCATGCCTGAATTTATCCAATAGGGCCAAATAAGCAATCTTTCTAGATTGTTTTTGTGCATTTTGAGGGTTGTGTTAACTAGTAACAGTAGCAGGTAGTTCTTATATCATCAACTTGTTGCTCTTTTCTTTTTGTATAAGAGATACCATAAGTGTGTAGGTATTAAAAAAAAAAAAATCATAATAGAATTATTTAGGTTGGGAAAGAGACCTTCAAGATCAATGAATCCAACAATCAAACTGACTTATCGAGTCCCATCACTAAACTTTAGACCTATGATGAAATTTTCACACAAGGAACGTATAAATTGTGATATTACATGTAAAGGTTCTTTCAGTTGTGTAAGTTTGTACTTAAATAAGAATTAAGGCTAATGGAGGGACTATTTATTCAACTTTAGTTGTTGATACAAAAGCCATTTTTTTTTTTCAAGTGGAACTTAAAATAGAAACTATTCCTGTTTATAAACTCTAGAGAGCGCTGGTCTCTGAAGGCTTTTTGAGTGTTTAAATATTTACGAATGTAAAATACGTTATTATTGGGGTGGGATTTTTTCACGTGTACATATGTTGCTTTGCAGGGATTCCTGTGCTAGTGGTTAACCACTAATGCCAGACATAAGAACACCAGTGTGTTATCTTGAACAGATATATTTATAATATGACTAACCTTTTAAGCATAAATGAAAATGAAAACATAACTTCAATTTTTTTTTTCTTTTTTTTTTTTTAAAAAAAGATAGTAAATGATGTATTTGCGGCTCTTTCTGAAGAGTAAAATTTTGCAGATAAGTAGCGTGCAAAAGGGCACAGTGTGTCAACTGAGTTTTGCTAAAGCAAGCATCGTTGGAGCAATTCTAAGCCAAGATGGAGACTGCTTTTCATTGCATGAATGGTGGTACAGTTTATGTTAACATGGGTGTAGAACTGGGACTGTTGCATCAATTTCAGTTTTATAGTTGAAGTCATGACTAGGAATGCTGTGAATGTGTTTTTGCTGTTTTGAACAGGGAACATAATGTTCATATGCTGGATTTTGGTTTTCTACCTTCTCTCCTATGTACACAAAGGTTTCCTTTACTCAGTTTTAACATAGTTATATTCTCTATTATGAGAAGAAGTTGATTTGGGCCTTTAGTTCTTGTAATGTCCTAAGGCAAGGAGTTGCCAATCCAGGTAGAAAGATAACATTCTCCCTATGCTTTCGATCAGTGAATTGGTTTTTCATTTTAGTTACAGGGGTTTCTAAGAAGGTAAATGTTACTTTAAGAGTGAGTCACAAGTGAGATCAAGATAGTACCCTCCTACTGAATATTCCTGTTGACTGATATCTTTGTGGAATCTGTTTGTCAGAGATTTAAGCAATAGTAGTTCCACTTAGCTTTGCGTCTCCTTTTACTGCTTTAGATCTTGTTTCTACAAAGTCCCTTTGGTAGTCCTTTCTTGGAAACACATTGTACAAATTAGTTTTTACTGATCTACCTCACTTTTCAATGAAAAGTCTGTTGCAGTAAATCCACACACCAGTAATTTCCCTCTTAAGCTTACTAAACTACGTTTTAGCCTTCTCAGTCTATTGGTATTCTTCACACGTACTTGACCACAGGTCTTGCAGTTTTTGGGGCAGATGGAGTATTCCCTGTTCTCTTGAGCTTTAAAGGTAGCAAAGAGCTGAACATACCTTTTCTAAATGAACGTCTTTGGACATCTGTAAGTATGTTATTGTCATTTTCACCTTACTTTTTCTTATTAGTCAGTAGCTACTGTCTTTCACATCATAAAGCTGTAGTGATAAGACAATTTCAACGGTAGTGAGTTCTAGTATGAAACTTCAAAATTTTCATTATCCTTATAGGTGTCTTCTAAGAAGGGTTCTTACAAACTGCAAAACTCTAGGAAACTATTTTGGCAGTCCAGCACAAACAGCTCACTATGTATAATATTTAAACTTCAGCTAGAACAAAACTAAACATGGTACCCTACTTGGATTTAATGGCAAAACTTGTAATCTGCTGACATCTATTATGTTACATTAAATATAATTTTATAGAATAGTCTAGAATGGAGGTATGGTAAACTCTAGGAATTTCATTGAAGTTACGACAATTCTGGAAGTTTTTCCTTTTTATGTCTGTAAATGGTGATCAAACTGGTGGTGAGAAAGAATGAATGAGACTGTTCCCTTTTCTGCAGTCTTTCAGTGACTCACCAGAAACAGTTAATATCAGATGATCTTTTTAGCATATTATACTGTTTTTACCTTTAAACAAAAGGTTATTATTCCTCAAATGGATCTTGGCTTTCACTTTCTTAAGTTAGCTGCCACGTGTTGCCAGAGGTACCCTCTTTGATTTTTACTACCCGGCTTGCATGGAAGGGCTACCTTTGTTGTTGTTGAAATAATGTATTAGGGACATCTAGCTTCTAGAAAGAGACAGACATTTCTTAAACATCCAGCTTTGCCATGAGCTTTCCTTTCAGTCTTTCAGGTCTGTATATTATTGTTCCTGTGACAGCTACTATTTTCATACACCGAAATGTCAAAATATTTTTTCAGCTGAGAACAAGTGTGAGCATGGCCTTCTAAAGTAAAGAAGGAAATATCAAATACTGTTGACAGTCTTATATTGATCTTTTATCACTGAAGTGTTGTTTGAGCTCTGCAATTGGTTTGAAGACAGTAGTCTCACTTCCTGAAGTTCTGTTGCCACTGTTGGATGTTGCCAGAGCATTGTTGTTTCCTTCCTATTGCATGGAGCTAGTTAGCCAAATAATGGGTGACAGTCAATCAGATGAAGGTGAGATGGACTGCTGGTGTGCAAAAACAGAATCTATTGTTCTGAAGTTGTCCTCTTAGTTTCTTTATATCCATGTCCATATGACTTTTTTTTTTTTTTTTTCCCTTACACTGAATTTAAGCTCTTAAGGACAAAAAAGAACCTTTCTCTGTACAGCACCCTGCAGTGTGGACTTCTATTTTGTTCAAAGGGTTTCCAAGTGTCGTGGTGTATAAATAGTTCTGTGGCTACGTTGGTGGCCAGCGAACTTATCGTAGTACTTCCAAAGCCATCTGCAAATGATTTGGCTGGAACAATGCATTTACAGTAAAGGCTCCCAAAATTCAAGTGTTCCACAGTGCCTCCAAGATAAATAGGAATTTGAAAAGAGACCTGGAAAAATGAAATCCGAGTTCTCAAGTTGTATGAGGCATTTTGTAGGGTGCAGCCAAAATACCAAGCTTGGCGTAAAATATTCATTACATCATAAGATAAATGCTTAAATGCTTGTTTAGGAGAAGTACAACATTCCATGTACTAAGTAACTGTTTGTATCATTTAAACCCATTTTTCCCTTGAATTGTGAAATGAACGTAGGCCTACTGACAAAAAGCAGTAGACCTACTGTATCTTTTTCATGGGAAGCATGCTTAAAGTATCTTGCCACATGCAAATTGTGTGGTGAATTTTTCTGTGGCAACAGCACAATGATGTATGTAGTGATTATATAGACAAGTTTCTGTAAAACAGGAAAAAAGGCACCGAAATTTGCAAAAGACAACAGATGTAATGAGATATACTGAAAATATTCTTAAAATTACAGGCTGTTGTTTTTCTGTGGTCCTTTAGTGTTACTGTGGGTATTGAGATTTATTTCAGCAGACCATGGAGTTCTATGTACTACCTACTATTTCAGTCACTTTTATCTTGCCTGATTTCCTGGTTGTGTTTATTGTGAATTTACGAAAAAGACTAGCCAGGTTTTGGATCAAAACTGTGTAAGGAAATGTGTAATAGAAAGTTGGTAGAGCATGTATGTTTGTGAAACATTTTCTGTAATGTGTAATAGGAAACTTGATAAATGAATCTCTGTATCGGGTCCAGAGTACTGTTGAAAATATTTGACTAAAATCATACTTGAAGTAAAAAATACTTGAAAATATTCTTTTCACCCAAAATAAAACCACAGCAACACTTTTGAAGGTAGTGTATGAAAATGGAAAATAGTTTCCAAGACTTTCAGCTAAGATAAGCACAAGGTAGTCTCTCCAAATACCTGTTATTGCATAATAATAATGCCTGTCCTTACAGAGCAAGTGTTTACAGAAGGATTTGAAATAACAAACCTCATTTGCGTAAATTTAACTGATGCAAGTGTGTTTCACATTGCTGTGAAGAGCAGTTTAAAGAAGGCAGTAAGACAATGGAAGGACTATTAAAAATGTAGTGGCAGCAGATGTCATACAAGTTTTGCAGTATCTGGATCTGGGTGAGTTCCATCCTGAGAGGAAAAATGGGGACAGGGAAGAAAACAAGTTGGGAGATGGTATTTATGAGTAGCTTGTTAGTTGAGGGGGTGGAGAAAATCCAGTCATACCCTTAATTATCTGGAGTTCCTTGCTTTGCTGTCTTCTGTAGTGGGTCCTGAAAAAATACAGGGATCATAACTTGCCTAACGATGGTCAAATTAAAACACATGATTTGTTTGGGAGGGCTGCACACCTGTTCTGTTTTGAAGCTGGTCCTGCTGTGTGCTTAGACCCTTGATATCAGGAAGTGAAAAGTGCTCCTGCACTGGATCAAAAAAATGGCAAGGTATGAACAAAGCACAGTCAAGAAAGTCTCCTCAGAGTTTAGTTTCTATAGGACTTGAAGATTTTGCACTGCAGAGAGAAACTAATTCAAAAACTTGAGGGAGGTAGGGTGGGAAGTGTAGGTTGATGGCTACAGCTGCACAGGGAAGTCTTTTGGTTATAATTCTTGGATGTCCGCCCAACCACCTCTTCTTCCCACCTGCAGCATGGCTCTCAGCAGGCAAATCTAAATGGTATCATCAGCAACAACAAAAAGACAGTTCTCACCAACTTTGTTGTGCATCTTTCTCTATTGCAGTAGGGGAAGGGAAGCCTGCAGCTGCTATCTCCAAAGAGACCAGCAAGGGAACTTGGTCTGCCTACTGAGATCAACTCCACAGATGCGCCAGATTTCATTTTATTGTAATACTGAGTTAGCTTGCTGTTATCACTCTATCGCATAACGAATGATAGTGTTTCAGGAGACTATTTAAGAGTCTGTGTTATAATAAAGCAAGATTCAATGCTTTGGGGTGACTCAGCTTGTAATGATGCTGTGTATGCTCTCCTTTTCTGTTGTGACAGCATTAGTCTTTGCACCTCTTGGGGAAAACTAATAAAATTCACCAGAAAGTAATCTAAGCCCTTTAAATTTTAACTTGAGTGAGCCTGTGATCCCAGAAAGGGTGATAATTAATATATGTAGCTACTCATTTCCTCCCCATCTAGTACTGTGTGCCTTATTTAGTCAGCCTTTTGGCTAAGCTTTCTTATTAAACATTTGAATTCTGGTTTGCAAACAGGAATACAGACTTTCTACCACAAAATATTACTAGGGGTTTAAGATCATAATTGTAGTATGGGAAAGACTTGCATTTTTTTTTCTCTTGTATTTCTATGTAAGATAATTCTGTTTTGATTAGGTTTGTGCAGGCTTGTTCTGCATAAAGAAATAATTCAAAGGTTAAACTACCAAATTTGATGTGCAAAATTAATGGGTATCTTAAATCATCTGAATATGTGTGGTCTGTTTCTTACTATTTTTTTCTTCTTCCCAGAGTTTGAGCACATCTCTGTTGATTCAAGTGGTGTTTGCTGGTACTCAGCACCTTGGAAGAATATTTTTAAAAGTATTTTTAAAAGTGTATACTTAAAAACACTGAAATCAACTAATATTGCTCCAGGGTCCCTCTTCATAACAAGTTATGTTATCTAATATTATCTATGGTAAAATTGCCGTAGGCACCTGGCAGCCAAGATGTATCCAAAACATCTACATGACTTTTTTGGATTCACTGACCATAAATATTAAAGAACAGATTAGATTTGCAGTTGAGTTGTAAAATTTTCATTGCATCTTAAGTATGTCCTTTGTTATAATTGAGGAAAGAAGTTTTTTTCCAAGATAGCTGAGGAAATCAACTCTGCCTTGCTAAGTCTAGTGATTAGCTGAAGTCATTCAGAGATTGAAATTTTAATTTCATATGGAAATGTTAATAATGGTGTGCTTGAGTCATAATGTCATTAAATCTCATTCCAGACAGCATTACTCTTAGGAAAACGAGTAAAGTAAATAATGCATACTGAAGTGAGGCCTAGTTGAGCTCTTGAAAAACAGGTGACAAAGGGGGAAGGACTCGAAGGACTCTTTCTTTTTTTTTTTTTTTTTTTTTTTTTTTTTTTTTTTCCCTCCCAACACTGGGGAAAAAAAAAATCCTGCCAGTAATATTTTTGGTCTATTCTCCCATGTGGCTGGTGACAGGAGAGGGGGAATGGGCTACAGTTGCGCCAGGGGTGTTTTAGGTTGGATCTTAGGAAGAACTTCTTTACCAAAAGGGTTGTTAGGCACTGGAATGGACTGCCCAGGGAAGTGGTGGAGTCACCATCCCTGGAGGTCTTTAAAAGACGTTTAGATGTTGAACTTAGCGATATGGTTTAGTGGAGGACTTGTTAGTGTTAGGTCAGAGGTTGGACTCGGTGATCTTGAGGTCTCTTCCAACCTAGTGGATTCTGTGGTTCTGTAATAGAATCACAGAATGGCTTGGGTTGGAAGGGACCTTCAAGACTGTCTAGTTCCAACCCAAGCCAAGGATATCTTCCACTAGATCTGATTGCTTGCTGGGTGTTTGACTTAGTTACATGAAACATAGCATTCGGCTGTCAAGTTGTATCCGTTCTTACATTTTTGAAGTTCCTTGTAACATTGTACATAGATGAAAGACTTGTGCTAGGTAGAACCCATAGTTGTTTCTTGCTAGTAACTAAAATTCATGTTTGCTGTGTACTTTATTCGCTTCTTTCTCCTCTCCCCAGTAGATACCTGAAAAAATGGTGTGTATGGTATAGTATATTGCCATTTGCAAGATTACAGAATGGTAATCTTTTTTGGTCATCTCGCCATTTGCAAGATTACAGAATGGTAATCTTTTTTGGTCATCTTTATTTTCCAACAGGTGATGCAATAAGGCGTAAAACCTTTTCTACCCTCTATATTATTTTCACTGTCAAGTTCAGCTCTTCTGTACTTGAGCAAGATTTGGCTGGAGTGAAAATTGTGCTTGTGCTGATCTGTGGGTTAGTGTATAGAAGGTAGCTGCACGTACATTTCATATCAGTGTCATCAGCATCACTTTCATGTTAGTGCATGCAAAGGTTTGGAGAACGTGGTTTATCTTGCATACGTTTTTAACATTTTGAACTGCAGCTGCAGGGAAAATTTGAATGACTGCTTTACTCTAGAGGGTGACCTTGACCACTTTTTGTCACATATATTTTTATTTTTCAGAAGCTCTTTTTTCTCACTTTTTGTTGAATAACTTTATATAAAGACATGACAACTTTGTTTTTCTTTTTTCTTTTTTTTTCTTATTGAAGATGAGATGATGTTAGAACTCAAATACTAAGTCATGTTTCATTCTTACCCCATAGGAGTAACAGAATGCAAATGCAAAGTGCAGCTTTTTCAGGACTGGGGCTCAGGCCTTCAGATTATTTGTGTCTTTATGTTTTGTGTGGTTCTCTAGCTTTGTAATAATGTTTTCCCTCATGTATGGCGGTGCAAGTTTTGAAACAGAAATTAAGAACCAAAATATATGCTGTCTAGGTTAAAAACAAATAGCTGATTTACCTTATGAAACAGAATATCTTTGTGAAATGTTTTATATTCTCATAAGATGAAGGAAAGATTATTAGTATGCTAAAGATTAAATAAAACTTCCCAGTAAATTGCAGTGGTATAAAAAGATCCTGATAAAAATGCAGGAGTGTTTGACCTCTCATTTCCTTAGTTCTAGGGTAATTTTTCTTATTTGCATGTGGATAACAGGGAAATGTATGTTTTAATATTTTTTTTTTCAGCTGTGATTTTAAGCATGTGTATTCTCTTAATTTATTTAGGGAAATACTAAAACCCTTCTAGCATTTCTCTAAAAGTAAATTTCTCTACTAACAAATCTTTATGATCCCATGAGTAACCAACTTTTATAGCATGTCTCACTGTGCCAATGTTTTTTTAACAATCCATTTTATTTAAAATAATGTTAAAAGCCCTGCCTTTTGGCAGTCATATAAAACAAGTATGCCTCTTTAATTTTTGTATATTTAACAGGAATTGAGGACATAAGTTCTTAGATCGTTGTGCAAAACGAGATAATCTTTGCTATGTGTATATTAGTGGTAGGTGAAGTAAACAAATTTAGGGTAAATTAGGAGGATGGAAGAGCCTTATCCATCTTAAGCTAAAACTTGAATCAACTGAAGAGTATTTTTTTTCAATAGAACTGAAAAAAAACCCAAAGGTTATGGATATTTGCTTTGGGATTAATCATGGGTAGACAGCTAGACTTCTGTACTTCACATTTCAAGTTTCATCTGAAGTTCTTGCTTTGAGATGCTGTATATCTTTCTGCTTATATGAGGTATGTATATAACAGATGTCACTCTTGCTAGCAGCAGGTGTACCCACTGACAGAAGAGAGGAAACATTCATAGAAGTCTTCTGTTTTCTCATGGGTAATTGTTACCTGCTAGTATTTTGGTGACTGAACTGCTAACGTTATTGAGAAAAAAAGGATCTCAAATTGATAAATCTGTTTTATTGATACTTTTATTTTTATTTTTTTCAACCAAAAATAGCTCTAAGTTTCTGGTAGTTCTAGAAATATGATCTGATTAAACATTTTTTTAAATTTTGAGTTGCCGTTCTCTGAAATCATTAAAGTTATGAAATGCGTGGATATGGTGTATATTTTGTTAGAGTATAGAACGTTTATTTTCAAAAAAAAAATGTCGCAGATGAGTAACTGTTCAGCAGGACTGCATGCAGACCTCTTTGCTGGCCTTGAATTTATAAGCAGACAGTTTTCTAGGGAAGGTATACAGATGACGAAGTGAACTCTAAGTGGGAAATTGTACCTTGTTGAAAAGCTCTTATTAGTAGAATGTAAACCACTTAGTTCTGAAGTACTAAACTCCTACTTGGTCAGAACTCCCACTTAATTAGTTGTTTTTTGTTCTCTCTGAATCTTATAGTTCTTTTGAGAGCTTTCTAATAAACACATTTTTAATAACACGAGTGGGGGTCCTTCATGTTGCATAGATCATTTAGGGGCTATGTCCAAGATGTGATTCATTGTAATGTTTTAAGGCAGTATAGAACTTTTGCAGGCTCATCTAGATTATTTCATTGTGGTGACATGATCAGGTTGTATTTCCTGTCTTGAGGAATTTTGCAAACGCTGTCAGATAATTAAGTTCTGCTGTACTTCCTTAATTACTTCTTGGTGAGAGATATTAAAGTTTACCTTGTTTTTCATAAATAATTTTCTTTATGAATTTATTCATCGATTTTGAGCTTGGCTTTAGTATAGGTTATTGTTACTGATTGCAGGCAGATTTGATCTAGTACAATAAAAGCATCAACAGTGCACTGGGTTGATAAACTAGGTTGAGTTTTCTTGGCCTATAGAAAAGCACAGTGATTAGTAAGGTGACTTTTTGCAGTATTTTGGGATTTCTGTAGTTGGTATACTGAGATATTAAGTATATCTTTTCAAACAAATGTTTTAAAACAAACAAACAAACCAACCTTTTTTAAAAAATAAATAAATAAATAAATAAAAATCAGGGCTGGTCTAGCCATTGGTTTCCAGTTGAATAGGTATGATTTGTACAGATGCGGTCTTAAAGGAAACAAAAAAGTTGAATTATACATTGGCCTGTATTTTATTTCTGATCTTAACTCTTTCAAGAGACACAAACTTGACCAGAGTAATACAGCCATACTGTAATGACTGTAATACAAGTATTACAAAAGACATATTAAATTAAGTATATAAAAAATGTGTCTTAGCACAAAAGATATAATTTGTGTCCTCTGACTTACCTATGTCAGAGTACCACTATACTAGGAAAAAAAAATAAAATAAAAATTGTAGTCTGGAAAAAAAAATATGTCGTGAATTGACAAGAGCAATAATTGCACAGAAAAACTGCTGATCATTTGAGATGGATCAATTATACGTAAACCATTCTCTAAATGATGAAGCATACATGTTTGATACTGGTGAAGGAGTTTCAAGAAATTGAGTCTGGTTGACTTGGGATAGGTATATTGAAAAGCAGATTCTTCCATGATGATATGACAATTTTTCAAATGACTGACTTTGCAAAAGTTGTCAGAGGATCTGATCTGCTGAACAAATGGTTCCTTTGAGAGTGGTGAAGTGGTGATAATTCTGCATTGTACTTTGTCAAGAATTAGTATATGCAGTCCTTTGCACTATTTCATGATTCTCTCTATTATTATTTTTTTTTCCAGAGAATTACAGGCACATTTTATGTCTTAATTTAATTCTAAATGTGAGCAAAGTTCGAATCTGGTAATGAAACTGTCTTTCTTTCTGAATCTGTTTTTTCCCATCTGTGGGGTTTAAATAATGCAATAGAGGATAACTAACTTCTTTAATTTCTGTCAGTTGTAAATGTGGCATCGAGAGGTTTTCCAGGTTGCATCAGTTGTTTCTATATTTTGTGTGATCCCCTTAGAAAATACTTGAAGACAACAGATACTGAGGGTTGCTGTCTCTAAATTCATATATAGCAATATTACAGGTTAAAATAATTTCTTTAGTACAGTAGAGGGTCTACCTGCATTACCATTTTAGTTCTTTAATAAAGTTCTGTTTTTGAGAGAGTGTAGTGATTCTTTCCATCTGAAGTAGTTTGGTTCACGTGGCAGTGTATAAACCGTGTTTCTTTCAGATGAAGCTAGAAGATGTATTCCAGGAGGGCGCCTCATTCTCCAACTGTTAACAAACGTTCAGCCTAAAGAACCAAAGTAGATTTGATCTGAAGTAAATTGCATTGGCATGTGTGTAGCATCTCAGACAAAAGAGTTGTTTTGCCATTTGAAAATCTTCTAGTGGCCTGCTAAAGTAGGCATGGCCAGAGGATGCTGAATGAATAAGCTATTTATGTTGTTCTGTTCTTGCACAAGGCCACACGTCTTTATTTGCTGTTCACTATTCAAAAGCTGCTTTGAATGCGGAGTTTTGTTTTGCTTTGTGAATTACGTCCCTGCAATATTTGAGTTCATCATAGATAGTCATTGCATATATCTTCAATGATATATTTATTCAAATTCATTACTGAGGATTTATTTTTATAGCTTCCTTTAAAGTAAGAGTATTATTACTTCTTATGTAAGAACTTAGTTACTGAAGCATCAATATCAAAATTATGCAAGGATCTTCAGGTGCCCAAGCAGAAGTGCCCTTTTGCTGCTTTTTCGAAGAGGTTAACATCTCAATTTCAGTATTTGGTTTATTGCTTTGGAGTCACATCCACATACAGTTGTTAAGCCACAGCATGTCTGGAAAGCAGATTTAGTGTGTGTTGGACAGACAGAAAAATGAGAGCCAGTAGCGTGCCCTGTCTGCTTGGTGCAGTGACCTCTTGCGCGTTGTACAGGAACTGTGTGGTAGGTTCCAATGCTCATCTGTCAGCTGAATGCATGCCTTAAATACTGGTATTAGTATTGCAACTTCCAGTGTCACTTAGTGTTTGAAGATAAACCTCAAATCAAGGGAGTCCATTGCTACAGGGTTTGCTAGAAAAGCCCGGCTGTCTAGGTCACGGTTGCACAAAGGGGTAAGCCACCCAAAATGGCTTGCTGCCACTCAAGTCTTGCTTCATTGTTCCACATGCATCCCCATCTCTCTGTGTGTTCCTGTCCCGCTTTTGACAGTGACATGGCATAAAACACAGCGTTTCTTTGGAGTTATTTTTCTGTGCTGTGCTGTTAAGTTAAGTTGGCTTATGGA
Source organism: Anas platyrhynchos (assembly GCF_047663525.1). Lineage (NCBI taxonomy): Eukaryota > Metazoa > Chordata > Aves > Anseriformes > Anatidae > Anas > Anas platyrhynchos. The sequence continues at coordinate 57,056,541 of NC_092591.1, forward strand.
TGTAAACACCAATTCTGGGAGAAATGTACCAACAGCACACAGACTTGCTTATGAGAAATTACTGTAGAACTCCTTCCCACTGACCCTGGTACTTAACGTCCTGTGAAACTGTACCCTTAGTACAGATCTTTGGTAGGTTGTCATTCTGACTTAACTGGGAGAAGGAGATGAAGAGTGCCTGTTCCCCATGGAGTTAGAGCCTTTTCCAGTAGGTAAAAATTCATGTTCAGTCTTAGGACTTCTAGATCCTAGTGTAGTGTCTGGGGAAAACATACTTTAAGACTCTCTTCTACTGAATTGCAAGAATCATGCTTGTTCTAACCTTCTAGAACCATACTTTTTCCAGACTGTGTTCCAGTCCTAAAAATCTAACCTTTGGCTGGTGCTACCTCTCTTACAGCTTGGCAGACCTCAAACAGCCATGCAGTGCTTGCTGCTGGCTGTATGGTCTCACTTCCTCTCTTGCTCTGCTGATTGTGCAGCCACGGAGTGTGCTGACACCAAAACTTATCTTACTTGTAAGTGGTTTTCAGGTGAATAAGTGAGCTGATACAGCCTATGACAACAGGGCCGATGCAAAGACAGTATCATGAACGTGCAGCTACAGCTGGAGATGATAGTGAACAGCATGTTGTTCATCAGCAGTAGGTTTGTCAGTTTGTTTATAGAAATGTACTCTAGGGCTTCTCAGCAAGTTGCATGCATTGGTTCAGGATGCTTCTCATCTGCTCTTCAGCATGTACAAACTGATTACTCCCTTTGTATTAATGCTATTTGAGTATGATATGAGAGAGCAAGAGAGCTGGTCTTTTCTGAGGCTCTGGGCTTAGCAGGTTGGACATCGTAGCCAAGATTTCAGAAAGAACTGTCGGGAAGTCTTGTTTTTAAATCTAGCTTAATTTTTTGGATGTTCACAAGAATAGCAATAGAGTAGACTTTCTCCTAGGATGATCCTCCCTTAGTTTACTCTTTTTTATTATTTTTTTTTAGAACTGGAAAATACCAGTACTACTTAGTGCAATGGCAGAACTCCTGTAGGAGTTTCAAAATCTGAACAATCCTGTGTTTTTCCTACCCAGGGAATTGGCTGAGGACTTCTTGTCACCCCCTCTCCCATCCCCCATTACTTCTGACATCGGAAAAAAATCAGCCTCCGACTGTTCAGGACTTTAATGTGGCAGAAAACAGGATCTTTCAATGAAAAATGATAAATATTTTATGAATAATAAGTAATGCTACCAGAGAAGCTTATAAAAAAGCAAATTTAAAATCTGCTGCTTCAGCTTCAACCTGTGCAAAGCATTTATTGTAGTTTGCTTTTTGAGCCGTTCATTCAAAATAGAATTAAAACACTAGTCCTGAAATTCTATCATTGGTAAACTTATTGAACAGTTGTGTCAGTATATCCTCTGGTCATCTAAATTTAAAACAAGACTTTCTCTAAGAAGGTCAATGAAACTACTTTGCTTTTGATCTTGCATCCTTGTGGGTGCCTGGATAGTTCTTGTGTAAGAAAAGTTTTACCAGATGAGTCAGTGCACTGAGTCATAGGCAGCATGAAGCCTGTAGTGCTCTAGACTAACTAATTGGTAACAGTCTCAAATTTAATTAAAGCACAGTTGTCAGCTCTGTGTTACTGATTGACATCCCGGTAAAGTATTTTGTTTTTGGCAACTTACATTAATTGTTCTCTGCTGTTAAAATTTGTGTGTTTTAAGATCTTGTTTCTGTTGAATAGACCTGCCATTGCTGTTAGCATCCATGCTCTTTATGGTTTTTATACAACTGACTTTAATTTTTTTTCTCGTTAGGTCACGTATTCGGTAATTATGCTCTTTATCATGCCTGTGAATTTACAGATGTTTAGAGTCCTTTGAGGTTTTTTGTTTTCATCATTAAGAACTGTCGAATTAGCACAGATGAATATTTTTTTTCTCACTTTTCCTCTTCTCAAACTTTTGTAAGCATGATGCAAAAAATTTTTAAAAGGTACTATTTTTGTGTTGACTAGCAGATTTTATATTCAATTTTGATAGTTTTCATTTCTAATGTTGATCTTCTGTTGTACCCTGCTTTGTAATAAAAATTGGCTTCTCTATCCCAGTGCCTGCCATCACCCCCAGATGATCACTGGAGCCTTTCTCCATCCTTCAGTTGTTTTGCCTCTTTGATAAGCATCATGGAAAGAGCTTTGTTGGGGGGACAGGAGTGGTGTCCTGAAGCTGTTTTTCATTAAGTGATCTCGGGAGAAAAGCAGATTTTATTTATTTATTTATTTATTTTTATTTCATATTATTTTTCACCATTTGTGCTGTTAAAATATGAAATGTTGCTGTTTTTCTGTACAGCTCCTGCTTTCTCCAGCTGAGAACTGTGGAGGGAAAACTTGAATGACTTGTGGCGATCAGTGCAACTGAGCTTGTTGTTCTTAAAACCGTTTTTAGAAAAAGCTAGGATGGTGAAGTTTTATTTCCAGAGACAGAGGAGGAGGTAGAATATGTTTTGATTTCATATTAGTTCTTTTTGTCTGGACCAGTTTTTCCTCTCTCTTAGTTTTGAAGGTCTTGCTAAACCGCAAGACCGTCAGTAGTACAGTACTGGTTCACCTCCAAAGTAGACCTGCAATGTTCAACAGTAGACCTGCAGTGTAGAACCATGCAGTGGTCAACAGGAGGTGCGAATGCAAGTCTTAGAGAAAGGCATGGTAACAAATATTTTTTCCCACCCTGCACCTTTTAGCTTATGACAGCAGTTTAAGGAGTTCCATGTGGGAAGAGAAGAGGTGAGGGTTGCACTCGTATAGTATCACTGGCAAAGTCTTTTTTCCATGTTAGATCTCTTTTTTTATTTTTTTTTAATTTTTTAAAAAGTTAAATTTTACCCCTCTCCCTTCAGCATTATACCCATAGTTCCAATATTTGCATGAAAAGCACTTTCTTTTATTTGTTCTAACTTGATCACCAGGTTCCCTGAGCTCTTGTATTTTGAGATAAGTGAATCACACCATCTGCTACAGCTGTATAAAAGCAATGTTAATAGTCCTCCACAGAAAATAGCTGCAGCCTTTGGATGTTGTATTGGTCCAGAGAGATGTGTCCTAAGGGACTCCTTTTGCTCATTTCCTATCTTCTTGTCCTCGTGTAAGCCCAGTTTCTTATGAAGCGACAGCAACTGAAGGTGTTCTGTGCTCTTCTGAAATGATCATACAGTTAGCTCTGAAATTTGTTCTTTGACTGTTCTTCTTTTTCTGTTGTAAATTCCCCTTGCATCAACTTTCTCCTTGGAGTGCAAGACTCGGAGTGCAGGTCAATCTCAGCCGTCTTCATTTTTTTTTTTTTTTTTAAAGGATTCCTTCCTTCCTTCATTTCTTGGCTTTTATCCAGTTCTGCTCCCTCTCTAGCAGCTCTTCCTGTTCCCCAAGTCGTACTTTTAATCTATGCCTAAGTATCTACTAATTTGGTTTTGCTTGAGTGTTAAAAAAATGTATTTTTTTTAATAAGTACATTTTTAATAGGTTTGCAAATGTATTTTTTTAAATGAGGTTATTTGTTGTATTTCATCATTTTATGAATATGCTTAGGTATTTTGAATATGGTCACCAAATTATTTATCCTAGAAACTCAGAATATAATTAATTTTTTAGGGAAAGTACAGCATATTTTAAAACATCTTTTTCAATTTCAGAGAAGCACCTTCAAGTTACTGAAGAGAATAAACCTCTGCTGGAGGTACCTTATTTCTAGATAAATGTCATCAGATACATCTTCCATTTCAGCTAAACTTTTCTTGCACCATGCAGAAGACTTGGGAAAAGTTTTCTGTTGTGGAGTCTTGTAACTCGGATTTAACTTGGGAATTATCATACTCTTTGTATATTAACAGTGGTTGTAGCATCTTCAGTGACAAAGACGTGTGGTGTGATATCTGTTAAATGTTAATGGCTTGTTCTTGGACAAATGTGTTGCTCTTCATACAGTCTTGGCTATAGAGTTAGGGGTGGTGATAGTTTCCAATTTATTCTCTTCCTGTTTCCCACAGGCTGTTTATATATACAAATGTACTAATGTTTTTGGTTTTTAGTTACTCAGACTTTGGGCTAGAATATTGCTAGTCAAAATCTCTCTACTCTAAACTATGTAGTGGAGGTGAAGACATGAGATTTATGACCTGTTAATGGGATTTCTGCTTCTCAGTACAGAAGTCTAGAACACTGTACCAGTAGTGGGGATTTGATTTGCTTTTGGTAAAGAAAATATTCAGGAATATTTTCATATGCTGTTTAATATAAAGTCATGCCTTTTTTTAATATAGGATGCGATGCTTCCTTTGTAACTTGGAAGTGAAATATTTGTGGATTTTCTTGTGTATGCATTGGCATGTTGCATGTAACAGCTGAAGGTTTTGTCTTGCTATGGTAGATTAAGGTTAAGGTTATTCTTTACAACTGTTGTAAAAAAGTTCCTCCAGAAAATTTAATTCTTCCAGGCAGGCAAAAATAAAAAAAATCATTAAATGGCATCAGAAATACCAGTCTTGAAGTATTTGTTAATCTCTTGACTGCTGGTACAGTATATTTGGAGAATTAGGATATCAGAATTAGGATATAATTTCAGCAAATGTTATGCAAAAGTTCTCTCTTGTTCTCCTGACTATATTGAGTGGGCAAGAGTAAGTTCTCAGAACCTGGTAGAGCTGGCATTTAGAAAATCCAGAAGATTAAATTTAGCGTCTACTGAGCCATGAAACAAACAATTAAGGTACCAATTTTAGAATAATTTTGGAGGCTATAGTAGCTAAAATAATATATCAAACTGTTCACTAAGTACACTAGGAAAAATGCTTTCAGCCCAGTGGTCTTTAAGGTTTTGTAAAGAGCTTTCCTAGCTCAGTCAGGTGGTTTGCAATAGGTTCCGTTGATTGGAATAGCATATTAAAATATGTGCGAACAGCAAGATAGTGGAATGCAAGGCATGAGTTGGAAAAATCAACCATCCAGTTATTCAAAGCAAGTATTAAGAATTCCGTAGAAGAGTGATTATTATTATCACAGTAAATATATATCCATGTCATTTTAGAAGTTTGAATTTGTAGTTACTAGTTACCATGCCATACTACACCTTAAGATGTTTATAGGATATTTTTAATGACAAAAAAAATGGATAAAAGAATACAAATAATTGTAGATGATGGTAATGACAATTGTTTTTTGGTCAGACTCCTACAGGACTTGAGGCACCCAGGTCTGAACATCAAAACCAGAGATGTCTATCACCAGACACGTGTGAGAACATGCTGTCTTTTTTCCTTGCTTTTGGAAGCAACCATTATATCTTACCTGTATAAACTACTCAGTTTTGGTGTCTGTTGAAATTAGAGCAGATCTTAATGTTGGAAGAGTAGAAAGACTAAAATTAATGTTTCTTTTCAAACAAATTTACTTTGTAAATGCCTTTCAGTTTCTTAATTTTATTGGTGACATCGAGTAAGTTCTTTGGCTGACAACCTTTGGTGTAAAATATTTACCCATTGCATTCTGTGCCTTCCTGAATTTTCTGTTACCAGTTGTTTCAGAGGTTTTCTGATCTTTTTTTTTATCTTTTTTGAAAGGATATTATATGCAGTGATATTTTAGGAGTTTGACAGACTTTGTTTGTTTAGAGATGTTCCTTTCTGACTACATATTGCTATTTATATACTTAGCTTAAAAGTCTGCTCATCTTGACCAGAAGACTTGAAGAAGATACTTGTGCTTATCTACCAGCTAAGGGAGTGTACCAGTCTGTCCCACCCAAGGAATATGTTTAAAGTTGCAGTGCCTGTACTTCCTATTTCTCCATCAAAGCAAGGCACATTTTCTATATTACTTAAGTATAGAGATCTGAGGTCTTTGTTGTTACCTAATAGCTTTAAAATTAATTTCCATGATTTCTTAAACAGATTTTGTATCAAATTGTTTGGATTTTCTAGGTGGTCTCTACTGCTTCTTATCCTGCATTGTGGCACAGAACTCAGTACTTTCTCAGGAGAAGTATAATATCTGTTGAATGGAGTAGGGTGAAACTGTCTTCTCTTCATTCTGTTGTCACTGAGACTCTTTCAAACAGGTAGTTAAGAATAAAATTTCTGATGGCTGATGCTGTCAAAAATCAGTTGCAGAGTTTGGGGTGATCCGGGATGTGGATTCTTTCTGGTGGTGTGACATGACTTCTTCCAAAGAATTATTACCAGTAATAATCCTTGATAGTCATGTGTACAATGTCAAGATATCCATGTGACATTGACAAGCTACTTCCCTTCCATGCTGTGTTCTGTACAGAATTCTGATAGTCTTTATCCAGTTTTCTTACCTTATATTCTGTACATTGTCATATTTTAAACCTGAGGAAATAGGTCCTGCAATCCACTACCTTTTAACTAAAATATTATTTAATGCTTTCTGGTGTAAATGTCAATAGTGCAGGCAACGTAACAAAATTTTCAATTTTTTTTTCAAACTCTTCTGTTGCTATATTTGCTTTTCAGATTTTTAGGAAGTGAATTGGGATTGGAAAATGGAAAAAATACATATTTTAATTATGTTACTCATTAGTGGAATATAAAATCTTGCACAGCAATGAAGTTTTGCCAAATGCATGCTTGTATCAAAACACTGATTAATGAAGTCATCAGAAATTCCAGAAATGTAAGAGTTTGTGTCAAAATGGACACAATGAAGTATATTTTTCAAACACTTGTGCACATAATACTACTCCTCAATGTTTAAGAACTGGGTTATTCTCCATCTTTCTTAAATAGACTATGTTCAAAGAAGTGTGTAGAAGTATTATATTGCTAGGAAAAGTGGGCATATAAATTATTTATATGGCCAGTGTTTCCTGTAAACTGATGGTCGTGACTGTGCAGTAGTGACAAAAGCATCTTTATTTTTTGTGTTGCTTTTTAGAAAAGCTCACGCACAGAGTTTGACTTAGTCAATGGACCTGTAGCTGTTATCATTTGACTTTACCTGTGGATAAATGCATTTACTTGATCTTGTGATCTGCTATAGCCCCCTTCTATTTCCTGATAGCACTTTGCTTTTTTTTTTTTTTTTTTTTGATAAATTTTGGTACAACTTCTGAGATGTTTCTAAACTTGTGTTGTACAATTGACCTCCCCAATATCCCTGATGCAACTAGTAAGATCACGGTGCTACTGAATAAGGCATACAAGGTAGCGTGAATGATTTGTCATAACATTGGACAGAAAGGAAGTAACTGGGCTGAGGTTTGCATTAAGGTGTTGAACTCTTCCATATAATGATTTTTAGGGTGATGATGTAACTATGGTATTTAGAGGAGATACTACAATTCTTCAATGATTACATTCTTTGGAAAAATGGAAGACAGATTGGCCAGCTATGCAGCTTAGTGTGCTCTCATTTGCATTTTGGGGTTTGTGTTGTGATAGAATAATGAGGTGTATCAGCCTAGATTAAGATGGCATCTGGCTAAATATAGCACATTTTCAAAAGAGAAGAATTCTCCATGTTTAAAATGAGCTTAATAGCTTGAAGAATTACGTAAGATTTCATATAGAGGGTATCTGGAAAAAATAAATTGTATCATATTCTTTTTATTTTTACTTCTGTTTCTGTTTGAGTAATTGAATGTTTGGTGCAAATTGGGCCATGCTAAGTGCATTGATCAGTCACGTTAAGAAAATTGCAATGCCAATAAACACTGGAGAAAATAACTGAAGTTTTGAAAATCATCCAGTTGTTTCAGCAGCATGTTGTGTCTTCACCTAGTGTTGCTGTATTCACAGCCTGAATGCTGAGTATTTGATTATTGCTGGAAAAGCCTCTCACATGACAGTCAGGATTTCTAGACATTTCTGCTTCTGTCCAGTTTAGACTACATTATCCTGACCTGGGTGTTACATGATACAGGAACTGACTTGATCTTTCTTTGGTAGTGTTCAGAGTATACACACTTGGTGCCTTTCTGCGTAAGGAACAAAACAGTGAGGGCTAGCAGGATATTCTGTATAAAAGAACGAGTTCTTCCCTTTGGCAAGATCCAAAAAGAGGCTTTGGTGGCTCAAATCCTGCTTGTGGAAGAGAGGATTCAAAATAATTGCTTGACTATTTTTCTTGTGCAGCAAACCTCTTGATAGGAGTGCGTGGTAAAACTAACAGCTGTCAAACTTAGAGAACCATCTAGTTGTGCACATGGATTTTGAGAAAGCTGAGCACTCCTGGCATGTTGATAACATTAGTGCTGGGTCAATACTGAGTCTAGTCCTGTTTACCATTTTCATTAACAGTTTGGACAATGAAGTAGAGCGCATCAAGGAAGATGTTTGTTCTCTACTCAGCATTGGTGAAGGTGTGCTTGGAATACTGTGCCCAGTTCTGGCCCCCCAGTACAAAAGAGACCTGGACATACGGCAGAGAGTCCGGCAGAGGGACTACAAAGATGATCAAGGGCCTGGAGCTCCTCTCCTATGACGTGCTGAGGGAGCTGGGACTGGTCAGCCTGAAGAAAAGGAGGCTCAAGGGGATCTCGTCACTATGTATAAATACCTGAAGGGAGGATGCCAAGAAGACTCCTTTCAGTGGTGCCCAGTGCCAAGGCAAGAGAGTTGGGCCAGATAGTCTCCAGAGGTCCCTTCCAACCCTAACCAGTCTGTGATTCTGTCATTAAACCCATAAGTAGTCTTTTGGAGGTCAATGAACTAGAGATAAACATGTTTAATTGCTTTGCTCTGAGGGAGATGACTACTAATCTGTGTAATTACATGAAATCGTTGCTGTTGCTGTATGGTCTTTGCTACTTTTTCCTGTCACAATCATTTGTTTGATCTTAACTTCATAATAAGGTGTGATTTTTTTTTTTTTTTTTGGCAAATAACTGTATGTAAGTAAAGTTTGTAAAACAAAGAAGTTTTGATAATGGTTATTCCTTTGGCCTCTAACACATGATCATGGCATGCAAGCATTGTTACAGCCAAATGGAGTAAAACAATTTGTTTGCAGGCAACCAGAGATAAGGGGGAGCAATAAAGTCTGCTGTATTTACACTCTGTTAGTGATGAAATTCATTTTATCTCCTGTGTGTATTTTAGGTCTTTCTTAAAAAATAGATAATAGCATGTGAAGTAGCACTACTTTTTTTTTTTTTTTATCGTGTTTTGAACTAATACTGCATTAGAACTAATTAAATTATATGGAGTCGCTCTATGCATTGTGATTCAGTCAAAAAGAACCAACAGAGGTGAGACAAATCAGCTCCTACTCTTGTAACATGCTAGCACAGGTAGTACTTAGCTCATACATTTCTGTCAGGATGTGAAGTCTGGTATGTTGCTTCTTTCCAGCTTTTGGCAAGAACTTGTGATAGTATCTATACTGTCATGTTGAAAAGCAAGCAATTAGTTTAACAACTTTTAATGTAAAATACAGTTTATAGTTAATGTTCTTGTTTATTCTTTTTGTAATTAACATCTGAAAGTCTATTCTAAAGAAAAAAATAGAAAAACTAAAACAAATTTGCCTAGCTTAGTTATGACATTTTATGCTGAGATTTTCCAGCATTGTGTGTTATGTTAAAATAACTCAATAATACAATCGAGAGTGCTTTTTGCATTAAAAAAAGGAATTGATGGTTATTCAGAACACAAATTATGGGTACATGTTCTTTTTCAGTGACTGATGTCAATGCTGCAAACACTTGAATCATGTTTTATTACTGTAGTTACATGTTGCTGATTAAGACTCTTCCTAGTATTGAACCAGCTGCAGAGTTGCAACAAAATGTTGGAAGTTCCTGGTGTTCGATTATATGCTCTGAAGAGCAGAGTAGGTGCCTTCTGTAATCAATGGATTGTATGAATAATCAATGGATTGTATGAAATTGGTATATTTATACAAGGTTTTTAAACTCATTATTTTTGCCAGTGGAGAATGACAGAAGTTTTCTCAGCATCTGTATTGTGTTTTGATTGCTGTATTAATGTAGTAAAGAGTATTAAAGTAAATGGTAAGTCATACTATTCTCACTAGGAATTTGAACTCATATTTGTGGTAGGAAATTAATCTGGTTTTAATTGCCCATGAGTTTGAAGTATGTTCCTTTTTGTAAAGCTGATATCACATAAATATAAATCAGTAACTGCCTGTTCTTTAATTATGTATTAGAGTATTGTACCTGCATACTAGATGAGAATGGGAGCATCTCAAGTTACGTTGTATTGGAGGTCATTAAATCTTCTCTGCTCTATGAAGTTTAGTAGCACTGCATTTCTAATTACTTGAAAAATGTACTATGTTTGTGCTGCTTGTTGTAGCTGTGTTCAGCTACAGAAAGACAACTCTAGCTTTGTAAGCAACTCCATAGGGATTTTGAAAGTATGGAATGCAATTGCCATAAAATATACATAAAATTACAAGTGTTTTTAAAAGCCCATCATTGCAAAAAATTGAGATGTCTTAATACAAAATCAAACATTATAATAACGTAAGAATATTTTTGTAGTTCATAAATACACACCTGAGTTCTATTCTGGTTCCAAAAAAAATATTGTATTGCTATCATGAATCACTAACGTAACCAGCATTCAATCACAAATCAGCTGCCATTTTCTGTTCTTCCATTGTCACTTCCAACTTCCCTTTTCTCTCTTCAGGCAGATTATTTCTGCTAAAAGTGCTGTAAAATTTGTTGCAATTCTACAAAATGTTTTTAGAAAATATCCTTTACCGTGGTTAGGTTGCCAGTTGTAAGTCTTACACAAAAACTCACTGACAGCTAAATGATGAACTTTATTAGCACTCTTGCTACCATGCTGCAAGTATGGCTGTGATATAAAGTAGTAATTGGAGGCAGCACAGTTTCCTCTTAATGAAAGCAGTGTAAATAATGCTGATAGTTGAATTGACGGAATATGGCTTCTGATGATATTTTAATTCTCTACTCAGATATCTATTTGTGGACACTGGTAGATCTTCAAATGACCAAAACATGGCGTGGTTGACCAACATGGCACAAAAATGATGTGCAGAAACAGTTTACCATAATGGCATAACAAAACTTCTACTAAGTCACAATATTAGCAGACATAATTAGCATAGTGCAAAGATGCAGAGCATCACCTACTGTCTGGAGTTACCAGCACTCGTGTGCCTCTTAGGGCATGCCAGTCTACAACACCTTGTTATTGCTAGAGCCTGTCCCTGGACAATGCAACCTCTGCAGTGGTTTGTGCATCTTGGTAGAACATCTCTTGTCAAACCATTTCATTCACCTCCTTGCATGATCTCAAGTGGGCAGCATGAACTCATTTTTCAACAAGTCTGTAAGGGGAGCAAATGCTGCTTGCTCCCTTTATGCAAAACCTGCTGTAGGTTAACATGAGCTGGCATGGTGAGGCTCCAACACTGCATCTAATGATCCCTTCAAATCATCAACACAGCTACAAGGAGAGAGGCATCTACCATTAGAGGCCACCTTGGGCACCTCTGTGTGCTGTATCCCAGTCTGGCGTAGTACAGAACAGTACATATCCTGTGCAGGCAAGAAGTCTACAGGTGTGACCTTTTCAAAGAAATACTGATCCTAAAGCTGGAACCCATGCTCACTAACAACAAAAAGAAAGCTGGTAATGTGTCATGCTTCATTGCAAGTGCCCCAAATCCACAGTTCTAGAGCACTGCTCTGCTAAAAATGAAGGACACAGGTGTTGTTGTTAAGGTGCCTATGGAGTAAGAAGTATGATGAATAGTTTGAGTTTGCTGGGGAAACTGTGTAATTTTTTAACAAGAGAAGAAAAATAGCCACAGAGTATATAATGTTTCATTTGCAAGTCAGCTGAGCTTCACTATCCTGAGGACCAGAATTAATCGTGACTCATATTGATTTCCTTTTCCCCAATTCCATCATGTGTGTGTGCATTTTAAAAATTAAAAACACCCTAAGGAATTTGAAGTTTACGCACATGAAATCATTGGAAATGGGAAAATGAAAGCATCAAGGTGGCAGGACAAACAATATAGTCTTTCCAGAATGCATACTCTGACTAAGACTCATGATAGGTTTGTTCAGAGTGTTTCAATGTGCTTTGCATGTTTGCAGTTTAGATACTTTCCTAATACCACAGTACAGTGGATTTCTCTGGACAGGGAGTGTATGGGACACAGGTGTTTTGTTTTTAAGCTTTTCTTATCAAATGGACTTTTAGTGATATGCTTTGTAGAAAACAGCGCTTCGTGGAGTTGGGGGCTAACCATCCTTAGGAGATTGCAAATGCTATGTTACCTAGGGTTTCTGCTTATGTAACATAAAGCTTTTAGTGCTGAGTTTCAGAAACCTGATTTTAATATCCTTAGATAGAAGCTACAACAGATTAAATTAAGCAATAGTTCATAGAGGGAGAGCAGAGAACTTTCTGAGTTAGTTCTTGACAAAATAGTTAATGAGCTTATTGCATAAATAATGTTAAAAATGAATGGGAGATTATGCTCAGATCACTGCCTTTTGAATTCCTCTTACAGAAAATAATATGCTTTTGAAATGGATTTGAAAAGGTATAATTTCTTTTGAAATATCCATTACTTAATCAGTAGGGAATAGTACATGAAATAATACTGAACGAAATACTGATGAAAATAAAAAACGCTTTCTTTGTTAGTGTAGTTGAATTGGTAGCTGTGTACAATTCATGATCTCATATTTACACTTCCGCCTAAGATGAGTGAATAAATACTTCATTTTTCAATATACTTTTTTTTTTTTTTCCCTGAGAATAGCATGGTGTGTTTTTTTGATATTTACCGCTGTAGTACTATCAAGTTGAGTATGTGTTTACGTTAAGCTACTTTGATATAATGTTATAATTTAATAGACAGACTGTTACCAATGCTTGTTATTTGTAGTGTTACAAAGCTATATACCTATTATCTAATTATAGGAGATATCTGTGAGATTTCTACATGCTGCATGTTTTTAAGCATGTTACTCCAAACGGAGTTGTAAATTGAGTCCTGCCATGAACTTCAGTTGACAGGAAAGAGACTCCGTCTGTCTTTCAGACGAAAAGTGATCCATCTTCCATTAGTCTCTTTTAAATAGATTGTTTGTTACCATAATAAGATGTTCCAAAGTCAACACCGACATTTCAGATTGTTTCGTGTAACTGAGCTGGTGTAAGTGACTTTACCTATGTGTGATGGGTAGATGTGCAAGAGCACTGCTATTGATAGTTCTTTTTTCCTGTTTGTACATGTCAATCTTAATAAGTTTTTAAAGAAACATGTTTTGTTTTAATTCACATTTTCATAGTGAATTAAGGGAAGTAGGTCAAAGTTCATTTGAGCAATATTTTCTTATTTCTTTCACGTGTTGATCTTCAGAACTTTTTCAGACATAATTGTAACAATAAATTAAAATGCCAAAAGCTACTTGCGATAAACTCTATATGAAGAGATTCGGAATTCCTTCTTCATTCTCAATTACAATCTTATACCTCAATAGTGCCTTTTAAATTATTCAAAATTAAAGTTTAGCTTCCTGGTGTTTATTACAATTTTTTAGACTTGTTCAGAATGTGTATTAGGAAAAGACAGTCCTAAATTTCATTTTGCTTTTCCATTATATTTGCTCGTAAACACAATCTATCAAAACTACTCAAACAGATGTTGACATCCAGCTTCAAACTTGATGAGTTGCAGAGCAAAGATTTTCTGCATATACCTCAAATAACATTTTTTCAGTTTCATGTTCAAAGTTTTGTTGTACTTCACAGAAAATAAGTTCTTTGAGAGATGTCACAGCCCACATGGGAAAGAAGATGACATGATGATTGTCTGCTTTAGTATAAAAAAAAAACAAACAACACAGATATTTAGTGGTTGAAAGGTAGGTGCTGTAAAAATGTTGAATACGTGATAAATGTTTAGGAGAGGTGTTTCCTTCTGTAATGTAAAAAAAAAAATCAATACAAAAGAGAATATGAAAACATGGCTGGCTTGCCTTTTGAGTTATTGCAGTCAGCGTATCAAAACAAATTTTTAAATGTGGTTGTTTACTGACATAAGTTCATTCAATATTAATGGTTTGTGGAAATCTTTATGATAGACCTGTGTTGTATGTGTTTAGGTGGTGACATGGAGAAAGAGAGTAGGAGAATTGTACTGATTACGTTCTCCTGTTGATGAACAGTTTCAGCAGCCATTAAGATTCAGAAGAGACACTGCTGTGAGAGAGAAAATAAAACTTTTTTATCCTTCTTCTAAAATGCCTTGCTGCATGGAACAGCTTTTTTCCCCTTTCAATGGGTTTCTTACAAAAACATCTGAATTTGAACATAATGTTGTGTCAGAGTAATTATATTTTTTGTTGATTAAAAATCACATTCCGTAACAAATACGTAGTTCTGACAGTGTGGGAATACTTTGAATTGTGTTGGCCCCAGAAACAGCTCAACTATTACCTATGAAACTAACTCCTTGCCATGCTAAGGCACTCCATGATACTGCTTTGGCTGCATGAATTAATTCTCTCTATACAATGTAGAATATATATATGTACACAGTAAAGAGTGGGCATGTTCAATGGAGAAAACTGTTAACTTCAATTTTTGGAGATGATTGTAAATTAATTTGGATAGAATGGATTAATTGTTCTTTATTGACTCAGAGGGCTATTTTTATCACTACTGTGATAATTTTACATAAAATTATTTAACTCTATCTTTACAGTAGTTCATTGCTGTATGTACATGTTTCTAGGAAACGGTGTTGGCTGGATGGGAAAGTCATAATATATTTCCGTTCCTGGAATTACCATGCAGTATTTTTCTGCATGTTGTAACATGAGAGGTTGATTTCAGTTAGGATAGATTTTATATATTTTCTGAATACATTTTTGTTTCTTGATCCAGTTGGACAGTTGCCTTGAAATTAAGGCACTTGAACATACCCATAAATTACTGGTTTTTGAAAGTGCGTGGTAATTGCGTGTTGCATAGCAGAAATCATACAGAAATGAACTAGAATTAAACAAAAACCTCAACAATTTACAAGTGATGATTTTTTTTATTGTATCTCAAAGAATGTGTCAATAGCTTTTTAAAAAGGTCTGAGTGAAGTGTTTGCTCCTTAATTTCAGTAAGTACATGTATTACAGATTTGAAAGGAAGAGAGCCTTTTCTCCCATGTTCTGAAATACTGACCAGCTGCATTTTGCATTTGAAAATGTATGCCCATTCACTGAAGTTTTAATTGGTCTTTAATTAACAATCAGAAAATGATTTAGAATTGGATTAGCTGTATGCGTTTGTTCTCATCAGCTAATACTTCTGGCTTGGAAGAAGGAAGCTACAAAGCAGAATAGTTTTAAGATGAATGTGTTTAAGTTGTTTCATTAAACAGTGTAATTTTTTAAATGGTACTTAATCCTGTTATTAGAGAGGTACATTTATGTGTGAGCTTGCTCCAGCTGCCCTGTTGCAATCAGGACAGATACTTTCACAGTCAGAGGTTCCCATTCATTCTCTGTGCCAGCCTTACGACGACTTCTAATTCTGTATAAGTAGAGGCTGGATATAGAGTGAGCAGTCATTTTGGGAAGGCTGCCTTCTAAAAGCAGCATTTGCCACAGGATCCTGGCAGAAGCCCACTGAGGATTTTGCATTCTCTCAGTCCAGCCTGCTGCAATAGAACTTGTATCTCTATGATGGGTCTCCATCCTTTTCCCCAGGATGATTAAGTTCTGCTGTAGTTTCACAGAATCCTTCCTTTTAGAGGCTTGGAAGGGAATACAGTAAAGTTTGGATATATATTTTTCTTCCTTTTATCATCATTTTGTAGATTTGTATTTCTGAATCATTTTCTTTCTGTGTTCATTGCAACTGCAGGTTCAACAAGTTTGCTATTAACAAACATCAGAACTGAGAAGCAATTCTCAATTTTGAGCTGGATTTGTTGAGGTGTATTTTGAACTTAGTGGAAGGGAAGGAAAAGCTTAAGGAACTGAGAAAAGCATCTTCCTTGTCCCACTGTGTTCTTTACAACACGTGCCCAAACATTTGTCTGTATGCTTTATATCAAGAAGCATTTACTACTTTTAATATATTAATCATACTTTCACAGTGATTAGTTTTAAAAAATGTAATGAAAGCATAAAATAGACCAGCTATTCCTTGAAAAAAAAAAACTAAAAAAAAACAAAACTGCTAAAACAAGACATACCTATAGATTTCCTTCTCATTGCTCCTCACTTCTTTCTCCTTACATGTATATGAAATAGTTCTTGTATTCTGACAGTGTATTGAAATTGTAAGCTGTGGAAAACTCAAGATGTTTTAACAAGAGGTCAGATATATTTGTACTTTAATGTACTTAGGTTTGATATTTGAAAAATAAAGCAGAGTGGAAAACAAGTTGTGTTGTGGCAATGAACGATTTCTATTGTGAATAACAGGGAAATTCAGAAAAGTACAGGTTTAGAGAACATGACTCATCGTAGAAATACCGGGAGAATGAAGAGGCAAAAATGTCTTGCAATGTGGTGGTTATTTTGTTTATGATATTATTTTTCCTCATCCCCCCTCCCCTTCTTTTTTTCCTAAAGTGATCGAGTAGACGCAAATAAAAGAAGAGCAGGTACTTACTTAGATACCTACTAACAGTGCCTGCCAATGCAATAATAAATTGAATATTTATTGTTAGGCATAACAAGCATCTCGGTTCAAAATACAGGCATACTAGGAGCTTGACCTTTTTTTCTTATTTAAAAGAAAACACTAACATTCGTTTCAAATATAGAAACTGTATTATTGTGACAAATGCTGGCTTGTCATCCCTCTGGGGAAGATGGGTGGAAGCCGAGAGAGGTGTTGTGACCCAGTCATGACTGGTTTGGAATATACTAGTGAATGGTGGCCTTCGTATCGGACAAATGTCACTGCTCGTCAGATAACCATTTGTTCTTGTGAACTTACTTTAGTTATAATAGCCAGTATAACAATATGTCAAGAAAAATTATTGAGATTTTGACATTTGATGTCTCAATTGCATGGAAGACTTCATTCATTTTATTTTTCTTCCTTCAGCCTGTTGATACCAGGCATTTTCTTTTTGTCTGACAAGTCAGGTAGCATAGTTTGGATGCTAGAGAGTTATTGTTCTTCTCTTTTTCTTTGCATAGTTTGTTTCAAATAAATCAGTACTCTGGTATTTTTTGTAGTATCTGTTTGTTTCAAGACTGTAAGAAGTGGAGAGAGTGTCCTGTACTTTCAGAACAAACATGTTGTGTAAGCAGTAAAAAGATGCTCATTTGGTAATTGTTATTCTTTCTTCTGGATGTAGAGTGTGATGGGTGAGGGACTGTTATGGCTAGGGGTATGGTCCCAGCTGTGGCAGTAGGAATTGTGGATTTATTTCGCTTCTGTACCTCCCACAGTTTACTTCGGTGATTTTTGTTTATTATTTTTGAAGCTCAGTTGTGGATGCTAAGTCCTACAGCAGACTTGTATCCCTGTTAAACTATTATATTCATATATAACATTGATATAAACCCGTAAAGTATGTATTGCTTCCAAGTTATTTCTTCTTCTGGTCATGTTATAAACTTCTGTTCATCTTGTTTTCTGTTCTGAAAACAAGTAGTCTTGGCTTACTTTTTTATATATCAGGAAGTGTATTCTTCTGTTAGCGTAAAGAGTTGACTTACATGGGATTCTCTTGCCTTCTTTTGGATTACCAGTGAGTAGCATTCTGTGGTATGTGCAATGCAAACGGCACAGATGGCATATGGTTCTGTATAGCGATCATGCACAGTAATAACAGGTAATAGCAGCATGTCTTCCCATGCAAGGCCTACCGTTCTTATTGACGTGATAGCTTTCTTCACTATCTTCCAAGTGATATGTTGAAGCTGTGTTTGAGATTTAAGAGCATTTAATTTGTGAGGAGGGTACTACAACACGTGCTCTGAATTGTTCTAGGGAGACCTCATAGCAGCCTTCCGGTACCTCAAGGGGGCCTACAGGAAGCTGGGCAGGGACTCAGGGAGTGCAGCGACAGGACAAGGGGAATGGCTTTACTAGAAGAAGGTAGGTTTAGTTGAGGTATAAGGAAAAAATTCTTTCCTGTGAGGGCGGTGAGGCTCTGGAACAGGTTGCCCAGAGAAGCTGTGGATGCCTGTAGTGGGTTTACGTGGCAAGGCTTTGGTAGCAGGGAGCCATAGGGGTGGTTTCTGTGAGAAAGATCTAGAAGCTGCCCCATGTTTGGGAAGGGCCCCATTGTTTTCCAGAGCTGAGCCAATAAGCGATGTTGTTTTGCGCCTCTGTGAGAACATATTTAAGACAGGGAAAAAAACGCTGCGCCACACAGCAGCCGGGAGAGTGAAGGGAGTGAGGAACGGCCTTGCAGGCGCCAAGGTCAGTGTAGAAGGAGGGGGAGAGGTGCTCCAGGCGCCGGAGCAGAAGTCCCCTGTGGCCTGTGGTGAGGACCATGGTGAAGCAGGATGTCCCCCTGCAGCCCATGGAGTACCACGGTGGAGCAGGGTTCCACGCTGCACCCTGTGGAGGAGCCCCTGGTGGAGCAGGTGGCCCTGCACCGATGGAGGCTGCCGCCTGTGGAAGACCCCTGCTGGAGCAGATTCCGGGCCGGACCTGTAGCCCATGGAGAGGAGACCACGCAGGAGCAGGTGACCTGGCAGGAGCTGCTGCCCGTAGGGGAGCCAGGTTGGGGCAGTTTTCTCCTGAGGGATGGACCCCGTGGTACGGACCCATATCTGGAGCAGTTCTGGAACAGCTGCTGCCTGTGGGAAGCCCACGCTGGATCAGTTCATCAAGGACTGCATCCCGTGGGTGGGACCCCACACTACAGGGGACGAGAGTGACCCTGGAAGAGGGTGGATGGGGGGGGAGGTGCTTTTGGTTTCTTTCATTTGTTTCTCACTTCTCTAGCTTGTTAGTAATGAGCAATAAATCTTACTATCTGTCTTCTTATGCTGAGTCTGTTTTGCCCGTTACAATAATTATTGCGTGATTTTCTCGTACTTATCTCAACCCTTGAGCCCTTTTCACATATTTTCTCCCCATTCCTCTTTGAGGAGGGGGAGTGAGAGAGCGCCTGTGGTGGAGCTCGGCTGCCCACTCGAGCGGAACCATGACAATGCCCCATCCCTGGAAGTGTTCAAGGCCAGGTTGGATGGGGCTTTGAGCAACCTGGTCTGATGGGAGGTGTCCCTGCCCATGGGGGTTGGAACCAAGTGGTCTTTAAGGTCCCTTCCAACCCAAAGCATTCTAAGTTTGAAATGTTCTGCTAAGCACCTTATCCTGCTCTATCTGAATGGCTGCCACTTAAGGAAAAATTACTTCAGACAACAGTGAAAAGTGCCAACAATATGATATAAGAATACCAGAGAGAAGTAAATGTACAATTGTCCCTTCTGTGAGTATGTTGGTCTTCAGAGAAAGTGCAGAACAGCGCTGGAGGAAAAAACTTGCATTTTCCCAGGAAGGTGGATTTGAGATTGGAATTTTATTATCGGTGATCTTGGCGTTAAGATGTTCAAGTAATAACACGTGCTGATGGCAGAGAGGATGGTCCTTGTCATTAGGCGGCAGAGATGTTTTTTTAGATTAAAATAAGTGGATAAACAGGGCTGGAGGGTTAAAGAAAAAATTATGCAGTGCAAGATCATTCTTTTGGGAATAACGGGCTTTCAGTTTTTAGAAGAAACTCATCTGTTGGAAACAGTAATGGAGAAGGCCCTATGTGTACCAGTTAATTGTAGCTTTTTCCTGTGGTATCTACACGTCAAGTGACAAGGTGAGAGTTTGGGCTGAAAGGCAAATGGCTGGTGTGCCATGTCGGTGAAAAAGAGAGATTAACAATGAAGAGCTCATACCTGGGATAGAAGACTGCTTGACATAGTACTTCCTGTACGATATTTCAACTCATCTTGGATATTTTGTACCATTTGTCCAAGTCCCTTTGAGATCATTTCAGTGTTGGAAGAAAAAGAAAAACAAAACATTTTTTGAAAGATCAGCATCAACATGAACTGCCTGAAAGAATTAAACTTAGTAGCAGTAAACACAAATTATACATCTAAAGGAACAGATGACTTTTAGAACATGACAAAGCTCTTTCCCTTAAAAAAACATAAAACAGACTAAAAGTTACAAGCTTTCTCACTAGTTCCAGTATTCTACATATTCTTAAGGGAACTCTCATGTAGTTTCAATTTATGAATGTCATGTTTGAGTTTAGATTTCCTAATATTTTTCCAGTCTCATTTTGTTGCACAGTAAAAGAAAAGTAGTTGGAAAGGCTATCAGATGTAATGGAGTACATTTTATTAGAATCGGCATATAATCAGAAGCACAATTGCAGATTACATCAGTCATAGGAAAATGAAGTGCTTAAAAGATATTTATTAGGAGATAGCTTGTCAGTGAAAAGTTTTTGTATGGAGAATAAGGAAGATGAACTTCTTGTATTTATGTAGCTATCCAAGAGTGAGCTAGCTAGTTGTAAAATGAGGGCTATAAAGTTTTTGTTTGTTGTTATGTGTGTGTCATGAAGGAGCCGAATGGTTTCTAAAATGTACAGTCACAAACTGATTATAAAATTCCCAAGGGGAACTCTGATGGGGCTATCATAACTTAACAATGGAATGGTGAGTCACTGCTGGAGGAATTCATGTAATAATCTTTTCTGGTATTTATAGGACCATGAGGATAAAATGTCATTTAATTTTATTTGATTAAAAACTACTAGGTGAGAAAGGAGAAGAAAAAAATGAAGCATTTTTCTTCTGTCTCAGGCATGAAAGATGACTGGAACATATTTAAAAAAATAATTATCAAGCAATATACTATAGTGATTAAAACCTGATCAGTGCTTCAAAATATTTGTGTTACTAGTAAAATTAATTTATTTGATTATTTAATGTGATTTATTTGTAGTTTTAGTTTCTAGATGCAAAATGCTGCTTTTGAGTGATGCCTCAACTAGACTGAGGCATCTTTGTGAGTTCTAGCTTGCCAGTGTAGGCATATATATGTCACCGTTCAAAGATTATCCGTAGAAGGTTTTTATTTACCTTGAAAAGTTATGCCAAGCTGTACTTAATTTAGCCTTACCTAGGTTTGCTGGAATGCCAAAAATTCTTGAGCCTATTCTATTAATGCTGGTGATGCAGTGTTCTATCTAGCATTGTGTATTCAGTCCTGCACTCACTTCACTTGATTCAGAGCTGTTTCCTTTTTTATGTCCTGATCTCAGTTTAAGGATTGTTACTGTTTTCAGCTGTTGCCTCTAAAAGGTTTGTGTTTTGTCTCCCTTTGCTTCCCCCATCTCTTTTTTTCTTCCTTTTTCTTTGTTTTTGGTTTTGTTTCCATATTTTATTTTTTTTTCCAAGAAAGGGCAGTATAATTTGAGCATGTGTTTATTCACAGTGAATGCTTGCACGAATTCTTAACTAAAGCTTTTAGATGCTGTCACAATACTGAGAGCTTGTCACTGTATCATTGTACAACAGTCCATATCCTCTCTTTTCTTCTCCTTTGCACTGCCAATATTCATTTTCTGTTTCTGTATAAGACCTTCTGTGTGGTTCATTACTATTCAGCATGTGTAAGGGGTTTACTGAGCTTAAAGTTAATCAAATTAAAATTAGGGAAAGCAGAGGCAGATATTGCTGAGGAAAGGTGAGATTGTTAAGCAAAATAATAAAGATAATAAGTATTCTTAATTGACACAAGATCCACAAAATCTTCAAAAATTCCTTTGGAAGAATATTTAAGTTGTCTCAACATATAGTTGCCAAAAATGTCCCTAACTCCAACTTGTCATGCTTTCTGCTATTCAAACTTGATAAAATAATGGACCTTGAGACGTTCCAGTGAAAGAAAAGACACAAAGGATCAAACTGATATAATACTTTCTAGGGTTCACCTAAGAACAGTTTGATATTTGGAAAAAGAACAGATGTGCAAACAACAAGCAAACTGGTAAGCCCATCAGTGAAAAGACTATGAAAGAGTATGTTTTCAAACTTCACCTTACTTGTGACTTTGAGTGGAATAAAATTGTTGTTTCAGACTTTTTTTTTTCTTTTTTTTTAAAGAAGACATAAACATCTACTTGCTTTTATCACTTCCTATGCCTTCCTTGACAGCACTATAATTCCCTTTTAGGAAGGCAATGCTGAGGTTTTCACAGACTCGTGTGGTGAACTTCTAGCTTATGATTTCAAATAAGAGTATTTCTTTTTCTTCTTCTTCTTTTTCTTCTTTTCTTCTTCTTTTTTTTTTTTTTTTTTCTTAACAAAAAGCAAACAAGAAACAACAATAACAACAACAACAAAAAAAACACACTCAATTAGATGATGTTATTCATGTTGTTTAAACTTATATTTTCCAAGAGGAATTATGATGCAAATTAGGTTGTTTTTGAGTTTTCGCCTTGCAGGAGTTTTCACCTTGCAGGATTTTCTTTGATATTTCTTTGAATTCATGTTATTTGTTTGCAATTCCCTAAGTAAATGCAGAGTTAACAACTATACTTCTATATTAATAATTTCCATTTAAGAGGGGTAATAATATTTTGTTAATTAGCTCGATATCCTACTCAATATCCAGTACTGGACTTTACCAAGATCTTACAAGTAACAGTACAGTGCAAAAAGCAAAACAAAACAAAACAAAACAAAACAAAACAAAAAAAAAACATTTCTCTTCCCCTGTAAGAGAAAGAAGAGTTCCCTGAAGCTGATCAATAATGATAAATGATGTTTTTGATAGCTTGGAGTTAATGTATGCAAATATTTTCAAAATCTAGCTGAACTCTTGTATGTAGTTATGTATTTAAAAAAACAAAACAAAACAAAACAACAACTGCATTTTTCTGTCTGTTTCAGTTTTGTGAATGCTTAAATAGATTGTGGAGACAGTAGGGGCATTATGTTGTTGGCTCTGGGTGTTTTGCTCAAAAGGCATGCTACTCTTGCTCTTGCTTCACCGCTTGGTGATAGAATGGCTCTGGTTGGAAGGGACCCTAAAGATCATCCAGTCCCACTCCCCCATAGGCAGGGACGCCACCCACTGGATCAGGTTGGTCAGGGCCTCATCTAATCTGGTCTTGAACACCAGGGACAGGGCATCCACAACCTTTCTGGGCAGCCAGATGTAGTCATAGCACATATTTGCACAAGAAAAATTTGTCACATACCACTGGGATTTTTTTTTTTTGCATGCAAAGACTTTGGAAACTGTGCAAAGGCAGCAGTAATCCTTAGTCACAGCTGATCAGAGAGAGAATTGGGGTCAGACTATTCCTGCACTGGGTGCCAGAGTAACAACTTCAAGAAGTTGTTTGTGACAACTTCTTTGATTGCCTCTGGAAAGGAGTGGACTTCGTTAATATTTCTGCATACCATGGTGCTTGCCTTTGGAAGAATAGTTTTGGTGTAATGCAAAGTCAGTGTTGATTACCACACCCTGCACCTGAAATTACTGGGAGTTGCATGTACATATTATGTTGAAGGGTTTTTTGACTTTTTTTTTGTCTGTGTGTTTTTAGTGCTTTAATAGATATATTTTTTAACCTATTACTCTTATTGCTAATGGAGCAACATTTAAAGACAGATATTGAAGTTCTTATGGCAATAAATTTAGGGATTAAATAATGTGTTTGAGTAACAGAACTGTCTTATACATACTGCTCACAGAAAAAAAATATTATATTCTTTGGCAATTCTTTGGTTTTTCGTATGAATGATGCAATTTAATATTGGTCATTAGTTTCACACACACACACACACACACACACACACGTATATATATATATATATATATTTATATACAATTTCATGAATAGTCACTTTTATTGTTATGGAATTTCCATAAAACGATCAAGGGATTTCCTTAAACGAAGCTTTTCTATATGTTTTCTAAAAACTGTTTCTGGAAAAGCATTTGTACTTTTCCTCATTCTGGTCTTCATTGCCTTTGAATTTCCCTTTGTATCCAAAGGGACTTTGTGGTTGAATCTTGTTATGAAAGGATGCAAAATTTCTCTTAAAGGCTTTGGAGTGTGTAATTTTTGTAAATAAGTTTAGTTAACATGAATTCTATGTAATTTAATATGATTTTGCTTGACAAGTAGTTTTTAAAAACTGTTTCGTATTCAAAAATAATTTGAGGTGAAAAAATCCATAATTCATATTGGAGGATATGGAGAATCTATTCTAGTTTAGTTTAGTTGCATGGAGTCGGATTTCTGCCCCTTTCAGCAGAGGTCAGTTAAATCAACTGAGAGGAGACAGTTATGGGAATTCAGAGATGGAAAAGCCAGGGAAGATGTTTTTATTCTCATTTTTACTTGTGTTAAAATACACTGTTACAAAACGATAAAAATCTTTTTCTTTTCTGAACTCCAGTATGTTTTCCCTAGACTATAGAATTATAGATACTTTCCTAGTAATTTAGAAAGGAAATAAATACATCTGAAGTGGAAGTGCAGTCATACAACCTCTGAATTGCTAAGTGAAGAGCCAGCAATTTCTGTCAACAAAATCGTTCTTGACTTCTAAGTAGTTAAGTAGCAGTGTTGTCAGCCTAAAGGAGTAAAGCATATGGGGCAGCTGCTAAAAAGAGTACTGCTGTTTCACAGATCAAAAAAACTTAAAACACCAATGAATTCTAGTTTGCTTTCTTGTATTTCTCACTTCAGCAGGGTCCGATAGCCCAGCCCACCTTGCTACAGGGTGGCTGCAAAAGCGTCCTGGTCAGCCTAGTGGTCAAAAGGACTCTGACTTCAGGAACCTCTCTGGAGTGAGTCTACTGAAACTGTAGGGCAGTCTCCCTTCCTTGCAAATGATTTTCTCCAGATGTTCTCTTCCGTGAGTGTGGCTGAGAGTCAGCCAGTTCTTTGAAGTCATCTTATCTCTGTGTGAGATTTGATGACAGCATCACCCTTCTCAAATATGAGACCAAGTCTCTTGTTGCTGGTTTTCATCAAATTTTGATGGTGGGAATATGAAATTTGTATTTCTCTCTGGGAACTTGGGGCTCTGTGTACCTGTGCATCATTTTGTTTGAGCGCAGTCAAAGTTACAAAAAAAAAAAAAAAAAAAAAAAAGACTGTGGTATATGATAGCTATTCCTCAGAAGCACAGTAATAGACATTGTTTATCAAAAGGCGTAACTTAAGCCCTCAGAGTATTTCACATCTGACAACTGAAATGTGGTTGCTGTTCAGGTATGCATTCCTGTCCTACTCTGTGTTTAGTTAACGCATGTCATGATGGTAGTCAAGTTAAAGCAGGTTGGGGCTTCAGTGTATTTTGGTAACCTAAATACATAGCCCAGTCCTTGCACAGTGAACCTGAAATCAGTGATACTGCCTTCAAAACTTACATTTTCTGCACGGGTCAGGTCAGTCCCAGTCAGTATATATGTGTGCCTGTGCTGCCATCACACTTTAATCTGTGGTATAAAACTATGGCAGTGTATTTTTTTTTTTTTATTGATACACAAATCTGTAAGTCGTCTTTTCAGATAGACTTACAAAGCAGATGGTGCTGATTGCTTCCTATAGCCCCATGTCTTACCTAGCTTTATATGCTTCAGAACAAGCAAGTTCAATGAAGCATTGAAATAAATAGCTGGACAGAAGGACTGGAAATAAGTGCAAAGAATATGAAGTTGTAGTTGGTTATACCAAATTATTGTTCTTCTGTTATAGTTGGAGAGGGGGGTCCCAACCAACCAGAAAGGTTATTTTGAAATGATTTCATATTTTGAGCAGAATTGCAGGTATTTCCAAAAAGACATTTTGGGACTATTGAAAGGTATATTTTCCTCGAGCATATGAGAAAGATGAACAAAAGAAGCTTTAAATAATCAGTTTATTATGGTTCTATTCTAAGGTAATGGTGTTGTCTTTTGTGTTCCACAGTGTTTCCTTGATATGACATTTGGAGCCGGAGGTCATACAACAGCTCTTCTTGAGAAAGCCAGCGACATTACCGTGTATGCACTAGACAGGGATCCCACAGCTTATAAAATAGCTCAGCAGCTTTCAGAATCTTACCCGTAAGTTGTCTTTCCTGCCTTAAATATGGTTGAGATAAGCTTGACACTTACCGTGTTGTCATATTATATATACAATGTAATATTCTTATAGTTTTAATAGATAGTTTGTAACCCCTTATTGTAGCATAACATTATGTCTGTGTATACCTCATTAAAGAGGTGATCCAGTTGAATTTATTTATAATGTTTATATACAAGTCTTTGTGAGTTTTTTGGAGTTAAATGCATATTTTGCACTCTGTTAATTTTAAGTGTGGTTCTAGTAGCTCATTTTAAATATAAAATTTATATTTTAAAAGGAATTCATATGCTCTGCTTCCTTTGAGATTATTCTGATGGCAAAATTGTGCAAAAACATATTTCATGATTTTGCTAATAAATATTACACAACAGAGGAGGGAATAATATACTTTAAAATTAATTACTGTTGTAATTTCTATATAGATCACTATGAATAGTATTTTTTTTAAAAGACATTTCAGTTTTAGGCCTGCTGAATATTGTGTCAATTGTACTACTGACTTCAAAGCTACTAACCAATTTAATATGCTACTGTTTCTGTATAAAGACTTTAGTTCATGCTTCAATTTTCTTGTTAAATAGTGCTTAATTTGCTAAAGGAACATTGACTAAATTCCGATTTTCAGTTCTAGTTATACAAAGGTCTTGTTTCGTTATTTTGTTCAAGAAACAACCCAGTCAGAGCATGCGTGCACTTATGCACAAGTATGCTACATGTAGAGATGAATATACTTTTCAGGAAGTTCTGTTGTTTAAATTTCACCAAGAAGTAGAAATATGTAGATACTACATAATATAGAATAATTAATACTTCAGTTTAGGGAGAGTAGTAACGGGACTATTTATATCAAAAGAGATTTTTCATAAGGAGAGGGAAATCTTTCCAACAATATGAAAAGTGAAAGACATGGATAAAGAAACACATGGTTAGTCATGTTTCCTGGCATGAAAAGGAGTTCAAAGGCAGCAATACTATGTAAGCAATATAGAAGGTATTTTTTACTTTCTCTTAAGAATGGTTTAACTGTGCATTCCTTTCTTCATGTGCCATTGTCAGATGCCCAGTGGGAGAAGTTGAAGCATGTGACAAGAAAGCATAGATAGTTTTATCTGACTTTGTAAGACCACTTATATATATTTCTCCAAATTTGCAATTCTTTGTGGGCTGAAGTGACATATAGCTTTTACTTATATATTTGTGGGATTACTCTTCCAATTGTAATTTCTCCATTACAGGAGAATGCTGTTTTTGACAGATTTGTGTGGAGATAATAGGCAAGGAAAAGTCCTTTTTTTTTTTTTTTTTTTTTTTAAACAAACAAACAAACGAAAAAACAGCAAATAGATTCCACTGGATGCTATTGAAATTGTAACATCTTCTCTAATAAGCCTCCTTTTTCATTTTGTCACAGAAAAATAAAAGTAAGAATCCAGATTAAAGCTAATACTGTATGTAAAAATTTTCAGAAACATCCACACAACATAATACAATATTGAACAGTCCCCTGTCTCTAAATATATGTATTTTTAAAGTGTCCTATGTGAACCTGATGTGAAGGAAGTGTATTTTCCAGATAGATGAAGAGATTTTTCACATGTTGGATGTTTTTCTGCCAATATCTGGCATCATTAATTCTCTACCTGCAAAATGAACATTACTTGATATATTATTACATTTGATATAACTTACTATGGTATAAACAAAGTAGTACTTCAATTTCCTGCTTTTATTTGTACGCTCATGTTAAACATAGTCATATAAATGTTATTTACTTTTAGAGATGCAAGTTATCCTTAAAAGGCAGTGGATTCTTAAATGAGTGTTAAATTGTTGATAGAAAAAAAATAATTAATGACTGAAAGATGAATCCATGCTACTTGAATGTGTCTTGTAAGATACAGAGCTGTATTCTTGTTTTCCATCATCTTACATCTTTCCCATTGGAAAGAACAGGTGGGTTGATTTTCAAAAGGTGGATATATCTTTCTTACGATAGCTAATGTTGAAAGTTAAATTAGCCATCTTAAGATAAAAGAATGTTCCTATCTGAAATATGTTCTAATTATTAATTTGCTTTCCCTGAGATGTCAGTTACATAAAAAATTAAAAGAGGGCAGGAGCGGGAATGAGTATACTAGTGACAAGAGTTTTAAGTTAGGGTCTGCTAACAAATCAATTGTAATTGTATTACAAGATTCAGAGCTTTCATTTTTTGGTATTCATTAAATGATGGTTAATCTTTTTTTTTTTTTTTTTTTTTTTTTTTTGTGTGTATTTTCTGCACTATTTTAGAAATTGATAAAATTCTGATAAGAGGATTAATTCAAGTCTGTGTTGGCACCAAAGGTCAGGGAATTCATCCAAATGAAATCTTTATCTGGTCAGGTTTACTGTCAGTTGAGTTCTCTCATTTGGTTTACCAGGCAGACACAAAAATAGTTTTGCTATCATGAAGATGGTAATGGCTGCATGCAGCTGCAAGCTGAGAGAAAAGTAGGGCTGTCCCTTTTGCAAGAAGTACAGCCAAAGATATAACTGACTGAAGACCTGCAGCACAGAAGTATGAGCTTCTCCATTGTCTTATCTACGGTTGTTTTTAGTTTCTGTTTAACAGTTCTGTTTTGGGAGAGGTTATTTGACTTAGTCAAGTGCTTTACTTCCTTTGGAGCTGACAGCACAAGAGGGAAAAAAAAAAAAGGCTGTTATGCAACTGTAACCAGTAAAATCAGATCTCCAGTATGTCTGAAATTGTGAGTGCAGTGGGCAATTTGAGTTGTGCATCAATTGAATTTTCTGCTGTCATTTTGTTACTACTTCAAATACAGTATCATATTTGTTTGATCTTTTGAGGATGTTAATAAATTCCAACATATCAACTGCATGATCTATCTTTGGTCTTGTAGCATTTATTATAGTCCATCCTACTTAAAGAAAAATAAAAACCTTTAATTATAAATATACAGAAATAATTGCTCTTGCTTGCTCTGGTTAGGCAATATTGTGGATCTTAGTAAAATTATATAGTTTCAAGTGTTACTCTCTTTGGGGCTTAATTTTTAAAAAATATCCTATGTCTTATGTCACTGAGTTACAAGATTATTAAAGCTCAAGTTGCAAGAAATATGCCCAGAGAAATGGCTGGAAAACATAATGATAGCTAAATTAGGAGATTTTTCTATGTTTGTAACTAATAAATGAAGTCCCCCTTGTACTTCGCTGAAAGCCAGTTGGAGTAATAAGTCACTGAATGAGAACACTGGCAAAATATATTTGATGTTTGTATTTTAAATGTCTCTTTGCTTCTTGGTAGTGATTTTGTCAGAACTAAAATCCAAAGAGGATAGTGTTCCCACTGCAATTCTGGCATTCATTTAGCTTCCCTGTTTATTATTTTTATTTTTTAAAGCATGTAGTGCTGCTTTAATAAGGAGAAAATAGGTCAGGGCCTGTTAGATATTCAGTGTGTGGGTGGGAATCCTTTGACGTGCTTTCTGGGGAAGCCTCTAACTTGGGAATTGCTGCTGAGAATCCAGAGAACAAGATAAAATTCAGTCGGTAGCAATATATATTACAAGTAAACCCTTTCACACCCACTGAAAGGGAGAGGTTAGAAAGGTGGCTGAAATCTAGCAATTAACCAATATCATTGCAAGCTTTTAGGTATGAGAAACCTACGCAAAGCCTACACAGAAGAGACGATATGCTCTTTGTAATTCTCTGCACGGAATAAGCAATCGTGTCCCATAAGTAGGGATAAATCGTAAAATAAAATAAAAAAAAATCTTATATAATTAAACTGTAATATATTTTACTGTAGTTCTAAAGTAATTTTGAATTGGTGCTTGTGGATTTTGCTTTCAGGGTTAC
Organism: Anas platyrhynchos; assembly: GCF_047663525.1. NCBI lineage: Eukaryota > Metazoa > Chordata > Aves > Anseriformes > Anatidae > Anas > Anas platyrhynchos. Next base: position 57,086,524 of record NC_092591.1, read on the forward strand.
ACTAAGTTTACAGATAAAGTGGGATAGCATCATCAACTGTATTTTTGTTCTGGGAAAAATAGAATTGATTTCATTAAGTTCTAGGGAAAATAAAACTTTCTTTAGTTGCAATAAACTTATTTAAGTGCTTCTGAATTGTAACTGAGGCTATAATACATTGTTTTTACAGTTATGTATTATTTTTATAGGTTACGATTTAACTTTGACTGTGGTGCATCAGGGGAATACAATTAAGTGTGCAATCAAGGCATATTCATTATAACTATGCCTTAACTGTATATAAGCAAGAAAATGCTATCTATAGCTGTAATTTTTTCTAAAGATTTCTCTATGTATGTCAACATGTGGCTGCCTCTCAAACGCAGGCAATGGAGATAAATGAGTTGTCTGAAGTAGGAGATGGAGAAATGTCGTTGAGAGAGCTAAAAAGACCTTTAGATCCCATTGCATTCGAATAGTGCATTTTTGTCATATAGCTTCTTCCCTAAAAGGTTGGTTAGAATAACACATACATTTTCTTGCAAAAGCACAAGGAATAAAAATTCCTTTTCTTGTTGCTGAAGCTCAAGCTGCCCAGGTTTCAGAACGACCTTTGCTTTCATACCAGTGTTCTGATCCTTCAATACATTGAGTTCTTGGTTTAAGTTTGGGCCCAATTCAAAGTTACCCTGACATATAAAATCACTTGCAGCAGTCTCCTTTTAACAGTTCCTTCCCCTCCCCTCCTCCCCTTTTCATTCTTTGCAGTCTTTTAAAACTTGGCTTTTTAGGGCTTTCTTGTCAGGTTGAGTGTCAATCTCTTCTCATGTAGCATAATTACAGATACTTTACTACCAATATCACATCACTGCAGGTAAATCTTTTTTGTGTGCACTTCTTAATTTTTCTTGCCTTGCAGACATGATGGTGCTTCAAATCATTGTATGGTCTGCAAGATCTTTACCAGGTTCAGACTGTGGTCTGATCATTCGGATAGTTCATAAAGTCTTTGTTATGTAAGGGTAAGTACTGCTGTCACAGATAAACTCCTTCTCAGTGGTCCCAGCAGAAAAGTAATGCTATGCATCTCAAACCCTGTATCCAGAACGGGCCAATGGCACTGGGTTGTACTGTGGCAAAAATAAAACCAAACTGGCAGAAGAAGCCAGCTGAGCCATAATAGTGGAATCCCACTTCTTAAGAGAAGTGCCAGTTTTCCCTCTTCCTGTAAATATTCCCTAAAATCAAGCAAAGGAGGAAAACAGGTTGCCTGATGTTAAGGGAAATTTCTTGTAGTGAAGGGAATTCTTTCTTTTTCTCCCATTGAAGCAACTTGTTAGTTAACATATCTGAGTCTGTTCCTTGTAAGCTAAACAATGACAGTATCTCTTATTTTTTGGGTACACAATACAAAGTAGTAAATAATACAAAAAAGAAAAGCAGGGAACTCTTTTCCTGGCAGCTTTGGTATACAGGTATTTATATATATATATTATATATATACACATACACCAAATACACATCATATATATACACATCAAATATGTGTATATATATAATATATATGTGTGTGTGTATATATATAGGTATTTGATGTATATATGTATGTATATATATACATATACATAGGTGTATATATATGTATACCAAATATGTATAATATATATGTATCTATATATACAGGTATTTGGTGTATATATAGATACATATATATATAAAATTGGGTACATTTTGGATTTTTTTTACAACCATTTCCCTAAGAAACACATAGTACAATGTTCAATGTTTATTTTAAATGTTCATCACAATGTGTGTTTCTCTTTTGTATGCTCAGCATCAAGTTCTTATGTAATTGAAGGTGTTAACTAGCTATAGTAGACATTACTGGATTGTTTTCTTAATTTACTTACCATTCCTGTGGTGATACTCTGAATTGTTATTGCAGTCATACTCACAGTGAACAGTAATACTTCTCAGCCAAGGAATTGTGAAATACAAGTTTATTGTTTTCATTAGGGATCTTAGATCAAGGAGCTGAGATGGAGTGACTAACATGCTGCGCAATGATAAGACCGGTTCATTAATATTTTGTTGGTTATTTCCTGGCTAAATCAAGAGATAATGGAACAAATGCTGATGCTTCTTCACCAAAACCATATTCTTAATTAGTGTCTTAGCAGAATAATTTGTTTGCTGTGAATATAAATAGTTTATAAAACTTCTAAAAATTTTTATCTGAAATTTTATATTAAAACAATATGCATACATGAAAAAAAATATACACTGAGTAACTTAAGGTGCTGGCATGCTCATACCACTGCCCTCAGTTACCATCAACTCTTCTTCAATGTTAATTGAGACAACAGCAAGAAAATAGGAAATCCAAATTATAGTGTAAAAACATATAGCAGAAAACATGAGCATTACAATAGAAAAGTATGGTAGAGTATATTTACTTCTGGGAAAAACAAAAAACAGGAAACGGAAATGAGAAAACAGGAAAAGGAAACGGAGGAATGGAAAGCCCAAGGGAAAGGAAGTTCATGAGTTTTTTGATGTAAGGAAAAATTGTTTCTAGATTAAGCAAATATAAGTGAGGAAACTTTAGATAGTTTTCCTTCTGAAACATGTCCTTGTCCAGCAGGTTGTAGTAAGCATACTTTTGCTGTGGTGATGTTTTACTGTGGCTCTTTGGCCAGATTTAGCTTCCAGTGTGTTTTTCCTTTTCCTCAAAAGAGATAATGTTAATAGCTCGTACACTGAAACTTACAGAGCAGTCATGTGCATGGAAGTGTGAGTTGCCACTGCATCATTTGGGGAATACCAGAATGGGGTGCTAAACTAATTTTTTTTTTTTTAAATTTTTTTTGCTGTATGCCAGTATTGTCCATGTAGGTCAGTAACAGAACTTAAAAACAGCTCTTCCTTAAACTGTCAGCGAGAGCAGGACGTATTGACTGAAACAGGTAATGTGTGTGTTTGGAAGGCTGGAGCAGAGCTTTTTATGCTCAAGGTATAGGATGTTAAGGATTGGTGAACTGATGAATGTACCAACATTTCACATCTATACATAACAGAAATCTTTTAGCACTGTATCACATCAGATTTTTAATGCTGAATGACAGAAAATGCTCTCTATCTGCTGGATTTAAACACTATAAATTTTACCAAAATCACTTCAGAGCTCTATTTTTTTTTTTTTTCTGCCTCAGTTGCAACCAAATACTGTCCTGACCTGACTCTTACTTAATTTGCAAGATCTGTCTCACATTGAGGTGGGATGGCTACGGGCCATTTCCAACATTAGTAGCTGAGTTTAAATTTCACATACTGGTTATATAAGCGAAGTCCTTATTTGCACTGTTGAAATCTTAAAAGGAGTAAGGTGTCTTTTAAGAATGTGACTATGTCCAAGTGCTACCTTTATGTTTATGTAAAATGGCACTATTTTGAGGCCTGTAGTTATGTTGCTGTTTCCTCTGAAGCATAGATTTAGCAATAGAAACACTTGGAGAATCATGCAATCATAGAACAGCTTGGGTCCCTACCTGATCACCTAGTCCAAACCCTCTGCCATGTGCAGGGATGCCACCCACTAGACCAGGTTGCCCAGAGTCCCATCCAAGCTGGCCTTGAACATCTCCAGGACTGGGGCATCCACAGCTTCTCTGGTCAATGTGTTCCAGGGCCTCACCTCTGAGTGAAGAATTTCCTCCTTAACATCTAATTTAAAATCTCTCCTCTTTTAGTTTATAACCATTTATAACCATTACCCCTTGTCCAACTTGTCGGAGCAAAGAGTCACTCTCCATCTTTTTGTAAGCCCCCTCTAAGTACTGAAAGGCTGCAATGAGGTCTCCTCAGGGACTTCTCCAGGCTGAACATCCCCAGCTCTTTCAGCATTTCTTCATAGGAGAGGTTGAGAATGACTCGAAAATGTTCATTCTATTTACTACATTCTATTAATCCATTTTATGCCCTATATGCTTATTTCTTTTAGCCTGGCAAAATTGTCTGATGTTTGTATTAATTATTAATAAGATTTTCAATGTCATTTAATCAACTTGTGTTTTTGTCTTTGATCTTTAACATCTGATGTGCCAGTGCTAGACTTTGTGATTTCCAGTCAAATAAGTCAGGACAGTCCTTTTATATCTTCTTAGTTTACGACAAGTTGATTCCACTTTAATCTGAGTAATCTTGAGAGAAGCAGAATCGTTGTATTAATTTAGTAGGAAAATGTTAGAAGAGATGTTGGCCAATTTGAAACTTTGAAAGAAAGTTTCTAAACATCAGGTTTAAAATGATGAACTCCTTTATTCTCATGTGTGTTTTGTTTTGTTCTGTTTTGTTTGTTTGTTTTGTTTTCCCCTGATAGTATTATTGAATCATTTTACATTTCAGCATTAAGCAGAAATTAAAGTTTTGTGACTAGTTGATAATTATCAATTTGGATGGCAGTTTTGGTTCAGTCAATTTTTTGCACAATGTCAAAATCATTCCCATTGTAAGGGGTTTTAGGAGGTCATCTAGTTCTGCCTCCTGCTTCAGGCAGAGTCAATAGAAAGAATTTTTAGATTGCAGATTGTAATCTGATATGAATGGGTGGTCTTGAATATTTCTGAAGCACAATAGGATTCTGAAATACAATTACTTTCTGATTCTTTTGTTCTATGATGTTGTAATAGTAAACGAAAAATTTGAATGCCAACAAAGTAGTGGGCAGTAGTGAGTATTCAAAGGTAGTTCATGATGTCACATCCCATAAAATACTGTTTTATGTTGTTTCACAGAATTTAAAATAATTTTTGTGTTCACAGAATTTAAATTAAAATTGATAAATGCATCATCTTGTCATCTCCCTCAAAGTTCTTGATGATGGATCCTCATCCAAAATGTACTGGAAAGGATTCTGTTTTGGTGATTCATTCCTGCTTCCCTTTATCGGTTTTCATACTCTGTGCTCTAGGTACTGCTAGGTTGGGGCAGTCAATATGATCACTTGCAGATGAATCTGAATCATGTTAGACATTTTTAGACAGCACAAGTATAGGCCAAGCAGCCTATGCTTCTGGCCAGAGGAACAACAGTTTCTGGACCACAGATAGTGATCAAGAAACCAAGAGACATTCTGCTGAATGTAAATTTTCTTCCATCACAGTTTTTCATCAGTGTTTCTAGGAATACTATTAAATGCTAAGTGTTCTTATAGAGGGAAAGGGTCTTCATTTCTTAGGTTAAGAGGGATAAGAAGCTTTTGGAAAAACAAAACAAAACTAAGCACATGTATATATGTATTGGTTAAGGATACAGAGCTGGATGTGAGTAAATTGTATTTCTTTGCAGTACAAAATATGCATATATTTATTTTTTTATGGACATTATATCTATCTGCTAGCTCAACTTCATATAGAGTACAATACCAGTTGTTACTTTAACCAGCAACAGTTTCAGACGTACATTATATTGTTCTTCTTAATTCATTTATATCAGTGTGATATGAAAGTGTTCAGAACATCTTTAAAGTTTAATGTTACAGCTCTTATGCGTAGAGTGTTTCTGAGGACAGTTCTGTGCAGCTGTATTTGGGTTGTAATTTTTTTCTGAAAGGAACAAATGTGTATGTATTTAAAGTAAATCATTATGATGCTGAAATAATTTTTGAGTTTACATGATCTATGAAGTAGACATGGACTTTTCCTTTCAGCCAGTTTTCCGTCTTCTTGGTTTTGATGAGAAAGTTTCTGATAGATGTTTAGATGACTTAGGGTACCTTTCTATTATTTTTTGTAATGAGTGCATTACTAACATACATGTAAAACATTTTCTGTTTGCTGAACTTAAATTTTCGTTTCAACATTTTGAACTGTGTGTCAAAGCAAATATATTTAGAAATACCTTTTATAAACATTTAAAGCATTTTAGCTGAACAGTTCTGTATCAGGCATGTTTTCTTTAGAGTAACAAGCCAGTTTGGTGTTTATTAAAATAGTTTCTCACAAAGGAAACTGATAGTATGAGTATTCCATTAATTTTTAATTAACTAACTATTTTGTTCTTTATAACAGCAAACTCCAGATTCTCTCTATATTTTAATGAGTGATAGGAAGTGAAGAAAACATAGATTCTGATCTGAAGTTTTGTGCACCTGGTAATTAGTTGTCTACAGATCTTTTCATCCTATTGAGACGATGGTATCTTCAGATTTATCAGCAGCAGTATTTTAGCTTGTTAATTGTCAAGAGCTGTATAATTATCTTGGTTTTCTTGATATTTACAATAGGAAGCCTTGAGGCACTTCTACAAAACTAGAGGACACAAACTGTATTGACATACTTCTTTTTGTATCAGATGGCAAAACAAAAAGATATATTTTATTGGTAGATAGATTATAATTTTTGAGAGCAGAAGATTCCAGCGCTTTCTTATAAAGCTGGAGATGATATGCATGTATGGACAAAAAGATTCTTGTTAGTAATCAGTCTTGTCTTTCTCTTGATACTTAAGCTAAGCATGTCATTTATTAAGTAATGACAGCAACAACAACAGAACTGATAGTCTGGAATTCATGATTTTTTCTTCTAATTTAATAAAGAAAAAGGAAAACGGGTAAAAGTGAAAATATCTGCTGACACATTTCTGTGTCAGTATTGAGGTCTACAGTTAACCAAGTATGAAATACATGTGGAGAAATTATTTGTACTTGGGATTATTTTTCTGTTTGAGTCATTGTACTTTAAATACTATTATTCTTACCTTAGATTAGGATCATGCATATAAGTGACATAGACCATTAAAACAAATTACTTTTGAGATTGACTACGTACTTCTACTCTTTTCTTGTCATAATAATAAACATAATTTGCATTTTAATTTGATTTTGGCCTTTGTGACTCAGCTGTTCCAAGTGTTGAACAGAATATTCAAAGTCCTGAAAGTAAAATCAGACATTTAATTGCTGGCTTTGTTTTTGGTTGCCTGAAAAATACAGCAACTTTGCTTGATCAAGCAGTAAAGAATTAGATAGGGAGATTTCAGAATTTCTGTTAAAAATCTTGGTGAAGAAAATGTAAGATGCAGGTTACCTGTGGCCTTGTGACCACCGAATGGTGCAGATGTTTGAGACCAACACTGACTGTTAAATGGCTTTAATTCTTGATGCACACAGATTTTTAAGAACTATTATAAATGTCATGTCTTGACAGCAGAAGCTATCTATAATATCAGTATTGTTTACAGTATTTCATTGATTTTTCTCAGAAAGTTAGAGGCTTCTGAATCTTAATTTTTTAAAATTTGAGTCAGAAAACAAAACCAAATTCTTTCTGATAATGACAATCCTGTTAGTCATTTATCTTCAAGGTAGACAGTGCCTACCTCCTACTACCTACGCTTGGCTTGAAGCAGGCTGGTAAAGGAAAGAGGAGAAGAAGCACTCCATTTCCCAAAACCATTATGTGTCTATCTATATATTTTTTTAATCTGTGAGAAAGCTTTATTTTCTTTAATTATTTATTTTATTTTTATAATTCCAGTGGTTACATGGAGATCTGAAAACCTGTACCTATGCTCCTCATAAGAAACTAGAAACCTATTTCCTGTGAAATGGAGGGAGCAGTCATTAAAAATCTTTTCTGTTTTTTTTTTTTTTTTTTTTTTTTTTCTGTCCTTTTACCAGGGAAAGCCTAATCCATTTCTCCATTGTCTATTCCCACCCTTTCCTAAGATTTGCTGCATGTTACCATATTTTCTGCTTGTTTGAGGTGGTAACTCATCATCCTTCAACTTATTCATGACTACAAGCTGTTCCTGATGAACAATAATATGCCATTAAAGTGAAGAGAAAAATTTAACTTACTTGACTGAGCATCAGAATGAGTTTTGACTCTTTGTGAATTATTGCAGTACACCTTAAGGTAGGGGAAGTAATAATGTTTGACCTTCCCAGTATGGAACAGAAGAGCATGCTTACCCCAGTTCAGCAGTCTGACACAAGAAGTGGATGTTAGCGCTTGAGGAGCTCTGTATTAAAATGTGACCCTCTAGTAATTTGAATAACATTTAATCCAAAAACTAATAATGTACAAAATTGTACTAGTACATTAGGGGGGGTGGGGGGTGGGGGAGAGAGTAAGTGTCACAACAGAATTGAATGTGAAGTCTCTTTTTCCAGCTAGCAAGTACAAAAAAAATGTGTGCTGTCACTTCGTCAAACTTTGCACTGGAAGAAAGCTTGTTTCAGTTAGAGAGAATAGGGGGAGATAATGGCTCCGAGAATATAAAGAGCAACTTCTTATGACTACATTTAGATACCCCCTCAGCTTTTTCTTTTGTGTGCTAACAAACCTGATTCCCTTAGGTTCATCTCACATGGGTCATTACCTACCCATCTCAGTGGCTGTTGCTGGGCTCTGTCCCATTTCATTCTTGTGCATTTAGGAGTCTGGTGCTCTACACTATATTCCAGATGTGGCTTCCACAAGTGTTGAGTAAAGAGAGAGGGAGATAATCACTTCGTCAGCCTGCCTTCACAATGCAGCCCAGTATGAAGTTAGTCTTTAATGTTGCCAGGATTCATTGCTTACCCATGTTTACATTATTATCGACCTGGGCCCTCGGTCCTCTTCTGAAGAGTTGCCACCTGAGCAGTCATTCCTCAAATCTGGAATGAGTGGTACCAGTGTATGGTGTTGTCCCATCCCAGGTCCAAGACTTCATATTTATCTTTGACCAGACTTCTGTCAGGCCATTGCTTTGGCATAGCTTTCCCTCTGATAGGAAGCTCCAGTGCAACCAGAGAAAAAGTTGCCAGACTTTGAGGTCCAAGTCACATGTTGATCTATTGTACCAGTAGCCTGACGTAATTTCTGATAGTTAAAATTGAAACATTTAAATTGCCTTTGATAAATCTGAGTTGTAGTTTATGTTTTTGTCTTTAAAAGCTATTGCTGAGGAGAAGCGGTGTGACCTGCATAACATATCAGTTACTAAAATGATCTATTAAGTTTAATTAAAGTCAACTGTGTCTTGACAACTTTGCTTTAACTCAACAGTAAGCATTATACTTGTTTTTGTTGGCATTGGACTCTGAAATTATTCTATTTTTTAACAAATGTTGGCTGCATTATGGTCTTAAATGATAGCAAATTCTCAAATGACTATGACAGATTTCAAGTGATTTTGAATGTCCTTATTTAAAAACAAAACAAAATCCCTGTCCTTTAAATATTAAACAACATTATTATAAGTTATGTATTTTTTTTTTCAAACAGCAAATTCTGAGATTTTTTAATTATTTTTTTCAGGATTCAGAGAAAAAAAATAGTGGTTCAAGGTTCAGTGCTGTATTGGGAAGTGAAGTCCCTGTCTAAAGTAGCATGTGGTTTTGGATAGTTTACTGTGTGAGTAAGAGTGGACTGGATATTTAAGTTTTACTTTATTTTAGAATTACCTGATTTAAAGAAAAAAGTCAAGTAGACCTTGACTGCTTTAGGTCATACCATTAGTAGATGATATTCAGGATGGAGGGGAAGGAAGTTATTAGACTAGTGCTTCTTTATCAGTTTTGCATTTAACAAAATCTTTTATAAGATATTTTGTTTGTTCTTCCCTGTTGTAATGCTCATTTCAGTCACAATATGTTACAGATTTAACACATCTCTAAAGTGCTTCAGCCAAACTCTTTGAATATTTTAAGCTTGAACAACAATTTCAGTAGAGCTTTATATGAAAAAATGTGCACCCTTTAACTAGAACCAGAATGTTCTCAGTGTTTTGGCTTTCTGACGTCTTTCTATCCCATAATCAACTTTAAGAGGTACTGCAGGTGGCTTGAAGGTAGAGTGAGTTAACGATTAATAAGGATTTACACAGCTTTTTGCGTCACTTTTTATTTCCAAATCATTTGCTAACAAGTCACCTAAGGGCTTAAAATCGACCAGGACAATAAACAGCAGGAGCCTGTAGTGTAATTGATGTTGATGAACAAAAATAAATTATAGAAGTCAAAATAAGTATTATTTTATTGGTTGCACTTCATACTATACAAATTTGTTTTATTGTAAGGAATACAAATAGCCAATTCAAATAATGATTTTTCTGTTGCAATTTTATGTAGAACCTAAACTTACCTCTTTATATAATGCAGTGATTACTCAATTTATCAAATGTTGCTGTATGGCTTTTTCTCAAGACCATACACTATAGTGGTTATCAGTCTTAATATATCATTTTCTCATTTTTTTTTTCTGTTACAAGTCTCTTTGAAGGAAGTCATCAGAGCAGGAAGGCACTGTATCTTCAAATATTGTAAAAACTAGACGAGCAACAAAGCAACACAATTTCTGTGGCCATGTTGAAGGTTTCTGTCTGAACAGTATAATTTCTTGTGTTCTTGTTATGTTCCTTTTAAACCTCGGGATCCTTAACAATAAGATTATTTTGTTAACCTTTTAAATAATGAAAGCTGAATCCTTCTAAACAGGCAAAATGTTGATGATTATGAAATGGTGGGATATATTTTCATTATTTTCATCACCCCACCACTCCTCTTCTCTCCCATCCCACAAGAATACCCCTACATGGGCAGTTCCTGTTTTCCTGAACAAAACTTTGGGAAAATTTTGTAGTAAGAGGAATATTTGTCACAGATTTCCTATAGTGTTGCTTATATAATTTGATTATAAATATTGATTTTTGGAGTTGGGGCTGAGTTTTCTCCCATGCTTTTACAGGCTCCTATACTGCTTAAGTGTTTTCTGCTGGAAGTTTAATTGCAGTGCAGGTGTCTTGTAAGCTGTTCACCAGCTTCTTACAAGGGTGAAATTTTCATGTATGTGAGCCTTAATCCACAGTGCTGCAAGGCAGCTGAATTTCCTTTGCTTTGGGAGATGTATGTAAGGGTATGAATGTCTTAACATTCTAGAACTAAACTTTGGATAGCCTACAGGTCAAAATGACAACTATCATTATTCCTAAAGTAGGGTCAAGTTGATGTGATTTTGTCACACTGGAAATGCGTATCCTCATGCTGATTGATCTTAAAGTTCTTTGAAGGCTATACTTGTTGCAAGTCTTGATGATCGAAATGCTAAACCAGTGGGTATTTTTTTTTTTTTTTTTTCTCAGTTAGGAGAAGGAGTTAAAAGTAAAGAGTTAAAAGTATAAAGAGAAAAAGTTAAGTATAAAAAGTATAAAGAGAAAGAGTTAAAAGTATAGCAGTTAAATGACCTCTGATTGCAATCATTGTTTTTCAAACATTGCTCTTGTGGCTCTAATAGAGAATGCATACATTGTTAATGTGATGCATGCTATACTAAACAAATGGGAACTGTCTAATAAAGTTTGCATGCAATGACTCAATGTGTATGCAGTATATATTATGATTTCACATAATCTTCCAAATATATCATGACCATACATAGTGTAATTTTCTAGTAAAAAATACATTTCAAATTATATCCTTTCAATATATTGAATGATTTGTTTTTGTGTCAAGTGAATGCATAGCAAATTAATTTCTTATTCTTCATTCTGGTGTCATGCTAAAATATGGAATACAGTTAGGAGTTAAAGTTCCCATTTCTTAGCTGGATTGGCTCACCTGTGAGCTTTGTTTGCAAGGTTTCTTCTGTTCTTTACTTATGCTATGGCTTATCACTGTAAAATGAATGCTTCCCAGCACTTTGCTCAGGTAACTTCCATTGATGAATCATCTTTATCCATCATGGATAAACTGGTGTAATAGACTATTTTGTTCCATTTTACATTTTATTGAAGATTGGGAAAGGTGCGTTAAACATAGGCTTATTGCTGTGTATTTACGTGGATTCGTTGGTCCTGGAATTTTCACCAAAGTCTGTCACTCTTCAGCAAAATTGTTTTTTTGTTTTTTTGTTTTTTTTTATGCTGCTGTGCAGAAGAACAACGTTGTCAATCATGGATTTTGCTCAAGAGTTTTATGAGTCTTGTAGGTTCAACAAATTGAGAGAATCTTTCCCTATTTTCCTGTTGCTTGCAAAGAAGCCATTCTTTTCACTAACCCAGCACTTACATTAGCAGACTCAAATCATAATTTCAGACCTTGAGGGCCTACACTTGTATGGGAGGTCTGTTGATGGAAAAATAACTGCAAAACACTTAAGTTTGCCCCTTAGAAATGGAACAGCAAGACTTCACCTCCCTCAGAAAATTAGTTGCATTACTTGATTGGATTTTAAAGTAAACACATTATTTTGTCATATTAACATCAGGGTCATAACGGAGTTTTCCAACAGCACAAGTAGTTACCAAAGAAAAGCACAATGCAGAAAACTGAATTTTATGTTAAATTTATTAATCAAGATCTTCCTTTGTTGCCTTTATCTGAGTTTATCTTTTGAGTTTAGTTACCTAATTTCTTCATCTGAATCTGATGTTAGCCTTCCTCAGTTTTTGTAAACTTCATCTCTTAAGTTGTTGTTCAAGTTCTCCATCCTTGCTGTTTGAGCCATGAAAACAGTTCCAGGAGAGAGTGATAAGTCTTCTTTTCTTTACCAAGTTCTGGTCCATCTTCTTGTTTGCACTTTAAGGAATTGCTCATGATTCTTGTTATACTGGCATTCAGAATTGTAAAGCAGAAAATTCTCCATTTTTTCTAGTGTTTCCTGCTTTGAAAAACACTTTGCATGTTATAATAAGTCTGTTTTCATTTCAGACTTTTTTTTTCTTTTTTTTTTTTTTTTTTTTTCTTTTTAAGGCCTTGTGCAGACACAGTGGTAAAATGTCATAAATTCTATACTTGGAAAAATAATTATCTTACAACCATTTAATTAAGATTGTGTAATGCTATTTTTGCTCTGAGGATCACATAAAGACCTCTCAAAATAATAAGGACATTGAAACATGAAATAGGTTGCCTGGATGGATGTGGATTTCAAGTCACTGTTAATTTTAGAGGCAATCTTTTATAACTTTTCATATTATCTTTTAATGTCCTGTGTCTCTTTAAATATTTTCCCAGTGAGGAAGCAAGAGATGAGTCAATTACCCTTTATACTTCGTACTGTCGTGCCTGTATCGTACTTCTAATTGCTCAGACATCTTTCTCCTCTTAGTATAGCATTAAAAGATGTTATATAAAGATGTAAAGAAATTTATTGGGTTATAACACTGGAAGGGGGGGAGTCTAAGGAAAGTGCTGGAATTGAGCATATCAACTTCCATGGTCATCTGTCCTCAAATATTACAGAGATGTGGGCTACACTTAATATTTATATGTATGAACAGATTTTGGGAAGAGAGTATACAAATAATGTTTTTCCTGTTTTATCCTAAAGGTAGGGCCTCTAAAATAACATACATACAAAAACAAAACAAAACAAAAAATAAATTCTATTTAGCTATGAAGATTAGAATACCTTTATAAGTAAATGTTTACATGATAATGTGTTGAAGTATTGAAAACTTGGTCAATGTTTTTAAAGGATTTTTTTTACCAGAAAAAAAAAAAAGAAAAAAGAAAAACAAAAAAACAAAAAACAACTTTGTGGGAATTCTTGATGCAAGATGTGCTTTGTAAAATGTAAGAATCTTTGACTTAAAGCTAACATGGTAAGATACTGAAATGTTGATATCTTATTAACAAAATTAATGTTTGTTTTTTTTTCCTATCTAGTGAAAGTTCTTTAAGATATAAGATGAAAATTATATATATAATGAGTGGTGTTTGTATTCTGTTTTTGTTAGTAAAATGTTCACAAAAAATGTGAAAGAAATTGTGAGAGGACTATTTCCCATCCACAGAATCTGTAGTTGCTAAGTATAGTTAAAAGATACTATCAATCTGGGAAAATACACCATTGCGAACAAAGTACATTTACGATAGAAAGTTATAGCATGTATCATGTGGAAAAGTTGCAAAAGCCAGGAAGTTGTCCGCAAAATTTTGTAACCTTCTGCAGACACTACTGGGCAGATGTTCTTGTTTCATATATCAGAAATAAACCTTTTTCATACAATTGTATGTACTGAACAGAATATGGACTAAGATCTTTACTTGAACTCAGACTGAAGTGGGGCAGCTTGGAAGAGGACTGTCCCTTTTTTCAGCATGTTGATGTTATTTCAACTTTTATACTGCTTAATTCTGTTTATGGTCTAATTTGTGGAGTCTCTTCGAGTTTTAAGATACACTTTTATTTGCAGTTGTAAGTATTTGTCTTATGTGAATGAATCAAGGAGTGTCCCAAGTTGTTACACATTTTCTTTGGCTCTTGTTGGAAAGTAGTTGGGGGGAGTTGAAAGCATTGATTGAAACTGCCAATCTCTTACTCTTGAGACTCGCTTTGCTTGCAGGAAGTTCTTGCTGGGCTGCGCCAGGTGATGGCAAGAGGGCATCACGTAATGACATCGCACTGTGGCATGAAAGATGCCAAAAACTGGGCAGTGGAAGGACATGCGTCATGCAGGGCTGTCACTCACGTCTTCCCTTTCCTGCCTATGTGCTTCTCTAGAGTTCTCTTTCCTCTGCTCCCTCTAATGGTAATTGTGTAGTGGCTTTTAACCAGGTGAAGTATTTGCCATGTCATTCATAGTGACAGGATATTTTGCCACTTCTGCCATATAAGAAAGGAATTTAAACATGTATTTCCCCTGTGAGAAGACAAAAAGTAGAAATCTCAATGCAGCACAAGATTAAAGAAATGGGGACATAGCCAAAGCAGCAAATGTGCATTGCTTCATCATTGCCCCTGGCAAGCTAAATCTTAGATGACTGTGTCACCAGTCTGGCTGTTTATTCTTCACAAAAACTTGTGGCTGAAACACACTTGTTCCCCCCTGAGATGAATTTTGTTTTGCCAGCCTAGACAGGTGCACCAGCTGATTTTATAAAAACAAACAAAGAAAAAAACATTAGGTCCCTGGTTTTGGAAAATGCTGTTTTAAAATGTAATGGTTATTCTGCGGTGTCAGAAAATAAAACAAGGTTAAAAAGTCCTGTGTGCTGCAATTTAGATAAGTAAGGCAAGTAAAATGATGAACTTTATTGGAAAGATTAACAGCTGCCCTATCTTTACAAAAGAAATTTAGTGTTTGTAGTCCATTACACTTTGAAAGGATAGTTGTTGCTTTTTGTTCATTTTCTCTTTATCATTTGCTTCTACTTACTGGAGGGGAAAAATTACTGGAAAATTAAGACTATTTTGCAGCTGAAAAAAAAAAAAGTGTTTGTGATATATAAATAGGACACCATTTACTATTTAAAAGGTACTTGGAGACAATTTTTGCTCTCAGTAGCTTTCTTCCACTCAGGATCAAGTACTGAAAATGGATTAGACAACTGAGCAGTGAAAATGTTCAAGAATATGTAGTAAGCTATTTTTGCCACCCCTTGGGTGCTCATGATAATCAATATGTAAGGATTCCCTTTGGCAGGTTTTTGCAGGTTAGTTTTTTCAGATTGGCACTAACAGTCCTAATGTGTTTTGTTTTCACATGGAACAGGAGTTAAACGCTAACATGGTTACCAATTTTTATTTACTGTCATCTAAATTAATGTTCAAATGATTGCATATGCTGAGTTTAAAACTCTGTTTCTTAAACCTTATAATAAAAGATTGGTTGCCAAAATTTTCTGAGGGAAAATAGAAGTAGCAAAGTAGCACAGAAGTGTAGAGTACATAGAGTACCTACTAGCATAGAAAGAGAAGTAGCATAGAGTAGCTTTTTGTCTTAAAAGATAAGAAGACCTGCTGCTCATGTGAAAACAGTTACTTGTGACTAAACGAACAGTTGATGGGGTTCTGCCAGACAGGGGCAGGGGAGGCACCACGTCAGTGGTTCTTGATGACCAGCCTCCTTGTTCATTTGGATGGGACCATAGGCTGACCGCCAACACCCATGAGGAATAATGGCAGGAAAAATCCTTTCCACTTCTAGTTCAGAATATGCTTGGGAAATATCACACAACCCTGTCCCTCCAGTTTAATTCTGTAAGCCACAACTGAACCATGTGCACAAGAGGGAAACTGCAGGTTCCTTCTAGGTGAGGCCAAAGGCCTCCTAGCAGAACTCAGCATAGCATTCATTTCGTATCCAGGTTTTAACTGCTGGACAGCTTTTACCTCCTTCCAAGTAGTCCTCAAAACTGTCATCACACATCTAGTTCCAGCCCCAGATCTATGAACTGCTGGATGTGCTCCATCAGATGATCCTTAAGTTTTTTGGTAAAACAGCATATTTCTTCAAACTAGTTTTGGATACGATAGATGTCTTTTGGGGAAGTCCCTCAAAGCATTTCAGCAGAAATGGAAAATGTTGTCATTTATGGTAATATTTTGGCAAGGTTGTATGATCAGACTTTGGTTTAGAAAGGAAACGATGAGTCCAGTTTAAGCCATCAGGCTGGGCTAGCTTTATCTATATGGGACCCCAGGTAGAAGTTTGTGGAACCTGCTCTCAGGTCAGTCTTTCCATCTCTAGCCTTGTGTTTTGCCTTAAGCACATTATCCATTCTGGTCTGTGAATGCAACCATAGTTTGCAAACTCCAGCTTCTGCTCATTCAGTTAAGCTCTGCGTGTGCTCCGTGGTCTTGTCTCTCATCTAGGTGGCTGCATCATTCAATCTGTAAACCATTAGTTGTACTAGTGTGGCCCATGATTTGCATCCTTTACAAAATTAAATGTAGAGAGGGTATTTTATTAAGTATTTGCTCTGTAGAAGGAGTTGAAAGGCAAGGAAAAGCCAGTTGCTACTTAGAGTGGTTATTAGAGAAGGAATACAAAGATCTATTGTAGTGCGGGATTTTACAACTTGAGTTTTACTAGACTGTCTTTTGGGTAAAGGTACTGTAAATGTTTAAAAAATGTCACTTTACTTGAAATTGCATGCTCTGGTTTTGGCCATACATTTGAAGAACGCAAGAGAAATAATATCTGCCTTGTTTTGCTCTCTCATATTGAAGTAAGAGGATATTATGAGGCAGAAAATACTATTTTTATGCCATCTATCACCTTTGTTAACATTTTATTAGACATAAATCATGTAGTTTTGGGTTGCATAGTGACAATATGGTTCACCATGTATTCTATTTTTATAACTTTATTTAAAACTGACATGTAACTTGCTGTACCTGAAACCCCAAGTGAGCCAGTTATTGGAGTGTAACAAAGTTTTGACGTCAGAACTGCTATTTATTCCACTGGCAACCATTAGCGATGCATTACCCTTTGGCACTCGTGTTTTCAGAAACATGGTTAAATTTTTATGACTGGTTCTGGCCAATTAGGATTCTTTCTCAATATAGAAATAAGGGAAGAGATCTTTTTTATATCTTACTAAATGTAGCTTTCCAAAAACAACAGCATAAAAATATGAATTACTGCATTCAGAGTTCACAAAACATACTATTGAGCCACACTTCAGATTGACTGCTTGCTGTACGTGTGTATTTCAGAGTCAGGGGTTAAGCTAGGCTGCCCTGTCAAATGTGTGAGCCTTTATTAGAATTTAATGCAATTACAGCTGAGTCATGCTTGCAGGTCCTTCTGGCAGCTTCAGCAGGATGTGAAAAGGGGCTGAAAACTTAAGGTAGAGAAAATTAGGGAGATGAAAGGGGAATGGAAGAAAACCGGGGGAAAGGGAGCACAAAAAAAAAAAAAAAGAAAAAAAAAAGGGGGGAAATTTCAGTCGAGGCTTCTGTTGCTGGCTTTTTTTCCCAAAAAATCAAGGTTTGGCAATAATAGACTTTAGGGTGCTTGCATGGACTACATACAGTGTCATGGCACAACTAGGTAAGAGGGTTTTACAGGATCTCATCATATTCCTCGTTGGTTGGTTGTATCACTGTCCATGTTCAGAAGTAGGAAATGGCATTGTGTCCAAACATCATCTACAGCAGACAGGTTGTCTTGCTGTGTCATTTTTGCTGATCTCCTGGGCCTTGGTAATGTGCACTGGCTGTTTGGGCATTGAAGTCACCTGTCCGCAAGAGTTGAGAAACACCTGTTTATATGTGCTGCTTTACTAGCACCCTACATTTGTGAACTTCGAAGAGAATGCTCTTTTATATAAGAAATTGCTGTTGCACTTTATTAATGATTTTGAATTCTTTAGGTCAGTAGTAGAAATATTGTGTGCTTCTGTTGTAAGTTCCCTGTTAAAATACTTAACTGAAGCTTTTTATTAAAAAAAAAAAAAACAAACAATTTTAATATGTTGGATAAGTGCTTGTGGTTGCAAATTCAAATTCCATAACCTCAGCAGCTACATCCCAGTTTTCCAAGTGAGTTGAGGTTGCTTCATCTTAAATATCAGGCGTCTGCATTTTCAACTTGTAATGTGGGTAATACTGTGGATGAACAGCCATCTCAGGAGCAGCCAAGGGGGAAAAAGAGGATTTTGCAAGTTCTGCTTGCAGCAGATGTATTGGCCAGGTGTGGAGCTGCTGCCAGGCCTGCCTGCTGTCTGCTGTGTCTTGGGTGAGTGTCCTGGGTGCTGCGCAGCCGGAGAGCAGGCAGCGTGTCAGAGGCTCTGCTGTCTTGTATCAATCTCCGCTTTAGTGACCTTATTAAGTTAATGGAGACAAACCTTCTTTCAGTGTAGTGACTGAGAAAATCATTGAAACATACAGGCTAGAAGAAAGTAGTTGTGAGGACTGATAAAGAAGTGGTTTCTTTGCCCAAGGGACTGGACAAAAAGACTGCCTAAGAGGTGGAGGGATTTGGAGGCCATCAGTGCAAAAAGGAGAAGAGCTACACCAGAGGCTGGAAGAGAAGGCAAGCTGCATGAGATGTTTCCAGTTACCTTGTGGAAGGCAAGCTTGCAGTTATAGAGGGAGAAACGGTTTTGTTGCCCAGGCAGCTGTATAAAGCAGACATTAAGTCTGCCGGAAAATGAGCAGCCTTCTTGGCTACTCCTGTGTGCATGTTGTTTGCATCTGTCTGAATGTTTCCTATGAACTGTGCACACTCTGACATGAGGTAAGAGAATCCACACTTTGAAGCTTGAAAGAGAACCATCAAAGAACACGGTTGTTTTCCTTTACGATCCTTTCATTTTTTTTTCTTCTAAGAATTTTTGTGGTGGACAAGGTTACTTGTTCATGCTTGTGTGCCTCATGAAGGTGGTTAAGTCTTACTATCTTCATTGGGATATATGCATTTTGAAGCCATTTGATAGCTAGTTGTTTCTATACAGATGGCTAACTATAAATGTGAGCACTTAGCTTTAAAAGGAAGATTTGCAGCCTTAGTCTACCTAAAAAAAAAAAAAAGTCCATGAGGATAAGCAGACATACTAATTGCAATCCCATCTTCACTATGTAGCAAGTTGACTTCAGTTGACTTCTTTTACAAGATAGAAAAATACTTTAATTTTCAAATTTAAGAATTACACTGTAATGTTAATCCATCTTTAAAATTACAACAAACCGCTCTTTTCTGAGTGCTAGTCATTTACAAATATTTTAATTTAAATATTTGAAACAGTCACTTTTGAATAATGATTGTAGAATTTCTCTTTCTACTTTCACGTGTGAGATTCAGGAACAAGATTGTCCATCTGAGAACTTCCAGGTAATAAGGAAATTAATGTTTTGAAAAGTACTAATGTAACTTTGATTAACTTTTGAAAATGAATTCGTATTTAGGCTGTTACAACCCACTAAAGTTAGATGCCTGCAAGGTGGATATCCATGATATGCAGGTTTTTATTAATTATGGGATAAAGTTCTTCAATTAAAAAAAAAATCCACAATGAAATTGCCCCATCTATAATATATATATTTGCATTCCTTGCTCAGATGCTGTTATAATACAGGTGATAGCTGCAAAGTTTCACTACAGTTGTAATTCATTTTTTCCCTGTATTCTATTTGCAAAAAACATCAGGTACATTAGAATTTTAGATCAGTCTGCTTGAGAATATTCACCTAGATTAACCTTTGTAACTGAATGTCTGTAATTCAGTCACAGTATAGTCTTCAGATTGTCACAGAAATCAACAAAGTAGTAGGTAACAGAAGAATATTCAGAGTTCACAAATTAATTTCAGTTTTTTATTTTCTTAACGTTCACAGTTTCATCATGAATTTGATTGACTACACAAGAAAGATCCATAAATGATTATTTATTTAAAGTCTGATTGGTGAGGCACTGTTGTGGTAGGTTTTCGTGAAGAACTGAGTCATATCCACAATTCAGTATTTCAGCCCTCTAACTTCAATTGCAGTTTGAGAAAACGGTAATTTAAGGGTAATTAGCTTCATCTGTTGATTTTCATTTGTGCAGAATTGTGAAACTGCACTGATTTCATAGTAGTTAAATGGAATGTGTGTGTACTGAACATGACAGTGTTTAATTTAATCTCTATCTGTAATGATGTACTGGAAAAGAAGTATGGCTCATAACTCTTTGGTTTATACCTCTTGGTAAATGAAAAATGAAGTCAAAAAATGGGTCCTAAAAGAGACTTCCTTCCCTTAGAAAATTTGAAAGGCTTTTGAAGTGATTTTTTTTTCTGTTGTAAACATCCATTCCTTGTTCAGGGAACGTGGAAATTGCAATTTGTAGAGAATACCTATAGGCTTGGTATCAACTGGGGAAGAAAATGACATAAAGCAGTAAAATAACGAATATAAGGACAATTGAAAAAATGCAGCAATCAAAGGATGAAAAGGAAGTCTAGAAGACAAAAACTGTGTGCAAGGTTTGGTGAGAAAAATGCAAAGTCATAAGTATACTGAAACTCAAGTGTGTTGAATAATTCACGATTGAAGGGGGTAGGACATTTTTAGGAGGAGTAATATGAGTCAGAGGTGAAATTAATGGAAAAGATATAAATGTGGAACGTGACAGGCAAAATGGCAAAGAACAGAAGTTAAATATTGATTGACCATTCAACATCACTAGCTAAAATTTGTGGGGAAGTAGGGGATAGCCAAGAAGATGCTTTAGAGAGCCCACAGGATATGTCTGCAGGATATCTAGTTCTGGGTGGAAATATTGAGTGAAAGATAAGTTTGTTTGTTTTTTAGAGAGGGGAAAAAATTAAAAAATTGTTTCCATGATAGTGCATTTCTGTCTTGCTTCATTTTTTGCTCTACAGCAAAATATATGTGCCATCTCTTACAGTTGCCATGGAAAGTACTGTAGCTTTACACCTCTTTGTCCGCTTCAGCATGAAATCGATCACTGAAAACACTTCTCAGCATACGCAATTCACTTCAGCCTTGGCTCTTCTGCACAGGCCAGAGTCTCCTGCAAATGAGCCACCCTTTTTATTGGGGAAGGGATCTGAGGGAGGGGTGTTTGTTTGTTTTTGTTAACATCTGTGTCCAGCTTTGAGATGAAGTTTTTAGTTTCTTATTTGAAATGGGAAATAGTTGTCTATGTCTGATAACATTAAAGATTTTCATACCACTATTTTCATTTACAAGAACTTGTGTAACACTTCCAGTTGTATTTGACCAGACAAGATTTTCTGAAAAAAGTCCTGTGGTACTTTGTGTGCACACAGGAAAAGAAACAAGGATGTTTCAAGTCCTGTGGGTAATAACTTGGAGTAATTTGTGATAACTACTTCTCAGGAAGTAGTTTTGTGACAAGTAATGAAATAATGCTCTCAAAAAAAAAAAAAGAAATGTGGGTTCTGCAAGTTACAGCTCTTTAAAAATGAAAACCAAGATTAAATAATTATTTAATATTCCTTGTGATTTCCTGAGGTGGTTTTATATGTATGTTTTTTATAAACCGCAGTTTATTAGAGCAACCAAGAATACTTTGGCATTCATGAGATTGAAGAAAAGAGAGTCAAAGAAGACTTTATAGACTTGAGCAGAAATTTTTCTATGTATCCAAAATCCAGTTTATTAATGCCAAGTACCACTTCACTAATAAATAGACTGAAAAGAATGGGCAGTGTGATCTCTGCCTTTTACAAATCATACTTGTTGACTACAGGGATAGGAGACAGGGGCACGAAGAGGTCTCTTCTGCTTATATTAGTCCAGAGAAATCTGGGATAAATCAAAAGAAAGACCCCCCCCCTGATGCACTCTGAGCAGAAGTGTCAGGAAATACGACAGAAAAGAGAATGGAATGATATAGGCAAAAATTTGATCAGTCATTTTTTCTAAGACATGAAAACAGATGTTACCAATTTTAAATTTAAATGCAGGTTTCCTAAGCAAACAGAGCAATGAAACAACTTGAACCCTGAGTGATGTCCAAAAAGAAAGTTGGAGCACATAAATGATAGATGTTAAAAACATGGGTTTCAAACAATGTTTAGAAACTATCTAGTTGATTTTCTTGATATAAAGCAAAACCAAATATACTGATGGAATTCCTAAAATTTTCCTTTCCCTTTCTTAGAAATCTTCTTAAAGTAACAGGAATGGCATAAATAGTCAGTAATGGTGACTTTGCTTGTTTTACACATGAAGAATTTATCCTAATATCTAGTTCAGAGTTGCTTTGCTGCTTTGCTGAAGTATTGCTTGAATCGGTCTCACTCTGGTGTGCAGAATGACTGAACACTGCCATCTTTTTAACAACTTCTTACAGAGATAAGTATCCTCATCCCCTCCAGCTTTCTTTTTATAGAAAGAAAAAAACAAAGTACGACGTTCAGTGTTTCCATATGAGTCATGTTTTCTAACCACCTTTGTGTTGGTCTCTGGATCTTTGTCAGTTTGTGTAATACTTTTTTTTTTTTTTTTTAAACCGCTGTGAAGCTTAGCCCAGTACTTCAGGTGAGACCTAATTAGTTCTGCATAGTGTGGAATAATTGACTCTTAGTTTTGCTTATCTGACTTTTGTTCATTATACTGTGAAATATTTGCCTTCTTCCTAACAGCAGCATGTTCTAATGTAGGGTATCCTGTTGCACAGAGCCACCTGGCACTTAAAAAACAAAAACAAATAGAATTCCTGTTTCATAAGTACAAGAGATTCAGTTGTATCAGGCCCAGGATTGGTACCTGTAAAAATCCTGTTGGGTTTCTGTCTAGTTTGGCTACAGACTGTTTTGATGTTTCTTAAACCATTTGCGCAGTTTACAGAAATTATCTCCGTAACTTCCTAGTTTGCTATATAGTTCAGTAGAACAGTCAAGGTCTAACACTAACTATGCTCTATATTCAATACTTAGAATTTTGTCAAAAAATAAAAAGCAAAAAATCTCTTAGTTAAAATACAGGCTTCATGAGACTTTTTCTAGCAAAGTTCCTATGTACATATTTTCGTTATTTTTTTGGTCCTTGTATATTGGTATACTTCAAGGAAGCATTAAGGATGCACTCTCAAAATCTCCTTTTCTTGAGGTGTTTCATAAAGTGAGCCAGGTACTATTGGAAACTCAAGTCTTAGATTATCACTATCATTTTGATGGTGAAATCTTTATTCATATGATTTCCCAGATCCACATTTCAGAGATGGGTAAGCCATGTCTGTGTTAGCTGTGTTGTGATACAACAGCACTGGAGGTGCTTTCAAGCTGGCATCCAGACCTTGTTCATTTCACAATCTTTGCTGTCAAATACTTTTATGATTAGGACTGTATGCTCCTTTGTGCTCAGAGCATATCAAGCACTCGTCTTCATGTTTACAGTCTTTGGACAAGAATTCAAACCATGTGCTCTGAAACCATTCTGTGATGCAAACCGAAGTCCAGTAAGTGAAGGTGATCAGATGAATGTCTAAAATGATCATTTCTTTCCTGTCTAAAACACTTGTATGTAACTGCCACATGCATATGCCCCTGATAAGGGGGCTTGGAGTAACAGCTTCCTAGCTATGAGAGAAATTTGGTTCAGATCCCTGACTTCATCAGCAGAAACCTTCCCATTTAATTCAGAAGATCATCTTTTCACAAAACAAAACAAAAGAAGTCAGCTAATATAGCATATAAAAGATACATATATATTGAAAATGGGCCAGATTCTTACTGTGCGGAGTATCGTTCTACTGTTCTTCATCACTTAACTTTAGACAAGATCTTAGTATTCCTATGAGTGATCCACAAACAGGTGGTATCAGGCAAACAAGCAATAAAGATAAATGGTAAAGTCTCTTAGTTTGGGAAGACCCCAAGGCATTTCTGACATGATTTAAGCCATTGTCTGGCTTAATTTGCTTTCCTGGCTCCTCCTGTATATGAAGAATGATTAATTTTTTAATTTTTTTTGTAAAAAAAAAAAAAAAAGTGCATGTGTTTTACCTACCCATCTGATAGAATCACAGAATCATAGAACAGGTTGGGTTGGAAGAGTCCTTCAAGATCATCTAGCTCCAACCCCCAGGGATGCCACCCACTGGATCAGGTTGCCCAGGGCCTTGTCCAATGTGGTTTTGAACACCTCCAGGGATGGGGCATCCACAGCTTCTCTGGGCAACCTGTCTCTGGGCAGTGCCTCACCGCTTTCTGAGTGAAGAATTTCCTCCTAGCTGCATTTCACAAGACAGCACCTTTCATAGTGATATGTTATTAATCCATCTTTCAGATAACTCATTGGTTTTATGGACAAAAGCAGCATGGCATCAGCACCGCTTTATGTACAAAGCCTGTCCACATACATGAATGCTGAGCAGTCGGCCTTGTAGAGGAAATTCTTTGGGCAACATTTTTTATAATCTTTTGTAAGACAGAACAATAGCTTCTAGATTGCTTGGGGGTACTTCTATAAATTAAATGAAACTATAAGCTTCATAACAAATCTAATATCCATAATGTAAATATAACACAAGTCATTGATATTGCAGAACATATGTGGTGGGGATGGAATTTACAATGCCAAGTTTATGACTTTTGTAGAGTAAAATCACAGGTATGCTTGTCCTAATGTTCAAGAAATCTGCTTGATGATTCGCTTAAAATTTATTTAGTTTCCTTTGATGTTTCATTACTGGAAATACTGTGTCTTTTAAGTTTCTTTTGTGGAAGTTTTTCAAATGGAGCTGTACTTAATGTTACGGTATTCTCTCAGGGGAGAATAAGTAATAGATTATACTGCAGAAACAAAATAGTAAGGTATTCAGCATTTCCTAAGGGATATTTGGAATAGTACCAGAGCACACTGTAGGAACACCAGTGGAGCCATCTAGTGTCTTTTAAAGAACATAATGGATTACCCATGGTTTTGCCAAGGCACAGGTAAATTTATTCAAAAAAAAAAAAAAAAAAAAAAGAAAGTTGTGTGTGTGTATTTTTTCCCTTGAAGTGCAAGTATTTGTAGTTATATTGGAGTCAGTAGCTCGACTTGTGAACAGGAACAGAAATATATTTGTATAATATCAAAAATGAAAGTTTTTTTTTTTTTTCCCCAGTGGGAATTGTGCTATCTGGTAACAAATTTTTCGCTAAAAGAGTATTGTAGCACATGGAGAGCAATGAAACTCCATTTACTGAAACTTCCAAAGATAAACCATGTAAGTAAAATTCAGTTATTTTGAGAATACGCAAAAATACAGGTTGTAAGACCTTGTACAGTTTGATTCTTAATATTTTCATGTCCTCAGGTAATGATGAGCAATATCCTGACAAGAATTCCACATCAAAAACCAAAAACTCTTCTATTACTTAGTACACAGATATGGAAAAAGAACCTGCTTGAAAGATACATGTAAATGATTCAGGACTAGCTTTTCAGCTGTGTACAAAACATTGCTAACAGTTAGTATTCCAGAGGATGTGTCAAACTACACTTACTTTATAATAGGAATAAAGATGCTAAACATTGCTTTAGCTTAATTCTGAGTTTATCTTTAAATATCTGAGAGAAATATTCACAAAACAGGATCAGTGATCTATAGTGTTCTCGAAGACTTAAATAATTTAAGTTCCTTTACCAACTTTATGCACAATATGCATTAAATCTTTTCACCTGCCTGAAGGGCCACCATGTAGCTGGAGTCCTTTAGAGTTTCTGGGACACAAGTTAAAAGGCAGGAAATTCCCATTAGTTATTAGGGAAAAAAATGCCATAAGGTTGGCAGTACTGGAGCAAGTTGCCCGAAGAGGTTGTGGAATCTCTGTATTTGGTGGTGTTCAAGGCTCA
Source organism: Anas platyrhynchos (assembly GCF_047663525.1). Lineage (NCBI taxonomy): Eukaryota > Metazoa > Chordata > Aves > Anseriformes > Anatidae > Anas > Anas platyrhynchos. Next base: position 57,112,539 of record NC_092591.1, read on the forward strand.
AGTGGACATGTCCTTAAGCAATCCTATCTGATTAGACTGCTTTGAGCAGGGGTTTGGACTAGATGGCATCTGGAGGTCTCTTCTGACATATCGCTCTCAGATTCTGTGGTTCTCAGGTAAAACAATGACACCCTCGAAAAAAGTTCTCCATAACAGTCTGAACATCTGCGTATGAAACAAATTCTTACGTAATTCTAGTTTTGAATAGCTTCAGTTTAAATAAATACCGAAGTAGGCTGTACTTGTTTTATGAAGCCTGCCAAGATCATGCTGTGTGTTTTCTGGCAGTCTCAAAGGGCTTTCTGTTTCACATGGAAATTACCAGTAATCTTTTTACCTTTAAGATCTTAGCCTCTAGTAAAGCTAGTAGTGCAAAAGAAAACTAGTCAAATTGGAGAACAGGCGACTACATGAAATACATGGAGATGTATTTAAAAACATAGAGAAGTACGGTGTGCAAAATACGAAGCCATCAACCTGAAGCTGCAAGTGTTCTTTTATAGATCAGCCAATCCTCCTTAATTCTAGTTGGAAAGAAATCTAGTTAAACTACTTCTGGAGTGAGGTGGTTTTGTTTTGGTGCTCCTTTTTGTTTGCTTTTGGGTATTATTTTTGTTGTTGGTGGTTTTGAGTGTTGCAGAATTTTCTTTTTATATCATGTTAAGTTAATGCCTTTAAACTATTTTATTGCTCTCTATGGAGAAATAGATACTGAGGTTTTCCTTCAATAATGAACAGAAGTGGGTGACCTTGGGGTTTTAATCATCCTTTTTAGCAACAAAGGGCTCTGGGAGTTGCTTTCTTTTCTGAATTTAAAAACACTGAAAATCATTTTATCTGGAATCAGTGTCTTTTTGAGCTTATTATCAGAATATAGAAGTTTCCAGTCAATATCTACTTTATGCTTTGTTCAAAAATCCCTGGTCATCACTTTGATTGGGAAAAATAAATAGAAAGAAGCCTTTTCACCGTCAGTGTTGTATTTATGCATTTCTCTAAATATAAAATGAGAAGTTCATGCCTAAGGGGTGCTTTATTGTTATGTTGGAGTGTGTTTGTACACATGTAAAATATATGATGTGTATGTATTCTGATAATCTTAAACACTTTTGGGATGAACTTTACAATGGAGTATTACAATAACTGTTCAAATATAAACATGCTGTGAGAGACTCTTAGATCAATGAATCCAATTGCTTGGTATTACAGGCCATTGCATAATTTAATCTCCTTCACTGTGCTCTATCTTAAAATGTAATTAGGAGTTCTATATGCAGTGCTCCAGCTATTCCAGAGTCTAATTTTTCATGATATGAAACTTTCTTTAAATTTCCGGTTATAGTAGTTACCTAATTTCATTTTAGTTAAATAGAATTAACTAATAGTTGATTAATATCTATTAGTTCTTTTCTCTCCCTGGCACTTAAAATACTCAATGGAGAATATTAACATCTATTCTTGGCCTTCTAGACTTGTTTTGCATACAAAAAAGGTTTTTTTTTTTTTTTTAGTTTCATCTTATAATCATAGCTCTCATTCATTCTACTTGTCCTATTAGAGCTTCTCTGTGCCAGTTCCACTTTGAGTTGCTCTCTTTTTGGTAAGGCTCCCGTAATGGCATTCAATACTCCAGATGATGTCTTACAGCTAATACTTTTCTATTTCTAGTGAAGGTACTTTTGACTTGTATGTTCTTGTGTCCCTTTTTATGGTTATGTTCACACTGCTGTTTACTGTTCGTTTTATGGTCAAATAAAACTTCACATTCCTTGTCCTCGTGGTCATGCCCAGATGACAAGCTTCAGCTCATACAAGCTTTCTCTTCTGTCAATTCAGTGCATGGTTTCGCATGCTACTCTGTTCAACTCATCCATTTCTCTTTGGTTGTTTCCCTGTGAACTTGGTCATCCTTTACTGGGATACTTATAATGAATTTAATTAAGTTGCTATAGTATTTCTAGGTTAATTGAAACTTGACTAAAAATACTTCTTTGGTTTTTCATTTTTAAGGATCATATTTCATGATAGTATAAATGGGTTTATGCAACAGCTTCTGGCCACCACATTTGTATAACTCCACATCGGGTTCTTTTTTGGGGTACTTTTAAAATTTAAGCTATAAATTTTGGCTGCTTAAAAAATCTTTGTTGATTGTGTAATTGTTTAGTTACCTTGTTACACCTGGTGTATGGTGATACACTGCTTTCATTTACCTCTGTATGTCTTCTGTTTCACAAATGATGCATATTATTTTTTTTAATTAAAACTCAACTGCACATATTTTCCCATTAAGGAGAAACTGAGCGGTAATTTAAAATTGCATGTATACTTTCAGGACTAAATAGCATTCAGTTTGAATATTCTCGTATTTCTCCAAATACTCACAACTTTGGACTTTGTGTAGTCATCTGAAGCTGTGAGTAACTAGACTGTGCATGTAGTTCCTGTACATACAAAGTGGTTGAAACTGTGAAATTTCACCAAAGACCTGAGGTATTCTTATTTCCTATATTCAATTAAAAGATAATTTACAGAATTTCTGGTTCTTCATTGTGTAAGAGGGAAGTCCATTTGAATACAGCATCTTCTGTGAAGGGAATATGTCAATACATGGAACAGCAATTGCCAGACAAGATTGTCACTAGCGAAATGCACTAGTTGAATTTGCCAGATCTTTTACAAGATTTTTCCTACATGACATAACAGAATTAGAATTTAACACAGAATTGTTGTTAAGATTCTACATGGATGCTAGCCAAGTGTTATTGTCAGAGCAATAAGATCTTAAGTTCCTAAACAAACTAGTTATATTTTTATGATCACATTCTGCAATTGAAATTCTTAAATTGGGGGAAAAGGTTGAGGTTCTGGGAAAATGAACTGCTGCCAAGCTGTATTTTAAGACAGCATTTTAATCATATGATTGTATTTTTATTCTTAAACACAATTGTAGTTCCCCTGTCTCAAAAAGGTTAAGACCTGGTACATGCAAAAATATGGAAGAGCAAGGCATTGTGACTTCTGTGATTCACAGTTGAATGATGCCCCTGCTTCACTTCTGTACTTATTTGCATTCTTCTTGGGTTATGCTCCTCATATTTCTCCTTCCCACAATTAGGCGTATATAGTGAGGAGATGTGACACTCACTGTCCAAGTGCTTGGATGATGCGCAGACAGTTTAATTCTTAAGGAGGGAGTCAATTAGGAATGCAGACATGCTTTTTATATGAGATAGCTTAGGTAAGACTGACAGGTGGGAAGAAAAAGTTACTTGTTTCATTTGTAATAAATTCTTGATGCCAGATGTATTCACTGTTAGTGTTCTAGGGTTTAAACAAAGAAATAGTTTGTCAAAAGAAAAAAAATTCTGTAAGGTTTTATCAGGTCACTCCAATACTGTCAGCTGCTGAACAATTAAGAAAAAAAAAAAAAAAGCTTCTGTGGCTTAGATTGTTTTTCCATTTATTATGTCACAGTATTACTATGGAGTCTCAAGGTCTAGACTCATATTTTGTTAACAAGGCAAAGGCTATGCAAATATATTCCAAGTATCAGTAGCAGCAGGTCTGTCAAAGCAACAATTATGCACAATCTTGAGCAAGCTCTCTCCATGAATGCCAGAATTTATGATGTGGAAAAAAAATGTGTAAATTTGCTTTGTTAGCTAAAGAAAATTTAACAATAGTTACATTTATGATTTTGTTCTGCAGGGAGGATAAAGATACTTTTTACATGCTGTATGTCTCTGTTTTTATAACAGTCTCACAAAATGTAAATCGAATTGCAATAGGAGTTGTTTTAAAACAATTGAATGCATGGGTGTAGGTAGGAGTAGCCTTTTTGACAGTTAATTGCATGTTGCTTTTTAAATCATCAGTGTACATCCTGTTAACTTCAAGTTCATGTTTTATATGCAGATAAATGTCAAAAAATAAAACCTTTTGTTCAATGAATACTCTTGGAAGCTGGATAGACATAGTTTAATCTTATAAACTGACTACACAATTGTTCTGCACTTTCTCTATAATCTTTTGTTTATGAACAGTTTACTATGTATTTCTGAAATTATGAGCATGTTATTAAGAGAAAGCACTGACCACTAATGATTTAATTTTCTTTGCTAGAAAAAATAACTTGATCTAATATTCTGTGTAAAAATGCCTTGTTCATTAATATCCGTTTTATGCAGAGAACAGTTAGTTACTGAAAAGTAAGGTATATTTAGACAGCACAAACCAAAATATTGCATGGAGGCAAAGCAGCTAGTAAGGAAAGTACACTTCTGAAGAACTTGTTTAACATAGAGAAGTTCTTGTTGTGTAAAGCCATAACATTTAATATATGGTATTTTGGTCATTATCCTTAGTTGATCCCAACTGATCAGTAAGTAACTGATCAGTAAACCTCGCTGAATGATAAAACTGTTTCTGTCCCTTGTCCCTAGCCTCAAACCTTGAATATAGGTTCAGATTTCACTGAGATAGGGCATTAGCACTGGGAATGCTGGTTGATATGATCTGCTCATTCCATGAATTTTGAAAAAAAAGTATCTACAGTTATTCTTGCTACAGTTTTAAATATTCTTATATTAATGAGCTAAAAAATGTTTCTACACAGCTCTAATGTTTGTAAGGTCGTTTTGTACCTATCACCCTATCCAGAATACAGGATATTCTGGAATATATGCAGAAATTCTTTTCATGTTCTGCAGGATTTTGGCAACTGAATTAAATGTAACTTTTCTTCATTCTAAGGCCAGTAGCAAAATTCGTTTTGGTTCAATTAAGCAGTATTGTGTCTGTAATGAAAGCATGAATTTTTGTGTGGGTTTGTGGGGCTGACCAGGAGAGTTTTATAAAAATATCTTTCTAAGGTTCTAGTGAATGGGGAAATAATAAATAAGATTTATTAATTCAAATGTTACTTTACTACCTTCTTTTTTTTGTTGTTGTTTAAGTGAAAAATGCTCTTAGAAATAGAACTGAGTAACGAGATGAATATTCACCCTTTAAAAGTGATTGTGTAAACTGCTAGTAGAAATGCTGCAAGACCATCAAATCTTCTTGCAGTAATTATTAAAGTAATTATAGTTATCAGGAGATCTGAAATAAGAGTCAGCTTGACTGTTTTATGTAATAAATGCCTATTGGATCTGATGGGCTGGTGTGGTTTTGTTGGCTATTAAAATTATTATGGTAAGTCTTTTCTTATTTCAGAATTATGCTTTATACTGTCCACTTGTGCTGGAATGGAAGTAGAACCATGGTGGTTGAGCATTTTTGAAAGTTCATCTGGTGTTTTGGCCACCTGATTCACTGTTTTGCGCAGCCAGTGGTTTCTAACTTCAAGTCCATGTTCTGTCTCTTTATTTGTGCTGCACTGTGTTCCATGGAGGTTATGTGAGGTAAACAGGAGAGGGAATGAAGACTAGTACAAAATGCACCAGAAGTGTAAAGGAAGCTGGTTAGGTTTAAAGTCTATGTTAATAAAGCTGAGGGTCACAATGAGTGTTTGGTAGATCTGAGATGATGATAGCGGTATTCAACTGGTTTTACATTATGTCCAGTGAACCTTGTAAAATAGGCTGTCTGATTGATGTGAATGGTAATCTGAAGAACATCTCAAAATAAAATCCACAGGTAGTGCAATATAAAGTTAGAGAAAGATTTATGATTCTTCTGATGGCTGATAGTTTATTCTTTGAACTGTCAGGTCCCATGAATGAGAGGCAAATTGTTCTAATGGTTTGGTTTCCTTGGCACATCTGAAAGATGACAGCATATTGCATATTTTGCGTATATTATGTAATAAAGGTGGCGTGCATAACAAAAAATTACATATCTTATAACAAAGATTTTACCTCTGGCTAGCTGCAAATTGCATAAAATAGTATAATTTTCTCCTATTACTCAGCAAAACTTTGTGTTACTTAAGAAACATAAAAATATTTTTCTCAAATTTTGGCGAGGCGTATAGTTTTGAAAATTGCTTCAATAATCACCAGTCCTATTCTATTAGTTTTCCATTTGCCCTGAAAGAAATTACTTCCTTAATCTTTAATTTAGCCAGAGATTAACATAGTTCATTAGTAACTTACTTTTTCATATTTTATTTTGACTGGCTTAAATATAATCATCTTTCATTAAAAAAAAAAAAAAAAAAAAAAAAGAAAGTGTACTACGGTAAGATTTCTCACGTATTGTATGGAAATCATTTTTGACATGCTTTTGTTTAAATACATTTATGTTTTCCTTTAATTAAAGCAGCATTTATAATTCCTTCAATAGTGGGCAGTATTTTTGACTAAAAATGTGTTGCTGGACACAATAGTGGATACTATTACTTTTATTACTATTTACTTTAGATAGAAGCAAAAATGAAGCTTAAATTAATGAGCAATCTGTTTTCAGGCATCCTGAAATTTCTTATGGGTATGTCTGAGAGGACATTAGACACAATTTTTGGTGTCTGGATTAAATGAGACGTGAGTAGCCAAGATAACATCATTTTATGGAATCTGTTGGTTGGGTATGAAGGACAGAAGATTTATTGGAAGCTATAGGAGAGCATTTAAAGCAGCAAATAACTAGTTTCATAATGGATTGAATAGGAGGCTGTATGAGAGGTGGAAGAAGGACAACTGACATGAAGAAAGAGAAAAGCAAGTGTAATCATCCTTGGTATTAGTTTTGACAGTGTGAGGTATTGAGTGTTCTGCAGGTTAACATAAAAGGGGTTTTTGTTTGCTTTTGTCTGTGTGATGTCTTCAATGTATATGGAAAGAAGCATTTAACTTCTACAATGTACGTATATCTTTTATTGTTTTCCCAAATCTTAAGTCAGAGCAAATGGTACATAAATGTTCACCAAGTGTTGAAAACTTATAGGTAACATTTCTGTGATCACCACATGCACAACAAAATTGTGATTATCTCCCTGAAATTTGAAAATATGAACTTCCTTGGTTCTATGCAAGTTGTTTTTCACACATGCTTCTTCCCATCTTCAGGTCTTTGTTAGATCAGTGGTGGTGATTTGGTTTTGTAATTTTGTAATACAAAACCCAACCTAGACTGAACTGTTAGTTCTCAAATAGATATAAAATAAAGCTGGAAATGTAACGACAAGGTTCCTTTATAAGTTGCTATATGTAATTTTTTTACTACTATTTTTTTTTGTTTGCAAACATGAACAACTTCCATTTGCTAAAGGTAATACATGTATAAAGTTTTTTTAGAGAATATAGAGATACATATACAGAGAGGGGGGTTGCACTGAAGCAGAGTAACACTCATAACAATTCCTAGGTGGGATGGTGAAAGTTCCAGGTATTTACAAATGCTGTGCTTTGTCTTTTGCTTCTGTGTCTGGTTCAGAGCAGCAGTGAGGAGAAGTCACTCACAGTTGTCTGACAGCTGCTGAGTGACCTAGGTGAAGTGAGTCAATGCTATCAAACCAGGTCTGTACCAATGTCCTCATGACAGCTGGTGCTAATTGGTACCCCTGCTGACAGTCTCAGTGGAATTAGTAAATTAAAGTACCAGACTGGTCTTCTCAACTGATGTGCATTGACAAGAGTTAGCTGAAAAGTCTATTTATTTATTTATTTTCAGTTCTCTCAAAGAAACCATTTACTCTGGTTGAGTAGACGGTAGCTTTTGCTGCTGGCAAGGGTTCATCACTTCCTGACATTGTGTGTATTCATACGTAGAATTTGTAAGGGTAGCAATGGTGAAAGATCAAGAGCAAGTATTGTTATATGCACATAAAAAACTGCTGAAGCACCATGAAAGCGTAATCACGGTTTTCTGTGAAATTACTTGTGATTGATGTCACAGCAACCTCTGTGACAACTCAGAGAAACTAGATATGAGAAAAGATTTTCTCTGTTTATTTTGTAAAAGTTATATTCATGCTTTACTTTTTCTTCTGTGTACATCCCTCTCAGTTGAGTGAAATAAGAAATATTTTTATGAAGCATTGTAAAATGCCAGAGATTAACTGAAAGCAAAAGAGCCTGGAATACATTAGTCTTTGAACTCTTCTCTCTTTCTGATTTGGTTCTTTAATAAAAATGAGAACTGTGAATCCAGTACCGTCTGTCAAAATTACAATGCTATGTGTCATAGTATAAATAATAATAAAATACTGTGTTATGATCTGAACAAAGGGTCTTGAACCTGAGGTTGTGTCTTATTTTTAAACTATTGCAAACAGTACAAGAAACCTGAAAGCTCTTGAGGTTGTTATGCAACAAAATCCATTAGGGCCCCCAAGAACTTACGTAGCAGATGAAATAACTTTATATTATTTTTAAAATTGACTTAGGTTGTCCACGTGTCCCCAGTGTTCCTTTACATTCTTGGAGAATGAGCATGCTGAATATTTTGAGAAGACTGCTTGATGGCAACAGTTGAAAATTTACCAAAATTTACAATTATGCTTAAAAAAAAAATATTAAAAAATGATGAGTATTGTGTGCTTTTTACATCCTCAAACCACAATCTAATTGTCTTTGCTTTCTAAATATATTCAAGTCACTCAGTGTTAAACCTTTTACATCTTATTTCTCCATTTGTACGTTGGAGTTACAAGCTCTTCATAGTGGTTTTACGTTTCTAAAACACTTGGAATATGTAAAGTGGTGTTCAAGTACCAAGTTTAAATATTTTTCTCTTAAGCAAGAGACAATTGGTTTTAGTTAGACCATAACCTTCTAAGATCACCTACAATGCTTAAAATGTTCTCTTTGTGATCCTTGTCTTGACAGCTTTTTTTAGTATCCCCAAGACTACCTGCAATCTCCCCCACTCCATTCACATGCCTGGTGACAGGACAAGGGGGAATGGGCTAAAGTTGCACCAGGGGAGGTTAGGTTGGGTATTAGGAAGAACTTCTTTACTGAAAGGGTTCTTAGGCATTGGAATAGGCTGCCCAGGAAAGTGGTGGAGTCACCATCCCCAGAGGTCTTTAAAAGGCGTTTAGATGTAGAGCTTAGTGATATGGTTCAGTGGAGGACTTATTAGTGTTAGGTTAGAGGTTGGACTCAGTGATCTTGGAGGTCTCTTCCAACCTAGATGATTGTGTGATTCAGTCTTGGTCTGTAATGTTTGGATATGCATACTTTTATCCGGCTTCTTAAGCATGAACTTTCATCTGATACTTAGGGATGTTCCTTATTTTACCTTTCCTGCTATTTCCAGTAAGCATTGTTTTTGCAGTATATTAAGACAAAGGGGATAATGGACAGATTTGCACTCTAGGTAAGTGTGGTCATGGAACATAAATCCACTAATGTACAAACAAAACATCGGACCACTGGAGAAAAAAGCAAAAAAAAAAAAAGTGTAAAGAATTTCCACATTCCTTGGGAGAGCCAAAGGTCCATGACTGTAGGAAACACTTCTTAGAGTAGGGTATGCAGTTTTATTTGTTTGAATATTTATTTGAGGCTATTTTGGAAATAAAACTTACAGGCTATGTGAACAAAAATGTGAAGGTAGAAGGAGTTGACAAATTCAAACATTTTTGGAAAAAATTGTGCATAACAGTTATGATTTGAACAGAGGCATGGTAGACAAGGGAAGAACTTTATTATGTTCAAATAAATGCTTCTCATTGCTTGATGAAATACTGTTCTTTAAATAAATATCATGTTCATCATCTAATAGATTAGTCCTTATCATTACTATCATCATTGTTACCATCCTATGGATAAAAAGAGCTGGTATCTGTTTTTGTTTTCATAAGGTAATAAATGATTGCTCATACCTGTGTACTTGGTTTGAGTAATTAAATGTTTTGAGATACCCAAGGTGTTTAAAGTTGTTTCTTTGGATTCGCAAGGTAAAAGGAATTCAGAGAACTGACTTGTTGTTTTAATATAGTCATTATAATCTCATGAAAGGCATCTGCTTTTAGTAAAGATTTAAATTAACCAAGAGACCTCTATCCACTATTGATACAAAATGAAGTGTATAACAAACAGGAGGGTATATTTTCATGCAGCTGAAGGCTGACATCAAAATGTCAATCTTTTTTTTTTTTTTTTCCTGTCTTTCTTTGTGAACACTAAAACATTTTCCAGATGAAGCATCTATCTCCCAAATCGTAAATTTCAACTTAAATCAAATATGCCCGTTTAATTACCTTTTCCTAATCACAAAGGATTGGCAGTCCACATATGCATGATTTCTTTAAAGAAATATAATAAAATTTCTAGCATTTCTATATGAATATAGTTCAAAATAATTTTTCAGAATGTTTAGTAGCACAATACAGCACTGTTTCATAGCTGCCAATATGGACTACTGTCAGAGGAACTAGACAATGGCAATTTATATTTTTTTCCAGATCTCATTCGTTTTCATCTCTCACATACAGAATTGTGAAGTTCATTTCTTCATTCAAGTTACAAAGTTAGAAACACTGCTATGTTGGACAAAGTGCAGATTTTCAAGAAAATTCCTTGTATTTTATTGAAGGGAAATGTAGTCTCAGAGCTGTAACTATTTAGCGAAAATTAAACTATTTTAAGTAGATAGTAGTGCTTTTTAGGAACTGTTAGTTCAGCTGAATAGTTGAATTTAATTATGTACTGGGCAGTAGTCAATTCAGACGTTTGCATGTGTGATCATGATATCCCTCATGAAATTCATTCATTCAAGGTATTTCCCAGCTGATATTCGATATTAAGTTAATTCCTTCTACTCTAACGAGGATACCACTATATACCTAAATGTTCTTCCATATGGTTGTGTGCTCATAGCTTCTTCATTTGAGCTAAATGTTTTCTCTTTTTTCCTTCATAGCGTATTCTTATTCCAATTGGATGTGTGCAGAAGTACTTCTGATTCTCTGTTCATGCACTCTCTTAAAACAGTAGTCTCTGGAGTCAACTAGGTTGTCATAACGCCAGTTGTGTTGATCTTAAACTGACCTGAAAGAAGGATTAGACTGAAGCTGATTTTTTGAAAAAGTGTGTTGGTTGTTTTTGTTTGTTTGTTTGTTTTCCAAAATAACAGTAATGTTGACATCCCAAAAGAGATGCAGGCAGCTGTTCTTTTGTAGCAAAGAATTGAGCTCTCCATCCGTTCTACCACCCATGGAACTCTGACAATGATATGAGTTAACTTAGCTGGCCTTATAATAATTGCAACTCTAGTCCATGGGGCTGAGGAACAATAGGTCCTCAAACTATTACCAAAACTCTGATGTGGAGTCAGTGGCTTCTTTTTAGGGGCAGAAATATATTCGGTCAGTGCGTTGGTGGTTTGTTTTTTTCGCCTTTTTTTTTTTTTTCCTGGTACTGATTAAAAGTGCAGCAGCATACTGGTTAACATTCTTAAATCTTTGTGAAATTGTTTTTTTTGACAATGTATGAGTAAAGCAGTGGTTTAATTGTAGGTCACCTTATAATAGACCAGAATCAAAAGCACATGCTTAGACACACTTGCAAGAAAGAAACGGGCACCTCAGAGATATTTTTTCTTTTGACTTTCTCCAGTACAGAAATATTAAGCAAGAAACACCTTAAAGGTTAAGAAAAAAGAATGAAAAGCACAAAAACATACATAAAGCTCTGCTCTAACCAGTGTTCAGGTGCCTATGCTGAAATGTTTTCTCTGCTTATGATCCAGTGCACCTAATTTTGCCTAACTATTTTTGAATCAACATGTTCCCTAAAAACAAGTGTTTGTCCCACATCAAGAACCAAGGATTTTTTCCTAGCAAATAAGCATTAACCACAAGGCTGGGCAGTCATATTCGGTCTTGTCAGTGTTTCATGTAGGTCCAAGAAATGTACCTTCTTTTCTGCACTTAACTAAGGGTCATGCCCAGAGCAGGAGATTCCCTGGTGGTCAGAGCATTCTCATCAAATGTTGAAGATGTCACTTTGATTTCCCCCATGTTGAGAAATTAAACTGAAGTCAGTTCTATGATTTTCTTGTGAGCATTTAGAGTACTTTGAGATTAAGCAGGAAGGAAGACAAACTTAAGTAGCTACTGATAAGTGGGTTGGATGGTTCTGCATGCTGGCATGTGAAATGTACCTAAACCATTACTTTGGGAATAGTCCCATTGCTTAAGAGACAAGTGAGCATTACTATCTAATTCCTGCTGTACAAGAGGAGAGCACTGCACTGTTAAAATTGAGGCTTTTTATTTGTGATTTTCTTACAGGAAACAGATTCGAGCTCTTCTAGGACAGTTTAGCCAGTCAGAGGCTTTGTTAATCTCATCTGGAGTTGAGCCAGGGACTCTAGATGGAGTTCTCTTGGATGCTGGCTGTTCTTCTATGCAATTTGATACACCTGAAAGAGGTTTTTCCCTGCAGAAGGATGGACCTCTGGACATGAGGATGGATGGTGACAGGTACGTGTGCATGTCATTTCCTTTTAAGCTAGAGAATGGCCGTTATAAAACAATGTCTAATTTTGCACAAATATACTATATATCTTATGCCACAAAGGTTTTTTTTTTTCAGCCTTAAACTTAAAATCCTGGTTATGTTCTTTTTCTTCTTTAGATAAGACGAATGTTACAGTGATGATTAAATTAATTAAACCAATAATGTTTTCTTAACTCTATCAATAAAATTTTACATTTTTGGTGTATATGGTATACAGTTACAGGGACAGTTTTTACTGTAAGACATATATTTCTGATAACATTGTGGAGAGCAAAAAGAGCTGCCAAATATGTTGACAGGACACCGAGTTACCTAGAGCCTTGAGGTATATTTCCTAGTTCTCTTTCCATATTGAATTTCACAAGGAAGATTGGAGGCTTTAAAAAAAAAGAATATTAATTAGAATTTCTTTTTCCCTTAATTGGGAAGTGAGTGCAAAAGGCAGATTGTTAAATATAGTGTTTCTCTCTTCAATGTCTGGCTGGGTTGCCCCAAGACCTGTATGGTCTACATGGTTCCTATGAAACCTTCCACGACTTTTTTAAGTTGAGGCCTGTTGTCTTCCTTCTATTTTTGCAGTTTTTCTGACAATGTAATCTGCAGGCTGACAATTCTTTACTGCAATCACTTTCCTTTTTTGCTGCACTTTCTGTTTGTGGAATGTCTGCTTGACTGTGTTTGGTTGCTCTGTCAGGGAAGAAGCAACTTCTCTCCCTTCTGCAATGGCCATCTGACCCAGTTACTTCTCTGTAAAAGGAATATAAAGTAACTTTTAAAAAAATCAAAACAAAACAAAAAAGCAACCAGAAATGCCATTTATGACACCTGCCAATTAAAATCCGTTAAGTATTGCAAGCTTGCCTTAGTAGTCTTGGAAGTTTCCTTTCACATTGTGTATGAGGCACGTGAGGCTTACTTAATTGTCAATTTATCAATTGTTAAATAAATAATCTCTATTTAAATGATCAGAATTGGTGTTGAGTTCATTGAAAAGCATGAAATTCAATGGCATAATGTTATTTTCTACTTATGCAGCAGTTTTCGTCTTTTAACAGCCTAATATATGCCTAATATAGCATTGCGATTTTCATGTGAAAAGACAAAGATCTGTGTTTTGTAGATGATGGCAGTAATTGTATAATGCATTACTAAGAGAATGAACATTTCTTTGCCTTGTGTTTTGATGAACCTGTAGTCTTAAGAAATGTCATTTGGACTTTTGTTGTTCACATAGAGCCTATGTGAAGACTGTGGAAGCCTCTGTTTCTAAGCAATTGTCTTAACACATTAAAATTTCAGTCTTAACACAGCAAATTTCATGATGCTGCCTTTTTCCAGTTTTGTATAAAAAGCTCACGTGATCGTACTGGGATTGAGCCCTCTGATCTCCAAAGTCTGAACTTGTGGCTTGTATTTGCATCATGAGGATACATATGTATAACTGTATATAAGAACAAAGGCTACCTGTGGCATAACAAAAGCCTTCTGCTACAGTTGTTGCTATGGTACTCCTTGCCTCTGATTTCTAAGTTTTGTTATCTTTTATAAGATACTGCAGGAGAGTAATGAATGCCTGAAAAATATTCTGCACGTTAGTGCCTTTTTAGAAGAGAATTTATTAAGTAGGTTATATGTTTTCTCCACATTAGTAAACACTTCTGTGATCTGTGACAACACAGATCTGAAACACTTCTGTGAACTGTTTCAATAGCATAAGGACACAATTTAAAAATAAATTAATATGTACGACTTATACCATTTCAATTCTAACAGTTCCTTTCATTTGCAATATTATGTCATTTGAATTCTCTCAAAACAACGTTTGGGTATAAGTTCTTACATCTTTTAGTGAAAAGTAAAGTTAAACTATTTTCATAAGCAGTTGTTTTCATAGCAGGAGATGTGAAAGAAAATATCTTTGAAATCAGTTCCAAATAAAAAACAACATATAATGCAAGGTGACTAAATAAACCCATAAGGGGTAAGTTTATATTCTAAAGATGTCTAAATAGGAACAGTCACACAGCATTTCCATTTTAATGTGATACTGACATGTATTTATTCCTGTCAACTCATTAGGCATAGTTTATGATTGTACTTAGAAGTTTCAGCTGTTTTAATTGATGTTAAGGAACAAACTATTTAAAGTTGCTAGAAATAGGATTTAAAAGGTACAAACGAGATCTGTTTTCATAGGGTTGCTGTCTCTTACTTGAAAACCTCAAAGGCACTTGTATGCAGTGTGTGTGTTTGACTTTATGTCTCAATGCTATGAAGCTTCACCTCTTGTCAATGAAAACTGACGTCAGTGAACTAATTGGCTCTTCTTGTGCGTAGGTACCCTGACATGCCCACTGCTGCTGATGTTGTGAATGCTTTAGATCAACAGGCACTTGCGTCCATCCTGAGAACATACGGGGAGGAGAGGCACGCCAAGAAAATCGCTTCAGCCATCGTTCAGGCACGCAGCATATATCCCATCACCAGAACTCAGCAGCTTGCAAGCATTGTTGCAGGTACCCTCATTAATTCTTCACAGTGGCTGAGAGAGAAAAAATATTAATCCCCAAAGTCCCAGAGGGATCTATTTGTACTTGAAATCATGCAGGATCTAATCCTGCCTATTCTGCTCTGATGTCAGCTCTCCTTTTTTTCCCCCCATAAGATCCCACTTCTTATACTGTATTTCACCGATTAGCTTAATAATAGATTTTACATGAAGTGATTTATCATTTTGTCAACGAAGTTGAAACACAGAATGACAGCAGCCTAGGGAATTCTTTGTCCCAGCTATTGATAAGCATTCAAATAGATACGTCATATGCATCTCTTTGTTTTAAATTTCTACATTTTAATATTTTGAGGGGAAGTACTATGGCAGTTTCCAGTTATGAATGAAATTAGATTCAATCTCTCTGCTTAAAGAATGAGGAAGCAAAAAGTAAAGCAATACGTAGCTTGCTTCACCTTGTGAATGCCAACTAGATCAGCCTGAAGCGCCTATTGAAACACTTCATCTTACTTGCTCTTCACTGTAAACAACTTGAACAAAATCTAGTTAGACAGGAGCTGTGCTCACATCGAGAACCTTCACATTTGTGTTCTCGAGTGAAAATTTTCCAGCAAAAAAATAAGATACTTTCACTGTGCCTTAACAATATAACATATAAGGCTGTTTTTAATCTATTTATTTAATTATTTATTTATTTATGTATTTATTTATTTATTTTTAACCAAGAAATGAAAATGACTGGGTCTCGTCACAAAATGCCCTAAATTGTTGACTCCTTTAACCTTTAAAATGGCTATCCGAATTTAACATTTAGTAAAGATTAGTGTTACAAGTCCTATCTGCATAAAAGCCTTTAAAACTATATTGTTTTCATAAAACTGTGTATTCTTCCTGAGGAGAGGAAATGGAGAGGGAGGTGCCGATCTCTTCTCCCTGGTGATCGATAACAGGAAGCACAAGAACAATGCAAAGCTGCTCCAGGGGAGCTTCAAACTGAACATTAGGAAAAATGTCTTCATCGTGAGGGTGGTCAAATACTGGAAAAGGCTTCCTAGTCAAGTGGTTAATGTGCTGTGCCTGTCGGCATTCAAGAGGAATTTGGATAATAACCTTAACAATATGCCTTAACTTTTGGTTAGCACTGAACTGGTCAAGCAGTTGGACTAGATGATCTTTGTAGGGTGCTTCCAACTATTCTATTAAATTCTACTTAAACTGTAACTTTAATTTAAAAAATATAATTATTGATAACTAATAGAACAGTGACTAATAATTGTGATATATAGTGATAGATAATTGCCTACCTTAAGAGCTTAAGTTTAATAGGGACTTACTTTTAATGGCTTTAGGATCACAAAGAAATTAAAAGGCTTTGAGTTGTATAAACCAGGATACTTGAGCAAAATGTCCACTTTAAACCAGGCCCAAAGTCTAGCTGATATGATTACAGGACCTGAAGACACTGCTTGCAATAAGCCCCTGTTGTAAATGTGTAGTAGGGTAATGAATGTGGGGAATAAATAATATTAAAGAATATATGAGTCTTTAATAAAACCTGAGAATTTGCATTTCTAAAATGATCATTATCATCAACTTTATGAAGTAATAATTTAGTTTTGTCAGATGTATCTCATGCTCTTTGAAACAACTATTGATAAAAAATATACCATTATTGAGATTAAAGCAGCCATGTTGCTATGCTAAAGATGTAATGTGTTCTACGCTGTAAACAAGCAGTATGGTAACCTCAAAAATAATTCTGCCAACTAGCTTGGATTCAAGAAAAATAAAATTATTAGTGTAAAAAAGAGATTGATCAAAGATCCCTTCACGTTTAATGGGTTGCATGTGAGTCATCGCCTAACGGTCACTTTCTGTGAAAACAACAGGAGATTTTTGTTCTCACTTTAAACTCTGATGTATTTGAAGAGCAGCTTGATATGTGAATCAGGAATGCATCAGATAAGACACATGCCAAAAAAAATGAATCCAACATATATCTGCTAAGACAGTAAATATGTATTTTGTGTGCTTTTTTGAAGTATGCAAGTAGTTAAAACAATTTTAGGACTATTATACTTATCCCCGTTTGGGTAGAACTTCTTACAGTTTTAATCTGATTTCTCTGTAAAGGAGCTCAAGGGTGGATCCTTGCTAGTTCTAGAACAGATAATATGTTAAGAAAATTTCTGGTAAATATAATAGATTTTGTTCAATTTATCATCAGTATATTTTCTACTACAAATTTACATCCATGAAGTTATTGAGGTAAGTCATAGCTACAGGGCCAGAGATCACAGCTACAGAATTCTCTTGGTAGGACAGAACAAAAAAGCCCTGACTAATTCAGGATTTAAGCAGAGTAAACTCTATGACTTATTACTTAAATGTCAAGTCCTTAAAAATATATGTATACATGTATATATATTCATTAGAAAAATAAAATCTTGCATTTTAGACTTTACAGACTCTATAAGAACATATTTTTTTCTCCAGAACAGGATCATTTCTTTTGCCTGTGGCTAGATAGCTAGAAAACATGTAAACAATCTAGCCAATGAGGCTGGATATCTGTATCTTTTTCTTTGCTGATGTGAGTATCTGAAAATTCACATATTATCCATATTTCTCTAAAATCTTATGGTTTAATATGGCTTAAGATTTTCCAGAACTCTAAACTTCTGTGGTAAGTTCCAGCTGATAACCAGAATCCCAATGAATCCAAGTTAGATTTGGACTAGCCTGGAATGGAAAAGGGAAATGCTATCCAGGAAACAACAATAAAGAGAGTTAGAAGGTGTATTGCTGCTGTTAATTGATTGGGAGATAAGAATGACAAAACTAAGCAAAACAAAAGGCTCTACAACAGTTAGAGATCATTCAGACATTTCTAAAGTTTTCATTGGAGAAAGTTAAAGTTTTAAGGTACAGCTTGAAAAAATTATAAATAGATTAGTATGTCAAGATTGCCTACAACACCTTAGGGCTAACTCAGGTATCCAAGTGATTTCTTAGTTAAACAAAAGTCTTTTGTTCCAATTCAATGAAATAATTCCTTCTAACTCTTGGCATAAAGCCTGAAAGTCATCTCAATTTACCGTGCCATTGAATAAAGTCCTCCAAAAAAAAAAAAAAAAAAAAAAGTTTGGCTTATTTTTTTCTAAATGTTTTCCAAAATGCTTTTGAGCCATTTAAATAAGGAGATCTCTGAGTAAGCTGTGGATCCTGCAATTTACACAGGGGGAAAGGAAGATTTTTTTTTTTAAATTCACTGATGCGAATATCGTCTCTTCCTGTAGCTCAGTCAAACTCTACTCACTGTTTACAATTTTCACGCAGCTATCTGTAATGATGAACACTGTGTAAATACTAAAGATCAGTGGTTCTCTACTGAAGATCTGTGAATAGATGTGTAGAAGTCAATTAAGAAGTACTTCCTGATGGCTATTGCTGAAGCTCATTGAGTTCTGTTGTGAAATGATAGTATTAACTGGATGTGCAGGAAAACTGGTTAGAAATAGTGAAATTCTTTAGACTGTAATTTTGTTTTTTTCTGTACTGCTTCTCAATTTTTCCTTCTAGTGGGTAATATACCTTGTCATCTATTCATTTGTTTTCACAGTTTAATTTTTCTCAATGGCATTGAAATATGTTATCTGTTAACAGGTCATTTCGAGACTATGTAGTCATTTGGACTTGAAAGGAATTGATGGTGAGATACTAAAGAATCGTGAAAAGTTTAAAAAATTTTAATGGTTAAAGTCAGTCTTGTTCAGATTGTTCCACACTGATATACTTTAATTATCAGTTTGGAATTTGTAATATTGCCTGAAATTCAGATGGGTGTGAATTAACACTGTACTGAGGGAGCCTAGACAAAAGGACATTAGTTGCGTCACAGAAACTTATTAAATGCAATGCTAATTCAACAGACGGATTCCTGCAAACAGGTGCACGATCTGAATTAATTTTTAAACTCTCCCACTCTTGTACACTCTGGAGACTTTAATAGTTCATATTGACAGGCACAGCACGTTGCTAATTTCATTCACAAGCTTAAGAATTTCAATACATTTTAACTTGTGAATCTATTAGATTTTTAAAAGTGTAAGTAGCATAAGGGCATCCCAAAACTGAAAATGATAATTTCTCTCTCTGGGATTTCAAACCAGTCATCTAGCCGGAAGCATGGTGTTTTTATGAATGAAATTCATTTTATAAGCTTCCCGTAAAGATTTATATATATATGTTTTTGTACATTGCACAGCCTGTTACCAGGAAGGATTTTCTTTTACTGTTGCAACAATTGGAGGGGGCTGGATTTTGTGCCTCATCAGTAAGCACAAGTAGGTTTCTATTTAACTATACCAGAGGGCTAAGAGTGGGGTAGAAATATTTTTCACCCCTATCACATAGGTTATATCTACTGACTTTAATAAAAAGATGAAGGCCCATATAACAGAAATCCCTATCACAAATTACATTTAGTAGTTAATAGCAGTCTCTAAAGACAGACCAATAGGCCATTGAACTTGAAGACATTTTGGTTTTAGTTAGTCTTTTTGGTTGCATAAAACTGCAGTGTCTGAATTTCTATACCAGTTTCCTGGTGTATCCTTTACCAGTGGTAAGGTATCCTTTACCAGTATTCGGTACCATTATATATGTCCTGTGCTGTTTTCTCACATTCAACTGAGGCGTGTAAGGTTTTATTATACTTGCAGAATATATTAGGGTTTTTATTTAATTTTCTTCAGAGTTTCTCATAAATGTGTGCTACAAGGACTCACTTTTCCAGTTTACTTTACATACATGATATACAACATAAAACTCAGTATTTTACTAAAGTTCCAGTGAGATTGGCCATGGAAATTTAAATAACAGTTCTCATTCTAGGCTTCCAATCAATAAATAAGCACAGTCAGTTTTGTACCCAGATTTCATGCTGTACTCTTGTGGGTTGGCTTTATTTGTATCTGTGATACTTTTGGAAGCTGGAATACTCTTAGAATATCAGAAATATCTTATCCACAGAAAAACAGCGTTATTTTTTAGAAAGTACTTAGGCTGCTTAAATGCTTAGGCTGCAAAAATATGAATTTTTAATAAGTTAAAAACTCTGTGGATCTGCTTTGAGAGGTGAACGCCAGCTCCTGATAGTAACAGTCCAAAATTGAAAGTGTAAAACTGATGTTCTTGACATCACAACTGTAAATTTTTCAGCAGGTGGCAAGAGAATGGAGGTTCTGCATAAAGCTGGTAGAACAATACCAGTTGAAGTGGAGGGAGAAAAAAACAAATCAACAACCATACTGCTTTCTAATTCACTAGATTGTTAGTAGGAAATATTTTGTATGGAAACATTGCTTTTCCATTCCAGTTACAGGTATTTTCAGTAGAGTGAACATGGTGGCAATAGGCTTGGTTTTGGAAGGGGGAAGGAGGGAGAGGTATGTTTTCATTATTTGAAAACGTATGCTTGGAAGAAGAGACTCGTGTGGTATTGTTTTCACAAACTGTCATTTTTAGTCAAGAATCATTGGCTTTTGTAGTTGAATCCAACCAATACCCAAGTATCTGATGTGTCCACTTGAAGTTCTCCTAAAGAAAAATTCGATTCTAAATGAAACCTAAGACAGGGCTTAAGGAGAATATGAAGCTGTGTAGATTTAGTCACTTAGTGAATGCTATGGAAATACGCATGTCCTGTGGTATTCTTTTGATACTTTACATACTTATTTTAAACACTGCTGTTCTGAGCAAATTACTTGTATTTGTAGGTGTTGGTTAAGTGTATAAAGAAAATTGTTTATAATGGCACAGCATGCCATTATGTTATGCATGAAGAGACGATTTTCTTCACACATAAATAGCAGTCAGTGGCGGTTTGAAGCATTTCATTTTCAAATCAGAGCCTGTTTTTAGATATATGAAAAATATGGAAATGGATATTTTGCTAGGTAGTACAAGCTGGTTTCTTAGGGCATCAGTAAGTATCCCTTTATGATTTATATAAGTTACAAAACATGGTGGTCTCAAAGACAGAAATGACAGTAGGTAGCTAATGTAACTTTTCCTAGAGTCCAGACCTGATTGAGGAGCTAAGTGCCCAGAGATTAAATCTATTTTAATTGTGAAGCAGAGTTTAAGCCACACATCCCTGTGCAGTAATGTGCATTGGGAGAAGTGCATCCTGCTGCCACTTCTGTCTTGAAGGATTCAGACAGCAGTAAGAAGGAAACAGCTATGGTGAGGTTTTTCAATTAATTCAGGCATTTTTGTCATTAGAGTCAGAGGAGAAGGAATGTGGCTGGGAAAATAGAGTATGCAGAAATGCACCTTAGATGCATCGCATACATGATAATAACTTAGTTAATAAATATTTAATTTTATGTATCATTAGTGGCTTCTCCCTTTGCTTAACAGTGATGATCACTTGTGTTTGTGATGTTGAACATATACTTTCTGACATAAGTAAAATCTCACCTTGAAAATTCTGAAGAATTCCACCAATACAATGTTTTGTGCCAGTATACTGGCAAAAATATGGAAGAACTTTGGTATTTCTATTATTTTTTTTTCAATCACTTTTGTAAATGTGAATTTAATCAACTTATTTCAGAGGTATCATGCTCTTTTATTTTACTTCTCTATGCAGAATATCAATTACTTGAGTTTAAACTGCATTCCTTTCAAACCCATTGCCTTATTATGTTGTAGTTTAGCACTGGCATGGTATTAAGGCATTTTAATACACACATACCAGATGAATTGCCTTATCTCTAATGGGTTCTCTTTTTTCAAAAAATATTTGTTTCCATTTATGTGCCACTATAAAATGTCTGCATTCACTTACATAATAGATTACAAGTTTACTCGGGTTTCACAGATCTTGTAAGGCTTTTGCACTTTAGTTCCTTTGATCCATCAAATCTCTAATTCTTTTCTCTGTACTCTGATAATGAAGATTCAAGCACAAAATACGTAAAATAATGCTATGTTGAAGTTTCCATGAAAATTTCTTTCTCTAAAGAGACTTGCATAACTTGGAGGGACTTTGGGGAAAGAAAAGGAGGGAATTTTGTGCCACCAGTCAAAATTATTTAAGGTGGTGATTTTTCTTCAAAAAACTCATACCTTGACACATTGTGCTATATAAACATGTGAGAAATCAACAATATCGGTTGCATTTTCTATTTTTCTCAAGGTTCTTTTGTGATTATTTGAAGGAACACAGGTATAATGGTCAGGAATTATTATCTCCAAACTAAGACATCTCTTTTAAGCTTTCAGTAATTAATTGAAAGATAATTGCCACTAGATAAACATTGTATTTTGTATGTAACTGAATGTAAAACATACATTTTATTTTTGCAAGTGCATAATAATGTAGAAGGCAAATGTTAAAATTTTGTGTCCACCTTTTTTTTTCCTTGCCTTAAAAGCATAAAACAAATCACCTCAAACAATTAATTGGCATTGATTATACTGAGCTGTAAGGTATAGGATTTATCTAGCCCATCTTCATTTTTCCCTGCTTTGGTTACAGCTATCATTTTGCATTTTAACTTTGTGAAGCATTCAAGGAAGCAGTTCCTATAGGAAAAAACAACACTCAACTGCAAGCCAGCTCAGTTTAATAGGGTTTTAAAAGTGATTCAAAGCAGGAAATATATCTTTTAAAGAAGGAAGCTCACTACTCAGGGTTCGTTTGTAAGTATGCTTTCCTTTCAATTCATCATGCACGAGTGGATTAATGTCAGATTAGCAGTGTAGAAGCAACAAAATGCTAACATATACCTTTTCAAATGTATTACAGGTGCTTTTCCAGCATCAGCATTGTATGCACGAAAGGACTTGCTTCAGAGACCTACACATGTTGCGACCAAAACTTTCCAAGGCCTGCGAATATTTGTAAATGATGAGCTTCATGAGCTCTTTATAGGGCTGAAGACAGCTGAGAAGTTTCTAAAACCTGGAGGTCGCCTAGTAGCCCTCTCATTTCATTCTCTAGAAGATCGTATCATCAAACGTTTTCTTCATGGAATAGACATGACGGAAAAGTACAATCTTGGCTCATGGCAGAAGATAAGACAAGCTCTGAAAAATTCCTCCAAAGAAGATGACTCACAAGAATTTCCCCATGGAAAACCCAACTCAAAATGGACTTTTATACAGAAAAAAGTTCTCACCCCTCAGGCCAAAGATAATCAAACAAACCCAAGAGGGAGGTCAGCCAAGCTAAGAGCTGCTATTAAACTCTAAAACAATTTATCATTATATAATTGTATAATTTCCTAAAATTTCATTTTCCAGAAGGCTACCTGGACAGATAATATCAAAATAAAAAATAAAATGGATAAAGGTGTTAGAAAACATTTTTATTATCATTGTGCTTCATTTTAATTGGGATGTAATATCAAATGGTAAAATAAGTTAGATGAGTGGGTGTCACTAATTATAACAAAAAGACATATTTATTAAAAGAGCATAAAAACTAAAGTTGTTTTTTTTTTTAACTATGGTTTTGATGTAGTTAAAACATTCCCTTTAGATTAAATTCAGAACTCTGATGTAACAGACTAAATTCTGATTGTTGATTGAGAAAGACAAGAAAGAGGTGTTTTTATGGGCGTTGGTTTCACAAAACTAAGTCAGATTACTGGTTTAGTCTAGAGTAAGTTTTTAAACTAGCCTAAGAATTCATGATATTTAAATTTCTGTGTCTGTTGATTTGTTGCAGAATGTTTGTAGCTAGGAGCTATGTCTTAATTAAAATGATACCATTATGTAATGTCTAATCCAGGAATTTATGAATGAGCTCTTACCTTTGTTAATAAGTAAATCTTTACATCTGAGTGATAGCCTGGTAATTTGATGTTTATGGATTTTAAATAATGAATTGTTCTTGGGAAAAAAAGCTACGTAAAAGGTCACTGTATTGCATTTAGACATTATAAGCAGTGAGCAAGCACCGTGAAGATTTGTACTAGATAATTTGGATTTCTTCCTGCAACCTGTGCTTGTGTGCATCCATGCAGTAGAACTTCTGTGTGTTGATGGAATTACTATGAACCCAACAAACAGGATGCTGTGAGATTTCTGTGGTATTCTCCTTTCCTGATGAAATTTCACTAAGAGGTGCTACTTAATTACCTATAAAATAAATGGCCTACTACCACCAGTTTCCTATTTGTATGCCATCCTAGCTAGTAAAATTTGTAATTTAGTTTTGTAATATATTTTTTATATAAGTTAATATGAATTGAATTTAGCTTTAGGTCTTAAAAGACCATTGTTTTGCTATTTTTGTATGTTAATGGTGATCAGATAATACCATAAGTTTCATATTCTTTGACCTCTGACTTACCTCTTAAGGAAACAAAAAAAGTCCTTATTTGGATAATCGGATCTGTAGCAGGACTTTGTTTGTGGTGAACCAGAAGCTTGGCTGATAGAATTAGAAAACATAACTTCTGACTTTGAGCTAAATGATTACTTCACTAGCTTTTGAAACAACACTGATTGGATCATTCCAGACTTGATTTTCATCAAGCATCATCCTCTGTGTTGATTATTTCACTGGAGTGTTTGGGATTATATTGACACAAACAATTGAAATTTAAATTCACCATCTATAATATACAGTATATTGATACCTGACTGTTATTTAATTCATTGGTAAAGCTAAATCATGATAACATAGATCACTAATCTGAAATACCAGTTGAATGATGGGCACTTCCAAAATTTCAATATTCTCTCTGCTTTCATTATATGTGTTATTAAATATTAAATACAGCATTCCACTTCAAATAATATTATTTACTGACACCGTAGAGACAACAAACCTTGCCTTAAATAGATATTTTTTCATTCAAGCATTAAATATAAATATCAAAAGTTATTTTTAGTTAAGATTCCATATTAAAATGTACTCCAATAGGAGGTTGGAAAAATTATGCTTCTACCATACGCTTAAAAGAGTGCAGTGCTATGTGCTGTTAAGGAACGCGTGTGAGGACAAGAACATCCAGTTGTAGAAGTAAATATCTGCAGAAACTATATGAAGACATTACAATTCCTTATGCTTAAAACTATATTTAAAAAACACGCCTCCCACATCTAATTTCAAAGACACAGATTCTTATGATAAACTACTGTATACCAGTTGTTGTAAATGCACTTCTTCATTTTCTGATTCAAGAGTAGGAGACCTGACCTTACCTTTGATGATGAAGGTTGCAAATCCTTTTAGGTTGGAGTTGCACAGCCATGGAAGTGCATCAATCAGAGCTCTTCTCTGTACAGGATCTGTTTCATTCTTCTCAGGGTCTTCTCACTTTCAGCCTTGAGATATGGAGAGTCCTTGAATTTAATTTCTGCTTCACTGAAAACAGATTTTTTTTTTCACAGAAAAAAAAAAAAAACTTCTGTTTATTTTTAGACAAAGTATTCTTGTATCTTTAGGCATTTCATTTCTGTTTAGTAGGTGAAGTTCTGTTACGTGAAGGGTATTAGGCCTTCATTTTTTTTCCAACGTACGTTGAACTTTCCTAATGTGGTATGTTGCACATGTTAGGAAACTTTTTTTTTTTTTTTTTTTTTTTTTACCATAACCAAAAACATTTTTTGTATGAAGGAGATGGTATCTGGTAGAAAATTACAGTCTTAATGAAAACTAAATCATGCCATCAAGATACAAATTATATATCATTTCTGAGAAATGCCATTAAACCTGAGCAATATTAATTTTAAATCAATCAAAAGCAAGATCATATATCTGAAACCAATTAAACAAAATACTGTAGCCTATGTTTACAGAAAATGTGGCAATACCATAATATTGTATGTGATGGGAAGATCAGAAGTGACCAATATGTTCAATATTTGTAGAGAATATGAAACAGTAGTTGTGTAAAGATGGTGGTGTTGCCAAGCAATATGTATGTGCGGAGCTTATTGCTAGAATATCTCTTTTCTTATTAGGACTCAGAAGTGTGTGGGAAAAAAATAAAAGATCAAAAACCAACTATGAGACTATTCCTGTGCATTCTAAATGTACTTTATATTAAAGTTATTTTAAAAATCTGATTTAATGGGTTACTCAAGAGAATGTACAAAGTTGACATGCAGTCTAAAGTACCTACCGAAAGAAGAGATTTATGTAGAATAATGTCTTGAAAACCAGACACAGTTATGCTGTGAGGTTTTTATAGTACAAATACTATAAAAAGTACTTTTTAAAAGCATCAAGTTTAAGAAATTAGCTGCATTTAAAACCTGTGTATCTGTATGAGGGCCCTCTGACAATTATTATTTCAGTATTGTTTCCTAAGAATTATTATAAGTTTCATTGTTTAAGAATATGAAGGGCTAATCATACTGTCTTCAAGTAATATAAGGAATTAATTTTCTTTTTACACCTACTGTAGTTGAGTAATTTCTCAGTAGTCTTTTATAGTTGCATCTACTGAGATTGGCAATTGACTGGGAAAGATGTGTGTTGGAAATGTCAGTTTTTGTATGCATTTTGTGGTATTTGACAGATTTTTGAAGGAGAAGGGTCTTAATGTAGCGTGAATGGAGAAAATAGTTATTTCAACATACCCACTATTATCAAATGGCTATCCTTTAGTAGCAAGTGTTGTATAAGTCTTTGCATTCTGCTTTCTAGAGTAGCATTTCTACTATTATTAATGATTCGTACAATAATTGCTATGATATTGCTCTTTATATTGGAGAAGACATGGTATTAATTAAAGAGTTTATGCTCTAAAGAGTATAACAGTGCCATGAGGGTGGAAACATGAGGACGTATGCCCTGAGGAAAGGAGACATGCAGGGGTAGGATGGTTGCAGCAAGCCGTCTGAGATACAGCTTGTTGGTGGTTTTATTTGATTAATTTACGTTTAAAAATAACTGAGATATTAGCTATCATTGTGTAGAGTACATACGTACTTGTGAAAAATTAGAAGAACTTGAATAAACAGCAAAGTACTGAACTCAAGCCAATTTGTTGCTGTCCATTCTACCTAACATCTTTATCTCTAGCAAAAGTAATAAAGAGTTCATATCTGCTTTTCTTGTGCAGCCAAAATCTCTCCAGGGAAAGCTCTTTAGTAAAATTAGGGCTGTTTGCACCAGGATCATGAATGCTGTTGGGTGGACTGGGGCATTCTGTCTTTATATATCCATGCATTTATTTATTTTTCATTCATATAGCAGTTTTTTTATGTCAATGGCTAGCTTGGAATAATATGCTTTTATATTTATAAGTCTTTCAGAATTACAACCAAATGTGGAGGCCTTTTTACACCTGACATGTAGTAGAATTACGCAGGATTTTGTGGATTAATTAAAACTGCGATGCTCTAGTGAACGTGAAAAATAATTTAAATGAATGTAGAACAAGTTCTGCCCTTCACACACAACCCATGAAAGATAGAAGAAACAAATGTGTTTAATCAAACTGTAATAAATAAGCTGCAAAGGTCAACGCCTTAAAAAAATCCACTTTATGGTGAGGTTGAATAAATTAACATCATTTTAAAAATAAAATTTCATATATATATGTATATGCATATATATATATATATATATATAATTTTACCTGATGTAGGATAAGCACCAGTGGTGAGGTAGCTCATTCTCTCTACATGGTTGTAGAGCATGGTTTTTAGTGCATAATCAGAAGTAATAGAGGGAAGGCATACATGCTTCTAATCTAGTTATGTATGTTTTCTCTTCTCCTCTGCAGTTAGAGTTGTATGGTTTTGTGAATCCTAGGATAAATGAGAGAGAAGGGCTTTTCTTTTTTTCAGAACACTGTAATACTTGTCCATCCAACTTTATTAAACATCATATTTAATACTTTTAGACATACTTTGCTGATGATATACCATGTTTTCCAATACTTAGGAAGAGGGGCAAATATTTGTTCATGGGGATGTCTAAGCTTAAAATAAAATAAAATAAAATAAAATAAAATAAAATAAAATAAAATAAAATAAAATAAAATAAAATAAAATTAAAATAAAGTGTTTGGCTGCCTGAATTTCTCACTGTACAGATACAGCTATAAGAAAAACTGTTTTCATTGTACCTTAATGTTTCAGAAAATTATATTTTGGCTGATGCTTTTAAAGCCTAATTTGTTTGGTTGTAATATTCAGTCAAAAACAAGCTGGAGATTTTTTAAAATGTATTTTTACCATGTTTGCAAATATAAACTTGACACTTTGTTTATAGCTATCTTTAAAGAGTAAAACTGGAGATACAGCTCCCTCTGTCTGTCCTGGGAATACCTATGCTTTGTTTTCCTCGGAGTGCACCTGCAAATGATTATAGTAACAGCATGTTTATTGTCAACATAGAGATGCAAGACAAAAAGATGTGGATAACTCTTTCTTACAGGTAAGTAGTTGTTTTAAATTACACTAACTGCAATTTTAAAATAATAAAGGCTGTCAAACAGTGAGTTATTTGCTTATCTGAAAATACTTCAATCAAGATACCTAATTTAAAAGGCAGAAAAAAAAACTTATTCTCAAACATACAAATTATTATTAGAATGGAACACATGAGCAAAACTTCTAGATGTTTTTTAGTGCCCATACAATTTCTACAGAGGTAGCAGTGGCAAACGTACCTCATATTTTTGTTGACATTCATGAAAGAAATTTCTGTGTTGGTGGAAAAATCTACATAGACAGTAAAACATTAGGGGTTACAAGAGATAGTGAAATGAAAATAATGATGTTATATAAATCATATCTTAGAATTCATACATGCTATAACACCTGAGTGAAAACTTAGGTTTTATTGTACCTTGTTGTCATTTGTTTGCACATCAAGTTAATTTGAATATGTGGATGTGATTCTGGCAAAGAGAATGTATACTGCTTCAGGTTTGTAGGGTGTTTGCTGTTCATATTTTCACTGAACATATAGTAGAGCTCAGAATAAGTCACTGCCAGGTTTATGATCTCAGCATCATCATATTTTAACTGTAATTATATTAAGAATGTTAACAAGGTTATATATCACAAGTCAGTAATTATAAAATAAATATATATATAAAAAAATCTTGAAGCACAGTGCTGTAACTCATATACCAAAATGTGTGAAATACTTAATAACAACTTAGTCACAAGCAATTTAGGCTAGAAAAGTTATTTTTTAATTTCAAACGTTATTTTATGCCTGTTTCTTCACACCCTTCCTTAATTTTATTTATTTTTCTCCTTTTAATCAAAAGTAATTTCATTCTTAAGAATATCTCTCATAGACTTTACAAAGAAACAAAATAAGGATTATTGACAGTCCTGGCTGATAAGTATTTGAAAATGAGTATATCATAAAAACTTGTTTTTTAATACAGTGCAAAATACATATTTTCAAGAATAATGACACATACGTGCTTGTTAATACATGCACAATCTAGAGCCTAATCTTGCAACCTTTCCTTACAGGAATATCTTTTTAAAAGCATATGTTATTTCTAAAAGTCTTGTTTCTTGAACTTGTCATAGGAATGAGAGCTGAAATCTTGGGCTAGGCAATGAGAGATGTCAGTGCACGGATGAGTCCAACAGACTAGTGGGTGAGCTCCTTTGGAAGCTGAAAATTTTTAATACTTCACAAAACAGGGTCCACTGAGTGTGGGACAGTCTGGGCTAGCTGTCAGGATTAACACAATAATAACTGAATATGATAATGATGAATTAACAAAGTTTTTGATGCAGAGGCAGTTCCACTGGTGTATCTTACATTGCATTTCACAAAGGCTTAATAGAGGTGACAGTGGGTTTCAGATTTAGAAAAAAAAAATAAATCCTTGAAATTGAAGCTGGTATATAAGGTTTTGCTATGTATCTTGGAAAGAGCAAGAGGGTGACAGAAATATTGTTTGAGAGGAAAGGGGGTTCAGTCTCTACTGCTGCTGCCCCTGTTAAAGGTATTAAAAAGCTTGCCCTCATTTCAAACATGCAGGGTCAAGACCTTAACTGTGCCTGTAGTGTAGTTACCAGTCACTAACTGCAGTACAGACTATTAACCCGCCTATTAAAAGCTAGCAGGTGATGCAAAATTATAAATCAGTAGATTAATTAAATGTGCTTGGCAAATACCATGCTCTATAGCTGTACTGCACTTAATAGCATTTTAAAACTAAAGTAATTAAGATGATTAGGGATGTGTCACACTAGCCTTCACACCAGGACCCTGCCAATTTTTCTTGTGTAGATAAACACATTGGTATTGGGCTGCGCCCTCCACAACTGGGTGGAAGCACTTCTGTAGCTGATATGGTGTGGTGACTGATGCCTAGATTAAAATCTGAACCTTCCCTTAAAAATGGTACAATATGTTGCTTTTTAGAGCAATGACATATTAGCTCATGCTTTATTAATAGAGCTCTAGTTATTTTGGAAAACAACTGGTTGTGGGGGTATTTTCTGTTTGCTGCTTGAATTTGGTAATTTATGTGTATGTATTTTTTCCCCAACATAGACCCAGGACAAGTTACCTTATTTTTCTTTTAAAATTCAGTGAAACTTTCCTGGAACCAGCAACAGATAACATTTTTCTGTGACCAAAAAATAATTAATGAAGTTAATTACAGTGACTGTTAGATCCAATTATATCCCAATGGAAGCAAAGTCCTCCATAAATACCACATTCCCCAATAGCCCAGTAATTCAGCAACATATTGAAAAATACTCTTTTGTAGTTCAGCAACTTCCTTAGTTATAGTTGGCAAATGTTTTATGCAGCCTATCCAAGTCTTAGTTTAGTTTTCAGGTTTCTGCTTCATTTGAGTAGGTTTTGTAAAAAAATAAATAAAATTATCAATTTTTTTTTTTTGAAAAAAAGGATTGATTCCTTCATTCAAATATATTCTTATACTAAGAGAACATTGCTTTTTTGTGTTTGTTTTCTAGTTTTTTAGTTTTTTTGTTGAGGTAATACAGATCTAATCATTTCTGCCATCATTTCATTATTTCTCCTTTGAAGTCATTGTTTGTATTAGGAGTACAACATTAAGGTTGGCTACTGAGCAGAGCAATTGGCTGTCGTGCTCCCTCTTACGCAGTGTATCGCATTAACTGCTCTGATTTCCAATCACATCCTGTAGCCTGCAGAATAACAGGTGCTTTTCAGCACACATTCTCCGTTTGTTCCTCTTCATTTAATAACAAGGCTATAAAGTGCCTATGTTCAGGTTGTTTTCTTTTCTATAGGTGAAATCCAGTAATTTTATTACTAATTTTAATTTTATTAAAACTAGTAATGTTATTTATTTTTGCATATAAAAATGTTCAAATCACTGCATCAGATTCACTGTTGACAGCACTTATTACTTGTCATCGGTAGCGTTCTAAGTTTTCCCATGGGCACGAGAGTCTCAGCTTTCCTGAAACATTAAAGTTGATTTCCAGCTTTCATGTCTGCCGAGAAAACCATTTGAATTGGAACTCCATCTCTTTTCTGTAAGAATCTATGATAACTTTAAGTAGTCCATTTTTTTTTAAAGATTGCCTTATCATTTTTGGAGCCATACTTCCAATTTTTTAACGATTTGGTTTGATGATCGTAGAGATTAAAAAAATAATAATAATAATTATTTGGGGATTCCTGTTTTACCTGGGTATTTAGCTATTTTCAGCTCTGCTCTTTCACTTTCTCCCCTCTGTTTGCCACTGTCGAAGGTCTGCGTGTAGTGAAGTGTGGAAGGGTGTACAAGAATAGTTCTGGACTTGTCACCTTGCTTGCATGCCATCATTCTTTCATGGTACTGACACATACATTACTGGAGGATGCTGTTAATTATCAGTTTAGAAGGAATTGCTATGGAATCATGTAGTTAAGCAAATACACAGAAATCATCTGGGTATGCTATTATTCTCCTAAATATTTTTGAATGCATGTTACCTTCATAGATTATTGCCCCTCAACCATTTGAGATCCTCATGGCTTTTCATTTGCTCACATAATTATCCGGCTTTTTTGTTGTGCACTGCCAGCTGTATAGCTACAATTCTAGCTTCTGTCTAGTAAGGACAATAGGCAGGTATCACATGTCTGTGTTTTTCAATTAATGCACAGACTTTGAGAACATGAGATTATATTTAGGGCTTCTCCTAAACGTTCTCCAAACTGAAATCTGAGCCACACTTTTAGTAATAGTTGTTGTGTATCTTTAGTATTTACAAATCCCAACCACAACAAAAGAAAGCTCTATGGCACTGGTTTGGAGGGGAAGAAAAGGAGTCTTATGTGTGATTTATCAGCTAGTCAGGTAGTCTTCAATTACACAAATTCTTACACTCTTGAAAGAGTAAAAATCTTTAAAATTTTATCTTTACAAATAGCTCCTTAAAAGCATTCCTTTTGCTTCACATGACAGATAGTTGAATGAAATTCTTTGAAGAAAATGTTTATAAGTAAAACTTTGTAAACACAGTCTTTCCAATGAGGAATTTCCTTATTCTTGATAGCCAGAGCCAGCACATTTCCAACAGAACTTCCTGAGATATACAAGGTACTTCCCTGAACATGAGCGCAACTAGTTCAGGGAGCCAGAGCTTTGAGGTTCGTAGGCTATTAGTTGCTCTTTCATGACTGTAGTGTCATTTCCAGCATTTTTTTAAACCAATCTACCTCAACTTTTTCAAAATGAAAAATTGAAATTAATGAACTTTGTGTTTGGAAAGTGTAACATTTTGTTCATTTATGAAAGCTGCCAAATTTCTGTTAAAACAGAAGGTCTTGCTATCGCACAATTTAAGGCCCCATCTTCACAGCTACCTCAGTTTAGTGGACTCCAATCAAAAAGCACAGAAGATGAAGATGAGAGACTAAAGGAAAAAGGTTTTTTTTTGAATGTTAAAATAAGGAAAACTATAAACTATAGCTTCATCTTAAAACCTTATGTGGAGTACTTCAGATTATCTTGATCATTGTTCTTTCTGTCATGGTGAGTTGGAAGACACACACACTTATTTTGTGTTGAAGAATGAGATATCCAGTTTGTTTCAGTTTCAAAGAAAAAGTTATAATTTTAGTCATTTCCCTTTTGTGAGAAAGCAGCCACCCAGTTTTTCTTTTTCAGGCCACATTAAACTCTCTGGTCATACTGACTAGCTAATAGTCTGTGGATAAAGAAGAGCAGAATGAACCTTATATGAGTATTTTGAAGCAATGTAATAGGCATTCTCTATTTCCTTAAATTATGTGCATAAAATAAACTTTTTTTTTCCTTGCACCAAATAAAAGATTAAGTATATTTTACCTTAACTGATTTTGAATAAAAATTCCAAGACCCTCTAAAGCAATCCTGAATGACAAAGCAATAGGATGTTTGAATGTGACTGACTGTAGACTGAAGTCTATAAGGATTGTTCAGCGATATTGAGAGACTGAGGAATACCTCTATCAGTACACATCATAATTGGTGATTGTGTAATTTAAAGTTGCCTTAGGTATGATAAAGATTGAGGGTTATTAGTAGAGAGTCACTATTTTTTCACAAATTTTATCGTTCTCAAGGAGACGAATACTGCATATGACTCTTCTTGGGCAGGTTACATTGGGGGATTACATCTTCTAATTTCAAAGAGAGTTCTTCAGGATTGTCACTTTTGATGATTAAATTATAGTTAGAATGTAAATTGCCTGAGTCATATTTTCATTTTTACCCCAGATTATGCTACACTGGTAGGAAGTTAGCAAATATATGGGGTCTGACCCAATGTTAAGTCCAACAGGCCGAAAAGCTCTCAGGATTTAAAGCGTCACTGTGAGAAAACTCAAGAAGCATTAGAATGTGTGACTAGTACCTGGTGTGCTACTGGATGCTGTCTTTAATAATAATTATTAGCTCTATTAGTATTCACCACCACTACTGCTGTTTTACAAAAGCCCAGTGGGGAAAGAGGGAGAAGGGAATTGTGGTTGCCTCCCCAGTTCATGCTATACCAGACATTTATAGCAAGAAGTGGTAACAGCATAAAAACTTAATTTTCCTTTGTCTCAGCAAAATGCTTAGACAAGGTGTATGCAGGCATGAAGAGTTGTTAGATGCCTAAATGCTGCATGAGAAGCACAGGATTTGCATCAAAAGAGAATTGGGACCTTGCTGTACCTTCATTTTGTATAGTTATTTTAAACACAGACTATAATCACTTAATATGAATTGTTTTTAATTAATAGTTTCGTTAAACCTGTGCAGATGAAACGTTAGTCCTGGAAATGAAAGCAGGGTAGTTAAACCAGGACTGTTAATCCTTGTTGAGCAAAATTAATTAGCCTGACCGTGTGTTAAAATGCCTATGTTGCATTTAGAACAAAATAACTATGTCTATCATGCTGTCCTTTTCTTGAACGTACTAACTTAACTCTGTAGGAGATTGGCTTTTTATCTATGATATTCTACCTAATGCTATGTCAGGTGACATAAAAGCATGTTAAACTGTCATTAAATACTATCTCATCTTCTGTCTTTAACTGTTTTCTCTGCAATGTCTGTGATTCTTTCTATAACATTTTTTTATATTATCATTCTCTCTAGAATTATTTAAAATAGCTAGTGATGAGCAACAGGGGAGCACACAAGCAATATTAAATTAAATCAGAAAAAAAAAAAAAAAGTTGACAAGTACAGTTTTGGCAAATGGTGTAGTGTTTTGCTTTGTTTTTTCATCCAAGGAGGTTAAAGATTGTTAGAATCCTGAACTCTTTCATGGGAAATGGCTACATAACCAATCTCCAGCAGCATGCCAACAACTATTTGTCATTTCTTCTGAGTTTAATCTACAGGAGGATTCATCGTCTGTGGCAGATGTCTGTAAATACACAAATCTATTGATCCAGGGCTCATTTTCTGCAGAAATGTAGCTGGCAAGGATGTTTACTTCTGTGTGCGGAATGTAAAACATGTTGCCTTATCTATCTAGAGAGGGGGAAAAAAAAGCAAGTTAAGAGATTTTTTGTGTGTTATTGCATAGCAGAGGTTAATAGGCTGGGAATGTATGATTTCTTTATTACCCTTGCTTCTTTCCTATCATCTACTCTCATCAATAAATAAATAAGTTAATTAAAAAGCTGTTTCTAAGGGACAAAGTACAGATCCCTAAGATGTATCAAGATTTCTGGAAAGGATTTAGCCTCTGGCTTAAAAAAATACATAGGGTTATGGATGGTTGAAAGCCCTCATCTTCATTTTACCATTAGAATGAGCTGCACAAGTTGCAACAGTAAATGAATGGTACGGCTTCTCACCTGAAGCTGTTCGGCCAGTGGGCCGTGACAAGGTCCACTATACATGAAAACTAAGATGTAAATACTGGTTACAGAAATGCCCAACATTTTATGTATGCATTTAATTATAATCCTAATATTTTGGAAATGTTCCAAATAATCAGGATGTGTATAAAAATATTCAGAATCTAATTAAATTCACATAGGAAATTCTTTCTGATGTTCAACCAGGAGCTTCTGAAGTGTGTGTGTGTGCCCACATGCAGAAATGAGCATATTACTTAATATTTTCATAAATTATTTAAAATATTTTACTTAGTGTTTCTGTGACCTCTCTTTTCTGCATTGCAGGCTCCCTGCAACCACAGTGCTCACCCAAATGTTCTCGCCTTCTCCACTCACCTGTCACCTCAGGTGTCCTTTGCTGACACAGCTGCTGGGGGAGCTGCTCTTCTGAGCTCCCCCAGCAGTTCAAGTTGCTGTGCAAATAGATGTATTTGTTCTCAAGCACTCCTTTCATGAGGCCGGTGCAGATTGCTTTCTGTGTTTGGAGAGTGAGCGGTCAGAGAGTCAGAATAATGCACAAGGTGAGTTGTGCATTTTGTTCAGAAATGGCTGGCGCTTGCAGATCACCAGCACCAGTAGAAGCAGAAGGCATGAAACTGTCCTGCAAGGCAAGGCTGGGTGAGCAGGTGGGATGGGGCACCAGCCTCCTTCTGTGTCCTCACCCGATTCTGTGATTTTGCTGCAAAACAGGAGTCAAACTCTGGTGGATATTTTGTTCATTGTTTCTTATTTGAGTTATCAGTAAGGAAACAAATAGAAAACTTTGTCACAGCCAACACAAGGTTTTGAAAGGGACTTGTGAGAAAGTCCTACTTTTTCTCTCTCTCTGCTCAAATTATAAATGAAGGTAAATGTTTTCCTGACATCTCTAGGTGCACTTTTATTATATTCAGTGCTGTTTACAGCCAGAGGGGCAGATTAGTAGGTGCTCATGTTCAAGTGAAGCCCAGCACTGTGGGTGGGTTTAATGAAATAAAATTTGTTGTCTGTGTGTAGCTGGCTACAACGATTCTTACTAAACACAAAAATGCATTTTGTGAACAATAAATTAGAAAAGGGAATGTTTATTTCTCAGCAAGCTTCACTCAACAAAGAATTAAAAATGCTTGAAAGCTTAAACTTATTTAAAATCTTTTCAGATCATTTTTGTTGGATATTCAGATGATTGTTCAGGATGTTCAGGCCTATGTAATAAATGAAAATTAGCCGAAATGAAAAGCCATGGAGAGAAGTTGCCTTTTTTTTGCCCTTCTTTTATTTCTTTTATTTTTTTCTACAAGAATCAACACGTTCTCATTAATAGGAGAGTTTAATTTTGCATACTTAGTTTCCTTAAAGAACAAATAAATAAATAAAAGGAATAAAATAAAAAAAGCAGTAGCAACCATAGAAGGCATGGAGTCCTATTACTTTACTTTTTGATATGAACATGAGCCCTACAGATACATGATTCAGTTTAATAATTTCCTTCCTTTTAACCTGAGCAGCTGTTTTGGGAAAGATTCCTTTCCTTCAAGATTAGTTCATGAGTGGGCTTAATATGTTCTTGCAAAAATATTCTCTTGCTTTCTTTTTTAATCTTGGCAGAGAGCAAAACATGTTTCATTAATTATATCTTATTTTCTTTATTTAAGCTTTCCCAAGGCTTAAAAATAACAGTGTTATCACCTGTTTCAACAGTCTGTTTTCTGTAAAGCTCAAGGTATCCTTATTTAATTGAATTATGTCTGTATTTAAAAATAGTTACGGTTTCCCTGCCTATATAAACTTGCCTGCGTTTTCCCATTAATAACAATCCATCTGCCATAGATATTACCAGTACATTATAATGAGTCTCATTCTCTTATCAAAAGAGAAGCGTGGTTCTTGGTAAAAGAAAAAACCTATAGAAAAGCAAGCCATTCCTAAAAGTGGTACAGTTTATTCCACAGAGCTGGAGTTAGCAGAAAAAAATATGTACTTCATCTGTGCTACACAGTTAACTGGTTACTTGACATTTCAAAGACCTGAAGTGGGAATACAGTGTTGCAGAGTACCATGTAATTGCTGTGAAGTTGCATATTGATCAACCTCAAAGCCAGTTAGGTGCTAACCAGACAGCAGTGGCCAGAGGATAAGATGCCAGCCAGGCAGGGCTGTGGGCTTGGTTCCTAGCTCAGTTCCTGCCTCCTTGCTGGCCAACAGCAAGTCAATTAAACTGGGATGTTCTAGTATGGGTGCTAAAAGTTAAATGCTGAAATTCATTTTTCGTAGCCTGCTTGGCTTTGGAGAAATGCTGAAGACAAAAACTTCAACTAAATTGAAATACCAAATACAGTACCTTTAAATTTCCTCACCTTCCAGTGTTAGTTTTGGGCAAAAGATGTGGTTTATGCACTCTTTAATCTTTTAAATTAAATTATAGTCCTAGTTTTTAGCCACTTATGACCAGGGAAAAGCGATTATAAATATCTGTAGATTTACATATTTATAAACACATAAATATGTCAGATCATTTGAGTGGCAAACATATAGAGAACTGACTGAAACCAAAGCATTTGTTACTATACTTTCAATATAGTTTCTGTGGCAAAATTGTCATTGCACCAGCATAGTCTCAAAATAGGATCATATTTCTAGCTTGGTCTTTATCAGCATGCTACTTCGTCTATAAAATAAAACATTCACCACATTTCTAATAAAATCCTGGTTTATGTGAGTGTTAAATACCTTCTGTTGAGTGAAGTATCAATTAAGCAATGAATTGCAAAGTCATGTAATTTGTTTGAAATGGTGCTAATTGCCACTGTAAGGCCTTTATTGATGCTGAAATCTTTAGTAGTAGCCTGAAAGGATAAACACCTCGTTACAAAGATCAGCTTTCATATGGTAGTGTCTTTCAGTTGCTGCTTACCAGGAGCTCAAGTATTTCTTCTCAGCTTCTGTCTTTCCCCTATCTAAATCCTGTCCCTCTCTACTCTTCAGGCTACTGAAATAATGTACAGCTTATTGGAAATTACCTTACTCCTAGTGAGAATGTTATACCTTGTCAGAATGATGTCTATTGGAAAACATAAAGCATTTTCACTCAAAATGCTGAAGGAAATACAACAGATTGTGTATTTGAAAACAAGCAAATCTTTCTGAGATATTAAGTAGAAGCAAAGAAAAATCTACTTTTCCTTACTTCAAATGAAAATATAGAAAATAGTGAAGACACTTTTGGCCAACTTTTCATCACAGTTGTATTTATTTATTCTTAATTTGGACCAGCTCTGCTAGAGGTTAGAGCAAACTTCCATTTTACAGAGGTATTAATAACAATACAAAAATCACTACAGTGGTAAGTGACACCTGAAGGCTATGAATTTACTTGCGTTGAAGATCTTATACTGTAGGATTCTGGATGAATTCTGTACCCAAATACCTCAGCAGAAAATTTATATAGCTGCATTGTTTTAACAACATTAATTGTGTAGACGCATATATATATGTAGGTATACATCTATTTTGTGTGTACACACAAGGAAATCATGCTCCATTAATCATTGTAACCATTTATACAGTATTTGGGAAAATAAGGCCTGTAACCTAAGCAGAAAGAAGGCATGCTAGTGAATGCTAATATGTTGTCTTTGCATGAAGATGCTTGCATAAATACAACACAGTCTTATCCCTGCCATTTATCACACACTTCACAAATATATTTTCTTGTTCTGTATCTCACCAAAATGCAGTTTTCACATCCTACTGCCATAGGTCCCTAGCAACATATGACATCCTCATCTGAAATAAGAAGTGGTACAAAAGTGAAGTTTATTGGTCTAAGTGCTACCTCTGTAGGTTCAGATACCAGGCTGTAAACTATAAAATGTGAACAACAATAATGAATCGCACTTGCTAATCCATGTATTACAATACTGTCTTGCATCTGTCCAGATCTGAAAACTAAGTTGTTTGGCTAATGAGTGACCAATGCAAAGAACTGTGATATTTAATTATGAATATTTGAAACATGGAAAGAGCAGGAAGGAGAGGAACGTGGGATGATCCGAAGGGGATCAATAAATAAATAATAATGGCAAATTTAATAAAAAACTTCATGCTAAACCCGAGTAATTTTCCAAAGTAGATGTAGAAGTGTTTTTGTCAGGATGTTTCAAATTAGACTTGTTGAAGGAATAACACCAATCATGTAAGAAATTATTCTATATTGGTAGGGGAATGAATTGAAAGAAGTCTATTTCTCATTTTAGGCTGCTTGATTGTTCAGGAGCTACTTAATTAAGCTCTTATACTTGTACCTGATATACAGGAAGCTGAAAGGAGATGGAAAATGTTGGTAGTCACCTGCTTTTTCCCTTCTCTGCTCTGTTTTTTTCCCTGGCATTTATGGTTACCAATTTTCTTCCTCAGAATGCCAATGAGTATTTCCCATCTGTGTTACTGTTGAATTAAAAAGAACAGCTATTATGCTGGCACTTCTATTGCTGTGTTATGTGACCACTGTTTGAAGGAACCCTGTATGAACAGGGATGTAGTGAAGCAGATGAAATTCTGCAGCAAAATAACAGTTGAGATGGCAAAGTTACTAAGTTCTGTTTTCTTTGTGAGTGACACTTAAAATACATATCTTTTATTTCCGTAAGGATCTTTTAGTTAATATAGTTCTGTTTTTTTGGTGTATCTATAGTACATCAAAAGAAACAAGGAGGCCGTGGTTGTTTTTGAATTCTCTTCTATAACTGCAACTCATATTTACATGTGAGCAATGAGATTCTGTAGGAAGTTACCCAA
Organism: Anas platyrhynchos; assembly: GCF_047663525.1. Lineage (NCBI taxonomy): Eukaryota > Metazoa > Chordata > Aves > Anseriformes > Anatidae > Anas > Anas platyrhynchos. Next base: position 57,152,569 of record NC_092591.1, read on the forward strand.
GAAAAGCTCCATGTTCTTCTCTCAGAAAACCTCGCTTCTTTTGGACCCGCAGAGAGCTGTTTGTCTGCAATGCTGCTGCTGAAGAGCACATTGAGTCACACATCAAAAATGCAGGCTTTGTCCTCTCTTGGCTGACTAGGCTCATATCAATTATTCTTTCCTCCTGTATTACTTAATGATACACCAACTCTTTTCACAAAGTGTGCGTGACTCAAGGCTTCAACATACTGCTGCCCCTGAACTATTCTTTTTCTGAATCACAGCTTGGAGGTTTGGTAGGGATTTATTAGGGGACATGTTTGGGAAGATCAAATTCTAACGTTCTTGTAATATTAGGTTCAATTCTTAAAATGGCAGTTTTGTTTAAACATCTCTGTAATTAATACACTGAAAATTTCATCAAAGGTCTAGGGATTCAGCTTAAAAAACATGCCAAAGTTCAAAGCTTCTGTTGAACCACTTGGAACCACAAAATAAGTTTGAGAATTATATAGGATCTTTCCCTAATTTGTATGCGTCCAGAAGCTCTAAGTAGTAAACCTTCCATTCATGACTTTTCATCATTTCTAATTAGACCCAAAATGCTGAAACCAAATGAAGGAAGAACTTGATTTCTGAATGTGTTTGTTTGTTCGTTTTTATAGATTTTTTTTTTAAAGAAAAAGAAAGAAAGAAAAGAAATCAAACACCCTGAAAACCCCTGCATGCTCTTGTTTTCATTGTTAGGTGTGTGACTAGTAGACTCTTTTCAGGTGTTTTGTTAGTTTTTGTTTTTAGTCTATCAGCCAATAGATTTAGAAGGTGATTTAATGTGAATCATCAAGACATTAAATAAGAGAAATAAAATTTGTATCATCCCACGTTGCTCATATGGTACAAACTATTTTCTTGTAGGCTCTTGTCCTAGAAAGATAGTTTTAATAGCTTGGCATAGCTTGACATAAGGAAAAAGAAAGACAAAGGAAAACATCAGTGATTTAAAAATAAAGTAAAAGAAGTGCTTTGGGGTTACTGTCACTTTAGATGTTGAACCCTTTAACAAGGAGGTTTATAAAGTAGGATACTGGTCAGGATTTCTGGTTTTTATGTATTATTTTCTCTGGTGTTACTGTTGCTCTTAGGAGATTCAACACTTCAGGGTTTAAATACAACATTAATGTGTCAAATTTAGTAACACAAGAACAAGGCCACATGAATTTTATGTTTTGTGGATTTTCTTTCATTTTCTCCAAATAATAGCACACTTGCAATATGGATTTTTAAGGGTCATTAAAATCATAAGAGTTTCTTGCATCTTGTCAAGGATCTGATAGACCTACTACATACTGTATTTTAAAGTAGACCTTAAAATTTTCCTTGTTTTGCTATCTGGCTACCAGAGCATACCTGCAGCAACTCAGCTTTGATGTTTGAATGACAAACACATGAACAGACCATATTTTGGAAGCAAGAATATATCTGTTTTGTGTCCCAGTAATGAGGTATGACAACACCTACGTGCGGCTTTGTAACCTACCTTTACTGGTCTGCACAGACAAGATGGCCCAGAGTCCTTCCTAAACACTGGGGACAGCTTGGAAGTTGCAGTTGTCTGTGGGAGCAGCAAGGCCTTAAGGAGGCAGAGTATCCTGGATGACCTCCAAAACTAGTCAGCTGTTGTGCAGTGCAGATAAATCTATATAAATTGACCCAGGGAGTATTGTTGCGTGTGGAATCTCTACAGATAATCCTCTCTGAGCAGTACAAGAGGGAGCTGGTGTTTAGCTGTCTTTAATGCGGCTGTGTTTCAGGGAAACTCCCTGTGTGTCTGTCGAAATCATTTCTCAGGTCAACTCAGCTGAAGTTGGCATCAACCAGTATAATAATCTAATATCACCTGCCTGAGGAGTATATCTGGAGTTGCTACAGATCTTGTGTAATCTGCTGGAGGCAGGTGCATAAGGCCAGAAGCTAGAGAGGTGAAGAAAATGGATGCACCTAGCTGCAAATGTATGCTATGTGTGTTGAATAAACAAGACTGAAGAGTCCAATACACATTGCCTATAATTCTGCGGATGACAGAGGAAAAGAAGTCTGATTGTTGCTAATGAGAACAAATCAAATGGTCAAAACGGAGAGTAGGAGAAGAAAAGGCCAGCAGTAACCTGCAGTGTGTGCATTTACTTTTGTGTGAATAATTCCTTCCTGTGTTGCTTTGGCTGTTAGTCCATGGGATAACCTATCCCTGTTGGGATGCCAAAATATACAGGCAGCAGTAGCTTTCAATCTGTATGTACCCACAAGGCTGAGAACACTTAGCTGATTTGTGTTGCTCATGTTCAGTGAAGTACATTAGTAGTGTACAGTGGTATTTTCAAGTCCTGGATCCTGTCAGATTTGGGGACTTTGAATTGCCTTAAATAACTGGGACACAAGAATTCCTAAAACCCCAGGGATTAACCAGCCACAGAATAAAAATCAGTTCAGATACACATCTAAGCCTCATTTAATTTTAATCTAAGCTCCTGTGGAATTTTTAGTTATTTTTGGAATGGGAGACTTATGTTTAAAAAAATAAATAAATTAGGAGTTGGACAAAAATTCATTTTGAAACTTTCCAGTTCTATTGAAATCTGAAATGCATTTTGAGGGGTAAAAATAAACAAACAAACAAAAACATGAATTACCTCTGTTTCTTTAGTTCAATTATATTTCATTTATATTTCTAGTGGTTTTAGGAACATCATTTTTTTCTTTAAAAATTTTTCCTCTGTGCTCTACATGAGTTAAGGAAAAGAGGGCAAAAATCTCACTGTGGTTTCTGACAGATTCTGTCAATCATAGTAATATGCAGGAATATGCCAAGAGAAGTTCTGTCACAGGAAGGCTTATTCACATGGAGGGATGACTACGTGTACAGCAAGATGCATAGACACATGATATTACCCTAAAAGAGAATATTCCACTTTTAATTCACCCCTTCAGTCAGAACTAGAGGTATGCAGTCACTCAAAAGGCTGTTCTGGTGCATAAGAAAATTCAACCAACCATACAGGAATTCTCCTGCCCTAGGCAAGACTGAATCCAGGTACTTTCTTCACAAACAAATGCCTCGTATGCCCAGGGAGGCTGGAGCAATGATAACTGGCTTTTAAAAAACTAAGCTTGCCTGTTTTTGGGTGCACTAAGAGTGCTGTCAGCATGGATTCAGGGCTGCTCGGTGTATGGTCTTGCTGGCTGTACTAGAACCTTGTAAGGAAGCCTCTGAAGATAAAAAGAATATTCAGAGGCTTCTGTGATGCTTTCAAAGAAGGCATCAACTGATTGGTTTACACTACGAATTCAGCACCACATACACTTGTGTTATCCTGCATCAACAGGTTGCTCTGAATTTATCTTGTCCACCATCTCTGCTTAGGACCATCTCCTACGGCAGAGTAGGGTCCTACCTAATCTGAAATCTCTTGGTTTCTTATTTACTTATTTATTTTTGCTCATTACATCCCCCCAGTATTTTGTGTTTTGTTACATGATGTTCTGTAGATAACGGGAATGTGCTGACCTCTGAGTGGTTTATACTTGTAGTCTGTTGCTGTGCTCCTGAGTGCCTAGCTTTGTCTGGTCTCAACAGTGAAGAGAACTGGACAAACATTGCAGCTTGGGTCCTTCTCCGAACTCTTTTCTATTCTCTTCTTCAGACACATACACAAGACTTTATTTCTAAATTCCATACTTCGTTGTGTCTTCTTTAGGTCAGATGTTTTTTTCTAACATATTCAGGAGTTTTCAACTCACCGTTTGTTTCCCGTTCAAACTATAACCAGTTTAATGTTCTGACACACTGTTCTGCTGCACATATCCGTATTGGTATGTCTGATTGTTTTGCAAAATGTTCTTAGCATTTGTAATTTCCTATACATTCTTAGAAATGTTTGCATCATCTATTGGTACTGGGCTATCAGACTATATTTTCTTAACGATTTGATGTTGTTGCTTTCCTCTGTTCTTTTGCATCCTGGCACTTACTCTGATTTATGACATCATCGAATGCATTTTCTTTATAGGAATACTGTTTTTAACAAATATTTTGCAAATCAGAAAATCTATTTCTAATACCTGTGAAAAAATATTAAAAGGACAACAATTTTAATAATTAATTCGCATAATTCACGTCATGATTTCAGCTTTAATACTTGCTCTTGTATTTTCAAAAATTCAGGAGTAAGGCATTGGATTGTTGCTCTGGAGAACTGAACCTCCTCAAAGCAGATTTTCAGTGCAGTCTGGGGGAAATTGTTTAATCTCTCTCCATCTTATTTTCCAGCCTGTGGAACTGAGACTGTAGTTCTACCGCTCTGTAAAATCTGTAATGGTTTGTAGAAGAAGGAAAAAATTATCCACAGTTTCTGAGTGCAAAAGCTAGGAATTACTCAGGGAATATTAGACAGTAGGTTGGAAGCAAAATGAAGGAACTACCTTTTTAAATGTAACAATCTCTGTGCCAATAAACACCCTAAAGAAAGTAGAGACCTTTTACTCCACACAGCCATGCTGGCTTTGGCAGACAGGCAAGTCTTAATTATTTGTAATGGAAGATGCATGTGAAATGGAAAGGCCTAAGTTGCTACTAAATATGGAATTTCATACTCTCATCTCAATATTTGTTTCATTATTTTTATGTTAGCCCAAATAGGGAGAATATCTCAAAAGAGATAAATATATTCTGTCATTGATTGGATGTGAGTGGGTATCTTATGGCTGGTTACTGTATTAAGCACTCTTCCTTCATGCAAACCTTGAAAACAAAAACACAAAGTTGTTAACAAGAATACATGTAAGCAGCAGGAAAACATACTAAGTGTAAACATCATTTCAGGCATGCAAAATGTGTCTTCTCATAGTTAATCTGTAGAAATCTACACACTTTACCACAGGGCTTCCTTTCCTGTTTGCTTTTGGTTATTAATCTTAGAACAAGCTGTACTTAGGTGTTTGGTCTCCTTGCAAAAATTTACCTTATCCAAAGTGGCATTTCATTTATAGTGGCATTGGCAAGTAAACACATAGCATTCTGAAAGAATTCATTAAATAGGGACGTGTTAGTTTACAGGTTTAATCCATATGATATTTATTGGCAGTCATACAGGCAATGACAGGCAGCCAACACACTATTCAGTGGACTTTTCCACCCATCTGTTTATCCATCTGTTACTTGAAAAATAGATTGCTTTTTTTTCCAATAAAAGCATTGTTTTAGCAGGCCATGGAGATAAAGATATGTTGAAGTATAGAACTCATTGTAACAGGAGTATCTGAAACATCCAGCAGTATCTTGATATGAAATAATATTGGGAACTGGTGTGCCTCTGGCCCCCAACACTTATGCACATGCCACAGTATATTACCAACATAAACTCAAAATAGACAAGTTCAACTTCTATTTTTTTGTGTGAGCAGAGGCAGAAGATGGCTTTTGGACCATGTTCTTGAGTTATGTGTTGCTGAGCACACATTACCTTGTTAAGATCAGAATGCTCTGGAAAAAAGGGAATAATCTGATTTTTAATCAGAAAGACAATATTAACTTCTGCACTTTGTTGACATAGTAAGAACACCTCAAAAAGAGAATTAAGTTATTAAATTTCAGTCAGGTGCTTGAAAAACTTCATTAATATTATGTAAGTTGTTTTTATGCTATGGATTTCTGAAGCCTACAGTTTTAAATATTGTTATCTTTTTGTTTAAAAGTGTGTTTTTCCTTAGGAACAAAAAATTATGAAAAATATTAAAATTGATAACTTCATACAGCTACAGCTATACTAAGAGACACATTCCAGAGATATCAGTTGAATCACAAAATTGAGGAAAACTAATTATGCAATTTTTGATTGTCATCTGCCCTTTAATCTGTTGTTTTAAATTTTTGTGTAAAAGAAATGCCAAAATGACAGGAGAAATTTCAGATATTTGTTGTGTTGTTGCTGATGAAAAAGACTTGCATTGGCAGAGATTTATGATTTCCCCGGTTCTGGTGAATGCTACAAAATGTGCATTGCAGCATATTCTTTATGGTTCATCGGCTGGCTGTTTCGCAGCGTTCACCCTGAAAATGCCTTAGTGGCAGATTTGCTACGATTTATTTTGGCAATGTGGTATTCTACAAGATAACAGAGTCAATGACAATGTCTGGCAAAATTTTCTATTGGGAGATCTGCTTTCATTTTGGTAACATTTTTAGCCTATGAAATGTATAAACTGAGAAATGTATTGATAAATAATTTCCAAACTATTAAGTGACAGAGCGTTGTGCCTAAAAATACAAAGCCAAAGAAACTCCTGTGGACATTTCCACTGATTCAAAGAAGCATTACAAATGGCTCGCCCTAAGACTGTTGGAACACATCAGCTGGTCTCTTCTCCAGTGGTACTGTGCTGTCACTCTGCAGAGGGAGCAAAAGGAACCTGTTCCTTCAGTTTAAGGATGTTGACCCAGCATACTGTTGGCTCCCTGGGCTGCAAGCGCACATTGCCAGCTCATGTTGAGCTTCTTGTCAACCAACACCCCCAGTTCTTTTTCATCTGTGCTGCTCTCAGTCCATTCTCTGCCCAGCCTGTATTAGTGTTTGGGTTTGCCCCAGCCCAGATGTAGGATCTTTGTCTTGTTGAACCTCATGAGGTATGCACAGGCCCACTTCTTGGGCCTGTCCGGGTTCCTCTGTGACCATGCCACTCAGCTTGGTGTCATCGTCAGACTTGCTGGTAAAGAACAATAAGACAACATAAAGAGAAATCACAAAACAACATGGAAAACTAATTATTTTTCTTCTGAACTTTCAGCATATCTTTCTGTTTAGAGCTGAAAGGTTTCAGCAGCTGAAAAATGAAGATGACAGCAAAGTAAGGATATTGTTGTATTATTTGCCCATCAGGCAAGCAACATGCAAGCATGACTTTTTTCGTCAATTTAATTTAGTTGAAAGCATTAATAATAATTTACCAAATTGGATCAATTTTTAATATTTCCTAAGGGAGTTTATTCACAGGTTTCACAATTATATATAGTCTTGTTAGGAGGCTACTGTACTGTAGGATTTTCCCCCAACTCTCCTGAGATAGCAGTAGGATTGCTTATAACTCATTGCACAATGTGACATTCTGTAAAGAGAGAACTTAAAAAACAGTTTTTATTGTGAAAAAACATGCATCCTATTTTTCATGGAAGAGCCAATGGTATAAAAGAAAATCAGGAAGCAAGTGTAAAGCAAAAGAACTAGCTTTTTTGTACTTGTATTTGTCTGGGGTAGCTATGCTACTGAAACACAGCACAAAACATTTACCAATGTTTTTTAATTTACCAGGGGACTATTGCAAATATAGTGTTCATTTACCTTGAAAGTAATCAGTAGATTCAGAATTTAAGGTGTTGTACCACCAGTCTTTACAAACATGCTCCGAGTGTATTCAAAATGATGTACAACATGATACGAACATAATGACGTATAGAAATCTGGGAAGCTTTGGGAAAATTTTCAAGGAAGATTTCCTGGCATAAGTTTAAGTTTGTAAGCAAGTTTTAGTAATGTAAGGAAATAATCTGTGTGTTTCAGGGCTGAGAAAGAAAACTCTGAGGAATAACAATATGCATGCGTATAGAACATAAGTGAAGTCACATGGAAATTTACAGGAATTTTCTGTGCTAGTTAACCAAGCTGACATGCTTGGTTTGCAACACATGCAAGGTGAATTAACCCACCTGAAATAGGCTATTTCTGTCTCATTTGGGTAATTAGGCCTAAAAGTTTCAAAAATTTCATGCTTATTTTGAGTCAAGAATGTTTAAAGAATAATTTGCATGGTCATGCTCTGTAAATTGATATCCTAGATTCTTAGGCAATGATAGTAAGCCCTCAGGATTTTCACCTTTCTGAGGATTTCTGAGGCCTCTGAAATTACTCAAAGAGAGGTGTAAGCAGGGAGAAATAATGCTCTGCGTGGCACTTAAGTATTCTGTGAAATATGGCAGAAAATATTTCAAATGCTTCAGAGCAGAGGGAACACCAGATGTGTTTGCACTTTTAAAAGACTCCTTCAGAAATATGGAAGGAATTCACTATCACCTTTCTTTGACTGCAATTACAGTTTGTCCTTAAATATGTGTGTGTGCGTACTTCACACAGGAATAGCATTCATCAGCAGGCTATTCCAAGACTTCATAAACTCCAGTAAGAATCCTGTAGTGTGGTCTATTTTGGCTTACCACAGATTACTGCATGTCTTGCAGTTGACTTTAGAGTCTGTTATGTAATTGTGTGTCCTTGAAATTGTGTGTTTGCTGCACTAATTTTTAGTAGTAACTCAAAAAGCAGAGACAAACTTCAGTGTTGATTCTTCTACGAATGTAGCAACTCAATGATGATTAGCACAGACGGAGGCTGTGCTTGACAATAAGGTGACTGCTGTAAGGTGGAAGAGGAAGCTAGAAGTAGTTTAAAGAAAAAGAAAATAAGGATGAAAGCTAAAATAAATATAAAGGTAAAAGAAAGATAAGAGCTTTCAAATACTTTGTCTGGAAGCTGGATTCTTACACCTGTCATGTGGCAGTTACCCAATTAATTTACTCAACTACTAACCCTGAGCAAAAGTACTTTAATTTTTTTTTCCTTTTGTTTCTGCATATCCATGCTACAGGTCAAAGCCTAGATTACAGTCTATAAGAGATAAGAAGTCAGCAGTTAGTTGAAAAATAACATAGATATATGAAGGAAAGCTTGTTACATGCCTTCCGACCTTCATAGTAAATACCAGTATAATTTGTCATGAGTTTGCTTCTTCCCCAGGTACAGTGGAAATCAGAGAAAAAATAAGATGCTTATTTATGAAGCAAGGTGTTACTCAACACATGAAATGATGGGTTGGGTCTGTATCACTTCTTTACATTACTTCTGCTCCTGTACTCAAATTTCTTCTTAGAATACATTTATATTTGAATTTGAGACAATACTTTTCCCTCAGTTTCATTGACAAACTCTTATTTTTAACACATGGTCTGTCAAACACCACTTAACATTTTATTTTGTTTTACACCTAATGCTTTCTCAGGACTTTGGTTAGCTCTTTGTGCCCATTGACTTGGATGGTAAGTATATATTGCAATTACTTTAAATAGTACTTTTTAAAATGCAGTAGTCTTTAAAATATCTATAATTCCTCATCGTGCATGGGGTTACAGGGGTTGCATAGGATTGCGTAGCAGCTGGGGCATTGCTTCTTATGGGGATTTGCTGCCCTCATGCTATCCAAGACTGACATCCACATAGGACCATACCACATCAGAACCATGATGGTCCATGGGTTGAAATTTGGGTAAACTGAGAGGTAAGTTGTACAGTCAATAAGATACATAATTTAACCCTGGAATAATACTCCTAACTTTCATTGGAAAGTATGAAATAAAATATAATGAGATTCAAAAGCAAATGTCAGAAAAGTTCAAGCATGGAGGCTTTTAAAAGTCCAGGAAACAATCTTTCAGCTTGTCTTGTGGTTACTTTTCATCAGCCAGCACCTGGATCTCGCTTAGCCCTAAACCTCTATGATATTAATAGTTGGCCTTTGCCCTTTAGTTGTTCATTTATTCCACCTGCTGTCTAAGAAAAATGCATACAAACCTTTATCTTATATATTAGTCTTAAGGGAATTTCAGAAGGGTGGTGGTAAAATTCAAGGAATCCAGAAGAACTGTGTTAGGAAACAATTATATTGTCACTGAGAGGTGAGTCGTTTTTCAGCTGCCAAATGAATTACTGTTTGGGATTTAAACATGGCTGTTTCTACTTCTCTTCAGTGGTGGTAGCTTTGAGTAAAATGGCCTAAGGAGAGATACAAAACTAGCTCCTCCCTGCACAGATCTGCCTTATTTTAGAATGTTTTCAAAGCTACTTGTCTGCTCATAGTGACATACTGGGAGAAATCTTTGCATATAGATTACCACTGAGTGAAATCTTGTGAGACAGATCTCATCTGCAAGGTTACATGGATGTTAATTAATCATACAAATAGGTTCAGTCACTGCTTGTATCTCTGGTTTCTCACACATTCCAAGAGGGTGGAACAGCAGTGAGTGTAGGTCTACAGCCTTCCCTGGGAGCTTTTTTGTTTCTTTTCTTTCTCTCTCTCTGTTTTTTTTTTTTTTTTTTTTTTTCCCCAGAAAATAAATTAACTTGATTTTTTCTACTGCCACAAAGTTTGACAATCTCATGTCTAATTTTCTTAGTTCTAAAACATTGGTAAATGCTGTTTCCTTTCAGGTACAGTTTTATCCTTCAAATTATTATGGTATTTGGAATTATTTATTTACTGGACTCTGGTCATGCTATCAATAGTTGAATTAGGAGGGATGAAGAAAAAATAATTCTATTCAATTTTGTCAGTTGGCTTGTTGGGTGGTTATTAGATGGAGAGGAATGAAAGGTGCTATGGAACAGAGATTTTGACTGTATTGTGGCAGAACTGCATCCACTTAAAGTCATGATGATTCATTGTTTGTAAAAGATCTATTTTTAGCTGGCCTGAATTATATGGAGATTAAAGAGAATCATTAGCATAAAATTCCCCTTGATGCTTCTGCAGTTGGTATAATACAAAAGACTTTGATAAGATTCCTTCAGCCTAGATAACTTTGGTGAATCCCTAAGAATGTACAAAAATGCTGATTGGTAACCATACAGAAGCTTTTGTGGGTCAGTGATCTATTTGTCTGAGCACAATGCAACTTTTCATACAGAATGCATTCCACAATAATGCTTTTTAGAAATAGAAGTGACAGAAGAAACAGAGAGATGAAGAGGGAGAAAGGTACATTTATAGCTGTAGAGTGAACACAGATATCTTTAGGAAAAACATTTGTGTTGGATTTTGCTGTTTGCTCTGGTCTCCTAATGCAGAGCGAATGCATCTTTCACCTCATTGCATCCATCCAGACCGTTGTGAGGAAGTGGTGAGGAAGACAACCAGCTACCCTCAGTCACAGATGAGTAGTTGTGTGAACTTCTCTCATCATGTATCAGCATGCCATAGCAACACAGCTCCAAAGGCATTCATTACAGTACCTCAGTTGTTGCAACAAGTATGAAATGAATGTGATGAATGTGGCAGAATATGTAATTGTTACAAAGCACTTTTAAACAGTACAACACATCGCAATGCACTGCATTAATGTAATGAACATGTATTTGCCATCCTAGGAAAAATGTCATAGGAGGGGAAGTCCAAGAAGTGCTAACATTTTGGTTTTGCTCTGTTGAAGAAAAACTTACCTGTGAACTTCAGAAATCATGTATGAAACCATAAACAACCTCCATACTTAGCTGGGCAACTGCAGACCTGTATTATTTAAGTTCCATGAATATGGTGGAAAATAATGCCTTAGTATACGTCATTGTGAATTTGACCTACTGATTTACCATTTAACTTATAAGTAAAAGATGAATCATGGTGACAATAGCTACTCTACAAAAATCATCTCTGAAATGTCCTCATTCTTTTGTTTGGCATAGACTCACTTCTCCCTCAGGTTCTTAAATATAATAAATTTGCTGGTAGAGGACAAGAATAACAATAAAAGTGAAACCAAATACAAATCAGGAAGAATATGAGGGCATAAGCAATTGTTTTGTAAGAGAAGATTTTATGTGAGTTTTCATTACAAAGAGATGAGATTCATTGGAAATTTATGTATGTGGAGAGAATACTTAGACAAAGAATAAATCCATTGCAGTAATTGTCACTATTAGTGGACAGACTGTTAATACGTCTTTTCACATTATGCAAAAACAACAAACAAAAATAAGGGCCACAGCTTTAAGAAGAGTTGTTTGTAATATCTGTTAGACTGAACAAAATGTCACAACATGTAGTCTTCTGGAAAAAGCAAATAGGTCATTAAACCTCAGATGAATAAAGCATGTTTCCAAACTGCTATGGAGCTTTGTCTTTTCGGAATCATTGCAGCAGTGCATGGGCTGTGGCTATGTATGATATGTGAAGACAATCGGGCAATAGATTTTAGTGGGACCAAAATTTGCCCCACAGTGTCAGAATGAAGGGCTGCTTTGAAGATAGTCTCATGCAAAAAAAGAGACCCACCAGCTGCAAAACAGGTGGTAACTCACCAGGGGCAGGCACATATGAAATCACAGCCCTTTACTTGGATTTCAGTGAAAGGAAAAATGAAAGGATAAAAGGTAGAAGACCTGATTCAGAGGAGCAGCCTCCTGACTTTTTATTATGGCTTTCATAAACGAGATTGTGTTTAGGCTGTACACTGGGATAATGAAGATTCCAAATGTTGAACGTAAAACATGTGGGCCTCACAACCAGGTGCACGTCTGCTTCATGTGTTAAAAAAACTCATTGGTGCAAGGATATGTGTTTTCATGATGTGTTTATATCTTTTATGCAACCATTTCTTTAGTGAAAGGAGCTTACACTGTTACTACACACAGGGAGCTGGTAACGTTGCCATTCAGTCCCCAGTGGTTCCATCGCAAAACCCAACTCTCCTGTCATTTTAGAGAACTTGGAACAGAAGAATGAGCTGGAACAACCTGCCCTGCTGTATTATCTCAGAGAATAACACAAGGCTGCCAACAGCAAAACTGAAGTTATTTCAGATCTTTCTGAAGCTCTAGACTCAAGAGAGAAGTCAATTTTAAAAGAAGGTAATATTTTTCCTGTGTATTTGTTTGTTGCCATCTTAATGAAAGGAGAGAGCACTGCATGTAGCATTTTTGAAAGAGAAGGGAGAAGAACAAGAGCTTTTATCTGGCCCTGAAATACTTAGTGTATAGCTAGCATTGCACTAAATAGGGTTTTATGGTTTATAGGCAGTGCCAAGATGTAATTCCTGTCCAACAGTAACAGGGAATATTTCCCAGCACTGAATCTTGATTGCCTGTGCTGTTTCCTGTTAGAATAGCCTTGCATCTTGTTTGGCCTGGTCAGATAGAGTTTTTCCCTATAGTTTCTTGGATACAAAGAAGCTGGTATGGGCCAGGGATCACTCCAGCTGACAGCTGGGAACAATCCATTTTCTGGAAAAAGATAATATAATTGTATAAATGCAGAAAGACCAGTGGCCATGGGGAAAGAAAACAAGCTCTATTAGTATTTAGTTTAGCTAGTTGTGGAAGACTCTTGTATAAAAGTCCCCTTTAAGTCTCCTTTAAGTGAATTAATGCTTTCAGCAGTTCCTGGGATTGGACGGTTTTGTCCAGTAGGAAATTCAAGTGTTAAATTTTGGATAGAATTGCTACCATTTAGAAAGTGCAATTAAAAAATTTTTTAGACCGTAGCATTGAAAAGATCTTAAGATGAACATCCTGAAATATAGTTGTATTAAATATGGAGAGAGGACAAGTAACAGAAAGGAAGAAACGAGAAAAGTTACCCTCTTAGCTTGCAGAGAAAAACAAAGCTTTCCATGAAGCTGAGGTTTCAACACATGGCATTAGCTTGAGTATTGTGGGAGTTGCTGTGATTACAGCCCATTGGTTCTTTAGGGGTGGACTTTTATGGTCAAAAAATGTGCGATTAAAAAGGGACTTGTGAGGTTGTGTCTGTATGGTGCAAGAAAGCAAATACCATTCATACTCGATAGACTAAAATGTAGATGGTTTCACCAGGGCACCTTTGAGATGGGCTGCCTGTGGCAGAAGATTAAAATGTGAGTTCAGTTCTTTATTTAAGTTGTTGGTTAAGTAAGTATGAGATGGTGTATGTGACTAGCTTCCCAGAATCTCCCAGGACAGCTAAAGTGAGCTGTAAATACATAGTGTACATTAGTGATCTCCCAAGAGACAAGCTGTCACTGTTGAGCAAAAGAAGATTTTCACTGTATTGAGATAGATCTTGCTACAAACTTATGGTAGACATTTTCTTGCAAGTGAGGGGGGGGATGCTTCTGAAGTTGTTGTTAGGACAGGCATTTTAGAATGTCATAAATAACACTGTTAATATTGCAGTCATCATATTTCATTCATTCACAAGACTTTAATCTGCTTTTGCAGAATTTGCAGGATTGCTGCTCTCTAGAGTTCTGTACTTTTAACATGATATATTAACTGCTTTTTTGCAGCATCGTGTGAACTCCCCTCCTAGTTTGAATTAGTTAAAAGTTATTCTGAAATCCTCAGATTTCTTTTGTTATTACTTGAAACACTTTCTATAGCTATGTTTTTAAAAAGTAAATACCATCTGGCTGGTGTGTTTAAAAAATGAGTCTGTAGCAGATAATGTAAAAATGACCTTGGCCCTAAATGTAAAAAAGGTGTGGGGGGGGAGACAGGAAGCTGGCTGAACACTATGCTAATAAGAACACAGCTCATACGTTGCGTAAAGAGGGGGAAAGAAAAAAAAAAAAAAGACTTCTCAGTGAAGCACTTTAAGGCTAGGTTATTTGAATGTTTTTTTTCTGAATGACGCAACACTGAGCTCATGAGAGTCAGATCAAATCCAGAGGAAGAGAAGAGGCAAGAGTCCAGCTGGGAGTCCTGCTCTTCACTGATTCACAATAGAAATGTCGATAAAATATGAATCTTCTGAAGTGTAGGCAAGGTAAAACAACTTAAATTGAGACGATGAATAAAATAAATATTTCTAGCTATCAAAGCTTGTTGCTGATAATGAAAAAACTTTAGTAATAGAATTTATTGTAAATTTATTTTTAATTGTTTCATCATATTTTTGAACTGGGAAGCTACTTATTTCTTTTATCTCATTGTCAGTGTGATTCATTTTGTTCTTTCTTAATTTTTTATTAAAAAAATCAACAAACAGTCTCCAGCTTGGAATGAAGTCGCAAAGAACCGATCAATGCCAACTGAAATCCAAGGTCAAGTTGTTGTTGACTTCAGTAGATACCAAATCCAAAAATGGTAAGGGGACACTGATGTTTGTATCTCTGCTTTGCTTAAAAGTCATTCTTTTCCAGTACTTCAGCTGTAAATTGCTAAAACAATGCTCAACTGGTATTTTAGAACATGGATTTATCAATTCAGATCTGTCCTATTTGCACATGGCTGAGATGAATATTTTTTCTCAGTGTGATTTTAAAACTTGGAGAGAATAATTGTGGCAAATTCAAACCATTGGAACTACAGTGGGTATATTTACTTTTCATCTTATTCACTGGGGCTATGCAGAAACATGCAATTTTGCCAGCAAAGTTTACTCCTAAATTATAGAAGGATCTCTTTATAATCCTCTCTACAGATAGAATTGCCTTTCTCTTTTCACAACAGAAGACCTGGTCAAAAGAAAGCTTGCAAAAAAAAGATGTTTTAATTTCACCATTGCTAGATCCAGTGGCACACTTTTCCAAGGCACTGAATTACATAGATTCATAGGTGGGGGTGTATAAAAAGCCCTAGAACTAGTACATTGTGTTTGCAGAAGGGAAAAACTGTACAGGACATTAAGCCTGATACTTATATTTAAAGATAGAAGAAATTTATGTTGCTTCCTGGTATTCGTGTTGAAAAAAAAGCATCAGTAAATCTTTTTTGATGCACTATTGTAACAAGTTTCTGACCCGTTTGTGTTCCCCAGCACAGCACTACCCCAGTGTTACAGTTTGAGCAGTGTCCTGTACTCTGGTACTTAAGTTTCAAGATTAACAGAGCCAGCTGAAAGAAAGTGAAAACTCGTTCCTGAGTAGGAACATACTGTGCATTAAAGGTAAGATGTGAAGAATGAAAACTTTTCTTTCAATTATTTTTCCACCTTCACAGGGGACATAGAGCAATCTATGTGGTCCTCTCAGGGGCTACCATAACGACCTCATGGGTCCAGTCAGAGAGGCTATAGTTCTCTTTTTTTTTTTCTCCCCAAGTGTGTCTAGGAGCATTCTCACTGCTTTTGTGGTAGCTTGCTATGGCATAGACACATTACCAGTGTACATTACTTTTCGAAGGTCAGTCTTCAAGCCAAGATAGTTACAAAGGCCAATTAGGAAATCCCTTCCTCACGAAGCAAACCACAGCACTCTTACCCAGAGAGCAACACTGTTAATGAGTTGATTTGGTATTTTCATGCCAAGGGGGAGAGGCAAGCAACCTGCTCTTGCACCACAGAAGCATGTGCAGCAATGGCAGGCCTTACCAAGGTTAGCCAGTGTCTTAAATCTATAGCAGCTCCACAAACAGTGTGGCAGACTTTCCAGAACTGCATCATTTTACAGGATTGGACTATCTTTGGCAACCTCACACATTCTGCTAATTTCACATTGAGTTTTTAATGACTTCAGGTTGTCACATTTTTTATTGATTGTACAATCAGGTCTAAGCAGTGGTTTTCACAGGACAACATGCAGTGGTGCCAAGCAGAGGTTTAGGGGTAGCAGTCACAGTAGTCGGTTCTCCATTTTGTTTTCCATCAACCTGATTTTGTTGGTTGATTATTTTTTTTCATCCTAAGAAATGAGTAATGTAATGATAACTGACATAAGTAAAGCTCATTTACATAAAGATATGGCATAAAGACTTGGATACAAGCCAAGTATGTGATGTAATGTTTGTGTATAGTGTAGTTAGTGGATAAAAGCAATAAGTATGGTAATTTTATTAAGGTAGTTGTCAGAAAGAAATCTCTATCTCTTATGTTAATGCAAAAATTCTATAATGATGTGAATTAAGGTCACATTATAATTATTAATTAAGATAGCTGGCACTGCAGATATGTCTAGCACAACGCTAGACGCTGAACAGAAGTTTCTTTCATAGCAGTCTTATTTTACTAGCTAATGTTGCTTATGAGTATCATGGAATTGTGCAATTAATTATGCTTAATGAAGAATAGCTTTAGCCTACCTAATTGATTCCTTGATAATTTGCCTAGAAGATGACTGAAGATTTCTTTGTATACTTCTAGGTGTCAGCTTTTGGAAATGGATAGTCTTGTTGTCATCCATTTACAGGAAAACTGTGGTCTTTCATGTTAATCTGTAATGTTTCTTCCACAAATACAATGACAATATCATGAGATGTCTCTATGCCATTGCCCATTTAAACTTGATGGGAATATACTTTGATCTAGTTTATTAATGTTTTCAGTCGTTTGATACAGGTCTACCCTTTTTCTAAAACAGTGAATTAGTATTTCTAATGCACTAATTGTTTTCAAAATATTTGTTTTGAAGGACATTCTTGAGTGGCAATCTCCAAGTTACATCAAAATGGTGTTGTTTGTGTGTTATTTTAGAAAAGTTGTGTAAGTAAAGGAAATTTATAGACCATATTGCTGCTTGTAAAAGATTTGTGGTATGTAACCCTGTCAAATTTTAAATCCTCTGAATCCTATTTTATGACAGTAATAAATAAATAGTGTGATGAGTACCAGAACGCTGCTTCCTGGCTGCACAGAAGTGGTGGCCTGTTGTAAGGCTCTCAAGTCATGTCCAGAAGTTCATTCTTTTCCCCTGTCCTGAGGAGCTTTTCTGTACAGTCTGCATGTCTGTCTGCTTTATTTTGAGGCAGCTGGATGGGTATTGTGCATCATTTCTCTGTACATCAGATGCTATGAGACATTTGGAAATGTCAACATAATTCTTTGCTCACTATTGGCTATAAAATAGCCGAGTGTGTGTGTTATTTTGCTTAAAGCAACAAAAATGTGTCAGGACACTCCACATTCTAAAGCAAAATATTGACTGGCTCATTTTGCATCTGGTTACTTCAAACATTCATCAAATGAACAGTGCTTATTTGATGTTTTCTATACTTTGGTAGTTAGCCCAATTTTTCTTGCCCTAGGAATTAGTTCTTCAGCTACTGCACTTACCTTTCCATCGGGGAGTAAGGAATGCCTATTTTCACCTTCATTGCAGTATATTATTCACATACTTGTAGTCCTTTCTTCAGTGAATTCTTGTTATGTAAACCAGCAAAGGCAGTTAATGGCCCCTGTCTTTTATCTGTGTATATAGCAAGTCGTGCTGTGCTGTGGTTCCAATTTCTAATTTGGTTATACGGCTTGAAGTCTACTAGGGTACCATCAAGTAACTAATACATTCATTTCAAACTGTGTAATTAATTGCACTTTAATTCTGTTTGATTATTGGACAGCACTGTGTATCTGAAAGCCATTAAACTTTATATGACAAGGTATACAAGTTTCTTTCTGAATGTATTCTGAGGACAAATCTATTAAGTTTTTTCTGCCTACTCACATTCTGGCTTTGCAAATTTCTATTTTTTCAAGCCAGAAACAAACCTACAGTTTCTATATAATAAACTTCTGCAGACTTCAGTGCTGCATTTTTAATGGACTCAAAAGTCCGTGCATGCATTTTTAGCCATCTTATTTTTGTTGTTCATGGTTAAGCCAAAAACGTAGTCTTTATCAGGTTTGCATTCCACTTTGGTACTTTCTTTCTCACAACAAATCTCATCCTACTCAAATTTAGTTCTGTGTACACCTGTTACTACTAGTTCTTTAAAACAATTGCCACCAGGAATACAGATCAAGCTGAAATCCCATCTACTGTATTTTATACTCACATTTAATAATGATAGCATATGTCTGAGGTCCAGGATCTCAGAAGAATAATCTGAAAAGGCAGTGATGATAGACCACCGAAACAGGAGGATAGTTTAAAAAGAAAGAAAAAAGGTAAAGCTTGGGATTTTTGTCCCCAGTTGCTTTTTTTTTTTTTCTTTTTTTTTTTTTTTTTTTTTTCCCTCCCTTGTTTTCAAAGGAACAAAGGAGATGGGGGTTTTAGGTAAAAAAAGAAGGCAAGAAAAGTAAAAGAGCTATTTCCTCCCAGGAGGGTGAGAAGTGTCGTCAACAAACCACCAACAGTCTATGCATTTGCCACCTGTCTGATGGTGAAGGGGGAACTTGAAGAAGACAAGGGGGTGGTAGTTTATTTTCTGCAGGGAGGGTTTTCCTAGCTAAGTGAAGGAGGAAGTACACAGATGCCTGAGGGAAAGCAGATAAGCAGTTAGGAGAATCTGGTATCACTTGGAAAATAGAGGTGAGCTGACTTGAGAACAGTGGAGAAGAGCTGATTCCCTGAGCAAAGAGCTGATGACAAAGTTTATTGATTCCTGTGGCTTTGCAACAAATCTTGAAGGCTGTATCGTGAAACACTGCTCTTCCTTCACTTGTCTGGCTGAAACTACAGACGTAACTGTCTGCATCCTCTTCATGTCTGAGATTCATTTTTAGAAGATATTTTGCAAATGTCAGAAATAGATTTATTTTTATGTTCAGACATGTAACTGTTGCTTAGAAATACAATTAACAGCTACCCACACTCATACATGGACATGGGTAGGCTGAGAAGAGACTCAGTTGCTTGCTTCCCTGTCTCCTGTCCAAGTGACTTCACTCTGGTTGTTCACCACAGTTACTCAGTTCTTGTTCTTCTCTACACTCCATAAGTTGAGGCTTATTTTATTTTATTTTTTTTATCACTACCTCATTTTTCTCTGTCCTATCACCTGGGTTTCACTAAAATTTGAAATAACCCATCCATGTGTAGGTATTCTCTCTCTCACTCACTCTTTTTTTT
Organism: Anas platyrhynchos; assembly: GCF_047663525.1. Classification (NCBI taxonomy): domain Eukaryota; kingdom Metazoa; phylum Chordata; class Aves; order Anseriformes; family Anatidae; genus Anas; species Anas platyrhynchos. Next base: position 57,172,118 of record NC_092591.1, read on the forward strand.
TTTTTTTTTTTTTTTTAATTGTCCTTCACTGATATTAGCATATCTGTTAAGTGAGAATATAGGTGTATTTATTTATAGAAGTGGAGTACTAGCAGTAAGGACTTATATATTCCTCAAAATTGATGTTTTCATTCTAAAAAATATTCTTTAAAAATAAGCAAATGCTCAGACAGTAGGAACCAAACATGTAACTTACTTACCTTTAAAAGCAAGTATGGGCATGTTTTTCATTTGTCATCCTGGGTTCTCTCTCTCTCTCTTTTTATTTTTTTTTTTTTTTTTGTGCTGCATTAAATGACTGAAGGCTATCTCTGGCACTAGATTGTTAATTAAGGACTTGTGTGTGCCTAGAGGTAAGACTTTGGAGTGCTACAGTGCACATGGCATTGAGGAATACTTGAGATTAAGATTCTATTTAAGCAGATATTTTTATCAGATTTCATGTTTAGCCTTTTTTTTCCCATGTGCCAAATGAAAAATTACAGATGAATTTCATCAGCAGCTAAACTTCAGAGACTGAAGCATGCTCAATGTAGAAAGAGCACTGGAATTTCTTAAAGTAAGCATTTTGAGTATCTAAGCAAGCATGTGCAGGAGGTAAATGAGGAAAGTAGAAGACAGATTCCAGTCCCTCAAAGCAAATGTCAACTTCAAAGGATACTAACTCCTCAAAATAGATGAAAATTTTCACTCTAGTTTTATAGTGTGTGCATATCATTTTCCTTTCTTCGTGATCTCATTCCTGGAAATTTTAGTCATTTTTGCTTTCTGTTTGTATGTTGACTGTCTGAAGAAGCACATATTGAAGAACTTAAGTCCAGGCTGAAGTTAGATTGTATTTTCAAGAAAAAACACTATATTGAAAAAGCTTGGTACCAGGTGCAGTTTAAGCTGCATTCTGCTGGTATACTTAAGGATCCATATCATCATACATACCTGCCTGCCTCTTTAAACTTGCAGATGTTTAGATGAGAGAGGAGATAGATGCATGACTGCAAATTTAAGTCAGTCTTTATAGTGTTGGCAGGAATAGTCATAAAAATCATTCAGTTTTCACATCTGGTTCAGTAATGCTGAAATTACAAAAGTTACTGAAAATATATTTCTCAGTTTCACAGTTCAGTGTGTGCTCAGGATTAAATTTTACACTTTTTCTCTGCCCCAAAATTTGCTGGATGGTTTGTTACCCTGATGGCCCTTAAATATGCACTAAAGTATGCTCTCAAGATGAAGTGCTGAGATAATAAATAAATAAATAAGTGATTTTTATCTATGTTGACATTAGGTTTTTGCTCTATATACAGCTGCATGCAGTCACAGCATCAGTTCTAGAGATTAAACATTCTGACAATAGCTATAAGAAAGATGGTCAGATTAATTTCTTATCAAACTGAGTTGATTCAGAGTAAGGAATAGAAACTGATGTATTTTACAGATCAAAGCTAATTCTCCATTGACACACATGCACTTGAGTAGGCGCATCTGTGTGACAGCTAAATTATAGGAGTGCTTTACACACACATTATCTTGTCACAACATAAGAACATCCTACTGTGCTAAAATACCTCTTCAGAAAGAAACATGTAATTTTCCTATAGTGTTGGGGAGGATGCTAAGCAGCTTCTTTCTTTTTACATCTCCTTTATTTTCACCTTCTACAGGCATGAGAGAAGAGCAAAAGTTTTAAATAAATTTGAAAACTATTCATTTTATTTTATCTGTCACTTCACCCTCTCTTCGCCTTCTGTCTATTTAATGAAATGTGTCAGTAGCTCTGCTTATGGCTGGAAGGAAAACAGTGATTTGGCTTTAGAATTTAATTGCTTACTTAAAGGGACTGATTATAAGGATTTTTTCCATTTATGTTTTAGGGAAGGTGGATACATCAATATTTATTAAAACATATCTATAACACCTTTGTAAGAAATAGCAACAAAGCACAGTAGTTTTCATCGATTCATTTGTGCTACTAGAATGAGACTTGGTTTTGTTTGTTTTGGAAAGGTTGGTGAATGTGGCAGCAGGCCCTAGCAGCTCATGCTGGCCAGCTTGAGATTAGGGGTAGGTCAACCCAGGCTTCTGAAAACTTAATCTTTATTAAATTAACATGCCATAAATTGAGCTCATCTTATCCCAACTTCCTACATTATAAGCCTATTTAACGTATGGGACCTCAAACTGCAGCAGGGTAATGTTGGTAACTGAGCTGACACTGGCTCTGTCTGTGTCAGGGCTTTTTTTAATTTTCAGCCCATTGCAAAGAAAAAGAACAATTGCAGAAGTAAAAAAATCCACTTCAACGTTGATCTCTTGGAACAGTTTCCCTGTCTTGTGGTGCTTATTCCGTGCTTCCGGTTCTGGAAGCCAAAAAAAAAAAAAAAGTGAATACACTAAAAATGCGCTAAACTACAATAAATAAACAAAAGAGGAAGCGGCCTGCCAGCTACTTGTGCAGGGGCCGTGTACGGAGCAGGCTGCTGGGCCTGCAGCTCAGACAAATGCTGCGCGGTGCTGAGGAGGCAGAAGATGGCCGGCCAGGCGCCATCTTGGCGCCCTCCTCACCTGCAGGCAGGTGTCCTGGGGCTGGTGGCACACATGGACGTTCAGTGCCGCTGCCTAGGTTGAAGCTTTGGTCTTAAGGAAGCGTTATGGTACGTTGGGGGAAACATTTTTAGGGTAATTCAAGATACTTTTTAATTTTTATTTTGTCCTTTGGACTGGCTTGTCGCTGTATGGAGCACCGATCGTGCGCCATGACAGGCATCCGGTATGTGAATTTCTCTACATATCTAACAGTTTGGAGTCCTCCTTCCTGTTTGTTGGCTATTGATTTCCACAGTTTATACATCTGTCTCATCAGTGGTACTAATCTAGAAGCTTTTCTTCAGGCTTGTTTTAGTTTGTTGCATCGTTGAACTTTCCAGAAGAGTCCTATTGTGCTCAAAATGTCATCGGCACTGCCCGGTGTTTGCGCTCAGCTTGTAGCATTTACACACCCAGACAGACCCCACATGAATAAAAGTTACTAAATGAGAAACTGGGGTTTCAGGAGTAGTTGCATTTCCCTGGTATTCCTTGTTTCGGTGTGGTCTGTAAGACATCACCTTCTTTTAGATGTAGGCCTTCATCTGCCAGCCAGGGCCCCGTGCACAGGGGGACATTCTGCTTACTAAAGGTGGCTTTAGTTGAGATGTGTCTGTGGCTTCCACTTGTGTAAAGTAGTTTTACATGCAGCTTGATTTTTAACACTGACTAAAATGACACCACAGGAAAACACATGAGATGTCAAATTTCCTCATGTTCTGGAAGCTGGGAGATGGTTTCTGTCTTCATGTATCATACTTTGGCTTATTATGTGAATAATGAATATGAGAAAAGTATCTTTTATTTCTCAATTTACCAAAGCTGATATTTTACAGAATTTCACAGCAATTTTAGATTAGAGGACTAGACAGATCTATGCCATCCTCTCCTTCTCAACATCGCTAACATTTCCTGCTCCTATTCACCTGTCATTAAGCTCACACATCTTGAATCTCTCACATGAAGGTTGGTTGCTATGGAAAAAAATGTGATCTCATAAATGAATCTATTCTGTGTAAGAAAAATTCAAGTATAAATCTGATACTATTCCAATATTGTGGAGAAAAAGCATGAGAGAAAGGAAAGTGCACAACACTGCACTTTTACTAAGTACTTTTAATTAATAATTTGTTAAATAGAGCTAGGGTAGTACATTCTCAAAAAGTGGAGCCTTTTTTTTTTTTTTTTCTTTTTTCCTTCTGTTATAGTCTTGTGTATATGTAATAGAAAAAAAAAGTTTGGCATGCTTTTTCACAACAGAATTTCTTTCAGTTTGGGTATGAGTTAATCACTGGCACGCAAAGCGGGGCCTGTCTGGGTGTACTATAAGGGTATGTATTTTCTCTTTGATAAAGCTGGACACACCAACATTATTGAAAAACACTGTTGTGGGGCATACTTATACATGAACATGGTGAGAGAATGTGACACATTTTGAATTACCTACAGACTGATGTTTTCCCCATTTTCTCATAAGAAGATAATTATGTATCAAATTTATGATAGATTGAGAAAAAGTCATCTGCTTTATCATATTCAGTTATTGTTGTAATTGATTGACAATTGATTCACATGAAGTCTGATTTTTGGCACATTGCAGTTATTCCTCAGGACTTCTAAAAAGATTAAAGATTTCCCCCCCCTTTTTTTTTTTCTTTTTTTCTTCTTTCTTCCCTAGTTGGACTATCACTTGTTTGGCAGAATACATTTAATGACGCTGTTCTCCAAATCCCTATCCATACTTATGCCCTTCATAAGTATGTTTATCACTTACCACATGGCATGTGCTGAGTGGTACCTGGAGTGCCTGGAATCCTGCTGTGAATTGCTTTCCTTCTCAATCCATTTTCTTTTAGTATTGGTGGTTACGACCACAGCATCATGGTGTCTTTCACAGGACACTGGTGGACAAGATGGAGGTTCATGGAGCCCTATTCTTGGCATGTAATGAAAGTCCTGCTTTTCTGTGAAAATTTAGAGAGGTAGGAGAGGTGAATGTTGAGACTGAGGGAAAAAGAATGTGTTTATGGTAGAGTATTGTAAGTGGCTTTGTTCCAGTACTAGTGTAAAACCTTAAATGAATACAAAATAAACCCATGCTGCTATTATCTTGGCCATGATTTGACTATTGGATCAAGATTAAAGAATGTTCACACATCGCTGAGCTGTTAAGTTCAGCACTGCTATTTAAGTAACTCTTCAGTTTACTCCCACGTAAGCTTATAGTCAAAGGTCTCTGCAAAGCGTTTGATGGTAGATTTGGGAAATCATGAATGTTCTCATCTGTTTGTATCTTTGTAAGAGGAATACCAAGAAATAAACAAATATTGTGACTGTGAAATCCTTAATTTTAAGCATTTTGACTCTTTTGAGTACAAAGCAATTCTAATGTGCGCAGTAAAGTTTTTGTATTTTGGCTATTGTTACAAATATATTCCATTGTGGTTTATTTTGGCTGGGAGCTTTGAGAAGTAAGAACCATGCATCAATAATTTAAGGCACCATCACAGTTGAAGCTTCAGTTAGTTATCTTTTTTTCTACCACGGCATCCCACGAGTCAAGAAAAGCAATGACATCAGTAAGAAGGAGAGTATTTTTTGAAATGTCTCCAAAAATAAGTGCTCAATTGTTACAATACAGCTTGACTTTCTTTACTATGACAAAATCTATTTTTGTCACTTCAGTATTTTCATGATTAGTTGCTATTATCATGTGACTTAAGTATTTCTTGATAGAATTTTGGGTTAGAGAAGCACTGAATCTTGATTTTCATGAGTTCCGTTAAGGATATTCTTCACATGATCAAAATCAGTGCTGCCTTCTTTAATAGAGTAGCGAGTGCTACCCAAAAAAATCCTGAGCTCATACCAAGTTTGACACATTGAGTGACCTTGCAAAGGAGATGACATTCCCTTTCCTCATCTTGATTTTCCATCTGTAAAATGAGGATAATAATTCTGACCTACAGAAGTAAATCACATTGAAGCCATATATGCATTAGTGATTGAAGTTTGATTCTCACTTTGGTGCTGTGTAATGCAATATGGATAGTGAATGTTGTTGACGTATTTTCTTTAAGACAGTCAGGTCACTATTAATACAGGGAGAAGAAGGCTTTGAACAGAAGACAGTTCCTTCTTTGAAGTGAACAGGCATAGGCTAAGTGCTGAGAAAGGGGAGTATTGTTCTATTTTACACATGAGTTACTCAAGCTCTGCATCTAGGGTTACACAAGAGAATAACACAGAGCCAAGGACCTAACTAAAAGTTCAATGGTTTATCAAGAAAATAATCTAATATATCTGGCTTCTGTTTGTACTCATTTGGGTGCATCCTGCATATCTAGTGATAAGAACTATTTAAATAAATAGAATCTCTTGGCAAAGACCCCAGTGGGCAATACATTTCCTTATTTTTGAGGACAGGTACACATTATTGGCCAAGCAACATCTCTCCTGGAAGGTTTCTGAAAACCTAAATCTTTAAATGACAAGGGAGCTAGAGTCATCTCCAGACATAAACCCTACCTCAGCATATTGCATGAAGATGTTATGGTGATTAACAGATGGGAGACAATGCTTGCTCTGCTGGGTTTGTGACAGAACTGTTTGTGAAGCAACAGTAATTAGATACATGATTCTGTTCAAGGCCCACACATAGCAAAGGATTTAAATGCAGGTACCTTCTGAGAATGTAAATAGGCTTGCTGAAATGCAATGCGCTGCACTGAAAAAATAATTACGCTACTTCTCATGAAAACTTATGTCAAAAGTATTTCCAGATCTCAAGAGCAACAAAAAGAAATGGATTACTTCAAAGTGACCAAAGGATTAGTAGAGATGCAGTGCGCTGTTTACACAGAGCAAAAGTTAAGCAGGTAGTTATAATCCAAGCCCCCCTGTGCACATCCAATTCCCAGTGTTTCAAAATTGCTGCTGACTCCCATAAACTGAAAGAGTTTGAATCTTCCTAGAAACTTCATAGTGCATCATAGCTAGACATAGGAAATAACTTTTGTAACAATTTTGTCCAATATTTAGTCTGTGTGTATTAGTGATCATTCGGTTTGAACTGAGAATATTCTTTAAGGCTTATATTTTAATATTGGCAACATGCCTTCACATGTTTGTTTGCACAAACAGATAAATAAAGCTGTTCAGGTGCTATCTAGACATTACTGGGTTTTAGAGTTTGCATTAATAAATTTAGAAAAATTATTGCTGCTTCAACAATAGATACAGTAATTTAATACATTCAATCCATTCCAGTACTGCCTAACATGACTTTTCTTTAGCCACCTTCCATTTATCTTCTTCAAGTAGCTATTACACTAAGCTTTCATAAAACAAAATTACTTTTTTTTTTTTTTTTGGCATGGTAAATGTTTCTGTTAGAGTGTCATTGTTAAAATCAGTGCCTAAGTGCCTATTTATCCATTTTGGTTGCCGCTGCAAATTTTAGTTCATCTGAATGCATTTGTGTATTTCTTTTATGGTAATTCAGAGTAAATAGGTAAATTTTATACGTTAGGTATTCATCCTATAGGTACATAATTTTTATTTTCTCTATGAGCTCTCTGATCACTTTTGGTACACACATACAGAAAGTGAAGCAAAACACTTTCTAGTAAATTAGAATGCTGTGTGTTTGGCTAAGCATGGATTTCTCTACTAAGAGATACATGTATTTTTAAGTACAAAATTAATGTTAAATATTCATTAAAAACCTTTGGTTTCTTCCAAAATGTCCTCCATGCCTTTAAGTACATATATAATATAAATATTTACTACATTTTTAATTATAAAATATAATTAAAACAACAACCCAAGCCTTGTGGAAATTGTTGATAAATATGTTGAGGACTCCAGAGACCTGATCCGCTATAGGTAATTATGCACCTTATGAATAATATTAAATCTGAAAAGATGACAGCTGATTTTAAATGAACATGTTAGGATAAAGCTAAAAATACAAATGCGATGCAAACGTGAAGAGATGATACGTCACGGTGAGAAAGTGCCTTGTTTCAAGTATGGTCTCCAGCTTATGAACCTGCTTGTGAACATGTCTAGGAGTGAAATCTCTGATTAGAACAACCAAAAACCCTGGAAACTTTCTAGAATGTGTCCAGCAAAGTCAGCTTTCCAAAGGAAAAATTAGTAGACTTACTGCCAAGTCTACCAACAGCATCTCTGAAAGCGATAGCAATGAAGTCAGTCAGTGCACGTGCCACCCCCTATGTGAGACGTGCATCATATGTTTTTTGTATGCATTTGTGGTTAATACAAGAAATTTCTGTTAATCCTTTGATCTATTTATATCCTTTTTTTGCTAACTTGTTACAGTGTGTTAGACACCTTTATTGGTGTATATAGTGCTTTCTGTAACAGGATTTTATGTCAACTGGGGCCTTGTGTTAAACTGTGACACTATGAGCCACCAACACCAATGAGTGTTTATACATAATACTTTGTTACTGGAAAACATCCAAAAGGACAATAATGGAAATACCCAACTTGATTAATTTTGGTTCTAGAAATAGCAGAACAGAGAAAAAGCAAAGTAATAGAGAAGGTAGTGGTTCAAGTTTATATATAAAGAGTAGAGTCAAAATATGATAAATGCTTTTACTTGAAGTCAGTGGAAACAAAGTGACTGACTTAGGGACATGCAAAAGCCTTGTGGCATACCTGGGAAATAATCAAAGTTCTCCAGAATCTTTGCTCAGTAACTGCACTTTGAGGCAATGCTCCTTCTCCAGCCTATGCTTTCTAAAGTTTCTTAGTGAGAGGTGCAAGGGGAAAGAATAGCAGAGAAAGTGTGGTGAGATTTTTAACCTCTAATCATTTTAATCTTTTTCTTTTTTTTTTCCTCTTTTAAAGATTTTTTTTTTTTTTTTTTGTAAAGATAAAGAAATCAAGTTGTTTCTAAGTTGGCCAATTGTCTATGTGTGAGGAGAGGAATGTATTTTATTTTTTTAGGGGTACGGAGGACTTTCCACTTCTCTTGAAAGTATTTATGTTCATACTGTGCTTGTTACTAGCCTAAGCCATGAAGTGCTGTTCATCTGTGTCAGGTGAGCATCAGACAATTTAAATGATGGTAAATATTTAAAAGATAAATTTTAGATTCGCTTTTTGCAAATTGTCTTTGGTCAAATTGACTTTGTGAAACAGCCCTGTCTTAGGGAAGGCAACTGAACCAAATTCATGCAGCAAAACCTTTTCAAAACATCTTTATTCTTTGCTAAATTCACATTTTATTCTTAGTCCAAGAAGGGCAGCTGCACGCAGATGGCAGCCCTACTGTCCCTAATTTCACCTTGCAGGTCATGAGTGAACATGAGTGAACACAGAGACAGATCCTGTCCCATACTAAGAACCAATCTCTCCAGAGCAATTTGACTGCACTGTGAAGCCAGTGCTGCTGGGTGTACTGTATAGGCCTAGGAAGCTTACTTTTTTGTACATCATTTGCTCACATACCAGAAGTAACTTTAGTTTCTTCTCTTTTTTTTTTATTTTATTTATTTTTATTTTTTTTTAAAAAAAAAAAAAAACACTTTACTTTTGGCTATTAAAATTATAAAATAAAAATATTATTGTGTATTTTTACAGTTTTTTTTTTTTTGTATTTTTATTTATTGATTGTAGTGAAGCTAATGATGATAATAATAGCTAAAAACAGCTATTTAGCTGTTTCAGATATGGACTATGTTATGTTTATGATGGTATCCATATTACAAATGCAAATATCCATTGAAACAGATGCTAGAATCTTTAAAAGTATGTTTCAGTAGTCCAATTCACCAAGGTTAATGTTTGTCAAATACTCCCCAGGGACTTATTTGCTTTCTGCCTGACATGGCAATCTGCCTCTCTCTGTGTTCTGGCATTTAAAAACCAGCACAAATGTTGGCACTAGCCTCCTTTTCTGTGGCTTCCTAAGTTCCTAGCTTGCAGTCGTGCCTATGTGCAAGAGTTTATGGGAAAACTAGGTGAAAATAATGTCATATAGGAAGAGCAGTGAGTCAAGAGTGAGGACAGGAGTGAGTCCGGAAAAAGCTGGTAGGTCACATTCAGTTCTTTCTTTGCCCTTCCATACCAAATATTTGAGTCTGAAGTACCCTGTAAGATCTGAGAGTTAGCTGAAGGAGATGAGAATAATTGAGATGAAATGAAAAAAAGTATTATTTGACCTATCTAGTTTTGTGAAGTTTTGTCCTGGTTATTAATTGGCAGCAGTTTTTACTTTATAGAAAGTAAGCTCTCCCAACCAGACAAAGCAAAAAGCCTCAAGCTTCTCCCAAGTGGAGAGTAGAATGGCAGAGCCAGAAATGAACTCATTTTGTTCGTTTTCACACCACTTTTACTTCAGCACTGGAACATAACAAGGATATGTAGAGATGTATGCTGCCGCAGGGAGAAAACTTAACATTAGGCAGATTCATGTTGCAATCTATTTGAGGGTCACAGAAAATGTGAGCTGATTCATATTTCCCTGATAGTTAATTAGGTTTGTTGTGGGAGCAAGACCACTGTGTCAGAGAAATATAAGTTGAAAAATATCTGCGTTTCCTTAACTAGTAAAATAACTGTGCTTGTTCTGTTCCTTTTCTTTAGATGTATGGTGGACTCCTCCTGTCTGGCTTCTTGGTGTCCTGCCTTGAGTTTGCTGTCATTAATGTGCTTTGTTTCTATCCTCTGCCTAGATATGAGTCCCAGACAGACAGACTGATATTCCTACTTCTTTCAGAGGCTTTGGTTATTATTTTTTCTTGTGTGGAGATAAAGAAAAAAATATCTTTGTCAAAGAGCAGTAGAGGCTAACCTTATGGAAAATAAACAAGGTGTGGAAATTAATCCTACCTTGGAATACTTAAATTGCAATGAGAAAGCTTTTTGGCTTCATGTTCATGTTTGAGGATTTCATGTTCAACATGAAATCCTCAAACTGTAAATCATAACAGTAGTTTTCATTTTTTCTCCATTAAAGACATATGAAAACATGAATATCTCCCAGTGATATCCTGACTATGTTCATATGAGATACTCTCTTCTAGATTAGACACTAGCCTAGAATAGCATTGAAATCATGAGAACAAGAATATACAGCTATCCTTTGAAGTAAGGGCAAGTGTAGAGATTCCTTTTGTTCTTTGACAAAATTTATTTGAGAACAATTAAACTATTAAAGCTAGGACAAGGATTAAAAAAAAAAAGTGTTCAATGAAAGCCTTTATTGGCATACAGACACGTTCATGTTTGAATTACTTTCCAATGAAAATTTGCTGATTTTTTTTTTTTGTTCTTTCCACAGATAAGGGTTATTCTTAATTCATTTTTGATGCAGTAAGAAAAAACAGAGATTTCAGGAAAATACTTAATTTTTAATTTAGTGCTTTTCCATTTGTAGTTGTTAAATCTTTTAAGAATGGGTTTCAAGAGCAGGATGTATTCTATTCAAGCTTTTAAACAAAGGCCAAGAAATTACCATTGAAACAAATCTTTCAAGTTTTCAATTGTCAAGGCTGGTATCAAGATAGATTTACATTGTTTTTATTTCATGTTTATTTGTTTAGTGCTGTTGGAACTTTTATATTTCAACCACTTCACTAAAGATAGACAATTTAATTCTCATGATAAACCTACATAAATAAAGTGTTATACTTTTATTTAAACACTAGCATTGGTAGTGGTGGCTAGACTCCAAATGTGGAATTAGTGAATGTACATGTAAATGTATTCAGTTTGGGAAATGGTAAGAGAAGTTCATTTTTCAAAAAGTGGTGATTTCCTACCCAATAGTGGGAAATTTTGTTTAGGATATCACAAGTGGAAAACCCATAACCAGAAATACTTTTTAATTTTATGTCTATCTCTTCAGGTGACAGAAGAGACCCAGAAGGAAGAGTGCAACTATTTCAGCTTTGCCAAAGACATCTGGGATTAGAGTACTAAAGTGACGTGGTATGGAGTGTCTCTAGGGCAGGGAAGGTAAGGGCTTCATATGCTGATTTATTTATTAACCCTGTATCTTAAACGCAATTGACTATTCTTTGGCAGTTTTGACTTTAGTAAACATAAGGTTATGTCAAACAATCAAGTGTCAACAACTCTACACTGCTTATCATCTTGTATTACTGTTGGTCAAGCTTCAAGCACTCTTTTAGATATGGAAAACATTTTAGAGTAAACATGGTCTTTGTAGAGATAGCAATAGTTAAGACTATTAAAACATGTAAAAGAATGCTTTAAATGTTCTTACATAGCTCTTTTGGCTATAAGAAGGGTTTTGAATCATGTAGTTGAATCATGTCTTTGCATTGTACCCATGACACAACTTCTTCATCCTGAGTCAGCAGTTACCTAAATTCAACAAGCATTTTTCCTTTTGCAAGAAAGTAAACTCACATTTTAAGCCAGATGTGATGAAGGAGTCCTGAGACTGTCTATGTAGTTAGATTTGAATTGGGAACTCTGAGAGGACATAAAGGGCTGTCATGGTAGTTGTTTTAAACAGCTGTTTCTCAGAGCAAATCAGGAATATTATGATGGCTTTAGACGCTGGGTTGAACTGATTCTTTGCTGCTGTGTAGCTATAGGAAAAGGTCTGGTGAGCTAACACAAAGGCATTCATTTAAAAATCAGGATTTTTTTTCAAGATCATGTCTTGTAATAAAGATCTCACACAGAAACTGCAAAACTTGTACTCCACAGTAGACTACTGTATGTAATATTGTTCCTTACTTTAGAAGACTTTCTCTTTTGCCAGCTCATGCTGTGGTTTGCTTGTGTCATTAAATGCTAATTAATAATGAAGCCATGCCTTGCAAGTGTTTTCCATGTTTGGACTGGGTTTCAAGCTGCAGGACTGTTAAAAAATGGAGGTGGAATTTTCTAGTCTTGCTATATTGAAAATATTTGTGTCAGACATTGTTAAGTGATTTAACTGAATTTAATATGCAGAAGTGAGCTCTATTTTCAACTGGTCTACTATTCATAAAATATTCCTTAACAATCAAGAACACTGATCACCTGTTTTGTTGCTTTCCCATGATAGAGTAGGTTTCTCATCAGAAATAGTGTTACAGATTGGCGCAAATCAAATATACTTGATGTCTTACATTCTTCTTGCTGCGTGCAAACTGAACACAGATGTGAACTGTAGGAAGGTGGCCAGTTTTTCTGTCAATTTGGCAGGCACTTTATGGAAAGCCTTACAGTAGCTGGCAGTTTTGGGGACTTTGAAAAGGTCAGCTATGCTTTTATTACATAAATGTGTATAGCATTAACCTTAATAAGATTTTTCTTTTTCCTCCTCAACTACTGTTTTAATTTGGAGTGAAGAGAAAGTGGAGACTTTGCTAGTTTATTGCTCCCTCCCCCTCTTTTTTATTTTTCTTTTTTTTTTTTGTGTGCATCACTTTTATTAAGTTACAAATGATGTTTTACATTGCTACAAAAAAAGCAAATCTGATTTTCTGCAGTTTACTGAGAAGACATCAACAGAATTGAAATGTAAATTAGCACAAAACATTGAGAAGTACGCTGAGGGGTTTAATTTCATTTGTATCACAATAAAACAAAGTAACGTGTATAGATTTGCAATGCAGCAAAATGTTCTGCACAAATTTGATGCACACAAAGTCATCTGCATGGAGTTACATATCTTCATGTCTTTAAGAATTTTTTCAATTCCATAATGGTAATAGTACAAATTTGGAGGTGGTACACTTTTCTTCAGGGAAGTTATCGGGGATAAAATGGATTGTGGTTGAATATGCCAAGAGCTGTGTGCAGAAAGGATTGGTCTTTAAAATCAATAAACAGCACTTAGTTTAAACCACTAATGATCTACATACATGCTTCAGGAAAGTTTGTTATGTTATAGCAAGTTGTTGGAACAACTTGTGGCTAAGCCTGTGTGTACAGTAGACCACAGTCTAGTTATTTTTCTCTGTTTTTCAAAGTAAAGCATACATCAATATAAAAAGTTATTTTAATATAGTGATATTTTTCCTTCTTTATAAATTATCGTGTTGAAAACTCTAGTAGTGGTTGACATAGTCATGAGAAAGGAGTAGTTACAGGCAAGTATCTAAAATATACTGATAAAAAGGATGCATGTTTGCAGTTTTGTTCTGAACACATATGCAACTGGTTAGATTGCATGGGGAACTATTGCCAGTGAAACATAAGCAATGCTTGAGATCTCAGATAAAATTTTAAAGTTTTTAATCTCAAGCCATCCATGAAATACTTTCTTTCACCAAAATAATAATAATAAAAAACAACCCACAGAAACCAAACAAAACCACAAACAAATAAAACCACAAACAAACATCAACAAAAAAACCTTCCCCTACTTAATTCTGTGCTTGAATCAGTTTCTTTACATTTCATGGCTATAATATCTGGCTAATAATCATTGTCATCTCCAGGGCCCCTCAACTGTGTGTGTGTATATTTTTGTGTGGATGTGTGCAGATAAAATAACGAGGCTTACTATTTGAAAGAGGTAAGCAGTAAGAAGTGAGAGGGATTATTTGTCAAGATATGGAGCCTGTAAGTAATGAGATGAAAATGGAAAGAAAAAGAAAAAAAAAAAAAGAAAAAAGGAAAGAGAGAAGACTGAGTTCCAGGAAAAAAAAATATCTCAGACGTTTTAAACGATGGAGTTGAAGAACATTGGAACTGATGAATGCCACATAGTTCAGGACATTTAGAACTCAACAGGACTAAGTATTAGTAAAAAGTCTTCAGGAAATAGTCCAGTCATGGAGGACACATTCTGGTAATATAATTAACTTATCATGTGTTTCCAGCATCTTTGTTTCACAGTTTCCTGGAGCTTCTCTGTTTTGGGTTTTGCAATTGTAGGTCTTTTTTGGCTGTAGACACAGCAACTGATGCCTTCTGTCTTAAGACCAAGCTCATTTTTCTTCTTCACCTTGCTCTTTTGGTATTTTTTTTTTCCATTTTGATGGTAAGAGGCTCCAGAGTATTCTAAGCCTTCAAAGAACTCTGTCAATACTATTGCATTTAGTACAGGGTAGAGCTTGATGGGGAGTCTGAGATTTCTTCTAGGAACATTAGCATTTGTATATTATTCTTATATGTAGAGCTCGGGTGAATTTCACAGCCATTATTCATAACAATGAAGATCTACCATTCCATTAACAGTCCCACTGAAAATATAGAGTTACTCATAGAAGAGTAGCAGATAGAAACCATAAATCTTTTTCCTATCAAAAATATAGCTAAAACATGGCATTTTGTTTTGTTGAACAAAATCTGGAACAATTGTGGTTTTGTTGAAAAATTCTCTAATTAAGACTGATTTAAATTTAAACTCTCATTTGTACTTGGTTATTAAAATATATCTGATGACCTTTCTCGTTTCTAAACCAAATGGATTTAAAGCCAATTATCTTGTGAGACTCCACAGTTGCAGTTGCACATAACAGAACAATATGAGCTCCCTCGTGTGGTCGAAAGCCACTTCTCATTCACAAAACTGAATGAGAGTACCTTTAACAAAGTGGCTAAAATATTTTGCAAGGTTCTTATGTAATTCTTGGACTTTATTAAGGAATAACTTCCTGATGTCCCCCAGTATTAGGGTAAGGAGAGGTTTAGAAGCATGGCAGAAAGAGGGACAGGACTGACAACAATTCTCACTATAATCCGGAAGCTTGTCTAATTGCATCATATTTAAAATCCTGTATAATGATGCCAGATATGTAAGTGGAGAGTCTTTAGTCTAACAGAACAGGCTTCTTGGCCATTAACAACAA